>NW_022987513.1:7418857-8748290 GCF_902827165.1 Trematomus bernacchii
TGTGTGTGTGTTGTGTGTGTGTGTGTGTGTGGTGTGTGTGTGTGTGTGTGGTGTGTGTGTGTGTGTGTGTGTGTGTGTGTGTGTGTGTGTGTGTGTGTGTGTGTGTGTGTGTGTGTGTGTGTGTGTGTGTGTGTGTGTGTGTGTGTGTGTGTGTGTGTGTGTGTGTTATTTTGGGCAATGGGGTTGGCAGAGATTTCGTTCTCAATCATACAGGAAACACGAAACATTTGCAGCAGAGGATTTTTCCAAACAAATATCTAGCAGACGGTTCAAACAGCATGTGTATATCAACACACAGCAGCAGAACAAAACCCCATTTAAATAATGTTCTTGTTCCTTAGTGTAATTATTCATTCAATTTGTGTTGATGAACTGCAAATTCCAGGATAACCTATGTATCCCTTTTATGCTTATTAATGAACAAATGAGAAGAACACCACAAACAGAAAACCCCATCTTTGTTTTCCTTGCACCGCTGCTTTGATTTGTGTGTTAGCATTTGATTATTCACTCTACTTCACCTCTCTCCCCCCATAGTAACATAAAGATTGATGCAAATGCTGCTGTCCTCTCTCTGAACCTTCCCATGCACACATTTGAGTCTATTATTAACATAGTCTACAAAATATGACACACTGCAAGTGAGACATACTGTATATAAACACAACCATTTCCATCCGCAAGACAAATGGTATACTGAGCCGCAGTTGCATAATAAGGCAAACAGACTGCAGGCCACATATTTACATAAACAGGGGTCATAAAACCAGTCCTCCTGAGTCATTTGTGCTCAGGGCAAAGTGTTCTCAAGGAAAGCGATTTATCTGGCTTCATTATGTTTGCATGGTGAGGCTGGTGCAGCCATCATTTCTATTAGACACTTTTCTGGCCTATTAAACCTCATTATATATTGATCGTGTTCCTCATGATGATAATATACCATGTATTTCCATCTGTTCCACTTCCACCTATACTTTCATTGTTCATAAAGTGTCATTTAGTGCCAGCAGAGATGCACGCTGTTGTTTTTAGATCAGGTGACAGATAGAGCTATTGCTTTGCCTGTATAAGAATTACACATTTAATAGCATTTTTTAAATGGAAAAAGAAAATTGTTCTTATACCCACACAATGATTATTCTCATGAAGGCACTTAAAGAAGGCTTGTTTCCTTGGTTTTTCTGTATTCTAAAGATGGTATTCAGTGTTTATTGTGCCATATTATTTCTGCACACTGTATTATAGACTTCTGCTGCACAGTTGCATTCACCATAGTTACACAATATAATATCTGTGTAAAGTGATGTTGCTCAGCTTTACCTACTGTCGATAAAGTTGCTTATAGCATATTCTACTCGTATGTTTTCTCATCCGTCATTTTGAAATGAAGTTCTTGAGGGACATTTGCATATTTATTTGTAAACTCTGCCGAACGGACATTAAACATCCCGTAAAAGTCCTCGGTTTTATTTATTGAAGCAACTTTATTTGTGGTGCTGCTGCCTGCATCCCACTCTCTGCTTCTTGCCATCACTATCTACAGAATATTCCAGTCTTTGATTTATTTGATGTTCTTTTTTCTCTGCACTTCTCCTGGTGCAGCATTGCAATTTCCAAGCATGGATCATTAAAGTTTTATCTCATATTCTCCTTACATAAACCTATTTTACTTCCCCAACACTTTTTAAATCCCCCACTGGTTGTCCCTCACAAAGCACTGCATCATCAACACCCTTTAGAGACTCTCCAAAAATGGATCATTTTATGAAATAACACCACCAAACAGAGTTGAAACCCATTTCATTATTTGCTTGCTCTTAATATGTAAGGGATAATAATATGCATTGAGTCGGTCATTATGGCCAAAGGAACCCTGAAAAGGTGATCAGGACTCCAACATGAAATCAAGCAGCGGTCTGTTATCCTTAGCAGTCAAAAAGAGCAGACCACTGAATGTCTAAATTGACCAATCAGAATGGAGTATTCCACTAAGCTCTGTAATATAAAAAATAACATAACTACATATGGAAAGGGAAGTTGGCCATTACTGTTAACGCAATGCGAAACTGTTGAAGAGCTTGCGCCAGCAGTATTGTAACAGTAATTCATCACCAGAGATGGCAAAAGTACACACATCCTTTACTCGAGTAGAAGTAAAGATACTCGTGTTTAAAAATACTCTGGTAGAAGTAGAAGTACTGACTAAACATCTTTGCTCAAGTAAAAGTAAAGAAGTATGGGCTTCGAAATGTACTTAAGTAAAAAGTACCCATAACTACCATCTGTTTTGTAGAGTAACTGACCTCCCTTTATATTAATAGAACAATAATGTCATTGTTAGCTAATGAATGTTTCGATGCTGAACAACGGCAACATGACAACGTTTTCATTGGTCCCTCTTCTTTAGAGAAGACCAGGAAATGAAGGATACACGGATCGTGTTAAAATCAATAGGCACGCAATGACTCTGAATAATAATGATCAGACACCAAACGCAGATTAAAACTAAAGTAACAAATCTGTGTTAAAAATGTAAGAAGTAAAAGTAAAAAGTCGTCAGAAAAATAAGTAGTGGAGTAAAGTACTGATACCAGAAAAATGTACTTAAAGTTCAGTAACAAAGTATTTGTACTCCACTACTTACCACCTCTGTTCATCACACTAAAAATACCATATTCAGTCAAATTTGTACAGTTTCACCTCTGATTATTATACATTTTTTAGGAATGATCCAGAAAACCCTCTGTTTAGTTAAAATATATTCCTATAGCTCCCAGTTATGACACCTAAAAATACTGGTGGGTGTCGTCTGTGCTCTGCCCCAGTTAAAACAGCGGAGTAGTTTCTTTCCTTGCTGTCACCTCACCTCACCCTCAGTCTTTGTTATCCGTCCGCTGCATGATCAGCTGCCTAACAAACAGTATGCAGTGATTGTGGTGTGCAGGGCAGGGACATGAACACAGTGACAGCCCCTCAGTGGACTTTCTGCTGTCACAGGGGTGAGGTCTCTGTCTGAGGCCACCTGGCTGCCCTCGGGGGACATCATTTATGATGCTAATGAAATGTGAGCATGCATAGGCCATCGGATAGCAAGTGATGAATCTCCTGCACCGAGCTAGTCATCCATCACAGAGGACCCCCCCCCCCCCCCCTCCCTGTGGAAGCCTACAGGAAGCCCGAGCCTGTTCTTCTCTGATTAATGTTTAGATTGATGCACCTACAAGATTATTTCTTTTGATCGTGTCATCTCTTTGTTATTGCTGCTGCAAGGCTCTCGCTGATTAAATCACTGACTCATACAATGTCATTGTGAGAAATATTTGACTTTGCCCATAGAGGAATTAAATCATCAAGCAGAATAACACATGTGCTGCTGCACTGCAGGACTGTTCTGCAAACCAGAGTATCCTGCTGGTATTACCTTATTTAACCCTGCTTATTTTCCATTAGAGAAAAAGTGTAGTTACATGCCAGTTGTTGCAGATAAATGGTTTTGTTTAAATTTTGCAGATTGAATCCTTTCATTTCACTCAAAGCGAGAACATTCTAACCGACAGTGGGGATTTTTGTAATTACATTTATCTGAAATGTCCATTGCTTTGTACACTGAAAAGTAATTTTGGTCAGCAGAGATTTACAAGCTCTGCTACAGCCGCTGAATTTAAACAGTTTTTAGGCGTGTTTGTTAAAGCCCAGCGGTGTTTATCTGCGTGAAAGAAGTTTCACCCTCCAGAACGGCTGCTTTAATAAAGGTGCTTCAAATATATGCAAATATGATTCCCTCCTTCTCTCTGTCTCTTTCCATCCTTGTCTATCTTTCTTTGGATAAAAGAGATTCCAGATAGCTCAGTGGTGAAGGGTAACTTTCTTATAACCATATTTTTATTATAATGTATTGTGTTTTCTGTTTTGATAAAGAAACCTTTATCTGTGTTTGAGTAAATAGTGAAAAATACCCATCAGTTTCCCAGAGCCCAGAGAGACAACAGTTATTTTGAACCATGCTGTATCACATCAAGAACTATTGCATGGATTGATACAGTATAATATTTTCTACTGACATCAGAGTTGGGAGAAGTACTCAGAGAAGTAAAAGTCCTGCATTCAAAATGTTACTCCAGGTGTAACTAAAGTCTTATTCAAGTGGTGATTATATTTCACATTATTAATCCAAATCTGTAAAATATCTGTAGTCGAGTAATTACACGATTCACCTCTGAATTGTAGTGGGGTAGAAGTACTAAGTAGCATAACATGGAAATACTCAAGTAAAGTACAAGTATCTCAACATTGAACTTAAGTACAGTACTTGAGTAAATGTACTATATACCTCTGCCTGACGTGCGTACTTCTGAGACAATGAGGACTTTGGTAGCCCATTGACATTTCCTCTAGTGTCTCCAACAGGTTGATACTTCAGTTCAGAGTGAAATTTACTTGTGACTGGATGGCCATGACATTCAGTAGATCCATCAATGTACCCCACATGTTTACATTGTAATAACCAAGGTTGTTCTCCCAATATATAGATAATTTATAACTAAATTCCTGCAAAATAAATTCATACCCATGAGCCTCAGCTGTATCCTGCGTTCATTGCTATTAGATGCTTTCACGTTAAGCTAAGATGATGAAGATGGTAAACAGTATATCTGATAAAAAATCAGCATATTAACATTATAATGTTGTGCATTTTGTTGTAGGTTTGCTCACAGAACCATTGTGCAACAGTACAGCCTCACAGAGCAGTCAATAACCCAACTTAAGAATCATAACAAACAGAGAAAAGTACTAAATCCTCATATTTAAGAAACTGAAGCCAGCTAATCCTTTTTTTATATTCATGACTAAATAAGCAAAGCTTCCAAAGAAGTCCACATCAATGCAGTGAGAAAGGCACAACAAAACAACAGACATGCATACATCTCAAATGTCAAATAACTAAACACTTAAATAACGTGAGTAAAACGTTTGAGAGAAAATAATCAAGTGTGGAAATTATAGTTAATCAGCCAATTGATTCATTATGTCAGCACTCATTTAAACTGTAAGCTAATACAATTAATTAACTCAAATTACAGTCATGTTTAATTCCTTTAAAATCAATATTAATAACAACATAATCTCCTTGTTGTACGTTTGTTTTATATTTGCTTTAACCAGATGATGAAGAGCTGAAATGATGCAAGCAGATGCTGTAGCTCTGGTAAGTCACCTCTGCAATGAGTCTGCATGTAAGCTGTATAAAGGTAGGGACACACCAAGCTGACACCAAAGAACTCACACAGACGGACCCGACTGTTGTGTCGCCTCACTTCTCCTGCGTCTTGGCCAACAGTCGCACTGGAACACACCGCAAAGACTTCAGCCGACGGCCAAGTAGCACGTACGAACTGCGCATGCGTGAGTGGCAATAACTCACCTTACCAGCAGGCGGCGGTAGTGTGTATTCGTCATTCAAAAGAGGCAACAACCGGAAGACAGACTGCGTGATATAAACAAACAACAAAAAGCGTGTGCGTTCCATGTTCACTCTACAGCGAGAAGCTCATGGGGCTTTCCCGAACCTGTGTCGAGAGCTGGAGTTAAATTAAATCTCAGATTTGCCTTCTTAATAGTTTGGTCCCTCACTTCCGTTTCGCTTCTCATGCACTGATTTGCTAGCTGAACAGCCAATCAGAGTGATTTATTTGACCGACAGCCTTTGGCCGATTGTCGAATCGGTAGGTTTTTGGCCAAAAAGGTGCCGGCACGGCCGAAAGGACACGACGGTGCGAGACACACCAATCTGAGTAGGGCGACAGGACGCTCATCGTCGGCCTGACATCCATCGATGGCCAAAATCGGCTTGGTGTGTCCAGGGCTTAAAGCTAAGGATCATGGTTAGCATACAGTAATAAGACAGAGGTGGTAAAACTAGTTAGACTTTGTTACATTGTTCTTGTCACATGACCGGTTATGGTTAACTAAGCAGATCTCTTGCAGTTCTCCTAACACACTGGGTGTTTCTCAATGTCGAGGAAGGCTGCTCCAGAGCCACTATTTCAAGCATACTACGTCATCGAGTGCCGCCGAAGGACTGTTCCAATGTCCAGCATACTTGGAATTCTACCGAGCCCGGCGTACTTCGTAGCGAGACATTTCGAGGCTGCACAGTAGTATGCTTTGCGCACGGACCAATTTCCAAATCTTTGGCGTAAATCGCGCTCCATTTAAGGCGGGGCCTCGCATATGACGCACACCTGCACACCTGTTAGCCTGTTCCACAATTCTTCGTTTTCCGAGGCTAGGAAGGATTCTTGCCTCGCTTCTGAAGCAAGTGACTCGGAAGACATGTGCTACCAAGCAAGCGTCCTCGACATTGAGAAACACCCACAGTGTTCTCAGTAATTAGTCTGCATGAAACAACTCTGCCCTCCTCCATCCCTACCCCATCCTGCCCCGCTGCTGTCATCTCCAATAGCTTTCCATCCTGCATGATGAAGTTTGGGCCCTGCCCCCGCCCCTGTTGCATGCAAACTGGTGAGCAAGCAGAGAAGAGAAAACGGGCACAGCTGGTGTGAGACATGAGGCACCTACTATGGATGGTATGTAACTGAGATTCACAGCATTCAAAGTAAACCACTTATAATTTAATTAGCTGCAGTCAGAATGGTATTTAGTTTGAAAGTGCCAGGGATTTACTTTGTGTGAGATAAACACTTGGACGAAAAGCGAGCGGAAGGGTATGTAAATAAGTGAAGAACAGCGATAGTTAAAAGGAGAGGAGGAGTAGTTGACAAGTACCTCTGCTAATTCCTCTGCTCTCTCTGCAGATGTTATACATCCTTGATGAAAAGCTTTTATTAAGCAAACCCCTGCATTCTTTGTACTTACTGTACAGTATCTGTGCTAATATGGTGTCTGAAAATGTAAGAACCTTGAGGCTGACACTAATTAAAGAGAGTGAGATGAAAATAAAACGCCCTTTCTCCGGTAAACACATTTTAATGATTTCCTGCGGAAATGAGATGTGAAGGGGATAAATCTCTCATCATTAAGTACTCAAGGTTTTTCTGTTCTTCCATTATCTTGTTTGTCGATATTGAAAGCACGCATAGTGTAAATGAACAGTCCTGATGCAGTTAGATTAAAAATAATTGAACATGAGGTGTTTAGTTATGTTGTGCTTGTTCAAATAAAAAGATCTGCACAGAAATCAGCTACCACTTCTGTTGTTTTTGTTTAAAAACCTGGGCTCTGCAGATGGTGTACAGCTGAATGACACACCAATTGTTTGGTTGTGCTTGACAGAATAACTGCATGTACACAATATGTGAACGCACTTGTACCAGCCTTGTATTTGTCAGACAGGGCTGTTTTCCCCCCCACCACTCTCACCCATGCTGTCTGTCAGGCAGCCCGCTATTCACAAATGCATTTTTCTGCTGTGTGGGTGCTTACATAGAGATTTTACTCACAATGACTTGTGGCATAACTCAATTTTACAGCAGTCAACTCCAGTCTGTCACCTTGTGCGGGGAGGAAATTGTAAATGTGTAAAGTATGCTGCTTGCTGACACATTCATAACCACTCAACATTTGAATAGCGGCTGCAAAACACACAATTTAACAGTCACTTTACAGCTCACACAACCGGTTGTATTCTTATTACCACCACCCCCAAGCCTGTAATTCGTTCAGTCAAATCTGTCCTGTAATCATTGTAGTAATTTGAAATATATGCATCTGTAAGTCTTTTTTTAATGAAAAGAGAAGTGCTTACTACTGCTTTTCGGCAATGTCAATGTTTGTGGAAATGTATCCATGTTCATTAAGGCATGATTGATTGTATTTGCACAGACATTAGGGGTGCGAATGAACATAAAACTAACATCACTCAGAAAGCACAGACCTTCACAAAAGCCACTGGGGACTTTTCATGCTTCTTGAATTGTCCCCTTTACTTAGTTAGGAAGATGATTGAATTGGTTTAGTAGAAACAACATGGATGCTACAAAGATGTGTTTTATTTGTTTTGGTTATAGCATTTGAACAACAGATTTCTAACTGTTTCCGGGTTTTTCCGAGCATTATCCAAGTATTAAAGTCATTTTTCCCGTAATTCCGAATCAGAATGAGCACAGCACAAATGCATTATCTTGCAATGAAAACAAACATTAAAAATAATTATTGTATCCGACTAATAATTGAGATACCCTTCCAAATCTTAAGGGTTCTAAGTTTCATGAAGTCGTTTTTCCGTAATCTTGCGGACAGACAGACAGAAAAAACCAACAACATAACTTTGGTAGAGGTAATAATGTGTTCATTATTTTGATATGCACAGATAATGCATACCAGATGGAATCAACCCCTATAGTCGCCTCCTACCCCAGCGACCTGTCACTTGATTGACACAAACACCAATAGTTGTTATGCCAGGGGACACTGAAAGGGTGCTCAGAAGAATACATCGTAACAAAGCTTAAAGTCCTGCAACATCAGCAGATTAAATGAAGGTGTTCTCTAATCTCTTCATCTGCTGACTCTCTGACACTCCATACCAGCCATATGGAAATCTTCCATCATCTCTCCAGTACCCCAAAAATGTAACACTATCTGCAATAATGATTATCGCCCTGTAGCCTTAACATCGCTGGTGATAAAGAGCATTGAGTTCTCATTCTACCCCCAGATACAGAGGGCGGTTTGTCTGCTCACAAACCCACTCCACTTTGCCTACCAGCAGCAGAGAGGTGTGGATGATGCAGTGTTTCATCCACTGCACCACACCCACACACATCTGGAGCAGCCCTAATCATTAGCTTGGGGCATTTCGTGCATTTAACAGCATGCAACCTCACCTAATGGGACATAAACTCAAAATCTCAGAAAAGAATAACATTACCATAGTACACAGTAAATACTCAACATGTCAACATTTTATTCTTCGCAGATCTTTTGCACTAATTGTGTTCCATCATGCTATCTGAGATTTGAAGGTGATTGTGTAATGGAAACAGATCTATGTTCAGGTTCACCCTTCAAGGCTTGGGGCTGTAAAGCCACATTGCAGAGCACCTGCGTCCAGAAATCCACTCAAAGCTAAGCAGCTAGCCTTCATGTGGTCAGCGTGATTACACTAATACGATTAGCCCTCGCTTTTATATCCTCTCTGGATTAGGATATTGGATAGCTGATTTGAGAGAAACATATTTTTGAGCGTAGTGATTAAAGAGATTACCAACTCGAGTCTGACTGGATGCCACACACCCTGACATGCGGTGTGGAGAATGCATGCGGGCCGGTATGGTGTATTGATTGTGTAACCTGATGAATAACAGAGGATGGGGGCTTATATCTTTTCATCAAAGATCTTTTGGAGCTTTGTTATGCTTGCTTTCTGACTTAGTGATTCTTAGTTTTTGTAATGCCTATAAGAGGTTGTCTGACAACAATAATCTTTGACTTTAACTTTCAACTCTATTTGTCCCTGAAAATCAACATTGACTTTCAAGTTAACTTACATATGATTGTAATTTACATCTCCATCATTATTTACCTTAAGTAAAGTACTTTCTTTAACCCAAACCATTATGTTTTACTACGTTTAGTTTCAACTTAAATCAACCACAAGTTTAAAGCTGCGACCTTACCCCGGGATACAAAGCGTTCCCAAATAAAACCTTTCATTGTATGGGAACGTTATTTCTCAGGGGACAGGGTTGACTGTGAATAGATGGAGACATAACTACCCGTTGTTCCTGCCTCAGTGTGTTGGCAGCGCTGTGCCCCCCCCTCCCATCCCTGCTGCCTTGAACCGGCTGAGTACAAACCTGCTGATTACAGACTTGGGTTGCGGTTAAGAGGAAGTGACAGTGTGATGAGTTTCTAGACAACAAGCAGCATTCTGGGGTAATGCCTATATTTGTAGCCCAGCGGGCCGAGCCATAACACTTACCATTTAATAAGCAGCAGCCTGCAGGGAGCCCAGGGCTTATTCATCCTCCAGCAGCTTTCTGCTCAACACACGGCACTCTGCTGCAAGCAGGGGAGGACCAGTCAGCTGCGAACAGCCCCGGACCGGCCTGCAGCAGCAGTGTATGTCTGTGTGTAAAGTCCTGTGAACCGCAGGTCTGAATTTCACACCAGAGACTGGCCCATGTTTACTGAAGTGATAAATGCATCAGCGGTCACATTTACTTGTGCTGACCTATTTATTGGCCAGACTCAAGTTAAGGTTACATATGTTAAGCTGTTTACATGGGCCTTTGACATTGAGTTTACCTGTGAAACTTGCTATCAATGATTTAATGTTTCAACTCATTTAATTTACATTTACTTCAGGCAGAATCCGACCCAAAGCGGGCCGCAGCCAAGCCACCCTGCTCATGTAACTGTGTCGCTGTTTAATCTGTAAAGATGGGTGCAGAAAAATAAAAAGCAAGAGGTTTTGTGACCCAGTTTGGCCCACTCAAGATAGATTTTCTTGAAATCCCTGATGAGGACTTTGCAGGATGCTCTGGCTGCTTTCCACTGTCTAGGCTATAATAATGAATAATTCTTCCAATGGCCATTCCTACTGTGGGGACGAAGTGATATTTAATTGTGAAAATCTAATTTTAATACAATTTAAATTATGCACAAAGGGAATTATTTTTACCGGACATTACGACAAGATATTTAAATATCAGACCTCAACAGATTTTCCCATTAAAATAATTGGATAAGAGTCACCCAGATAATAATATTATATTATTTCCATGGACTACACACTGGCAGGGTTACAGCATTTACTTATGGGTGTGAGATTGCAATCTTATGGACCAAAGGAGCATGAAGTGACTAAGTTTACATGGAGTAAATCTTTACATTTGAGAATGCTACAGAAGTCTTTGCCATTGTCAAAGATAAAGAAGACAACCTGCTCATTCTGAATTTGTACATGCATTGACACAAGCAATGTTAATTAGATAACAAGTTCAGATTCAGTGCATGAAAATATTATCATTGTTTTTGACACTTGAGCTCTTTCGGAAAAGGCTATTTGTGTTCTCTATTCAGACCTCTATTTTTTGTAACCATGCAAGATGATTTTCAGTTTAAAGACATCAGTATTCATAGCAGAGACTCGCCCTGGGAATCTCCTCTAGTCAACTCCCATTTGTCCTGCATGGATGTCTCATCTCTCCTGCCATCATTGCTTGATGTCCCTGATTCTTTTCTTCTATCCTCTGTTCTTTTAAATCATTTCTCTTAGGACAGAGATGTGATGTGGAGAAGAGTGATGGAGCTTTTGCAACATGGCAGATGTAGAGTAAAAAGCAGCTTGTCACAATAGCAACTTTTCCACTTTCTAACAGATGGCAGACTTGCTATCACAGGCCTTTGTCTTCATATCTGAAGGAGAGATGACTCTTTTCAAACACCTAGAAAAAGGTGACCGCACGCTATTGTGGGTTTTTTTCAGTTGTTATATGACAAGAAATACATTTTTACATCATAATTGCAATCATCTCCTACAGTACACATGTTAAACAGCATGCTTACAGAGCAGAGTTTGTCATGCCTTTATTCTTCCATTTATCCTTCTGCTTTTTTCCTTAATAAACTACACAGGTAGATAAATGCTTTCCCCTTCCATCCAGGCCAAAACGTGTTATATAAAAGCTTGCACTCTCCCTAAGGCCCATTTCCACATCTTTTCAGAGTCTACTAAGGGATAAATCACTACATGGAAAATGCCTGTACCACCATGACTTATTATGGCCCATAATCCTCCACTCATGCATTGACAAAGCATCCCAAAAACACCAAGCGTATCCATCTCCACACACACAATCTAGATGGAACATGGGGCTGAATTTCCTTATGCGTTTCATCCACAGTTCTCTATCAAGTTCTCTTTTCCTCCACAGACCCTGGCAAGCCGTCCTGTTACATTTGTTGCGGAGAATTAGATTAGCTTCTTATCAGATGAAGTGTCAGTCACACTGAGTTTCACCTTGAACAGCAGTGGTGTCAGGGTGGAGACCACAAATCTTCCAGCTGTTAAAACATGGCAGAGAAAGGTTTGACCAGGTCTTTCAGTAAAGTTAGGGGAGGGTTCATTATAGCTCAACTATATATATAAGCCTGTTATTCCTTTAAAAGTTATAGCTGAGCTCTACTTCAAATGAAACAAAGTCATATCAACCCTTCACTCAGGTTAGCATAACTAAGGCTAACATTGATTTGTCCTTACCCAGAGGATCAGAGAGGATCCTCGGTTCTTAAAGGTTTCACTGCTGTCTTTTCTCATGTGCCCATGGATCACTGCCAAAATCTTCCTGATCTGAGAGAGGATGGAGCTAAAGGAGGTATTATCTGTGCAGACCCGTGATGGAGAGATAGTGGCTGTCTGTTACATTCAAAGACACACTGGACAGACTAGAAAGGGGAAATAGCCAGCTCTGTTAATTCTGTGTTGCCCCATTTTGACTTTGATAGATTCGTTCTTGTTTAAAACATCAGTGACATTTTCCACTTCACAGCACCATCCTCCTGACTTCTACTGTCACTGCACTTCTCCAAAGGCCTGTGTTGGGGCTGTGCTGCTGGGTGGAATCCTATCATATAGAGCTAGCTGACATCCATGGGAGGCTTTGCTTGGATTAGAAAACCATGGAGCATCTCAGCCGTGGTGACATCAGTAGGATGGTTTACACCAACAGAGCTTACCATAACTCCTTTGGCTTAAAGATCCTAAAGATCCTAAAGCCGCCGTCGGCATCCTACGGCAGCGATAATGGAGCCAAATAAGATAATTAAATATGCCAATTTACTGAGTAATCAATAGTAACAGTACACAGAAAATACATACATTGCTAAATGATTCCTATACACCACATTCAGGTGTGCCACTTTATTTCACATTTCAGCTGTCTTCAGTGCCTGTTCAGCATGACGTCGAAACATCTTTTATCTTCAGACTCAATCAAATCGAATGCTCAAAATCGACAGAGAATACAAAAAGTGTAACTGTTAGTGTAGATTGTGTGAAGGTAACGCACAGTAGATTTGTGGAAACTTTATAATGGCCAGTAGGATTGTGCTTTTGTTGGACTGTAACAGAAGAAAAAAGGTTTGAGTAATATTGATACAACAGGTAAAGTCCTTGGAAATACAGTAGCCTGTTGCCCATAGACCATCTAGGGTGCATGTGTAGTGATACCAGCCCAACAAACTAGTCTCAGTCATGGATCAGAATGGAAAAAGCTCTTTAAAGAGCAAAGCACACCTCACTTTAAACCAATTATTTCAGTAAATACATTCTCTGTTGTCTTTTCTCTCCCGATTCTGATGCTTTAAAATGACTAGATATAGTTATAGATAAATGATCCTATAGGAGCTTAGGATATGTTTTTTAGGTTTAAAGTTGGTTCACAAAAGAAAAGCAGTCGTGGCTCTAATCATGTCAGGAGGCAATGGAAGCACGCTGGGCATGAACAACCGCAGCCAAAGCCAAGTCATAAATGCTGTTTCAAGTTTCAAATGAGCTAAACCTTTGAAGTACTAAGTCTGTCTTCTTTTTTAAGTTTATTGGCCAAGGTGCAGTTAAAACAGGTGGGTTTCCATTTCATTTAACACATGCAGAAAGATATCTAAGATTGGATCAGGAGCTATATACATTCATACCTAACAGACACTAGATATAACACACAGGCAGGCAGGCAGACACACACACACACACACACACACACACACACACACACACACACACACACACACACACACACACACACACACACACACACACACACACACACACACACACACACACACACACACACACATACGTGCCCTCAGCACCTGATTAACAAGAGCATAGCCCGAGGTATTTACCACCACTCCATTATTCAGTTTGATTGTCTGGAGAAAATGATAGAGTATTAAAGCTTTTAATGACTTTGGCATCCCCTCGTGGATTACTTGCTGATGAGGACGGTTTTAATCATTGTGCTGCGCTAACTTGGTCCACGATCACAGCAGCATATTAATGCAATGTGTTGCAAAGTATACACAAACAAAGGTTAATGGCCTCATAAGCAGAAAAGAGCAACAGAGGGACGCTAGCAAATTAAAATGCATGATTAATACGCCGATACTTCAGAGAATCTGGGAGTTAGTTATATTGGACCTCCGACACTGTTAGGAAAACTACCAACCCTGCAAAGGTAAATAACATTACAAACACTGACCGTGGATGCACACATAATTTCCAATTCCCAAGGTCTGACACTATATAATACACAAGAGTTTAAAACACAGCATGAGGCATGAGTCACTAAAACAAGCAGATGCTTTCTGCCTTTGTGTGGAAGTTGATTCAGAAGGGTTTTTCCTTTTTTTGTATCCAAAGCAAAATATGTCTGTATGTTGTTTGAATATTTGAATGGATTTCTAAACCCCTTTTGCAAATATTAAACTCTATGTTACAGTCACAGTGGAAGCGGTACTTAATATAATACATACCTTTTTGACAGTGCAAAGAATGTAGGGCTGCCAAATGTAATACTACAGTGAAACATTTATGTGCTTCTATAAATGCCAAGTCATCTGACCATAAGTGTAACGTGGTTCTTACTTATAATGATGTAACAAAAGCTTTTATGAGCTCTTCTATTTGCTGGATCAATAAAAAAAGCAGATTTCCGTTAAATCCTGGTTAGAGGCCAAATCTCTATAAAAGAGACTTGTCATCAGAAGAATTACCACTAATGGGTGCAGGGTCACAAGGCCTGCTGTCAAATGAGTTGGAGGAGTTGTATGCAAATTCAAAATGTCCACTTGGCTCACTTACATCGAAAGTGTTCCACTCCATCAGCCCCATTTCCTTGGAAATCAATCACTATGCTCCACACGTCACATTTATTTGCAAAAGTTATAGTGCTGTATGTGTAGTTTACAGTTGATTTTAAACAATGAATCGATTAGTTCATTGACAATCATCAACTATTTTGATAGTTGGATAATAATCAATAAATCAGTTTTTTCTAGGAAAATGCCAAAAGGAATGTGTTTAAGCTCATCATTTTTGTTATAGTTTACATAAGCACTTGGTAAACGCTAACCCTAACACTATCTTTTCTCCAGTTTTTTAAAGATTGTGAGACTAGGGCGCTGTTTACACGGGAACGAAACGTGTTGTATCTGCTACTTTTCTCTTTCGTATAGCCCGTTCGTTCACACGAGGCCGTAACGGAAACGCGGAAACGGACCCCTCAAACGATAACGGGTCCCAAGGTGGATAGATCTGCGGACGGAACACTCTGGGGGGCCAAACGGCTCTGTGTGTACGTCCTATACGATCATTTCCTGATAACGATGAAGCCATAGCCCCGCCTCTCCCCACCTCTGCTGCTCACTGCTGTAGCATGGTCAGTAGCATGGTCAGTAGCTACTGCTACTGACCATGCTTTTGGTGTATTTTGTGGCGGAAGTACAGCGCCACTTACAGGCCCGACATATGTACTACAGCGTCTCCAGCGGGTCGAGCGGTCTCGTGTGAAGGGACACGTTTATTGAGCCGTATCCGTGTGAACGGAAGACTTTTTTGATATCGAGTTCGTTTGCGTTTGCGTTTGCGTTCCCATGTAAATGGGGCCTAGGTGTGCCTGCAGATTTTGTTCTAATGTACAGTGGGATTAAGAAAAAAAGCTGCAAAATAGTTCTATAGGGAATACATGGAGAAAGCTATTTGGAAACTATTCGACTATGTTGTCAGCGGGGATTGGATAATGAGCTAAGGATTTAAGTTCCATTTCATTTCAGTTTCAACATACATCTACAGCTACTGTATGGGAGATTTTTGCTATGCATCTAATGTAGGGCGTTTTATGTCAAGTTCATGCGTTCAGTTTCAGTTTTTCTAGCAGTATTTTCTTTGGTAAAAAGAAAACGTTCTTTCTCTCATTCATGTAGAAAATGACCACAATTGACTTGTTTCCTGTCAGTTCTTGTGACGTTCCCTGCAACTGCTCAGATCTGATACACACTCCAAGAACAAGCAACTCATGACAAACGACTCACTTCATGTTTTATTTTTCTCTAGATGCAATTCATAAATGGAATCACCCCCTGACACTCTGTGTTTTACACGGTCAAACTGCAGAGTGGTTCTACACATACTGGGAGTATATGACTCTAGCTCTGTTATACAGATCCAGCACATAAAACACGCTCACCACTGAGGTGGTATATCCCCAGGCGTGTCTGCCATCATCATAAACATAACTGAGCCATCGACCAATGATAATGAAGCCTTGTACTGTAAGAACATACTGCATGCTCCTCATTCTGCCTCAGGCTTTACAGATGAACAGTATGATCTCCGGCTGTAACAGTGATGGAAACCTGATATAATTGACTGAGGGATCATTTGATTGCCTGAATCTGACATTCATTTACACAGCTAAAGTGATACAGAAGGTCATTTTCCATTCAGTCAGGAGAATGTGTGCGCTCTGACAGCACAACCCTGTGAGGTTAGCCCAGCATCGCTCACCGGGACAGCAGGGCAGGAATTAATGTGACACTTAAATGACAGTGGTTTCCTAAAAAGGGTTGAGAATCAATTTTCAATATGCCGCTGCAGTGTCTGACCCACACTGGCAGGCAACATCCCCCCCCCCACCCGCGCCACATGCTCCCAGTAGAGTGTGTTAAATCCAGTCCAAGCGCGGGGCTGGAATAAATCTGCATTCAATTAACGGATTAGCCACTGTTTAAACATGGCTTCCTCGCTTTCCCACTAATCCGCCAAGTGGGTGTCTGTGAATGGCACAACGCAGCATTTTAATACGTTCGTTTTTTAAATGGCTGGGAGATGAAGTGAAGGAAGCGTCCTGTGTGTGTGTGAGATGGAGAGAAATTAATATCTTTACAAGAAATAAAAATGGGGGGAAAAAGGTTTTAATATATTGGGGAAGGAAGAGAACCCCAAATGTGTTGAATGTGCAGGGTAATAAATCATTTTGGACAGTTAGGATGTGGTAATGTAAAAGAGCTGACTGATACGCAGTGGCAATTACTCTGACTGTCAGCATACAGACAGGTTATAAATACGGATGCCAGAGTAATTTTGTTTTGTTTTATAGATGTTTTGACATTATTTCTTAATGTTGACACCTCAACGCCCCTCTGAAGTCTTACCCTCTCTTGCTGATCCTAAATTAACCTCCTGGTGTGATGACATTTCCTCACAAGATTAGTTCACTATCATTAATATCTGTTCGTCTTTACCCCTGACCTTGTCTTCTCGAAGGTCTACATCCTCATCAGCTCACCCTTCTTCTGCCCTATATTCATCCACACTGTTTCCTCCTGCTTCATATTCATTTTATTATGATGGTGAGCCAACACATCCCTATTTTCACTGCATAAGGCATTAAGTACACTAAATTATGATAAGTTACTTTGTGTTGATGTTTGGACCAAAGTGGTTTAGAGAAAGCTTTTGACTGTTTCAGTCATCAGTTGTCAAAATGTTCCAAGGTGAGTTTACTGCTACAGGGTTCCCAGATGATGAATCCTACTGACTTATCCTCTTAGTCCACCATAAGGTTGACATTTGTAGTTTTGAACTACATTTCTGAAACGATTGGATGCATGGGTGTATTTATCAGCAGACATTGTTGCCTTATAATAGTAGGACAAGCTGATTAAAGTATTAACATTAACATCTGCCCGGTTCCACAAAGTCTCCCGCTATTCCAATAAGCCACCATGAACAATACCAGTTCCTCCCAAAAGTGGAAAGCAGTTGGGTCTAGATGTTAACCCTCAATTGGGAAACCTTTGAGAAAAATCTTGTGGGACTCACTTAGGGCAATGCCTAAACTTAACCATCGTCCAGAGTTTACAAATTGAGAGTAACAATTCTATCCTATCCTAACTGTTACCATTCAAGGTCAATGCCTCACCTCAAACAACTTGCAAGACTATCACACATTGGGGGTTAACATCACATCATACATCTTCTGTTAAAATGTCTAAATGTTCAGGATTTTAATTTGACAAACACTTAGGTTGATTTTTGAATACCTGCCCAAACTAATGACATTCCCATCAGCTGCAGTTTATTTAAAATGTGTTAATTAGCAAATGTTGTATATGGTAACAAACATCAAAGCTGTATACACACTGTATTGTGCTTTTCTATTGGGAGGAAAAACAGAACATGGTGTGCTTCTCAACCACTCGGCTAACACAAACACCCCACAGTTTTTCTTCTGTTTGTTTGGTTCTTGTCAAACCCACTGCTGTAGCTGCTGTAACAACAGTACAACATGTCTCCGCCTGTGTGAGGGGTGGTTTAGAAGAGCAAATATAGAAGTTGTTAGTGGCTACACTTTTTAATCATCATTGTGTAAATTAGATTGTGATAAAGAGGACAACATGCATATTTTATGTTGTGAAAATCTGATGGATTCTTACTGAAGATTAAACCACTGTGATGTGGATTTAATGGAAGAGAATGAATTGTTGGAATCCTTTAATCACCATGCCAATATTAATGGATCCCGCTGCTTAAGACACTCACTACAACAGCTCTCCAGAAACAGCTAATTAAAAGAGCCCCTATCTTTATTCCATGATGGAGTTAAAGTGTGTCAGACTCAATTAATTTCTTCAATACGACACCTTGACTTGTTAGGAATGTAGTCTGAACCCTCAAAGTACATTCACATAGACATGTATCCATTTACACGCTTCAACACAGCTATGCGCTTTGCACACGTATTGACAATTTCTCATGCACATCATTTGACAGGCATCTTCAGAAAAAACATTGAAACTTACAGTAGGTAAAGGTAGAGCCACACACAGGCTGCCAATCCTTATCGAGGAGACAGATATTTTGAGCTGTACCCGACATCATGTACTTAGCGCGTCACACAGATGTCACAGCGATGCTGCTCAGATTGCCAGACAGCGCAGTGGAGTATGAATGGCAGAGCCTGCAATGAACTCCTCCGCTGCCACAGTCAGTGGACCGTCTCAAGCCCCCACAACCCCAAAATGACTTACTGAGATAAGTGGCTTTCACAGGCCTTATATCTTACTGTGTGTGTATGTGTGTGTAGCCCCTCGGCTGGGGAGAGTCTATATCACAAGAATGCAAGAATGAAAAAAAAATGCACATCGTTCATTTTGTACAAGCTGAAAAACAAGAGCAACACCACGTTATGTCATGTTGGAAAAGCTACAGCTTAATTTGCGTGTGAGAGACAGCATAACTGAGAAGGAGATTGGAAATTAGTAAAGCCAAGGAACATTTTTCATCACTCCTAAGTGGCTTGAAGTTCTCTTAAGCACTTAAATTTGACACTGAAATTCATCTGTATTCAGATGAACCCATTAACGTATTCATGCTGTGGAGCTGCCACGAGGCTCTCTCTCATTTCCCTGGCATTTGCACGCCTCCTTCTTTAAAAAAACGACTTCAAATGCTGATAAATGATTGCCCTGACAGTGCCAGACAAATCACTCTCAGGCGACCCCGGTGCAGAAACAAGAAGATAACACTTATAATGCCGGATGCACAAATATTGCTCGATGCTAGGAAAAACACTTCCTTCCCTGCCATGGCTCTTGGCATGCAGACAGGTGCGGTGACACTGTAATAGGAGCTAATGAAGCAGTCATCAGGGGAGATTATGTGCTGCCTAGATGTGGTGTAATATTGATGACAGAAGTGCAGGTAGCCACAACAACGCATCAGACCACCCATCACATCACACTGCCCCCGAAGGCTGGAAAAGACCAATTAATTAGTGACTGTTAGTTCGATGGCAATTAGATGCTTGTAAGCAGGTATCCACTCCACTCTATGCCTCTAGTTTCTATCTCTCAGTGCCTCGATCCTACCAGGAAAATTATTCAAGCTGCCCTTGAACGAACTGCTCGAAAATATATAATGTAAGCATGGACGGAAATTCAAGAAAAGAGAACGGGGAGAGATAAAGAAACTATGTGTGAGACATATGCAGTCCTAAAGGAAATGAGAGTGGTAGAAAAGGTAGAAGAAAAGCAAAGAAAGATATTTAGTCATCCTTTGGCAGAGTGACAGTGGAAATTAGGCTGTGGAAGTTTCTGTTGCATTAAGATACATCACACAGAGAATATGTGTTGCATAATATAATGAAATCCCACTGTTGCTGTCTTGTAAAATTCATCCTGTGTTTATGCGAGTGATTATGGAACAGTGCCGTGTTGGCTTCCAAAAGCACAGACTATGAAGCTCTAACAGATTGTTTATTTTCTCAACAGGATCTCAGACTTGTCCCATCTACCTCAACCAGATCTTTGGTAAGGAACAAGAATTACATATTTCAAAAATACTAGGGAAGATGTGGCTCAGTGCATTCAGATTTTTGGATCAGGGGGTCACAGGTTCAATCCCCACAGTCAGCATGCCACTGTGTTCCTGGGCAAGACACTTCACCCTAAATTGCTCCTGTGGGGATTTCCCACAGTATTGAGTGTATGTAAGTCGCTTTGGGTAAAAGCGTCTAACAAGTGACATGTCATGTAATTGAAAATAAATATATGATTATGACATATACATCCAATTATATTAGAGTACAAGTACATACAAGTAAGAGATAGGCAGCATACATCTTCAAACATTTTGCTGACTTGCAAAAGAGTGAGATTATTTCTTATATCCTCCATCCAATTATTTAACGTCAATATATGCAACACATTATATCAAAATGAAATGGCAACAATGGAGTCACTTTTGAAATTTAAAAAAGACCAACTTCCCAAACAGTGTAATGCCAGGTTGCAGTTATATTGCTCCTATTATTGTGCTTGACATCAGAAATACCTGTAAAGAAAAAATGCAAAGCTCCCATTTTGATTGTTGAGAACACTGCTGTCAGAATAGACTCAAAATTGTGTACATTTTCACAGCACATTCTTCTTTTTCTTTATTCAATTATGTGTCGGCCTGACATGGGATTCGACCAATGCCCATCCCATGTTTTTGATTGATTTGAGAGTCAGTATAACAAACACAGTTATACTCAGACACATTTGAATGATAACGGGTGTATATGAATGGTTGAAATGGTGTAAAGTGACTCCTGCAAACAGTTGTATTGCTTTTTTTCCAAATCAAAGAGAATGATGCCACATACCTATAGACTTTTCTATCCATTCCCAGACAGGAGCAGAACAGAATACATAACGTTTATGTAAAATGTGTATACAAAAAAAAGAAATCTAAATTACCATACAAAACCTTGTTTTTTTACACCATTCTGTAGAGATAAATGGATGAAACTCTTCATATCTTCTTTCCGTACAATATGCACCTGCCTCTACTCCCAAGGGCAGTGAGGCTGAATTAAAAGTACATTTTCAACAGTGCAGAGGTAATACTGAAACAAACTACAATAAAATAAAAAGTAATCTCACAAGCCCTCACATTTGGGACATTACTGCAAATATACTATATATTCACATGACATAATGCACAACTGATTGCCTGCAATAGTGCACTTCTCTCTCTCTCATCTCCAGCATGTTAATATGAACCACAGCTCTGTGTCTGGTCCTGCACCAGTGGCTGCTGCATGCTGCTGATGGTCTGGTGTCTGTCTGTGATGTCACAGACCTGTGTGTGAGTCTCCTCTCCTGTGGATGCAGTTTTCAGTTTGAACTCCATTAGCCCAGCCTCCTATCCTCTGGTTGAGTCGGAGCATGAAGGACTTCATTAATCGTCCACAGAGGGCTCCCAGGTGCTGGGTTAACAGGAGGAGGTGAAACACAGGCTGCCTCTGGCACTGAGGGGAGATATGTGTCTCACAGCTGTCCAGAGAGCAAAGCCAGGGAAATAATAACTACAGAAGTCCACACAAAGTGAATATACATTTGATTAACGTTTGTAAGAACACCTGGTGCAGGACAGTACACTACATTAACGACAAAAGGTTTTAATTGGCTCAGATATAGGCAACATTGAGTATTCATTTGATATCAGAGACAGAGAGGAAAATGGTCTTTACCCTGAAAGGCCTGCAGAAACTGTAACACAGGCTGCAGGATTTTGCATGCTCGGCTATTAAATATTAAGAGGACTTCATATTAGGCAGCTGAGCCTTTCTGAAGGTCATCTAAATCCTAAAAGTGCCTAGTTATTCAGTAAGAATTACAGTATAGTGCGAGTTTAAAAGTAATTCCATTTGGTTGAGTTGTCATTGTAGAATTGCAGGACAGTATAGGGTGTGAGCTCAAATCAAACCCTAACCCAAGTAACTTGCTTGAGACTAAAAGGTTAAGACTTGAGATTCATTGACCGTGTGACTTATCCCACCTCTGCTGATCAGATTTACAGTTTTACAGCTACTTTGTCATAAACACAAGTATTTCACAAAATAAGACCCAATGATGGCTATAAATAAACAGCCAGTACGATAAAGTGTCTCGAGATCCATTAATGTCTGTTAAAAATGTTATGGCAATCCATCCAATACCCGGTGAGACATTTTAGTCTAAACCAAAGTGGTGGATTCAAAGATTGATATATTGCAATTGCTCGAGCCATGCCAGCAGAGTGAATAAAATGCCAGAGAAAAGGGTGATGCTTTTTCTATGTGGAATGGCTCTTTATATACTCACTGACAGAAACAAGATACATTTTAATTATTCCATTAACTTGCATTGTTGGCATTGTTTTGAACTGGTCTGCTAAGATATTTACCTCTATTTTACCTTTTGAATTCTGGCACAGCATGTTTTATTAATGTAAAAAGTATACAGGAAAGGTATTGGTTAAATAGCCTTGATAGTGAAAAGGTTAAAAGACTGGAAGAGGCAGATAAATTGAGAAAAATATACATTTATTGCTAGCATATTAACTGACAAACTAATACAAACTGAATTAGTTAGCGAATGCCACAAAGGAAAACTAGCAGAATATTAAACCCTTCTGTTTTGATCTCAGGGCTACACCACATGCTGTTGCTTTATTAGATCTATCATAATCTGTTGTTATATTAAAAGCAGCTGAATGCAATTACCATAACAACAAGCATATGAATAAATAATGGCTTCATGTTTAGTGTTGAGTGTACATATGGTTTGCCTGTATGTAATGACAAGTCACTTTTTATCATGCAGGCAGCACACACACATGTTGGTGGTTATGAAGGCGCTTCCAAATGTCTGTGTGTGTTTTGAGCTACGAGTGTGCGTGTTTGTTGTGTTTGAGCCGAGTGCCATCCTGATGTATCTGGGCTGGCCACCTGTCTGAGCGGCTGACAGGGGCGGGTTCTAATCTGACAGGTAATCTGCCCAGCAGACACAGTGACAAACGACTCCCAGTGACACCCCCACCCCCCCTCTGCTCTCAGGCCGAGACTGAATTAGTCACACGGCCAATCAGACCTCAGGTACACAAAACTAACACCTGATGGCGTAACTACAGAAAGCCTGTGTGCACTGTGCAGCCTTTTAGGCCTATTTACTGTGTAGACAAATTACCTTCCTTATAATTAATCAAAGCAAGTAGATCCAATATAATAATATACTGTATGTTTGATTTATACTGCACGAGAGGGAGAGTAGAGAAGGAAAGAAAATATCCCCTTGAGACATTTGATGTAATCTCTGACTGGATATTTACAGGCAATATGTTTGTAAAAAGGGGCAGTTCAACAGAAGCTTGTTTAACCTTGGAGGTTATCCTCTTTCAATCCATCTTAATAAGGGTCACTTCAGCTAGCTGTCCATGCTTTACTTATCCTAGTTTATAGCAAAACAATGATCTACTTTAGCTGTGTGACTGATGAATGAGACCTTAAGAAAACAAACAGCAAATCCTTGCAGCGCATGACTGAGTACCTGAGAACAGCCTTGCTGGGACTCCTTGGGGAGAAAAGGGAAGCTATCTCATGTAAAGCAAATTGAACAAGGGAGCTAGCGTATCTACATTTACTATGCAAAGGTAAATTGCCAAAGGGGCAAGCAAGCACTACTACAAGTTCATTTTCCCAATTATAAAGTGGCTCGCCAAAAAGAAACCTCTTGCGAATGTTGGTTAAAAATTGCTTGAGGTAGCTTTTCAGTATTTTAAAGAAACTGCTAAATATTGTGGTTTTCCTGTTACACCTGAGGGTAAAGCCAACATTTTGATTAATGACTAATATCTTGGCTGAGAATGTTCTATTATGTGGACCACAACAGCCCTGCATATAATGAACACAATGTTAAAGAAATGCAATACTGCTAATGCTGTTTTTCTAATACAGCAACAACTATCAATAACTGGATTGCCACTTAATGTATGCTTACTACTCATCTCACTGTGTCAAATACAATACCATAATACACCTTCCAGTAAACAGTCTGCAGTCTGAAAAACACTTTAAGCATGAGAAGCAAATGGTATGCTGATGATGATTTAAACTGTCCTGGAATCAGTGTGAACCTTCAAAAACTCTCTTTAGCCGCTTTCACACCAAGTACTTAGCCGGTACTTGTCCCCGGTACTTGTTCCCCCCGAACTCTTTAGTCCCTCGAACTGTCCTAGTAAATCGCGTTCTCACCGGAATAAGTCCCTGAGGTAGGATTAGGCAAATGAAGCCGCTGACGTCACTTCTTCTTCTGCTTTGGGTTCACAAAACTTTTCTGAGTTTTATGGGGCGTGGTTTGCAATTAGCCCAGCCAATCAGAAATTGTTAGTGTGGCCGACACACCCACGAACCATTTCCTCCTCAGGAAAGTACTACCTCTCTAGCAGGGTTATGGCTAGAAAGGATCCGTCTTGTGTAAAACTCTCGCGAGAGTTTGCAAGTCACGTGGCTGAATGTTTACGTTTAGCAGGCAGCCTTTCAGTTACGATCGTTAACATCAGTGGGCCACAGCAAATGATGGTGAGAAGCTAAACTATCTATTAATTATGTCAATTACAGGGAGTGTGATTGTTGAAATAGGGTGTTAGCGGTCTTCCTGTTCAAAGAAGAATGACAACACTGTAGATCACCAACACTATGGTTTATTTTGTATTCACAGGCAAGTCAACGTTGTCGCAGTAAAAGTCCCAAGATAGCTCCTGGTGCAATAAAATGTTCCCTTTCAGTGTTTTACTATTATGTCTGATGTTTCTCTATTAATATTAGAGAACGTGACGTCATATTTACACAAGACGGATCTTTTCTAGCCATAACCCTCTAGCAGGGACTATCTGGGGGTGAAAAGGTTTGCGCGAACTAGGGACTAGTTCCAGATCCTTTTTGGTGTGAAACCAAATCTCCCCCCCCCCTTATCAGCCTAGTTCGGGGGGAAAAGTACTCCGGTGTGAAAGCGCCTTTTGATCTCTTGTCACCCAATAAATATTATTAGGAAATCAAATATTGTGTTTATATTCAAATATTTGCTTTAAAAACAATCTTGGCTAACCATCTTCTCTGTTGCATCGTCTCCCCCGCCTCAACTCCACCAAGACTGGTAATGTCCACTGCCTTTTGGTGTTTTAAAAAATATATAGCTAGACTTAACAATTCACGTGTGCATTCCCTTGATGCCAAATAGCCTGAGTTATAAGACCAGAAAACAGCAGCCATGTAACAACTGCATGATGTTTTTGCAGTTGGTGGGAATCAGTCATACAAACAGAAACAGCGCAGAGAAATACAACATAAAAAGCAATTTGTATTTGTCAGAATAAATACAATTGAACACGTAACAGAGCTGTTGTGCAGCAGAAAGAATGGAAGACCACATTATCTATTGTCATGCCTCCTTCTGCTACTTGTTATCACAGACTAACTGCCCAGGCAGGTTGAATCCATCAGTTCATTTAAGATGAAGAACAGTCTTATCAGTTTAAGTTGTCCCATCTTGACATGGCCTTGGTGTCAGTTAACTTTAAGACAAGCTGACATTTTCCAGGACTTCCTGATCTTTTAATCATTTTTTATTCACAGGCCTCTTATTTGGCAACAAGCAGAAGAAAAATAAAGACAGATACGAATGCGTCCATTCCAGGCAGACATTAGATCAACCGGATCAAGTTTAACCAGAAGCAGCCTCACAAAGCACCCTGCACGATAGCTTAGCTAGTAATCGGAGAAACCGGAGCAGCTCCACGCTGACACCCGGCTGGTGTGTTCAGTAGACGCCGTAGACGCTGCTACTGGCTCCGCCGCTGACGCCGTGGAGACTTGATGACATCCAAGCCGAGAGTCCAGAGCAAAGTTTCCCGGTGAGTGAGTGGAGGAGAGCTAGCTGCTAACGGAGCTAACAGTAGTGGAGGAGAGCTAGCTGCTAACGGAGCTAACAGTAGTGGAGGAGAGCTAGCTGCTAATGGAGCTAACAGCTCCGGGAAAAGCCGACAATCGGACAAATCTCCCCGTAGTGACAACAACAACAAATCATGCCGGGAAATCATCCAAAACAGAAGAAAGACGAGTTGGGAATCGAAGGGGTATTGGCATCAAAGGTGATACGCCTCGGGACTCAAGAACCGGAAAAAAAAAAAACAGACCAATGCTAATCACCACGAACTCCATTTTCGAGAAACGAAAAATAATGTCAAGTCTCTACAAATTGAAGAACGCATCAGCAAGTGTGGCAAACGACCTCTCCAAAGAAGAACGGGAACAGAGGAACAACCTTGTCAAGAAAGCAAAAATCAAGATGGAAGAGGACGGAACGAACTTGTGGCAGTTCAAAATACAAGGACCAGTGTGGGACATGAAAGTGGTATGGCAAAAAATCAAACCAAATTAAAACAAGACAGAACCCACAAAGACATCAATAATAACAAATCAGAGATTAGTAGAGGACTTTCTAAGGGCCTTCAATGTCTTTACACTAATGCAGATTCTGTTATGAATAAGAGAAATGAACTGGTAGCAAACATTGAGAAATATGACCCAGATATTATAGCTATTACTGAAGCACTTCCAAAAAAACCACAAGTACCAATCCAGTTATGTGAATTGAACATCAGTGGATATGACATTTTCAGCAATCTAGATGAGGGTAGAAGAGGTGTCTGTATCTACAGTACACTAAGTCCTACCTCAGAGCAGTACCTAAGAACTTGAAGGGCTGTACATTTACAGAATCTGTGTGGTGTGAAATACAACTCCGCAATACGGACTGTCTTCTGGTTGGATGTGTCTACCGGTCACCAAACTGTCAAAATATCGGCAACTCTGAAACTAGAAGTTTAGTTGAAGAAGCTTCCTCACTAATCCGCAGCCATGTTTTAATTATGGGAGACTTTAACTATCCTGAAATTGGTTGGCAACCCATACGGTCACCAGAGAGTGAAAACCACCTTGCATCCATGTTCCTTGAATGCTTGAGAGACTGCTACGTATTCCAACATGTAACAAAACCAACTCATGCAAGAGGAAACCAAACCCCACACGTGCTTGACCTAATTATCACAAATGAGGAGGGAATGGTTGAGGATCTAAGCCATGAAGCACCACTAGGAAAAAGTCATCATGACTGCCTGTCCTTCAAATTTCTATGCTACTATGAGATATGCGATAATCCAAACCGCAAGTTCATCCTTGATAAAGGAAATTACGAAGGCCTGAAACAGGAAATTATTTGGACAGACTGGGCACAGACCCTTGAAAGCTATGGATAAATGATAGAGTTAAACATAAAATAAAATAAAAAAGCGCAGTTTACACCTTACAAAGGTTATCTGGTACAGAGAGTGACCGTTGTTCAAAATTGTGCAACCAAGTTAAATGGGAGTGTCGGAAAGCATGAGAGCATGAAAGAAAAATTGCAAAGGAAGCCAAAGAGAATCCGAAAGCTTTTTATAAATATGCCAGAAGCAAGCTAAAAGTCAATGCCACAGTCGGAGATCTGAAAAAGGCTGATGGTAGCCTGACTCAAAATGACAATGACAAAGCCAATACACTAAATCCCTTCTTTGCTAGTGTGTTCACAAAGGAGGATACCTTATCAATACCAGACTTCCAGGACAGACCATTTAATAATATACTCAATAAATTGGACTTCACATCAAAGGTCATCCATAAAAAACTATCGAACTTAGATGCCTCAAAAGCATCAGGACCGGATGGCATCTATCCCAGGATTCTCAAAGAATTGTGTGACGAACTAGATGAACCCTTACTTACATTATTTTAAAAATCGCTTGATGAAGGTGTGGTACCACAGCCTTGGAAAGATGGTCATGGAACTCCTATATTCAAAAAAGGTGACCGAAGCAATCATAGGTTGCGTTCGAATACTCCAAAAAAACAGCTCCTAAGTTCTAACCCTATCGTCTATTCCTTGACCTCTGAGTGAAACGTCATGGGGTT
This sequence comes from Trematomus bernacchii, assembly GCF_902827165.1. NCBI lineage: Eukaryota > Metazoa > Chordata > Actinopteri > Perciformes > Nototheniidae > Trematomus > Trematomus bernacchii. The sequence goes on from NW_022987513.1 coordinate 7,447,192, forward strand.
AAGGGATAGTGGATAGGAGAATTCAAAAGGATTTAGGAGAAGAGACTGCGGCACTTTAGAGAATCCGACTGCACTTTCACTATCCGACGTGTTTATGATGCGCCAGCGGAGGTCATAAATGTGCGCCTGCTGCTGTGGGGAAACTATGGAAACTACAGTTTTCTATACAGCGGACTACAACATGGATGTTTAATAAGAACGAGGGACTACTGTAAACTCATCTAGAGACTCTGCACCGTGCTCTGATGCTGTTGTTTTATGCTTTATGAACGGGGACAACAGAGAAACATATTCTTCATGACCAAAGTTGGAATTGAAATAAAAAAGGAAAGTGAAACTTATGCTCGTCACCCTCTCCCTCCGGTCCACATTAATACAAATGATCCCAATAGCCTACGTATGATTGTATGAAAAGATCTTAAAATCAATACAAATGTATTTATTATAAACATTAGTCCTTAACATCTATCACTGTGTATATCACCATTCAAACATCTTTTAAAAGTTGAACAAACCCCACACAGCTCAGTAAAGACTGTGAAATGTTGACTTTATTTGATCATTTCAGTAAAAACTAACGTTCATATTTCTCTTTTTGATTATAATACTGATGAACGTTCAAAACAAAGCACTTTGACAACTTACCACATACGTTTTAAAATGCTTAATAAGCACCGTAACTTTCATGATATCATTTCTCATTCATAATCGGTTGTTTCCGTGAACGGCCGACTGTTGTGTGACGGCAAATGCTGCGGCCGCAAGGCATTGTGGGGCAGCATTTTCTCCTCTCCTTTCGGTTAGGGAGGTCCAGTGGTTCCTAGGCTAAAGGAGGTTATAAAGGAAGTTTGAAACCTCCTTTCCTTTTAATTTAGAGAATTCGAACGGCACTTATCATGGCTGCCACTGAGGGACTTCCGGGTCATTTCACTCCGTTAGGAAGGTTCCTAAGCTAAATGGACTATTCGAATGCAACCATGGAAACTATAGGCCTGTCAACTCCTTGAATCCTTTGTGTGTGATGACATCTTGACTCAAACAACCTATTATCAGACCGCCAACACGGCTTCGTCCAGGGCAGATCCTGTTCGACCCAGCTCCTGGCCTGCCTTGACATATGGTCTCGTACCCTTGACGAAAGAGGAAGTCTCGATGCCATTTATTTGGATTTCCAGAAAGCATTTGATACTGTCCCTCACAAAAGATTACTGAAGAAGCTCTATGGGTATGGTATAGTATTTGATATGGATATGGTATCCGTGGAGACATACTCACCTGGATCTCAGACTTTCTCAAAAACAGGCGACAGAGAGTCTTTGTTAATGGGAAACCATCTGGATGGTGCCCAGTTCTCAGTGGAATTCCACAAGGTAGTGTCCTGGGTCCTGTACTGTTTGTCGTCTATATCAACGACCTACCCGATAATGTGAACTCCATGGTCCAGATGTTTGCAGATGATACTAAAGTCTTCAATGTAATTAAGTGTAAGGAGGATGCAGAAAAACTCCAGTCAGATCTCAGAGAAATGCAAAGATGGTCCGAGTGTTGGCAGCTCAAATTCAATGCAGCAAAGTAATGCGCTTAGGTCTGAACCCAAAATATGAGTATAATATGGGTGATAAATCAAACAATATAAACCTATCTGAGACTCAGAATGAAAAGGACCTTGGTTTGAATGTTGATAATACCCAGACATTTAGTGACCATATCCATCGGGCAGCTAACAAAGCGAATGGTATCCTAGCAATGATCCGCAGATCATACACTTATTTGGACTCTGACGTAGTACGTAGTTTATACACATCTCTTGTACGGCCACTCCTCGAGTATGGGAATGTCGCCTGGTCCCCCATGTACAAAAAGGATGCTGAGCTCATCGAGAAAATACAGAGAAGGGCAACGAAGCTGGTTCCAGAACTAAATGACCTACCATATCAAGAACGTCTGCGAAGTCTTAAGATCCGGAGTATGTATTATAGAAGGGCGAGGGGAGATATGATCGAAGTTTTTAATATCTCCACAACATCCACAAAACATCATGCCCACTACAACGGGATTATAACACCAGGACTCGTGGACACTGCCTCAAGTTGAAGAAACAGTACTCAAGACTGGCTATCCGCTACAACTTTTTCAGTTGACTTTGTCACATCCAAGACTGTTAACTGTCTCAAATCCCACCTCGACCATTACTGGTCAAATATCACCTTCACTTTGGACTATGTGACTGTTGCCAGCATCCATAGTATATAAAGAACAGTGATCTACTATTTATGAGCGACTAAAAGGCTAAAAAAAGCCTACTATAAAAAAGCCTACTATAGCCGTATCCTATTGATTGATTGATTGATTGATTGATAAGGAAATATGAGCCAGTTACAGCAGCTAGGCCTCCCCATTCCTTCAATCTCCCAAGCTTTGTAAATGCTCCCGGTTCCAGAGTGTATTGCTCTGCCATTCTCTCAATACAGAAAAGGCCCAAGCACAGTTTGGTTACTATCTAATCAAATGTAGCAATGCTGCCTGGGCTGTATAAGCAGCTGTTATTATAGCACTCCCTAGTGTTATAGGCGTTTGGCAGGATCAGCCCAGTCTTCTGAAGAAGGTGCCTTAAATATTCTTTCCTACTCTATTGCCTTTGTGAGATTGGTTATGTTCATTTACATATATGGGTGAGAATATGCAAGCAAATGAGGCAGGGAAATTAGAAGAGAGGGAAGCCAAAGTGGTTCCAGGTGGTGCACTGTGATTTTAACAGGGGTGGAATAATTGGATCTATTATGAAATCATAAAAGATTCATTATAGCCGCTATGCAGGAAATGGGATGAGAGCGAGGCTGTTTGTTCTGCGCAGTATGGATGTGCAAGTCAGGCGGCTCAGACAGGAGGGTGTGGAAGCCAGTGCTGAGTTGCTGAGTCTATGGAATAAATCATAACTCTCTTGTTGGCATTATGTTTTTTTGCTATTTATTATGCTATCTTAACATGTTATGGCTATGTAATTGATTGTATCTGATGGTAAAAGTCACATATAATAGAATAGTTGTCAAACCAAACAGTCAACATGAGCAGTGCTGGATTGGACCATTTCTGGGCTCTTCTGTATTGGGTATCAGCATGATTCACCAGATGGACAGGTTCCTGTCATCATTAAAAGGAAGAGAAGAAAGAAATTAGGAAAAAAAGTCAGCATCCCAGGCTTGGGAGGCTTTTTTGTTCAAATGATAAGAGATACATTTAATACAGTAACATCTTAGCGCCATTTCCACACCCAATATGATCTGCATGGGTGACTGCTGGTGCAGGGGAGTTAATGGGGGCCTACTCAGTGTAAGGTCAGTGGTCTGATCCCTGCCCCCTGTAATCAGGATATCAAAGTGTCCTTTTGCAAGATATTTAACCCCAATTGGCCCCAGTTTTGGTTACAAGCCTCCAGTAAATAGCATATAATGTAATGTGCGTCTATTTGCTTCAAAATGATCGGTTCGATTCACTTTAACTTCTTTCATATCAATGTGCCAGTCGCTGAATATACACTACTGAAAGATTGGGCTAATATATAAATATCCAGCATCTGTGGATTGTGAAGAATTTATGAATCTAATTAAATCTTGTCTGTTTAATAGGCATAGAGTATGTTCATCATTAGGAGACTCATCACATATTAATGATCAACCTAATTGTGTGTCTTCCTTCCAGCTTTGGTCTAAAAAAAGCTTTATGAAGAGAAAAAACGACACTGCTTTAATCCGTACAGTATGTAATGGTTTGCATGTTGAAATGACTGTTGTTATTATGGTGTACTGTTGCTTTAGGCGCTGTGCATTAAGCGCTGCCTTGTTCCTGCTGACTGCAGCACTGAGCCCCCCGGGAGCTGCTTTTCTGAATCATCAAGTACTGTCGGACAGAAACAACATGGAAGCAGTTAAATACATGCTATGAAATAAATATCCTTACCTTTACTGTATTTTTACAAGCTATATATGTGGTAAGACAATGTCTTTGAAGCCCTTAATTAACTATCATGTCACTCCTCTCACCTGAGGTCATTATTTTGAACATGTACAATGTAATCTTCTGTCAAGACACAATGCAACGCTCTTCATTGTTATGTTCACAGTATTAAATATGACAACAGGCCAATAGCTGTGCTCTCACCGTGAAACAAACAAATGGTTACGAATAAAACTGCTGATCCCTGCAGAGTTGGGGGGTGATGTGGGATATTGTTCATGTGCAACAACCTTTACATCTGAATGAGCTGAACACATACAGGGGGGCCCCATTCTCCCCTGTGGCTCATTGATTTCCCAGGTTCCCTTGAGCTATGCTGCATTCAAAGTGCTTAAATATGGTGATGAATTATACAACAACAACCTTCTTTCTTTAATCTCATCACTGTGTGCATATTGGAGGTTATTTTTTTATTTTGCCTATATTTGAACGTGTATATTTCTAGAGTACTGTAAATATGTGTTCAATTAGGAAGCAAAACCATTTTGAATCTAGTAAAAACACTTCACGAAATGTATTGGTTAATTTCAAATTGATTCACAAATGTGCCTCTCACTTTGTGTTATGCTCCACAAAAATGTTTAAATAAAATCGCTTTGACACATCGTAATTCGTAGCTATTTACTTTGGATGCAATTGCGCCGTCTCTAAAAATCTGGGCATGCATTTGTAGATTTCAAAAAAGAAATATGTATGATGCTTTGCCACATTCTAAGTGTGACTATTAGATAATGTTGTATAATATCATGTTAAACCGTCTTAACAACGTCCATGGTATACAGCTGTGACCTGTATCATGAATACAAATCAGACAAATAAGGAAAGCAACTCTCTTAAAGGTCCCCTATTATACTGTTTTTCATCAATATATTATAGGTCTCAGATATATACAAAACATGTCTCTGAAGTGTTTGGCTCGAAATTAGATTATGCATTGCAGCATCCCATAAACCCCTCTGTTTCAGCCCTGTTTCAAAAGTGCTGATTCTCTGTTTTTACTTTAGATGAAAATAAGGAGCCACTCCCCACGCCCCTCTGAGAGATATTTGGTTAAAAAGAACACAATGGTGCTCTAGGAGGAGATTCAGGTGATAAGGTGGGGGGGGGGGGGGGGGTTACCTTGGTTGGTTATTGGCTAATGGTTACACAAGCCAAAAAAACGTTATGACATCATAAAGTGGCCAAAATCTGATCAGCCCATTTTCAGCAGGTTTTTATATAAATGGATCAGGACAAAAAGGGAGCGAATCTTTTTTCCTGAAAGTTTCAGAATCTCTTTACACAGAGGGGACACGTGTTTATGTATAAAAGACATGAAAAAGTGGATTTTGCATAATAGGTGACCTTTAATGTATGTGGAAATCTGTGATTGCAGTGTGAAGTTCCTGTGGACTTGATCTGCATGCCACCACTATGATACAGCAGGATGGGGTCTGTCAAACTGAAGCCGGAGAAAATGTCCATGCCGTATGTGTGCAAAACGTCCCTCATTGTGAAGTTAGAAGACATGACACCTGTTGGTATTTCCATACATAATACAGCACACAAAGCATTTAACATATGAAAGAAACAGCTGTTCACAGACATGTATATGAATCTTTTTCATTTAGTGGATGTTGATGTTGGCACGCTGCTATGTATGAGACGGTAGGTGGAATCCCTCCAGCTCTGGGACCATGTACATGTACTGTTGTTGTATCTGAATGATATTCACACAACATTTGTTCTCTTCCCCTCCATATGCTATTATTGCATGAGTTGTTGGACAGCACATAAACCTTTAGCTCCAGTTCGATGGCATGCTGCATGATTTTACAGCCTAATGTAAACTATAACTTTGATGTGGCAGTGGTAGGATAAATAATGCATTTCATGAATGAATGCGCAGGAGATTGCGAAAGGTCAGGGAGAGTTTACACGGCAATATGTGGCAGATGGAGGGCAAAAAGCATGAGTGAATAATTTAAAAGGGGAACTGACAGTGTAGTGACAGAAGGACAATTCAGAATTAATCCAGTTTACTAACCTCGTCTGCCAGCATATCTCACACGTCTTCAAGGACCCATGAGTAAAACACAATTTGATTTAGCCTTCTGTCAATTTTGTTAAATTCAATGTAGCTCAATATATATCAGACACACAGCTGCTGATGTAGTGAATGGTTTGCATAATAGCTGCTTGGCAAGCCACGGAGCGATGCAAGCTAATGTGACATCAATAGCAGTAAATGTAATAATTGAACCAGCCTGCCATTGAGCTGGCAAACCGTTATCAGACGAGCACAATCACCATTTGATTGCAGAATTGTAACACCAAATTCCCCATTGATTTCCATTGACATACCATTCATACTGTGAAGAAACAAAGCTGTCTCTTGTGCAATTAAATCTATAGCAGCTCATCGATTCTCCTCGCAGACAGAGAGGCTGAAAAGAAAACATCTCGCTTCCTTCTCCTTTCACATTAAGCAGTAAAACAAAACCCCAGCAATGCATTTAATATGCCAATCTACTAATGTGAGCTCCTACTGTCACTCTCTTCAGGCCTTGTAACCTGAAGAGAAGGCTTGTTTGAGCGGTGTAATGTGTCTGCAGGAGGTTGTACCTGCATGTGTCCTTGTCTGCTGAGGGCTGTGACTGTGCGCCTGTAAGTCTGTTGAAGATTTCTGGACACATGTCAAGTCCTTTCATGTTTTATGAGGGTGACGGCCAAGGGCTTGTTCACAGCGTGAGCTAAAGGCACAACAAGGGCACCTGTCACTTGATAGCACACCTATTGTGCTTTCCTTTCTCCCAGCCATGTTTCTATGAGAAGCCCTTAAAAGATGGAAAGAGGAAAGGAGTAAGTGAGAAGGAGGGAAAGGTGGTAGGAGGACAGAGTGAGGGAAGAAAGAGGAACAGCCTTTTATCTCTTACCTCTGTGCCGCTACTCTTATAATGGCCAGAGTTAATAATTGACAGTAAAAGCTCACCAAACTGAATGAAAACAACTCAGATCCACAAAGGCTGGGTAGTTTTATTTAAAGCTCTCCTGATGAATGGATTCTGGTAGAAGGTGAAGTCAATGGAGGCATTTCTATTTTAACTGCAGAATGCAACAGTATTCTATTATCTTAAACAGCTAAATGCATTGTTTGAGACCCGTACACATAACAAAGGTGACATTAAGACTCACCATCCTAGCATAAGGAGTAGTGGGCATATGTTATATATGTTCTCTTTGCTTGTGCCCAGAGATGGGGTCGTTACTAAAAAAAAGTAATATATTACACTACTTCGTTACTCTCTACATAAAGTAACTCGTTACTTTACTCGTTACTTTACTCGTTACTTTACTCGCAGGGCCGGCCCGCCCCTCCCTACAGGCAGATCACGCAGACTGCTAAAGTTTCAAATGTTCTCTTTAGTTCAGTTTCCATTGTCGCATAAGACTGGTCAAAGTAACATTTCCTTTAACAACTACAATCAATATGCTATACGAAAGACTTCCTTTTAACCAATATTATATATATTTCCTGCTGTTGATGCATAACTTGAGTTATATTTAAGAATTTCTGGCATAAATGCCACATTCAATGTTGTTGTAAACAATAAAAAGCTGCTAATTGAAACAATGTAATATTGTTTTCAGCATGAGAATGTCCAAACCTCACATTTCTATTTGGACACATTTCCCTTTGAATAAAAACGGACAAATGATTCCAATTCATTGGGTTTTTAAGGCAATTTTTATTTCATTTGTCAGTTGTTTGCATTTTCTAGGTTAATTTAAAGGTTGGGAGTAATGCAGTTTCAACGGGGTCCCTAATTACTGTATTTAGAAGGAAGGATAGGTTACCAACACCAATAAACAATACACTTGTGAGTTGGCACTGTAGATGCCAAATTAACCAAATATCTACTGGGAAGTAACTATTATGGGATAATTTTAAATGATAAGTTAGAAAGAAGAGGACTCGACTTGATGAACTGATCGACTCCGATCCTCCACTTCTGAATTAGAATGAAAGCTCCTTAGGCAAAGACTGAACACTTATTAGGAAGAAAATTAGTTGACATTGATAAGACTTATTTGAAAAGCACTCTTGAGGCTTTTTAAAATCCCTTGACATGTGTTCTTGTTCGTGCATTAGTGCTCTGTGTTATCTGTTAGAGAGAAACTGGTTTGGCAGAAGCTCATTTGCACCTTATACAACTTAACTGTACAATACAGGCGCTGAAATATAATATGCAAGTGATGCAGCAGGCTCTTATTTCTGCTGTGTATGCAGCTTCCTACAAATTGTAATTTAATCCAGAGTGCTTTAAAGCGTTTATTGCAAGTCATCCGCCTAGCTATTAGGCTGGATTTTAACTATGGCATTTATGGTTCATAAACAGTGTTTTGCTTTCAAACACTAATGATCATTATACACTGTTAAAACTAAGTGTCACAGCTTGTTTTGGATCTGCGAAGATGCAACAATAGATGTTATTTCAGGCTGGTTAGCGTAGAAGTTAAATGGCTGTTTAAGGATAAATCAGGATTATACATAAACACCACTACATTATGATTACTGGTTTTGTTGGTAATAGGCTTTAGAGGAATGTGCTGCCTTACAGCCTTACCTATCAAGTCTAGTTCTCCCTTAAATGCAACTGTGAAACATATACACTTTGGGATCAAACTTAATACAATGGGTGAATAATAGCAGAAAGCATTGAGCATGCGTTATGGCTCAATACACAAAGGTGGAAAGCACATTTACCCAAGTGCTGTTCTAAAGTATAATTTTGAGATAGTTGTACTTTACTTGAGTACTTCCATTTCTTATACTTCTACTTTCAGGGGAAAACTTTGAAAATAGGACTACTTGCTGGGAATTATTTGACTGTGGTATTACTGCTTTTACTCTTTGACTACTGCAAGCACATGACTTTAAGACGCAGGCAAATGGGATCTTTATGCCCTCTTTCAACGAGTGATGACAACAGCATGTTTCCCTTTCTCTCTGCCTCAGTCACTCATTTTCTCTCAGCTGTTGGTCGGGCTCAGTGCTGTATTATGGGGGAAGCCTTGCGGCACCAGGATCTGTGTGAGGCTTCACAGGCGTCGACAGGGAGCTCTCACTGATCTCCTGGAAGAAGATTTAAACTGTGAGCTCTTTAATGTGTTTCCGGGGAGGCAGGCAGGTGTGTACACAGGCCCCATCATCTCCCCCCGGAGATAGTGGTGCCTGAAATGTGAATAAATTAGGAGTGAGGCGCTGTGTTGATGCTCTAGGAGATAACCTGGGAAAGTGGGGAGAGATTCTTCTGCAAATAGTTCCCTAAGGTGTAAGCCGTGTGAGCAAAAGCTAACTATTCATCTTTGCACGTTTAAACAGGGCATAGTTATGATCTTAGCCTTGGGCGCTGTGGTGGTGATTTATTTTCATCTACTCTGCTCTGGGTTATTTCTCGCTTGCATTTCACTCACTTTTTCTTCAGGTAGATTGCAGCTCAGTAATGCACACCCAAAATGTTCGGTGTCAATACAGGAGCTATGATGTTAATAAAATGAAACAAAATTGCATGGATGCCAACAACAAAAAAAGATTGACACAACATCCATCTACCACAATAAAAGCCCAAGCGTCTCATTAAACGACAACCAACATGCAAATAACCCTCAAGGCTGGAGACCTTATTAATAATTCATGAATTGTTCCCATAAGCAACAACGAATCAATAATATACCCCGTCCTCATTCTGATCTCAGGGAGCTGTGTTTTTGCAACATGGTAAAACAAATTAAATCATTTTGCGGATAAGTAAAAAAACATGACTAAACAGAAGCTTTTTTAATGGACCTGATAAATATTGCGCAAACATCCTTCAGAAAAAGCGAATACACAGTTTCAGAGAGGAGGAGGTTTCCACTGAACATCCAAAAGTTCAAGCTAAGTATCCATACAAAGACTCGATAATATCCCTCTAAGTGTACATCCTGGTATTCATCACTGTCGCTGTTATGTACTTTCCCGTGTCATTATCAACCCCACCATCGTCCCCGCCAGTGTCCTCTCCTCAAAGTCAGTAGCATTTTGATTGCGATCAGCTTGCCCGGCAGTAATACAGCAGCTTAATACTAAGAGTGTGATGCTGTCAGAGCCATACTGTATGCTTCAGATGCCTCACCTAGAGCTGTGCAGATGTTTAGTATGCATGAGCTCGCAATGGAAGACTGATAGCCGTCTGCCTCAGGTCTTTTAGCTTTTACGGCCTCCTCTCCTTTGTCCCTATCATCCATAATGATTCACTCAGGACCTGATCCGAAAATCAAAACCCGATGCAAGGTTTAGAATATGCCATTAAACAAGCAACAACACATTATGCCCAGGGTCCGTCAAAGCCATTAGCGGAATTGGATCAGTCTTTAGGTTCATTACCTCTGTGTGAATTGGATAGCCTCTGTGGAACACTTTGCTTTCTAGACTGCTGCTGTTCAGGCAAGGCATTTGGCCTATTGAATACACACTTCACTACACAAATTATTTACAGAAATATACTAATTAATTGGATATTAGTCTTCACATCTATTCGAGAAGCCTCAGAGAACTAGTACTCAATTACTGTACATGACTGCTTGGCAATAAAAAAAGACAAATGTCATTACCAGTATTCATCTCAAATCTAAAAAGCTGAAAAGCAAAGGAGTAATATTTAAAGTGACAGGCTCACAAAGATGCTAAATGGCAATTCATACCTAATGTTGTAGTTTAACATTTTGGAAATACACCCATGCACTTTCTTAGAGAGATTTGAATAGAAAGTCTGATACTTCTCTCATAGCTGTGCAGAACTGTTTATGTGAAGCCACTATATGCTAGTTAGCTTAGCTTAGCACAAAGGCAGACATGTAAGGAAAATGCATGCCTGGCTCTATTTCAAGGTAACATATCATTAATGCGCTTAAGTGGTGCTGAAACCAGGGAGGCTGATTTGGTTCCCTTTGAACAGAGCTTGGCTAGCGTCAGTTTCAAGTCTTTTTGCTAAGCTGAGGTAAACTGGCTACAGTCTTTATGCTAAGCTTAACTTACAGTACTGGCTGCTGTGGTTGGCTTCATAAATAGTTTACAGTCATGGTAAATAAATAGTTTACAGTCTTGGTATTAATTGGTATTAATGTTGTAGTATAACTGTCAACAAAAAATAAAATAAATGTATTTCCCAAAATGTAAAACTACTCCCTTATGATTTCGGACACCTCACCTATTACAGTACAGTATGTTCTGTGAATCACCCCAATAAAACGCTATAAGTGTTAGACATTTGTGACATCAATGGTTTGGAGCTTTCAATTCGATGAAGGCAATTTCACATTTATCACACTGGCTCATAAAGCAGCTGTCAAGAATATGACTCACTCAGTTTAACATTGAACAGGGTATTGTTCGCAGAGTAGTAATAACGTTGTGAGTGCAAGGATCTTGAGTATTTGATCTTTTTCGAAACACTTCAACATTTCACGAGGGATATAGCTGTCATGTCCTTATGTTAACCATTTTCACTGCCACTGGCAGGGCTTGCATGTCTGTGTTCTCGGTCACAGTAAAACCTTCAGGTCATGATAGAGCTACATTTTCATTGTAGCAATGAAATTAGCAATTACGTTCCAATGTGTTATTGCAGCTACATTTTCATTTATTGTAATAAATCATCACTCTCAGAATCCCTGCTTAGGTCAGCATACTACAGTATCTCAAGTATTTTACTCAAGTGTCTACTACAGTGCCCTGGGAAACACATTTAGTGACAATACGATTTGATAGCTTTATGCACAAATAAAAGCAATACCTCAAAGAACAACTATGTAATACGGCAGAGAATGTAAAATACACTTAAACTGCAAACCTTATATTCAAGCACATTGTTGCACTCTGAAGTTGCTTGTTTCAGGCACATTGCATCATATGTGCTACATCACACAGAAAGTGTTGCTTCCTTTGTAATATAAGCTATTCACTGCACACTTCTAGGAGAGGTTACCAGGTTGTACAGACAGCCAAAAGCAAAACTCTCTGCAACACTCTGAAAGAACTATTGGTTTGAAACTCGAAAACAAGATTAAAATGGTATCTGCAGCATATTGCTCTCAACAAAAACATCTCCAGATAGATTGTATCATGACGCAGGTTACATTGTATTTTGGAAATCATCCCAAAGGACTTTCTTTTTTGCAATTTGTTTCCACAAGTGGAGGCAAAGAGTGACAGGGAAGAAAAAATAGCGAGATATGTGGATACAGGCACCGCTTCACAGAAAGACTACCTCATCAAAGTTAATATATGCAAAGCCATTCATGCGCTGTAGCTCCACTGATCCATACAGATGCACAGGCACTTACAGACGCATCAGTCTGGAAATACCAGATCGACATGCTTACATGAGATGTTTATTGATTGAATTTGAGGTTAGGACAATTACGTTCCAATGTGTTATTCCTGTTAGACACGCCATCAAAGGAATTCTGAAGCATTCTTTATTTGGCGACATGAGATTGTCCTAAGATATTTTTGTATTCAAACCGAAAACAAATAATAGCTTAGATGTGTTAAAACAAGGCTGGATGGTGATCACAGCAGGAACATGTTATGGTTCAGTTCAACATGACTTGAGTCAAGATAATGGGATGTCTGGTATCATTGTTTACAGTAAAATGAGTTAATACTTCCCGGGAAAAAAAAACAATGGTAACATTTAAATAGGTTTTTGATGATAATTCAACTGCATGCTTGGATTGACTTTTAAATTGAATCGGTTATTTCTGTAGAATACGTTTTCTATTAATGTTTTTTGCTGAAATGTTGGCGTCTACCTTAAATGGGTTACTAGGTATAAATTAAAGTGCATCCTCACTCATCACTATGGTTACCAGCTAACATTGTGGGTCTAAGGATGGCTTGGTCTATTTGTCAGTCCACCACTTTGGTTCAGACTGAATATCTCACTACTTCTGGATGGATTGCCATGAAAACGTTTGCCCAGAGGATGAATCATAATAACTATGATGATCCCTTGACTTTTCCTCCAGCACTTTCACAAAGCTGACATTTTTGGTTTTGAGTAAAATGTCTCTGCAACTATCGGATGGATTGCCATGAAACTTTATAAAAACATTCACTTGCCAACAGAAAAATAATGTAATTACTTTGGTGATATTGTAACAAAATGTTGAACTCCCTATAGAGTTGCACTTCACTTCATCTGTCTCCTTTAACCGCTCTATTTGTAAGTGCTGTTAGAGACTGACACTTTCCTGTGGTGCGCTGCTCTGCAGGAAACTAGATAGATGGATGTGTGTGTGTGTGTGTGTGTGTGTGTGTGTGTGTGTGTGTGTGTGTGTGTGTGTGTGTGTGTGTGTGTGTGTGTGTGTGTGTGTGTGTGTGTGTGTGTGTGTGTGTGTGTGTGTGTGTGTGTGTGTGTGTGTGTGTGTGTGTGTGTGTGTGTGTGTGTGTGTGTGGCTCAGCTGTATGCTAATCTCATCTTTTATCCAGCTTATGTCTTGTTTGTTTGATCATTGACGTTTATCTCTCGTTTATCTTTCATTCTCACAGCACTTGCAGTTTCCAGGGTCAATGTCTTCTTCATTTTTTCCCCTTGATGACGAGCAACCTTTTTTGTCAGCCTCACTCTATCAAAGAGGAGGCCACTTCACATAACAGACAAGGGCAACAGCCCCCTTTTCACTCAGCTCCCAGCTGTTTGTTGACTGGAATCAGAACACGAGCTCAGCAACAACACAAAAGGACAGGGTACTACTTGACACATGGTTAGCTTGCAGGGGGTGTACACAGTGGTGGTCCTTGCGTAGTCAGAGGTCTTTCTGAAACAGTTTGACTCCCCAAGTGACATGCTCTGAAACACTGAGTTGTCAAATAAATGGTTCTCTGTGAAGTGCATTTAAAGAATCTCCTTGTGTGTTATGTTGGATTCCCTATTGTGCTTTGCGGAATAGATTTTTTATAAGCCTTCAACTCGCTAACAAAGCTCTTGCTTTGACAGCTCTAAAGATGCTTTTCTTCTTCTTCTGTTCCAATGTGATGCAACATCTACCAACAATATGCACGGGTTTCGTTATGCTGAGAAGCCTGGCCTCCTTCCTGCTGCTTTGTTTCCTCTTCTGTCACTCCTCCCACATTTTGTTTCTCTGCTGCTATCTTTCTCTGACATAGCTCATCACATTAGCAGGGCTGCATACTAAGCCCGCACACACAGTTTGCGCACACACCTGGCTCATTGGACTATAGCTGTTGCGATGTCAAGCACAAGAGGGGGTTGGGTAAAGGTTTGACAGCAGACAGCGGGTTGTTGCTTAACAGACAAGCGGTGAAATGCATGACCGTGTAATTGCAATGAAGGGATAATTTGACAGCCGCTTGGTTATGATAGCCTGCAATTCTCCTTGAATACACACACACACACACTCTGCATGAAAAAAAGGTGCAGACGCCAAACCCATGCTCGCACAGACTACATTTGAGGTAAAGCCCTGTCATTTCTTGATGATTTCTAAGATCCTCCTAGTTTAGAGTATTATAATCATCCAAACATTTCAGCACAGGGTGACTTAATACTTGTGTGACATAGTAGTAGTTATTGTTTTCTCAGAGAAAGGTTTCCATTCTCATTTCATTGAGACTGACAGCGCAATTCATCACTTGCAGGTCTATGAAAATGCCTTGTTTAAACATTTCCAGTGCATCATTGCTCAAGGACTGAAAAAAGGAGCACTGCATACCGGCCAAAAGTACACTTATATTTCATCTCGTCCTTTTTTCTCTCTTTTTCTTTCACAAAATGAAGCCGTCTCACTTGTGTTTCTGTCTGCACAGGCTCCTGCTCTGCTCAAGGACACAGACGAAACTGAATAAAATATGACTGGCATCCTGTCATCTCAGAGAGGACGGGCTGTGAACAGGAGAGGGAATGTACAGTCTCACCTCTGCTTATTTGTCAGCATGGACATAAAGCCAGGAAGACATTGTACATGTGCACATCCAGGGAGCCTGAATATGTTTTTCAGGATGTACGATGTGAAATGATTTCAGGCTACAGTAAGCACTCAATGTGAAGGAAGTTCACACTTCTACCAGCTACCACCCTTCTTTTATCTCTTCTGATTACTGACTTCTTAAGCTCATACATCAAAACTGTAGATCCTCTGATTATTCAGGCAATTGCCCTGCCTTGTCGGTGCTCTGTTAATAGTAATGCCTGATGTCTCTGTAATCACACTCTAATCTACTTCTGATCCTTATCCAACACTGATCTTTTCCCTTTTTGATAATTCTTCTCCTTCCAGCCCAAGTCCTCTATTGCTAATTTCCTCTACGCTCTTGTTCTTCACTCACTTGTTTATTTTCTTACATCATAAGAATACCTTTGAAGGAAAGGCTTCCCCACACTCTCAGTTGTTGTGCCTTGATGTATGGCTCAAGATATTTACATGAGAAAGAAATACCCTTCCAGTATGCTGTGTATACAGTAGACCTTGAAATATCTAAATGATAAACTATCATCAAGACTGTTGATACGTCGAGTACAGCAAAAAGTAGTTTTCAGGAATGTGGGGGAAAAAATCAATCTTAAAGGTGGGGTAGGTAATTTTGGAGAAACCAGCTCGAGATCGCTAGAATTTGAAAATACACAGCCGGAAAAAATCTGCCACTTCCTTGCAGAGCCCCTCCTCCAACACACACGAACACGCACATGACCAATGAGGGCACGAGATAAGTTTGTGCACAGATGGAAGGCTGACAGGCAGGTAGGCCATCCAGTTATTTTAGCCGGGCCGGCTAAAATGATTGGTCGTGCTTTTTACAGTATTACGGCTTCCACAGATGACATTTTTTAATGGATTTTTTGTCAAAGCACTTAAGATATTCATTGCTATCGGGATGTTAAGAGCATTCCATGGAATATAACAAAAAGTGGATCTCGAGCCGGTTTCTCAAACTTACCTACCCCACCTTTAACTTGGTTCAATTCAATTATATGATGGCAAATCTACTGATGGCTGAAATTGGGACAGACAATCCTGTCAACTAAGTGTTTGACTTTTGCTCAATATGAGTAGTTTTGCTGATAAGCTTTAATTGATGGTACATACATCCATATCAGACTGATATTGCAGCCCTTCTCATGCATAGCAAAAGATGGCCATGGTCCCTTCATTGCATCATCAATATAGATGTGTACCACAAACCATGTACCATTATTAAATATAATGTCTGTCTGTCATTTAATTTGGAGGGCTTGTTGTGTTTTACAAACATGTATTGTGAGCCCAGCGGAGAATAAACAAACATTTTGCTAGCAACACCACATCACGATGAAGTGACTGCATGTCGGATTGCTGTTGCTCTTATTTCTATCTTTTTGTGTAAAACATATATGTTGTTTAATATGCAATATGTTGTTTTAATTACTAACATCTTGATGTAAGTTATACAAAAATATTCTCTTTTCTGACTGCTTGGCTCTGAAATGTGATCACTTAGAGTCTCTCCAACAGCTGTGCTGCTGACCTTACAAGTGAGTTAGAGGCATCTCTTCAACTAGAGCAATTAAAAGAACAGCAGGATATAGATTTCCGTTGGCTCCGATAAATGTGGTGGGGAGAATTATAATGTGTGTGACTAATGGTACGCTCACATTATTTAAGCATGGTTCTCTATGTTAAGCATCCAGCACTAGCTCTGTCTTACACACTCCTCCTGAGATCCGTTGTTCGATCAAATGGTTTGCTCTCCCTTTTGTACTTTACATATGGGTGGACATACCCACTGAGATTTCACATAGTTGAAATGACATTTACATGATGTTAGATGATATCAAATAGACACTGAACAGCCTCTCGGGCTACAGGGTATTATACAATTCCCCTAGATGAGATTCAGTCACAAAGGTAGGAGAGCAGGATTTGGAACTGGAAAGAGATTTGATGGGGGCTTATAATCCTCAACATCATTCCTCAGCTATAGTTAATGATGGATGGCTTATTGATAATGTCACACAGGGTTGTTCATCCCCTTCAGGGCTGAGATGTGAATGGCTTAAGCCTTGAAATGCACCCAGAATCTGGCAGGCGAAAGACAACCTGCAGTATTTCTCCTCTATTCGCCAGCTTGGCCCACTTCACTCTCCATCTGTTACAAGCGCTCTATCAGTTTGTTTTGTAGCCTGCCATTCAGAGCATGCTGATGTTTCCAGCCCTCCTGTCAAATAGTGTTTTAATGTACAGTAAGTGTCAAGATGTAATAGGCCGACAATCAATGCCCTGAATGTATTAATTATGCCATACGGGCTATCAAAGCCTTCAGAAGCATCCCATTAGCTCTGGGCTTGTGACAGGCCTGCATATAATTACAAGCTGTGTGTGATCACAACCTGCGAGCTCAGAGATAAAGAGCATAAAGACGTGTATACTTTACATAAGATCTGAGGGAGATTGTCATGGCAACCCCCAAGATATAGTGTAAGTATTCACATAGTGAGTAATAGACCTTAGTTTGCCTTTACATATTATATTCACATTTGCCCTGTGATTACTCAAGAAGCCAGACCTTCTGCTCAATGTTAATCAAATCAATTAGAATCATAAATGTAAACACGTTGTTCAGTGCAGGTGTGTGAAAACACACTGTAGTTAAAGAAAAACAACTGCAAAAAGAGTACTTTGCATGATTTGTTTT
Organism: Trematomus bernacchii; assembly: GCF_902827165.1. Lineage (NCBI taxonomy): Eukaryota > Metazoa > Chordata > Actinopteri > Perciformes > Nototheniidae > Trematomus > Trematomus bernacchii. Next base: position 7,464,923 of record NW_022987513.1, read on the forward strand.
GAATGGTTATATGTTTCTTTGCTTTCTTAATTAGTGAAGGGAACACGTTTCCAAGAGTACAATTCTTTTTTTATACGTGTATCTTGTAATAATTGACAACTTACAGAAGGTGATTATCATGTTTTCCTGGTATAGTGTTTTTGAGCACAGTCCTCCTTGGCTTGGTTTATTTGGCCTGAAATTGAAGTGCTGGCCGACAATGTCAAAGAGAGGACAGACCAGAGATCAATTAATTAGATTTCTGCTTTCAATAGGTTTAACGCAAAAAGATGCTGCACTTCACTTTTGGTAACATAAGTTAATAATGATTGATTAGTGATCTAATGACAATGGAATTCATCATTTAAATATGCCTACTCTTAACCCTTATATGGGCATCCAATATTTTGGAAAATGACTTGTTTGATATTTTATACCTAAAACGCTTATTACACCCATTTACACATTAAAACACCCCTTTACACAGTTATTACACCCGTATTACAATCACATTACTTCGTTATTACACCCATGTTACACTATAATTACACCCTCATTATACCCCTTGCTACATTATACTGTACCCATATTACACTGTTATAACTTATTACACCTATGTACAGTAACACCATTATTTCACCCGTATTACACCCATGTTATACCCATGTTACTCCCATGTTACACTGTCATTACACTGTTATTAGACCCATATTACACTCATGCAACACCAATATAACCCCCATATTTCACCCTAATTACACTGTTATTACACCCGTTTCACACATGGAAACAGCCTGTCAAAGAAGTGTATCCCCCCAGGATACAGAAACCATGTAAGGGTTCATTTACTCATGAGAAAAAGTGTAAATGTTTCTGCCTCTGATTTAAGTTAACAAGGGTTCACAAAGAACTAGATTCTAAATAATTCATGTCATGTGCCACATGAATCCAATGTGGTAGTGGGCATATAAACAGATGCTGTCAGATAAACATTCATGTCCTAGAGATGTTTTTTTACAATAATAATAATAATATATAATAATATATAATCAAAAGAAACATTTGCATGAAATAATACTCATTTTTTTAGCTGGCTTTGACATTTAATTTCTACTGATTCTAGTTTTGCTTAGGTGGGTGTCACTGCCTCATGCCTTGTTTTTCCAGGGTGAGGATATTATCTTGAGTGAAGTACTTGCTGTACCGAATGAAAAAACATGGGCCAATACTGCAGCTGCATCGTCAGCCGCTTTAACCGTGTGTGGTGCATTTAAGCAGATGTAGACACGCTCATGAGGGTAATTTTTCATTCCACTTTTGGTGTTTCAATATCCACCTAGCCAGCAAAATCTAAACCTTTGAGCCGTGTACCAGTTCATTCACATAGACAGCAAGGTAAAAGCAACCTGACTCCCTTTCAGCGTAACTCTGAGGTGCCTCACCTTCAGAATAAACAGCTGCCTTAGGGGATTAAAATGAAAGTGTTTTTCTATCAGGTGTTGTCATCTGTTCAGATGGATGATTGATTTGTCTTTACAGCTTTTCTAAAACCTTTAAAATGCTTAAAGGTTAAGTCAGGATAACACAATCGCTCGTCAGATTTAAATCCAACTCATTATTAGGAAAGACTCCACTGATGTTTTTTAGTTTTTACTTGAACATTAACTCAGGACTACTCCCACACGGCATGCTTTGATTTGAACAGCTTTTTCTCTAGAGCTTTTAACAAATTGAAAAATACTCTAAAAGTTAAAAGTAACAGTCCTGCATTCAAAATCTTTGCTCGACAAATGATTGGCATCAAAATATACTTAAAGTAGCAAAGAAATGCGGCAAGTTATTGTAATCTAAAATATATCTGGTATCTGAATCTAAAAAGTAACTATTTACTTAAGCTGTCAAATAAATCTAGTAAAAAGTCAATTGTTGTCAAAATTGTACTTAAATACAGTACTACAGAGAGAATGTACTTTGTAGTCCACCACTGGTCTTTGGCAAGTTTTAAGAAATCCACTTGTCAGTGTATCAGTCTAAAACAGACAATCAATGATTTATTTTGTCTTCCTCCCCTCTGCTTTGTCCGATGATGATTAATACATATTATTATCATAAGAAGATACCTACAGTATGTCTTAAAAATGATAGCTGCCTCAACCCCACACAATCCACAGGTATTTTATGTTGAAAATAAGTAAATCTCTTCATATTAGCTATAGGACATTTTAAAATGTATGTTCAAAATAATTTGTTCTGCTGACCACCACAAAATCCAGTGTCTCTCTTTCGCTGCAGCCGCTGTGAAGAGTTTATTTCAAACTAGAAAAATGCTGTGGCATTATTTAGACTTTTAAGATGTGCATGTTGTTTGTTCTCCATTTGAATATTGTCAGATTGTCACAAAGGACAGAGCGGCAAAACAGGAACATGATTTCCAATTATTTCATCCTACAGTATGCTGGGGTTTTGCTGTCACAACATAGAAACATGTCTTCTTGAAATGAATTGTTACGGTGACATTTTATATAGATTCCTTTTTTTATTTCAGCTATCATGACTTTGTTCAGAATGAAAGATATGTATTTATGTGGCTATGGATGCTACTCAGACCATTGTAACCACTACCGCGCCGGTCTGATATCTATCTTTTCATGTTTTTTGTATTTACATTTGAGGTCCTTTAAACACAATAATATACCATTCTGGCACCAAGTAAAATCCTAAAAAGAGTAGTATACTTCAAAGAGATCATCCTTCTAATCCTCATAATCTGTCCAAATCCTTAGGAACAATGTCTCTCCATTATGGAAATATAAAACACGAGCATTATCCTGGGGGCTCCCTGCAAGACCGTGATATTCGTGAGTCCACAGTTATTGCATGGTCCAATGTTTTTATTACATTTTCCATATTTATGTTACATTGTGTGTTTATGACCACCTAATGAAACACAAGATGTTGTAAAAGCACAGTCATCCCTGAGGATCCATTTTGATGACGCCAGCGCCCTCAGTAATGGACTGCTCCTGTAGGTGGGCCAGTAAATTAATGACTGTATAACGCCTCATCTCCAATAATGCAAGGCGGCAACTCGTTGCAGTAGGAGAGAGATGAGAATCAAAGGGAGTCATAGTGTATTCACCTCCCTTTTTCTGTCACTTTACCACCCTTCGCTCATATATTGCTTCCCACAGAAACCCCCGCCTCAAAAGGAAAAAAAACAGTTCTTATGTCATTTTGTCTTTTACCATCCACTTCATTTGGAGGCTTACAAATTCTATTAAGGTGATCTTGTGTGCATTGCACAGTTGCTGCAGGGAAGAGAGGGGGAGGCGGCCTGGGAGGGGGGAACAAGCCCCTAATACTAATAAACGAGTGCGACTTTGCCTCCCCTGCACTGCGAGAAGGGGCCGAGTAATTGGAAAATATCCCTCCCTCCCGTTACAGATAAGACCCCCTCCCCATACACACAAACACGCCAACCCCTCTCCGAGCCTTAACCCACCACCCTCTCTCTCCTGCTAGATGAAATACACAGTCCCTGCTCTTGTTTTAATGTTGAAAACAAACATCACAGTTAGTCTGATTTCTGTAGCATGCCTCTGCCTGTGACCTAAGATTTTCATCGTCATAACTACACTGTAGCTATGTTCGTATGACAAATAAAAAACCTTGAACCTTGAACCTTGAACCTTGAACCTTGAAAACCAAGGTGGACAAAAGGACAGAAGATATTATAAATCTGACATGCAATCTGCAAAGAGGGATCAGTGGAAGAGGGTGGACAGGTTCAGTAGTTGCATTGATAGACTATATAACGAGGCTAATGTCAGTGACAACGCGACAAAAAACAAATATTTATGGAAAAAAGGAGACAAGGAAACTATTGCCTTGTTGCCAATGGTGATTTTAATGGCATATGAGGGTGTTGTTCATATTTTCAGTGCAAACTTTAGATATAAGAACACAAGGTAGAACAAGTAAACCGTGTACAGGGAATCATTTACACACACCAGGCTGTAGGAGAGTGAGCTTTCCTTTGTGACCTCCATTATTCATGAATTTGACATTGTAAAAGCAGAAATACTGCAACATATCCCTCAACCCCACAGACCTTCAGAATACCCTGCATGACTTCATTATGTTGGATTTAAAACCACACGCTTCCATCAGGCCTCTGTTGCACTTAACACGAGTAAAGCAGGCTGAAATCATTCTCTTTTGTCTCAAGTGGCTGAACTTGATGTTGAACTTGTCATCTCATGAATTAGTTAAAGCGGAATGTTTCTGTAATTGAGCGGAGATGTGCGGTTTAAATGAAGACATTACTGGGTTTTGTTTGCAGTGCTAAAGATATCTGACAACATAGTTAGTTTATTTAAGATATGGTGTTGTGTTAGTAGGTCAGCTATCATTTTGAGTATTTCTTCTTGTCATTCAAGGAGGCTATCAGCAGCGTTTTATTTTGGTTCCACATTGTAAAAGATGGGTAAAGATAGCGGCATGTTGGCTTTGTGCTATTTTCTATTTCCATCTACTTTTTTTATCCTTTCCGTTAGATTATATTTGCTTTATTTGCACAGATAACATCTACGGAAAATGACAGTACTTCTCTGAGGCAGGAGATAAAAGAGAATAACAGCTTAAGTGCCTTGAATCATCCACTGAAATAAAGAATACAGGAGTAAATGACCTCCTCTTCGAGCTGGAGCATGCAGTGAAAGATCAACCTTGGCATTTCAAATGAGGGGGAGTTCATAAAGAGACCATCAGTAACACTGACACAAAACTGTAGCGTGTATTTAAAACTGAAAAGTCAACTGTTGAATAGAAATAATGAATACTCGAGCGCTACACTTTGAAGACCTGTGAGAACAACCTTGTACATATTTGTTTGTTCTTCAATAGGTCTTTTTCACATCAGATTATTTGATTTTAAACAGCCTCACTTCTATTCAAAAGCCACAGTAAGCCATGTCAGTATGACGGCGAGACAGCATGATGAAAAATAAAATGTACACATTTTCTTTTCCTAGAGGTGGAAGAAATACTATGTCCTTTACTTGAGAAAAAGTACCTGCAAAAATGTTTGTATACTTTATTGGAAGTACATCCTTGTGCTAGGGTAACACTACATGGCATTGTTATCAATTAAATTAACTTACAGCAACGTGTCAAGTAACCCTGTGATATATGATTTTATATTATATAACAAGATTGATATGGTTAAAGTTGTGAAAATAAGTTAGGTGATTGAATGTCAAGTGTTAAGTTCAATAAAAATGGAAAATGTCCTGATTAAATGTATTGGAGTAGAAGTTAAACATAGCATAACATGAACAAACTCAAGTCAATACAGTACATATACCTCAATACCATTTCAGCTCTTTACCTTTAGATGATGGTATAAGGTCTAATCTAACATTTAATTCAAACTTTATAAAGACAGACTCATTTTGGCATCCACATAGCAACTGGTGTGTGTGATCACATAGCAATTTAAAACTTGATTTAATCATCATACATAATCAGTCCTCTTCTTTAATGAATGTCAGATCCTTATTTCTCTGATGGTAAATGTGGATTGTATCCAATACTTAAATAGTAAGCAGTGATTGATGGAGTGAGCCAGCAGAAGAACCATGAGCTAAGACGATTTTGACAGGCATCATATATTAAGACCAGTGAGGTTCTCAAAACGTACTGTTGTTATTACAGGTATAAGCCTCCGTCATATTGATCTTGTATGATCAATCACTTACTACAACTCACAGTTCTGCTTTTTGGGTTGTTTGATCTTTTAGTGAAATGTATTCTCACACTATTCAGTAGCGCTGTTATGTCGCTTCTTTCTGTCTTCTTCTGACAGTGGGGACACGTTGACACTATTCATATTTAAGGTTTGCTCTTGAACAGCGGGTCATGTGCCACAATCTAGCAGTGAAAAGGCCATGTGTTTCATGCACTTTAATGGCATTAACCACTTGTTGATAAATGTTAAACCTCCCACACACATTTGTTAAAGCCACTTTATCTTTGATTAATACCATCAACAAATCACGTGTCATTGCAAAGAGGATATAATAGGAGAGAACAAAGTAGCTTACTCTGCACAGATACATAGATATATAATTTAGTAAGGACGATTGTTCTGCCTGCACAGTGCAAATAATAAGGGCTATTATAGTGCTTGTAGGCAGACCTGTAGGGGGAGGAACATGAGCTCATTCTTGTATCAAGAATCTCTTTGTGGCTTTAAGTATCCAGCAATTCAACTTGCATTACACTCAAAGTGTCATTACATCCCACTTGAGTCTCCTTCCTGACAAGTACAGATAATAATGATGAAGATGAACACAAATAAGGTAAAAGATGGTAACATGCAGGTGGGAGATAATATGGGGATGTGTTTCTATTTGTGGATTTGATTCTCTAATTACCACCATCTGCTGTCTGAGTTAAATGCCGAAGAGGAAGAGAGGGAGTGAAGCGTTGCGATCAGAGTTGGCAAATAAAGATATATAAGTACTGTAACAGGAGACATGCATTACTGTATGTTTCTTTCAAAGGTAACACTAGGTGTAGAATGGTTGGCATGTGATTGACTTCTCCCAGGGGCTTCATCCTATTATGAGCTCTTTGCAAATTGGCATCTTATGCGGAATACAAAAAATCTGTTAATCTTTATTAAAGCTTAATTGGACTTAATGGCTTATTAGAGGATTGTTGGTAATGTTCTCTTCTAACACAGTCATTTGTTTCCAGCAAATATGCTTTCTCGTTCTTCAGTTCCTTTCTTTAAACAGTTTTTTCACAGTGATTGAACTTTACCCCAAGTCACAGAATGGAGGCCAAGGGACCATTATTCAAGCTGGTTGGAACAGCCACGTTTGGAAGGGATTAGCTTTGTTGCTTTGAGACCTATTGAGTCTGGAAGCCATGGTCGGTCATAACGTTAATGACATAATAGCTTTACTGTCAATATTACCATCCACCTAGAGGGCCTGTTTTTGGTTTGGATAGTTTGTAACTTTTTATGATGGCTGTTTTTGAGCAAGATTACAGAAAAACTACTGGCATGACTCAAAAAGACACCATTTGTGAAAGAACGTCTTCAATGTCTGTGAACATGTTAAATGCAGCATTGGTCTTGTCCCAGGTCTTCACTCCTGTTAAGCCCCAAGCCTGTTTTTCAGGTCTCAGGCTCGAAAATGACATTTCCAGAACAAATGACCATAACTACACTTCTAAAAGGGGAAAATTAATAATCTTTTTTCTCAAAGTAATGATAAACCTGTGAGTTGGATGTAGAAAAGTCAGAATCAATATAGATGTTTTTTATTTTAAATAAAATTCAGATTGAACATGGTAAAAAACTGTAAATTATAGTGTCCGTCCAAAAATTCTTTTTTACTTATAGTGAAAACTACCCTTGGATGATGGGTTAGTAGACTAAAAGCTTTAGGAATCCAAAGTACAACATATAATAAGTACCCTGTATAAAAAAAAACACTTCTGGGGTCATTTGGGTGGATTTTCCATATCTCTGGCCCCCCTTGGTCGATTTTGATGATTGACATCTCTTTCTAACCGTCAGAGCCAATGGAATCGAGGGAAAGTTCCACATACACACACAGTTGACCAAATAAGGAGTGATAGTGACGCGTAGAAAAACCGGAAGCTGCGCTAACCTCTGGTGGCTACCATTAGCAGCTCATTTTTCTTCTCCGATTTTTGCATAAAAATTGAATTATGGATTATCAATAATTTGTTCAAAGTGACAGACACATTGGTATAACCTATGGATTAACCTTCAGCCGCGTTTTTTCTCGTTTTAATGCCATTGAACACAACTTTTGATCAGAATAACAGCTAAGGTGAGCATATCTCCGTTTTTTGCTACCTAAAGCTACGTCGTGTGTTGTCTGTATTTGCTTCCCCTGTCACGAGTTCTGATCGCTCAGTGATGATCCTTATATTTCTATAATCTGTGGAATCTCAGGATGTTATCTAAGCTTGTTTGTGCAGATCCAATAAGTATATCGATCGGTATAGCTAGAGTTCTGTGCTAACGGCCTTAAGATCTTTTTGCCCGTGGCTAATTCAGAGGCTCAGCGTTAGCTTTGAGGTTTAAAAAAAAAAGAAAAAAAAAAAAAGATCAATTAGCTGAGTTTCTTCCCGTTACATAGATATGAAACATTCATAGTTTATTAAATCTTAAGAAGCCCTCAGACACTTTTGCTTGCAGATGTTGTGATTTCGGCCCCTTCGGCGGATCCGTGGGGCTAAAGAGGTACCATTCTAGTTATTTCAAGTGCAAAGCACTAGACCAATGTTGCAAGAAAATATGTTGGAAATCATACATTTCTGTTGTTTCCATAATACATAATCATATATTCAGTTTTTAAAATACCCAAATGTGGAGTTTGGTTTGACAGTGAATGAAGTTGTGGATGCAGAGAAAGTTAGGGCGAAGGTGTAATTAAAGCTGATCATGGTGAGGCAGAGGGGAGGGGAGGACAGCACATTCTTCTTCTCCATCTAACGAGTAGTGGCTGAGAGAGCTGAATTAGCTGCCTTGCTGTCGTCTCTCCCCTGCCATGCCACTTTGTCACAAGGACACTCCTCCTGGAAGATGAGACAGGGTCAAGTGCATGTGTATCCCCTGGCATTATTCTTACAGGCCGGTGGGGTCCTTGTTCTGGGAATTGAGGCACTTTAGCAAGCTCTGCGCCGCACCACTTAGCCTCTGCATCATTAAACTGAGCTAAAAATACACAGCCCACCCATGGTCCTCTGTTCACAGAAGACCAGTACATTTGTACTCTGAAACAATCGCTGACTCCTGTTCAGCTGTTCAGGAGAGGTGTTGCACCATCATTTTTCACTCACCAATTGCCATGACAATACAATAACAGTATGATTTACAAAATATTATTAACCCACTGATCAGCATTAATACCATTACCCACCACACACAAATTCACACTGTTGTGTTCACATTGTTGTCAATGTCAAAGTTGTCTTATCCCCAAGGTATTAATGGACATACAAATCAATATGTGTTGATGGAAAGCTGGTGTGACATCTGCTACGAGGCAGCACAAATGCCAAAGCTCAAACTTTACTGCAAAACCAAATATTTATGACTGCTACTAATGTTTTTTTTAACATCGATTCATCTCATTTCAATGAGACGTTTAGTCCATTAAATATCAGTAAATACTGAGAAATGCACACAACAATTTCAGCCCAAGGTGAAATCACAATTATATGATGTTGTTATGCATAACATCATAGAATTAAGATTATAATAAAAAGCCAGCTGACACTAAGGTATTTACTTCTTATGGTTTGTTTATCTAATACTGGCCTTTGAACCAACAGTAACATACATTTAGTCCTGGCAAAGAATTATATAGATTTTTTGTAACTGCCCTCTTACATAATCATGTTTCTCTCTCAAGGGCAACTCCATGTCAATACAATTAATCATTCAGCAGACCTGAATCAGTTGGGCTTTACTGGGAAACATATTTGTGGGATAAAATGTTGAGGATTTTGAAATCAATCAGTGTATGTACTAGTAGCGAGAATAGCACAGCTATTTGGTAACATGCAATACATTGGGCACTGCACTCACGTGATAGTCAACCCCACAGCAGGTGTAGGTAATTGCCTGATTGCAACGGTATGTGTAACTGGATACGCAGAGGACCAGCCTTCTAAGGTATGTCCACTTTTTTCAAGTTCAAACACTTCTCTGTAACTGTGAGTGGGGAGATGTGTTAGTTGGCCCCTCGTGTCCCTGAAGCGAATGCTTTCATGCACCAGCTAATCAGATAGCTACCTGAGCTAGCGCAAATAGCCTACAGACTTACATGTATATTTTAATTGTTTAATATATTTAAATATATGACTTGGATAATAGCAGGCAGGCTGTGGAGGTGAACTGAGTCACTGAGCACATGTGAATGAAAGACTTCTACTTGTTGCCCACTTCAATACAAAAAAAAATGTGTCAACATATTGGTGCAGCTAGCTTGTTTGTAAACAGCTTAGTAGGTCAAATTAGCATAGCCTAATTGTCTGTTTCCCGTTAGCTTCAGTAATTATGCTATTAAATGCATATTCTTTATTAATATATTATCCGACACAGTTGAGGCTCACTTTACAATGGCCAGTCATTATGTTAGTGTTTCTTTTTTATTCACAGCTTGCGTTAACATAACAAACACAAACTTTATACTGTTACACCTTCTTGCATTCACTGCCATAAAGTGTATGCCAAACTAAAGACATAAATGCGTCTAAAATGTACTCCGAAGGTTAAAGAAAAGGTGTAAACTAGCATGTCTGGCTTGTGTTCCGCAATTTTCCTGGTTATTCTGTCTCTTTATTTTAACTCTGAGTCTACCAAATGTCCAGAGACGGCACTATTTGCGCCGAGGAGGAAGCATGCAGCCTGTAAAGCGGCACTGCGGCATCACCGTATCACTGCGCCCCGGTCCCCCTTCTCCGGGATCCTGAAGCTCGGATCTGGAGAGAGGAGGAGATACCCTATGGTTTTCCTTTGCGGGATTTATTTTGTCAGCTTCAAACCTTCTTGTGCGTTGTCTTTTAATAGTGACCGAAGGCCTGCAACTTGTCCGGACGGTCTCTCCCCACTCGCAAGGGTTTGCATTTCTTCGTTTTGCATGACGTGTCTGGAGCAAAAAAAAAGAGAGGCTTGCTTTTGTTGTGTGTTTTACAGTGGAAAATGAAGCTTGAGAGCCGGAGCGGGAGGCAGTGCCAGTCCGCTTCTGCTGCTGTAGGCTGGACTGGATTACAGAGTCTGAGATCTCTACTGACAGGCAGCATAGGCAGACAAAAAGGGACTTTGAGCGAAGACAAGGGAAAGAGTCTTTTACTGAGCTAGAAAAAGCCAGGGCGAGTGCTGGAATACAGTTTATTCCCCCCATGAGCGATATTTTGGGAGCTATTTGTGCAGTGTGTGTATGTGTGTCATTAGATGAGTGCTGGCACGGGGCATCAGGTTAAAGGCATTGGTACTCGGGGAAAAAGGTTTAGGACCGTCTTCATAGAGATGGAATTACCTTTTCTGGATTGTTAGAAGGAAGAACATCTGAATGGAAGAAATCTCTTTTCAAATTGTTGCTCCATAATTAAATGGTTGCACGCTGGCTTGTTGGATGTGCCTTTTTAATTTTTTGTACATGTTTATAATTGTGCATGTTTAAAACATGTGTTACTGTTAATGTATTGTATGCTGCAGAAGCCAGATGAGCTACATTGCTTGACAACCTGTGTCCAAGGAGACAATGTAAAGTTGAATATGGTGGTTGACTGTGGTAAATTGCTTTTGGTTTGTGTGTTGATGCAGGAAGGTGTGAATCCTCGGTTTGATATGTCAACCAGCATTTGGAGGCATGGTTATTCAGAGAAAGGATATGTAAAAAGCCTGCATTCTGTTGTTTCAGTTTTCTTCCACATGGAATACAATTTCTATGATGTAATGGATGAGAATTGATATTCTGGACACATAGAGAAGCCATATGTGATTTAGACTACAATGCCAGATTGACTTTCAGTGGCTTTAGGCCTAGGCTTTAGGCTATGCCTTGAGAACGATCCAGAATAGGACTGCAAGCTGTTGAATGTTGCATCTAATATTGTTAAGCAGCCAGATGCCTTCAGTGTCAGACAGTAAAGGCATGCACCTTAAGATCTATAGTGAAGTGCAATATGGCATTATCAAAGGGTCTTGATTTAATGTTAGTGTGTAAAGGCTAGAGGACATCACCCTGTTCTATAAGATCTGCTTTCATTTATTCAAAACAGAAATATTGTTCTGTTTTATTGGTGGAATATGTGAGTGAAATATTGTGCCCAATGTGACATTTTGTTTATTCCGACAGACTTGTTAAAGATTGATACATGTTAGAACAAGTTTTATTCAAGAAAAGCATTACAATCACTTCTCTTGAACTTGAGATGATATGTTTTACTATATGTAAAAAGCTTAAGTCCTACGTTCATATGCTTTAACAATAATATTGAATGTGTTCAAAATTAATGTTTTCTAAATTATGTCATTAACAAAAGTGGGAGGATAGAATACATTGACAGTTCTCAATTTGCATTTGTTCATGTTGTGAGGTTTAAAACACCAAGTGGCAAAGTAAAAAACCTCTCGTTGACTAAATGAACAGTTGAAATTGCAGAGTGAACATGTGGCAAATGCTTGCTCTCTCTCTCTCTGTCTTTGTCTTGCAGGAGGTAGAGTTTACTGACCTTGGGTAAGGGAGTAGGCTCCTGAAGAAGAAGGATGTGGCATCACCTGCTCAACTCACCGTGGCGGGACATGTTCACTGAGCAGATATTTGCTTTAACTTGAGAAGCTCTTCCTCTGGTGGAATTGACAGTTTGGTGATAACGTGTTTAATAGATCATTTTACACCTCTGTCTTAGGATTTGATGGACTGCCTTTGGGGATTTTTGCTCAGAACCTAGTTTGGTTCAGTGACTCGATGCAGTTTTGTGTTACCTGTTAAAGGTTTCATCTGTTGGATATTACATGGTTACCTTGGATATAATACATCAATAACATTTGCTTGGATATTGTGGAGTTTCTCTTCTGGGGTTTCCACACAAGTGTAGGTCAAGCTGTGCCAGTGTTTGGCACTTGAAGAGTTTGTTTCTCTGTAAGAAGTGGGTTTATCTGGATGTTTCCCATGAAAGGCATGGATGGCCCTCGATCTAGTGGCCTCCGCAAGAAGAGGAAGTCAAGGTCGGTGAGGGATCAAGACAGGAGATCAAATGGGATAAGGAACAACCATGTTAAGGGCTCGGTCTTTCGCTTTTCCTCTGACTCAGAGAGGGAGGGCAACAGGAAGCCCTCCTCATCCCGCCCTCGACCCCCACGGAGGAAGCGAAAGGACTCTACTTCTGCTCAAGAGGACATCATCGATGGCTTCTCCATCACAGGATTCGTCACCTTGGAGGCTCTGGAGGTGAGTAAAACACTCTGTTAAGCGTGGTGTGTGGTGAGTTTTTTGCCTGACAATCGTGTTGAAAATCTGTAACACTGTGTAAATATGTGTTGGTTCTTGTGTGCCTCTCTAACTCGGCCGGCCAAGTGTTTTGGCTCCAGTCTGCATATTTGGCTGTTGTGTGAGCTGGAGTTGAACAGATGTAGCTTTAAATGTAGTGCTGCAGCCAGAGATTACATCTGTGTCACTGAAAGGCTGTTGTTTGGTGTACTGCTCTCGATTTGTTTTCAACAAGAGTTTTCCAGCAAAGCCTTACACCAGATTAGGGTTATTCAGGTATGTTTGTAGTGTAAAAAAGCAATTTGAGCTATTTTACAATAGTTTATTCAGAGTAGGAGTCATTTACTGTGTACTGACTATTCATTTGGTTTGGATTGCAAACTGAGCACATGCTGTCTTCCAACAATATATCCTAGCATTTTACAGTATGTAGCACCACTGCTATGTTTGTCTATAATGATAACTGACAGATTGGTGACAAGTGTAAAAGCAAAATTACAAAGCAAAAGTGTCTTAAGGCACATTTTTCCAGCATTTTACGACTCAGTTCTAGTATCTGGTACCTGGTTCCTTTTTAGTTCTTTCAGGTTCTTAGTGAGCTGAGCCAATACTTGAGTGAAGTTAAAACACAGCAGACAACTCATTTGTCTGAAAGAATCATCACTTGTTTGACACATCCTGCAAACCCTACATTTTTAAATGTCCAAGCTACTGGAGATGCACATTACATCCAATGAATTGGCATATACATATATGCATAACTCATCCACATTCTGTTTGCTCGAAAGGAATTTGTTTTCTCCAGTTAAGACAGCAAGCGTGAAGACATATCACACTGAAGTAGTATGTGTTCTGTACTCCCTGTTCACTTCGATGTACACAACATTCACTATGCTATACACTACTACATAAACTACGCCATACAATTGACCATACACTTTGCTATACACTATGCCATACAACCAATAACCTAAGTAACTATGCCGTTCAATGCATCATGCAAAACCTATAGTATGGCTTACACCATGCTGTTGAAGATGATGTCAAATCAGGTTCAAACAGCAAACATCTCAGAATCCTGCCTCTACTGACTTAAAAATACACAGTGGAAAACAAAATAGATAAAAGTACTTTGTACCATAAATGAGCCAAACTTAGACATTAGTAAGGTGTTAGGACACCATGAGCATCCAGAACAGCTGCAGGGCTGGCAACTTAGATTTTGCATGTTTTTAAAATGTTTTCCTTCATTTGGTTTTTGGATAATGGTGATGTAAAGCACTGTCCAACACAAAACGCCAAACATATATTTAAATTATTGTTTTACCTTCGGCATACCTTTTACTACTCATTACACCACTCATAGACTGCTTGGCCCCTGCATTAGTGTGTTCACCACTTCAAATGTTGCTTCTTAAATCATGCATGCCATGGTTGGGTATTGTTAATTTGGGTTAGGGTTCAATATTACCAATCCAACTGTAAGTTGTATGTTTTAAGCATTTAGTATTGTGTTCACCCTGATCTTATTTTTGCATAATATGAAAATAGTTTGTAACTTTACAAGGTCAGACTCGGGAACATACCAGGACAACACAGCCTGACTTGCACTTTCTAATATATGCAGTGTGATATACAGCAGCAGCACTCACTTGTCCTTGCTGTACCCCTTTTGATAGTCAGATCAACTATTTTCACAGCTCAAGAGTGTCATTTATTTAGAATAACTCTTACAGACTTTAGCCTGCATGTCTTTCTATTTCTTCTTGTTTTGTTTGACTTTTTTTATGTTCTTTCCATTCATATTTTCTGAGTCAGTCTACTAAGGCACTGATATTTACATTGAGTGTCTCTTTAGAGGACACAATATTAATGTCAACAGTTAATCAAACTGATCATTCTTTAGGGCAATATATACAGTATTAATCACGTGTCATCTATACTTATATTAATCTAATATTATATATATAAAGGTTACCCCAAATCTGTGTCAGTATATCATTGAATGGAATAAGGATATTTTAGTCGGTATTCACGGTTTTTGACATCCAGCATATGATGTTCTATAAATGTATGAACATTTAAAAGAAGTGTAAATGATGTTGTTGCCTTATACGGCTGATTGTAACTGATTTACAGTTTAATGTTTGTTGTAGAAAATATTTGAACATTCTATTACCCTACACAAAACAGTTGTAGCCTTTTACTGAAGTTAACCTCATGACTTATATATCAAAACAAATTGCAGTATCGAATTACATTAACATCAAACCTCAGTAATATGAAAGGCACTTCTTACAAAACAGTCTTTTCTTTGAGTGATTCACTGAGTAATACAAATGCTCAGTTCAAGTACGAGCAAGAAATAAATATATACTCATGTTTGTGTGAATGTGCAAATGTCTACACACAGGAGGATTTCTTTGAGATTGTGACATAATGTATTGATACAGTGTAATTTAGAGAACTAAAGGGAGATGGCAATATTGTTTTGTATCATATCTAACATTAGTTGAAGAACTTTAAATATAGCAGTTTGACGCCCTGTGTCCAAAATGTTGGAGAGCTGGAGTTTCATATTTTTATACGCAAAATCACTGAAAGTAAACTATCGACTATGGCCTTTAACCACAAACCTCCTCCCACCAAGCTACTATTAGTTTACACTACTACACAAACAAAGCAGCACATCCGTACACAGTAGATGCTGGAATGAGAGAATGCTTATAATTCCGACTTGGATCCAAGATGGATAGTTTGTCATAACTTCTCCATGTCCCCTGTTTCCATACTGGCCTCACTTCTGGTCTGAGAGAAACAGGTGGAAATGAAGGGTAATTATATCAAACACAGCTGTGGGATCATTAAGGCGAAACAGTCAGGCTTCTGATTGAAAGGTTAGTGATGCAAAGATCAGTCTTTTATGTAGGCATGGAATAAAAAGAAAATCCCACCCTAGTTACTGCCTCTGAAGTACTACTTGACCCCCACTTATTCATTATAGCTGGTCACAGGCCAAATAGAAGACATTTTACTTGGCAGCTCTCTGATGTGACTCACTGTGTTAACATGACTGAGGGTTAATCAGGAAGTTGCTGATACAAACTTAAATAAATACAAGTTATTAGGTTTTAATAGGATTACATTCTCCAAAATGAAATCTTTGAGATTCAGACGTATCCCCCCCAACCAGATTATTCAGGATTGTTTGAGAAAAATGTCCTCTGTATTTCAACTAATGATCATAATTGTCACTGCCTGTATAGCTTAAATCATTTATCTGCTGTTTGAAATTGATATATTCAATACAATAAATCTTCTGTTTCCTTATTCGCCTACACTCTGTAATAATGTGGGTGGGATCTTTCCTTTTGTAACCTTCTTTTTAATTGCTATATTTTGCTTTTGTGTTTTTACCAAACTGTGATTAAAGACTGTGTATAGTGTATATATGGAGATATGCACAAGCATAACATAGGACCAGTGTGACTCTTTCTGTCTGAGTAAAGTTACATTCTGATGAGGTCAGACCCCTATATGCAGGTGCTCTCCATCTGTCACCACAGTGCTGGAGCTACACTGCTCCCAGGCCTGCTTTCATGTGCATGCTGATATCTTAGCTTTCCCTTTCTGTTTTGCAGTCTCAGGACTGAAACCTCCATGATCAGGCACTTTACAAACTGAAATTGTTTTTGTTTTCATTGGTTTTCCTACAACTTGTTGTGTTTATCGGGCTGTTTGTTGGTGTTGTTGTTTGGAGTAACTCACCCATGTGGGACTATTGTTAACAGCAGATGAATAGGAAGGCGCTTTTGGAATAAAACTTGACAATCAGAATTAAGCATGTAACTGCTTTTGGTGAATCTTCTCTGGCCTTTTTATGATAAGTATTAGACAGTTTTCACCTACAGTACAGCCAAGTCTTAATATTACAATGATTTGCTTTTTACTTATGCAGGATACAGAATGTGCTTCTAAAATACTCACTGCAAGTAAATGATTCTGAATTTTTTACAATGCTCTTTGTAAAATCAACCATAATAGCTGTTATCGATCCCAACTGAGAAAACACGTTCTCACTCTGCGTTCCTTAAAATGTTAAACACATTATAACTCAATAGGCCTATTCATACTTGCATATCATTTAATTACAAATGTGAGCACAAAGCCATGCTACAGTTGAACTGTTTAGCAGTAAATAAACAGATAACATTCTTATAACATGTGATCATATGGCTGTTTCTTTTTTGTCAGACGTAAAAAGGTATCAAGTGCAAGAAGTCAATGGGTAGCTTGAGGCATTTTGAGCTTATATTGATTGGAGAATAACTATGTTGTTTCACACTGTGTAGTTTTCTCAACCATAACATATAAATAATAGATGGATAAACATATCAATATAAAACAGATATGCATTTATTATGAGCTATTAAGTGTAACAGTGGAGCTTGGGCACCACAAAAGATGCTACAATCACTCACTGTTGTTTCCATTCTGCGTTTCAGAAATGTAGCTCAGTCTGCTCAATTGAGTAAGAAATGAAAAAACAATAAGCATTCATCAAATGAATCAAAGTACAAAGAATCAGCTGTCCTTTAAAGGAGTTGGTATGGAGACAGATTTCTACTGAGAGAGGCCGTAGTGGGGACTTTTTACAGCACTTCTCTCTCCCTGTAAAACGTTTGCTGTGTGCCCGTTTTACTTTAAGTGTTCCTAACTTTGGCATCAACTGCTTATACAGGCTTGGTCAGGCTGCTGTCCAATCAGACTCTTTGTTTGCCCAACCTTTTCTTTGCTGTTTAACATTGCGAGTCCTTTTTTATTTATTTATTTGTTACGTTTGTATTTATTTTGTATTATAGTCTTCTTTCTCAGCAGGTTAACAGCAGTCTATTACATGACTGACTGCCTGTGATAATACGATGAACAGCTCAAAAGCAGTACTCTTTAAATGACCACATTTGCAGTTTCTGTTTTACTCCTTCTTTTCCACAAAAAGAGTCTGGAAAGACTTCTTAATCCACAATGCCCCACAGAGCTCCTGCCGCTTTTGTTCCTCTAAAAGATTTCCCCCTCCAATTAGTTAGTTATAAACCTAACACACAAGAAAATAGCTTCAATAGATAGTCCAGATGAAGATATTATCAAGATGTCTCCCAACAAAAAGCTATATTATATATTCCACGCCAGAGGTTAAATCCTTTCTCTGGTTTTGGTTGTCTTGGTTTTGCCGAAGTACAGCTGAGGTCGTAGCTTGTCGTGGGTTTTGGACCATGAGCAGCAGTGTTTTTAGCTGTATTCTGAAACAGTCACCAAGAGTTTGTTATTTTGTTGGCATTTTGTTTCATTAGCTTTACTCAAGCAAAACATGTAAAGTCACTAACATGATTTGTGTCAGTTCCCCTACAAACTCACTGGGAGATATGTGTTAAAGCGATTTTTGGCTGTGTGCATCAGGTTGCACACAGGCACAAGATTTGACATGTCATGCTTAACCGCACCATAGCAGACCACTAGCTGCTGACCACCAGAGAGCAAGGGGAAAGGCAATCGATTGAGAGCTTTAATGCCTTTCACTGAAGGCTTCACATCACACTGACAAAAGGTCCATATGCATAAAACATGTGTCTGCTAGTGGAAAACCAGTTTCATAAGAGCTGTGGCAATCCTCTACCCGTGCTTTACATTTCATTTCAGTACCACTGATGCACCAGCAGGTCCTTGTTGGTTCCAATGACGTGCCATTTCCTATTTATGACTTTTTCAGCATTCTTTGGTTATTTAATATTGTGCAACAGCTTCACCCCCGTCTGTCACACCCACAGTGGCCTTGGATAAGTGACACATAAGCCAGGGCACAGCGGAGCATCATAGTTCATGTTTTAGTTGAGTCATCAGTGCGTGTGGGTGGATGGTGGAGGTGGTATGAAGAACAAAATGATAATGGGTTCATTGATGAGTTGTCAGACCTTCAAATAACAAACGGTTAGCTAATTAATGCCTATTGACATTTAAAGTGGAGTTAAGGACAGGACTCGTACTTAGCTGGAAGGATCAACTGCAGTAATAAATTAATGATGTCAGCAAAGGGCATTCCTCTTACATATGGCCAAATAAAGATGATGAATTGCAGTTTAACGGTTTGGCATTTTTCTCGTCTTGTATACTGTTTGTAGGAAGATGCTGTCTGCTTGCCAGAATTTCAAAAACAATTGCTTCTCTTTGGCACAGCCCTCAGAAGTCTGCCTGACGGAGGACTTGTAAGTGCAGGCAGAGAAGAACACATTGATTGGGACTTCATTGTACGAAAGAGGCTAATGTGAAATCAAATGTATTGACAGCTTGTTTCCAAAAGACTAAAAAAGAATGACATTTCAAACAATTAAGACAGATAACTATCAAGCCAGGTTTTCTTACAGCTTTGTTCCTGAGAGAATTCATGTTGATGAATAAGGTTGCCTTTGGAGAAAGCTTTTATTTTTCTTGACGGCTCTCCTTGTGCCACGCTGCCTTGACAGATATTCCTGTCTAGCGAATAATACCACTTTTCCAGCCTTTTAATTAATTTTCCACCTTCCACACATGTACAATATTTATTCAAGTCACTTGGCAGTAGTGGCTGCATTTTGGAGGTGTCAGAGAGTGATATATGATATGCATTAATATGCTGTGACAACCCAGTGAATGACACATTCATGAAATAAGATGTCATCTCTGAATTTAAAAAGCAAATTCGATCATCTCTGTTGTGTGGGAATTCTGGAAGGGTTACACAGCATTCAGTTATCAAGCTGTTGTGAGTGTGCAGTCATCAAAAGGACCAGGGCTGCCCTGTTCAAAGCCCCATTGATCGCCTACCGCTGTACATTTGGTATTGTCGTTTCCCAATCGACCGCTCAAGCAGGTAGTCTATTGTGGTGTCCCTTCGCTGATGCTGTTGGTAGACATTTTTTGCCATAGATGCAGAATCATTTGTAAGACTTACTTTGTCTGCAATATTGAACCGTGTTACATGCTTTACAACTCAGACGTTATCTTTTCCAGCAGATTTCTCATTTCCCTGCCTCTGGTGTTGCTGTGGCAGCCTTTCCATCTGTCACTAACATGGTTCCATTGTGATTGGAATGTAACTGCACAGAGCTACAATGCATGAAGTCCAGGTGTAAATCCACCCAGGATGTGTTGTGGCGATCCAGTACTCACACAACAGGAAAGAATGAAACAGAGAGGAATCAATGAAACACAAACACAGAAATAGTTGAGATTAATCATTATTTAGTTGCGCACCACCAAACAACAATGGGGAAACATTACCTTGCTTCAACAGCAACCAATCGCAGAAATGCTCCCACGAACACAAGAAAACACAGGCCAAATATACGTTTCCTAAATGACACGCGAACATGTTCCCTAATCATGTTTAACGCACACACATTGTCAGTTCTCCTAACATGTTCCAGATGTCGAAAGGTCATCATCTCATGACTTCTTTCGGAGTCTTGCAGGATATGAATTATCCAAATAACAAACTATATATACGTTTGCAAATGAACGCACATACATTTCTTTCATTAACTAACACTTAACTGTATTATATCTAAATGTAGCCTCTTTGCATTTCCTCTGAGCTTGGCGTCAGCTCACTTAACGTAATAATTAGCAAAGAGACGATTCTATGGAAACTGTAACTTAATAACATACCTAGTTACTATGACTAGGTCCAAGATTGATATAACAGATGCTTTTAAGATCTGCATCTGCCAAAGTAGGAGCTGCTTACAGACACATTTAGTCGCATCAAACGGCTGTAAAAACTGCTTTTTCGATCTAAAGGAGAAACGTCACATTCAAAAAAGATATAGGAAGTATTCAAGTAAGAATAGAAGTCTGATTTTGTTCTATTAAGCTAAGAGGGCTGTTAAGTTTTATTTTTAAATGTAACCTTCTTACATAAATAGTTTTAAACTTGCATATAAAATGCAACGTGCTCAGGTTTGGATTGATGTCTTGCTGGTGGAGAGGCTCATAAGCACCTGACTCACAAGCACCTGACTCACGTGCCCCAAACTGTCACCTTCAACTCACTCATTAAGGAAGAAACTGACACCGATGCACTCGTGTATATACTCAAGGCAAAAACAAATAGCTCTGCGTCAGGGGAAATGTGCCACAAGCAGCATTAATGTTTGAAGATGACACACAGCAAAAATAAATGGGACTATAGGATGCAAGAGCAAGGCAAAGTGATAATCAGTCTTCAAACTATTAACATATTTTATAATAATGTTTTAGCCACAGGGAATTGTTTTACTTCTAAAATGTTATTTGTTTTAACTAAGGGCTGTCCATATATTTCCACTATGCTGAATAATTAAATATATAATGTCACTATTTCCCAATAAAGCCTCCAAATGGGCATATTTCTACTCTAAAGGATGTTTCCCGGTCCATCTTAAAGCATAGATACTGTTCAGTTTGTGTACTGCGTAAAGCTTTTTGTTACTCCATTGACAGCTCGAAAAAAGCGTTCAAGTGGTAATGTGTGTTTTTGTCATGCAATGGACAGACTTGTTTGCAAAGACTGAAGGCTGTTGTTGCAGAGATTCATGAATGACAATACCAATGAAAATAAGACTACCATCAATTTATGTGTACATTAACGGCTAATCTTTTGCTAATGGCACACCCGGAGTGGCTGAAGAACATCGGATTACTGGATCCAGCTCTTTAAGACCCAAGGCTCCCTGACACTTGTTAATGTAGCATACAGCTCTGAAATGAAATCATTGTGTATCCTTATCCAAGTATTAGCACAGAGGCAAATCACATCCTCATCCTGGTATAATGAACTTGCCTCAGTTAAGAAACATGTATTTATGCTGATCTGTGAGGTACCAGCTCGCCGAGCCCAGGCCATTTTATTTTCCATTTCATCTTTGTTCTTATTTTGGCAGGTTCTAGTGACAGATGTGAGGGGGGGAAAGATAAATGTTGGTTAAGGTCGATTGTAAAATGCCATCTCTGAAGTAGAGCCGTGGCCACTCTCTCTTTAGTGTTTAATGGCTCCCATGATGATGAATTTGGACAGCTTTTTTTTTTCTTACTTGACAAGAGACCCTTTTCATGCTTAACTGCACAGTGCATACTAATGGTGGTGTGTTCAAGAATATGAAAGCGTGTGTGTGACTGCACCACGGGCTGGTGGACACAGCCCTGTTGAGATCTCTACCTGCAGCTTTGAACCTCTGATCCCCCGTCTCTTCTCTGATCCTTCTTTCAACCAGAGCCAGCCTTCCTATGTTTCATTTCCATCTGTTTCCAAGCCTGCACTCAGATAAGCTTTGCTAAAAAAAACTGCACTGCTTCAGTTCTTTTTTTTTTTAAAGAATTGTTTACCCTAGACTGAATGCCAGACTTTATTCCATACTCACAAGCTTTTTGCAATATTTAGGAAATTGGCGTATATCATAGCCTCTAATACCTTGCAATTTGGTTTTCTCTCACAGCACCTTAGTTATCCCCAGGCTGGGCTATGTAGCACAGGATGCAGTTCCATCTCTTTCAGGTCAGATGATGTTTAAATACTAATGAAAGGCTCAGTATGATGTCATCCCCCTGCCTTTGCCTGTGGAAATAACTGCTCTAGATGCTCAGTAGGAGGTTTTCTGTGGACTGTAACTGCGAGTCACTTCGGTCCCTCTTTGGATACAGATTTTAAGTTAGTCATGTTATGTACTCTGTTCGGCATCCAATGTAAAAAGGGTTTTGGGCCATCCGCTTGATGTTGGCTTTTCAAAGTGGCATTTTGATATTTTAGCCAGTGGGAGTCTAGGCGTACAGTCACTAGAACGTGTTTAATAAAGCCTTGAAGTTTGAGCTTTCACATCTACTACCAATCTATTTATCAAATACTTATATATTTTAAACAGTGTATCTATTACTTTTGGCTAACTATTTGAACTATTTATTTATAACTTTAACCTTTTTATTCCAACAATTTACCCAAAGCTTTAAGCAAAAAAAAAGTGCACTGTTAATCCATCAGTTTTAGCTAACTGTTAAACTGCAAATTCCACTTTCAAAATAACACTGCCATCTTATGTCCATGAAATATGACCGCATGCAGTATATTCTTGTTTTTATGCACCACGACACTAAGTCAAATTCCTCGTACGTGTAAACCTACCTGGTAATAAACCTGATTCTGATCTGATTCTGATAATCGTCTGGATTTCTTAAACTGGCTACCTGTTGCTTTTAGCATCATCTTTTACGATCCTATGAATTCTTTACAATCATGTAACATATGCTTTTAATCTTAAAAAAAACAAGACAAAGGTCTTATTTCACTTAGGAAAAAACAATGTTGATTTTTGACGAATGCTTAAATACCTTAATTAACGTGGTGCAATTACCGGCCATGCCAGTAGTTTGAAAAAGCAGCTATTCAAGTTAAACTATTATGAAATCTGATTTGATCGAAGTCTATACTTGGAGAGAGCCGGAGGTACATGCCTTTGTGTGTGAGAGAAAGAGAGACTGCGGAAAATATACTTCATGGTTTCTGAGAGAGGAAAACATCCGACTATGTTGTGTAAGTGTGTGCAGCGGGGACAGAAAGCCAAAAGGATCCGGAGCTTTATCCCAAATGAAAACACAGCCTTGTATTGTTTTCAGTAAGTGCTATTCGGCTCATGTGCCTTTTGCTTGAGGGAGAATAGAAAAGAAAGCCAGATCCCACAACATCTCATCCATAAATAAAACATCTTAAAGAAAAAGCCACTGTGGATAAGTGTTTGCCCAAGGAGGACTTTGCTTAAGAATTTGTTACAACCACCACATACTTGGTAATTGGCCTATTCTCCAGCAAATGACATGTGCGGCTTTGCATTATGTTCAGTCGTTTCTTTACAAGTTATCATCTGACTGTTGTTTTGTTTCTTAGATTTTTGAATTACAAAAGCTTGCTTGATCACATTTTTTTTTATTGTTTATTTTTTTAACAAACTAATTGTTAACTTATGCAAAAAGCTGTTTCAAATAATAATCAAACATGTTCACCATTTTTTCTCCTTGTCAGGGAATTATGACTTTAGAATGAACAGCTTTGAATGATGAGATGATTAACTAAATCAAATCAAATCAAATCAGGTTTTATTTATATAGCACATTTAAAAGCGATTTTTGGTCGAGCCAAAGTGCTGTACATGTACAGTAATAAAAACACATTACTACAAATCACAATAAACGACAATAAATTACAACAGATATATCTTAAAAAACAAAATAAAAATAAAACACACGGACAAGTCAGGAGTCGTGCTCCGCTCTAACTAGACTAATGTTGATCACATGAAAATAAAACATGAGAAATAATCACACACAATATCTAAACAGCTTTTCATGTCAGAGAGTAGCAAAATCAGAATTCATTGATGTAAAAACATGTTATTTCTTAAGACTAAGAACCTGATTGAGAGTTAAAGACAGTGCTAAAGGAGAAGAGCAGTGGAATCCTGGATGAATAACATTTTTGCAAGTTTTGGAAATTGACGTGATTTATAATGAACAATCTGCTACTGGCAAAAATGGAAAGGTTTATGCTCAGCTACATTTGGGCTAATTAGTAAACATGGAAAAGCAGCCAGTCAAATTAATGATATTTCCCAGACTGAGAACATTTAATGAAACCATAACATTTCATTTGAGTTTAATTTTAGGTGAACCTTTCTTCTTTGAATGTACTGCTTTGGACACAAGTCTCCGGACGCTTTTCATTACAGCTGAGGCAGGTCATTGTTGCAGGGTGGTTGATGGACTGTCTGTTGGACCCTGCAGGGGTGGTGGGTTATCGCTAAACACAACCTGTGTGCACTTGCATCTACATTATACGGCTTCATTCCCCTGGTGGAGCGTTTTTCATTAATCCTGTGCAGAGTTTTTTAAATGGAAGGCTTAAGCTCGGACGAAAGGTGCTTTTATGTAAATGCCCACATGGTTTTGTTGATTTAACACATCCCAGGGTGTGCGTGAATCATGTAAACACACATGCTGGCACACATTTACAAACACACAGACACTGTAGCAAGGCAGGGTTTTAGGCTGGATTTAGTTTTACCAGCTTTACTGTACAAGCAGTGAGTGGAAACAGCCGGTGGGCTATCCACACAGGCCTTATCACTCAGCAAGCAGACCCCATGATAAGGCATTATATTTTACACAATAGTCTGTTATGTTTTCTCCTGTTTGTGCAGTTTCCCCGTAGTGCATGCTGCAATAACCCAAGGCTGCCAATTACACATACTGAGTGTGCTACCAGTGCGTAAGCCTCCTTCGTCACATCTATCGTGTCATGGTGGTGAGTCCGTAGTGGGAATGACGGTGAGTGATTTCCAAGAGCCTAAATGTCTAGTGCCCACACTGTTTCATTACAAGATTTCCACCCTCTATACATTTAAAAGCAGAGTTATCCTGCACCCCTCATGTATCTGCTCTGCAGGATCACTCCTAGCTGAACTCTCTGATCCTCTCTGTACATTGTCTTCTCCATAATATCGATCCTGCATTCAGACGTGTGAGGACTGCCAGCATTGGGAGAAAATCTCATTATGGAAAAGAAATCATTGTTGCATTGAAATTCCTTTTGTACTAGATTTGATTTGTTCTTATGTATTCATAGGGATTCATATAGGGATAAAGCTAACAATGATTATAATTAAGGATTCGACTGCTAGTTATTTTATTGATTTAAAATGTGCTCATTAGGGCTGTGCGATTATGGCAAAAATCATAATCACGATTATTTTGGTCAATAATTGATATCACGATTATTAAATACGATTATTCATTGACTTC
Source organism: Trematomus bernacchii (assembly GCF_902827165.1). Taxonomy (NCBI): domain Eukaryota; kingdom Metazoa; phylum Chordata; class Actinopteri; order Perciformes; family Nototheniidae; genus Trematomus; species Trematomus bernacchii. The sequence goes on from NW_022987513.1 coordinate 7,490,806, forward strand.
CATTTATTGAACTTTAAAACAAATACAAATAATAATTTGAACAGTATCTTTTTAACTGTTGATTACCCTGAACGTATAATTCAACTGAAAAACCAATACAAAAATAAATGAAATATTTACATTTAAATAAATAATGTAAAAATAAAAAATACCAAAAAACAAGATCAACAAATATTTTGGAGCGTACTTCCACAAGCTACTAAACATATATAAATATGATAAATAAAAAATAATTGAGACCAAAATAAATTAGATCAAATATGTTGCAGTGCACTGTCACAACCTAGCAAAGCAAAATAATAGTTTTTTTCGATTATGTTGTTTTCGTAATTGTGGCAGGCCAAAATCGTAATTGCGATTAAAATACGATTAATTGCACAGCCCTAGTGCTCATTCTAGTGCCAGAAAATAAAAATAAATGCCTGCCACATCTTCAGATGTCATGTTTGACAAACCGGCACTCTTAGACCAACTTAATTTACAATGATCCAAAAACTAAGAAAAGCTGAAAAACCTTGCACTGGAGTACCTTAACCAGAAATATGCACTTCTAGTTTCTTCTTTGGAAATTTAGTATGGATTATTACAATAATAATAGGCATCATTAATGGAGATCAGAAAATCTTATGATGAAATCATAACCCAAAAACGTAGGGACATGCAAAAGAGCATTTTAAAGTCACTTGTAGTGTAGTGAAGTTGCCTAAGGCTACTGTAAAGGGAAATGTATAATGAATACAGGATTTGGTGAGTCGCCTCAAATTTGCCTTTGTTTAATCGAAATGCATATCTTCAGTAAAAAAAGTTTTTTCAGGCATTGGGTGACCAGACAGAGGGTTGATTTAATGTTCCTCTACCACTGAGAAAACACACACGCACCCCTTCAACATGAGACAAAGCATCAGTTAAATTGATCAATCCACTCAGTTGTTCCTACGCCAGTGAGGTTTTAAGCTATTAATCCAAGCCTGTCTGTGACCTTGAGCCTGATCGGATTTACCAGACAGTCAAACCTGCCTGCCGTAGTTCTTCTGTACTCATCTTTCAATCTCTGGTCAAGTGTAAACCTGGTTAGCTGCTATGTTAAACTTTAACTCATGTTTGTACATAATTCACATCCGTATGTCAGAACTATTTAGGAATATTAACACCCTAAGCTCACCTCCAAATATGTATGTCAGATTTGCTTTCTGTTAAATATTTGACAAAAAACAGGAATGTGCTTAATCTGTGTCCCTGTAACTTCATGTTCCACACAGAGTGGAAAGTGTTTTTTCCCCTGCCCTCAAGGCACTTGACATTAGATAAGGCAGCTGGCACAGCTCCATGTGCTGTGAAAGTGATTTACTGCTGGCTCTGCAGCCTGTAAAAAAAATCACAGTAGAGCACATATAGAGAACAGTGTCGGCATAAATGCACCGTTGCTCATCACGTCTCCCGCGGCCTGTACATTACAATACAGTGTCACAATGGAGTGCTTCTCTCAGTGCTTCTAAAGTGGCCTTGTAACTGCAGTACTGGGAACAGGAGGGTTGCTGGTGATGGCTGTGGTGGTTGTTTGGGGGGGGGGTGGGGCATCCTGCTTGTCAACAGCTCCTCAGTGTCTGCGGGGCCGTCGTCATCCCTACTCTCCCACAGGGCTCGGGCTTCACTCTGCACTGGAGGCTTGTGCAGTCTGTCTCTGCGCCTGTTTCTCTCGCTGCCACTCAGCCATCCCTCTTCCTCCTCCTCTGAGCTGCCTCTCCCCCAGAGAGACTCCTGTGAAATGAACCATTGATTGCCCCTGTGCAGACAGAGCATAATACATAATGATATTGCTCTGCTCACCCCTCTTATACTCTCAAAGGTTAGACGAACCAACATATGCTATTTGACCAATATTAGTTTTTTAAGATGACCTTTGAAAATAACATTTGATTCCTTGATTATACACAATCTTGGGTTTGTTCTCAAACTTTTCCCAGGTAGCCACCAGACATTCTTTCTGAATACAAGCAAGTTAAATCAAAAACAATTGCGCTGTGTCAAACTGTGTGGTACCGTATATTGCTTGGCACATTGAACATGATGTAATTTCCAAACATGCTTTCATGTCCAATTATATAACCTGAAAACTCTACACTTAAATTACCCAAGTGACCCGGTAAAGGATGTCATTTTATCCAATTAAAAATCCTTGACTTATTTTTCATCACACATTGTGGAGATAGTTCAGTTTTCAATCTGATGAGAAGCATCAAAAGGCAGAAATGATACAAAATATGCCCGTGAAAATGTAATCAGGATTAATTCTGTTTGTATTATTGTAATTATAATTGGTATTTTTTGCCATGTATTACACTGTGAACAATTGTGCCATTTGTTTTGTTGCCATAAGACTGGTAGATACAGTAGTACCATCCAGCAAGATAATGATCTTAATTATTGTATTTGCTTCCAATTGTTGTAACAGTTCCATTTTCTATTCTGTTCATTAGAAGTGTTTAACAGTTTACAGTGGCATGCTGCTGAATGCCAGCCAACGGTTTGGTTAAATAGCCCGAGTGGTCCAGGGAGAGGGACTATCACTCCCCAGGACATTTATCCAAATGTGTTAATGGTACACACACACACACACACACACACACACACACACACACACACACACACACACACACACACACACACACACACACACACACACACACACACACACACACACACACACACACACACACACACACACACACACACACACACACACACACACACACACACACACACACACACACACACACGCGCGCACACTGTTGAAACTCACAAAGTTAATGGCATTCTAAATAAACAGTTTATTTAAAGTGATACATTAACCTCAGTTTAAGTACTAGTGACAGCACAGCAAGATATTTAAAATATTTTGACTTCAAACAATGGCTTTTACTTTCCATTTCATCCCAGTACCGATCAAGGGTACTGACAAGTTCTACGATCTGGCTCACTCCACTCCATTTTGTCTGGTAATGCACACATTTAACAAAAACAATTTTTTTATATCAACTTTCCTCTTTAGGTTTATATTATTAAAAGAAACACAACTACAGGGCAAGAAGGCAGTTAAGTATCCAAACTGAAGTTTTCTTGGCAAGCTTGATTACTATCACCCTACATGAACTAGCAAGCACGGAGTCGACCTCACCCTCCTCTTTGTCTGAAACTTAATCCTCTCCGCTGTCAGCCGAGGTTTGTACATTTGCATGCTGATTAGGAGCAGGAGTGACTGAGACTGAGGGTGGTGCACAAATGTGTGTGAGTCTGTGTTGAGGGGGTTTTAATTGGCTGCAAGTGTTTAGCCATATTGAAAGCCCCACTGAGCAATTAGTTCAACACTGAGTTGTTCTGTCAGACCATTTTCATTAGATGTCAAGGCATTCAGCAAATGTAAAATCCCAAAACATTTTTATTTGAAGCGAGAGACAGTTATGATAAAAAGGGCACACAGTTTATCTAAAGCTCTGCACAGCTACCAATGTTATTATTTGAAGATTAACAAAACCAAAAATGTAATTGCAGATTGTGTTGATTCAGTACAAGAGCATTTAAGAGACAATGTCAAGGCTGAATGACTAACTCCAAGCTGCTTAGATATTTTTGACTTGACTTTTACATTTATTCTTAGCTGCTTGTATGAATGTATATTGACTGGAGGCTCGATGCAAATCAGGGTTGGTCCTACCTTCGTCCAGAGGGAGGTGGTAATGCACAATGTTTGTTAAAACTATGTTAGTGTTTGGTATCACAAACGCATACATTCTTTTTTTTTTTTTTTTTTCTTTCTCTCACAGGCTCTAAATTACACTGCTCCCAAAGAAAAGATAAACACTTCAACATTTCAGGGCGCCACCAGTGTGATTACATTTGTTGAAATAGCTGGAGCTGCCTTTATATTTCACTTTTATGGGACACAATATAAGTTGATCTTACATAAGCTGCTATTATCACAGGGGATGGACCCTGTAGAGACAACTTTGAATGAGAGAGCCTACTCATACACTTGGGAGGAATAGAGCTTACGTTGCAAAAATGGATATGAATGCGTCTGGAATTCTTCTTGAATACATTAACACTCAAAACCCTTTAAAAGAAATTCCTGCGTGTATGCGTCTGTCGCTCTGGCTGCTTGTAGATGTTTCTGCAAATTGTTCAGCTCTATATATGTATGTACATATTTGTAGTTGATGCTGTGTCAATGTCAAATCCAGCAAAGCTAGAGCCTGGCAGCCTGAGTTGTTGAGTGTGCTTCTTGTCATTGCCTGGTCTTTCATCTCTGGGTGTCAAGAAAGAGCTGCTTTGCAAGGGAAATTGGCTTTTGGCAGACGGATCAGTAAAATATAATCATGCCAGAGTTGGAACTAGTTGGCTTGCCGTCTCCCTTCCAGCTCATATTCTGTATGCTGTCAACATCATACATATGTTGTTGTACTCTCATAATATGGAAGATAGTTGTAAAATACAGCATGCAGTGTAAGGTTTTTTGATGTAGTTGAATCAATGGAAAGCACTAAGCAGTGAACTGAAATACTTTGCTCAGAAATAGATTTCAGGGTTATTACATCTGTTAAATTCACAGTTTGAAAGGAGCTTAGATCTGGTTTCCTGGAGATGTTATTTCGTAAAACAATCTGCTCGAAGGGCGTGGATCATGATTACGCCTCTTGTGCTGCTTCTCAGGAAGGCTAATTCTAGGTTATACAGGGTTAATGCCTTCATACACAAAATCTCTTGAGACTCCGACAGTGTAATGATGTACTACTAGAGGACGGTGGAGCCTCTGTATTAAATTAGCCTCATGGTCTCTGGGAAAAGTGAGAACATTTGCTGTGTCTGCCTGAGATGAGTTTATTGAGTTCATGTGTGGAGAGTGGAGACCCATCCTATGTAGCGTGTATCATTTGCTGTAATGCAGAGCTGTACAAAATATGAAGCCACCATTGACTCTATTGAAAACAGCCTGGATCTTATCCCCAAACTGAGGTTGGAAGTCACTGTTTTGGTGCCTGATCAGGCCCGCTGGTTAGTAAGAGAGGCACACATGAGCAGGAATGTAAACAATGGTGTTAGCAATAAAGTGTCACAACAACGCAGAAAACGATATTCCAGAATTTGAGATGAGTAATGCATTAAAATAATTTCTGTTTTTTTTGCCTTCCCCATATACGTAGCTGCACCCTTTTTGTTTTATGTCTGGCATTTTATGTCTAATGTTACCTGTCATTTAGGGCTGGAAAACATGCTTTCTACTACCAGACTCCCATACTAACTGAAGGCAGCCATTTGCAACTGTTAGTGTAATACAATTGTTTTGAGAACAAGGTTGTAAACTAAATGAATGTCTGGCACATTTGTCCCCCTTCCCTAAATACATCTTATAGCTACAGTAATTGATATTGATGCCTGCTGCAGGAAGTGCTCCTAAATCACAGCCAGACTTGAGGCACGGCTGTGGGTTTAGCGGCTCCAAATAGTGTGAGTTATGTGTGAATAAGTACCCTCCGTCTTAATGATGTGTTGTTGCCTTCTGCTCCTGCTGGGGAGCTCTGACAGGCCTGATGGATGAAGTGGTCTTGATGTGCCCTCCTGCAATCACCTACGTGTGGTTTCAATCAATAGTTCATTAGAAATTCGGATCCCTCTCCAACAGTGGTGTAATTTATAAGTATTTGTTTTAGTTTGCATTTTATGACTTGCTGCACATGTTTGCATAATAAACAGTCAGTCATAACATGCCAATGTCAAGCTGTTTGATTTCACTTTTTAAATTGTTTCACTGTTTCTTTGACCAGAAAATAAACCATGTTATTAATCTGCTCTCCTCCTGAACAGTCAGCGTACGTTGCTTACACTTTAATCCAGTGCTTAAATTGTGAGGGTTCTCTACGTAACTCACTGTGAAGCCTGCTTGTTTTGTTGATGTGTTTTTCACACCGGCTGCAAGAGTATGTTAATCAGTCTGCTCGGAGACTGCGTTTAACAACAGCCTCCCCCTCTCCATTTTGCCCTCCAAATGAATGGAAAGGCAAAAATAATTTGTGTGCTCCAATGCTTACGGTATCGACTTGTTTCCAGTTTTGCCTCGTCATTAGCGGCTGATAAGTTGAGCCCAGGAACCAGAGCTCAGGCTAGTCCAACAGATCCATCTCATCTTGCAAGTTAATCAACTGGAGGATGAGTGTGGGTTGTTCGCTGTGGCTTTAACCAGAGAGTAAATGGTTCCGTTCATGCTTAGAGGATCGAGATGACCGAGGCCTGTGAATTATGTATAGTAAGATATATGACCCCATATTTTCGGGGTTTAAAAAAGGTTTAGAGTGTATGGGTCAAGTCAATTTTTCACAGTTTGTGCAACAACAAGGATTAAACGGGTTTCCCACTTGTTTTGTTGCTGGAATATGTCTATTTCTGCAACTCCAGTAAGAAATACATATTCCCACTCCTTAATGTACTTACTGTACATATTTTTAACTCCTACTGTATGTCAAAATGCTGTATCCAGAATACCTCCTACCTACTTCCTACTGTGAATGTTACAGTAGTATTCTGACTTTGTAATATATACATTAGGAAACAGTATTATGTGTTTTAAGTAATTTCTACTTACATATATTAGAGGAAATGTGATAAAACTTCAGTTGATGATTATATATATCTCTGCGCTCACAGTACTTGCATCGTCGACCATGTAAAACACCCCAAATGTAAGTTTATTGTGGCTTGGTTAGTTAGTCAGAAACAAATGCAATGTTCTCACACTAATAGGCTGAGGTTAATTAAATCACCTCTTTGTCAGCCCTCAGGTACTAATCTGCTCTTAATTGAATGGCTTGTGGTAAATCAGGGGAAACGTGCCCCCTGAGCTCTGAATTACACAATCCTTCCTAATTGTGATTGGGTAGAGCAAAGTAATTGAACTCTGTTGCTTGGTGGGGGTCAATGTATGGAGAGAAAAGAGTATGGTGAGTCATAAGGGTAATATAAAGTGTAGGTTTGCTTGCAGGCAGCATTTCTTATTCAGTAATAAATGACTCTGTCTGGCTCATGTGAGGGCTGAAAGGGATTATAGTTGTCTAGTTGTCATGTCTGTTTTGAGTGTCTTGTGGTGAGGGGAGTTTGTACTGGGCAGTTTGATGGGATTCAGAGGAGGGAGAGGAAGGGGGGAATAGAGAGCAGCAGGAAGGGGGAGTTTTCTGTGGTTGTACATGACATTATTTGCTTTGTGCAAGGAGGCTCCTCAGGACACTCAGGAGGAGAGTAGGAAAAGAGTGATGTTTGTTTTCCTAGAGGCTCTGTGTGTGGCAGAGCAGGCCCAGTCAGCAACGATGGACAGACGGACAAGAGGAGATAGGAACTAAGGCGAAGGCTGACTGACAGGCAAACATACAGAGAGAGAAGGCAGACACACTAACAGACACTCTTGACAATCAGTGGAGCTGTGGGCTCATCTCAGCACGCTCTGGCGCAGTTGGGGGAAATGGACAGCGCGTTCCCAGATAAATACAACTGACAAAAATAACGTGGCTGAGAGAAAAGTGTCTCAAATCAAAGTAGAAAAAAAACGTATTTTCCCCAACCCCTAATTTAGAAACACTGAAGCTTACCCACAAACCACCTGCTGCATTATGCATCAAATAGCCATTACCTTTGCTATCACATCCTTCTTTTCCCTCCATGTGGGGCCGTAATTGTACACAAGAAATCATGGTTTGGCACAAGTTCAGTACAGTGGGGAAAATACATAGCGCATAAGTATCCTTTTCTTTTCATTTGTTTCAAACGGAGTGTAGTGAAAGTGGCAAGGAAAGAACACTATTCTTTTGCTGGAGTCTGAGATGGCATTATGCCTACTGGTAAGTTTACTAAACTATTCATTATAAAAACAAGCAACATTTCAAACACTTCTGTATTTTTCCAAATTTGACAAGTTCCAATAAGAATAAAAACAATATATCTTATACTATAAAACTGAATTACCAATACAAATCAAACAATAAAAAAGAAACATTGTATATTAAATATGTATTAATCACATGCACCTCGGCTAACAGATTACGGCTTTACGTTTCCTGGTTGAACTCGCACATGTTCCTTTGGACTTGTGTTATGTTCATCAACCTACATGTCGTGTAATTTAGATGAAGTGGGCCTTTTCTGCACACACATACACATTCACACAAACACACTCACAAGCATTCTCTGCAGGCAAGCACTCTCTGCTGCACTGTCTTCCAAATTGTTCAGGTAATTGCAGTATCTGTTACAACTGAGGGGTAGTTATTTCTGAGAGGTGTAAATTGTGTGTGCGTGTGCATTTCTGCTTCTAATGTTCCCGCAACCCAAGCAGCTCTGCAAGTGGTACTGCCTCTGACCTGACGAGTGCCCAAGCTTTCTGATAAGAGTTACAGATATTTCATAGCATCTATTAGAGCAGGGTTGCTTCTTTCCCACCTCCTCCCCCATGAGACAATTCTCACCTTATTGCTGCTGTCATCACTGGGAGGGTCGGTAGAGGGAAACCACTGCCCTTCAAGTTGTTGCTGATAAACATGTCCAATAAGCTGCACATTGTTTTGTGATTAAAAAGGAATTAGGCCACATATGGTTGTAATGTAATACAGTAACAGATGGTTTATGACATGCTGAATACCAGCATATGTGTGTAGTCAGTTTAGCTGCACAGCTTTTTTTTACCCAGAACTCCATAGGGAATATAGCAAAAATAGCCCATCACATTCCCCTCTTTAATTCATTTATGGAAAAATGGGTCAGAAAAAATCTAGTCAAAGATGGATGTGATTGTCGTATGCAGTATGTACTAATGTCTTCTATGAGTAGATGGGTGTTTGATGAAAGTGGCTTAACCTCATTCATATGTGATCATCATGGCACCACTACCCTGTATTTTTTTTTTTTTTACCAGTTTGGAATAGTGGAGTGTTTTCTCAAGGCCATTCGGGACACTTAAGTTTTAAGGAGGCCCCACTGAGCCATAGCACCACAAGTCCTTCTGGAACACACATCCACAATGTTATATTATTCTCTTATTGTTTTACTGAACAGAAATATTCACTTGTTTTTTTCATAATAAAAGATGCCCATGTCATCCCATTAAGTGGGAGTTAGTGGTTCTACATGATTTATCGGATGCAAAATAATTTGGCAGCCTACTGCTGTTCATTGGCATGTTTACATTTCTCTTGAGTAATAATATAATAGTTTATTGTACTATTAAGTAGATTGAAAGATTTATCTTTATTTAGATTTTTCTATATTTTTACACTTCAACTTGCACCTAAACTACTGTTGCCAGAAGCTTTTTTAAAAAGTGCTAGACTGTTGGAGGTGACAAAATAACCGTCATTTCCCCTTGCCCTTGATGCTGTGACGATATCACTTTGAGAGCAAGACCTCCCTTGCAGTGTTTTCCTCCAGTGGGATACACGCCATCTCCCTGGTGGTGTGAATTACACAGTTGGAGACGGAGCTTTTACCATATGGACTGTGATTTGGATTCTTTAAACTGCAAGAATGCAGCGGCGTCACTGCCACATTTAACAAATGAAAAAGTTCACCCACTGGTTAAACACAGCCAGTGGTTTTGCAGAGCCAATATGCACAGGCTACTCTAATTATGAGTACAGGCTAATTGATTAAATGCAATTGATCTCTAATGTTATGTCAGGACATACTTTTGCAGTAGCTATGTAAACACTTTTCTTTTCTATGCCATCCACAGTAAAAGGTGTTTGCTCACACATAATGCCCAATGGCTCCCTTAAACATAATGAATGACTTTGAAATATGTATTAAAAGAAATGGCTACACCAATCAAACTGTAATGTACTTTTCACAATCAATTTGAATGCATGCTCTTTTTTTGTTAAGTACTTTTTGTAAAAAGTCAATAGCCGCAAGTGGTGAGTAGAATAGGACAAACAGCAGGAAGCCAGAAGTCTGTCTTACCTTTTAGATAATGTGAAATTATCTGAAATGATTAAAATGTTGAATTTGGCTAAAGTTATCAAACAGCTAGCAACGGCAGCAAAACCACTCATTGCACTGAATTTAGAATATATGTGTTTTATTGCTTATAAAATAAAAATGTTGTCTAATAAAGAATGTGGAATTTATTTACTCACATATTGAAGTCTAAACATTTGAGGTGATTTTCCAATCATATTTTGTAACTTCCATATCGACACAATCCTGAGTTTGATGATGCTTTCGAGCAACTACAAAAACCTTCCGGTTATCACATAATAGGCTGTTATTTGATCTATTCTTTAGTATTGGTTGAGAGCAGAAGATAAACTAATGGATTCCCAATAGTCTCCTATTAAATGAAGTTGTAAGCAGGGTATACATTCCCATTGTTGAAATCAAACAGTTGACATCCAACAGAAATGAAACAAAACCCTCTTCTCATAATCACAGCGACTTTTTAGTGTTAACACATCTGTAATTACATTCGGAACTGTAAACAATTTACAGCTGTACTCATGCATTATATCATCTACTTTAGTATGACACTGCTAACTACATATGTTCTGTTATGGTATGCAATTGTCAAAGCAACATGCATATAAAACAGTCATCTATACATAGGTCAAATATTAATGTCAACAATTTTGCTTTTACAATAAAATAGCTATGTAATTTCATTGCAATAGACATAGGCCAACACATATTCGCCATCACAGACACTCTACAGTCATTTTGGTGAATGGCCCATTCAAAAGCAGGAAGGCTTTGACTGCTCCTCTGTCTGTGGTTACTGTTCCCCCCCAGAGGGGCTGTGTTGGTGCCAGACAGCAGCAGCTCACCACTCTGTCCTTCCTCAGCATTCATCTGACATGCTCTCAAGGACAGTGCTGCCTTGCCACCAGTACTAAGCTGTCTGTCTTTTTCTCTTTTCCTACTTTCCTCTCTCTTGCCTCTCACCGCCTCCCTCTCCCTGACTGCTCCCATCAGGCAGTGTGCTGGCAATGCAAACAAGCCACTAAGATTAAACGGCATTAATTGGCGGCACTGCGATCATTAAGAGCTCATAATCCCTTAGTAACTATTTCTTTTTATGATAAGCATTTGGCTTGCCTCATTACATTACCACTGTGCTTTCTTGGCATACTGCACCGAAATGAAGATGCTTGTATATGTGTGTCGTCTTAGTTTTATAATGCCTGCATGGAGCAGCACTTCATGGGGCCATCTTTAATCTCTTCCCATCGTTTATTTTAAATTGAGAAGCAGTCGAGTGCATTCACACTATGGCAGCAAACATGTTGGGTTTATTGTTTTTGGAAGGAGAACTGAACTACTGTACATTCTTTCAAAGTTGGCCAAAAGTGTTCTACAGTAAACAACAACACCGTAGACGCCAGCGACATGACTTTTCCCTTCGACTGCTGAGGAGTGTTGGCAAAGGCTTACAATCAGAAACCTGCTTTGTTCACTTGCTCTTCTAATCTGATGGTCCAATAAAGATAAACCACTACTTTTATTGTCTGAGTATGCTGTCGTCCAGCGGAGCAAACATTTGGATTTGCTGAGCCATTTGTTTGTGTTCATATTAAACTGGAGCAAAACACACAGCTACTTGTTGAGGAATGGGCCTCAACCCCAACATTGACAGGTAGAGGCTAAAATGTAAATTACTTCATCATTTCAACCTCATTGGTTTGTGGAAATGTGGTACTTATAATACATGAAGTCACTGTCCAAAGGCACTTCTTCGTCAGGGTGTTGTTGAAATACACCATGGATAAAGTGAAGTTTGATCTTATTCAGTGTTTGTATATAACATGTACCATTACATTTACTCATCTGTCAACTGTACATCTTCCAGTCTTAATGTACTTGAGCAAATCCATGTTATGCCCCTTTATACTTCTGCTTCACAAAATCTGAAAAGGAAATAATGTACTTTTTATTTTCGCCACATTGGTCTGACATTTTCAAATCTTTCACATTAAGGTTTCGCATAGAAAAACATATGATAAACTCATGAGACCTTACATAAAAGCTGTTCGTTTGGGCTCCTTTTCATGTTTAAAATATCCAAGCGTTGTTTACCATGGACACAATATCCCTCAAAGCTTATTTCTGCAACAGTAATTTGCCTCTTTAATAACTATCTAATAAAAAATAAAAATATCTCACACTCACCACCAAGTTCTTTTAATTGGATGATTTCAGCATAACAGAAGGTTTGCTATAAAGAGAAGACTGTGATCAGGATCTCTAACCCCTGTAGTTCATTTTAATAGACTAAAAAATACCTGTTGTGAGAAATGTAATCGACAGTTAGCTTGTTCTTGTAGTTCACAGCAAGTGTCAGGAAAACCAAAATCACTTCCCAGGCTGACTCAGCCGGTGTGCTCTGCTTTAATGGCAGTTTCAATGTTTTTTGGATGAGGCCGGCCAGCTTTACCTGCCACGAAGCCGCTGTAACTTTCTGTTTTCCTTCATGTGCCGAATGTATTTCTTACGGCAGCTGTGTTTCCTCTCAGCGGTGACAAAGGGTCGTCCTGTTATGATGAAAAACAGCTCAGCGGCGTGACTCTCCCGTTTCTGACTCACCCCGGGCTCTGTAACTCTTCTAAAGACACAAACAGCTCTTTCGCCTCATGGGGACATTTTAATGGCTGCAAACCACACATCCATCTCCTCCTACATGTCACCTTCAAATAGGCCAGGAGATGGTAAGAGATTGAGGGGAGCTTGTGTGTGTGTGAGTGAGAGAAGGGAAACAGGGCTGGGTAGATTTTTCATTCCTGAGCCCTTCACCCCTGGCAGTCGCCACAGAGCGTTTCATCTTCCTCTTCATTCATCTTGGATACATGGAGCTGCAAAGAGCAGGAAAGCATAAATAATGCACTCCATACTGCTGGGCCTCTAGATGCTTTAACAATTCATGCTATACAATGCATTCAGTTAATGATACCGTGCTGCTGTTTATGGCTCATCAGTATACATTGTTGTTTCATATCAGGTACTACAAGATAAATGCCTAGTGATAGCTGTTTTAGTGGAGTCCTGCGGTGTAATGATGCACCATGGTGCTTTGTAAGCTCTCACTGACCTGAGATTACATTTCAACACATCATTGAGCTCATTTAAGCTAATGTGCATTCATTTGTATCCTTAAATAGCACTCAGTGCCCATCCATACGTTGTGTAAACACATAAAAGCCTCTCAGGTCCTCATATGAATATGTGGAGTTGCATCTCTGTAGCACGATGTGGGAGGGAGCGCCAGGTAAAGACTTTTCAATTTGAGTGAGAATCAATCAAGCTGCCAGTTGCTCAGCTGACAGCTTTACGGTGGGGAGAGAACAGTGTTTGAGATCTGCTCAAATAACAATGATAGAGTTGAAAGAGACATAGAAAATACGGGTGTTAATAACAGTGGGCGAGGGGTTTCAAAACCTCTATATTTTTAGTTTACTCATTTTATTTGCTCTTTCTCTTTTGTTTTTCTTTTGTCTTTTACTGTTTTTGGTTGGTTTATATTGTATTGTGCTTTAGTTCTGTGTTTCAATTGTTTGATAAGCGTGCATATGATTAAGTGCATTAGGTGACATTCTGTAAACTCTTGCATTTCTCTTCTGCTCAAAAAGCAGCTCATATCAGCCGTTATTTATGTTGAACAATTAAAAAAAAGGTTGCTGTGAATCTGCAGTCATCCATCACTGCTCAATGCATTTTTTTTTACATATTAGGAGCCTCTGATAATACTTTGAAAAAGTATGAATAAAAGAATACAACCTGAGCATAAATGTATGAGGATAATGTAGAATGGAAATGACACCTGTTTTACTGACAACTATTGTGTGCCTCCTCTTGTTATAGCCTACATCAATGGTCACCAACCTTTTCAAGCCCAAGATCCCCGACCTCGGTCTTGGTGAAAGGCGAGATCTACCGATTGCAGAATTGAGTGAAAAAGACAGCCCAGACAGTACTTCCAATTTGAGGCCTTTTATGTCGGCTAATTACATCTGAATGACATCAAATCATTTGGTGCAACTTCCAATTTGATTAAACCAAGAACACAACATAACATTCTCCACTGAAGCTTCATGCAAGTGCAACATTTAACATTATTTTTAACACAATTCTTACAAATTCTAAATTCAAACAACATTCTTTATCCGTGCATAGACCATTGGTGCGTTACGGCCGCGTTACGGCCGCGTTACGGCCGCGCCTCAGAAGCGTCCCAGAAGCGTCCCGGCGCTGGGCTCCGCAAAAAATAGGTGGCTGTTCTATTTTTGACACGAGACGTGAGGCGTTGCATAGCGCCGAGCAGGAAGTGGAACGTTCAGAGCATCCAGTCAATCCCCAAAATAAACTAATTTTGCAGACACTATCCCTCCGTAGTCTTTCAAGTAGGAGGAGAAATGTCAGCGTTCTCCTCCGGTTTACAGGCACTGTGTAAATTATATATATATAGAATAATTATGATGATGAATGCATTTTTTTACCACTAAAAAAAAACAGCAACACATCTTTGATTCATGTAGTTTATAACTGGACTATTACAATTATTATTAACTTTGTCTGTACAAACTAGCCTGTGCAGGAAATATGCCCAAACCAACAAAAACTGCGAGCCGGCACGCAAGACGCTCCGCTTCTGAAACGCGCCCGGTGGGGTTTGACGCTGTAGGAGGTCGGAACAAAACCGCGGCGCAGACGGACCCGGTGGAATCCCGGGGTAAGTCAATGCAAAGACGCGGACAGACGCGGTTGATGCGAATGACGCGTTCGCGGTAGCCAATCAGCGGTGAGGATCTCAGCCTGCCGTCACTGGTGTTGAATCAGAAAACCAAAACAGCAGCCGTTAGCTGTTAGCACTCAGAGCTCACAGCTCCTCATATCTGTTCAGAAACTGGACAAAAGTTAAACAAGTACAAAGTGAACCACAGACTGTCTTTGTCATGGCAAATACAGTCGCTGTTGTATCTTTGTCTGTATCATGTTGTTGTGAGTTTGGACGGAGCATATACAACATTAGTTTAGCCTGATCGATCCGATCTCCATTCAGAAAACACGCATTTTAAAAGGTTTTTTCGCCTGCCGTCTTGTCTGCAGACTTGTCAAAGCATTAATTCATGTTTTTTACAACCGGTATCAGTATGTAGTTATTCGGGCATCATTTTGAAACGTGTATTACAATTAAATCATGGTAAAATATGTTCATTTTGTTGTAGTTGGTATCTACCATAAGTGCAGTGAGTTCAAAAATATGCAGCATCACTTGAAGTCAGTCTATTATTGTCGGGAGCGACAAGGAATGTCTCAAAGATACGTCAATCAAGTGGCACCTGCTAACGGGGTGGTGGATGATAGGCTTACATCTAAAAACTTTATTAAAAAAAAAACTTCATTTTTTTACTTTTCTTTCTTTTGTTACTTTCTTTTTTTTTTACGGTGCGCTATCTATCCACACTCGCGATCGACCGACATCATTCCTTGTGATAAATTGTTTCTTGTGTTTGTATGTTTTGTCAAATGTAGCTTGCTCGCTCAGCCCCGCTGGCTGGCAGACATTGTTCTATGGTGGCGAGGGTTTGTGTTTACATTGGCAGACAGCTCTCTGCTGCGGGCTGATGGGACACGACTGTCTGCATTTGCAGGAGGGCTTCCATTTGTCTTCATCAGGGACTGAGCCCAGATAATGAGAACGGATTGCTGCATAACTGATTAGCTGAATTAAAAGGGCAATATCTTGGAATTACAGAATTTACGTTTGTACATTTTATGACCGTGGACAGCACATTATGTATTTGTAGACACAACAAACCAAACCATTCCAAACATTTAATTTGATGTACCCACATCCACTGAAGCCCAATAATAAAGCAGCAATAATGTTGCTTTTTTAATTATATCATTCTTGGATCTTTGAAGTCATTTTTTTTTATATTTCCTTTTTCATATCCCCCCACATGTCCCTTTAATATTGAGGGATTATTATTATCTTGAATTTAAATGGTTGATATATTAAAATTGGCACCTTCATTTGCAAACTAGGAGTTGTCTCTCTATGCCTCCATGTTTGGGAGTTGTAACTGTTTTTCTCTTTTCTACTCAAATCACTGTGGAGTGGCTCATTAATGTGGCATCACAGATTAGGGATGCCCTTTTCATTAAGGCTCAATAAAGCAGTGGCAAACCGTCAGAGACAAAGTCCAAGGGGACAGGATAAGCACACTTCAAAGATGGAACTCTGCGGTGGTTTTCTTTAAGAGGAAAAACCTCAGAAAATATAGCAACTGATAAAAAAAACATGATGCTTGTTTTCATTATAATTAAATCTGAAGAATTAAGTGGGCAGAGCTAAACCCTCAGAACAGACGCAGTTAAAACAAATAAAAAAGATGGATTGCACATTTTGTGTGACCTGACTTCGTTTTTGCTCCTTGTGAGTTTATGTATACATATTTTAAACCCTAATAGCCATTAACATTTTTACATTCAATGCTATGTTGCAGTCTGTTTCGATGTGTGTTTGCACGCATACTTCATAGCCCAAATGATACCTAATATCATCACTCTGCTAAGGCCACAACCTGCTGACTGCATGGACACTTATAAGACCTGCCAGGCTTCTGAAAGTGTCCATTTGTTATGCTGCTCCATCCCCTTTGTGAGCGGCTGCCGGTGTGAATCCTTTCCATTAAAATGTCCTCTTTGTGTAATTTCTGTTGGCTCAGGTGGTTCAGGTTCAAGAGATTTTACAGACCTGGCTAGATGTAAATTGCACCCGGTTCCTAGACAAACACAGGTAATGAGCTAGATGGAGCCGAAAGCAGAGACATGGTCTGTGACGCTGTCCCACACACTTCCCTTTGTGAGGGCTTTCAGTGTCTGCCATAGTGTTTGAATGGGTTCAGCTGATGGGGAATTCTCCAGTTAATCCAGCCTTAAGACATCGATCAGTCCATCACAGGGCCGAGGGTACATTATTACACATGGAAATGCCTGCTAGCTACATATCTTCCTTTCTCTCTCTTATCTAGCTCTCTTTTCCATCCTTGCTTCATTTTTCGCTCTTGTCCGTCCTTAGTAAAATCATTGATGCGTTGTTGAGCCTGCACATTCACTGATTGATTTCTTCCTCTGTTTTCAATCTGTCCGTCAGCCAAGCTTAGTGTTCCTGCTCCCCAATCCATATACTTGTTAAATTCCCACTCTCTGCCAGCTTATAAGGCCATTTTGTCTTTGTGCAGGCAATGCACTTTGGGAAATGGAGTATTATTCAAATGCATCAATCCTTTTTATTAAAAGCTTTTCAAAGAGAACATGAGCCTTTGAAAAAACTGAAGAGCTTTCCGTTTTTGCTAACTGGTTGGTTGTCTTAATGATAAACTGTAGCTTCTGTCTTTTTATGTAGAGTAGAAAAAAAATGTGAACAGCAGAAACAATCAATAATGCAAAGAGAGAACATAGAAAACATATGAGAACTGAATATTTACTTGCAGAGTGAACCTTTTGAAGTTTTAATCTTGATGTTGAACGGCAAGTGATCAACACGCTCTAGCACATTGTAGACAGGTGTCTAAATGTATCAAGTAAAAACATGCCCTTAAAGCGATAATCTTTTAAAATGTTCATGGACACAGACATTATTTTGATATTATATGGGATTATCATGTTTTACATTTTATGTTTTACATATAAAAAATACATTTGTTTTCTTTTACAATTTCACAATTATTTCTGGAACGAAACGCTGTAGACAAGACAGATGATGTTGCACGGGCATACTGTAGACTGTATCAAATATACTTTTAACTGTAAACTTCTAAATGATTTATACGGAATCTAACCTGTTACAATAATTTCTTGATACCCTACCTAAAGCTGCTATATACATTAGTTGAATTGATGATCCCACCCAAACAAAAATATTGTTCCTTTAATAATGAAGTAATAGGATGGACATATTATATCCGTTCCAATGACCTCTACACTGAAATAACTAGTGCACTTGCAATATCCGGATTGTGTCCGCATCCAGCAGTTAACCTGCTTGTTAAAATCATGCAGGTTGAAGATTTGTCACCATGGTCTGAATTCTCCACTGGACTTTGCACTTGAGAATCAAATATAAAGGTGAACAAGTTTGAGGAGAGACTGCATAATCTCGCTATACAATCCCCCATTGTATTATTATTGAAGTCAAGACTGGTGAGAAAGAATCCATGTTTGGGTATTGGCATGAGATAAATAAATGTAGTTGCTGACACACTGATGACTTGGCATTTCTTCAGAGCAGTCAAGGACACATCTTCGCTCAGACTGGCCTGGTCATGTGTCCTTGAACACCCACCGAATGAGATTTGAACCGTTGGATTGGGTATTTTCTCTCTCGATCTGTCTTGTCTGTGTCTTTTTCTTTGGACAGCTCCAAGGCCTATGTGGTGCTTCGTAGGAATCCACACAGGTGCGTGCGTGCGTGGTTTTTGTCAGACCCATTTTTTCACTCACCACTCAAACACTCATAAGCAGGGGGACTCAATGTGCCAACAACTGCAGAGCTGTGTGTGTGTGTGTGTGTGTGTGTGTGTGTGTGTGTGTGTGTGTGTGTGTGTGTGTGTGTGTGTGTGTGTGTGTGTGTGTGTGTGTGTGTGTGTGTGTGTGTGTGTGTGTGTGTGTGTGTGTGTGTGTGTGTGTGTGTGTGTGTGTGTGTGTGTGTGTGTGTGTGTGTGTGTGTGTGTGTGTGTGTGTGTGTGTGTGTGTGTGTGTGTGTGTGTGTGTGTGTGTGTGTGTGTGTGTGTGTGTGTGTGTGTGTGTGTGTCCTGTTATGGCTGACATGCAGGAACAATGTTTCGTCTTCCTTCTTTCTCCACGAAACACTTTGAGCGACTAGACTTTCAAGTGTTTTGTGTTCCAAGAACCTCCTACATCAGATGCGTCTGCTTTCCAGTGTTCGCTGCCTTCAGAGTCCTCTCACTGGCTTTGATCTTCACACGTACGCCTCATACTGTCTGTGTGCGCTGCTTAAAAGGTTCCAGTCAGCTGTCTACAATACCACGGCAGAAAACTGGCTGCATACAAAACAGTTATCGGGTATTTCAAATTCTCTGTGCTTGGTTACAAATTAGTTTAGTAAATCCGGTTTTTGAAGCGATGGTGTTGAGAAATACTCTGTCAAGGTTTTTTTTTTTGTTTGAATCATTGTGTTTGAATTTCTATGCGGGTAATGTGAATAATGTTCAATGTTGTTTCCTCAGTCCTCATCACGGATAGAGATGTTTGTGTAATGTCTGCAGGGCGTGTGCTGATCCAAACATCTCACATACTTTTTTACGTGTCTTTGGATCCTTTCCTTTTAACAGAGTGAGTGCCTGCTTCAGGCATGGTGAGCATACACAGCATTACAAATCAAGTGCAAGTCAAGGCGACAATACTAAGAGTCATGACAATATAACATGCTGAAGTTTAGCAGGTACTGTACTGTTTGTTTACCACACCGTCTTCGTGTGGGAGATTAGTATGTTTGCATGCTATAATGCCTTAATTTAGCACTACATATTTCACAAATTAAAAAAAAAGTGTTTACAAAATAAAATGACTAAACTTCACAGTGATCTCTTGAATCGTTGTAGAAAGTAAAGTAAAAAGGACAACACCTTGCGCTTTTATCTGGTCTCATCTCATGACTTTATTTGCCTTTTTAAATGGTTAGGTGTCTGAGGCGCTGAACTCTTCTTAGACAAATCGTCTGCTCTGTTTTTCCTGCTTATTCAAACGTTTTTCTCAAACAAACGTTCTTTAATTTTTTGGCAAACCTCTACATCCTCCTTCTAAAAAGATAATAGTGTTGCCATACATCATTTTCCACTTATCTTCTCCACTTGATTTCACACACGATTTGTACCCTCTCATCTACAGTATTTCTGTTTAAGTGCTGCTCTCTGAAGCGTAAGCATGCTGCCCTTGCTAGCTTCCACATTGAGAACCTTTTGTGTAATTGCAGTAGTGCAGCGATAATCACTTGCCTCTGCGGTTTCTCCTCTTAGTCACAAAGCCTCAGATGCCTGTCTTTTAGCAGCCACTTATCCCTTTTCTTTCCTCTACCCTTTTCCTGTGTCGTTCTTGTTGTATCATTTCCCTTCACACTGTCAGACTTACTCAGCACACACACTTTTTGTCTGACAGCTGACAGGTGGCACAGATTTCACCAAGACAAGATGACACCAATGCAAAGTGCTCTCTCTGCTGGCTGATGTATGGTGGAGATCAGTCCCCCGACAAAGCCATTAGTTATGCTCTGACTCAAAGCACTGACATCATCAGCTGCATGCGAATGCTCTGATCATTTGATAACACCTAACTGTAGCTGAGGCCGGTTTATCCCAGGCTGACGTACTGTAGCTCTTCAAGCCTCTCACTGGTGCTGAAAGCTGTCATCTCTGTTTAGCAGTGACCCCAGGGTAGTTTGACAGGCAGGTAAAGGGGGGCAGAACGGACTGTCATCAGGGTCACGGAGCCCTGTCGTACTTTTGTCACACAGCCTATCCTCCCAGGAGACATCCCGTCACAGACAGAGAGAGAGAGAGAGAGAGAGAGAGAGCAGTGCTGGAGGCCAGCCTCTGATATAGAAACGCAACAGAGTGACAGCTCCTTAAAACATCTCAGATTCCACTTCCCTGCAGACGCACAGCCCGGCCCACAGGATATTGGTTGTAAAAGCAACAAAACCCATACACCCTGCCCGTGTACTGTATGTCAGGTCATTTTTCCAGCGGATTCTTGCAAGCCGTAAAAGCTGTCATTTCCTTGATGCTGCTCAGCTTGCTTTATCCTGGGGGCGCACTCCCACCAACAGAAGTGCTTTGAGCTAAATCACGCAGCCAGGCATGCATGCTCGAACCAGAGGGAGGGCTATGGTTAGTGCACGCTGCACTTTGTGTGGTTACTGAGCAGCGTACTGCCCCCCCACCCCCTACCCCACAATAACTCTCTGTGGTCTATTCTAGATAAAGATCAATATCAAGCCTTGAAGATAAGCACAATTTAGTTTATTTACTTTTTTATCTCTGTTGTTTGTTCCAGCCATTTACTAAGTGGATGTTTCAAGTCTCCACTGAGAATGTTTTCTAGCGTGTTAAATTAAGAATTTGAAGTGTCCTTTTTTTATTCAGTGTAGATCCATGCAATCATCGTTTAAAATGGCGCTGAAGACACTTGTTTTTATAGCGGTGATTTTATATGCTATAATAAGCTTTACTGTACATCAAATAGCTTGAAAGAAAAAGAGATAACAATCTTGTAAGGCCAACAGAACTGGGCCGTGTCTTTGTTCTTTTCTTTGTCTTTTCATCTCTCACACTGACTCTCTCACCATATTTCTGGATGTTCTCCCAGACTGTGTCTGCAGTCTGTGTAGATATGAATATAACACACATTCTGCAAATCCTGTCAAAGTAATTGATTTGCCTGATTAATGGCAGGCAAAGGGGAAAGTGTGCGGTGTAATAAAGAAACAGAGTTGTATGAAGATATTTCCTCCTCTGTAATATTTCATTAGCTGGGATAATTAAAAAGGTACTTTTCTTGGTACCTGTTGTCTGGGAACATTAATTCTTAGGCTTAACTGTTGAGATTTTTAAGCCGTTCCTCTCTAGTATTCAGTGTTTTGAATTTGTTTGATTAAATGCTTGGCAGTGTTGAATAGATGAGACAGCTAATTGTGCCATTGTTTTCTAATCTCCTAAAAAAGACATATCAATATCAATCTATTCCATATCTATTTATCGTCAATATTCACTTAGAGACATCTTGTGTTCTCGTAATTGCATTCTGTGGGTTGTGTTGATGAAGGGAAAAAGGCTCCGCCTGAGTGCAGTCTCGAGGGACAGGACTACAATGGCTGGCTGAGATAACATAATTATACACAACGTTACCTAATGTTCACATCTGCTAACCTTAGCAGTGCTTCAATGATTTATTTCTGTTGGCATACCTTCTGTTGTTAATTGAGAGTGGGTGGGCTGTGATCTTTAATGTTACACTACTGTGTTTGTTTCTATATGACCTCAAGTAATAAAGATGTCTTTCAGTTCATGTTGTGCAAAGTCATGTCAACATAACATATTCAGGACCTCTAGCCGCATCTCCGGTATTACCTGCAGTTTTTATTTAAATTAGAAAATAAATAAATAGCACATGCAGTTTGGTTGGAACACAGCTCTTAAACCACTTTAAATAGAAAAAGCCTCAAACCCTCCAGCTTGTACGAGATCTCATGTGTAGTAAATACAGTATCTACTTCTGCAGTGATGGTTATGTACCAATCAACATTTGCAAACTAAAATCGACCAGGTTCAATGACTTAGAGCTCTTTAAATGTGTTCTCCATCAATTAAGCTTTGCTTTTACCTCACAAGAGAAGGATGAACCCTTGCAACACTACAGCTTCTTCTGGTGTTAATTAGAGTAATTGAGTGCAGGTTAATATATACAAAAATACTTTTTTACGCAGTTTAATGATAAAAGTCCTACATGCAACCTCCAACTGCATCAGGTGTCCTCTTTAGAATCATTTCTGTCACCTTGGAAAGTAACATGTATTAGGTTTCATTTGGAGGAAGTGGAAGGACAAGATAGTGTGGGTGGTGAATACCAAGCAGTTAGGGTGGATCGTTATTGTAATTTGAGGGAATAGTGTTCATGCATTGCATGTGCAAACACTCTTGTTAGGCTTGGTGAGCAACTGATGTGCAGGGCGATTCTATTTTTAAAACCTGATGGTAATCAATTCAACTATTCATACAATAAAATGATGGATGGTATTTTACTTAATGTTATGGGCCAGTGCTTTGTAAGGAGAACCTTCAGTTCTGATTTAGATGACTATTACACATTTCAGATTTCTGCTCATTTCTGCCATGTAAATAAAGAAATCCACCCTGCTGCGACTGTAGATTAAGTTTAAATATCCTGATTAACAAAGTCTTGCATATGTGAAAATCATTCGATGAGTATCCACTTAGTGAGTAAATGTCCAATAGCTCCTTGTTATAACCAATTTAATTGGCTGTGATTTTACAGACAGAAATGTATACATAAAAACCATTGCTTTCTTTACCTACTGCTAAAATGCCTAGAAATGTATAAGACATTTTCACAACTGGATGCTGAAACTGGCAGACTGAAAGTGGGAACAACAGAATCGCAAAGACCAGCTTAAAGAACACACAGAAACACTAACATGCACCGTCTGTCTTTTTATAGTACTCTGATTATACAGAGAAATTCCAGGCTTTATTCAAGGTGACTGATGCCTTCACTTCCTAATTTCTTCTGCTGAAACACAGTTGAACCAGTGAAATGTAGAGAAAATGTCTGCCTATGACAGATTACAATTAGTTTTCCTCTCTACAATGAATTCTTAACTCTTTCAGACCGACTTTATCAGTAGATATTCATTTCTCTTCCCCCTCAAGGACTTCCTCGACAAGAATGAAGCAGGTTTCAGGCTTGTAGTTCTTAGCAGACCTATTGCAGGATTTAGTTACTGAGCCAATCCAGACTGCAGATGAATACTAAGCTCACTCCCTTGTAGTCTATCGTGGTGCATTTCCACTGCATCTACTTGGCTTGGCTCGCTCTTTTTGGTGTTGCATTAGGGATAGTGCCTGGTATCTAATACTTTCCTAAGTACCATTTCAGCCAAGGTTCCAAGCTAGCTGAGCCGGTACTAAAAGGATACGGTAAACCACTACAGACCACTGATTGGTCAGAGAAAACCATCACACTTAACATCCTGCACTAACCCAGCATGTTTTAATAACAAATTACCTTCAATAGCAATCACTTTTGCATTTTTCTTTCTCGACCAAGGTTTAAAACAAATAGTAGCTGGCACAATTACACCATATCAATTACTATAACAAAAAGAGGGAGAATTGAGGAGGGTAAGCAGCCCTTTGTTGCAGATAAAAGGATTCAGGGATTTTCCTTGATTGTAACTGTCTAAAGATGTTGAATTTTAAATGGAACTTTTGCTGCAAAATAACTTTAAATATAACTTTTGCTGCAAATGATCAAACATGTTTTGATTGACAATTGATAAATCCAATTAGGCCTTCACTCTCAAGTCTTTACTCTTTAATTATTGATCCCTCTTTGGTGCTAAGAAGTCATTTTTCACTTTGGCACTGATTATGTTGCTAATGAGGTTTGGCTATATTCCTTTCTATTGGATTGTGCTTCTCTGTATTTATAAATCTGACTTCCTCTGAGGATTGTGCTCGGGAACATTTGAACTCCAAAAAAGTAGAGTTTTTGACCACAGTTAGCATTACATTACATTACATATCATTTAGTTGACGCGTCTATCCAAAGCGACTTACAATAAGTGCAAAAAACATTAAGAATCAAACTCCGAACAACAAGGAAAGTGCAGATATATTCTCCTCAAGCACGATCATACCATAGTAAGTGCTGGTGAATCAGTTACAAGGCCTAAATTAACTCAACAAGTTCTTCGTTTGGTTAGCACTATTGAACAATGTTTTTACGAGTTGTTCCTTTTTGTATCATGCACACGGAAAGCACATGAGCAAGCATGCTGATGGAATAATACACATTCCTTTCTACATTTGTATTCTATTCAACTGATCAGGAGGAAAAAGAAGAAATTCAGCACATTTGTTGAACCTCAAGCTTACACACAATGCACTTTGGTTACAAAACCAATGTAAACATATTGGTGTGTTCAGTGTCTGTCCATGAGCTAGCCTGTTTAGATCCCCTCCCCAATTCCCCTGGTAAGCAGGGGTCTTTGTTGCTTTCAGAGGAAGCAGGTTGGATGTTGCTCAGAGATTTACTGCTAATGAGAAGAGCTCAATAAGCTCTCTCTAATGATCGCGAATGCATTGTAGTGTGATTTCAAAGATAGCAATCGTCATTCATTTTGAAGTGGAGAATATATAGCTAACCTTTCATTAAAGGTAAAACACGCAGCAGTTTCACATGCAGTCTGCCGTTGCTTTGTAGCTCAGTTGAACCTGTCAGGGAGGACACAGTAATGATCTCTTGGGAGCGTTCTTCCCTGCTAGATTTCCCTTCTCAGATGCCTGTGTTGCTCCCAAGAGTAGCAAATGTATAACATATCATCAGTGGCCAATACACTTCATCACAACAACTTCATTTGTGACACTGTTGGACAAACACTTGTCTACGCTGGTAAATGAAGGAGTTTCAGTTTCTGTGGAATTTAAGACATTTCAGATAAGTTGTGTACAATCAGACTTATGTATCCTTCTAAAGACTTTGGCACGCTCTCAACACAAAACATGAAGCATATTATTATCAATCTTGGATCGCCAGATGCTTTCAATAAATGTTTGAATTGCCTGTTTGTGTTTCCCTGAGACTCGTCCTAGCCTCCGCTTCTCCTGTTACATCTGGCTCAGTCAGACAGCCTGCCACTCCGAGTGCTGTTTATCAAATAGCTTTTCTCATTACACCTTTGGTGGAAACCTGTCAGTGGCAGTTTATTATATTTTCATAGTTTGGTTCATACTGTTGGAAGTCTGATTTGTTCTCTTACCTGTTTTACACAGATAGTTCTGTGCATGTTATTCAGGAATGAGGAAGTAAATGTCGAGTTGAGAATGCGATCACATGCAAGTAAGGGTTCGGTACATACAATCTCAACTACATTGAAGGGGAGACCATTTTTGTATTGTTTTTTTCTTTCTCCACATTCAAGCTTACCTTTTTTTCCCCCCTATCTTCGATTTATTTGCAATATATGGGCCATTATGAAGAGGAGGACAGCAAGAACACTTGTTTCTTTGTCCATTTGAGCACTTGACTATTGTTTAAAGACAGACCTGAAACATTGTGAGGATTTATTTGTATTGTCTGCTCTTTTCTCCTTCTAACTAAGATACCAATAACACTCAAATGACAGGAGTACATACAAATAAGTGGATTCAGTGTTACTCCTTCCAATTAATTGTGATGCCATCTTAAGAAGCCAAAATACTTTATCTCTGCTGAGTCTTCTTTATTAATGCTGATTTTGAAAATCTGTCTATGCTCAAAACACGGTTATAAATTCCTTGTGAAATATCTTTCACACGTGGCTCACAGTGCAACAATGAGCTGCATTAGACAGTTGAAAACTTAAACGACTCGTTGCACGGTAACTGTTATTGTGACACTAAGCTAAACTTCAGCATACCAACAACTCTTAATCCACCAAAGTGCTTGGAATTACTACATTCATCCTGGAAAGACTGTATCTGCAATGTGAAGCCAGCTGAGCAGTGTGAGAGTGTATTCTGGGTCAGGCCCACTCTGTCTTTCCTGGCACAGTCTCCCTACTCCATTGTAGAGATGGTGATCTTTTGCTGGGTTTCTAATTACCAGTGGAGGGGCAAGTCTGCGCTCTCTGGTTACACAGTTGGCTTTAATGTCCGCGGGCTATAAATAGTGCAGGTGTTGGCTCCCTGTGAGCTGCAGCCGCTGCTCACAGTCTCAATACAGGCAGAAATAGAGCTCTGCATGCACAGACACCGTGTGCTTCATTGATTTAACTTAATGTAAACTTAGCGGAGGTCAGCTTTGTTTTTGCATAAGCAGTATCAGATATTACTATATCTGATACTGATATCAGTACTTAACCATGCTATCTAATCCTGGGAGGAAATTAGATAGCATGGTTAAGTACCTTCACAAGGACACTAAGCTTTTTTTTGGTAAAGTCCGAAAAAAGGTTTTCACAGCAAACCACAGTAAGCAAATTCACTGTCTGAACTGCTGTGATATGAAAGGTTGGTTGAACATTTCCCATTGCTTCTTCATCCATCCGTCAGTCATTCATTTATTGACATTTCCATTTATCAAATTAGCTGAAAGATTATTATTTTGGAATGACCTGAGGTGACTTTACTTCCGTCTGGGTCGTGCACTGCGCTTTTGAGAAATACAAGTTCATCCGAGGGAAGCTTCTTATTCACTGCAGGATGGAGCAACAAGTTTTCAGATACATAACAAAGGACTAAGTGAGCATCAGAGCAATTTAATGATCTTCGTTCTGTACCCAGTTGCTAAGCAACCTGCACTGTGCTGTCTGAAGCCACAGTGTCCCAAAAGTAACATCACGTCATTGGTCTGAGGAGGAATGGTAGCAGGGAATGTGAAGCCACGGGTTAAACAATCATCATTTTTCTGCATGTTGACCCTCCCAAGGTGCCCACATGGTATATTTTCAAAACCACCTTTGTACCGTTAAAAGAAAATGTTCCCATGTAACCAAATGTTTAATAGTATATAAAGAGAGTTAATCGCCTCCTACTTGGTGGTCAAAGCATGAAGATTGACTGTATTCCAGGCTGCAGAAAATCCTGTAAGCCTGCTGGGCTCATCTAACAATCATTTCTTTGCTGGAGAGCCCATGGAGAGAACCTCTTTTGTTCAGATGCCATAAACTGTACACCAGTGTACTGTAGAAACAAAAAACTAAAAAATTAAACCAACTGCTATAAGTTTCTCCCTCTGAAAATCACTGCTACAGCCTGACAACAGTCTTGTTTCGGCAGTGAGCAGAAGAATAGCACATGCAGAACAGGAAGGCTTCGGCATCCATCATTCACTTCTTTACAGAGTCAATGTTCTGCTGTGAATCATAGAGGTGGAGAAAAGAGAGAAATAACAGGGAATGAGAGCTGTTCCTACAAAGCCACAGCTTGAACAAAACCAAGCATTTTCCTTTATTTTCTCACCAAATCCCAGGAGAGAGGGATGCGTTTCCTCCTGTGGTTATTGTTCTGGCTGCACCGCGCACTGAAAACACAGAAAACAACGCTTTTTCCAAGACAGCAGTGGAAGCAAATGGGCTTAGGAAAGTTCGGAGAGGATACGTCAGTATTGCACTTTTTGCCTATTGATTCTTGTTCTATATGATTATAGGCATTATATGTTATCCATTAAACACTTTTACAGGATAAAAAGTACATTTTATGTCCTATACTCAGTTTAGTTGTTTTTTGTTTTTTGTGACATCCTTAATGCATGCATATATTTCATTTGAATGCACGCACACATTATTTAAGTGCTGCAATAGGCCCTCATGCTGTTTCTTTTGCTTGAATTACAATAATGCTGTTTCTAGTGCATTCCTTAACAGATAAGATGAGCAGTTCTGCTCTGATGTTTTCCTTTGAGGCAATAGATGGAGGCTCTCATGATCAACCAAAGTCTCATTAAAGCTTCCTTCTGGCTATACCAAACACTAATATGCTTCAGCAAAGCTTCCATCCGCTCTGAATCCAGGAGGAGGCTAGGTAAAGCTTTGCTCCTCCACTGGTTTCTAACCTGCAACCACATCACATACAGAAACAAAATATGTTTTCAAAACTGATTTTGTGCACTGAGCTGGAATCTCCAGGGGTTTAGACATTACAATGGAATAGTTAAATGGACACATATCATAAACAAACACATTCATCTTAATGTATCTACTCTAGATTTAACAGACGATTGCCTCTGACCAGACATTTTGACTCCATTCAGGAAACAAATTGACGGTACAGTAATTAAATGGTAAATAACACATTCTGAATACTGCTCTCAGTGAACCATCACCCCAGCCTCCATTATATGCTGCCCTCCATTGGTCATGAATGCTACATGTTTCCTGCTAGCAGCTCTTCCTCATGTCACTAACAGCTCTCAAGTCCCTTGCCGTCTTCCTTAAAAAGCTTTCACTGAATCTTTCAAGGGAATCAGTCTCCATGGTTTCGCTTCTCCCAAGCACATTTTCTCTCACCATGTGGCAAGCTTATACATTTATAGTAAGTTGAAAACAAGCAGCTTCACAAGCAGTGTGTCTGTGTGTTGGTTGTGTGTGTGGGTGCCAGTGCTGCTGGCTGCTTCCTAAATGTGGTTGAAGCTTGGCACAAGATGTCGCTTGAACACGTTTGGTTTTAGTTGGATGCAACACTGTAGACAGAAAACCTGTGATATGGGAATTATTATACTCTTACATATGTTGTCGTTGGTGATGCATCAGACATGGCACTTGCTGCCCAGGGATTTGCTTTAATGATGTTGCAGGCTGGTGTTGCAGGCTGGTGTGTGTGCGGTTGAGTACATTAGTGAGAAAAGTAAATCACTCGAGTTGGCTGGCTGAGATTTGTTTTTAGTTATTTCACTCAAATTGATGTTTGTTTTTTGTGTGCTCAGGGACAATAACAATTTATCAAGTTTGTGATGATAATATTTCGATCTACATATCCCTGCAATGTACTTATCCAGAATACATATTTTTAGTCTGAATTCTCGGCTATGCACAGTGGCAGCATGAGTTCTAAGATGACTTGTTAAACAAAAAATTGGAGCAGTATTAGACTTCATCTGGATGTCACCAACACTACGCCAAGTAAATGTTGCTCTGTAATTGTGCATGTATACATGACCAACTATTGGTTTACTATATAAACCTAGATGCTGATAATGTATCAATTAGCACCCTATATATTGTTTTTTATTTATGTATATATATATATATATATGTATACTTTATTGTAAAGCCAAATATTTGCCAAAACCAAGACCCGTAATACATAAAGAAATGTAAATGCATTGACTTTCACAACAATCTTAAATGATGACTGGTTACAGTCAATGAATTACCAATACATAACATAGCCTATAGTATATTAAGTATAATAATCTGCTCGCATACAATTACACAAGCTGTTTTTTTAAGGCTTGTATAAGCATGTAATTACTTTAGAGGTTAAAGGTGGGGTAGGTAAGTTTGAGAAACCGGCTCGAGATACACTTTTTGTTATATTCCATGGAATGCTCTTAACATCCCGATAGCAATGAATATCTTAAGTGCTTTGACCAAAAATCCATAAAAAAAATTAATCTGTGGAAGCCGTAGTACTGTAAAAAGCACGACCAATCATAACTGGCTAAAATAACTGGATGGCCTACCTGCCTGTCAGCCTTCCATCTGTGCACAGACTTATCTCGTCCCCTCATTGGTCATGTGCGCATTCGTGTGTGTTGGAGGAGGGGCTCTATAAGGAAGTGGCAGATTTTTTCCGGCTGTGTATTTTCAAATTTTAGCGATCTCGAGTTGGTTTCTCCAAAATTACCTACCCCACCTTTAACATGAAATGTTCATATAATAAAACATATTTTTGTATTTAAATAGAGTACCTTTTGACGTATGAATGTAAAGTCTCGTGCAGATTACAATGAACTCCCATCATGCCTTGCCATGAGAAGATTTTAAGCAATGAGTGAGTTGTCCGTTGTAGACAGCTAAACAAATTGTCCCTTCTCACAGAAAGTGAATCTTCTTTAGTAATAGTGAATGTCAGACTCCAATAAAAGCTCTAGCCCAGTGCAGTCACCTTAAGCAATAGGTGTGCCTGTTCAAGCAAATGGTTCATTTGCCTTAACATCTGTCAGCAATTGGGTGTAATTATTAAAGCCAACAAGGGCAGCTTCAAAGGCTGAAATCCATCCTGCAGTGCGGCTCGAGCTGGGACCGATCGCAGCACATCATTATTTCCTTGTTGTTCATTCTCATTTGAACAAGGCAGCATCTGATTTCGCTCTCTGCTTTATTTATTCATTGTTGTCGCATGTTATCTCGCTGTTGCTACAAATAAGGCTGAACCTTACAACCGATGTCTGCATCTAAAATGGTCTTTATTGGCTTTTACAAGAAAATGCAGTGCTCTGTTTCAGTGACACAGCAACACAAACCGTGCTGGTTTACGTCTTTCGACACCCTTAAAGGGCCGCTCTGCCTGCTCTGCTTACTCAGTGATTAACATGAGAAAAGCCAGGCTGTATCTGCTCCGCATGTTTATTTAATCAGAGTAAATGTTGTGGGTCCTTGTGGCTCATGCTGAATGTTTGTTTTTCATTAAGTCCTGGTCTCTGTTGGTGCCTCTGCAGAAGGTCTGATTTCCCTCCTGTCAAGAAGCACAGTGGAAACAAACGCATGAACACAAACACATGCAGCGCCATAAATACAAATGTACATGAATAAAGATGTGTTGACTTCGATGCTTAGTGAGATCTGTTGTTTCCAGAATGGAGATATTGTCAGGACCTTTTTAGCAGCAATATTTTTGGAATAATGCCAACCTCCCACCCACTACAGGCCTGTTGGCACTCTGGACACGTTTTCCAAGCATGTTTATGGTGGAAACAATGGAGACATTTGATTGCCGCCTGCGATACAGTACTGTATGTCAATGAAATTGTCAAATTGAATTTATACAACCCAATGTCAAAAATTACACATTTGCTTTAGACTTTATAAATAAGTAAGGCTCTCACCACTTTCGCAGAACATCAGTTGTTGTGTTTCTTTCCGGAAGCCTGATTTAACTGGATGATACAAATAAGACCATGTTGCTAAGATTCCCATTTACCTCAGCTGCCCTCGCTCCTGTCTGCCATCACAGAAAGAAAAAGAAAGCTGTATTTGTTTAACAGCCAGACACAACCATGAAATCAGATTGGCATACACAGGATATCCCCTCGTCTTCTTTCACGCACCCTCCTGACTCAAATGGAGAACAAAAAATGACTCTGCTATGATGAGATTAGTGCCAGGAAATTGGCTGGGTGTCTCTGTCTGTGTGTATGTGAGTGCATTTCTTGAAGTCGACCCTTTCTTGTCAGGCCCAGCTATTGCTGTTAGAGTGCTATGATGAGAAAAGATGGTGAACAAACAACTTGTAGATGGTTATGTCTGTCAGGGGAATCATTTACTGCCGACCTGAAAAGCTCTGCTAGCCTCAGACAACTCTCCCGCTACTTCTGTGTATCAAACAGACTGGAGCCATTTCTCAAAGTCAAGGACGCTCCTTTGGTAGGACATGTCCTTCCGAGTCAGGTCCTTCAGAGGCTAGGCAAGAATCCTTCCTAGCATTCGGAGAACGAAGAATGGAACAGGCTAGCAAGTGTGCAGGTGTGCGTCATATACAAGGCTAATTATGAGCTTGCTTTACTTTCACGGAACACATTTATGGTGATAACAAATGTAACAAAGTAACATATTTACCAACACATTTACTACGCCACTGAACATACTTACATTTAAATGTGTACTGCACGGATTCAGCCATTTTCAGCCAAAGATTTGGGAAATTGGTCCGTGTGCAAAGAATTGTGGGTCATTTAAGACCGCCGAGGATACACATAAGCAGCCTTGACATTTTCTGCAACGAAGGATTCAGTCCTCGGTAGAATTCCAAGGATCCTGTACATTGGAACAGTCCTTCGGCGCGATTCGATGACGTAGCATCCTTGAAATAGAGACATTGAGAAGCAGCTATTGGCTTATCTGCACCTGAACATTTTCTTACTACAGTATACATAAGAAAATACAAGATATTAAAAACAAGCCTGAATTCAAACTGTTGTAAGGTATTTGAACTGCATAAATTGTATTGTGTTTAGAAATTGGCCTCGAGATGTGAAAAGCCAGCCTTGATACAAATAAGTAATAAACCTCCCTAGAAAATGCAGTCTTGAGTTTAATTAGTTTCTGATTTTGAATTGTGTGGGCATCTTTTGATTCTTCATGTAGTGCACTGCTTATATTCATCACATTTAAATCAAGTCAGAAGTCAACATTAAATACTGAGTTCCATGACCTACATGAATGCAATAGTTACTTTTGTTTGAAATTCTGTCCTACCTTTTCATTCCCTTTACTTTATTTGGGAGCTGCTGTCCGCTCATGCAACTCGCGGCTCCTTTCTTTGAGCTACATCCATTTGCACCTTGCTCGATCCCTTCAACTTTGGCTCATTATTCTGGCAGAGTTGTTGTACTTGAACTTCTTGGTATTTGTATTCCTCTTTGTTTCAGGAGATGCAGTTATTAAGGTCCATAGACAGAAGGCTCAGTCAGTGGTGTTTTCTCCATGGTCAGTTTTCTTGCTGAAGCCAGAAATGGCTGATTGTGAACATATGTGGATTGCTCTCACTTTATTTTCAGAGTAAAAGTGTGTTTTGTTGGCAAAACTACTCTGGGACAAATGTTTCAGTATTGCACTACCATTTGAAAAAACTCCCAAAAGCTGTGCCACATTACCATTCTGCCTCATTCAGTCCAGGCATGTTGACTCTGACCCCACAGAAAGACCTGGAGGTTACCTATTGTTTATCCCTTTCATGATTGTGGTTTTAGAATATGAAATAAAAAATAAGTGGGATCTGACAAACATAACAATGTTATTTAAAAAAACTTTTTTGATGCCAAGCATGGTCAAACATTGCTTTTCTGTGTCTAACATTAGCTCTGAATTGTTTTTACAGCTTTTTAATCTTAAGAAAATGCTTAATAATAAAGCAGATTGTGATGCACACGTTTTTTTTCCATCTTAACACAATAATTGAATGAATCCTTGTGCTGTAAAGCAAGTGCCAGTTTCCATGCATCACTGGGTCATCACTGTAAAACTAACCTTTGTATTTTGGCCGTGTGGATTTATATTGTTATTTTCAATTATGTAGAAAGTATGGTATCAATATAAGCAAAACTATGACACAAAGAACAAGAACAACAACAAATAAATGTTCCTATTAATCTGCAGCTTAAAGTCTTTTATCATTTCATGTAGAAACTTTTAGAAAAAACACTTATCTCCGAACTAGTTGACATCTCCATATCGCACCTTTTTTATGACCAACATCCAAAGATATTTACTATACAATAATGTTTTAAACAGAGAGGAAGAACACATTATCAACAGTCATCACAGTGTTAAATAATGTTGTAATTCCCCTCACAATTGGCCGATATTCAGTAAAAACATGCAATTAGGCGAGCTGCATTAATGCTTTCCAGTTGCTGATCCATAATAGTGTGATGTGATCCGTTGGGCCCCTAAATAATAATCACATAAATTCAGTTGTTTTAACATTAATTTAGAAGATAGCTTACATCCGAGTTATGCCCCCACAAGAAGCGCCAAAGTGAACCTGGCTATGAACCATTAGATTGCACATGAAGGAGGTCAGCTGTAATCACCCCCTGTAATTGGTTGCATCTTCACAAACGGCTGTAGTGAATCACCCATCAATTTGTTGGGCCCTACTCTTGCTTAATGCTATTTCACACCTACTAAAACTGTTAATACCAGTTCAAGGAGTCCCTAAAGAATGAGAGACATTTCACTACTCAAGTAACCAGACATCTCAAGTTGATGAGGGCTGTTCTCCCAGAGAGATTGTACTCATCAGTCCTTATTAGCATTCATTAGATCTCTTATTATTGTTTACTTAGTCTTCTGTTGTGTAGAGATTTGAGACGTGTGTGTTGCTGATGTACATGGAGCTTGTGCCTGTTTGTCTCTCATCAACATCTGTTGTTCTGCCACCAGTCATCTCTCTCTTTGACTCTCTGCTGGGAATCCGCTCTGTACACTCATTAAACTGTCTCAGTAGCACAAGTTGGTAAGACTGATTGCTCAGCCTCTCCCATAGGTGTTTGTTTGGTGGCTCAAATGCCATCAAAGATACATTGTCTGGTTTGTTTTATCTTCTGTTGTAGATGTTGAGTTCAGGGTGCTTCTCCCCACATAAGATGGACAACAAAGGTACAAACACATGACAAAAGAGTGCTGGGAGACAGCTGAGATGAGCAGGAGAGAATGCGTCAGATAAAAATAGGACACTGTACAATTTTTGTTTTTGTTTGGAGAAGACATCACATGCTGCAGGATTTATTAATACCTGCTCTTGTCCAGTTGACCAAACTAAATATTCCAATGAATTCCAGTTCATATTTTCAAGCGTAGTAAAGTCAGAGCTATCCATTGTTACATTCAACCTCTCCACAACTGTGAATGTATCCTCATTGACAAACCATTTCACTTGTATTGAGCGCACCAGAGGAAGCACAGTGTATTGACTGGCCCTTCACAAACATACTTTATAAGAAACGGTGATGAGGAATGTTCAGGAGAAAATTGCATGCAGCGTGCGATATTAATACAGTGCAGGCGTCTGGAGTTTGATAATGTGCAATTTTCTAAAGATTCCACATCCAGTTTGAATGCATATTTGGGTTCTGTTATAATGACACAACAGTGAACGTTATAAAGTAGATTCAAGACATGTTTTAATACTTATCTTGGAATAATAGGTTATGATGGTTTTTCGACAAAAAAGTACATATTTTATTATACAATTATTGTTCCCTATTAAACCCTAATTTTAAAATCCTCAATCTATAAATATGCACAACATGTCTCCTAGACACTTCAGCAGTACAATAGAAAATATCTGCACCTTTGTCCTGTCTAGACTTTGAGATGCAAAATGGATGTCGTGCTGTGTATGGTGAGTGTTGACAAATTATACAAAAAAATATTTTATACGAATGTAATGGAAAATCAAATAATCTGAATGCAAAATGCATCATTCTGCAAACATGTGTACGAACACTAAGAAAAACACTTTAATGAGTAGAGAGGGCGACTTTCAGTAGTTATATAATCATTTTTGATGTAAAATATCAGGATCTCACGAAACGTTTAAAAATCCAAAATGTACCAACACAATTAAATAAAGTTGACTAAAAAAAGCTGCCTTTCAGATTATAACAGGTTGTAAGGGTACCTGCAAACATGCATTTCCACTAAATGCCACAGTGTAATTACACTGTACACTGCCAGGCAATCACAAAAATGAAAGCTTGTTGAGAGTGAGCCATATCGGGTAATTACTTTCTTTTCAGTGTCTTCCCAAGGCGCTGAAATAAGGAATTTGTCTTGCTATTGTTCGTAGGGCAGGCAAAACAAAACATGCATCATTTATTCCAGGCAATCAGTTGATTTGGAGGCTCAGAAGCATGCAGAAAGCTGGCACAATGGAACCTATCTCAGCCCCTTCATAAATGTGTCACTCAGGCTATTCTGTACACTGACAATGAATGTCATGTTGCATTATTTGCCTTGGATGAGTGTGGGCGGGAAAGGCAAATAAGATTAGTTGATGCATGCACTTGTTTTCTGCGAGTGACTTGAGGCCTTTAGAGATGGTTTAGTGAGTCAGTGGCAGTAGCACACCCATCAAACTGACAGCAGTACATATCCGTAACACTGGTGATGTAATTCTCTACAGGCACGCTAAGGCTGCTTCGAGGTGGTCCTTCAGCCAGAAACTGCTGCTGCTTGAGATGTGGTGGATTTCTTTTTCTCGCCAGTATTTGGCAGAAAGGCTGCCCCGATTTCATTCCTTATATGCACTGCACACCAAATATGAGTCACACTGTGGTTTCTGAGGGCTGCGGATAAATCCTGGACTGGGGCAAGGTTTTAGAGGCCAGCTTGACTGCTGTTCAACAAATAAGCTATAAACCACTGCTAAATATGTGACTGCAGCCTTACTGCACTGCAAGTGAAAGTTTTAGCAGCAAATATTTAAAAGTACCAAAAGTAAAATAAGTGAATTGGAAAAATAGAAAAAAAAGAACATCAGCACTAATAAAATGTGACTAATAACTGAATAAATGCATTACCGTGTATGCAGTGTAACACGTCATGCCTGGTTGAAGTAAAGCTAATTGTACTACTTTATATTCTGTGGGGTGGTTTAATTTATAACCATACATTATATTTGATAACACTTTACTTGTATTTACTTTGATGTAAAGCCTTGAGCTTCAAATTGACTATTAAATGTACTGCTTTTATATAGAGCTTGAGTAACGCAAGGCAAGTTTTTTTTAATATCACATTTCAAAGTGCTTTAAACATTAAAGGCATCAGGTACAGTAAACATTAAATACATATAAACATTTTTTAAATGGTCATTAAAAGACAAGTAAATAAAATGTAAACAAGCTCAACTAGTATGAGACAGGTATAAACTACAATTATTTAGGTTATACGACAAGACATAGCAATAGTATTGGAAAAACGGCAACTTGGGTCTCGTTACTATAATCAAAACAATAGCTGTACACACCCACCCAGAGAATAAGGCCCCGGCTCCACGAGGACGAAAACGGGTTGAATCCGCATATTTCTCATGCGTATAGCCCTCTAAGCTCGACGACGCCGTAAGGGAAACGTAGAAACAGACCCCGCAAACGACAACGGGTCCAAAGGTGGATAGATCTGGGAACGGAGCGCTCTGGGGGGTCCAACGGGGCCGTGGAGTCGCCTATACGGTCATTCGTTTTCATAGCCCCGCCTCTCCCCCGCAGGGTTGCTATCGTGCTCCAGTCGCTACTGACCATGCTACAGTTCTTTGTGCAACATCTACAGGAGCTCCTCCTTGAATTCAGATTATTTATCTTTATCTCGATATGGACATAAACGCGAGTGAAGTCTAATCTGACAGGACGGAGACACGCAGCTCCTGCCGCTGTGATGCAGCGGGAGCAAAACACACACTTCAAGTCAGATCATCACCCTTAGCTATTTTAATTACCTCTCAAACTACCTAAACTAGTTATAAATATGTTCATTTTTACTGTCGGGTCACTCATTACAGGATCAGCTGCTGCATGAGACAGACACTGACGCTGTCAGAAGAGAGGAAAAAGAGACAGGCTCCGTGTATTTGATGATTATATCGTCGTTATTCATTTGTTTTAAAGCTCAATAAATAACAATGAAGACCTTTGACCGGCACTTTTATAATTTTGTCCGGAAGATTTAAACTTTAACACACGCTGACCGGCGAAAAACTCTGCCCGGTTCTGTCGGCCCCCACCGCGGAGAATACACAGAAGTGCAGCCATGACAACCATTCTTCTTCGCTGCTTTTGTGGAGGAAGTTGCTGCTTTTGTGGAGGAAGTTACAGCGCCACGTACAGGTTTGGCATATGTACTGCAGCTTTCCCAGCGGTTGGATGTAAACGGAGCCGTCTCGTGGAGCTTGACACAATCCGGTGTATATTGCGTGGGGACGGAAGGTTTTTTGCGGTTGCATTTGCGTTACTCCGATGCGTTTTGCCGTATTTGTCCTCGTGGAGCCGGGGCCTAAGTCCTTTATTATAAATCACTATATATACCGTATCATTTCCTTGACCTTTAAAGGGTCCATGTTTGATTGGTGCTAATTGCCACTGGGTACTCAACCTTGTCTTTTTAGCTTTCCTGTGAAAATGTAGCATCGACATGTCATTAGCTCCGCTGTGGCAGCTTTGCACCTCCCCCCCCAACAGTCGGCCTCCACTCTCATGGCTGCTCCACCAGCTCAAATGTCTCCCTGGGGATCTTACCAGCGGTGGCTCTTTGGTGTACAATGGAGCAAAGCAGGTCACCAATTCAAATAACAAAGCTGATTTGTTCCATAAGCTTCACTGCTGTGATACATAACACAGTCTCTCCGTAGCAGATGAGTGGTTCTATTGATCAGCCCTGTCAAACTGTATAACCCCATGTGTGGACCCTGCAATATTGGAGTTGTAGCTTATCGGTTTGCTTTCAGAATACAGTTTACTTTTTGAAAAGAAAAGTCTTCTGATGTTGTTTTTATTTGTTGACGGACAAACTGAACTCAATTGTTTTGATGTCTCTTGCTGTGCTTCTGCTGATCTGCTTCCTTCTCAGAAATGTGGCTTTAGGTGAACACAAGTTCAATCAAAGTTACCAATCATCTTCATCTTTGCCCTTTCTACTTCAGGCCGAGCTTGAATGTTGTTTAGAGTCTTATTATCTGGTGCTCCCTTTATCCTCAATATCCTTGTTGGCTTCTTAACTGTTCACTTTTAACAAAGCAACCCTTTTTGTTATGCTGTTCTTTGTGGAAAAATATGTTAACTTCACTTCACTCCTTTTCTAAAGTAGAGATTTGTTATCTGTCAAAACGGGCTTCCCAGAGGATATACTGTCGTTTTTGTAAGCTCTGGAGTGTTGTATTAGGTGGATTTAGTCCAGGTATAGAAAAGAAAATGATTAACATGTTGATGAACTGAACTACGGAGAGAATATACTCAGCAGCTTCATTCATCTAGCTTTCAGACTCCTAGATTCATTATCAACACTCAGCAATAACATTTTTGTGTTTTTGCCTTTTGCAGTTAATGCATTTAATTGTGCTACCAAATTCTGTACAATGACAATAAATGAAACGTATTGCAGAATCCTCTAAGGTCAGTCATACAATACGCGCTCTAAAACACCGTACCAACATTTTGGTTTTGGACTAATCCAGCTTTCTCTTCTGTTGTTTTCTCTAAAGAAGAACTTGACACTGAGGCCCCAGGAGTGCAGAGAGAGCCCGGCAGTGCCCCTACGCAAGAAGAAGGCTGGGAGGGTCCTCAACGGCCTGAGCCTGGAGCCCTCCAAGAAGACTGTCCATCATCAACGGTCTTCAGACCAGGAGAACAACCCCCGCCTGGTACACACACAAGGCAAGAAGAAGAAGAAAAACCTGAACAAGAAACACAAAAGGGTGAGTTTAAGATCTTTCTGTCGCACAGTATTGATACAGTTATCAGATCATATCTGCAATATATCATTTATGGTAAATGTAGCAGAGAACTACAATTCCATTATGAGCTGTAATATGCCCTGGAGAAAATCAAGAGACCACTCCAAATGTTTCTTAAATCTAAATCTCTACAGGTATGGCAGCCATTCCATTCCAGTGTCTGTTGAATTCAGAGAAATTATGTCAGTAGATTATAGACTATACAATTAAAATGCTTTTAATTTGACTCAAACACATACCTATAAATAGTAAAACCAGATAAACTGATTATGTTGCAGTGGTCTCTTAGTTTTTTCCAAAGCTGTACATATGGATAATAGCAATGAACTTTTTCTGACACACAGACTCCATGTAGAGGCTGTTTATGTTACAACCCATAGAGAGAAAGCAGAATATTGAGACGATCTGGATCATATTTCTTCATTTATTTCAGTATGACAGCTTTAATGACATGACATGCGTGTACAACATACCCATGAGTTGTGGTACAGAGCAATGTTTAACTTGCACTGGTTGAATGAATGAAGTTAAAGTGCACTAGTCATGTGAAATAGACATTAAGGGTATGTGAGTGTATATCAGTGTACTGTATGCCTGAACATATCTTTGTGTGTAGCAAGGTGACAAGGTCACTAATGAATATTTATGTTACACTGATGCAGTGGCATATCTCTACACACACACACACGCACACGCACACGCGCACACACACTCACTGAGGTTATTCTCTGCAGTTTCTCTGAGAGGCTGGGTCTTCTTGAGCTGCAAATTCAAGGACATGTCTGAGTGGGTCGTTGCAGGACAAACAGCCATGAGGGAAAACAAAGACACAGGTTACAAGGCACGGCATTCATCCTATAAACTGTACACTGTTGACTCAGGAGTGTAATGGTTTCTGTTCCACCGTTGTTCACATATTTGAAAGCTGTGATTTGTGTTCCTTTGACACATTTTCAGATTTTTTTTATATGACACACCTTCAATATTTACATTAGTCTAGCTCAGACCCATGTAACACCACAGGTATTCAGTGGTGAAATGAAAGTAAGTGCATCTACAGTATTCAAGTACTCTACTTAGGTATCATTTTATTTTCCATTTTATGCGACTATTAACACTGCGCTAAATTTCTGAGTAGCTCTGGGCAATTTATCGATATTATATCATGATATGAGACTCTTTTGTCTTCAGTTTTGGATATCCTAATATGGCTCAGGTGTTGTCTTTTTTCTGGTTTTCAACTCTGCATTACTCTGTTGTCATTTTCTGAAAATACCTTGGCTTTACCTGCCTGGGCAATTTATCCATACTACTTCAATCAAAAATCTTATTTTGTAAATATTTAGTGAAAGCACCTATAGTCAACCCTTTTCTCCACTCATCCTGTCATCATTAGTTAGTTGTGTTGTTATCCCAACTGTGTTCAAAGGCTTCTATTTTTAACAAGTCACATGACAGAGAGTACAGTAGTGATGTGACTGCAGTATTACATTAGCTGTATCCTGTAGCTTAGCAGCAGGCCTGTTGTGACGGTCATGTCTGTTCCTGTACTGGCTAATGGACAGATGGTCCTGCCTGCCACTCTGAAGGTTGTTTTATAGTGCCGTGATCACAGTACATAAACCAATCAATGTCCTGTATGTGACACTGTGCACCTGCATCTTGATTTCATGTGTCTGGTTATGTTTGTGTTGCATATGGGACTATGGTTGGCTATGTTTGGGTCCTGAGTGGTGTTTAGGGAGCCCAACACTGATCTCATCACAGATGCATTTACACACACAAGCTCTCACACACAAGCTCACACACACACACACACACACACACACACACACACACACACACACACACACACACACACACACACACACACACACACACACCACATTCTCACCCACTCTGTTTCAACTCCCTGACCTACTCACACTGAACGCAGCATGCGCAGCCATAGCCCTCCACACACATTACAGGTGTGACATGATGGCAACAACAGCGATGGGTTAAATGCAAGTCCTTTCAGCTCTGTAATTGAAAGAGCTATTATTAGTGACTAAGAGACTTTTCAATATTGATAATTATTGTTAATGATTTAATGAGTGTAGTACTGATGATTGTGATAATGCGTTTGCCTATTAATACCCAGACTGCTACAGAGTCACCTTTCTTACTTTGATTTGTATTTTTTTTGTTCCCTTATCAACCTTGATGCTCAATAACACCCTAATCTGTCACGCTTGATGACATATGCATAATTAAAAAGATCATCATCTGCGCCCTACGCCACCCCTTTTTGTCCTCTCTGCAGAGAAACAAGCTGCAGTTATCTAGCGCAACTGTTATCTTTTCTTTGCCTTCACTATAAATAAATGTTA
Source organism: Trematomus bernacchii (assembly GCF_902827165.1). NCBI lineage: Eukaryota > Metazoa > Chordata > Actinopteri > Perciformes > Nototheniidae > Trematomus > Trematomus bernacchii. The sequence goes on from NW_022987513.1 coordinate 7,532,675, forward strand.
AGGCATTGTCCTCCCTCAAGGTTACGTTTGAAATGTCAGAGGTCTATCTCAAAGTTTAATTCTCCATTTAGAAAATGCTTCAGTCTGGTGAGAGAGAGCGCCTGTTATCAGCACTTTTTGTTAGCGATGACTTTAAAGGAATGAGGGAGGAAGAGAGAAAGAAAATTTAGTGTTGAATAAAGCGAGAGGTGTTTTTTTTTCTCTCCTTTTTTTAGTTCCTTTTCCAGCCGAGCTCGCAGATTGCAGCAAAATGTTTTCGATCTCTGGCACTGACCCAATGTACTGAACTATGAGATATTGTAAGCTCAAGGGGGGGGAAATAGACAAATGTTTATAAGCGCCTCTGACATATCGCCTCACAGTGAAAAAGAGTTAAGATAGAGAAAGCTCCACCACAGATGGATGAGAGAACAGTAGGAAGCCCCAACTATCTGACTGACTGTTCTCCAGCATGTATTGCTTGTAGCTGTATGTATGTATTTGTATAATGGTCATCATAATGAATAACTGATCTTTGAAAATGTGATTATTTTATGCTACTTTGTTTTTTTTAGCTCTAAAAGTCTTTGTGATACCTTTTTAGGTTGAGGAGTTTTCAACTTATAATTGCTTTCTGTCAGTCAGCTTTGTGTCTGAATAGTTTGTGTGTGTGTGCATTGGAATCAAAGTAGGTAGTGTGGCTTACTTGCATGTATATGAGAGCTCTACCTTGTTGCTTTTAACTTAATTATGCATGTCTACAGTAACATTTCTCAAGGACAATATTCAGATATGAAGTATATTTCAAACACAAACAAGGAATGTTAAGTGTAGGATTACAGCAGAGTGTATCACAACCTGTTTCACGTAATGTGTAGGAGCCATAATAATTAGAGGCTGGTGTGTAGGAGCCATGAAACATGTTTAGTATTGCGTTTTCTTTTAATATAAGATATTTGTTTGAGCACAATTGATTGGTTGGCTTGGGTCACATGGATATGGGTGGCACTCATTATAATCCTGTTCACCTGCGTGAGGTGTGGGTGGAAGAGAGGGTGACACAGGGGCGTTGTACTTTTTGTTGACCGCAAGTTGAAATTATTGCTCTGATTAATATAACAATGTTCATGTCCAAGGAGAATAAGTTGATCATCCCAGTTTTCATTAAACCACATTATTTTGCAACAGAGTTTTTGATCTCAGCAAATACTTTTTTGTAGCGTGTCACACAATATCAAACAGGCCCGGCCTCAGCCTCTCAGCGACTTTGTTTGTTTCCTGCTGTCGCTATATAATGTATGCATCATACTGAGGTTGTACGCTATTTTCAGGAGCACAGCTGAAATGTAAAGACATGCGCCCACTTTACAAGTTAAGAAACATAGAAGGGAAGACGTTTTGGGTTTAGCTTGTTTGTTTATCCATGTGTCCCAATTGATATCTCAGAACAGGCTTTGACAAATTGTTAGGTAATGTTACATTCCACCATTAACAAGCACCATTAACATATTACACTCCCTGGGCCAATGGTAGTGCGGCATCTACAGGTCAGATAATAACTTCTGTCATATCTCAGACTGGCAGGATACATGTTGCGTCTGTTTACCCGTCTGTCTGTCTGTCTGTCCCTCTGTCTGTCGGGGGGTGTTGTTCTGTTCTTGTGAGGCTCTCCTCAGCTCACTGATGTACGATGATGGCCTGTGGTGTGTGCTGCTTTGTGCTGGAGCTCTGCAGAACAGAGTGGCATGCTGTGAGGCCCATCTGCTCTCTGGCACTGGGTGAGTGGGGAGTAGAGTAGGGCGAGGAGGGGGGGGGAATAAGGAGAGCTCAGGTTAGACCTCCCTCTGATTCTTCACATCTCTATCCGAATACCTGTCCGGCTGTCTGTTTATCTCTCTGTGTCTGTTATTTAGACATCTGGGTGCAATGATTTAAATTGGTCTGGACTGTGGAGTCGATATGGAAGCAATTGAAGTTTGCAAATGTATGACAATTTGGTGAGATTTCTCTCCCGCTCGTGTATAATTACTGATATAGAATTGTATGTAAATACAACACTATTTCAGTAAACACCAAAATAACTTAAAGTGGACCTATCATGCTATATTTAAATGATATATTGTGGGGCCATACCTATATAAGGTATATTTATACGTTTCTGTTTTCAAAATACCAAACAGATCATGCATTTTAGCCATGCCTCATTTCGCTCCATGTGCTATTTGCTGTCTACGGGGCTGATTCTGCTGACCACGCCCCCCTGCAGGAGAGGGTAGCTGTGCTCTGATCAGCTGCTGGGCTGTCAGAAGAGGGGGAGAAAAAGAGATCTCCGTCCTCCGTGTTTTATTATATAGAGTCGTTATTCATTTGTTTTAAAGCTCAATAAATAACAAAGAAGACCTTTGACCGGCACTTTTCTAATTTTGTCCGGAAGATTTAAACTTTAACGGACATCTTGACCGGCGAAACAAACTGAAACTGAAAATCGTTCCTTGGAAGAGGCGGAGAGGTGGGTGTTTGTCATCTGCTGGTGGACTAACCGGAGAGAATTACAGTGCTTGCCTCGACGGGGAGGGATTGCATTGAATTAAAGCAGCGGGAGCAAACGCTTGCCTCGGGGAGGGAGAAAGAAAGCCACAGCGGAGGATAAACAGAAGGGTAACCATGGTAACTATGGGCGGGAAGTCTTCTTCGCTGCTTTTGTGGCAGACTACAGCGCCACTTACAGGCCTGGCATATGTACTACAGCGTCTCCAGCGCTTTCGAGCGGCAATGGCCCAACCCCACATTCCCCTGATAGGTGGAGAGTTGGCCCAATAGCCGTAGCGCCACCGTCCTGACGTCAGGACAGTGTTCAAATCTGGATCAGTTTTTATCAGATCCGTTGCAGCCCCTTTTTTAGAGATTTGGGTATGGAGGAAAATAGAGAGGGTTGTGTTTTCTGACACTTGGTGAGTTCCCTGGAACACCGGGGACACATATTCATGTATAAAAGACGTACAAAAGTGCATTTTGCATGATAGGTCCCCTTTAAGTAACTGGAAACATGTTTGAAAAAGGACATCCAATAAGCAAACCGATTTCTCCATGTGTTCTGAAGTGAAACCAATAGTTGTGCCATCGGGTGCAATTTTGGGATAAGTATCAAGATGCTGCTCCATGCATAGCTGACATGCACCTATTTCTGACAAAACTTCCTGTAAATTAAAAAGTACAGTATGTTGTCTTTACCTGCTTCAATTGTTTTCTGACTAATATACTGTATGTTATCAACCTTGAGCACAAAGTGATATATTCAAGGAGATAATCAAGACTACAACACTAATCTACAGGATTGCTTCCAGGTAACCAGGGTTCCAAGTTTTATTGTAATTTGTTGTCTTTATTTCACAAAGAACATGCAAATAAAAAGATGTGATAGATTAAGTACTTTGCACCATGATATCCTTGTGTAAACCTCTCCTCCACATTAAATGAACCGTGGATTAAGTGTGATCCTGGCATCAGGTGCTGTCAGCTGGTTGTGGTTTTTAATGGCTCATAATAATTAAGGCAGCGGAGTGTAATGGGGATCACAGGCACTTGTAGTTTTTTTAGTTTTCTGCGAAGATACAAAGCCCATGTTAATGCTGGTGGATATCTGCTTCTTAGGACTGACACGACATGAGTTATCGTATTAAAAAGACAGTAAAGGTAAAAGCCTGCCACCACTTCACAGCTGTCCCCATTTGTCAGTCACACCTAAAGCATGTGAAAAAAGAGCTGTGGGCTTCATTCTGTCCCTGTGGTGAGGAGTAATTGCTGTGGAGAGTGTCTGAGCGCCGAGTTGCCCCGGGGTTTAAAAAGGCTTCCTCCAGAAGCTCTAAACAGGTCAGCCAGTCAACCGGAGGGCCCTGGTCTCTGGCCTCTGGTTCCCTGAATCATCCAGTGAATCAGCCCTTCCTTGGGCCCTCCAGAGGCTGTGTTATCATTCAACATCGGGTACTTACCAGCACTGAGCTCTTGTTTTAACCTGCTGGTGTGTGTGTGTGTGTGTGTGTGTGTGTGTGTGTGCCCTGATTTTGTCAGGATGAGGGCAAGTTGACATGCTTTTCAATCTGCAGTAGGACTAATATAATGTTCAGCTCTTACAGCTTCTTGGGTCACCCTTAATAAGCTTATCCACTAAGCCAATAAGGGATTCAAGGAAAGCAATGTCCTGATTGTCAGATAAGATGCTAAATCCAATCTGATGGGGGCCTTGGTTGTGGTGATGATAATTGTTGCTGTCACAGTGGCGGTTTACAGCACTGGATCTAATCAAATCCAATCATGACGGCTTGTTCTGTGGTCTTTGTGTCTGTGTGACACACAAGGCAGCAATCCGTAAACACTTAAACGCATCTGGGGGCTTGACAAGGCTGCATTTAATTAGTGTTTAAATGTGTCTTACTCTTTACAGCACTATATGGTAATGTAATGGTTACACAGTAAAGGTTTGTAGAAAATAATGGAGCCACGCAGCTTGTTACTACGGCAACATGCCTGATTTAGCTTTACTGCTGACCCATAAACCTTTGCATTACTTCACCATGAACTGTGTGCTTTAATGTTTGTGTATATCTCTCATAGTGAAGACTCTGTAGCTGCTTTAGGGTAGGGCTGCACGATTTGGGGAAATAATCTAATTGCGATTTTTCTGACAGATATTGCGATTAGATTTGCGATATTTGTTTTTAAGCGACCCAACGGAAGTTTATTGTAAAATGCGGCCATATCTCCGGCTAGGAAGGTCGTCTCAACGTGCTCCCGTCTCTAGCACCCCAGCAGCCCGAGCTACGAGTGAAAGCACTAAACTTACATGAAACTTCCGTTGGGTTGCTTTAAAGTCAAGCTTCAGTTTCAGATTCACCCTGTAATAGATGTAGAACATGTGATGGAGCATTACTAACCTGACTCAGATGCTTTGTTTCACCAAACCATCTAGGAAAGCTGCATTGGAAGCCATTTGGAAAAGTATTTCAAAAATACTTGGCAGTTGATTGGATCAATCTGTCTATCACCTCTGTCTAGGGAACTGAGCAATGAAATGAAAGACAGACAGCATCTGCTCTCACTAGTCACTGTCCGACCTGACACTGGCTCACACTCTTGACAACCCCTCGTCGTCAATGTTTGAAAAATTAAGAGGCTGCACTTTTAAACCAAAGTGTCGCCCCACCCTAAGCCCTGGCCCATCTAAACTGTCAGTCAGAGTTAGGCAGGGTGCCCGAGGTTTTTGAAGACACTTTTATCACGGCTGTCCCAGTCCCAGGCAGACAACTAGTGCAGCATTCATACTTTCATCTTATCCAATCCGCTAACACTTTTTAACACACAGGACCACTCATGAACACATATCAACTGTCCTATGACAGGGCCTGAAAAACTATTAATGTCATGCAGAAGATTAATTGTGATGATGTTGGTAACCCTGTGGTCTTCTCCTTTGGTGTCAAAGAGGCTAACATGTCCAATAGTACACCCACAAGTAAATACTGGGATACAGGAATGGATTATTTGAATTAAAAAAAATATATATAATGTTCACTCAAGGCAAACTGCCCTGTTATTTTGACATAATATTTCACATAGTAATCAAACGATGAGCAAATGTATGCTCTCCACAAGATACAAACATGACATTTTTGTTACCCCTGACACAACATCCCATCTTTACCCAGTGTAAACAAGATAGGGAAAGTTGAAGATAAAATCTGTTACTATAGGAATCCATACTATTACTACAGTATTTTAACCATGACGATGATTCAAAGCATCAGCCAAGAAAAACGTCAAACTTTATCCTGTAAGCTGTATGATATTTAGCTGCATCCTGGATTTTGCACAATGCTTGGTAATAATTATTGAACTTTTACCAGGTCATAAAGATGTACCAGACGGCAATTTGACTGGGCAGCAGCCATGAAAACTAAAATGTCATAAACTGAATTAGAAAACAAATTGTGATTTGAAAGCACAGTACCCCATTGAACAATTTTCTCACTAACCTTTAGATAAACTACTTTAATTTTCCAACAAGTGACCTTTGCTCTGACACTTCAATTCAACAACTTGTATTTCATGCTATTATTTGAGAATTACATCTTGCAGCGCTGCTAGTCTAACATTTTGCAGTGTAGCGTTTTGGCCCTACTGTTTAATATTATATAATTACATAATATGAACGTTTTGGCCATGTGTAAATTCACAACATTAAGGACCACCCGGGATGTAGCCACACACTTAACATACACGCCACCTCGCTCACACACACTGTGTTGCTGCACTTAAATGGGCTTTAATAAGGTGTATAATTGCCAGAACCACTTCTCCTGCTGCTCTTTGATGCGGCCTGCACATTACAGACGCAGTTGCTCTTTACCCATTAAGCATATCGTGGATTTTCAGCTAAGCCTTGATACATTGAAAAGTGGTCTATAGTTAATCACCTGTGAATGTATGTGGATGGTGGGTGGTTGGAGAGAGCTCTTCAGACATCCGTTTTCTTCTGCTGCTCCTCCCCCTCCTCCTCCTCCTCCTCCCTGTTTCCTTTGCTACACAGTGTTGCCCCCTGTAAAAGAGGAGGTCAGGGAGCAGGTGCAGGCTGGGAAAGTGGAGTATTTATGGGAACACCACCAAAGGCTCATGAAGGGAAATGTTCCCATGTGGTGGCAACCCCGACTGTTAAAGTGTCTCCAGCTTAAGAAAGGCTGGTAATTACCCAGCATGTGCCTCACACAACAACTTTGTTTCCATCCTGCCCCATCCATGACCTCCTACTGGCTTTCTCCCCCTCTGACTATGCCTGAGTGTTGACGAAGATGCGACACACCTTGCTTTTTCATCAAATGTCATTATAACAGGGGGCCTCCCAGGATCTTTCCTTCTTTTTTTCCAATTTTTTCCATTTTCCTAAATGCAGTCTCCGGACAGATTTTGTCTATTTGTTGGTAGGGCTGCTCGATTATGGCAAAAATCATAATCTCGATTATTTGGGTCAATAATTGATATCACGATTATTAAAAACGATTATCCATTTACTTTGAAAACATCCATTTATTGAAACAAAAAATGTGAACAGTATGTTTTTAACAGTTGATTACCCTGAACTTTAAGTATAATTCAACTGAAAAACCAATAAAACAATAAATTAAAAATAAATAAATAAAAATAGATAAATAAATAAAATAAAATAAATAATCGTTTTATTTCGATTATGTTGTTTTCATAATCGTTGCAAGCGAAAATCGTAATTGCGATTAAAAAAAAAACGATTAAGTGAGCAGCCCTACTTGTTGGAAGGATTTGCCGAGAGGGAGGGCCTCCCCCGGCAGCATCTCAATCCAGCAAACATATGTTCTTAATTTGAATGCAGTGCTCCACCATTTCTACAAAATATCCTCAGTTGTGTTTAGTTGACAACTGACAAGTGCAAGTGCAGAGTGAAATAAACATTAGTGGTAAGAATAAACTTCAGAGTGCTTTAGACAACACACACTTACTCAACACTGAGTCTCAGTGGAATGTGTTACCATAGTTCTGAAAGCACTTTAATCTTAAATGGCAAACACAAGAAGTGATTAAAGCTCATCCTACTTGGAACATATCCAGATATTACTAGTGGAATTTTAATGAGGCGTTTTGGGGCACGATACAGTATAAAGCAAACATAAAAGCAACTTAGTGAGCTATTACTTTCCCTTCCTCTTGTGCAGCCTTTTCAAAATACAGTCTACTTTATTCCGCCCCAGTTTTACTTGGCTGAATGTAGCTCGTGTATAACTATACAGTTATAAAACTATGGTTTATATACTTTTTTTATTATAAAAGATTATACCTCTTTATTGTATGCTCAGCTCCCTAAATCTTCATGTGCATTAGTTGAATTTAATATGGATAACCCAACTCCCTTTAAAAAAGGACATGTGTCATTTTGGTGATTGTGTGCATAGATTGATTTGGAAATTAGACTTGGAGTTATGGCCTGGGATAAAGTTTTGAAAAACCTTCTTGTGGGAAATAGGCAAGGAGAGGAAAAGCTGTTCAGCTTACGTGTATCATTAATATCCCTGCTGTGTCACTTAAAACAAACATGAACCCTACTGTACATTGTCTTGTGTACCAATAACTTACAGAATGGCCTTATGGGCACCAGAGAAGGCACACATGTCAGTCAAAAATAATGTTTCCTGTTTTTCTATGTGTCCATTTAATGATCAGATGAGGCTTTTATTTAGTGCTAACAATGTTCTTTAATCTCCACATTGATTTAATGATTGCTTTTAATACATTTATAACAATGATCAGCAGCGTTATTTGTCTAAACCTTTTCTGAAATTAGTGATAGTTTATTTTCAGTAGAGTAGTTTTACTCCATCCTCCCGCTGCTCTATAAATTGGCACTGAAGTAACACAGTTTTGTCCATTTTCCTTTCTTTTTTCCAACCATAACCACTTAAATGCATGACAAGTCCTATTTAAGACTCCCACACTTGGAAGTAGGAGCTGATGATGAGTACTTGAAGTCAGCATGAGTCGTCCTTCATCATGCTGAGAATGAGAGAAAGGCTTAATGGCTGCAGGGGGAGGAAGCTCATATTTACATGTGTTGAGTCATTGCTGAAAAGTTCTAATCTCCTTTCATCGGATCCACATTCCCTGACATGGGTAAAAAGGAAATCCATTTCCCTCCATTCCCTTCCGCCTCATTTCCCTGCTTTTGATAACAGAGTAGACCTTATCCTCTTAGTAATTTGTCCTATAGGAGTTTCATTATTCCCTGTGAATTGTCTCTGATTTTGGATTACTCTCAGTCCACTGGTGATGTAACTCAACTTAGCTGCATGAAATTGAGTGTAATAATGGAGGATAATGTTCACAGGATCTCTGACATGCTGCTTCTGATAAGGGCACTCTCATGCCTATTGTATAATTACTGCATGCCATCTCCCGGCTAATTGTCTATAATGTCATGCTTAGTTACCCTATCATCTGACAACAGGTCACCAATTCAAAACCAGATGGAGATAATGTGCCTAACTACATGCTGCCAAACTACAATCATATGTCTATGTTGGTGTTTAATAAGTGAAAGGGTTTATCATGTTCACTGTTACATAAACTGAACATCTGCTGAGCCCCAACTGCTTTGATGTAGGTACAAATATGTATCTATTAATATTTATGTCTAAATCAGGATGGTATCCTTTCAGTCAGGATGTTGATACATTTCAGGTTCAGGTTTCTGTGCACAGCCTAAGTAGAGTTAACTCTCCCACATCCGTTGACACACACATTTTTTATAAATGGATAAATAGAGGTGGAGAGAAAGCAAACATCTTCTGAAGAGAGCTGCCTGGTTCACTCATTCCACTTTGCTGCTTCTACTTTAAATTGAGTTATCAACTCTGGAGCAGTAGCTGGGAGTAGCAAACACGGAGGGGGTGTTTTTACATAAAGTGTGCATGGGAAAACAGAGGGCTGTGCTGGGATGCATCTTGCATACAGAGATGGTATTGGTCTAATAGCAGGCAAAACACTAGATTTACAGTCTAACTGCTGACGATCTGTTGACAGTAAACCATCAAATAAATAAACCTTTAGCCAATCTCTGTGTGACCTTATGTGAAGAGAGTAGTAACAATGTCTTGGATAACAAGTCAAGTAAAACATTTGTACAGCCCAGTATCACCAACCTGCCTCAGGGGACTTTACCACTTGTATACCATGCAACATCCTTGCCTCAGATAACTCCTCAAACAAAGACCTTTAACAGGTAAACTAATGGAAGAAACCTCAGGAGGAGGAATCAAGGTGGGATCTATATCCCAGGACGGACCATTGAATGGTTGTTTTTAGATGGATAAAACAAAGCCTTGAAGTTTTTACACCCCGGACTTGTCGTTACCGGTAGCATAACCATCATGCAAATACACACTTAAATGAAAAGTATCTGCATCGCAAGCCTTTCTCCACTCTGCCCAACTGCCCTCTTATCTCTGAAATGGAAGTTTGACATCTGTTCCACCAGAATGTTGAATTTATGTTAATCGGTGACATTGCAGTGGTGACATTCACAGGTGGCAAACTGCAAAACTGAGGGAAATAGTGAATTAAACGTTAAATGATGATGGTGTTTTATGCATCATTGACAGATATCTGACTAAATGGACAATTATTTTAAAGGGAAAGGAATTGTATTGACAAGATAAATACAAATACATATTTGCTATTGAGACATCTTTTTAGGTAGGCTACTTTTGATTTTAAGATAACTTGTTTAGGACAAACATATCTTTAGTCTCTTCAAGGCTACACTCACAAGTCAATCTCTGAACGTTACTCTCCTTTAGAGACTGAAGACAAATCTCGCTGGTTGCATTGATAACACTTTTTTTAACCAATTATAGAGTTAAAAACAAACGTTCATCCCGCCAGTAATCATCTCCGCAAGGTGACTGATGCAACGAGCCTCGCAACGTCCCGACCAATCAGAGCACACTGGGCTCACAGGGAGGGGGGGGGCAGGAGCTCCAACAAGCCGTTTAGGACAGAGAGTGAATACACATACTATACAGAGATGCTGTATGAGAAACCAATGTGAGTTTGGAAAATTGCACAATGTAAATCTATTTTAGTAGACCTCAACAATGGAATTATGATCAGTAGAAATGGCCATGACATGGGACCTTTAATACATGACTTTATTTCATTATTTTCCCCCTTCATTTGAGAAACACTATCCAATGATTTATTATGTTTGTGTTACACACACACCATTACTGAATTCATTCTAAAACCAAGAATAACCTACATACAACAATAGGGAGCCCTGGCTCAAGGACGGACAACACAAGGACACCACACATGATTATTCTCCAATTACAGTATATTTATTTAAAGAGAGACACTCAATTGTGAATTTAATCAGTAATGTGTGTAGTGTATGGGTGTGTGATGTGTCAGCAGGGCCGGACTGGGACCATAGGTCAGGCCGGGAATTATACACCCAGCCAGGCCACTACCAGTTTTGTTTGGGGGCGTTTTGCTGGATGTATCGTCAATATTTACAACGTTGCTGCCCTTAGTGATAGCCCTACAGTTTAAATAGAAACATATGGGCATATGATATTGTTAAAAAAAGTGTGCATATGTATTTGGGAACCTTTCCATGTGAACATGTTTTATTTGGGGGTGGACCTCAAATCCTATAGGAGGGTCCGGGGGCATGCTCCCCCGGGAAGATTTGTTTTTTATTTTGGAGTTAAATGCATCAATCACTTTGAGTATAGGCTACTGATATCAGCTCTGCTTGATCTCAGGAAATATGCATCTGCACTATCTCGATGCAACCCGCTTCTTTCATGCTCTTCAATTCTTTGGTGAACATGCTTCCATGCCTGCATGCCTCCTTTAACAAAAGCATTGTCACTGGCAGGCTTGGCAAACATGAGACAAAGCGAGCAATATAGAGAGTGCGATGATTCACAGTAAGTTAACCATTTTCTATTTGTCCCATCCTTGCTGTGGAATACTTTGGGAATGGCTTTCTTGGAAGTTTGTTGTGGGTGGTTGGCTGAGGGCGAGCAAAATAATCCAAAGGCCTCTCTGTGCCAACTTCCTGTGCGTCTCTTTCGCTGTCTTTCTCCTCAGTTGCAATTTCCCTTGTGCTGGACCCTGAATCTTGACTTGTCTTGTCAACCTCCTCAGCATCTGCTGGTACTGAATAAGAACCAGCATTGGGATGAATTAAACTCTGATCAATAACTATAGTAATTTATTGAGAGAACATGAACATAGCTTGCTTATACTGTTGTCAATACATTTCCTTTGGTTTTGTTCAGTGTTTTCATAGTCATAGGGAAACAGTTTCCTCTGTACCTGCCAGTTCTGTCCACTGAGCTCTGCCTGCATCTCTCCCTCAGGGCCATCAGCATCATCTGATAGTGGAACTGAATAAGGAGAACATGTAATCATTACATTAACAACTATTTATGAAATAACATTATTCAAGAACATATATTATACAACACTTATTTTATCACTTAGTTGACCCTGTATTTGCATGGCCTAATACCATAATGATTGTCTCCCCTTTAGACAACATAACCATCTCAAGTGATTCACTCACAGTATGAGGGGTTTGTAGCCCCACAGTTAGCTGCAGTCTAACGGTTATATTACATATATTTGCCTTGAGTAACATTAAGGACATGTTTGGGTTTTGTGTAGCCTTCTAGTCTCCAGTCACACAGGGCCTGCCACTAACTTAGCATTGGACTGAGAAACTGTTTTGTTGACAGTCGATGTACACATCAAGCTACAATATAGAAAGAAATGTGGCTCATAATGTTCGCTCACTCTGCTTCGTCATTCTATACCATACGGGGGGTTCTGAATAAATCAGTGATTTTAGCACATTTCGATGCCTTTTTTTTGCAGGATGGGGGTCCATCCTTACACAATAATTAACCTTGCCGTCTATTTTCCAAAATCCTATGGAGAAATTGCATTGGTCTTTGTCGAAGGAACTGGAAGTGGTAAAATGCTAACTTACTTCCGGGTTTTAGGACGCGTCACTGTGGCACTCTATTCTTGGTCAGGTTAGCACTCACTCACACACAGAGGGCTGGTCACACCTCTCTGCCCCAGCGCCAGTGGGGATCCGTCACAGCTATAGTTCGTTTGCTGTGGCTGATTGCACAGGTGGAAGTTCAGTTCTATCTTTTAAGTGTTTTTTGTATGTTTCTCCTGACATACGTTGCACTCTACAGTTTGTTTTTGTTTATGCGATTTAGGCAAAGTTTTTCATGTACAGACGTCTTCAAGCAGGCAGGGCTATTTACTCTAATGCTAAGCAGAGATTATGGCTTACTTAAATATTGTTAGCTATAATGTAAGGGGAATTAACAACCCGATTAAAAGGAAAAAGATTCTGGGACAATGAAAGAAACTGGAATGCTCTGTAGCTCTGATTCAAGAAACTCAACTTATCTGAAATAGAACATTTAAAATTAAAGAGAGAGTGGGTGGATCAAATCTATAGTGCATCATGTGGGAAGATTAAAAAACGAGGAGTAGCTATTTTAATTAACAAATCAGTATACTATAACAATGAGAAAGTCTTCCAGGATGTTGAGGGTCGTTATGTTATGGTAATTGGAACAATAGCTGGCCTAAAAATAACTATCTTAAATGTGTATGCACCAAATGAAGACTGCAATATATATTTTTTAAAGATTGCAGCCCTAGTGGCAGATAATGGAGAGGGAATAATCATCATAGGGATTCATACTGAACAACAAAATGGATAGATTACCCGTAACAATAAGACCCCTGCCTAAAATGTCCAGAAATGTCTTAAACATGATGAAGGAGTTGGGATTAGTTGATATCTGGCGACACCTACACCCAAGTGACAAAGACTTCACGTTCATGTCCCATGTACATGGAAGTTATTCAAGAATAGATTACTTTTTGGTGTTGAAAAAGGATACATACCGGATAAAAGATAGTGTAATTGAACCAATAACAATCTCAGTCCTGTCTCTATGAAAATCAATCTGGGGTTAGATAAATGGTTTAAGTACTGGAGACTTAACGTCTCACTATTGGCAGGTAACCGGATAAAACAGGAAATACGTTCTGCAATATCTGAATACTTTGCCTTGAAAGATAATGGGGAAGTCTCCCCCTCGGTGCTATGGGATGCTGGTAAGGCCACGATTAGGGGCAAAATGATCTCTATAGGATCTAAATTAAAGAAACAAAGACTGACCCGAAATAACAAGAATTGGAAACAGAAATTAAAAGATTAGAGAGGGAACATAAGACATCTAGAAAAGAGGAAGTACTTAAAAAGTTGAAGGAAGTTAGAATTTAGCTAGATGCGGAATGAACTTACAAAGCAGAGGGAGCCCTCAGGTTCATTAATAGAAAATGTTACGAAATGGGAAATAAGGCTAGCAGATTATTGGCCTTTCAATTTAGAAAAGCCCAGTCCAGCCGCATAATCTCCAAAATTAAACATCCTGAAACTAACCAGACAGAAACAGACCCTAGGAAAATATCAGATGCTTTTGCAAAATATTATGCGCAACTGTATAAAAGCCAAGATCAGGAATTTAAGGAAGAAAGAATTAGTGATTTTTTAAAACCCCTCAATATGAATAAACTGACAACTGACGAAGCATCTAAATTAGTAGAGCCTATCAGAGAGGAGGAAATTAAGGAAACCATTACTAAACTAAAAAACAACAAATCACCGGGAGTAGATGGGTTTGCAGGTGAATATTATAGAGCCTTCATAAATGATCTTTCCCCGATATTAGAGTATATAATGATGTATTAAATACAGGAGACCCCCCACAATTGTGGTCAGAAGCTATCATCACAGTCCTGCATAAAGAGGGAAAGGACCCCCTACAGTGCACTAGTTATCGCCCCATAAGTCTTTTATGCGTTGATTACAAAATACTAACTTCAATCTTAGCAACCAGAGTACAACATCATTTAAAGAAGCTGATAAAAGCAGACCAGACAGGATTTATTTCAGGTCGTCCAGGGACAAATAATGTAAGGAGAGCTTTAAACCTTCAGTCAATAGCGGCAAAAGATAAACAACCTTCAATGCTTTCTCAGCCTAGATGCTGAGAAAGCATTTGATAGAGTTGACTGACTATTTCTTGAACAAACATTATTGGAAATGGGTTCTGGATAAAAATTGACTACATGGATTGGTTTGCTTTATAAGGATCCTAAATCAATAATAAGAGTAAATGGGCATTGTTCAGATGTTTTTAAAGTAGAGAGGGGGGTGAGGCAGGGCGACTCAATGTCACCTCTTCTTTTCGCACTCAGTATTGAACCCTTAGCGGAGGCTATACGCCAAAATAAACAGATTCAAGGAATAGCGGACGAGGGAGGGTCAATACATAACATTTCTTTATTTGCAGATGACATTTTACTCTTTATAAAACACCCGCTAACTTCTATTCCAGCCCTTATGCAGTGCTTGGCTAAATATGGGGCAATTTCGGGATGCAAAATGAATCCAATTAAATCAGAGGCAATGATGATAACAGGGAGTTGGCCCACACAATTAAACATGGATGTTTCTTACCGCTGGTCCAAGCAGGGGTTTAGATATCTAGGGATTATCCTTACTCACCACCCTATGCATTTATTTGAGGCTAACTATAATATATTAATAAAGCAAATGATACGTTGGGAAATTCTCCCCCTCTCGCTATTCGGAAGGGTAGAGACTGTAAGAATGAAGCTACTTCCTCGATTACTCTTCCTATTTCAATCCCTCCCTGTGGGAATTCCAGCCTCTATTTTCAACATGTTAAATAGACTTATCTCTACGTTTATTTGGCAGAATAAGAGACCCAGAGTAAGACTTAAAACTCTTTTTCTACCAAAAGATAAGGGAGGCTTAGGCCTGCCAAATGTAACATATTATTATTGGGCTGCTCAGTTAACGGCAATAGTGGCCTGGATTAGAAAGGACGAGGACACAGGATGGGCACAGATTGAGCAGAGTGCAACTAAGGGTGTGTCGTTATCAGTTTTGCCTTATATTGATATCAAATCCGTCAATAAAGTTAAGATTGAGAACGAATGGATAAAGGATAAAGTTGTGGACGGTAGTTAAAAAAAAATGTCAGGAGCCCAGAATCAATATCAAGAGCCATGCCAATTTGAGGCAATATAGAGTTTCCTCCATCTGTAAGGGATGGAGGATTTAAAAGATGGGCCGATAAAGGTCTTAACACAATTAACCAAATGTTTGATGGAACAGATGTCAAATCCTTCTCCCAACTTCAAGATCAATATGGGCTCCCGTCAAATGATTTGTATAGGTACTTCCAGATAAGACACTATATTACAAGCCACAAGGAAAGAGAAGCAGTCCGAAGAAATCCAAACAGAATATTTTATTAGTATTGCAGAAAAATGCTTCCCAAATAAGAAACATGTCTCTCACTTATATAAGAGGCTTATGGCAGACGACTCCCAAAATACCTGGAATGTTAGAGATAAATGGGAATTAAACATTATAATCGAGGATGCTGTCTGGGAAGGATGCTGTCTGGGAAGGCTTATGTGTGGGCAGCCATAAAGGAATGAATAGTCAGTTATGGAAAGAGTTTGATTAGAAGCTGAAAATCAGATTTTTTAACACTCCTTTTTTAATTTCTAAATATGTACAAGGACCATCGGTCGCATTATGTTGGAGGAAATGCGGAAAAATTGGGGATCATACACACATCTTTTGGGATTGCCGAGTAATTGAAGGATTTTGGAAATCTATTAAAGAGGAGATTAAGAACATCCTGGAAATGACTGTTCCTCTGGAGCCTATGTTGTTCTTGCTCAGAGCTATACCTACAGACACTTACGATTCAGACCAGAGGTACATATTAGGGATACTGTTATTAATTGCCAAAAAGATTATAACTGTGAACTGGAAAAATGCAAAACCTCCGACAATCATTCAGTAGATGCACAGACTTAAACAAGTCTACACCATGGAAACAATGACGGCGAGCCTGCAGATAAAAATGGACTCTTTTACTCAAAGATGGAACTGTGGTAATATCTGGATGTATCGCTGGTTGAAGAGGGTTGTTGAAACTGAACTGAACTTTAGATGAATACTATGGAAAATGTCCCCGTGTAACTGATCCTGCTGTGCCAAAGATGTCAGTCCCTGTGTAAAATGCTTTCATTAGTATTTATTTGATTTGACTTTATTTATTTATTTTTATTTCCCAGTTTGTATTTATTTATGTTATTTACTTAATTATTTCAATTTGTACTGGATTTGCTTTATTTAATTCCTTACTATACTTTGCTTTATCATGTAACCATAGATTTGTTTCATACAGTATGGTTGGAACAAAAATATGTATTCTTATAAAGTAAATTGATAAATCGATTTCTACAAAATGTGCTTCTTCTGAAAATGTCAAGAGGATTGCTTATGTGTAAAACTCCACGTTTTTTAATTGAATATCTTTACCTTTATATACTTTACATCAATAGTGCATTAAAGCATAAACACGAGTTTGAGGATTGATGTGATCTAAAAAGAAATGTAGTCTAATCTTGACATTGACACATTGCCCTGTACCATGGCAACAGCAGCATAGTAAAGCAAAGATGGACATAAAGAGCAGAGCCTGTTGTTTTCTGTGTCTACTGACTGTTTCCTGACAGTTTCATGGTCAGCCCAAGCTGTTTGGATGCAGAGACTTAAATCAGAGATACGAGCCTAACATCTGTCAGATAACATCAGGACACATTCTTTCCAGTTCATTTCATTACATGCACTCAAAATGCAAACACCCTGCAGCAAGTCCCGATTATTCAATTTTGTATAGCTCATCACACGTTCTTGATGTCTCAGTGAACTCTCTGTTGCACTTCCACTTTAATCCAGAAAGATCTCAAGTGGCACGGGGATAACACTTACTGTCCCCTGACCTTGAGCTCAGCTGCTGCCGCCGGTGCTGCTCTTTCATCAGATCAGTTGAAAACTCTCTCTCTTAACCTGCACACGGACAGGGGTTTAAGGTTAAAAAGAGGTATTGATCCTGTAACCTTACAGACCACTGGATAGGGAGGAGTAGAGATACGGATACAAGTGATAATGTACTGTCAAGAAAAAAAACCTTGATGTGCTTCAGAAAAGGAAATAAAATACACTCTCACTGCCAAACACAATACTGTACATACTTATACTTATATTCACTGAAGGAGAGAGCAAGTCAGTGGTGAAGTGTTCTTTACTGGCTGTTTCCCTGGTTCACACACAGTAGAGTGTCAAAGGAAACACCTAGACTGGTCACTGTCACATTTTTCCCAGATGAGCAGATGGAGAGGGTTTCTCCGAGAAGCCCGCAGGGGAGGCAAGACTCCACCCTCCCCCTCCCCCTCCCCGTCCTCTTGACAGTGCCAGCTCTTTGCCACTGCGGGCTGAGGAGGTGGCAGTCTCAGCCTGATTTTCCAGTCCCCTCGGGGCAAGGATAGAGAAATAGCCATCTGTGATTTACCAAGACTGTAGGCCTCGCCTGCCAGGGGCAAGAAGGATATTTGTTTATTCTTCCTGAAAACACGTATACATCTACAGTAATACTCCTGCAAAAAAATGTGCTGCATGCCAATCTACAGTAAGCTGATTTACTGACTTATTTTAACTTTCTTTTCATGTTAAAGCCACCTTATTTACCCTTATTTACAGTTTCAGCTGACATAGAATGCTTCGTCAGTGATCTAAAGCGTATAATATGAACTCACCATGTGAAACACCATGATATGATTTCCTAGAACACCACATCATGTCCAGACTACGTCCCCTCCAAGGTGTAGCGCTATCCTGGCTGCCAGTATAAATGGGGAATTGAAACGTGAGCAGAAAAGAAAAATCACACCAATAGGTCCAGCCTCTGTTTCTCTCTCTCTCTCTCTCTCTCTCTCTCTCTCTCTCTCTCTCTCTCTCTCTCTCGCTCTCTCTCTCTCTCTCTCTCTCGCTCTGTCGCTCTGTCTTTGTCTGGTATTTCTATTTGAGTAAACTGGACCGAAGTTGTGTTGCATGCTGGGTTGCTTTTGTGGTGTGCTGGCACCCTCTGCTGCTAGCTTAGGAGAATGCTTTGGAACCTTTTTATGGAGGAATCTTATTTAAGATTTTGCCGACCTGGACTGTGGTATTTTTTTGTCTTGCATTGGATCCTCTCTTCCTCCCTAATTGGCTGCAGTGTACCTTGGCAGGGTTGGTTCCACAGGGCAAAGGCAAGACTACAGAAAGGGTTAGAAAGAGAAAATTGGCATGTACAGTAATTTTGAGAAAGGTACCAATATTACCCACAAAAGGTGAATGTTTAAAGGCCATGCCTAGAACAAAGTAGCCTTTTTTAAAGTACACACCTCTGGGTTTTAGCCCTGTGAGATTTCCGTGTGCTTCATTAAATGAAGGCACAGTGGCACACACATGCTGAAAGTCACACACAGACATAACACTCACACACACATATCCTGTCTCTCTTACTCTCTTATTACTGTCTATCTCAGAGCCAATTTCTGTAATGTTCTGTGATGCAGGAGAGCTGGTTGGCCATAATGAAGCTAAAATAAGTAGAGCTTATTATTCAGTGGCACATTGGAACTATGCAGGGATCCCTCCATACACCCTCACACACACAACAGTCATTTCTCCAGCTAAAATATGCCACTCTGCACTGCAGGGATCAACATGCAGGGACGCGGGCTTGTTAGTGGAGACGGCTGAAGCACCATGCGGACTGAGCGTGTGTAGCTGGGGCTCTTCTCTGTAAAGCAGATATCTCATGTGTCTGAATGTCGCACTTCAGAGCTAACTGGGTATAATGAGCAAAAACATGTTGCAGAGGAAAACTCAATTCTTTTGATTGTCGTTGGTTGCAGAAATCTTCCTGTTGACACACAGTGGTATCAGTAGGTAGGCAAAAATAAGTCATTCAAATCAGTGGCAATGTTTTTAATGTGAGGAAAAGGTTTGACTTACCTGTATTATATGCTTTAAAATGCTGTATATTACACAAGATGGTATGTAGAACGCCATATCATTTCTGAATGGAAGTGCCGTTTTTGTGCTTTCAGTAACTTTGCAAAACATTATCCCTGCAGAATTGACTGATATTGTATTGATTCAGCAATTTAAGCTGTGCTAGCTTGTCTGGTTAGTATATCATGTTTAGGCATACAGTTGTGGAGAGGACTTGCTGGGATATATACACATATATTACACCTTTACCTATGTAGTCCATCTGGGCTGAGAGCAGTTAACTAATCAACCAATCACATGAGTTGTCCCTAAAGGCAACTGTTTGCAGCATTTAAACACAAAGAAAACGGACAACAACACAAACATAAGACTTCCAGTTAGAGAAAAGAATAGTACATAACTTAAAAACATTAAAACATATTCTAAAAAAGGCGTATTTGTACAATATAACATTGTAAGCTATTACATATTTCGGTCTTGAATGGGTATTCATAGGCTTGAATCTATTAGTTTTTTAAAGGGGACCAATCATGCAAAATGCACTTTTGTACGTCTTTTATACATGAATATGTGTCCCCGGTGTTCCAGGGAACTCACCAAGTGTCAGAAAACACAACCCTCTCTATTTTCCTCCATACCCAAATCTCTAAAAAAGGGGCTGCAACGGATCTGATCAAAACTGATCCAGATTTGAACACTTTACTGACGTCAGGAAAGTGGCGCTACGGCTATTGGGCCAACTCCACCAATCAGGAGGAGACAGCCACGGCCATTACCGTTCGAAAGCGCTGGAGACGCTGTAGTACATATGCCAGGCCTGTAGATGGTGCTGTTCTCACAGAATCAGCCCTTGCAAAAACAGAGCTAAAAAATGTCAAATTGAGCAAAATGAGGGATGGATAAAATGCATGATCTGTTTGGTATTTTGAAAAAAAAAAGGTATAAATATGCCTTATATAGGTATGGTCCTACACTATATTATTCAAATATAGCATGATACAGTAGGTCCACTTTAAATTATATTATAAAAGTACAATCATTGTTTTGGCAATGATTATATTTATGACTTCCACCTAAAGTCAAATACTGTCAAATGCAATTGTAATTACAATTGTGGTGTACAATAGGAATTGTATATATATTTATTATGAAAATCAAACAATCTAACAAATCTAAAAAGAAAATGTAGCTGCACAAACACTTCTGTACAATGTCTTTATGCTTTTTATAAGATCATTTGAATTTACAAATGTACAGTTTTCATCTTGATGTGTTTCATTGTTCAATCTTCCATGGAAATTCTTCTTCCTACTAGTGGTACGTTTCACTCGGACGCATTTACCGGTACACTGTGGTGTTAAAACCATGATACATAATGTGATGCAATATATAACATGCCAAATTCTCGCATTGCGAAGGGTTAAGAGCAACCATCATTATTTTTGAAATAGAGATCCACCTTTACACAGAAGGTGGGGTTCACACGGATCAATATATGCACTTCTAATGGATCTACCTTTATTCCTATTAACTGTGCTTTACATCACTTTGATAGCCCCCCCTCCAAAGCAGCCGTTAACCTTGATTCAAGTGTCTTTAGCTCACTGCTATCTCTCAGAGTTGACCCCCTAAGAGATGTGGTGAAGATGGCTGCTTTGATGCCTTTATGCTGCATCTGCTGCTTCTCCAACTCGCCTCCAGCTATACTACATACTCGCTCACAAGACTGTCAGAAGAAATGGTGGAGAGAAACAAGCCGAGCAGCGGGGAGGGTGTGATGTTTGTCAGGGAGCATGTATAGCACACACGTATGCATTTGTGTGTGTGTGTTGTGATGTTTTGTTGTTTTCTGGAAGAGAGCAGTAAGTAAGAGTCGGATGTGAGTCAGAGTCCACATCCCTGTGCACCCCCACCCCCACCCCCCTGCCCTGATGCATTTCCCCTGTCAATGCTACACATGTAGTTCACAGGTTGCGATCAATAATTTGTACTCTCCACCCCTCTCAAAGAGATGTGGCCCAACCTCCACACATCCACAGTAATGGATTTTGCTAAGGAGCATGGCTGATGGAATGCAGCCTATTTTTCAGGCATGTTTCAACGTTTTTAATGGTGCCGCTTGGACATAAGAGCCCCAGTGTGGATTGTGGTAATAGGCCTGCTCTCCATACTCTGACATTATGAGTGTTATAGCTCGGAGGTCATTATCCTCTGCTACCGTACTGACTTATCCTCTGACATGGGAAATGAAGACGGAGAGGTTCGCAATGGGTTGTGTTGCCAGGACGTACAAAGTAAATAATCCAAAACTGGATTTTATTTTTTAAATAACCCTTCAAGCTTTGTTCTGAATTATTAGTTCCAGCCAGTCCAGCCTCAGCTGCACTTTGTGTTTAGAGCCAATAGGATAATTCTGGCATACAAACTCTCCAAACTAAGTCGATGAACATAAAACACAGTATTCCTGCAAGTCATTAGCATATTAGCATTTTCATAGTGAGCATGACAGATGTTAGGCTCTTATCTCAAAGTAATATACAGTTAAGCAAAGCCGCTTCTATGGTCAGTTTTTCATTCTTTACATGTGCCTGTGCAAATGTATTGTGCAGCTCCAAGAAACGTGTGTGTGTTACTGTAAATAAATCCAATATATTTCCTGCATAAAGCAAACGCAGTGTTTGTAGGATTGAATGATATACAGTGTGAAGCTGCCACATGACATAATGGTTTGATAGTTATTACAATACATTCTGATATATAAATGTTTCTTTTGAAAATAAGGTCATTAAGAAGGTCTGACTATTGAGAGCTGGTATGTAAACAAATGTACGGTCAGTGCACTCACACTGTGTCATTGTCTTTATCAATTAATGGAGTAATTGCAATATAAAAGACCCTTATGCTAGATAATTGTTCACCCGTGATAGATTCCAAGGCCCAGTTGGCGTTACCAGTGCAGAAGGTCACACTGAGTACAGAGAAATCTCTCTCTGGGATTGTTTGCTTGTTCATTACTTATCCCACCCACTCAAGCTTTTAATTATGATATTGCATTTTTATTTTCTGTTCCTTGCTCCAGTGGATTTGTTCAACAGCTTGTGTTTAATCCCCTCGATATTTCTGTCTAGCTTCAAAAGACACATTTTCACACAAATAATCTCTTACAAACACACACAGAGCAAGATGCACAGCAATCAGGTGAGGATTTACAGGCTCATTATCCAAAGAGTATTATGTAATATTGTAGTTTTTGGAGGTCAGCGTGATATTGTATTAATATGGGAGATTAAACTTGTTTTTATAACATACACTTGTTTTAGTTTCAAATCTTTTTTTCTGGCATTTTACAGCTACTATAACTAATTTAGTTTTGCTAATTGAAAATAAAAGATTAGATTTTCACCCACCGTCATGTAAAAGAGTATAACATGAGGGCATTTTAATGGTGGATCTGTAGCAGTTCACAAGTCCTCTCTCTCCATGGCCTGTCTCTGCTCAGCTTGTCTCAACACTGTTAGCCTTTAAGAATTCATCTGGAAAAAGTGTGTATGTATCCACTCATGTCATTTCAAGTCTTGATGTTCATTTAGTAAATAATGGTCCCTTCTAGAGTATAATATATGATAAAGCAAGGCATGCTTTAGGGTGGGTCTTCTTGACAATTCCCCGTTTGCTCCATTAAGTGGTGTCCTTGTTTTTTATCTTAGAATGTTTACCTTTTCAAAGTGTATTTGCAGCGTTCAGTCTATGCACAGAACCAACAGATGATGCCCATTTTTGTAGGAAGTGCTCAGTTGAGTTGTGATGTTGAAGAACTTTGTTCCTCCCTTCTCATGATTCATGATACTTATTTAGCAGTTGAGGATGAACTATTTTATGTTGTGATCAAACAACTCTATGTGCTCTTCCTCTGGCTTCAACCAGGGTTCCTGATTCTCATATCTGTTTTTACTCGCCCCTCTTTTTTCTGGTAATTATTTGGAAGTGTTGTCCTGGGTGCACATGTAAAAGATTTTGAGGGCCTGGCAAGCATCAGTCAACCCAGCAGCAGTCCAGTTATCCTGTTTTTGAACCGTTGGCTTACAACTCCCAAACTCCCCTACTTACCCTGTCCAAAGTCTCTCCTGTCTGGTAGCAATTAATCGGTGTTTATCTCTATTTCCTGCTTTCATCTGATCCATCCACCAGCCAATGCTGGGACTGTTAAGTCTGTGGGCTGCTTCCCTCGTGGAAGAGAGGAGCGGGTGGTTTCGTGCGAAGGCGTCTAGGCAGGGTGGAGGTGAACTAAAACATCATGGAGCTGGCATCAGCTCATGCATCTGAAAGTCATTGGAACATTTACGCTCCTATTTCTCTTTTGTTTTTCTCTTCGGAGCCTATTTTTTATTTCCCCTCCTTAACCAGACCCCATGTCCTAATCACCTGCTGAATTGTGCTTGGAAATGAGTTCCAAATGAAGTTATGGCTTGTGACTCCAGAGACTGTTGTGTGTGTGTCTCTGGGTCTCTGTGTGTAAATCTGTATTTGCAATGGGCTAGCATCCACCTGTCGCTTTCCCCCCTCAGTTTTATAAGGTCATGGTTACGCACCGCATGGCACTTAGCTTTTAGGTATTACGTTTATACTAAACCTAAACAAGCTCCCATGCAATGTAAACCATTCAGGGACATGCTTTACAGCATGACAGTGCACAGACAGTGTCCTCATGTGACCTTGATGTTCTTTTGTTTGGCTGTAGGGACTTTTTACTTAACACTTAAACGTCAAACAAGCATACGTAACTCTTCAATTCAGGCCCCGGCTCCACGAGGACAAATACGGCAAAACGCATCGGAGTAACGCAAACGCAACCGCAAAAAACCTTCCGTCCCCACGCAATATACACCGGATTGTGTCAAGCTCCACGAGACGGCTCTGTTTACATCCAACCGCTGGAAAAGCTGCAGTACATATGCCGAACCTGTACGTGGCGCTGTAACTTCCTCCACAAAAGCAGCAACTTCCTCCACAAAAGCAGCGAAGAAGAATGGTTGTCATGGCTGCACTTCTGTTTATTCTCCGCGGTGGGGGCGGAGGGAACCGCGCAGAGTTTTTCGCCGGTCAATGTGTGTTGAAGTTTAAATCTTCATGCTTCCTCATGCAGCAGCTGATCCAGTAAGTAAACCCGACAGTAAAAATAAACATATTTATAACTAGTTTAGGTAGTTTGAGAGGTAATTAAAATAGCTAAGGGTGGTGATCTGATTTGAAGTGTGTGTTTTGCTCCCGCTGCTTCACAGCCGGAGGAGCTGCGTGTCTCCGTCCTGTCAGATTAGACTTCACTCGCGTTTATGTTCATATCGAGATAAAGATAAATAATCTGAATTCAGTGTGCAGTGTACTTTTGCGGGGGTGAGCAGGAGAGGCGGGGAGAGGCGGGGCTATGAAACGCATGACCGTATAGGCGACACCACGGCCCCGTTGGACCCCCCAGAGCGCTCCGTTCCCAGATCTATCCACCTTTGGACCCGTTGTCGTTTGCGGGGTCTGTTTCTACGTTTCTGTTACGGCGTCGTCGAGCTTAAAGGGCTATACGCATGAGAAATATGCGGATTCAACCCGTTTTCGTCCTCGTGGAGCCTACGCCTCAGTTGTTACCCTCTGTATGGCACCTCTCTATGAGGATGTCTGTGATGCCTTGTTGCAGAATAGCAGGTCGTATTATCCAAGCCATTAGCATGGCTTCATGGAACTCTGTAGGTGAAATCCCTGTTAGCAGTGAGCAGTTCAAATGTAGTTTGCCTGTCCAACCCAATAAAGATTAAAAAAAAGTTCAAGCCACACAAGATAAAAAATATACTGTACATTTCATCTTCTGCCAGTAAGCGTGCAGCCCTCCCAAAAGAGGAAATTCAGGTTATTACTGCAACTTGTGGACCTTTAATACAAGTAGCCTTACTGCGTTACAGCTAAAGTAATGTGTGCCAAGGCAACCTGGTGCCATAATCCCCAGTATTAGCAGGAGGTGTGTGTGTGTGTGTGTGTGTGTGTGTGTGTGTGTGTGTGTGTGTGTGTGTGTGTGTGTGTGTGTGTGTGTGTGTGTGTGTGTGTGTGTGTGTGTGTGTGTGTGTGTGTGTGTGTGTGTGTGTGTGTGTGTGTGTGTGTGTGTGTGTGTTGTGTGTGTGTGTGTGTGTGTGTGTGTGTGTGTGTGTGTGTGTGTGTGTGTGTGTGTGTGTGTGTGTGTGTGTGTGTGTGTGTGTGTGTGTGTGTGTGTGTGTGTGTGTGTGTGTGTGTGTGTGTGTGTGTGTGTGTGTGTGTGTGTGTGTGTGTGTGTGTGACGAGCTAATGTGATTTCCTGGCTGTGGCCTATATGGGACTGGGGCCTGTATTATCTGGCAATCAGAAAGACTCAGCTTCATCTCTTTACTGTGTGTGTGGAGAGCAGGAAATGGCCTTTGTGTTGCTGGCCAATACAGCCCGCGGACAGGAAGAGAGGAAACATGCACTGTGTCATGCCGGGCCACTGCCTCTGCGTGCAACAGTATTACAGAGAGAGGAGGGAGACACAATCAGTTCTTGTATCCCCTTCCCTCCCCCACTAACCTTTCTTACTCTAGGTAAAGCTAATTGTGCTCTGACAAACCAAGAAATATTGCTCTCTTTCTATCCCCTAGCCTTTCCCTTTGTCTCTCTTCTCCCCATTTGATTGTGTAAGACGCTTGTGCTGTATTTAACATTACAGAGCCGTGTTAGCCCCGAGAGCTTGAAGATTAAAGCAACCTCTAAGTGCATTTAAGGAGGTAGAGAGAAAGTTTTGCACAGGAGGGCTTGCTGTTTTCTCCTTCTTACTCGCTGTGTTTCTCGTGCCAGCAGGTTTAATGGAAATTTGGAGCAGCTGAGGCGTCTCAGCCCTGAGGGGGTTGAACATCTGGGCTGCTGTAGCTGGAAAGAGAGAAAGGGGAAGTTGAATCTGCTGCTTGCTAGAACCCTGACAAATAAACACAGAAATGTACTATGTTACATGTGTCATGCACAAGGACACACTTGGATGAGCATTTACAGCCACCAATGTCAAGTTCGCAGACAAGGGCATGTCCATACAAAACACACAGAGTTGTGTCTTACCCCCAGGAGAAGCAGTGCCTCCAGCGGGAAAGTGTCTGTTCAGGCAGGAAGCTCCAGGGCTTCTGAAGTCTTCTGAAGCTGCTGCTCTGTTGGGCCCTAAGGAAGGGAGGGATTCAACAAGGTAGAAATCAAATGAAAAAATATCATCAAACCACGCGCACCTTTGAGACATATCATTGTATTCAATAGTTATCTAAAAACTGGAGCATGAAAACCCGTTTCTTCCTCCTGGGCCCCTCTTGTTGGCTGATGAAGCCATGCGGAAACAATGCTCCTTAACCTCTTGTTATTCCACTCTGTTTCCCCTCAAGTTAATTGTTTTGATATGATCCCTTTGCACG
Organism: Trematomus bernacchii; assembly: GCF_902827165.1. Classification (NCBI taxonomy): domain Eukaryota; kingdom Metazoa; phylum Chordata; class Actinopteri; order Perciformes; family Nototheniidae; genus Trematomus; species Trematomus bernacchii. Next base: position 7,559,669 of record NW_022987513.1, read on the forward strand.
CTATGGTTAATTGTTTAACTAGAGTAGAGATGCAAAAGAATCTCAAGATAGCCCTATAATCTCCAGCAAGTTTGCATTAAAGGCCTTAACGCATTAGCACCAGCGCAATGACTTCATCTTTTCAGCCTCGTTCAAGTCTCTGTGTTGTCTAAATACACACCAGGCGTTGGAATGATACCCTGAGCTTATTTTTTCAGCCCTTTGGATGCAGGCCTACAAGCCATTGCAGCTCTGTTATCCGTGCACAGCGATGGCCATGAGGGACATGGCCAAGCGTAGGCATGTATGTGGGAAGTGAGCAGGCAGGCAGGCTGTCACTTAGCATTACAGCACAGCAGACTCCCCGTGGGTGACATAAGCAGAGTGGAAAGTGAGAAGCCGAGAGAGAGAGAGAGAGAGAGAAGGGTGAGAATGAGAAAACGGGAGCGGGGAAAACGGTGTACAACTGCCTACACACCAAAACACACAACTCCAAGTCTAGCAAACCTGCTGTTTGTTTTTCTTTTGATGAGAACAACCTCTGATCCTCTGAAACACTTTTTGATGCCCTCTGAAAAGAGAAGTCAAAGTGAAAGGATGCTAAGAGGTGAAGGGTTGATAACTCCTGGATAGAGAAGAAAATAAGAGTCAGTTCATATTGATCATCTCTTTGGCTGCTTCAGTAAATTCATTCTCTCAGTTTCTTCTTTATAACTGTGACTATTCTGATAAAAGCTTTTAAATCAGCAGTTCACCCATAATCACTGGCTCCTATACCAGGTCTGTTATACATTACACGTACATTGTCAGGGCCACATGTTGGCATGTTAAGTTTTCATGGTTGTTTTTGTTCATTTTAATTTGTTGAATGGATACAAATTATTTCAGTTTGATCTACGTTATTCTACTGTCCACTCTTTTCATCCCCATTGTTTCAAAGATCTGCACCTTAGCCGCAGGTTGTCAATAGTGTAGACATATTATTTCTTTCTGGCAGCAGCAGCTGTAGTGACACTCACAAAACATCAAACAAATTATCTCTATGTTAGTCTCCTGAGATAACAATTTGTACACTGCTGCGTTTGGCGTTTATTCATTTTTTCGTAGCTTACTTCTTTTTAATCATCTTCCTGTCAGAAATATGGTAGTTTCAGTATTAGCAAGCATGTAAGGAGCCTTAAGGTAGCTTTAAGTTGACATTAAAGTAGCTGGTTTGTTGAGGTTAACATGCTGTACATCTGCTTGCATATAAATAAAAAGTAGAATCTCACTCTGAAGGAAACACTGCATTAGTATGTGCAAGACAATAATACCCGTGAAACATTTATTCCTTTGAATATTTTCCAGTTAAACGGACTAATTAATTAGCTGAACATCATGACATCCTTTCAACATTGATAAACCAATTATTTGCGTTTCCTGTTTCTTATGCACGGCTGCACATAATAGATGTCTTGCCACCCAAACATTTTGCCCCAGGCTTCATTTTGTACAGATAGCCCAAGTGTCATGAGCGTGACTTGTGTAACAAAAGCAGCCAAACAAAAACCAAATGAGAAGTTATCCCTGTCCTAAATGATAAATGAGCCTGACGGACTGGGTGCAAAGTTTTTGCCAAGGAGAGCTATGTTTCCATAGATGCTAAAACAGCTATTGGCACTACTGAGGATGATTGGTTTGTTTATAACCCACTGCTGTCCTGTGATAGAGGGGTTACCTCAGTGTAACTCGGGAGCTGCCAAATTTGGCTAAATCCAGTGGGATACAGGAGCCCATTCTATCTGGCAGACATCTCAAGCAATAGTCAAAGGTGACATGATTATATACACAGCAGTGTTGTATGTATGGGGATGTGGGCCCTGTGCGCAGAGGGGAGTGGCAACCTGTAAACATTGGCTGGGTGGCCCAATCTCTGCTCTGGCTGTCGCCTTTTTAGTCCTTAAGCCCTGGCAGAATGCAACTGGCTGTTTAAATGTCCAAATCTTCATGTGGGTTTGCCCCAGATGACTCCCGCATCCTTACTGCTGGCTCAGTGGTGACATGAGTACAATTGTAGCTTTTAGATGCACCAGGAAGTAGGGCTGCTCAATTAATCGTATTTTAATCGCAATTACGATGTTGGCTTGCAACGATTATGAAAACAACATAATCGAAATAAAACGATTCTTTTTTTTTTTTTTTTTTTTTTTTTTTAATAATATTGGTTTTTCAGTTGAATCATACTTAAAGTTCAGGGTGATCAACTGTTAAAAACATACTGTTCCATTTTTCTTCAATAAATGGATGTTTTCAAAGTACATTTTAATAATCGTGATATCAATTATTGACCCAAATAATCGAGATTATGATTTTTGCCATAATTGAGCAGCCCTACCAGGAAGTCAAATCTTGTACAAATGTACACTTTACTTCAATTAATTATCACTTTTATTTTATTTTTTGTTGGCCATTTGTGTGGTACTGCTGGTTTCCTGTTGCTGCTCCAGTATTTTCAGATCAGATCAGATCTTTAAAGAGATAAATTGCAGGCAGGTTGTTCATTGTTTGCCATGTTAAGGGGAGGGCATACCAGATAGCACACTAACAGTAATGCTTTTTGCAATACTCGTAAATATTTGAAACTATCATGCAGAGTTGAGCCATACCCAGTTTGATCTCTACATAACTACATTTGACAGAGCATTTTCGAGGCACATTTGTTCAGCCGTCAGAGTTTATTTTGCTCGTGGGAACGTTGCGCCTTCGGGGTCAGACTAACATCAGGGGCTGCTGTCTGTAGAAATAATAAAGCAGACAGTGTTACTTTACAGAGGGCAGGGAAAGGCAAGATTGAAATAGATACAGAAGGGGGTTAAACGAGGTCAGACTGAAAGAGCTTAACGGTGCATAAAAGAGAGCAATGGGAAGCACTGGGGGGAGACATTGAGTGAGCAAAGGGCTAGAAAAAGGGAACATTTAAAAAAAAAAAAGGAGCAAGAGAGAGAGAGAAATGGAGCATGTAGGAGAGATGGTTAGATAGAAAGTTAGAGGAGGGAGAGAGGGATCAGTGTAAGGGAGTCCGGTGCATTGGTCTCAGAAGAAGAACATTCTCCTTTGCTGGCATCTGCCACCGCTGCTGAACACAGTTGAAGCCCATCTGAGGAGCGCTTCTGTCAGCCTTCCAAGCCCACCACGCCACACACACACACACACATATACACACACTCCGTACACCACGAAGACGAGGGAGTGAAAACCATAGCAGGATCAGAGGCTTGAAGTCAGAGACGGAGCGAGAAAGAAAGATCGCAAAGACCAGCAGGATAAAGTAGCAGAAGTATCTCAGTGTCACATCCAACATCATTCTTTGGAGAAGACGTAGACTTTCACTCGGCAAACTGAATCCGTCAGGAACACAGGGAGGGAGGATGATCAAGTCCAGTTGGTTTTATGTCAAGTTCAAATACAATGAGAAGGTTAGTACTAATGTAGACTGTTTTCATTGTTTGTCCTGATTTCTCTAATGGGTGTGCTTTTGCAAATATCTTAACAAATAATATTGATTGATTTTGACTTTTTTGTGCTTATAGATTATGCTTATTATGACTCTGCTTGCTCAAGTGAACGCTTAACATAACAAATGTAGTTTAAGCCCTATACTTGCTGCAAATAGACGTTTATACTTTTTTAAAGAAATGCTTGATTTTGCATTCAGTTTCCTAGTTGAGAAAAGTGTGAGTGAGATTTGATATTCTCAAAAACAACCCAGTTCCTTGTCCCTAAACAAATCTAGCTTTCCCTACCTGTAGAATCCATAATACCAAATGTTTGGTAACATTTAATAAAACTTGTTTTGCTTTCTACCTTAATAGCATGTTACATGTTAAGTATTTCCTTCACGTATAGATCACTGTAGTGTAAATGAAGATCCAGCAGAGAAGAGAAAGTTTGTACAGAAACATGTTGCACAAACTTTGATGCACAGTGAGGGCATGACCTTTTGATAAATGGCACTTACAAAGTTCTAATGCATTTATTGATGTCAGCTTCTGGACATTAGATCCCATGGCTTGTGTGATGGGATAGAATCTGACGGGGACACAAGTCCTCAGTGTGACTGCTCTTTGTGTGGATGGGGTTACACTGTGAAAGCCAAGCTTTGGGTCAGCAGCTAGCACTGTCCCCAAATGTTCGCGGCTATGCTAATGAAAACGGCTAGTGTTACAATTACTTTCAGTCAGTTAAACAGTCAGGTAGCCAGACGTTAGCCAACGGTAACAATCCAGTCAGACACTGCGCCAATCAGGTGCCGTTTATGCCTGATCTCTCTCTTTGTCATGACAACAGTTTCAATGTTGACCCCTTGTGCTGCTCAAGTTCTTCACTTAGCATCAGGTGTCTGAACTGTCGGATCAATAAAGCTATCTCATTACAGAACACATGTTGAAGCAGAGCTCTGGTTACTAGGGTTTGTGGCTAACTTCTCACAATTTAGTTTGGACATGTGGTGCTATACAAATATAAAAGTAGAGTATGTTTGTGTACAGGCTTTGCCATCATCAAGCTTATCATAGTGGATGAGAGAGTGCCAAGTGGCCTCATGGAGCATCTGTCGGTGCCTGAAGTGCTGTTTCCATCTGGTCTGCCATTTTGTACTTTGGCAGTCTTGAGGTGGATAACAGAGAAGATGGCAGCTCTTTTTATCTTTCAGGACCATATCTAATTTAATGTTTTTTTTTAAAAGCTTGTCAAATTGTGTTTCAGCACATTGTGTCGAAAAAGAGCAAACTTCTTAACTATGGACATGAGTAAACAGACTATTAACCATAAATGATTTGTGGCAGATTTGTCCTAGAATGGAAAAAGATTCAACATTCAAATGTATCATTATTTTCTTATCTTAGATCAAGAGAGGAGCCAGCCAACAAAAACCAACAAAAGGTGTCAGATCGAAAACAAATGTTTCTTTAAAACTTGCAACAGTGGAGACGACAAGTTAAAGCAACCATGACAACGGCATGAGTGTTCACTCGCAGTGTCTGGTGTTAAAGAAGAAGAAGTGCTATGCTCTTTTCATTTCCTCTCGTTATCATCACATTACATTTGGTCAAAGTTAAGTGAGAACATTTTCACTTCACATATTCTCCTCCCAAAAGAAGTAAGAGGATAATAGAGGGAATTGAAACGGAAAGAACCGAGACAATATGGCTGGTTGATTTTTCTTCTAATCTTGTTAAGTAAAGGCGCAAAGTAATACAGATCTAACGGTTGAGCTGGTTTGTTACAAGCCTCATTGAATCAGAAATATCTCTCATTTTCACTGAATCGATTGCAGGAGCAGCAGACAGTATCATTACTTCAAAGATATGAAGCATTCAACAGCTTGCTCAACTGGTGTTGTACGTCTGGCTTCACCGATCTTCGTGGGCTGGCTATCATTTTCTTTTTCTATTTTCCTTCATGTCTTAGAAGAAAATGTACACAAGAACAGGATGTGTGTGTCAGTGCTTATGGGGTTTTTGGGTGGGAGCTGAGCGTGTGTTAGAGGAGAAGAAGGGCATAGGCAGCCGTCGGCTTTTTTTTTGCTCCCAGCTGTCTCTCCTCGGGAGCAGCCAGCTCTATGCGATTACACATGATTGACAGGCACCCTTACAGCAGCATGCCAATAGGAAGTGACCTTAAACAAGTGCTGCCATTTTTGACTGAGTGGCTGTTTTTCCTTTGCCCACCCCCTTCCTCCGTCGCTCTCTGAAGGGAAAGGGCGAGAAGGGCACAAATCACGGTGGCTTCTGGGTCAAGAACTCAGGGTCACGCATGTCTGGGGAAAGGGTAATTGCCACCCCTGTGTGTGGGCTCATGTCCTAAAGTGAGAGGAGAGGGAGGTGGGGACTGAAGGGAGTCTGGAGGTGGGTTACACAACACTGAAGTCCTGCTCCATGTGTCTGCTCGCAGCTCTTTGTCCTTCTTAGCCAGTGCCAGGATCCCCCAGTGGGCCAACTCTGGGGCCGCAGACCCACAGAGGGCAAACGGCAACCTGACTCACTCTGGACTAATTCAATTTAACACACACCGAGTGCCCTGTGATTGGTGTGTTAACTCTGTCCTCTCCCATGGCCAGATGGCTGCTCTCGGAGAGATGCATTTACAGTTAAGTGTATTTGACTGATAGCTTTATGAACATTCACAATCTACTGAGAAGAAACACAAGTAGGGGACCTCAAACTCTAACTTGACATACATGCACAACAATGTCAACAAGTATACCATTCAGACCCTTTATTCCAAACTCTACTTAGATAAAGTACGGACATATCTGGCAACTGTGGTTACATTGTAAACAAGTCTGTTGCATTATAAAAATAAATGACTGTTCCTGCAAAGAAACCATGATTTGTCATTTTATATGACAGTATTATATTTGTAATACTGAATTGATGTGTAAGAATTGTGTTACTGTTAGCTGAGGTGAAGCTAGTTTTAACTTGAAAGGGTTTTGCCCCTCCAATGGGTCACCAAATAAATCTGTTGAAGAATAATGGAGTGGAACAAAAGGTTAGATTTTCGAACAACTATTTCGATTCATTTCTGTGAAAAGTTTAGAAGGTCCATTACTTTAGTGTAGCTTGTAACAACTCATACATCAGAAACATGACGAGGGGCCCCATCTCCAAAGAGCTTTCTGTAAGAGGTCAAAGGCCAGAAAGGTTGCAAGCCATTGGTTTAACCTTTAGCACGGCAGTTTATTTTATTAGCTTAGCGGATTGTTTTTATTTTACAACCCTTTATCCTCTCAATTATATAAAGCTTATGTTTGAAGGCATTGAATGAATTGGTTGTCGCAGTAGGCATACAGTAGCCGAGGACTTAGACTCCAGATTCACGTCTAGACTACTGTCTGTGGAAAAGTTTAGGAAACAAAAAACGTTGGTTAAGGTTTGGGAACAAATTGTGGTTTTTGTTAAATGTTAATAAACCCTTGCATCTCATGTCATTTTAGACTTTCTTTGTAAGAAACCAGGCCTTGTTCTTTTCCTTACCATGATATAGTTATTCCACTGCCTTACAAAACCATAAAACAAAAAAAAGTATCTGGTCTGCACCAAGCATAGCAAATGATGAGAAATTGTATGTATGCCGCTGATGTGGAGAGTCGTAACTTTAGCAGTCAAATAAATGTAGAAAGGTCAAAAGTAGAATATGTCAATCTGAAATTACTTACTGTCACTACGCACTAACAAGTTGTTACATACAGTATAAGCCTTTTACCCACGCCCTATGAGAATCATATACCAACACAGAAAGCTTGAGTATGCTTTGGGAAAGATTTGTCGCCTTACATTTGGCAGTGGATGACAGTTTCTGTGTCTGACTTCTGTTGTTTGTTATCTTGAGTATGTGAGCAGTATACTGATGAAAATATATATGTTTAACAGACAAACAGCACATTTATGAATTTATCAAATTGTGGGGGTTTTACGTACCGTTACCATAAAAGCTCAATAAGTATTTGCCACTTCAGACCATGTTTTCTGGGAACTCACACACTCAAGGCTCCAGTTAAAAGAAATTGTGGCTTTCATAACATTGGCAGTTTCATATGCCGTATTCAGTATATGGTTCAACGAATACTCTGCTAATCCATCATAGGGATTCCTCTCCCGTGTTTTTCCAAAGCTTCTCAATTAGGGTGCCTTTTTTTATTTTACTCACAGGTCAGGCCTATTGGAAAAGAATGAGCAAACGGTGCTGTGTAATATGTTGCCCCTCTGTCCATGTTCCCACATAGAGAGAGAGGGGCTGTGGACTGTTGATTGACTTTGTATTTACAGAGCCTGTGTGCCAGGCCTGGTTTGTTGAATACTAGTGACTGTAATGACTATAATGAGTGAGTGTGGGGTGTGGGTTATCATTAAAGGAGGCTTATTGTAGTCTCTGGTGATGCCCCAGTATGTTATATGAGAGACACATGGTGTGGAAACTTCTCTTGGGTGGTATCGCCTATTTCAAATGTAAACTCAAGAAGAGGGTCAAAAACAATTCCTATACATTCCTGTGGACTGTTTTGTGTAGGAAAATTCCTAAAGAGCATAATCCTCTATTAGAAATCTGTTGGGAGACTGTTCACTGGCTGTTTTCTCCTAGGTTTGTAGCTTGCGTCTAATTGTGTTCTCTGCTTCAGGGGATTTTCTCTTGTTTAACAATGGCAGAAGCAGTTTACTTTTCGTCGTTCTTTTTTATCTTTATCAAAGTTTTATTTTTCTGCCCATCCATCCACGCTTGGAAGACTTTAATGAGAGTTTATCGGAAGCCATTTTAGCCAAGCCAGTTTAATTTATTTATGCTTAAAAGCTTCCGCGGTAAGAGGCTTACGGAACTGAACCCTGGCAATGCTTGTCGCAAAGCGGGTCCTGTCAGTTTATTTATTTTTATTCTTCCCCAGAAAGGCTTGCTCACTTTACAGACACATTGGAATTCTAGGAGAGCGCTCCACAGCTTGCCGAAGGGATTACTGGTAAATCCCTGCAAACTCCAGATGTTTTCCCAGGCAGCACGCAGTGAGGAAACATCGCCCATCCCCTGTAAACATCTGTCAGACAAAAGCCTCCGCCACAGAGGAGACAACAGAAGCTTAGAGGGAGTAAAGTAGCTTGACTAGTCAGATTTTCACTCTGTTAGATCTGTTTGTTCATGAAGAGCTAAGTGGTTTTGCGGGGCGTCTAGTGTGCCTGCTTATGCTAAGCTTTGAATGGACGAGAGTACAGTATAACTGAACAATTTAGCGGTTGAACAGAGAAGGAGGCAGGACTATCATGTTGCCAACCTTTCCTTCGTAGATCACCAAGAGAGATCTTCAGACTTTTTATTGAACCTAATTTACTTTAATTTCTATTTAGTTTTTAATGTACCCTTTATATACACCTGTCCTGTATAATAATTAAGAGGACAAGTTCTGCTGTATCCTTCACTGTGTCTGAAAGGCCCTGATAGTGCCAGTTAGTTCTTAAGTCGCAGGAGCGGTTTCTTTTTGTGTGCATGCATGCGAGTGTGTGTGTGTTGTGATGTAAGTGGCAGTTGCTGCTGGGTTCAGGCACCAGGCAGGATCTCATATCCCCCTGCCATGTTTGTGTTAATGTGCTGGATGTAAACACAGTGCGTGGGCTAAACAAGGCAGTGGCTGCCTCTGTGTGTGTCTGCTCTCAGCCTCCTCAGTGTAAGACAGAACGCAGAGAGCTGACCAGTGTCTGGATCACTGAACAATCGCAGGCCAGAGAGAGAGTGGGAGAGAGAGAGAGAGAGAGCGAGCCCTCAGTACAGCCACTAGGGACGGGCCTGACAGATGGATGGAGCGAATGACTGGATGCTTAGCCAACTGGAAAGACAACTTTCACCCACACAGGCTGTATGCATTTCGCCTGTCGCCTTTTATCTCCTTCTCAGATACACAACCTCAAGGAGGGAAAACGGGGTGTGTGTGCATAACCATAACATTACATATATATATAATGTGTACTGAACATGTAGGCTGTACTGTAAGTGGTGCAGACCTCAATTTTATACCTACATCATGTGTGTCAAACAGGAGTATATCAACAACATTAAAGGTCCCATGTCATGCTTTTCCGGTTATTACCCGTCCCCTTGTGTGTTATAAAGGTTTTTCTGCATGTAAATGGTCTGCAGAGTCAAAAACCCTCAAAGTACACCCTGTAGCGAGTAAAACTCTAACACAGAAAAGACCTGTCTATGCTGCCCCAGAACGCCTCGTGGGAGATTTCTCTTTTTCTTCCTGGGTACAGTGACGTGCCCATACCCAAATGGACCAATCCGTGGAGCTCCTCACACACACACACTCTCTCAGCGGCGAAACTGTGAGGCGCTGGGGGGTGGGGGGGTGCTAGTGGAGCCTCGCAGCGGCGAAACTGTGGCGCGTTTACACTGTAGGTGCACCGCGTTTGGGGGTGCGGGGGGGGTTGACATGGGACCTTTAAATAAGTGACCTCGATTACAGTCGGTGGGTTTTAAAAGTTCATCTGTAAAACAGCAAACACATTGATATCTGCACAGATTCAACAAATGAGCTATAAAAAGATTTAACAGGAACTTTAAAGGTCTTATGTTAAGCAGAATTTATAATTCTGTTCAGCTTTCCAGTAAAACTTCTGCAATGCTGGCAGAGATGAGATGGCAGTGCATAAAGGTGTGTGTGTAGAGCTGCAGTGAATGTGTGCCTCCATTTCTCCTCCTCCAAGCCCTCCCAGAGCTCATTAGCCCCAGTTAAATTCCCAGTGGAATGCTGGATCCTGCCTGCCGTCTGCTGCCCGCTCCTGAGCAGCTCTGGTTTCAGCCTGCTGGTTGACCGGGCAAAAGGGATGGTTCCCATAGTTGAGCTGCCTGAGCCGCATGGGCAGACCCTGGTACCCCGGCTCAAAGAGCCCTCTGTTGTCTCGCGCACGCGCTCACATGCAGGGCAGAGACGCTCTACACAGAGAGGCAATGTGAGCTATGGGAATGTCACAGATTTGTGGAAGGATGGATCACATGCTCACAGACTGATGCAGAGCAAAGCCCAACAATTGCTTTTTGTCTGAACGTAAACTTGTGTAACTGTCTGGCAATAGCAGCCCATGCTGGCATGGTCCAAAGAAACAATCCTATGCTTTTTTCTGCAGCCTCCCTCTGTGATTGAGGCTTGGCTTCAAATCTTTTTGACGTTGGCCAGCTTTGCGGAACAGATCTGCATACACAGTCAAATGCATAATGTCTAGATCATTATTTTCCATCAGATCTTTGGGGAAAAGTCTGTTTATTATACATCATTCTGTTCTGCAAATGGCCCACAGTTTCTCTGTGTGACCAACTAGCTTTCCCTGCATTCAGTCAAATCCACTGTAGTCCCTACACCAAGTTGGCTTTTTCCCTAAAAGTTTTACCCAGTGAGGGGCGGGGGGCTGGAGGAGAGTGCATATCAAAGAGGAGCAGCCATCTGTCAGCACAGGCAGCAAACAGCTGGTGGAGGAGATGCAAGATGTCTGAACAAAGACGGACAAGATGGAATATGACAGGAAACAGATTTCCATCCCTTTTACCCCTCCTGCAGGAGAACAGGTTGACCATCAGAGTGCTGTGATGTCTCTCAGTCTCCAGATGCTGGCTCTCCTCTCTCCTCCTCACTCCTCTCATCTAGTCTCCTGTAATCTCCTTGCCTTCCTGTCCCTCTCACCCCCTCCCAGCAGCAGAGGGAAGGTAACCTTACTGTTGGACTTCCTGTGCTATATTTTTCCACGACTTGTAACTAGAAAGATTCTTCAGTCTTCTGCCTCGTTGCTTAATTTCCTCATTTGCATTTATGTTGCGCTCAAGAAGAACAGAGAATCTCTCACATGTAGGCACGCACAAAATTAAACTAGCGACTGGAATTATCGTGTAATAATTAATACATGATATGCTTTAATTAAACTAATTAAAATAGCATTTACTTGGTGTAGAAGTTTTTTTTTAGAATAGGATTTTTGTGGGACCTACATATTACATTCAGTGAATTATTTAGCTTTAGTAATTGACCTGCTGCAGCTTAAGTAGATACACATCTCTCCGCTAATTTGCTTAGATAAATGAAGCAGTGTGAGTTGTGTTAAGCACATTTTTAGGAAATGAGCACAGGCCTTCTGTTAATTTGTGTTGCCGCGTAAGCCGCCTCACATCAGGTCTTCTTCTCTCTCTTAGCACAGTCTATTCCCCTTTGTGCCTTTCCCCTCTCGCACCGTTAATTTGAACAGAAAATGCTGTCTCTTCCTAAATAGGGCAGTGGTGCACACTAGCTGCAATCATTAAGCCCATTTTCTGCCAGCTTAGAGCTGTTAAAATGTCGGTAATGGAGGGAAAGCAAGAGAGTTTTTGTCGACTCTCTATCCACAGTGTAATGTGTTAAGTGTGACATTGGCCAGTGTAATACTGTAATGGCCCTAATTGTCTAATCACTCTAATATGTGGCTGTTGCTCTTGGACATGACAAGGGCAAAGTGAGCTAATAAACTGTGATTACTGTCACTTGAAATCAGCACATAGAAGCTGCAGGGGGATGTTTTTCTTCACTACTTTTCCCTCCTCTGCTGTTTTGTACTTGACAGACAGGGGAAGCATGGTTGCGGTGAAAGGTCAGCTTGTGGTTGCACACCACAAGTGATGGAATGACAGAGAAAGAGAGGAAGAGGTATCACAGAAAGAGAGGGAGATGAAAAGCTGTCATCTCCAGATCTTGTCCCTTCGGTCGGTTAGATTGACAAGCTGTCAGCCTGGCCAGCTCATACTCTGTGGAACAAAGAATAGACAAGGCAGAGCTTTCAACATCCCCAACCATCTGCCTCTCTCTCTCTCTCTCTCTGCCTCTTCCTGCTCCTCTTCAGTCTACTCAGTCAGAAATAGAATGTGACATATAAGCTGAGGCTATTGAAAACTTCCTTACAGTAAGTGCAAATGCCAGTACTTTATACTCACTGTGGCTTGAGGTGAATTCGTCCATGCCATTAGGGTGGAGGTTATGAGTCACTAGTGAGAGACAGAAGGTGAAATCTAAAACTGGTGTAAAGCTGAAGACTTAGGAGCTGTGGCTGTTAAATACATTCACTGGAGGTGGGAAAAATGTAGATTCTGAATCATTAACTTCAGAAAAAGAGAAATAAAGATTAATTGTTTCATTAAAGTGGACCTATCATGCTATATTTGAATAATATAGTGTAGGACCATACCTATATAAGGCATATTTATACTTTTTTTTTCTTTTTCAAAATACCAAACAGATCATGCATTTTAGCCATGCCTGATTTTGCTCAATTTGACATTTTTTAGCTCTGTTTTTGCAAGGGCAGATTCTGTGAGAACAGCACCATCTCCAGGCCTGGCATATGTACTACAGCGTCTCCAGCGCTTTCGAACGGCAATGGCCGTGGCTGTCTCCTCCTGATTGGTGGAGTTGGCCCAATAGCCGTAGCGCCACTGTCCTGACGTCAGGACAGTGTTCAAATCTGGATCAGTTTTTATCAGATCCGTTGCAGCCCCTTTTTAGAGATTTGGGTATGGAGGAAAATAGAGAGGGTTGTGTTTTCTGACACTTGGTGAGTTCCCTGGAACACCGGGGACACATATTCATGTATAAAAGACGTACAAAAGTGCATTTTGCATGATAGGTCCCCTTTAAGGAAAGATGACTCTTGTCTAGCAACAGAAACATATTGGATGAAGAATCAAGCTTCTTCTAGCCTTATGATGATCTTACCTTCATTAAACATTTTCAAGAAGCATAATTGATCACAGAAAAATGACTGCATTTTGATTTCTTCTGTATTTGATGGTTCTAAACTCAAAAGGCTCAAACATATGATAGTTGCTAGATATGTTCATGCTTGACTTCACAGCTTGTCCTTTCTGCTATTATTTATTATAGAGTGACATTGAGCTATGATAACATTGGCCTGTAAATGGTGATGAACTGTATTTTTGTAGCGCTTTATAGAGTCTTTATGACCCCTCAAAGCGCTTTACATATACAAGTCATCATTCACACCTCATTCATACAGAGCAATGTGCCACTTGCTCCATGAAGCTAACATTCACACTGTTGGCCGTGGAACAACTTGGGCTTACAGTAAGTATCTAGCCCATGGATACATCGACATGTCGACTGCATATGAAATGAAAAAAAAGACATAACATCAGGATCTTAAGAACTTAAACCCAGTGGTTGAATTGACGTCAATATCCTCAGTAGATCCCTGGTGCATTTAGGGATATTAGATATTACATAACATATGAGACATACAATTAATCTGAAGATGCCCTGGTTTCAAATCAGAATAAACTTCTACTGTATGGATGTTATTTTTTTAACAACATCGACTAGGTAGGGCTGGTTTTTAACCTAGCCAATTGTCGGAAATGCTACTTAAGCAGTCTATCACACACGTTTTAAAACTAATAATAAATAATAATAAAATATGTTTTTAGTTGCTCAAACTCGACTGAGCTAACAACATTCAGTAAAAAGTTTCTATTTGCACTGTTTGTGCAAGTCCAACGTGTTTGTGTCTGTTTGGAGTTGATGTTTTATGCACCATCTCCAGGCTATGAAGTCCTTATTCCACAGCTTCCCAGAGACCAGTTAACCCCTCATTTCCTCCCCAGAGCTTTCAATAAGGACCACAGATGTTGTGTGTGTGCATGCGCTTGTTTGTGTGAGTCCTCGCTGTATCTTCTGAGGAGCAGACTACAGTGGTCGGGCGCTCTGATAGCCCATTTATTATTCAGCTCTACTCCAGCTGCACCAAACCCCCAAGCATCACAGAAATAAAACAAGGTTAAGAATTGGCATGAAATGTGTCTCGGCGGATCAAGTGGTAGGGGAGGGTGGGTGGAGGTTTGGGAGACGGGGGAGGTATGGGCCTTTATCTGCGCGCAATCTTTTATTAATTGCCCTTGTGCTTAGACTGTGAGTTTCTCCGTGATCATTAATGCATGTGCGGAATAACGTATTTACATGTTCTCATGCATTATGCATGGGCAGGGAGGGGGCTACAGTGTTGCGGAGGATCCTCTGCCCACAGGTCCTGTTTTTTTCAGTTTTTTCTGTGTGTGTGTTCCTGTCTGTGTCTATGTCTGTGTGGGAGCTGATTTGCATTAAACCATGCTGTAAAATACAGTCGCTTCCAGGCCCCTGTGCTGCTACACAAAAGCTATGAAGCATCGGACAACAAACAACATTAACACAGGCCGGGGTGTGACTGCCTGACAGAGGCTGACAGGTCTCAGTGACAGCAACAAGCTGTAACAGATATGTTTGCTTAGAGAGCATGCAAACATGTAGTTCCCTCTTTAGTACAATTCTCACCAATGTGCTCTGCAGTTTCTATTTGCTCTCAGTACTAACCCATTCTCACTCCCAACTCCTAGAACAGGTGCTTGGTCAGTGGGTGTAGATGTCTACCGACACACCGAGGCTCCCTTTAGACTTTAGAGTCTGTGTGAGACGCATCAAGCTTTCAACAAGCTTCTATGTGAACCCATCTGCCTCATTATTAGCATTCAGAGCTAATAATAGGAAAAAGAACAAAAACGTCCAAGAAGGGAGGAGGTCAGGATGGATGGTTGGGTCAAACAAACAAACTGTTGCCAAGAGACTGCTGTTTGTGTCCCATCTGAAACCAATTCAACATTGAGCTTATTTACCTTGCTTTGGTTATGCAACTTACAAACTTAACTAATGCCATGTACGTAGGTAATATATTCACTTACTTAACATAGCAAATAGATCTCTAACCCAAAGCACAATCTTTCCTAAACCTAAAACAAAGTAAACCTACGTTGTAAGTTTGTTTTTAAAACCAGTATGCCTGTAATTATCGGAAACCGACACACCGTCCGACACATGTAAAACTTATGTAAGAGGAGTGCTGTCGTTTGAAGTGTGGGGCCACAGGCCAAGCTTTCTGTAATTGACGAGTTACAGTAGAACTAAGAACATGCAGAGTCTTAGGAAAGCCTTGGCTGTGTGCAGAAAGAACATGTTTTAATACATCAGTGAGGATGGGGGAAGTACTATGGTGGAAAGTGCTAGTGAAGCCACTCTGTCTGTCTTGCTACAACACAGCCATGTTCATGTTCTTTTGTCAGCAGGGGTGCTGATTGATCGATTCAAAGCACATCTCCCCGAGATTGATTGATCACTGACTCCTGTAGTTCTTGTATTTCCACAAACTGCAGCTCATTAAGTCAACTCTCTGCACCAGAGTCGCACTCTTATTCTTTTTTTGTGTAAGTATTTCCTCTTCCACCACTCCTGCCTCGATTATCATAAGTCCAAACTCAGCAGAAAGCCCTGATATCGATCAGCGACTGGCCCTACCGCCCTCGTTTTAACTTGTCGTAGGTGAGCACTGTGTGTCTCATTATCTTTGTGCTGATGGCTGTGTGTTGTGATTTGTATGTTGTAATTGTTTCAGATAACAGAGTGGTTGTTGCTCGTTGAACTGCCGGCTACCTTACATCCGAACCAACCCTGCTGGATAATTACAATTGATTAAGTTACAATTGAATTAATCACACTGTTAAATCCTTGGTACTTACTGCACACTCACACTGTTAGCTGTCTGCATGTGTGCGTTAGCTGGCAGAACAAAGAAACCATTTACAGAAAAGATCTTGGCTGCAGAAATCAAAGCGATTTTATTTCATCATTAATGCACTTTTATCACACTGGGACTAAAATATAAGTAACTCAACAAAATATCAGAAACACATCATTTATTTAAAGGTTATCGTTAGTTGTGGAATGACAGAGTCAGTGAGGCAACTCAATCATTTTAGATTTAAAATGGTTGCGAAGGAAGGGTTTTCTTTAAGACAGACTGATTTTTATAATGACCAGATCATGTTTGTTTTACTCCATCTATAAAACCCAGGATGTGTAAGATTTAGTCTGAGATAAAGTTATGAAGTTAATTAAATAAACTTGTAGTTTGGGTTCACTTCCTTTTACAGTGTTTGAAAATCCTGCATACAAAATGCAAATATTGTGCACTCTGCGTGACCCACTGTGCTTCCACAATCAGGGCTTTTAGTTTTGTTAGTTCCACCTTTTTGACATTTTGCATTGTGTTGCTACCAGTGTAGGAAGTACAGAAATCTAAAACGTCCTCTTCCATGCTTAATGAAGCCTCTTGACACACAGTATATAGCTGAAATGTAAATAAAACTTGCTGCAGTTGTGTAATTTGATTGTCCAAGTGGCTCCTTAAATAGCTGCTCAGGCGTGTACAGCAGCGACAACAAGAGAACCGCCACGACTGTTGTTGTTCTCTTCAGGTTTATTCCTCCTGAAGAGTGTTGGAGTGTGTTTGCATCTCTTCGCCTCCTTCACAACATCGCAGGAAACAAAGGCGTCCTCGCTCTCTTGCAGGCCCTGATTGCAGTCATTAGGATGCACGGGCGCTCACGGTGTGGCGGGGCCTCTCCTCGAGGGGATTCAGCTCGCAAAGCGCTGCCGCTCGCCTGTTTTTAATAACAATCATATAAAATCGCTGCAATTAGCCCGCAGCTACAAGGGGATGGAGAGCAGAAAGATGTGGAGAGGGAGGCAGGCAGGGAGAGAGGGAGGGAGAGCTACAGGCTCAGATTCAGTGAACCTTTCCAATGTCAGCTCCTCTTTCACATGGAAAATTCAAGAGGGCCTTTGTGTTCATCAATTATTAGCCTTGAAAGTTAAAAAGATCCATTGTGTATTTTTAATCAGTTACATGGGGGATCTTTGAACTGACTCCCAGTCCCGCCCGGGGCTACAAGCTGAGTTACAGTTCCTCTGCCAAGTCTGCAAGTCTTTTATAAGAAAGAGAGATTGGGCGAGGTGAATGTAGGTGGCGTCTTCAGCAAGGTAGAAAAAGAGGCAGAGAAATAGACAGTTTCTTCCATCTTGGGATGTGATATTCTGAGCCTAAAGTTAGGGAAGGTAATTTTGGAGAAACCAGCTTGAGTGCTCTCGAATTTGAAAATACACAACCGGAAAAAATCTTGCCACTTCCTTACAGAGCCCCTCCTCCAACACACACGGACGCGCACATGACCAATGAGGGCACGAGATAAGTTTGTGCACAGATGGAAGGCTGACAGGCAGGTAGGCCATCCAGTTATTTTAGCCGGGCCGGCTAAAATGATTGGTTGTGCTTTTTACAGTACTACGGCTTCCACAGATGATTTTTTTAATGGATTTTTTGTCAAAGCACTTAAGATATTCATTGCTATCGGGATGTTAAGAGCATTCCATGGAATATAACAAAAAGTGTATCTCGAGCCGGTTTCTCAAACTTACCTACCCTACCTTTAACTAGGTGTTTTTCTCTATTCTGCGTACAGTATGTTAAGTACAGTATTAACCATCTAATTTGGAGTGTGCATGATCATATCCTTGATGCACTTTCTTTGCCAGAAGCTACACTGGCTGCACCATGTGGCAGAAGTTAATTTACTGATTCAGCCAAAAAGGGCTTTTCAATAAAGAAATACATCTTAAAAGCGAATTAAATACATCCCTCGAGTTATTCTTTTTTTTTTAAATATGTTTTTTAAAGTCGGCCAATGGGGTGAAAATATTATTTTAGTGAGGTTTGTTTTCACCCTATGATATTATCTATCAAGATAATAATCCCTGTCCTGCTGAGTAGATTTTTTATGTGTCACATACACTACTCAAACTTCATGTCAATTGTGTTTATCAATTGTGGTTGTTTCCAGTATCCTTATTTTGGTCAAATTTGAGATTTAACAGCAGTCCAATGAAGTCCTTTTTGCAGTTCCTCCCGTGCCAGCAGTACAAGAAACACACATCTAAGTGAACAGTGAGTCATGTGGTGGCGTGGGGACCAAACATTGTATTTTTCTCATTGACTTAAAGAGACATTTCTAATGCAGCACATCATTATTTTTTAGATAAACCAAACAAACACCTTTGCAGTGTACATCTGCCTGGTTTGGAATGTTGCAAAATTATAAATCTACTGTTGCAAAGATGTCTGCTGTTGGAACACACACAGTGACAGCAAGCATAGCCAGTTTGCCGTGGGATTCAGTTAAATAGCTCCATTCTACAGCAAGGTTAAACTTACATTCCCCAGGGGACGGAGCAGTAAAATCAAAGTGGTGCTGAAGGCGAGAAAAGATTGGATAAGGATGTTTGTTTCAAGTATGCTCTGTTTAGTTTGCATCTCCATGATTGAATTTTGTAGGGTAGCGAAGGGTGTGTGTTGGTTTGTGAAATGTTTGTTTCTTCTCTCCTCCTACTTGATGTGTTGTCATGTAGCACCACCCACAGGTCATCAGGAGGGTGACAGGCTGGTGTGCTGCAGCGCTCTGTCAGGGAAGGAACACACTAGGGTCTGACTGAAGCCTCAGCAGAAGCTTTGGTTTCCTGCTGAATATCAACTTTGAAAGCTCAATATAAAGCAGAACAATTCCCAGTCACGAACAGAGAGAGAGAAGTGCCCGCGTCATTGTTCCTTCTTGAGGGACGGGGAAAGAAAGTACAGCGCACACCAGAGAACCCAGCGCTCTCTCTCAGATTCAAGCTTTGTTCAGGCTGTGCTGAATTATTTAGCCCTGTGTTTAAAAGATGGCTCGGGGGAATTTTGACATTAGCTCTTCGGAGCCCGCACTTGAGTCTCTCTGGCCTACCAAAGCCTGGCGTTCTTTCATGAAGTGTAGTGTATACAGACAATTGTAAATGAGGAGTTATCAGGAAAAAAGTTTTGATAAAAAGCATTGTTCAAAGTCTGCTTTTAAATCAGTGGATGCTTGTTTTAGCCTTGTTCTTCAGCTCACATCGTGCTCTCCTGTGAGACTGCAGGGAAGGAAAAGCAGAACCCCCAACGCTTGCTGGTACTTTTATGATTGTTCCCTGCTATGCATGTTGTCTCTGCTTCACTTCTCTTTCCGATTGAAAATAAGCCTTGTATAGTTCTCATTAGCATTCACTGAGCTTCTCTATTATTTATAATACAAGTACCTTTATACTTTTTGGAAAGTAATGCTGTCTGAGAGGGTTTTCACTTTGCTAAGTTACTGCTGTTTTTTAAATTGTAGTCTCTCAGTATAAGCTGTGTTAGGAACAAGATGTCTGCAGGTGCAAAGGAATCATATAATATGATATAATATGTCAAAGCTTTGACAATGTTTTATGTTGTTAGGTGATTGGTTGGGGAACTCTCTGATCCTGTAACTCAGATTTCACAAGGGTTTTTCTGGGTCATGGTTACATGTTTTGTCTTTGTCAGAAGCGTATCTGAGAATATGTAGATTAGTTACAAGGTTACATCTGTGTTATCAGAGGCAGGTTTGCCAGCAGTAAAGCAGAGCAGGTCACAGGTCAGTCTGAAAAGCATTTGTTGAGCCGAACTAAATTCCACCCTTATCACTAAAACCCTGACATCCCTTTCCAAGCAGCAAGTAACATTGCTTTGACATCATGCTTAATCTTATCAGCAGACATGATGGACAAGGTCTCCTCCTTTTTTATTGCTCATTAGCCATAATTATATGAAAGCTGCCTCCATGGCCTTTTTTCTTTTGGCAGTATAATTGATTGTGGTTGTAATACGTGTGCTGCAGGTAGTTCAGATCCATTTGACACCAATCCTGTCGCAGAAACGCAAAGTTTAGCTTCCACATTCAGTATTTCTTTGATTAGACCTCAGTGGATTCTTGCGCTGCTAATATAATGTCTTCATCTCATACTGGCCTGAAATGATTACACCAGTTTTGTTCCAGAAAATGCCTGAAGTTTCTAGTGACGAACCTCAGGCTGAGAACCCAATTTTCCCCAGCAAATTCAGAAAGCCACAGGCAGACTTCCACTCCTGCAGCGCCTGCCTTTTAAATTGGGTTTTATTCATTTTATGTGGGCTTTTCACCAAAATTGCCACACTGAGGGTTACAGAATTATGTTTTAGTGTTTCCTCAGGGGGGGAAAAACGCTACACTCCCATTTCTTTTCTTTTTTGCCTCGACGAACAGTGGTGAGTACTAAAGAGAGACAAACAGCTCCGTATCAGCCGTGATTTCCTGAATAGCCCAGTGGGAGTGCGGGAAGTCGGGGTGCATGCAGCAGATCGGCGTTGCCCTGAAACATCAGCCATGCTGTGAGGGAGATGGCTTTTCTCTGCGACAGTCCGACTGTGAGCCACGGGTCTGCAAATGAAACAGTGGGAGGAGGGATGCTGCCTTTATAGATTCAATGCCCCTGTTGCCTCGCTGGGCATGTCTGCTGCTGTGGTGAGGCAGAGGGAATAAGGCAGCAATGGATAAACATAATTCAGTTGAAAATACAGTGGCTCTATTTCCTGCTGTTTGTGAATTCATCAGGCCCCATGCGGTGCCACTAGTGATTTCTAAATATATGCAGCTCTTCTGATGTAGATGTGTAAACTATGTGTGGGGTTATGGATGGCTGTGCAGACAGATTGTTTGCTTTGGGTTCTCTGTGGACCTGGTGGGTGGGATCTGCCAGCATCATCTTGCATTGTTTTCCACATGTGCTTTATTGAGTTCCCAATTACAATGCTGGTCCTCTTGTCTCGGGCTCACCGCTGCTGTTGAATTGACCTTGCATTTTTGCAAGGGAGTGCTGTTGTGTATTCAGGTCCTGAAGTCCTGTTAGGCAGACGGACAGTGAGGCAGACTGAATCCTTCTCTCCATCCCGGCTCCTGCAAGACCCTGCTTAACAGGCATCAGGTTTACAAGCTTAATGCTTGGGAGGGGAGAGCGAGCTTAGCTTGTAGCTCTCATTGCAGCTGACATTGTATCGGGCGCCCAGACAAGGCCGGGCTGCAGCAGCCTTATTAGCCTTATCAGCCTTATCTGGATTGGCTTTTCCACAGTCTGACACTAATGTAGAATGAGAAAGGTTAGGAGAGGTTTGGAATTTAATGGAATGTGTAGAAATGAGCCTCACGCTGTACATGGACAGCCATCCTCTGCGGGTGTTTTCCCAGTGCTCCACTGGCTGTCTGAACAACATAGGAAGAGGCGCAGAGGAGGACTTGCAGTAGGTGGAGGACTTGCAGTAGGTGGAGCTCTTGCGTTGGATTTTGATGTTGAAGCTTGATTCACCTGAGGCCTGTACTACGAAGCCGGATTTTCGCTTAGCGAGCTAACTTCAGGGAAAACTCTGGGTTTCCGGTCCTACGACGCTGGTTCACTTCTGAGCGGGCTAGATCTCCATGGTAACCAAATGCTGAACGGCTAGCCTGGTCCGGAGCAAGTTAGGTTCCAGGCTAAGAGATCAACTCAGTGAAAGCACCGCCTGCTGACCAATCAGAGCTCAGTGTGCGGAGTTTAAAGCTTTCAAGTCATATTACAGGAGAAAGGAAATACAGAAAAACTGCCGTTGCAGGAAAGACGGCCGGCAAAAATCAACTGACTGTGTGAACGTGAAAATGAATAGAATATCACCTCCCATCTTCAGAGCAATCTGACTAATATAACATTAGCGTTAAGAAAGCTTACTTAAATATCTGCCACAACATAAGTAACCGGATCAAAGTAACATTACGTACAGTCCGCGGCACTGAGTGCAGACGTCGATGTGTCCCATTATCATTCATATCATATCATATCACATCATATATTTCCTTATCTGAGTCAGCTTCTTGAGCCGTATCTGGCCGTGCAACACTCACAGTGTCACATACTGTATGCAGAAGTATTATTTTAAGCAACACATTAAGTTGACGAAACACTCGAGTCAAATGTAATTAAAGTCAGATCCACTCGTGTCAGACAGGGCAGTGATATCATAAACCTGTTAATGTACGCATTCAAACACTTTTTCTTTTACCAGCTGTATTCACCTTGCAGGTGCAGCTATGTTGCTTTTATCCTGGATAAAGTGTTTAAGTCATGGATGTTTAAAGTTTAACTTCTTCATATTTGACTAATATTATAGTTCACTTTTCATTCAGGAAGTATGACGCTGCGCTGTCAGTGCGCTTCTCCATGTTTGCGATTGGTCAAATGTTGCTAACCCCGGCCCTTTTATGTGAACGTGCACATAACTAGATAGTGCAAAACTGGCTTGAGTTACCGAGTTGATAATCAGCGTCGTAGGACCGCTTAGCGAGAGCGCGTTTGTTTTTGATTAGGTAAACCGGGTAACTCAAACATATCCAGGTTATGTTGAACCGGCTGCGTCGTAAAGTGTGTGTGTGTGTGTGTGTGTGTGTGTGTGTGTGTGTGTGTGTGTGTGTGTGTGTGTGTGTGTGTGTGTGTGTGTGTGTGTGTGTGTGTGTGTGTGTGTGTGTGTGTGTGTGTGTGTGTGTGTGTGTGTGTGTGTGTGTGTGTGTGTGTGTGTGTGTGTGTGTGTGTGTGTGTGTGTGTGTGTGTGTGTGTGTGTGTGTGTGTGTGTGTGTGTGTGTGTTGCTAAGATTTTATTTAACAATAGATTTACAAGCCCTCTGTGTACACACACTGCCCGGTCATAAAACACATTTTCAGTGTAAAGCTAATTGACAGGTCTTGATGGGCTGTGCAACACTGCCAACTGTTTGTGTTGACATTAGACCCATTAGTTATTGTAATAGGACTGTTATGTTTTCAGCTGGTGATAGTTTGTGTGTGTGTACACAAGCTTTATTTTCCTGCCTGTAACCAACCGCTACTTTTCTCTCACTGCGTCCTGACACCTCGGTGCACTAGAATAACCGTTAACGTCTCCCTCACAATTCCTCGCTGCTCTGCCTGTTTTACCTCCCCCTTTATGCACTCCCTCCTCCTTCTCTCTGTTTCCCTTGTGCCATCTCCTCCCCGCAATCTACCGCAGGCCCTCCATCTCTCCGGCCTGTCAGCGTGCTTTTTCATTTGGCTTGTTGCTACAGGGGGCTCGACGCTGGCAGATTACAACTCGGCAGCCAGTCATTTTCGATTTATCAGAGCCCCCCCCCCCCCCTCCCGCAGCCGGCCACACTCACTACCCTTGCCAGCATCAATCCAGACACATAGCAATTGCTCAACACCCCACCACCCATGTTCCCTCCCACCTTCCATATCTTCCTCTTTCGATCAGCGCCGAAAATGTAGCTTCCAG
The DNA here is from genome assembly GCF_902827165.1 of Trematomus bernacchii. Taxonomy (NCBI): domain Eukaryota; kingdom Metazoa; phylum Chordata; class Actinopteri; order Perciformes; family Nototheniidae; genus Trematomus; species Trematomus bernacchii. Next base: position 7,583,245 of record NW_022987513.1, read on the forward strand.
CCCTGAGACAAAAAAGAAGAAGAAATATTGTGGCAGTGGAAGCATTTAAGTTAGAGAGGCAGCTAGAGCTGTATTATTACTTAGGCCTCTGTCACTGTTGATGACCCGGGAGAGTGGAGAATATCGATCGCGTGTCACTCAAGGCATTCAGCAGATTGCATTGACAAAGCTTGTCGGGGGCTTTAATAGCAAGGTTAGTAGCCTTGGCTGTTACCCAGGAGAAAACTCTAACTGTGCCCTATTTCATGGTGGCTTTTAACCATTCCCTGGGTTCAGAGAGTGGATTGATAACAGTAAGGAAGTCATTTTACTCTCATAATTGCCTTCCTGTGGTGGACATGTGTGGCCCTCAGCGCCTGTAAAAGTGCCTTTCCAAGAACAGGGGGAAGAGGGCCATTGTCTGGCTGCTTCTTGTGACAGAAAATAGCTTCACACGAACAAATATGTGGTGCCCTTAGCAAAACATTTTGGAAGAAAAGAGGGTGAAAAAAGGAAGGAAAAATCAAAGGGGGTGTACAAGTGTGATTTATGAGTTTAAGGAAGTCCATTAGTCGCTAGAGGAAACCCAGACCAAAACACAAACAGAGTAAGGGCATGGCTTGCAAAGAGGGTCATGGAGTAATTCTTTTGTCCTGCCAAGATCGCTGATAGCTGCTGAAAACACTGCTCGTCAGAGGAGGGGAAACTGACAAGATTTGGATCTCACTTTAATTCTTAACATAAATAAGAGCTCTCAACCCCCTAAATAGTCTCTCTTTAAGCCAAGTGATGTGAAACTAGGCTGAAATGTAACAGGTCCCCCGTGTGTTGTAACATGCCTCACACACATGTTGGGAAGCTATTTCTACAAGCAGCAGAGTCATTGCTGGGTGCTGTCAGGTCTGGCCTGGCAGCTATTCTCAGTGCTGTGTAGGCTTAACTCATAACGCTGGAACAGATTTGTCTTCCATTATTTCCACAGTAAAGCTGTGCCATTGGATAACATACGTGTTTATTTTTGTATGGTTGAAGTTATTAAAAGTTTAGAGAAATAAGAGAATGTTCCATCTTGTAGTAGTAGTTTATTAAACTAATACTGAAAGTGCATGCTCAAGTGTATGCTTCTATACGTAAACAAAGACTCAACAACATCACAGCAACTGTGACATGGTCTTTATTATAACATTTCTAAATCAACTTCTAATATTTTCTTTTTTTTTACCACTTTGTGTAATCTACTTTTTAGGGTGAGTATACATACAGAATAAATCTAAACTTTGATGGTAGAATTCTAGCAGATTAAATTGGAAACCTAAAGTCATGATCTAATGGCTGTAGAATAATGAATATCTCCATTTAGATTTTTTTTATTGAAGTCTCACTTTTACTATGCTGTTGTGCCTATTACTCAATTATTTTACATAAAGAAAGATTATAGCGATTATAGCGAGTAAAGTTATTCAAGTATCAATGTTAGTTCTTTGTTACTATCCCCGGTAGCTGAAATGCACATTTGAAAAAACAGTAACTATGGAAAACGAAATGCACTTTGTCCCGTGCACTGTTGCCCAATCTTCTTCAATGAAAGCGGCTAACACTAGCTGTAAAAGTCACTTAAACCTCACAGATTGCATAAGGCTTAGTTGTAAGCGTATACTGGGGTGTTGTTAGAATATTAAAAATATTCTTACAATCTTAGAATAAGACATATACTATAGAAAATGAATCTATTGCCAGTTGTATTTGGATGTGGCTGACTCATAATGGCGATGCTTTCAACAGCACATGAAGGGAGGCAGCACTGAAACAATGCAGAGCGTGTTCTCTGAAAGATCCCCAGCCAGTCTGCTGCCTACCGGCCCATTATGGGCAGCTGCATCTTTATGGCCAGTCAGATGAAAGGGAGTCAAGTACACTTTCAATGTGGTATTATGTTAATGGACAATATCCAGTAATCATAATGGCTTTATGTACCATCTTGCATCAAAAAAGCAGAGTACGTTTACATGTGAGTTACTTCCTGTCTCTGAAGTCCTGATTATTTCAATTACAATCATGCTGTTTGGCTGTATTTGTGTTGCCCTTGGCTCTTTGCTGTGTCCCATTACCAGTCTGTTACAGCAGCCAGAGCAGATGTTTTCCAGCATAGTTGTCACGAAGCAGGCAAACTCAGGCTGTTATTAATATGGTGGGAGCATACTGCCCTGTCTTGTTTTTATGACTTGATAACGGCAGATGTGAATTTCAGGAAGGTGGCTAAATGAGGACGTTTACAGCGGGGATTAGCGATAACAGCGCGGGCCCGAGGTGGACACACTGGGTCAGCCAAATAGGAAATGTATATCCTGCCATCAGATTTTACAGCCCCCTCTAATCCTCTGAATAGCAGGTAAGGTGAGATGCAATCATACTTGTTGGTTTACACCAGCACGGAAGCCATAGCAAAGTGCATGATAGGCAGTTAACTAGATTGCAATATCCACCTGCTGACCAGAGATCAGCCTGAACCTTTGACCTTCACTTTAACGCCCACTGGGTTATTAAAACTCTAATTGGATGATTACTCACTACAGATATTCATCAGCTGATCAAAGACGGCTTGTAGTTATGAGCTTTCAGGGAAAACTAACTACTATGAATACTTTACTGTTGCATTGTCTGATTTGATACCATTTGCACTAATATGTGTAAACTGTGTTGCTGTAGTTCTTGTGTGTTTTGTTTCAGAGTGGGGGTAAATTACATGTTTATCTAGTGGCCTTCTCTCTTAAGGTTTTGAGCGGTATGTCTCTTAATTAATCAATTAGTTTATACCAGTGCGTTTATACCAGTGCTTCTCAAAGTGTGAGCGCCCCCTAGTGGTCCGTGAGTATATTGGTAACATTTCACATTTTAAATAAATAAATACATTTCAGTTTTCCGCACTCTCGCGGGAATATCTCCACAATGGAGCGAGCTTAAGTTTCACTTTGGATTGCATGATATACTGTAGCCCAGCGCAACACCTTCGTCTATGTTGCCACTTGTTTGTACCATTTTCAGGTGATTTGTAATCTGTTCGAGAAAAACGATGTGTTTTGGGATATTTGTGGAGTTAGGTGGTCCGCGAGTGTTTGAGAAACACTGGTTTATACGCTTTCTAGCTTTGTTTATCACTTTTAATCCAGTAGTTCTTTAATGCCTCAGGGTTCAGCATAGCTTTGACTTACTGTATTTAGGTCGTCTTTCTTAAATAGCCAGGGCTACATTGCTCTGCCATTTAACAAATGTATTTATCGTCTCCTCTTTCCTGAAAGGCACTGGTTATGCACATGTTCATATTCTGCAGCCATGCGTGTCATACCGAGCACTCTGCTGATATTCATGTAACATAAAAAAGCCCACTTTCCCTAAACAAGAAGTGTTTGTCTATCATATTACCACCACACATGAGCCACACACAAAGCTTGACCCAGTGTTAAGTGTCTGCGCTAAATTTCATTGCCTCCATCTACTGGAAGGCCTGCCAATATACTGGCAGTGAATTCCTGGAGGAAAATAAATGGCAATAAAAAAGAGAAATGATAGCCCCTGCAAGCCGATAGGAGAGGGCTCTTTCTCAGCTGTCTTTTTTTCCATGCCTCTCTTTATTGAGGCTGCCCAGCTCGGGGAGCTGTGATTTGGCACACTGACTGTGGCTTTAGTTGGATGGGTCCCTGAAAGCCAATATTGAAGTAACGACTCAGTAGCACAGACTGAAGAGCTGGGGAATCATGTAATTAATTGCATGCAAATTTCTTTGATGAGCAGTTATGTGGTGATGAGCGCTCAACCGGGCGGCTAGAGGGATCTTTTTGACCTCCGCAAAGTCCCAGCACCCTCCTCCCCCTGTCCCCCAATGCATTCTGGGACAATATCTAGTAATAGTATCCTCTTGGCCTGCCTGTCTGCTGTACATGGGGAATGTTAGAGTGCTGGAAATTGGAGGTGCGTAAAGTGGGCAGGAAGGTTATTTTACTGCCACGCGGGGCTACTATAACAAGATGTTCAGATATGATCTGAGAGAGTAGAGGTCTCCCGCTGCTCTTATATTCTCTCCCCCCCACCACCACACAATATTTCTCCACCTGCCCAGTTCATTATTAAATCTGGGAATTGTCCCCATAACTCAATCCACCACACTACAGCATTATATGACCATTTGTGAGAAGGAAGAAGGGTGATTGCGACACGGGGCAGAGGATGGATGTTAAAAGCATATTGATTTGTCTGTAATGTCGTCATAGATCAGAGATTTATGGCAATATATAAATGCAGCCACAAGCTCTATAGCCTCCAGCCTGCGGTGGAGGAAATGGAGTCCTTAGGATGACTGATGAGATCAAGACAGTGCTTTCAGCCACGTTTACCCCCCTCCTCTCGTCCCCCTCCCCTCAAGCCTCCATTTCCCACTCCTCCTCCTCTCAGGATGCTCTCACCCTGCGGCTGCACTGACTATTCCTCAGTGGCTCTATATCTTTGCTCTGGCTTCACATTCCAGCACAGAGGCAAGGAAAGCCTCCTCTGTGGCCTGAGATTGGTCGGAGTGAGTGCATTCGGCCTCACTGATCTCTCCCCTGCTAGAAAAATGATGTCTGACAAGGTCGCCAGAGATCACTGCCGCTCAATGATGTTAGAGGATTGAAAGGAAATGGAGCTTCTCCATGGTTACAGTCTTAGGTACTAATAAAAACTGCTTTACTGGCTGACTGCAAGTGACATCTTATCCACAGGCAAACAGTAGGCTTTGGGATAAACATGACAAGTATTTGTAATATGTCATTTCGTCACAGTGATGAAAGTACACACGACATCCATGCTACAACTACAGGGATAAAAAGAGGTATTAAGGGTTATTTTCACACATTGGGCTTTTTTTCCACACAGAGCTAACAGTAAACAAATCTGGGGCAATGGAAGCCAAGCGCTGATGCTCAGTGACAGGCTGTGAGCGAAGGTGGCAAAGGGGGTTATGGGTGACGAGAGGGCCATGCGGGGCTCCTGTCTGCGGCAGTTAGAGCAGCTGGGCCTCAGATCTGAGCACAGGGTCAGAGCCAGGCCACACTGGTGGGCTCGCCAACACAGTGCACTGTCAGAGAGATGACGTAGGGTTTGTTGTCGCCCCCGCACAGTCCCTGACAAAACCCTCGGCCCCTCTTTTTACATAACCGTCTCTTCAGATAAAGCCGACTGCGAGTTAAACAGGCCCAGCAGTTTCCAACTGCTGCTGTCGGCCAGTCCACAGTGGTTTTACTCTACAGGCTTGCTGTGAGGCTGATGTGATGTAGAGGCTGGTATGGACGTAATTAGCGATGTTTAATGTGGTCTAATGTTTGGCAATCGTGTCTCCTAAGGCTATTCGAGAGCGCCTGTATAAAGTCGGCAGGAATTCTTCAAGTTGTTCATTTTAACTGCTGAGTCGTGAAGCTCACAAGCACTTTAATAGCCTTGGTATATAGACCTCTGAAGGCAGCATAAAGGAGATATTCAAAGTGTAGTCAGTGGAAACCAAGGGGATTTGACAGTGCCGCAGGAAATAGACAATTTATTATCAGCAACACAGCCTAGGTAGTGGATTATCTATAAAACTTTCATTGTCCTCCCTCAGTGGCAAGCAGCCATAAAACTTCCCAAATGAGGGACTTGTTAATTTACTTGTTAAAGCAAATTAAAAATGTATAAGCGCTTTTAGGTAAATGAGATCCTCTTTCATTGCTGCCCTAGTGGGATTCTCTCTGCCAGATCCTGAGAGGACAGGTTAGCTGTTCTGAAAGCCGCAGAAGAACAATAAAAGCCGTTAAATTGTTCCAGGTTTTATTACCGCTGAGCTCCGCAGCTGCTGTTGTGCGTAACTAAGGGAAACCAGGAGCTGATGGCTATCCCACTGAGGCCAGTACAGAAAACTGAGCCTGCTTCTCTCTGCGTTTCCCTTTTTTTTCCATTTCTGAGGGATGGGGATGGGTGGGAGGAGGGGAGGGGGGGGGGAGTGCTGGGCGTGCTGGGCCAGGCAGGTTGTGTATGGCTCTGTTTAAAAAGGCCTTTGTGGTTAGAAATGTTAGCAGGCCTACTTTTGTGCTTGATTGCATCGCGTCTGTAGTGCAGCCCTTGAGAATAGGTCAATACACTTGTAAAATTCCACTATGGCAACGGTGAGCACTTTTCAGTAAGTGAGAAAATAATTGACTCCACATGTTCAAGACAATGTTGTAATAGCTGTTGCAGCACACTTTTCAGGGGAAAACCATTTAAATGAGATATTTCATAATGTATCTGCTCTCTGATCTGGGGACGTACTGTAGTGTGTATTCTGAGTTGTGTTTTAGTGGCTGCATAACACAATTACCTCTCTGCTGCCATTCACCACAGAAACTGAAATGAAAATATTCCATATTGATTTTTTTCTTTAATGACATTTCTTGTATTATCAAGAGGGGCTTCTTGAGCTTTGGTAGACAGCGTTTATGACATTCAATAGCACCTTTGGTATTTCATTTGGCAGTATCAATAATGCTGCTGTGAGGTTGCTGTTTATTATCTATTTCTTTCAGGCAGACCTTTAAAGACATGTTGAAAAGAGAGGTCCTACTGTTATTCCTCATTTATGTGAGGAATAATTAAAAATCAGGAGTGTGGAGAATGTAATAGTGAATATACAGTTTCACAGGAGGAACCTAGCTTTGGTCAAGGCCTTTCAAGAAATAAAACCTACTGACACATTACTGGAAAGGAAGTCTATGACAGCTTATTTGTATTTAAATAGATTGAGGTTTATTATTTGGTGCCTGTTTTCTTTTAGATAATATGGATTTATAGTGTTAGGTTTCGTTGGGATTAGCATGTTAATGTACATTTCATACAGTATGACGTCAAATTGAGATTATATTGCATTCCAACTGCAAAGCTTTTGTTTATTTTGTGTACTCGACAATATAAGTAGTATAAGAAGTATACTTCATTAACAAGAACTTGGCAAATGTTTTGTCTTGTGTTATCACAAAAAGTCAAACTTAAAGAGACATCTTTGTACATAAACTAGTGGATATATCTAGGTGCTTAGTGTACTTCTGCATTCAAATTTAAAGTGGACCTATCATGCTATATTTAAATGATATATTGTAGGGCCATACCTATATAAGGTATATTTATACATTTCTGTTTTCAAAATACCAAACAGATCATGCATTTTAGCCATGCCTCATTTCGCTCTATGTGCTGTTTGCTGTCTACGGGTCTGATTCTGCTGACCACGCCCCCCTGCAGGAGAGGGGAGACGTGCTCTGATCAGCTGCTGGGCTGTCAGAAGAGGGGGAGAAAAAGAGATCTCCGTCCTCCGTGTTTTATTATATTATTATATAGAGTCGTTATTCATTTGTTTTAAAGCTCAATAAATAACAAAGAAGACCTTTGACCGGCACTTTTCTAATTTTGTCCGGAAGATTTAAACTTTAACAGACATCTTGACCGCCGAAAGAAACTGAAACTGAAACTCTGCCGCACGGTCCCCTCGTTCCTTGGAAGAGGCGGAGAGGTGGGTGTTTGTCATCTGCTGGTGGACTAACCGGAGAGAATTACAGTGCTTGCCTCGACGGGGAGGGATTGCATTGAATTAAAGCAGCAGGAGCAAACGCTTGCCTCGGGGAGGGAGAAAAAAAGCCACAGCGGAGAATAAACAGAAGGGTAACCATGGTAACTATGGGCGGGAAGTCTTCTTCGCTGCTTTTGTGGCAGACTACAGCGCCACTTACAGGCCTGGCATATGTACTACAGCGTCTCCAGCGCTTTCGAGCGGCAATGGCCGGCCGTGGCCCAACCCCACATTCCCCTGATAGGTGGAGAGTTGGCCCAATAGCCGTAGCGCCACCGTCCTGACGTCAGGACAGTGTTCAAATCTGGATCAGTTTTTATCAGATCCGTTGCAGCCCCTTTTTTAGAGATTTGGGTATGGAGGAAAATAGTGAGCGTTGTGTTTTCTGACACTTGGTGAGTTCCCTGGAACACCGGGGACACATATTCATGTATAAAAGACGCACAAAAGTGCATTTTGCATGATAGGTCCCCTTTAAATACTGACTAGTAATGACTCTGTTTAACTCGGTTTTGAGTATCACTGGAAACTCAGACATAACGGATGCATTGTAATTGTTCGGGGACGTTCAGATGTCACCACTGCACTATTCAAATAAAGTATGGCAGTTCAGTAATTGAATAGTTTCTAGTAACTTAAGATCAAGCATTTATATTTCTTTCAAAGAATGATTTATAAGAAACGTTAAATGATGTCTCGTACTTGCGGGCTGAACTGTTTCATGCTGAGGTTTCGGCTGCTCTCTTGCAAAGCCTCACGCTGACTGCTGATTGAAAACAGTTGTTGATGCTCTACTTCAGTGAATTCAGACTGGTAAGAGAGACAGGGAAAAAAAAACGTTATGCCTTAACACAGAACAGATTGCAGGAAAACAAGACCTCACTGTGTGGAAATTAATGGCAGATGCACTTACTAGTAGTTTAAATGTTTCATTAGGCGCTAATGTCTGGCTGTGTCTTTAATTGTTGTGAAATTAGCCTCTGGAATATTAAAACCATCTGTCTGTTATCCTCCTGCAGGGCCAGTTCTTACCCGGGCTGCGCAGATACAGTTAGGTCATTAAATAAATGCATCCGTATGCCTCGACCTGCGTCTTAATTAATGTCTTTATGCTATTGCAGTAGCACACACCAATCTGGGGCATCTGTGCACACACACACACACACACACACACACACACACACACACACACACACACACACACACACACACACACACACACACACACACCACACACACACACACACACACACACACACACACACACACACACACACACACACACACACACACACACACACACACACACACACACACGGCTCGTCTCCCTGCCTTTGATCTCTAGTGCATTGGGTTTCATTACGTGTCTGAAACTGAAGCTAAGTTTTAAAGGCTATAAAAACAAACACAGTAAAATGACTTGAATGCATTAAGAAGTTGGAATGATCTGACCAGCGGTATTAAAGCAAAGGTCACAAAGACTGCCCCCCTCTCTGCACCCACACATGGGCTTCTCATTTACATTTATTATCAGACAGCAGGTCATTAAATATCAACTTCACTTTTTGATGGCACTGACCACCGGCATTCCCTCCATTTGTTGAAGACATCCATTAATCACACCATAAAAAATGAAATGAATCCATCATGTGAAACTCCGAAAGTGAGAGCGATGAAGAAAAGAAAAAAAAAACACAATTCTCCAAAGTAATTTAAGGGAGCTCAAGGGGAAATTAAAAGGAACAAGCCGAGGGATACGTTTTCAAATAGCTGTGTAATCAGGTCCCGAGCTATGTAATAGCCCTGAAAGATGAGCCGCTCTTTATTGGAATGTCTTTATTAGACATGTTCTTCAGACATTACACAGATTTAAATTTGTGCAAGATTTCTGATTTCATGGAGTACTTTCCCACTGATAAGCCAGGATACAGACGATGTGATTATACGGTTTCACTACTGCAGAGTCAGTTTGATACCACGTTGATTAATAAAATCTCCATATCTCTACCACACTTGCCTTATTATATTCTTCATAAGCTTACTCTATATGGGGTTTGGATCGTGTATATGTATATATATATATTATATATACATGTGATGCCGGAGTCAGCCGCCGCTTTCAGTAAGGTCTGTGTTTTTGTGTGTGAGCACATTCATAAATGCATGAGAATGCTGGTGTGCGCTGCCCGGTGTTGTCAGCAGGGACACAGCCTGGTTAATAAATATTATAGGTCAACATGTTTTGATGAAGGAGCCACAGACCGGGGAGTAAACACCTTCCCTCGCTCTTTCTTCATTTCAGTTCACGGGCCAGGGTGGATGAGATATTATTCCCCTTTTCTCTCCAAAAAGATGTAAACTCCCCTCAGACAAACTGGCATTTACAAGAAAAAGAGAGGAAATGTGTCCCTGGTTTGTGTGGGAATAAAATGTGTTGGAGATAATTAGTGCTATCACAGCGCAGGGCATTGGTGTCCATGTGTGTGTGCACGTGCCACATTTGATCCTTGTGTGCTTTAGTCTCAGCAGTGCGTGGCTACATAGACACACACTGATGCACACACACATATTCAGACATGTGCACACGCAGAGACAAACAGGCCCATCAGGCATTCCCTGTGCTCAAAAATCTCTTATCACATTCACACTCTGGCGAATCCACCCGCCTTCCACCCATCATGCAATTCTCCCAAGGAATAGGATTCCTTTCACACCGCTAATGGCTACAGAAAAGGGAACATTTTAATTTTAATTACCCACTCAACTCAAGGGTTCTTTTGGTATTCCCACAACTTGTGCCCTTTCATCACACTAAATAATGGCCAATACCTGAAAAGAGAATACTGAATGAGAGGTAAAAAAAAAAAACATACTCTAGCGCTGTCACTTCTCTCCAGAGCTGTAGAGGGGAAAGGAGAATGCCATCATATTATAGTCCAAGTCCTTTGTGTGTGCAGCGCCAGGATCTGCTTTTCCTATTAGTTGGCAGAGCAGCCGTTCACTACACTGTCCCATAAAGCCATCTTTTTATGAGCTTTGAAATGAAACCTGCAGTGTTTGTCTGGTCTGGAAGGAGCAGCCTGGGAGCTTCAGACGACATAAATCGCAGACTTGGCCACGAAGTACAGACCCCACCTCCTCCTTCCACTCAGCTCCGCACTCCCAAGAGTCTTTTATTGTTCTACAGATTTTGAAGGGCCTCAGATGCTGTGCGGATTGTCACATCCTCTTTTTCATTCTTGTAATTTTGCAGCATTTCCAACAGAGCGTCTAGAGGATGACACTTGCTGAGCTCCTGCTGCCTCGGCATGTGGTGTCTGCTTGGAAAGGATAGAGGCTCCATTTGAAGGTTCTGGAGGGGTCTTTGTCCCTGTTCTCTATTTCGTGGGCTGAGAGGAGTCTCCTACTGCGAGATCAGATGGCGTCTATCATTGGCAAGCGGAGTGATGGCTGCTGAATAGGCTCAGAAACATGACAGATTTACAGAGACAGCACGGCGGCTCCTGCCAGTTCACACATATTCATGAGCCGATTCCTGTGTGACGCCATCCCTGCGCCAGCGTTATACATGTTAAGCTCTAAACTGCAGTGTAACCACTTTTGCTTCATGTTGTTAACCCTTGCTGTCATTGTGTGTTATGTTTGGCAGCTGAAACCGGGGCAGAACAACTGTAAGGGCAGCGACAGCGAGAGTGTAAGCGGAAGGTCCAAGCCTTCCATCAGGAGCAGCTCCAGAGACAGGCTGACAGATGTGAGTACATTAACACTTAAAAGTACTGCTTCAGTGGCAGCTGAGGTCCTGTGTTTGTAGTGAGTCATCTTCTTAGAAATAATGCCAAAATCAAATATCTGAGGTCATTGCCAGTTGGTCATTTTGTGTACATAGTTAGGATTTACATTTCAAATATATACCACACAAAAGAAACATACTTCATAATTATACAACAATTCTGGGCCAAACGTTTACCAACTAACCTCTCCAAAGTTGATTTTACATTTACATGCAGTGGTCAAACTCCCAAAGAATTTGAACATACAAAACATATCTCTAGGGCAGAACAAGTTGGCCTGAAAAGTAAAGGTAATGGTTAAAGTTCTAGTGTCCAAACAAATGTTACATGTTTCATGCGTTAAAATCAATGTGTTAAAAGTAAACATGTTGTATTTTTACATAGGAAAGAGAGATGGCATTATTGTAAATATTTATCTCCCAATTCATTAGCAAGTAATCTGCTTGGAGTATTCATTAGTTAAATCCCTTGTTGCACAACATTGGCCTTAACAAGCAACAGCTTCATGTAATAAACTTGTACACATTCAACTTCACGTCAAACCACCTCTGCATCATTACATGTAACAGTTACTGCTAATGCTTTAAAGTATTAGCTTGGGATTGTCAATCAGTGCATGATCTTTCAGCGCAAATGTTATACATCCTACTACAGTTTCATTATCCAAGAATCATTATGTGTATGTGGCCTTGCACCTGCGGAATGTCACAGACAAAAGGTAAGTTATAGATGTGATATCATCTATTGGTCAGGATTTCTTTTGGTGTTGAAACAATACAATTCACACACGCACACACATACACACACACACACACACACACACACACACACACACATACATACTGTATTCTCTCTCTCCCCCCCCTCCCAGAGGCTCTATTACTTACCCAGGTCCTCGTTTCTTGTGGAGGAGCTGGAGGTGAGCATTAGCTGACAGAAGAAAGAGCGCGGCTACGTGTCCCCTGGCCCTGTGACATATTCAGGATGTAAAGCGTGCAGGCTCGAGGGACTCCTGGCCCCTTCTCTTTGATTTGTGTGGAGAATCTAGAGTGAAGCAATCAGATATCTGGCCGTAATTAAAGCTGTCAGTTAAGAGGCGCGCAAGTCTTTGAGAAAGACATGGTCGAACAACTGAAGCAAAACGGATTCTGCGTGTAGCTTTACGATGCTTGACTGGGCATGAAATGAAATAAGTAATTTGATGTTGACAACAGAAATTGAAATGATACTCGTGATTTCTGTCTGACTGCACTGTTGGCAACTGTGCAGCAGTATACAGTACCATGACAAATGTTGCTTCAACAATGCAGGTTTGACATTTAACCTATGTACATGTATGGATGCTTTAACGTGACTGCCATACACATTGATAAAAGCATTCAATGCGTCATCTGTTGCATCCTGATCTCTAATAACTAAATGCTATTACAACAACATAGGGCTTATGCAACACTGAAATACAGTTTGATAATTGTCAAATTGTTCCTAAATGTTTTTATTTTTTGCAAAGAATTGTAGGTTAATGCATTTTATAGTTGCAAACATTTTTCTTTACCTTAAGACAGTTGGCACAAACATTTTTTATTTCAAGTGGTGTTATCCTAAAGGGCCATGCAAGTATTCATCTGTTTGCATATATTCTAATATGTTTTAGAGGCCTCTGCTTCAGTTTAAATCTTTATTCAGTGTTTAAAATTACATAATCTTTTGCTTTAATTTGCAACAGTCACAATCTCACTAATCCTCACTGGCGAAACATTTCCTGCCATTCACATTACATCGCTTTGATACACTCTGACTTGTTACACACTAAACAGTTACATCATGTTATGGTCTATGCATGTTGCTTCACTTCATCTTATTTCAATTTGAACATTGTATGTGAAATGGTTCACTACATTGAATATAATTAACAGCCACAGTCCCATGTGTTACTGTGATTTATTTGATTGGAACATTTCCTAAATTCCCAAATAAATCTGGTATTTGTTTGAAGAATGTCAGGTTTCCTCAAGCAGAAACTCTATTTTCCCATCTGCAGACTTGTTCTCAGGAAACATCTGTCGCCCCTTTATAATCACGTCCACCTGAGCTGGCTTTGAGCCACTCCGTACATCTGGAGGATAGAAGGGAATGGCCGCTTTGGTTCCCCCTGCTGCGTCTGGTCAAGAAAGCCTGCAGGAGATGGAGCATGTATTCAGTAGAGCTGCTGAAAGCTGGGCCGCACGAGGAACGACTTTTAGACCCCCATGTCACCTTGTACGGTCCGACTGTGTGCGGCTTCATCTCCGGTCTCCACAGGTTTCTAAACAAGTCCCTTCCAGCTCTGCTGTAAAAACCCACTTCACATGTTGCAAGAGGTGCAAGTCGTAGCTTTTGCAGCGGAGGACAACAGGAAAATTGATGAAAATAAAAAAGTTTTGTTTAGTACTGAAATTCCTTTATATTATAATGAAAGAAAACATTGGTTGACTTTTAAATGTTATGTTATCTTCTTTGTAGGTCAATGTGCTTGTTCCACTGAAATGTTGTGATTGTAACACGGCACAAAGCAACTGTACTGCTCCTGTGGTTCAGCTGCACAGAGGCGCTCCCATACAGTGCAAACACAAAAATAAAGCATCTAAGTCAGTCGTTAGTACCAGGGAGCGGTGTGAGACTGGAGCGAGCTTTGACCCGAACTGTTCATTAGACCCAACAGTTCGCTAATGGTATTTGCTCTAGCACTCCCTTCCCCTCATGGAGCGACCACGCTCCGATGAAGCAGATGAACCGAGTTTGCCGACCTGGCACTGGCTGGCAGGGAGATGGAGGCCAGAGGAGGTCAGGCCTGGCAGCCTCCTCTCTCCGGCTCGCCTTCCCTCCTCACTCCGTCCTGCCAGCTCATTAAGGCCTACAAATGGCACATCAGCTCGCCTGTGTTTGCCTCAACCCCAAACCCCAGCTAAATTGGCAGGCTTAGCAGCATTTTCTCTGAAGCGCTGGGTTCCCTTTTGGGTTTCGTTTGAAGCCGACATGGCAGCCACCCCCCCCACATCCCCCACCACACCCCACCCCTTCAGTCTGGGTGGCAGACATTCATGCAGGCAGCAGTCCTGAGCAGAGGGAGTCTGTTGGATCAGGGAGGGCAGGGAGCTTGGGATGAATCACTCCCGTTTAGTCTCTGCGGCAAGGGGTGAAATGCCATCATTACCCAGCTGCCTATCAAATAAATTGGCAATTACTGGCCCGGGATTGCGAGTAAACAGCATGTTACTCCTTTTTTTTTCACCCAAGGCTCTTGATGAGAGGTGGGTCCATTAGAGAGAAGCTCCGGAGTACTGGGTCAGAGCCCGCCAGTCAGTGTTAGCCAGCCTGATGAGAGGCACAAGAGGCAGACTATAATGAATGCACCGCTATATTTCAGTGCCATTTTTATCGACAGCCAAAACTGTTATATTGTGCTGTAGCTGCTACTTAGTCAATTCTAACTGTCAAATTGAAACAGATGCAATGCTGTCTATGCTTTTGGACAGCATTTGTATACATATTATATTTATACATACATAAATACATACATATAACACTTGATTGGTGTTATTCCAGACATTTTTTTCATGCTGGTTTTTCCAACTGAAATGAAAATGTGAAATTGTGGTTTCCTGAAATCCATACGTGTGTCCTGGCTCCACTCGCACGAGAAGGTTTTCTTGCGGTGAGGTCTTGGAAAGTTGTTTTGTAATGAAACATCTGGAAGTGATATTGTTAAAAGTCAAGCACATCGTCTTCCCATGCTTTTGAAGCGGTTTCAGTCCAAACACAGCTAAATTCTCTCTAAAACTGAACTCAGTTATTACTGGCTTTCCACTGAAAACAGGACAGCCTATTCAGAATCCTGTGTGCATGTGGTGAAACCATTTCCAATACTCAAATTACAGCTTTTGGAAGCAGACTAATGTCATAAAGTATATTTGTTGTTGTTAAAATCACTGTTATGATTAAGTTTGCTGGAGCATACCGAGACTGCACATAATGTTTTGTCCTTGACTGGAGCGTACAGTCTTTCCATAAGCTTCTTGTCTGGAAGGAATCTCACTGTCCAAGTGAACTGCTTATGTAATCCCACCTTCTCAGTACATTCTCCAATTATTTCCTGACACTCTGATGTAAATGAGGTCGCAGTCCCCCTACATGTCCAGATATGCTGGCCAATTTGCTCCGACACAGGACTTGTAATTGCTTGCATCAATTATCCTTCTCTTTCTCTCTCTGCCTCTCAATAATTTGAAATGTTTCCTATTAGAGAGAAACATTTAGATACGGAAGCAGAAATGTTGTACCTATAATTAGCTCATTATCGTGGGATCGTACTCTTTGCTGAGGCTCCAGTGTGTGCATTGCGGTGGTGTGAAATGAGCAGCACATGCAGTACAGGCACTACTTGACTTGACTGTCTCTTTGACTGTTTAATGGGTTTTTCAGCAGTGATGTAAATAAGTCAGGGCAGATTGAAAGACCAAAAACAAGAGAAATGCAGACATTGTTGGGATTCTAACTTGTTGTGCAGATAGTAATATCAGGGACAAAATGGCACCTGGTGCTAAACTGGTTATACCCACAAAACTACACTTATAAACTAACACTGAAAAGCCTACTCATCCCCCCATATAGGGAACAAGTCAAAGCTTTTGGGAAAAAAATAATATGGGTTAGCCTTATTTTAAAATAAGTTAGTGCTGGTGTGGAGGCGTGTGGCACAGTGGATAGAGCCTTGGTGTTGGTATCAGGGTGTCACAGGTTCAAACCCCACTGCAGTCAGCATGTCGTTGTGTCCCTGGGCAAGACACTTCACCCCAAATTGCTCCTGTGGGGATTGCCCACAGTATTGAGTATGTCAATTTTGATAAAAGCGTCTAACAAGTAACATGTAATATAATGCGTGTAATAGCTCAAGGCAATTTTGACAGCTTTTCATCATATGCATGGAACAATATAGAGGCCAGCTCAAGAAGTCCTTAGAGATCAAATTGACTGGTACAGTATAGACAACTAAAGGAAGTAAGTCTGTTTTCTCAAGCTTATCACAACGTTTTGACAGGATGACTCATCCTTAAAGAACACCTGGAACCTTTTTTCCTCACTAGCTACCTAACTATCTATCTAGTCATGTGTGCTAAAGTGATCCTGTCCACTATTAGATCTTTACAGCTTATTTTTATAGTTTATTATGCTATGTTCTGTTAATCACTACACAGCCATTTGCCAGATGATCCAGACACAAGATCACTTGAATTGCATATGCTTTTGACTTTTAAATGTAACCCCAGAAAGTGACCAGACATGCTTAGTATCACCTCTGGCTCTCAAAATCAACTTCCCTTTTGTCTCGTCTCCCTCTCTCTTATTTCTATTTTTTCTCACATTGCCTGAAGTAGGGTTGACAGCGACAGATTGTGACACTTTGTGACACGGCAGTCGGGCAAAATTATCCTGTGCCTCCATCGCCCTGCCAGTACCCAAACAGCCGAATGTCCGTCAGGGGCCTGTGAGAGGTCCCGCTGGATGGCTTGTCTCTACAAGTGCCCGGGGCACGCATGCCTCCCTGCCCACATTCACAAGTGTTTAACTCAGACTCTGCTGCATCTACTCTCCCGAAATCTAATTAGAATGAGAGAAGCACAGTGTGATTGTGTGCAGTGACCTCTAAGCAGGCCCCAGGTTAAGAAGACATGGCACTAGTTTATCTCTGCTAATTATTTAACACACCTAGAGGCATGAAACACAAAATAAAATATGAGGTATCAGAGGAACATTGCAACCTTTCCTGTTTTTATGTTACTGTACACCCAGTAAAATAAGGCCCTTTAATTGTTGAAATTGATACAGAGTGAGGTTGGTGTGGTAAATACTGTTCTGGCTGATGCTGACTCGATGCAATCCCTCAGTGCTGCGGATGATAAATCTATTCTCATGGAAGATTAATGGACTGGAGAAGTGGTGTTGAATGTCATTGTTGAAGGTTGAAAGTATTGAGCGCCTGAATCCTATCCATATGTTTTCAGGAATGACATAAATAGGCTCAGCCGGAATCCATTTTGACTTATCAAGCTTAAACCAGTGCCAGAGCCATGCAGTACTTGCCAAGTATTCAGGCTCTGAGGCTTCCAATAACAAATCCTATTCCACATAATTCCCACTGAAATTGGCCATGGCAATGCACTGCCACCCTGTTTTTGCTTTTGCTGTGTGTCCCGCAGCTCTTGGCTACGCATTACTTCCGCATTCCCTGTAACCCAACCCTGTAGCCCCAATTTTTGATGTCATACCAAGCTCTGGTGAGGGAGTCTCTCTGCTCTTTGTTCCAGCTTTTTCAGCGTGGAGGCTGTTCCGGTGGGGTAAGTTGAATAAGTGGAGCCCGGAGGAATCTCTACAAAGGTCTCACTCTGATTGGATGCATGCAGAGCCCAAGGAGAGCGCCGGTTGCCATAGCAATGAGAGCAATGTGGGAACTGGCTGCATGAAGGAGAAAGGGGAAGTGGTGCTTTCTTTTGTGATGGGAGGTCTTCATCGACAGACATTTCTCTTTATGAATACACCCAGTCCAACACGAACATAAACACAAATACACAAACGGTATTACACGTACCTTTTTACCCCCCAAAGAGAAGCCGAGATAGAGTGCATACTTCAATCACAATGGCCTGGTAGGGGTGTACTCGGGCCCAAGCTGGGAGCCAGAGAAAACACAATCAGACACACCGGGAGGCCAGAGCCATCTCCCCCTCATAAACATGATTACTGGCCATTCACTGCTACATATCGCTTACCTCTCCTGAGCCGACAAATCATCTTTACCCTCTCTCGTGGCTCATCGCAGCCACTATAAACAAAGAAATGAGGGAAATATCTCTATCTGCGCCCAGATCTCTTTTTGTGTTGTTGCTTGAATCCATGTCTGACTTGGAGAGGCTTTTCTAACTCGTTAACCCATAGCATTAAGGCCTCATATCAGAATAACCAAGGGCTGATGCAAACCTCTCCAAGGAGCATATGTTTGTGTTCATGCATGCGTTTTATATATGTGAATCCCTGGTGTGCCTATGTTTAAACCACAGTGTTTAGCTGCAGGGTTTAGAGACTGTGTGGGAGGGTTGAGTTTTGTTTGTGTTGTGTCGAGTCTTGTTGAGTTTGTTTGTGGTGCACAAGAGGCTGCACATTCTGTATGGGGATTACTCAGGAAGACCTGCTGGTTCATGAACCCTTTCCGATCTGTCATGTCTATTGGCCAAAGCACAGCAGTTGAATATACATTTTTCTCTCATGCATGTGATGATCCTGCAGTTCTTGACAGCTGAATAAAACTCAAATGGAATCAGATACCTATAGAATCCCAGATCTGCTTCTCTCCACAAACTATAACCCGATGCCTATGATCTTTGCTACAATAAAAGAAAAAATATTATTTTCAAAATGCAGCCCATAATCTGAGTTTTCCATTCTTTAAATAAATCACAAGCTGTGTGCAGTAAAATACTTTATGATCATTGGACCGCACTTACTCCGGAAAGTTCTCATGAGCCTATTTACTGTGCATACAACACACCTGGCAGTTTGTTATTATATTGCCACACTGTTTTGATACTGACATTTTATTTTTGCACTAAGGCGTGTCTGCACTATTGTAATTTTTTCTGTTGACTGTGGTAAATAAAAGAGAGAACCAAATGCACTGTACAAAAGATCAGCTTTATTGTCAATTTACAATTTACAATTTACAATTTACATGCTGTTCAGATGCCTCATAAGGGCTGTGCGCATGTCTTGCCCCCCAGCCTCGACAATGGCTGGCCCATCAAGCTGGGGTCGCCGGTAAGGCAGTCCATTCCTCCCTGTACTCATCACCACGACGCTCACACAGGTTATGCAATACGCAACATGCTACCACCTGGATTTTGATATTGTCCATGTTGCAGTCGTTTCGCTTCATCAAGCACCTCCATCTGCCCTTCAGTCTGCCAAAAGCGTTCTCCACCACCACTCGTGCTGTGCTTGTTTTGTAGTTGTACGCACGTTGCTGGGGTGTGAGCCTTCCATTGTCTTGGAAAGGTTTCATCAGCCATCTTTGCAGGGTGTAGGCTGAGTCACCAAGGATATAGTAACCCACATCATGTCCACCAATATTCCTTGTTACATGAGGAAGTAGACCACCTCTATCCACAAAACTATCCAGTGATGACATTCCTAACACTCTGCTATCATGCATGCTACCTGGTAAGCCAACAAAAACACTCCAAAAGAGGCCCTTACCATCCACAACACCCTGCAGGACGACCGAGTGCCAGCCTTTGCGGTTGAAATATTCGTTGTGGTATTCCTCTGGTCTCAGAATGGGGATGTGTGATCCACCTACTGCACCTACACACTGTGGCACACCCCATCTGCCCTCAAAAAATAACGCCATCTCCTCTAACTTCTCAGAGTTCGGCCATGGCATGAACTCAGGAAGGAGTAGCGTCACAACAGAGGAGCAGAACTCCTGCACACAGCAACACACCGTAGATCTGCCGACTCCAAACAAACGAGAGATGGTCCTGTATTCAGAGTTGGTCGCAAGTTTCCACAGTGCTATGGCGATTTTTTTAGGCACGGGTACACACTCCCGGTAGTTGGTGTTGCGTCTCCCCAACGTTGCTTCCAGGCGAATACAGAGGAGTTGAAAAGAGCCCTTGGACATTCGGAAATCTTTGATCCACTGCACATCGGTGTACGTTGGCACCACCTTCTCCCACCAGGCCGACGTTCTATTGTTCACCCAGAGAGAGCGCGGGACACGACACGTTCCGTAATATTCGCATATCTGAAACGCATACAAATACACAAATTAGCTCTACATAACTCCACAAATCCTACATTAGATAGTATTAATGTGATTTACTGAACTTACCATTGCTGTTCTTAGGGCGTGATAACGCTCATCATCCTCCGCTGTCCTACGGCGAAACATGTCCATAGCGTGTGCTTGTCGTCGTCCAATTCTTTTGTTAAGGCTTCTTAACCGCCTCCGCCTCCGAATCAGCATTGCTATTGCATTTGACTGGTCGACGATCTGTATTTGTGGCTGAGTTATTGGCTTAAATAACTCTGTTACGAAGCTGTATAACACGAGCACCAAAACCACAACTTCAGTCAACTCCATACCTGACGTCGGAAGGTAAACAGACGCATACAGCGGAAGCGGAAGTTTTTCTTCTTCTTCTTCTCTCGGTTTCTTCTTCTTCTCTCGGTTTTTTGGCGGATTGCAACTTTAAGGTGCATACCGCCACCTACTGTACTCGCCGTGAAGTTGTTTGCGGCCTGCCAGTAAACTCAAAGCAGAAGAAGAAGAAGTGACGTCAGCGGCTTCATTTGCCTAATCCACCCCCAGGAACTCATTTTGGTGTGAACGCGATCTGCTTTAGTTCATCAGAACTAAAAGAGCTCTCATGAACTAAGTTCTCATGAACCTTTGTGGTAAAAGTACTTGGTGTGAACGCGCCATAGTGTATTATTCACTGTAGTATCCATGGCTTTCACAAAACAAGTTGTAATAATGAAAAATAAAAACAATTATAGGAAACAACAGTACATTACAGTAATGTGTTGATAACAATATGTTACCAAGAATAAAATGGTGATATCAGTGCAATATTTGAATGAAAAGCATGTGCAAAAACAACACATGACAATTTTGGGGGACTAGATTGATAATCGCCATATTAAAAGGCTGAAGTTCATCCTCCCTTATGTTCCTAACAATACAGTACTAATTATATATTTAATGGTGTCACCTGGAATCACATTTTCTGTGTAATAACCATCATTCAGGGCTGCACAATGCTAAACTTCCTGTTTCTATGCAATGTGTATATTAATATTGCAAATTATGCCACGTTTTTATTTTGTGCATATGCACACTATGCAATAATTGCTTTCACCTTTGTGTTTTGCTTTATCCAAAATGAAAATTGGGAACAAGAGAAAAATACTGTTAAAGTGATGATTAGCAGGTGAGTTGTACAGAGAACAGCAGAGTGACGCCATGCACACAATATGGAAACAACTAGCAAATAATATGTGTGCATGTGTCTTGAATCAAGTTTTTCAGACTACACTCGACACACTGTGCAAGCTATTCTTTTCTCCTGTGCTGGAGAAGGGCATGTTGTGTCTTATTCAAGGCATCTGCGTCTGACAGCATTACTGTGAGGCATTGGATGTCACATCACTTCTATTTCAGAAGCCAGTGCAATTTCCCTTAAACCACAAGGCAACAGCTCCAACAATAAATAAATACATTGTGTAGATAGATGGACAGAGAAGACACATATATATATACCAAGAAAGACAGAGAGAGAGCGCCGCTGGAATTACAGTTGCAAAAGATTATTCCAGAGACATTATTTCCCTAAAGTCGTGGGCTTAAGTAACATTTTGGAAGAGAAATGAAATTGCCAGCAGTGAAAACCCAGACTAGGTAGGAGTTCATGAGTAGAGAAATAACATTTTCATTTGTTTCTGCCCCAGTGGGAGACAAGCAGCCTTTCAGTAAATAGAGACAGCTATGAGAAATGATTTTTTTGGTCTGTGGGATATTGTTTTAACGTGCACTTATCCATCTGCAATCTAGATGTCAGGCCTCAGTAATCCACAGGATGACCATTCCACTGTTGTCTTTATGACACACAAGTGCTGGCCTCGTCTCGCCTCCACTTGTGTCTGTTAGTCTGTCATTTCCAGGGGAGATAGTCCTATATGTGGTCATTTTTTCTAACTCCCTTTGTTAAGAACAACCAGCTGATGCTACAGTAATCTTTGGATTTCACGCCTTTTATATTTGGCGTTGAATTGAAATGAAAAATTCAATCCTGGCTTCTGAGATTGTCATCTCCCCATGCAGTAGAGGTGCACCATACAGTATTGTTATTTGTTTCACTGCAATAACAATAAATCAAGTATGGTGCTTTTTTTTTAAAGGAGATTGGCACAAGGTATTACTTTTGCTAGAGTTCTTTTTTGCAAGCATTGTTCCATTGTGTTCGTCCTTGTTTTTTGTTCTGTTGTTTAGAAGCCCACTTTGCCCATGGTAACAATGTGTCACATCCATTCTTCCTTTGTTTATGGTGTCAACAACAAATCTTGACTTGTCACATGCTTGGTGCGCCTTGTCTTATCTTGACTATAATTTCATATATTCATGCCTTTTTATATTCAGGGTATTGTACTTTTGTGCATTTCTAACAGCAGTGTACAGGAAGCTGGATCAAAGGGTCATGCCGTATCATCTCAGTGTTATCTGGTTTTAAAGAGATATCCAGGGGATTATTAGGGGATTATTTCCACGACCATAAACTGCATCTGCTGACTTCTGGGAGATTTCTGATCAATGAATGTGTTCCTAGTATATACAGTACATTGGCTCTCCATTGAAGTTATTTTTTATGGTGCATTACAATTCATGATTAATCTGCGGGAGGAAAGCTTTGATCCAGAGCTGCCAGCAGTGATGTACTCCCAGGTGATTACGTCTACTTCCTGTCATCCACTATCAGCCAACACATAAAGCGTGTGTCACATGGCCCATTCTGATTATGGTTGATATTGACACTGGAATTGAATAAATGTACGCAATAAGAAGATTAGTGTTTCCCAAGAGGCGTGCGTCCCCCTGCTGCATTCATTCCTGATGAGGCGCGCTGAGCCTTTGAGAGACTTGTTTCATTCAGGCAAATCCCATCTCTGACTACATAATGTGCAAATAGAAAAGAGCGCTGAAGATTAATCTGCTGGCCATCTTAAATGGAACAGCAGTGGTCTCACTGTGAAGCAGGGGTGAAATTGTACTTGGGCTTTTTTTTCTTTTTTTTTAAGTGTTATGCATAATCACAAATTCGCTCCACTATGAATTGCATATGCATATCAGTCGACCCCTGCCATGACATATTGCAGAACCTTGCCCTCAGGAGCAGGATTTTTGCTCTAATAAAGTGACATTTTGCTGAAGAGGTTTTTTCTCCATCTTATTTTACACATTTCCTGCCATGATTGCTTCTCATAATAACATTTGTAAAATAATTTTCAAGTCATGTGATATGGCTAATTTGTAACATTTCCAAGTATGATTTAGCTTATTGTCCAAAATAATGTTAATGGCATTAAAGTCTTTATTTGTATGTGTGTGCCTGGTCTTATCATGTCCCCTATGTCTTCAAAGGAACCTCTGTATATTGGACAATATATATGATTGTGGTGCAAGGGTGTAAAATCTTCTGTAAACTAATTAGATGAATGGATCCGACCCGTTTAAAGGGAGTCACATCAGCTGTGTTTTGGTAGCAGTGAGAGGTCAGAGGGCATCGCAGGGCCACATAGTACAGGGGATTGGGTAGGATTAACCTTGGCTGCCCCTTTGGCCCCGGGCCCGGACGGCCCAGGAATAGAGGAATTAGCCAAGGCCATCTGATTCCAAGCCCTCATCCAATTACTTCCTTATCTGCTGGCCAAATGAGATCAATGCATGGAGGGCAAGGAGACCTGGCAGGCTGGCCAAGGTGCGAATAATCAGCAGTAGGGAGCACGGCACTTAACTCCCCTGTGTCCCTGAAAGGGCCAGAGCATGTGTTCAGAGCACCACTCTCTGCCATTAGCTCTTGGTGCCTGCTGCAGCCTGACCTGCACTTTGCATGAGGACAACCTGGTATAGTGCATTTAGGCATCTTAGCTTTTTCTGTTCAAGCACTGCACTTAGGAGGATGAATAATGTGCATAATTACAGTTTTACCTCTTATCCTTGGTGAATCTACCCAGCAGATTACACTGGCTAAAAGGTAGTAGAGGAAAAAAAAACGGTGTAATTGCCTTGCCTTTTATATGTATTGCATATAAAAGGCACTTTCAAGCATGTTGCAGTGGCTTATAATGTCCCTGCTCAGTTAATATAGTCCACTGTTAATTCTCTTGTCAATTAGGGGGAAAAACAAATGTTTGACGTTTGGAAGTGTAATTATGAAAATAATTAACCTCTGTGTGCCATAAAAGCAGACCGTTTTTCTCTCTACTGGCACTTCCTAAAACGTTGGCTGAACGAGACTCTGGTGTTAAAAGGACCTCAGTTAAATGAAATATTTTCTTCTGATGTTGAATTATGTTTAATCCTTCTATTTCATGTTCCTTGAAAACTACTGTTAATTAAATACTGAAGAATGAAGAAGAAATAATATTACATCATTGATAAACGACAGCTGCCATTAACCAAAACCATACTAAATCTCAGCAAATAGATTTTTAAATGCGTTAAAATGAAGGTGTTGATAGAAAAAGTATTTGCTGTCCCGAGCCTTACTCTCATATAAAGCTCTTCATATGTATTCCTGATATTTCTGCCATGTCGGTGATTGTATTGCACCACTGGTGTGTCCCTTAGCCATCTGGAGGACCGTTCTGTGCCCACACTATGGCCGCACAGGGACCCATTCTGGTGAATTTATGTTCGGCTATTTCTTCTCATGCTTGTGTTGCTGGGCACGAGTATCCATTGGAGAGCAATAGGAAGCCCTGAGAGAGAGTCTGTCCTCAGCTGTGGCCCTCCAATTGTACATCCAGTGCTACCCTGTAGTCGCCCCCTCCCACCTGTCCCTGGTCGCGCCTCCTCTCCTCAGCCCAGTTAGATTAAAGTCCTTCTTAAATTCACCACAGCAGGCCGGCCGCACAGGGAGAGCTGGCATCACAGGGGCCCTCTGACAATCAGCACCCGGCTAGAAAGCACTAATGAGCGCTGGGAGGGCGTTGGCGGATTGCACATACACAGCAGCAGTGGTGGGTATTGGGGGGGTTGTTAGGAAGGGAGGGGATGGGCTGGCATGTTGCTGTGCTGGGTCCAGTACAGCACTGACTAGATTAGCTTCCAGGGGGCAGAGCTGCAGTCAGTTTGGGAAAATATCACAGCCCATTAGTTAGGAGCAATGAAATGGAGTCAACTTCTGGGACTCCATTAGGCACGCTGCGCTTAGGCAGACAGCGTCCCTCGGTGTGATGTTGCTATTCTGGAAGGATTGAGCACAGAGATATAATTGGACTGGGGAAATCAAGCAAGTTTCAGTGGTCCTGGTGGGGCTCTCAGACAGAAAATGAGAACACAGGCCTTTGTATTTGCTCTCCCTCTCCCTGTTAGCTTTACAGCTTTTTGAAAAACAGAAGTGAAAAGGCAGCCAGAGTGCATGGGTTTTTCTTTTCATTTGTATTCCTCCTCTCGTACTCTCGGTCCTATTCTTTAGCTCTCTCTCTCTGTCTGCCCCTCCCTCCTTCTGTTCTTCTTATTGGATTTTACCATCTGCTTTAAATTCATTTTTTCATTTGTGGCTCCAGCTCCGGCTAACCCTAAGCTAAACAATATGCATTTATTCATCCATGCTTTTCTCTAAGCATTGATGATACTGAGGATTGTGCTTGATAATAAACATGGCTTAGTCTAACACAGGCTGCTTGCTAAGCCTCGCAAGGCTGTTTACTGCAGATCAGTGCCAGCCAGTTTGGAATATACAACTACATCAATGAAAGCAATGCCCCGCTATAGAAGACCATATTTTCTTCTGAAATGCCCTTTCTCCAACAGTGATGTCCATATAGCTAGCTGACATCTTGGTTCCTTATAGGCACGCCTCAGATGTAGATAGAGCAGAAAGGCATCAGTGCCTCACGTAATTGATGTGCAGTTTCTAGCACCACCATGGGTCATCTCCATCTCTCCAACTCCTAACGGGCATGCCTTACTTGGTTTACCCAAGACACTTGATGCATTATGTCCTAAATAAAGGACATTTAGCCAATTATCACATATACATCATAGTAGCAGTCTATCATACCCTTCTCATGCCATTAGTTTAGTGCCTGTGGTGTCATTGGATAGAGTCTGACTGGACGTTGATATTTAATGTTCACTTTGTTTACAAATCTGTGCCCTTATGTTAGCCAAACATGTATTGCTGTTAGGATAAAGAAATGTTGAATCTCACTGTTAAGTGAGCCATTTATCAGGTGCTTACAAAAGCTTTTCTTCTAGAGATTGGTAAGAGATCAATCAGGATCTATCTATTTAGTTTAATTGGCTCTGTGAGGGATTGATGAGTATAATTCGATTGGATGGTCAGATAAGGTTGTAGTCATTGAGGCAAGGAGACACTCAATCTGTTCGGTGTAGATACCTGTGTATTTCGGCTTAACATTTTAAAGAAAACAAATGGCTTGAAGCCTTGAGAAGCTCAATGTGTTAAAGGGTGATTCACTGAGATACTGCTTGACAAAAGGAGTGCGCTGCATCTCTCTTGCTCTGGCTCTTTGTCCTTTCTAGTCGTAGAATGATGTGCCCGTAGCAGGAGAGTGTTGACATTTGTGCACCTCTTGGGAACTCATCACCATGAATGTTATCAGCACCTTAAAGACAGCCCTCAGCCCCCATACATCCCTGGTAGGCACTCTCAGCCCTACCTCAAAGGGCATACCCCACCTCAACCTTCCACCCCTGACCCGTCTGCCAGCCTGAAGAAAGGGCCCCTGACAGCTCCTTTGATGGTAGGGGGAAGGGGGGGTCTCTTGTAAAGAATAGGTGAAATGGAGGGTAAAAAGGGGGCCAGCCATTTAGAATGTCTGCACTGAGATCTAATCAGGTTGCAGTGACTGTGGCCCTTTTTCAAGAAGCACCGCTGCGTTACAGCTAGCAGCTTCTCTGGGGTCCAGGCCTCACAGGGCGTCTCATGTCAGCTCCCCCTCCCCTCCCCAGGAGTAACCCTCTGGAACACATCATCCAACTCAGTCCCTGCTCTGGATGTATTCCCCCCCTAAAGCCGCCTTGACAGGTTTGTTATCTGTTCACCCGGTCGGCGAGCCCTGGAGAGTCGCAGCACTGGCAGTTAGGAAGGAGAATGCTACAGGAGAAGCGGGGCAAGTAAATGTCAAGTGAACCGCCAAGGATGGATATTATAGCTTCTGGGGACCACAGACGGAGAGAGAGAGAGAGAGAGAGAGAGGGAGGGTGAGAAAAGGAGAGAAAAGGAGAGAGAGAGAGAGGGAGACACAGTCTGTCTTTTCTGTCTGTTTTGCAGCCCACTGCTCAAGATGGCAGCCTGAACTGAATTTGATTCTATCAATTTTCAGAACATCTAGACTCTTCATTTGCATGCAAGTTACAATCATCTGACTGATACACACTATCATTGAATATAGATAAGCTGGTAATGAGTATCACAAACACGTTATTCTTATTAAACGATTGAACATAATGTATTCTTGGCCATTTGTGGTTGTCTAGTAAACTGCAAGCAGCTAAATAATGTGATTTCAGTTTTGTTGATTGACATATTTGTAGAATGGCTTCCTTTGGGACATAATTTACTTTAACAACCATACCAGTCTATGCTTACTTCTTATATTTAGAAAAATAGTTCATTTTAATTTGCAGTCTTTTGGCAGTGGCAAGGCACCAACAATCACATCTAGCTGTTTACTTTTTGCTTTTCTGACGTCTAATTGAATTTGGAATCTGTGAGCAAGAGTTTGTGCTCCACATGTGAGGTTTCCTTCTTGGCCCCTCAACTATGAATAAACTGTATGTATCTCTACTTTAAAACATACCTTTAGCGCTAAGACAGTATGCATAAACATTCAAGCTGCCAGACATTATGTTACATTCAAATATTTCTCATATGCTGTTATTATTAAAACAAGAAATGCTGTTTGTATGACTCACATCCCCTTCAAACGCCCAAACTTGATTACATAATGAAAAACAGATCTCGTCTATAAAGTACATCTTCTGAAAAATAGTCTCACATAGTGCCAAACTACTTTTAATCAGTTTAACTCCAAACAGCTGATTCGCAGACAGCCGGTTTCTTCATGAGCTTGGAATCATTAGGTTCTGTGTGGGTGGAGTGCAGCTCTGAGATACTGTACTTGCATCAAAGATTTGTTACATCAACTGTGAAACTGTCATGTACTTTTATATTTTTGGAATATTCTTCCCACCAAAATAACACAGCTCCAGGCCTAAAGTAACATTCATGGGGTTATCTGAGGAAAAACACCATTATTACGACATAACTCAGTTGGATGGTTAACATTCTGATTCACAATTATACCAACGTCTTAGTTGTTATTAGAGCATCTCTTGCTAAATTGCACATTTACATAGATCACACGCCTGATGTCAAATAATTATTATTAATTAGTGACTACTATGTATGTAACACATTTACGCTTGGTTAGGAAACTGCCTCCTAGCATCAACATCCTTTGATTTTAAATTTGAACGACTTTTATTGTCAAATAATTACTGAGACATCTTAATGAAAATGTCATTTAGTATGTTTTGATGAATATTTTAAATTCAATAAAGTCTTCAAGTATTACCAACATACAGCATCTACAGCCGTGTTATTAAACCTGTCCGTCTCATTCCCTCACATCCTTATTTGACCACATAATCTTGTAGAGAGGAATCCTCAGATGTATTTTGGGAATGAGTTTTCTGTGCAACAGGGATTGGATTTTCTCCTCTTGATTAACTGACTCACTAATAGGGCTTGTCACAACAGTTTGTACCCTGTGGACTTCTAGCAGTATCTATTCTGGAACCACATCACCTGAGTGGATTTAAACCCTAACCTTGTATGTTTTCGGTTTGTGTAGGTTTGTGATGAATTTGTTTGGTTTCACATATTTCCACATTAAAACGTTCACCTGTTAGTCCTCTCATCCTGCCTCGTTGTTAAGAGCAGAGAGTAGGATCTCAATTGTGCGATAATTTCTCTTGCCTTAATTGCATGGCTCCAGTGAAAGCTTTGCTGCTCTCCCAAATCCTTTTACAACTACTTAAACGTTCCGCTCGGGTGTGGATTAGTGGATAATGGGCCTAGCAGCAGGCCAGGTACAAGCTATTGAAGTGTTCCTGAGATAGCCTCGCAGGCCCTAGGGGTAGAGGGGGAGGGTTCATTGTTGGTGTGACAGTTTGGGTGAGTGGATTACATGCAGTTTAGGGGACTGTATTGGATTGGGTCTGAGCCCAATTATCCTCCTGGATTGGATTGCAAGTGAGTATCCTCCTATCCCAATTTATAGTGCACCAGGTGAAGTCTATAGAACCTGCTGTTAGGCGTTCCCAGAAACCATTAAGCTACTGAGCTCAAAGATAGAGTCGTCATATTCACAGTCCTTTTGTGTCCTTCTATAGTCCTGTTGTTTGTCTTGTCTTACCCCGGCTGATATTTCACTAAATCCACTGTTTTAATTGTTCCCTATATTGCCCCTATGCCCTGTAAGGTGTCCTTGGGTGTTTTGAAAGGCGCCCCCCAAAATAAATGTATTATTATTATTATCACTCATATTACAATACTTAAAAAAACTTATATGAGCTTTTTGCCTCAACACATTTCTTGCGACCCTGTTGACTATTTGCAACCAAACGTTTGATGGTTCTGTTATCCCGCCCCAATATCTTCGCAATCTCTCCGAAAGACATTTTTACAATTGTGTACTTTCCAGAGTCAGTTAAATCACTTTTTTGGCCCATTTTGCATGAGACAAAGGAGCTGTCAAATAATGTACTGTAGGGTGTTGGTCTCCTTAGGCCACACCCTCCCTCATTAAACGAATATGCTTAAGACCAATACGCATTCAAGTTTATACAGCTTGGAGTTAGAAAATATGCAAATATTTAAAATGATGATATGGTCAAAATACTCACTTGCCTAATAATTGTGCACACAGTGTAGACTTAAACTCAGGATATCTCAGCATCTTCTGGGATGATTTTGCGCCTCTTTATTTGAAAGAGCTGGACATTCTTACTTTTGTTCTAACTGTATACACATGCAGCTTTGCTCTGTAGTCAATTCAATGTCCCTTTGGTGATTTTTTTTCCCCTTGTACTTTTAGCATCATAAAGAGAGAAATACATTATCCAAATGAAATGGTTTTCCTTTCTCCTCTGTTTGTGTAACATTGCTAGGAGTTCATTCATTTATCATGCTTTAAAATATCACGTGCTTTTTTAAAAAAATAGTGCCCTTCCTCTCCCCTCCCAAGAATGCTCTACCTGGATAATGGATGTCCCATTTTTGACAATCAAATCACAAGTTACGCAGTTATTTTAGCCACTCTGTGTCACCGCTGTGTGAATGCGATAAACAGTATTTGCCATCCATTTATTATGAGATGGAGAATTCAGTCTTGCCTATCTTCTTTGCAACAGAGACTCACAGAAACTCAGTGTTCCTCTCTCTGGATTTGGTCTGAAATCGGTGAAATAGCTACTTGACATTGTTGAATTGAAAGAAGCATTCATATATTGGAAAGGTTTCAGTTTATTCAAATGTGCACCCTTTTACCTAAATATAAATTGTCTGTGTGCATTGAGCAGTGTGTGCGAAGCTATACTTGACTACAAGTGCAATTTAACAGCAAAGTAAAAGTGTCCATATTCAGCCCCCCCTCTTCCTCTTGACGTTGATTCTCATATGGGGAGCTGTCAGAGCCGGCTGTCGCATTTTTTTTGCCTTTTTACTTTTTCACTGGATACTTGCAAGTGGATAGCAATGGGTCCCCTGGCTGTGCTCATCTGATTCCATCAAGAAGAGAAGAAAAGCACCACAGTGTCTTGGGAATATTCTGCCTGAAAATGGTAATTTGCCAGCTCGAGCAAATCCTTGGAGAACAGGGAAGATGAAGAGTAGACAGATTTCACTTGCTTTATTTATTAAATTTGATAACCGGTACAGGCCTCCAGAGAGGCAAAAACATTCTGCTGTGTGTCATTTGGAAGGAAGAAGAGAATATGGTGGAGATCCGTCAAAGGCAGCCTCGCAATCATTCAGTCAGTGTGATATTCTGCATCACTGGATTCCATCATTTAGGTGATGCAACTCTCTAAAAACACTTTTTAAAAGGCTTAACATGTGGCTTCCTGGTATACTTTGAGGTCTTTTTCAAGGATGTTACACCGGATCTCCTTCAGCCAAATCTATCCCGTTGAACGTGGTTGAAATATTTAGAAGCAAGTCAATAATTAGAAATGACTTGAATAGTGCAGAAGCATCTTTCCAGTACTTTGTGTCTATGAGAGACAGTGCATGGCTACTGAGCCTCCCTTGGGCTGGCCTTATGGTAAAGAGTAAGTAAGCTAATTGATTAGCTAACAGGGGCTGTTTGGTAAAGCAAGCAACAACGCTACCTCAAGTCTTTGCTCCCCTAGGCTATTATTTAATACATCTGTGTTGTTCTCAGTTTCCTCCCTTTGTCCAGAAAAAGCTCCCTGCCCTCAGTCCTCAGAGGGCTCCTCAGTGACACTTCACACAACTCAGAAAGCAGGGGGGGAGAGAAACATAGCCACAAAGCCATACTTGAGAGGTATCACTTTGCAATCTGCCCGTCTCCCAGCTCTGGCGTCTCATTTGTTCTGTGTGCTGATGTGCATCAGGGCTCCGGGGCAAGGTGATAGTCTCCAGGGACGAGTTGCAAAGGAAAGTTACCTGAGGAGATAAGCCTGTAAAAGGAAAGAGTGGGGGTGGAATCCCTTTCTAGGCTATGGATCTTTGTGTTTCTTCACAAAAAAACCAACAGTAGCAGCAGTTTAGTAGTACCCCGCAGAAACTTGACTGTGGAGCCAGAGGTTGTTGAAAGGGTTGACTTTGAATGGCTGGGGTCTTTTGAATGTGGTTCAATTGAATAGGAGGACGAGTGAGGGCTTTTTGATTTTCCTGTGCTCCTCTGCTTTTATCAGCACAGCTGGCTCTGTAGGCATGTATGAGTAAAAGCTCCCATTGGCAGTATTCTCTGATGGCATTTGTTTATGTTCATGGAAGTGAAATTGAAATAATCAGGTATTGTGCCTGGCTGTTTTGTGTACATACATACATACATACATACATACATACATACATACATACATACATACATACATACATACATACATACATACATACATACATACTGTACATACATACATACATACACACACACACAGTATATATTTATATAGTATATATTTATATACTGTGTATATTAAAAAGTCAGCATAGTAAAGGATTGGCACACCAAACTTACAAGCAATTGTAATATTTAATCCCTCCTGCTGAATTCCTGAGCCTCTTAATTCTTTAAAATATAGACGCTCATATAGTTTTTGTAATGAACAAATCACAATTTAATCCGCAGTGCATGACAATTCAATTTGTTGATGGGGCCCCCCTCACTCCACCCTCCTCTCTTCGTCTATTTAGGAGTGAAAGGGAAAGAAAAATAATCTCGTTGAATGTATTAATTCAACATGATGAATCCTGTATTCAACTCAGTGGAGTGAATAATTAAAATTAGCTGATAAAACTTTCAGCAGAATTACTTTGCCGAAATTGCTGAACAGATGTGTCATTTTAATGAAAATCCATAGCCAAGCTCCTTTCCCCTTCCCCTCTGTCGGATAAAAATATTATTCCCGTGGCACATTCTTAATTTGGTGGTAAATACACTGGCAGCCGTCTCCGTAAGGGTGGGTGGGAGCGGGTGGAGAGAGAGGAAGAGCAACTTGTCACACTTAGTAACTTGATTTCTCCCCCTGCATGCCGTTACATCTATCTACAGTAATTCACAGCACTCCATTGTTCCAGCAAGTCCCAAGGAGGACTTATTAAAATGCAATAATCTCCCTATTTAAACAGAAACAATAACCATTAGAATTCCCGCAGATCT
This sequence comes from Trematomus bernacchii, assembly GCF_902827165.1. NCBI lineage: Eukaryota > Metazoa > Chordata > Actinopteri > Perciformes > Nototheniidae > Trematomus > Trematomus bernacchii. Next base: position 7,616,368 of record NW_022987513.1, read on the forward strand.
AAAACAGAGCGTAAGCCCCCATCTGCTGTGAATGATTAGAGTCTTGACGAGGGAATTTAATTTGCAACATTCAAAGATGGGAATCTGAGCAGATCTCCCCTCCGAGGCTCTCACCCTCATACTCGTTTGTCTCTCGCTTTATTTGTCTTTTTAATTATTTATTTAGCTGCCACTAACGTCGCTCTAGAGAGAGTCCATTCAGGCTAGACAACAACGTGCTTTGCAGAGCTGCAGCCCTTTATATTACTTCCCTTTAGTGTTTTAATATAACATGCTGTGATTGTGATGATACATTAGCATGCACTCTGATATTAACATATGACCTGGTGCATATGCAGTATAAGATGCTAACAAGGACAATGGTAATGTGTTGATATGAAGCAATTCATGTTTACCATGTTCAGCTTGGCCTGTTACATTACATTACATGTTACTTGCTTTTATCCAAAGCGACTTCCATACTCAATACTGTGGACAGTCCCCACAGGAGCCATTTGGGGTGAAGTGTCTTGCCCAGGGACACAACGACATGCTGACTGCAGAGGGTTTGAACCTGTGACCTCCTGATCCGAACACCAACGCACTAGTCCACTGCGTCACACGCCTCGGTGTTAGCATGCACTTGCTAATTAGTGCTTAACACAAAGTACAGCTATGGGAATGTAATCTATTTTTTAGGTCATTGGTCAAAGATATTGAACAAATTAAAAGATTGACCTGATCATGGTGCTATAAAAAGGTTAAGGGATCACCTTAATGTATCCACTGGGAACCATGAAGTCGAATTTTGCCACTATCTTATAGTGATTGTCATAGTTTGGCGGCTAACTTTACGCATGGCATTCATAAAACGTGGTATTGCGTTAACCTGAAAAGATGTTCCTCTTAGAACCTATACACTTTTTTTTACATTTGCTCAGATCTATCCAGACAGCAGAACATGTTAAGAAAAATGATGTTAATGCATGAACAATAAAGTGCCTGGAGATGACTGAAAATTGACCACTGTTTGCGGTATAATATTCACCTGTGGCTCCCACCATCGTCACAGTTTTTTGTAAAGAAACAAATATCTTGCCTTGGTCATACTGTAATGAGAAGACAGAAACCAAGAGAGGCTTCTCTGAACTTTGTGACAAGGTACGAGCTTTGTGTTTTACCTCCAGACCTTTACTGCCTGTTTCAGACTACACTGTATAAGCCAAACAACAACATTGACTTTGAACCAATAGAGCACATGACATGTTCAACTGTAAACACGGCAAAGCAAAAGAGGAATGATGTAAAATATATACTACATTACATGTCACTTGTTAGACGCTTTCATCCAAAGCGACTTACATATATTCAATACTGTGGGCAATCCCCACAGGAGCAATTTAGGGTGAAGTGTCTTGCCCAGGGACACAACGACATGCTGACTGCAGTGGGACTCGAACTTGCTACCCCGTGATTCAAAGTTCAGCGCACTAAATTCAGCGCACAATTCCACTGAGCCACACCCTCCCACTACTCCCAATACTCCCAATACTATAGTAGTATGTATTTAGTGCGGCAGGTTGAACTGTGACACAGAGGAAAGGTCAGTAATTCTTTTTTCATAAAACAGCCAGCATCAAACACACTCCTGCTGTTCCACATTCTTGGAAATCAGGTGATAGCTCCTCCTTCACAATGACATCACGTGTGTCATGAAAGATGGCAAGCTTTGACTGGTTGATGACCAACATGTTTTATACCATGTCTCTTTGCCAAGTCAACAAAAATATTGAATAGCCTAAACCCGGCATAAAACCAATGTTTCTGAGCCTCAGAAAAAGAATCTCTTATTCATGCTTGATTCTGAAAGTAAACATAGACCATTAAAAACACCTGTTAACATTATGTTGAGATTTTACTACAGCAGCAGTTACGGTGTCAGTGACGGGTAGCACTAATTCCTTTCTATAACCCTAGCTTAATGATAACGAATCCCTACTTTTTCTTGTAAAACTTCAAGTCTTGCACAGGTGCACAGCTTACTGGAGGTACCATGCTCCACCACTGACTTTAGGATGGCGATAGCATCAATTCATAGAGGCACAGCAGTTCTTTATCATTTCAAATGACTGCCAAAAAGAGAGCTGCTTCCTCCATATTGCACCTCAGCAGGCTAAAACATAGCAGGTGCAATGCTAAATATATAAAGCGCCTTACTCTGCAAGTTGCTGTAATCCCTTGGGCTCCTTGCGCTACTGATCTCTTCGCCTGGTATCATCCATTTCTGGTAGTGAGTGTTCCGAGCGAATCCTAATTCCTGTCTCTGGTTCGCAGTGCACCCTGGAGACTTCTGATAATGAGCTCGGAGGTTAAAAAAAGTGGAAAGCCAGTCCCAGAAGGTGTTGTTGAGTTATGGATGGAGGGAGGGGAGATCATGGGAGCCTCCAGAGACCCAGTTAGGGCCAAACCTTTGGCGGAAGCCATATTATTCCTCAATCTGAAAGAAAAGCTGTGCCATTTTGAATTGCAGCTAATTGGCACTCAATGGAGAAAGACTTCGGAAGGAAACCACTTTTCATGCAAAAAGCAAAAAGGTCCTGTTAAATGTGCTATAAGGACCATAGCATTCAAAAGTGAATGAATATATGTCATTGACTTATAATCATAAATCACATTCATATTGAAATCTTTATATATGTGTTATTGATGATTTTAAAAGGCACTGACCCAAAGGTTAACGTCTAATGATGTCATTATTAATTATTCCTGCAGTCAATTTAAAGCTGTCTGCTATGTTAAATCTATTTGAAATATATCAAACTACGTGCCCTTTTAATGTGTGGGTGCAATTATACACCATGGAAAAATCACACACTAACACTTACCACTTTATCGAATCAATATCAAAATGCAGATTCATCCCCTAACATCTTCTTTTCCTTTGGAAGTGCAGACGGTGAATCATAGTTTCTTATACCGCTTCACATTGTGTGTCCCCACCAGCCCACTGCACAGAGAACATTTAGCTATATCAGATGCAATATGCTACAGCATGGTGGTATTTGATACCTACCTAGTTCAATAAACTAACAACGTTGGTTCACATTGATGAAGCTAGCCTAGAAATATCTAGATTAAATCCTGCAATGTAGGCTATAGGACATGATGAGCAATTATTTGTCTTCTTAGTAGAGACAGCGTACTCATACTCGCACAAGAATACAATTTATACAGTGTACTCTGTCTACTATACGCAATTGCGGACACACAACTGTGTGGAAACTAGGCATTTAGCTGGTAGTACCTTATACTGTGTAGACAGTGAGTTACTGTGCATCGTCCAAGTCATCTGATGAAAGAAGGTTTACAGTATAGGCAATAATTAATTGTGTTTATACAAAAACTTTACCTGCAGCATGGCTTATTGAATTTAGTCTTTAGGGTAGTTGTGTATACTTGCTTATCTTATACTTAAAAGTACTTATTTTTGAGACAAATCTTAAGCACTTGCTAATCGTTATGCAGAATAGTAACTAGTATTGATTCTTTATAGCGTTTCAAAGCACTTAGTAGCATTTGATCTTCCGCCAAAAGATTGCTTTTATGCAGTCATATGGATTAGATGTTTAGATGGAGGACAAATATGATCATATAGGTTTATACTGTAGCATTAGTTCGCTCTTGACAGTCAGGTATCACTTCAAGAAAAGATCAATCATTTAGATTTGAATGTGGTCTTGTACTCTGCTGCATCACTCGGAGCCCTGTCCATGTGAATTTCTTCAAGAAAAAGTGGTTACCTAAATATTACACAGATCCTTTGATGAATAATTCTTCTTGACTACCATCTTCTTTAATGTTGCCTCTTCGTACTCTTCTCATCTTTTCCCTTTCAAGATAGGCAAGAACAACAGCCCCAAAACCAAATAGTTGCCACAATGTATCAAATGACTGCAGCTAGTGCACCTGCACATTTCACTGTTGGCTACAAAACAGTTTCAATGTGTGGACTTACCTTATTCTTTATGCTGTAAATTAACGGAGGAAGAAAATTGGTAGTGCTTTCTGTGAAAATAATTTAGTAAAGCCCTGTGGTGGCTCCTCCTAATAAGGCTAATTATCCATTGTGAATGTCCAATCCAGACAGGGCTTTCATTTGATTGCTCTGATTAATTACAACACACTCAGTGTTGCTCTTACAGCCTGTTAGTATGACAGCAAATTAGAAGCACTGCAGCTAAATGGTGAAGTGGCAAAGGATTTGCAGCCAGGAGAATAATGAAGGACCACAGGAAAAACCTCTAGATCGGCTCTTTGGATTTAGGTAAAGTACTATTTAGTTGGGTTATCAATGTGCTTTAGCTCGTTAGTTAACAAATCAGGCCCTTATTCATTTCTCTGTGGATGTTACTGCACAATTTGAGCATTTGCATGTGGCTGGGTAAAAAGAGTTTCAGCTTCCATTTGAAACTCAATTGCACTGATAATTCTGCTGTTGTAATTCATTTGAAAATATTTCAGTTTTATATTGATGTTGCAGTGACAGTTTTCACATAAGTAACTGCTGACTTGATTGTGTCCTGATGAGCTACTAGGCATATGTGTGTGTGCTTTATTGGCATGGTAAGATGAAATGTGATGAAATGCCTCTTTGTAACAGTGAAGGTTTTCCACCTCACCAAGAAGCTGGTGTTTGATGCATGTCTGGGTCATTAGCTGTTCTGGTGTTGGTGCAGGCGCTCATCACTTCCCCTGGCCAGCATGCAGCACATAACAGCTGGCATGTCACTCTCAGCTGCATAAATATGTGTTTTGTTACACTCCTCTGCCCCAACTTTGAGAGCCATGAGTAATGTGATTGTTATAGGGCTTGACCGCTTAAACTCCCCAGGAAAGCATTGAGCTGAGCACCTTAATATGATTTTCTGTATGCCATTTGATTATATTTCGCATCTTATCTTGTATTGTAATAATGATGATGCATTTCCCCAATGTGATGATCTGCATGGCTGTGTAAATGTGTGAAAGGTGGCTCTCCTGCAGAATGTGACTGCATCAATATGAATGATAGAGAACAGTATCACTATCGCTAATCAGAGATCAGATTATCAATCCATACCCATATTCCTCATGTGGGCAGCAAGTCGAATTTTTTAATTGTGACTCATGCATGGATTTAATATCCATGTAGCTAAAAGTGGTGAAAATTCTGTCCAGATGTGCTCTTAAGGAATAGGCTGTCTCCACAGGAATCTAGCTCCAGCATAGTGTGGAAAATCGTAATGAAGAAAGGCAAGTGAGGGGGAAAAAAATCCTGACCTGAATTTTGTTGGTTTTGTGACAATGAGAAAGATAAGTGGTTATGACAGTTGTGAATGATGTTCTGCCACGGGCCTGTGAGCTCTGCTGTGGCTAAATTGACACCGTTGTCAAACACACTTTTCACGATGCCCAAACCTCCCGTGATCCATCTAATGCGGCAAATGGGAACCCTAATTCTTCATTAACTCTGAGGGAAGGGGAGATTTGATCATGTCATTCTCCTCACTGGCTGTTTTAAAGATTCCAATAACCCAGCATTTACAGTTGACTGAGCGAGAATGACACCCACCCCCCCTACCCCTCACCCTCCTCTTCTTCTCCACTTTTTACAACGTCGGCAAGCCGGCTGTGAAACCTAGTGATGCTTATAGCCAGACTTATTGCCATGGTTATCTTTAATGACTTTGAAATGTATTGGCCTCGTTAATAAGCGGTGAGGTTATCAATTCCTCTAATTAGGCTGCGTGCTCCCCGAAGAAATTTCACATTAAAGAGCCAAAAGATGAGTCGGATGCAAGGCACGCTCTCTGGCAAGAGGTGGGGGGTGGGACTTAGCGGTGATTTAGAGCTAAAATTCAAAGTCTCACCCCATCTAAGAGGATTAGCATTAAATCATTTTACCCCCACAACCACCTAGCTCCCATTCTAATACAACACCCCCCACCCCAACTATCGCCACCACCACCATACCTTTTTCCTCTCCCCTTGAAGATGACTGTTTCACTTACACATTATAGCTATCAGTGGGTGTGTATGTGCAGGAGGGGTAATCACAGTCAGGCAGGGCTGGGTGGTGGTAATGGGACATGAGCACTGCTGAGGTGTGTAATACGATCAGGAGTTACTGTCACAGAGCACTGATGTGCATATCTCAGGCTGACATGTTGAGGCCGCAGCGAGGCCATTTGGGTAAGCTTTATGTGGCGTTCCAGGGGAGCTTCAGTCAGCTGCCAGCAAAGAATATTGGCCTTTTAGATAAAATGGATGTCTGCCTTCTGTCTCTGCCACTTCTCTGAGTCTGTGTGCTTGGCAGCTCTGAATGTACAGCATATATGCATGGCTTAGGGTGACAGAGCCTATTATTTGTATAGAAAAGAGTACAAGACACTACTGTGTCATGAGTAAGCATTTAAAGAAAAGATAATTGCAATCCAAATATTCGTAATTACCTCTGTAAATATGTTCGGTTCCTAATGATATTTGATTGCCATACTAGTTGTTACACAAGACAGCAGCGTTTCCGTATATATTGCATTGCTGGTATATCCATCTAGCATTGACAGATTTGCTTTTTAAACTAATATATTTCAAGGTGACGGTGTACAGATTTTTGTAAAGGACGTAAACATTTTGATCTACTACATATAATGTTTTTGTGTGTACACACATTGCATACTTTGGAAATGTGTGTTACCGTCCATGCACACATCTGAAAATACAGATTAGCTATAAATGGCTGTGATTTATTCGTGCCGCAGCCCCGGCAGCCAGACTGCGCCTCCTGCAAATTTATAGCCAAACGTCACTTTTACATGATGGGTTTGTAACAAATATCTGCTGCATATTGTTAAATTAATCTTCCATTTAAAATTAATGGAGTTAGACTCCCCAGGTTCAATGTAATTTGGTGTTCACGGGCAGCAAGTAACGCAGTGTGAATACAGAATGAGCTGAGGCCAAACGGCCTAATCTTCCATCACCTTGAACCTGAGAGGAGAGGACGCCTCATCCAGCAGTGGCTAATGAGATTGTGCTCACCTCCCGGGAGAAAGAGAGACAGGGAGGGAGAAAGGGTTTGGTGGGAGGGAGGGCGAGTTAGAAAGATGGAATGAAACAGGATGGATGTGTTGAAGCATGCTACGGTGGAAGAAAGGCAAACAGGATATGAGGTGAGAGAATGATGGTCTGGATAAGGGACGTGAAAAAGGAAGCTGGGAGATATATGGAGCAGGTGCCTGATAGCAGCTTGTAGTTTTCCACCACCTCTCACCGCTTGTCTTTTTTTCCACAACTCGAAGTCCTACACTAGGACATGGCTGATGTATGTATGAGAAAGCCAGGGCATGTTGAGATTAAATTAATTCTGTGTCATTATATCACAATCCCCACCCAGCCATGACAAAGACAGAGGACATATTTCACTGCTAAGGATGCACCACCCAGCAGGGGTGTCTGTCTCTCCATAATTCATAAAATGAGAAAAAGGTTCCCCTGTGCAAGCCAGTCCATATCATTGTCAAAGAAACCACAGGGAATAACTCTCTGCTTCGACAAACAGAGTTATCTTTGTATCTGCTGTTAAGTATAGGTTCATATTCCTGTAACAGTAGAATCAGGCAGTTCATGTCTGCACTACTGATATTAAAGCAAATGTGATTTTGATAATACATTTCAATCTGCATTTAAAAATCTTAAAAAGTCTTTTAATTTGTTTTGTAAAGCACTTTAAATTGTCGCGTACAGAAAAGTGCTATATAAATAAACTTGCCTTGCCTTGCCTTGCCTTGCCTTAAACTTGCACGCACAGCTAATTCCTGTTTTCTGCTGTGGATACTGTTATATAAACTGTATTTGCAATGCATTGCCCTCCAGCAGACGGTGGCAGCAGTTTTGAGCCAGCCTGGATTGAGCTCAGCCAACATTTAGGGCTCATGTCGTTGGTTTTGGACAAGAATGTAGCTATCCTGGCCAACAAGGTGGATTAGCTGCTGGAAGTCCTGTGCAGCCGCAGTGCTTCAGCTGAAGCTTGTCCCACTGCAAACACCATGGCATTCATCAGCGACGTCTGTTCAGTCTGCAGTCAAATCCCTTTTTACTGGGGAAAATGTGAATTAGTGTAGTCCCTGAAAGATCAGACAGATTGGGGGGTCATGTGATGCCAAGATTTTTTTAATATGTGGATGTTTTCAGCTTTAGCTTACTCAAGTTTGGGGCTAAGACGATCCACTCATGTATGTCAAAATGACAGCAACCAAAAAATAAAACAAGTACATTAAATGTTGTGGGGGATTACTACTTCCATGTATCACCTCAGAACCTTCAGGTCTAAAAACTATTTAGCCTGTAGGAGCAACAGCTAATATTTCTGGTATCTGGTGTAGCCAGCAGATAACCAAGACCAAGACTACTTTCTCTGCGCTGCTCACTGTTTGCAGTCTGATAAGCAACTCGAGACTGGAGTAGCCAAGCTTACAAAAAGCTAAGTAGTTGTGTGATTAACCTCAGTGATTGCATATTAACAAATTCCTCCTGTTTAGTCTCCTCTTGGACTGTTATCCTGATATTAACAAAAGCCCACTCAAACATGATTGGTAAGTACTACTTGGAATACAGACAGAAAACATAACACTTCCGCTATCAAAATCTGGTCCTGTTGCCTACAGATTCTGCATTCACATACAGATTTATATTTATAGAAATGAATCATCGTGTGGTCAATCAATTATGTATATGTTTGATTGATGGCTAAACAAAATATTTGATTTCCAGTGAAACTGATCAGCACCTGTGTATTTGAATGTAATTCATTATAATATCCATAAGTTTCAACACGTCAAAAAGCATGATGGAGTAAACGTAATTAGTTCTGGGCCCATGCTGTTTACCTGACTGTTGGCTAATGGTATACTAATAATAATATGAATCTCTTCTAAGTTCTACGTGCCTTACTTTGCTCATCATTAATACATTTTAATTAGTTCATTGATTAGCTCTTTCTCTTTATTACCTATGAATTAGTCACACCCTCAGCACTATGTCCTTTCACTCCCTCTCCTTGTTTCACATTTTCCATGGCTGGTTCGTACTAATTGACACACCTACACACTGATTTGTTTGTCCATTCATTCATTGATTACATAGATTTGCTACATTGATCCCATGGTCTCATTATCTTTTTGCCCACACATGATCAATGCACCTCTCTGTTTGCTTGTATTGTGAAGAAGCTAAGCATAAGGTTAAAGGCCTAAAGATGCCTGACTTCGACAAAACAACTGACAAAATATATTGCAATTAGCTTTAAAAAAGATTAAAGATTTTGTACTTGTCTGTCAAAATTGGCCTGTATGCTTCACTCTGATAATTGCAACCCCCCGCCTGCCTCTGCTCTTCCTCCCTAGCTCAAAACCATTGAGTGGGCTGTAGGGTTATAAAGTTCCAGCTGGCAACATTTGTTTAATTACTAAAAATCCATTGGATCAAAGCTTTTCAGGCAATTATGTCAGTGCTTTCAAGGCCCTAACAAGGCAATAAATGGATTCATTCAGCTGGACTGCATACAGCAAACATTCCCCTTTAATAGGTCAAATGGGGGTCAGTAACAAGTGAGCTCAGTGCGGGGGTGTTGTATTAAATGTACGAGTAAACGTGCATTGTGAACTGCACACCAGTCCCAGCCATATAGTGAGGATAGCAACCTTGTGATCGTTCACGTTGCAGCAGAGTCAACATTAAGAACAGAGATAAGTAACATTTACCTAAAAGCTTTTGAACCATATCCTTCCGTCTCTTTTAGCCAATGACAGATCAGGGAGACAAACACCAAGAGGAAGCTGCAGAGTGGTGCAGGAAATAGTCTCATCAGGAAACAAAGGCTCCACTCCATGTCAGACAAGCTCCATTAGGTTGTTTGTATGTGTGTTCGCCATTACTGGTGAGGGAAGAAATGCTTTGATGCCGGATAGAAGACTTGGAGGCATAGCAATCTTCTACCTCTACCTAACTGTGTGTATACGTGTGTTGGTGCTGGATCAGATGGGCATACACATGTGTGGAGGAAAGTTAGGGACAATAAGGAGCAGGTGGAGGGTAACAGGGCATTATGTTTTAGGGCCCAGGGCTACTGATGTTGTTCAAAGTTGAACAATCTAGAAAGCTTCTATCCTGGGTAGTTGTATCATAGGAAGCATCTAAACTTGGACCCTTCTGAAAACAACTCAAAGGAAAGATGGAAAGGTCAATGATCTTTCAAATGGCTTGTAGCATGTTGTTTGTATGAAATATAGCAGAGATATGGAAGTAAGATGGACACATATCTCAAAGACTTATAAAAGGTTTTTGAGCCTAATTCTCTTTACCCAGTTTAAAGTGTTACTCAGGTGGTGTTGACAAAGACTTGCTAAAAGCCTTGAGTCCTGGGAGTTTCCCTCAACATTAGTGGCTTCAATTAATAATCACTTAAATAACCTCTGGACTTGGTATTCCTCAACACTGATGAAGGTTTCAGGACTGGGGCAAATACCTGCAGTTGCCCAAACATAATACACATAATGGATTTCCCATCTCATCAATGTACAGTACAAGCTTGCAAAACTGTCCGCCTTGTGCTGCTTTGCAATGAAAATCCAGTGCCATTGTGTTTATTTGATTGGTAAAATGTTATAACCCAGCATCATGAGGCAGCTGTAAACGCAGCCTCGCAATAAACAGTCACTAGTACGATGAATGGCATTGTAGAAGGAAGAATTAATCCTTTAATGGTTTTTTTTCTGATAACAGACGTTTGTTATGACATTTACAGTTAAGCGTTTTGATGGTTCGTTTTTTTTTAAACAATGGCCATCTGGACACCACCAATACTTCTGACAAGAGATGCATGATGAGGCTGTGTAGCCCACAACTTGGTCCTGTTTTACAATATACAGTATAGTGAAATGTGGTAAATGTAGAGTATATCATTAAGTCACTCTGCTATGTGTATCTTATGGTTAAACTACAAGTTAAGTATAATACGCAGTTCTCATGGGATGAAGGGGTGGTAATTAATCAATGTATGTCCCTTTCTAACCCTGTCTCCAACAAAATTACATCACAGAGTCCTTATTGCATTGCCTGGGTTTAAATCTCACTCATGGCCCTTTGCATGCACTCCAAAAAACGACTTGGTTTTATGTTATTGCTACATAGTTTTTAGGAAACTAGGCTCTCTTTTCTGTATCTAGTAATGTTTCCCATTTAAAGGGACTTGTTATCCATTTCCCATTGACTTATGTTCCTCCAAAACAGACTCTTATGGTGGTTGACGGATAACTTTCATTAATGTGAATAGAAATATGGTGTTCACTTTAACAAAGCAACCTACCATTCATTATTAGTTAAAGGGGACCTATCATGCAAAATGCACTTTTGTACGTCTTTTATACATGAATATGTGTCCCCGGTGTTCCAGGGAACTCACCAAGTGTCAGAAAACACAACCCTCTCTATTTTCCTCCATACCCAAATCTCTAAAAAAGGGGCTGCAACGGATCTGATAAAAACTGATCCAGATTTGAACACTGTCCTGACGTCAGGACAGTGGCGCTACGGCTATTGGGCCAACTCTCCACCTATCAGGGGAATGTGGGGTTGGGCCACGGCCGGCCATTGCCGCTCGAAAGCGCTGGAGACGCTGTAGTACATATGCCAGGCCTGTAAGTGGCGCTGTAGTCTGCCACAAAAGCAGCGAAGAAGACTTCCCGCCCATAGTTACCATGGTTACCCTTCTGTTTATTCTCCGCTGTGGCTTTTTTTCTCCCTCCCCGAGGCAAGCGTTTGCTCCCGCTGCTTTAATTCAATGCAATCCCTCCCCGTCGAGGCAAGCACTGTAATTCTCTCCGGTTAGTCCACCAGCAGATGACAAACACCCACCTCTCCGCCTCTTCCAAGGAACGAGGGGACCGTGCGGCAGAGTTTCAGTTAGGTTTTCTTTCGCCGGTCAAGATGTCCGTTAAAGATTAAATCTTCCAGACAAAATTAGAAAAGTGCCGGTCAAAGGTCTTCTTTGTTATTTATTGAGCTTTAAAACAAATGAATAATGACTCTATAGGCCTATAATAATATAATAAAACCATAGACTGTATATATAAATAAAACACGGAGGACGGAGATCTTTTTTTCTCCCCCTCTTGACTTGATCAGAGCACGGCTCCCCTCTCCTGCAGGGGGGCGTGGTCAGCTGCAGCTCACAGAATCAGCCCCATAGACAGCAAACAGCACATAGAGCGAAATGAGGCATGGCTAAAATGCATGATCTGTTTGGTATTTTGAAAACAGAAACGTATAAATATACCTTATATAGGTATGGCCCTACAATATATCATTTAAATATAGCATGATAGGTTTCCTTTAAACTATTGTTACTTTTATCATTTTTGATGACAACACCAACGTAAGCAGGGTAGTCCTATTCAAGTGAAATATTGTTTAATACAGAGATGCAGACGGTGTGAACATGTCCTGACTCCTTAACAAACCCTAAGGACATTTCATGTTAGATCAAATGTAAAGTATGGTACTGTATAGTTTAGCAGTAGGTGTTGTTCCTTGTTTGACAGACAAAGCTTTGAAACTCTAGTATTTTGCATTTCAAGATATGTCAAGCTAACATTAGCTTACCGAAACATAGTATACCCAACACCATTGATTCTGCTGAGTATTAAGTCAACATTAAGTATTATTTTAAAATGTCTTATGAAGACTCTAGACAGGGAATAGGATATGTATGTTGGGTTCTTGCTGGAAGCTTAAAAGCTATACAAAGAGCTCTTGCCTTGTTATGATTGTCTACTCCATGAAGACATCAACTTTTGTCAGCAAACAACTTTCAAAAACTAAACCCTTGACCCTCTTTTAATCCATAAACCTTCAACCTCTTCTCCCTGGACATCACCTTTGATTCTTTCTCTGTCTCACTTCCCTCAGCCCTATAGGCTCTACCCAGGGCTGTTTCAAACTGCATGTAGCATCACTATTCAGGCCTGAAAAGTAAAGATGCGTGTGATATTTGTAGAAGCAATTTAACATAATGTATAGCATTATTGTGCCTTCTTAATTGTTTACAGATTATATTTATATGATAATATTCCAGTTCAATTAGCGCTGCAGAGAACATAAATAGAGGCTGTTTTTTAACAAAGGAAATGTCTCTCCAGTGCAGCATTGTGATGTATTGAATGTCAAATCCCTAATTGTATTGGAGACGCATTATTTTACTCAGCTTTAATAAAAACGACTTTTGTTTACTGCTCAATCAACTCACAGGAATATGTATTTATTAAACATTCTTAACTCAAACTCTACGCTATCAGCAACATCAGTTTAGTAAGTTGTCAACTCCTCAATACCCATCATGGATACACATTTCCTAGTGCACACAGGGACATATTTGAATAATTGCACCACTATCTCCCATCAAATTTTACCTCATTCATTTTTCTAATCTACTCACTTCATCCCTTTCTTTTCCAAGCCTCACAAGTTTTGATTTAATGACCTGCTTAATGATCCGCTTGGGGGAGTTTCCAAAGACTAAGTGCAGATTCACATTTTAAAATGCAGGCTTAGCAGTGGCAATCTCCGCTGCCAAGAATGGATTTTCCCTGGTGCCCTGATGGTGAAGTAGTTAAGCTCCTCGTTGTAGCCCATCCAAATCTTTATGCTCTGCTCTGCATTCCTTTCTGTCTCTCACTCTGCACTAAAAATGTCTAGAGAGGAAACCACAGAGCTTTGTGTCCTGTCATAGACAAAGCCCTGACTATTCTAATTATCCTAAGTCATATCTTTCCTTGGGGAAGGCTTGACATTCTGTTGATCATAAGAATACGTTCTATGTTGCATTATTAAAACCAGCAGAGCTCCTTGAGCAGTGGTGAGAAAATATAAATGAGCAGGGTATTGAACACATGCTGAATGTAAACTCCCCGTAGAGGAAATCATGTATTGCATTGCATAGTGTGAAGAAAATTCTCCTCAGTTTACAGTGGGATCAAAAGAAACGGGAGGAAGGGGCCTTGAAACATTTATGAGTTGTGACGGATCTGACCCTGGGGGAAAACATCCTTGATCCAATTGTAGAAGTTGGAGTGGATCTGCTGGCTCTCGATGCTTGGAAAGGCTACGATTAGACCAGGAGCCTCAGTGGTTTTCTTAATTTATATCCCTCGCTGCTGACGCATACTTCTGCCCTGTGGAAAATACTGCAGCCTCCCCCAGTGAATAGCTTGCAGGTGACAAATAGCTCCTGCTTCACACTCCATTTGCTCCGAGGCAGCTCACACCCTCCTCCCTCTCTTCCCCGCTCACATCCTTGAGCCTCCTTCATAATCTGCCCCTCCTGTTTCCTCTTCAGGCGCTGACCTTTCAGACGATGCCTTTCCCGGCCTCCCTGGCCAGTGGCACCCCTGGGAGCTATAATGGACTCCGTGTTAATTGCCTGTTGAAGGACAGAGGCAGTTCTGCACAGTCTGATTGCAGACTCCCTTGAGAGTGCAGCTGTCTGTTTGTGTGATTGTTGCTCTAATGCAGCACAGCTGGAAAATCTACCCAGCATGTGCCTACACATATGTAGACAGACACAGTGAACATGATACACACAGATTACTTGCAATGTACACATTTCATGTTAGACTGCACCTTTTGTGATGTTTTTTGAGAACGGAGAGAGACGTCAAATTAGTCTGGTGGTGCAACAATATTGTGATATATCAATCCCAAAATTATTTGGATTGCTAGTTTTCTGTACATTTCAGTATATATTGAGACACTTGTTTCTGTATCATGCTTTATTCGGTACTTGCCTCCACAAAGTGGCACAGGCCATGGTTCACATCAACTTGGCCTCCCCTTGCAGCCTGGATGTCAGCCTAATTCATCGCCACGGACAGGAGCCAGAGAGGAGATTTATCACCCACCCTGGATTCTTTTTTTATCTTTTATTCAGGGGAATTGAGCGGGATGTAAGGTTAACTCCTTCAGCCCTCTGATTCTTGAGGGTCATTGAATACTTCTGGCTGCCATTTCCATGGATACAGCCCCTTGTGTACTGCAGCCCTCACACATAGTTGAAAGGATAAAAGCATTTAGAAATGGGTCGAAGTAGTACCACTTCCAACACAATAGGCCAGTAAAGGGTATCATTCCCTTAATTCTTTGTTTATTACTATCCCTTTAAATAGATTCAATATACCAACAGACCTCCGACTTTAGCTCTGCTGTCAACCTGAGGAAGCAAAATGCAGGCTTAGATATGAGCTTTTAAGAAAATATTAGGAGAAGTGACAAGGTGAAAGCTCACCCCCCCCCTCACCCCCACACCTGAAGACCAGGCTCTGTGTGCATGGCCCAATGGCCCATGGCTGGACCTTGATCTCCGTGTTTTGAAGTTGAAAGTAGGTCCCATGGCCCTGGCGGCCAGAGAGTGATTCCTGCTAGATAAGGACCCCCCTTTCATCCCCTGTTCCTCTCTGAGTTGTGCTGTCACGGTGAGGCTGATTCGCATCAGCAGCCTGCCTCCTGGGCAGACCAGCCAGGAGACGGCCATGCTGGGGATTTATTTTGACATGCTACCGAATTCCCGCTAACCATCAATGTGGAATTCCTCAAGAATTCTGAGTACTGAATATTGACCATGACCGCCGTAAATGTTTCGCCATGGCAAAGTGTAGGCTGTGGCTTCGATACGGTACAGATTCTCAATGTTGACTCATATCCAGCAGTTAGAGCTGCAACAGCCAGTTTTTATTTCTGTGGCATGCCAAATAACAGTAACATCATATCACAAATATAATATAGGATAACTTCTGGCGATGCATATTTATTCGTCAAATAACATTTTGTTAAAAGCCTAACATTATTCTGATGAGGGCTCTTTTCTCCTCATTTCCAAGGCTTTTCCAAGTAATTGGCTTACTTACGTTTCTGTGTCTGTTTATTTCTCTCAATTGGCTGTACATTTCTCTCTTCAGTAACTCTGTAGTTTTAACTTGTTTTCATGCATGCAGTTTTCATTATGGCCTCCAACCACCATCATAATTTTCGATATGTTTATGTTTTCTGGGGAGAGCATAAAATAAGTGCCTCAAAACGAGCTCTAGTCAACTGGAGATGCTTAATGTTTTCAAAATCCGTTTTGGTTAAGTGGACATGATAAATCATTCCCATTACACACATGACTAATTTTTTTTAATTTAGCCGGGGATTCAATTAGCTGTGGTCTGATGGGAGGACTGGAGGAGGAAGAAAGGTCCAGCATACAACATACAGCAGCATAATCACATTAAAAAGCCATGAAGGGGCCCTTGTTTAGACCAAGAAATCACCTTGAGTTAAGAAAATAATTATTTGAGACATTATAGAACTCATGGGTAATCAGCCACAAGCTAGAAAACCAGTTAAGGCTTAAAGGCTTAAAATATTATATTGTGGAGAAATGATTTGCAGTTAAATAATGGACATGGAGTATATTCCACTAGGATTGGCCAAGGGGTGTGGCTTATGTACAGTAAACTGCACAGCTAGTAGTGTATGATGCCGCAGTCTAAGGATTGTTCTACGTTAATATGCATTGAACTAGAATCTAAAATGTATACTAAGGATGATACAGTATGTTCATAAATACATCAATCTTACATTTAAAGCACAATAACAAAACACTTTCAACAGCTACAGTGAACTGTTTGTGACTGTACAGAAACACGTCATTTATTTTGGATTATTATGGATTGAATTCAAAATACCGCTGTAGTTTCAGTCTTCTTTTATTTTCAAACTTCTGTATCAGTACACTATGCTCCAAAAATGTCAATACATTCTATGTTTCTACTACCCTCATAATAAAAAGTATTTTATTATCCATAGTTATTGTAGTAGTCACTGCATCCCTTTTGTTTTTGTGCAGAATAAGAGCAAGATCTGCTTGAAAGACTTTCAACAACTAGATAAAGATATTTTTCACCCAAACACAGCTAGTGATGTAAAAATGAAATAATTAAGATGTTTTGGAGTATTTCTGCTCTTTTTGTTTTTGCTTTGAGGTGACGTGCCACTCTTGCTTGGCCTGAAGTGCCAGCAGCTGCTTTCCATGTTAACTAGATTGGTTAAGAAGCTGTTTATTTATCTGCTTGTGAAGAGCTGCAACATTCACAGAGAAACCGTTTAATTATGTATTTTATTTTGTTGTGCTGTTGGTCTGTACAGAATATGATAGTATTGGTACCTTAGCTGTATTATACACTTGCTTTTGAAGGACTGTTTTGCTGCTTTGTAAATGCTCACTCTGTATATACTCTTACACTATACATGCTTACAAGTCATACTCACAAGCCCTCATCCGTTGTGTGTGGTGAATTCAACATTGTGGTGTTAGCAAAAGGCAGATTTGAAAAGAAAATGTGATTTGTTCCCCAGTGACTGAATGCTCTGAGCTCACAAGGCAAATTGTAGTAACGGTTGTCGATCAGGAGAAAGCGTAGCAGAGGTTGGGGAGGGTGACGGCTTTTTGTCTTCAATCAGCATTACCACGCCTGTTTAGTTTTTTGTTAAAGCAAAGGAATCCATCAGCAGCCTCCCATGAGAACTGTAAGAAAGCTAATAGCAGGTGGCAGTAGATGTGAAATGGGCCTTTGGACTGGGCAGCCATGAAGAGGATAATGCAGCCATTCAGACTCTCTCTAGCAGGGGCCCCCTTTGTGCCCGGAGCTGACATGCTACTTCGCTGTGGCTCCTGAAAGGTTCCATTTTGTTCAATTTGTCTAAAAGCCGCTGACTTATGTGACAATTTAAAGACTTTGGATGTTAAAGTTTCTTTAACCCACCGACACCTGAATGGCTCTTTTGTCCTGCCCTGTGATCTGTCCCGTCATTCTCACATGATCCTACCCAAAAGAGGAGAGTTGAAAGCTGCAGAGAGGGCACCCTGGCGGGAGCTCCTCACCAGTGACCAGGGCACTCTGAAGAGGCCCAGCCAGATGACTTTAATTCTGTGGAAAATGTGAGAAAAAGAAGGTTGGATTAGGTTCCAAGCTAGTGCCTGTAAATGTGCCCATTTCCACATGAGGCGATACATTATTCAGCAGCCCTGATGGACTGGACTGACTCCACAAGTGAGCCAAATGTGACTCTTGGCTTCTCTTGTTTTTTATAGATGACAGGAAAACACGGTCTGATCCCTGACAAAGCTGACACTTGTCTCACTGCCCTAGATAACAAAGAAGTACTCATTAACTAGTTACGTGTCATTTAAATCCTTTACATATGCTGAGAAGAAAAAGGAATTAAATCACGCTTACTAATCAAAATGTTGCTGTCTTTACATCCAGAAAGGCTCCATTCATCTGGCAGGATGCGCTTAGATATTGAGCTTGTCCCACTCTAAGCAACCCGAATCTGCCATGCCTGCGACCACGCTGGTGGGTGGTCATGTTATTGGATAAGAAGCACCTTTCAGGGCCAGACATGTAACAATATGTTCCCTCTGAAGTCAGAAAAGGGGTCCGACATTACCATGGTGTAAAGCCTCTTTACCAGCAGGGGATATACTGTCAACCTCAATGTCAAAAACCTGCGGAAATATATAGCTTTTTTTACCAAGTTTCAGGTATTTGACATTTCTAATTTCCAAGTGACGAATGTACACAATGCCAGTGATATTCCCCCGGGTGACGTCATTCTGTAATTCTGTGCCAGGCCTTAGAATTGGGAGAGATGAGACAGTCAATGACAGTTATTGGAGAGGGTTGCTGTGCAGTCAGGCATCTTGACATGGATACAGCGACCTCACACACATGAAATGTAGCTCATGTCCACAGAGCCTTGTCCCTCTCTCTGGCTTTTGATTCATTATTACTGGCTAACCATAGAACTGTCCCTGATGCACATGCAGAACACGGGCCGCACAATAGAGGTGTAGTCAACTGTTAAAAGCTATTATGTCTGAAATGAAATGAATACGGAGTCAAGGTAAAGCTGTATACTGTGAAACAATGTCAGGAGTTCAAGGTTTAAATAAAGCCCAGAACTCCTTGGATGATTTAAAATGTCTAAATAAAAGCAAAATATCATTATTTATTTTTATTTTTATTTCCCATGCCACAATAAATCCAATTGTAGCCCAGAAAACAAAGTGAAATAGTGTATTGAATGTCATTGTTGTCTAGCAGAGGGCAGCATAGATCTGCCAGTTCTTAATGCAGAGACCTGTCATTAGTTTTCATAAGGAGGGGCCTTTACTTTTTTGGAATGGAAACGCAATGTTAATGCAAAAATGCAAAACAATGAACTTTGTGGAATGATGCGGAGCGATGCTGAAAGCAGCTGATGCTGAAAGCAGCTGATGCCAGCTATTACAGCAGCAATAGAGCTTGGGATGATTTAAATTACATATCATGTTTTTGCACCAAAATAAGGTAGTCTAAACATTTTATTACAAAATATACAAAATACAACGGGCATACTCACAATGAGGTTAATGGAAGTCACTGCAAAAAACCAGGTTAATAACAAAAATCTTTCTTCTATTAAACAACATTTTTAGTTAAGTGTAATCCATCATTGAAAGATGTCGAAATATACTTCATCATTCATGCATAACACTAATGTAATTATCATTGTTATCAAATATTGATAAGGGTATTATTTCTGAACATTACTTTTATAATTCCACAATAACTGCTGCTTTAACTCTTCTTATTTGAGAGTTCACCTTACATTTCCAGCCTTTTTTTTTACTGTTATCTTTATTTTGCTGAGCCACCATGCGGCCAATCATATGCGAGGACACACTAGGATCATACCATCATGTGAAAGAAGGGTGGGACAGCAGGTGTAGTGGTACAGGCCAGATACACAGAGCGACGGGGAGACGGGGAGCCGGATTTAAATGCAAGCGCGTCGGAAAAAGTCAAGAAATGAGTGAAAACCGAAAAAAGAAGCAGCATCTGGCTGCATTTCAATGATATTGGAGAAAGCAAAGCTGAGTGCAGGATTTGTAAAATGAAAATAACCTTCAGAGCAGGGTTTTATTTTGGTAACCACTCAGGATTTATTGCCAGAGGTGGGAGAAGTTCAGATCTTGTACTTGAGTAAAAGTACCGGAGTGTAGGAATACTCGGTTACAATAAAAAGTCCTGCATTCAAAATGTTACTCAAGTAAAAGTACAAAAGTATTAGCATCAAAATATACTTAAAGTACCACCTGCAGAGGGATCTAGATTCAGGTGTTCTTTTCCCCATAGAGACCGGCTTGCTGCACATTATCCCTTGCATAAAGATAGATTGTGGGTCCCTTATAACATGTTGTACAGTGGAAATAAACATTCTGGTTACCTCAACATCAGGGATCTTATCAATTAAACTCCTTCTGAATCAAACCGTCACGGTAGCCTTACCTTACTAATCCCTCTTAAAATAGAAAAAAACACGTTACTTTACCAGCAGAGAGAAAATGGATTATTAAATTATTAATGTGACTAATTAATAGCTGTTTGATTATTAAGTATTATTCTGTTGATCGATGTCATTACATTTGTTGAAAAGCACATAAGGACTTGTTTAAGACTCGTTTTGTCAAAGTTTAGGACTTGGACTTGACTTGAACTTGCCCATCCTGACTTGAGACTTGACTTGAGACTTGACTTGAGACTTGACTTGGACTTGAGCGCAAAGACTTGAGACTTGACTCTGACTTGAGCGCAAAGACTTGAGACTGGACTCGGACTTGAGCGCAAAGACTTGAGACTGGACTTGGACTTAAGGGCGACTGTGGCTGCGAGGGAGTGCGGTCGTCTTTCAACCAAAAGGTTGTGGGTTCGATCCCAGCCCATGCAGTCAACATGTCGATGTATCCTTGGGCAAGATACTTAACCCTGAGTTGCTCCCGATGGCATGGCCAACGGTGTGTGAATGTGTATGAATGTTAGTTCCTAGAGTAACATACACTGCTCTGTATGAATGGGTGTGAATGGGTGGACGACATGTAGTATGTAAAGCGCTTTGAGGGGTCTTAAAGACTGGATAAAACGCTATATAAGTACAGTCCATTTACCATTTACCATTTTACTTGCAAAACAATGACTTGGTCCCACCTCTGCAATGCACTATACCTAACATTTTTCCACATGTTTATATATACACACCTCATATATTCAGCCTTATGCTTAAAACCTTTTAAAAGTCGGAAATGTAACACCATTTCGCCACAATTGAATGATATATAGTTTAAGCATAATCTATTGACAGCTTTTTGTAACATCCATATGAAGATACTGTATGAGAACACTGTACAATCTGTATGCTTCATAATATATGGTATGTATGTGTGTGGAAATGTTAAGTTCACCCTGAAAGGGTTAACTGGCAGGGATAGCTTGCGCTATGGCTAAGAGGCTGAATTTTTCATGTGGTAATTAAAATGTGTAGGTCAAGTCTCCTATGACACCTATTTCTATTGATATAGGGGAGAGCAGTGGTGCCCTTCTTTAATGCGCCTTCTTCACCCAGCCTGAATTTAAAGGATGAAGGTTGACATTTTCCCCCCGTTTTGTAAATTAATGCAATTGATCCGCCTAACAAGAACAAAGTTAGGTTTCCAAATACTGCATGATAAAGAGATTAAGCCTTCAAATGGCTTTCCAAAGGCAATCTTTAGTGCAAGCCCTAAAGTAAGGGCATTGAACTTTCAATTAGAATTTCTAATAGGCTATTGACTGGAATGTATTAAATGTTGCTACACAGCTATATAGATCCTAAGAGGGGATTTTTCTCGATCCAGGGTACATGACCCCAAAATCCCTCAGAGGGAGATACCCAAACATTCACCACAGTCACCTGACGTGTGTGGTGATTAAGTTAAACATGTGTTTTCTCTCTGTAAATTCACATGGTTGTTATTGTTAATGCTTGATGTGAAGGTGTTTACTTTGAACAGTATTACGTTGGCCTTCCTTTGTAATATATGGTAATTTCAGAAAAGTCTTTTGATCCTTGTATTCTCGTATTTGTGGTCGGGAGTTTTTTTAACTCACTGTCAGCTTAGTTCCGTATTTTTCTTGGTTAAGCTTTGATGTTGCTCCAAGACCTTTTGTTAGTCTTCATTTCCGATTTTCTTCGTATCCAAGCACATGAGCTGTTTCAAATGTTCTGTGATTGATCTCTAGGTCTGAATCCAATTGAAATGCCTTTAATGCCGCATTAACTCTTGTCAAAATATATATTTTGACTTGTCATCCTAATTCAGCATGCTACTCCTAAAACAGTATGGTCAGGGAACAAGACATCTGTTTTTCATTGTCTCTGCATCCCTTTCTTAGATGCCTCTCCCTTTTTCCTTATCCCTGCCATCATTTTCCAGGTCTTTATTTTTCCTAGCCTCTTTTTCTTCCCTATCGCACACGTTTTAGCTGCAGGTGATTATAAGCTTTGAGAACGCTGCATCAGGATACAATTTGTCAGGGCCTAACAACCCATTCTGTTCTGAGGGGGTTAACATTCTGTTTGTGTTACAGTGCATTCAAACTCTAATTAAAACAACATTACATTCCCCATCTGCCAATCTCCCATAATCTTCTTTAATTGCTGTAATTAAACTATATTTACATGTGCAAAATACTTGTAATTTAGCAAATTGCACTCTACTCTCTGCACATTTAATCAGTGGCGCTGCAGTGGAAAAGAGTGATTTCAGTGTTTTGATTTCAGCGGTGGGCTGGATCTGACGGGGTAAGTGGACCTCTGCCTGAGGTCTCGCGGAGGTTAGGAAAACAAGCCATCGGAGCAGTATTGTCATTGGGCTCTGATTGCAGCTCGTGTGGCTAATTATAAGCCTGAGCTCTGCTGTGAGACCAGGCATAGCTGAGGTATGTGTGTTCCTGAGAGCTCCTATGTCCAGTATGTGTGCTTAAACAAGCTTCTCCGGCCTAGTGTGCTGCATTCAAAGCTCACTGCTGCCTGCCTCGTGATTGACATCAACAATCCCTTTTCATTTAGTCAAAATGC
Organism: Trematomus bernacchii; assembly: GCF_902827165.1. NCBI lineage: Eukaryota > Metazoa > Chordata > Actinopteri > Perciformes > Nototheniidae > Trematomus > Trematomus bernacchii. The sequence goes on from NW_022987513.1 coordinate 7,639,417, forward strand.
AAAGTGAATTTGCAGAGGTGTTGTTGCCAACCAAACAGTGAGAACTGAGATGAGGCGGTAAATACCTTGTGGTTAAACCTGCAGCTGGCTGAGCAACTGCTGCTGAAATAAGCGTCAAAGCGTGGCTCACGCTGAAGAGGAACAGCATGCTTGCTTTCAGATTAATGGTATTAGATAGGGATTAATCTAGAAGAGGGAATTTGTCAAGCTATAGCTTTATATTAGCATCACTAATAAGCTAGTTTTTTAACGCCCAACATCGTATTTTAGAGACTTCCTTGACACTTGTGGTTTATTCAGTCATTACCACTGAGGCCACAGGCTGTCACTCGGACAAGCTGATGTTCATCCTCAGAGATTGTCGTGGGCCGACAGTCCTTAGAAAAGTCTCAGTTAAGCCTTGTCAGTCCCATCAGTGGTGTGTATCTTCTGAATGGCTCCATCGCTTGCCATCTTGACTGTTGCTGAGCAGCTAGCGATAGCCATATCTTCTTGGCCTAATTATATTCCTGTTTGCCTTCCTGGCTGAGAAAAGTCCCAGTCAGGCCAGATGGAACCAGATGGACCGGCTCAGCAGTTTAATGTCCCTCTCAACTCCAGGTATTTTCAGGTGAAGGCAGGTGAAGGCAGATCTGGCAGAAAGAACTGGCGCTGAGGTAATTGGTCAGCTTTTTGAAGAGTTTCTCCTGTCCTGCTAGAGCTGCTTATTAACTTCATGGCAGCAGTATGCACATCATTAGGACATACCACAGAGGAAAGAGAGAGAACTGAAGGGAGATTTTGCAGAAGAGAACTATCTGTACCCAAACACAGCGCTTAGATTCAATGCTTTCTTGATTTCCATTTAAACTCTTTTCCGGGTAGTCGTCCTAATAGAATGTATGCCCTGTTCTTCTAACTGAATTTTAATTGCTCATCCTATTACTGCTAATTTGTGACTGACACACAAGTGATGGTTTCATCTGCTTGCTTTGGATATAAAAGGTTGTCTGTGGCTCTCTGAGCTAGAAAATATGTTTTAAAGGAGAGGAGTAGTAGCCGGCGGGCAGTGCATTGCAAATGTGGTTATAAGATGGACAGAGCCCGGAATCCTCATTAGCTGACACATAGTTCTTCTTAATTAGTTTCCATTCACTGTAATTAGCATGGATGAGGCTAATCATCAGATGTGAAAGCAATCTAACGCTTGGGATACAACGTCCTTGGCCTCACTTTCATGTAAGGTTCACAAACGGTTTTTTTCTTCAGGTGCTGTTATTAAAAATGGCAGCATTTGTCAGCTTTTATTTTTAAAAGGTAATGGTTTATGTCTCTTACAATACCGTTTTGTATAATTAAAGCAAGCAAGGCCAATATCTTGGGTTCAGGTTATGTTAAATCATTTCAACCAATAACCCTTTAGACAGAGTGTGTTTTTGTACAAGGTTTGAAGAATATCTTTCTTCAAACCATCATATCCCAACATGTTCAAGACCTTACATGAAGAAGAGAATGAAGGTGGATATTGCGTTGACAGCGCTGTGACGTTTAAGGCTGTTTTCCCAGATGAAACAGATGTGTGTTGTGTAACATAATAAAACAGGACCACAAGTACAACAAAAACAAGTGATTAAGGATTGTTGGAAGCATCCTCTGGAGCAGAGTGATTGACACTCCCTCTCTTTCTGTCAAGCACTTGAGAGATATTCCTCCCACTAATGTTGCATCTGCTGCCAATCATCCTTTGTCTTCCATTTGTTACCAAGCCTCTATCTTCAAGTCTACAATTTTCCTCGACTTCTTCTTTTTTTTAAACTTCACGTGACTTTCTTATTTATACAAACTCTGAGACCACTGAGTCGAGGCTCATACAGTTGATGCCTAACTGTTTTACACAGGATATGAGTTTTGATTTGATTTTCTTCCTGATGGATTATAGTCTTCTGCTATCTGTGTCTTTATTGATACCAAATCCCACAAGTGATCTCCTCAGATCTTAAATATGTATCCACTCACCACAAAATGTCCTTGCTCCTAATCTTTTGGCCGCAGTCAAAAGGATGTCCAATCCAGGATAGTGAAGTCTGATTTTCCCGTAGTGCTGAGGGCGCTTTCTCCTTCACTCAGCCGCTCAGTGCTGTAGATTCTTCCCTGATCTAAAGCAGAACCCTGCTTAACCCGTCCACTCCATCCTATTACGGTAGTCATTGTTTAAGACTGAAAAGATCTGCATGGGCTCATGGTAAATGGCATGTGAATAGAGCAAACAGTATCACATTTCTGGCATTTTAACATCTTTCTATCATTCCCTCATTTCTCTGTCTCTTTCATAATATGCGTTTGCTTTCCTGCAGGCTGGATCTTTTTTTATGAAATGGAGTGTTTGGCATGAACTTTTGCCATATGCCTGTAGATTTGCCAAAAAGTATTCAGAGCAGCTCTTTTCTTTTGCCAAGTATTTGGCCATCTGCTTAAGTCTTTAACCAGCAGCATCTAGGGACTTCATCAAGCTTGAACTGTGAAGTCAAATGGTTTTCTTCAGCTCCCAAATCAAGCTAGGCACTGCTGTGCAGATTTACTGCACTGGCAGATCCAAGCAATGACACATATATTTTATATTGCCGTCCATAGTTGCATTTATAGGATTTCCACTTAATGACAGCTAGGTTTTCCCAGTGCTGTTTTTATGTGGTTCAAATGAATTTGTAGTTAAATAAGACAAAGTAGTCCCTTCTGAATCCAAATCCCCTTTAAAATTAACATTTAGCAGACAGGAACTCCATCTTTGTTACTTTGATGGTAAGTGTTAAGTATCTACTGTACAAATGAGACAAATAGCTGAAACAGCTGCAATAGTCATTTCCCAAAGATGCTTTACTAGCTCTGACTCAAGTTTCTACGGGCCACACCGCCACATGCACACTGAGGATTTTAAAGCAGGAGAATGCTGAATAATGGGCTGCTCATCAAACTGGCAAAGAAGGGGAGATAGCTTTTCTATGGGGGTGGGGTTCATTATGCGGTGCACAGGACACCATTATTAGCCCCATTACACACACTGACAGCTGCACATTCATTCTCCTATACCTGCTTTTTAAAGCCACCCATAAATAATGAGGGCTGCAGCTTGCCTCGTCTTGGAGGAAGGGAAAAAGGTCATTATAGACCCGGCCTCCATTTGTCAAAATTATTTGATAATCTCAGGTCACAAGGAGGGTTTTTGCTTTAGCTAATTGTAGAACGGACCACTGAACATAAATTTCCATTAGCAATAATTTGTAGCTCTCTGCAGATTGTGACCCTATCTGCTCTTTGTTTTGTCCATTAGTGACAGCAGCAGACACACTGCAGAGGGGACTGTGGGTAATCTAGAAAGCCTGGGTGTTAAGCAAAAATGATGTCATAAGGCAAACTAATAATTCTTCATACATTATCATATAGATTGTTGAATATAGATTGTATAAAACTGAAGCTACTACATTGTAGATTTGCTCTCACTCCATTGTGATGTAGAGGTCACGGTGCTCTCCTGGTTAAATGTGCTCTGACTGGTAATCGGTGGAGCTGTGCAGTATAATTACCCCAGCTTTTATCAGAATGACCTCTCTGACAAACTTCCCTGGTGGAAGGAGACACCTGAGAGCCTCCACACTTCCTATCTGGCCTTGTTTTATCGAAAAGGCCCCGCCTGAATGGATAATAGAGCCCCTGTTCTCCCAACAGACGGATAATGGAGGGTGGAGTGGTCCTCTTTGGCAGACTACTGCCTCTTCCGTGCACTAGAGAAACCAATACTGAGGCTATCGGCTGATATATGACACTAATACACAGGCTGACTGGGGCCCTAAACAGAAAAGAAGGATTGTTCCAACTTTCGACTGGCTGTAGGATCCATGACTCACAGGTACCGCACTGTCTGGCCCCTGAGACCGCTCTAATTGCTTTACATCTGTACAAAGGTTTCTTGTAATCGGGCCTTCTGCCTCCATTTGTCTTCCTTTCAGTCTTCTAGTGAAGGCCTTAATTGGTCTTAGTGGGGCTTTTTTTCCAGTTAGCTCCTGGGCCTGTGCTAGTAGAAGACTTTACCTCAGGGGCTGTGGGCTTTGCTGTCTGCTAGTGGTTTGGGAGGTTGCAGAAGAGAGGAAGTCAATACTTATTTTACCTTTAACACTATAATTAATGTTCTCCTGACAAGCAGTTTCCCCCCCCCAAAGCTCAACATGGGGGGGCTGGGCTCCAGGGATCCACACAAGAATCAAGACTTGTACAGCTTTGTAAGAAAACCTCCCTTGCAGTCTCCTGTGGCCAATCGACATTTGCTGAGGATCCAATTCTATTTTTTTTTGTATTGTTAGTGTACGTGCTGTCAGGCACATTTCAAAGTGGAGAAGAGCATAGCTACAAGTGTTGGTATTACAAAATGTTTTTCAAATATTTTCATTCTAAGCTTTGGATTTTGTTAACAAAAGCAACATATGAGTACGCATTTTTCTCGGTCAAAAAAACTGTTTTTATTTCTCACTATGCATTTCATAGACTTGCAGTTGACATTGAAAATTCATGGTCGGTATGTTCTACAAATAATTTGGTTAGTGTCTTTATTCATTAAAGCCAATGTTTGAGATGACCTTATATCTCTCTATTTCAGTTCTTAATTGTTGGTAGTTCTATGAAAACATATCACTGGTGCCCTAAAATAAGATAATGGAGGTGTTTGGTGCATTTTTTTATGTTGCTAACCCAACATTTATTTTCTCCCGAAATGCCTACCCAGGACTCTAATCTCAACCCAGACACATGGTTAGGGTGCTTACAGCTGTATAAAAGTATACCCTTACTCTGGATGTGAGTGAATTATTAGTGTGCATTAGTTCTGAGGAAGTCTGTTAGTCATCAAGCTCGTCCCGTCTCTATTTGCTTTCATTAAACTACTAAGTAGTCATGAAGTGAAGAGCTGCTGTAAACCGAGGCAGATTCCCACAGCGTAATGTGACCTGCCTCTCTTTATCTGACTAGACCCCGTTCACACTTGTCTTGGCCTAGAGATAACATCTCATGTACACTGCTCCACAAACCACATTTAAGATAACATGACATGTTCCTGGCTCTGTACTTGCATTCTCCTCTTAACACAAGATTATATAAAATGTTATTCTCGCTTAACGTTCCCAATATGCAGTTGATGTTTTTTTTTTTAACTTTCATTAGAGAGAAATGTACATAATCTACCACAACAACAGTTTTTGGCAACAAATCTTCTTGTCTGGAATGAATTTGAGATGGCATGATTTGACGGTACAGAAACGATTCTCTTGAATCAGCTGCACATTTTTTAGCTGCTCTTTTTTCTCTGTGATTTAAAAATACAGAATGAGCTAATGTCAGTAGTGTGGCACAGGAGTTTGGTGTCGTGAGCTCTCCTCTGCTAGGTTCTGCTCTGCGGTGCTCCCTGCATTTCCTGCTGACTGACTGATATGGAGCTTTTCTGCCAGAGCTTAAATAGCAGCTGTACGCGTCCAGCTGCTCCCTGCCACGCTCCACTTCTCCCCAGATGGCTTCGAGACGTTCCAGCAGCCCTCCGGAGGAGCGCTCATGAGAAAAGTGTTATGGAGTGGCTCTCTGAAACACCAGGGAGCATCCCTCGCCACACCACAGCCACCCTCCTCCTCCTTCTTCAACCCCCGGGCCTAACGCCCAAATCAGGAGAGGGCTCGTTTGCCAACTTACCAACGGGAGGCAGCACAGATGGTAGTGTCCGCAGCATAGGCCAGCATGCATTAGGGCCTGGGGGGGGCATCCTGGAGAGAGCACATGCCATGCCTGGCCTGGGATGCCACTGATATCCCTCAGGACGAGCTCTCCCTGGCCCTGAGCAGACGACCAGCAAGAGCCTGGCAAGCTCTGCTCAGCCCAGAGATGCTGGAGTGAAATGTTTCTCTTTACCCACATGGGCTTCTTTGATAAGTGGGTTGTGTCAGAGCACTGCCAACCCAAGGACCGATTTCAAAGTCATTGTAATTTTCCTAGAACACTAAGTGTTAATATATGATGTCAGCTGTAGGGCTCCAGGGCAACAGTCTCTTATCTTGGCACAGTCTTAAAGTGATGAATGGTCTATCGACTTCACACCACTGAAGAAAACCGCAGGGTTCACTTCAACCATGACATTGCCCACAGAGATAATATCCTGTTTAACATATCCTGCAATCGCGCTATTCTGAACATATATTTAGTTTGAATGTATGCAGAGGAGATGTTGACCACTGGAGGCACTTTCCAATTTCTGCTTAATATCAATCATTCAAATTGTGTTCAAATATATTTTAGCCCAATATCAAAATGTTCACATTTATGTCAGGGGGCTTTTGCAGATTGTAGCATACAACACCCTCTGTACTTAAAGAAAAACATAAGTACTATAAGTAGAGTCCATGACAATGCAATTTCTTATTGCTGTTATTTTTGCCACCAGAAGATTTATTTTTCAACATTTCTATAAGTCACCTACTGAAACTTTATTCTCTTTTCCCACCTTGTTTCTCCCTTCCTCACCAACCTTTTACTCCCTGGCCAGAGAAGGATAGTGTGCTTCAGGGATGGATGCGGGACTGCTATTGCTCCCACCAGGGGAGGGGGGGTCCTTGCTCTGCTGACCTCACTGTTATCCTTGTCGTGACAGGAAACATACATCATAGTGGGGCCTCTAATGCGAAACACATTCTGCCACAACTTGATCAAAGCCAGGCTGCCTGGACAACAAAGTGCCCTGTAATGCCATATTTTGACCATATAATTGGAGAGTAATTACGGCTGACAAAACACTCCTGTGATTTTCTCTCTCTCCCTCCTCCAGTGTCTTTGGTCTGTAAGAAAGCCCAGAGAGGGTTTGTCATAAACTATGTGGGAGTGCTGAGTTGGCTTGAAAGCTCTTGAGTGGGGCTGAGGGTAGGTCAGTTTTTATTGGAGCATGATCGCTTATTCAGAGACACTGTAACAACACACGAGGGTAGCAGTAACCAGTGGCCTAGAAAAACACCAGTGCACCACATGACAGCTGACCCCAAAAAAAGCTGTGGTCTCCAACTCTTTCTACTTAACATGGATTTAGTCTATTTTCTTGTTGCTGTTAACAGTCAACTTAAATGGCAAATGTAGAGCGCAGACCTCCCCAAAGGCCGCCAATGGTGCGTTCACTGCTCCTCGGATAGTCCCACTTCCAGATGTGAAAATCGTTCTTCTGACTTTTGCATATGAATGACCCCCGAGTCATAATGTAGAACAAATATATAAGCTTAAGGGCTGTATGTTATTGCTTTGAGCATTTTGACAACACATTGATATCTGTTTTCAATTGTTGTAACAATTTGAAGTTGCATTCACATTCCTTTTCACATTCAGGAACCAATTGTTCCTATTATTCCGACACCAGATGAATGTATTGCCCTTTGGACCATGATACACCATTCATCCAAGTGTAAAAAAGCTTTAGCAGAAGTAAAGATGGCTATAAGCCGGTTTTCTCATTTCGGTAAGCGCTAAAACCAGTTATTCCTAGGAAAACATTTGTAATCATTACTTGTCTTTCAATTCACAATACATCAAACAAAAATCACATGATACATTGCAAGAGAGCCTACTTCCAAAATCAAAGTTCCACATTGGCAATCACAGTTTGACAGAATGTTTGCAAACTGCTATTGGTTTCAAGGAGCAGAACAAGCCGTCATCACTACATTCCTTTTATTGCACTTATCTCTGGTCAACTGCAATCCATGAGCTGTCCTTCAGTTGAGTTGAGTCCTGTGATATTGTGGAACTACCTGGCATGTTGACAGGCTGTTGACTACTGAAAAGTGAGAGAGAAAGCTTTTGTTTTTAAGAAAACTGAGGAGCCTGCAAAAACATCAACAAGAATTGTCATGTTTGAGACACTGTATTTATAATTTTCTCACCAAAGATGTGCAGATATGGAATTTATTTTGAGCTGGGAGCTCTGCCTCAGACAGCCTCAGTCTACTTATCTCTGACAAGTATGAATGTGTATTTGTCAGGGGTTAAATCAGGCTTTGGGGGACAAAGGTGGGCTGGACTAATTTGAACCCTGACTGCTCTGCTGGTACTGTGGGAGGTGGTGGATGTCAGATGGCTTGTCTGTGGCTTCCAGCCTGCTATCGTGCTCTACCACTTAGCATGCTAATTAATCCTAACCAAAGGGCTGCGTCAGTCACCCCACGCTCCGCCAGGGACGCTCCCACTGGGCTCATCCTGCTTTAATTGAGCACGTTTTTCAGAAGCCCGCTGTCCCTGGGATTACATTAGATCCCTCTAATTCACCCAGCCTGCCACCGGCGTGGGCAAAGTGAACGAGAGAGGGAGGGAGTGGGATGAGACGTTGAGCTGGGAAATGTATAAATAAACCAAACAAACAAACAAAAAACCAGACTGAGTGTTTATTAACACCCCTGGGATGAAAAAGGAGGTGAGTGCAGGAAATCATTAGCGCAGGAGAGTCAAACTAGGCTCGTTTGATCTTGCTGATGGAGGAGCAAATGTAATTTAGCGCGCTGCGAGTAATTTGTTTTAGCAGTTAGCATGGGTTCCTTTTAATTTCATTTTGCCTTGCATCAGTCTTTCAAATTAAATATTTTTATTTTGTACAAAGCGGATCTTTGTCAGCCTGGCGGCTCAAAGACCAGCCCTCAACAACAACTAATGTTTATTCATCTGCGCTTGTTTGCATGTGTGCTAGACAGAATCTTGACAGGAGTGTGCAGTGTCGGCTTTTATTTGAGCATTTCTGTATAATGAGGCAACTCTGATGTACACTGCGACAGCTAGCAAATCATAGTAGGAGAATAACAAAGTGTTTTTGTCATTGCAGCTCTAATTATTTGGAAGACGGTGCTGAAGCGTCTGCATCTGTTTTGGTGTCTCACCTTATGTTCTCATTCTTACTGAAAGTTGTTGACTGTGCAGTCTGTTTATGAAATCAAGACACCATTGTCAAACTCGGGTAATGAAACAGTTCCCAACTAATAATGCCCAGCAATCGAAATACAGTATATTATGTAAACTAAATAGACTGACATAGGGTGTGGCTTCTCACATAATTGTTTAGAGATAAAATATTCATGTTTAATTCATGGAGGAGCACCAAGGGGGTGACCTCACATCTATGAGACGTGATGCAGTGAAAGAGCAAAAAGGTGAAGTTTATCTCGGCCTGTCAGGGTGTTGCTATTTAATTGCTGCTCCCACCCGTGACTCAGGGGAGGCCTTCCCTTGCATCGGGGCCAGATAGTCTCCGCCTGGGTGAGTGGGGAAGAGAAGGTCTTATCAGCAGGAGATGCCTTGGACACCGTTGCTTGAAGGCACCTTATCAGGCCTGTGGTCACACCGTGTGGAGCCCGAGCCCCTGCTGGCAGCAGAGATGTGAGATGCCCTTCTCTGTTAACAGAGAAGCAGGCAAACCAAAAGGGATCCTTTTGCCAATGTAATGCAGTCTACGGAAACATGGGCAGCCATTTTGAATGCATGGGGAGCATTTACTCAGACTTCCGGTGTTCTAATATAATGCCTTTTACTTTGAAGATATATCTAAAACAAACACCTTACAACTTCTAAAAATAAATAACCGATAATTCTTACCTAAGTGATTTCAAACCTTTCCAAGGCAACGTATTCCTAGCTGCCATTACAGACTGATGAACAGTCTGTGCTCTAATGTGGGAGAGCTGAGGGAACTCAGTATCAGCTGTGTCCCTGGCAGAGCCTGCAGGGGTTGTTAGCGTTGACAGTGGCAGCCTTTATGCATCAGACTTCCAGGCGGGTTGTTGGCAGAGCCGGGCAGTTTCTCTCAGACGGGCGTCAGCTGGCTGCGAGCCTCACAGCGTTCTCCTCCTCCTCCTCCTGCACCTTGCTCTCCTTCCCATCATGGCAGACCTAAAGAAAGAGCTTTATGGAGCCCCATAATGATATGTGGCGAATATGCAGCACCGGGGTGGTTGTTAACGGCAGCAGCTGCGCAGATAGCCTGGATGATGGGAAATCAGTGGGACCTCATTTTAGTTTGCCAGTATGAATATTAATGGCTCGTTTCCAGGCCATGGCTAATGATGAGGAAAATTCCCTAATAAAAACTTGATGTGATGGGCAACGACCCGCAGGGTCACTGGAGACAGTCAAAGTTAATAGTGTGCCATCAGGTGTGAGGAGTTAAGTGATTAGAGGCACAGAACCTAATCCTGATGTTTTTCTCCCCCCTCAGCTATGAGTCAGTGTAGAGGGAGGGAGGGCTGGAAATGGGGGGTGAGAGGAGGTTTATATCTTGACGACAAAGGGTTTCTGCCTGTTGTCAGCATACATAAAGCTATGAATGTAACGCGTTTTATTAGAGGCTGCAGACAGAGATAGTTGCTTTATTGCACGTTATATTATCATATAGAAATATACATATACAGTGTATACAAACCAGCAGTACCATTTTGTTTTTTCAAAACCAAAAGTGACAGAAGAGAATGGAACAAGTTCGCTGAACGATACATTTTTAGGGGACCAAAATGAAATGTGCCTGTTTAATTCCATCTAGTCAGCTGTACAAAACTTCCTCCTGACAGCACTTTCTACAGAAATACATTTTGACTAAATGATACAAAGGAAATTCTGCTTCTTTAGGAGCATGCCACAAACTGATTGTTTATGCGTGCGGCCTGATTGCTGTAATGAAGATGCCAGATCACATCACTTTTAATGTGTAGCATGTGGGGTACTTAAAATACACACCGAGAGGATTCATCTCAGGGGAGTTCCCATAACCGTACAAACAATGCAATTTGATGTATGTAATTATCTCAAAATCCTTCTATTAATCGTTGATTAATCCAGCATCTGCTCTGTGCCTCAGTCCCCTATTGGCTTATGGAAACAGTGCAAGAGTGGGATCAGGCAAGGTGTGTGTTTGTGGGCGTTTGTGTATGTGCCCACACTGGTGTGCTGCAGCTGTGTGTTGTTCTTTTCCATTTCTATCAGATAGCCAGTAAACACTTCCCACCTCCAGGCGCCTGTAGCCAGGAAAGCCACACCAATGATTCTAGACGGAGACACACTGAACTTGCTTGTATAACAATGGATTTTTAAGAAAGCAAAGTACTGCACCTCTCTGTTCCTTCCTCCCTACCCTGGTCCTTGTCAGGTGTGTATGTGTTGGTGGGTGGGTGGATGGCACTGATCAACAGAGAGCTTTACCCTGAGGCAATATCTGTTTTTGCCAAGCATCAGTTCAGTAGTACACTGACACATCTTCGCTTGAGTTAAATGTCCTACCTTCCTCCACTCTGAAGAAAGCAACATACACCTCTTGAATGTCTCCGGAACATATCGTTTCATCCCAGGCATCTGGAAGTATGTCATTCTGTCTGTGTATCTGCTTTTCAGACAGCGCTCCTTGTCACTTCTCTGCTCACACCTCAACATGGAGTCCCTTTGCAGACAGTGAACAGCCACCTCTCCAATGTGACATTGTTGATGCTATTTTTACTGTGTAAATCGTTAGAGGTTTAGCAATGTGGAACTAATGTTAGGAAGATTCAGGTTTAGTTAATGGTCTCAAACTTTCTTTCACTAAAGTTTGGCACTGTCCAGTGAAATAAAACATAAACAATTGTACTGTAGAGTATTTGAATGAAAGGTCATGGACCATAACATTTTTATTATTTTATGAAAATATTTACTTTTCTGCAATCCTCCCCCAAAATGGTCTATCCTTTGAGAAGTGAGAAGAATCCAGAGTTTGCGGTCAAATTGAATTTCTACTGGATAAAGTTGAACATTTGAAGGGAAATTGCATTCAGATGTTGGCCTGCTGCATTTGGCCAGCGCTGCGCATGTGGATCAGACCTGGTTATATTAGTCCAGACAGAAGTCTGATCCTCCCTGACGATACATTCTTGGCTAATGAAAGAGGCCTTTGCCGTATATGACTGTATGGACTGTCTCAAACACTCAAGCTGTGCTGCTTTCTTTTCCTAGGGATTTTTTTGAGGTCTTCTCTTTCCAACCACACTTTTATATGACAGTTTGACATCAAGCAGACGCTGTGGAAATGAGATGTTCGATGTCATCGCCTCAGAATCCTGCTTATTTTAATGATCTGTCCCAGTCAGGCATGTCATGTTGAATTTCCTTCCACCGCATGGACTTTAGGTGTATTTACTCAACTGATTTGAATGAATATCTTTTTATAAAAACATGTGTCTGCTGGAATTATATCTAGTTTATTTCATGTTTACTACAGTCTGAAGTGACTTGAGCATTGTGACAGTTGGGCATGTGTGTGTTTGATTCACAGTCATAATGAACTCAAAAAAAGTGCCAGTCTGTCATGTGGCAGTGGACAAAGGAAAAGCTATTTTTTTTCCGAAAGTCTTTCAAGAGGGGATCATTATTAATTTCACCAGTGACAATGGGTGAATGATCTACAGTACATGAAGCTAAGTTGAAAACAACGGGCATGTTGGTGTTTCCATTCAACAAACTGAACCATATCATTGCCTATTTTTCCTATAAAAGTCTTGATTTAATGTAGCCAAGTCGTGTCTATTTTTGTTTCTGTTTTATAAGAAAGTTTTATGTGAGTTTATTGTATACGGGGCCTGCTGCTCCAGCTCTGTGTGCCAAAGCAGGTGCTGTGTAGCAAACCCTGAGCTCATCAGTCTCCTCCTGCCCGGCTCTATTTGTTGTTCCTCAATTCACAGTGGCGGGACTGGCAGACTGTGTAATGTGTGGGTGAGAAAGGGAGAGGGATACGGGAGGTGTGAGTGGGGGATTTGAGAATAAGCATGGCACAGATCCCCATTTCTCCATGCTGCTCTTCCTCTATTCCCCATGAATAATGCGGCACAGCCTCTACCCAGCGGTAGGCCAGGCATGCCGCCATATCAAGCCGTGGTGGAGAGTGAGGCGACCAGCTTGGAGAGTCTGGGCTCAGTCATATTCTAGCCCCACAAACCCCCACCCCCCCTCAACCTGCAGAGAGAAGCACTGGGCTCCAAGATGGCAATCAAGGCTTGATTTGCCAACACATTTCCAATGATTAAAATGTAATTAGCACAAGCGAGCACCTCCTCCCCAGCTAATTTCCACGCACGCTGTGACAGGCAGGCGGTCGGCGGCACCAAGGCCCCAGCAGCAGATGGAGGAGGATGCCGCGGGAGGGGGGGAAAACCATTTTGCCATGTGACTGTTTGCTGCAAAAAACCATCAGGGCGCGCAGCTATATCAGGAAGGAGCTGTTAGGAGGAGGGAACGAGGAGCCCTCGACAACAGCACATCAAATCGGCACTGTCATGGCTGACCCTGGCAATGACGGCCATCCTTCATGCTGTCTTTCCAGCTCCCGGGCATGCAGGCAGCTTGGCTTCTTCCCTTGGCTTTAACCCCCTCAGCCATCCTGCAGGACAACCTGGCTCAGGCTGATAAACAGACACCTCCCTCTGTGCAACGGGGCGCTTTAATGAAGCCCATATCAACCATAATTAATTCTAAGGTCATGGATGGCAACCACGATAACCTGAGGCTAACCTCACTCATGGGGGCGACAATACGCATCCGTTACAGTTATAGATAGATTCCATTTTAGAAATTATTAGATTAGAGACGACATTTAAGACGGGGGAAGCCAAACTATAATAAGCCAGTTAAACACACTGTTTGCCTTCAGAATGATCCGTTAAGTCATTTGTGTTCTTAATTGACTTAACATCTGTTAGTAATTGTGAACCAGTGGATTTCCAGAAGGTTATGTTAAAAAAGGGAACATGGCGTACCAGCATTGCACGCATCCCTCTGTGATGTGGTTACCTCTTTAGTACAGACGCTTTTCTGCGGGCAGCTCTAGCCAAAATACTTTTGGTGAGCCCTGCTGTTATGGACAATAGCATAGCTGCATCATTTCGAATTCGGCCCATGGCTCCTTATGCTCCTCTTGTATCGGGCCACTATTACTCTCAGCTGGAGAGGATTTAGGACAAGAATAATTTACTCCTACTTTCAGACCAATATAAACAAAAGGCTCAATGCTTGGATAGAGCGTAGGGAAATGTGTAAGTGCACTCAGCCAAAAGAGAGGCCCGCGTGAGAGCTTGGGCAATCAGAAGTGCTCCGGATACAGGCCAACATCAACAGCTCTTAGAGCTGACGCTAATGTTTGACATTCCTGCGTTACTTAAACCTAACACTGGGGTCTAGCTGTACAGTATAATGCTGGCCCTGTGTAAATAGCAGTGGGTCTGGGTAGAGTATCACTTTTCTTTGTCTGCCCCCTCCCAGGACTAATGGTTTCCTTATTGTACATGAATGTTGCTTTAAATAAGACCCATTTCCTACCGCCTGTCAGAGAGCTAACACCACTGATATCAATAGCACTATTGTTGTTGTGTTTTTCATCTCTTCTGTATAATCTATTTCATTTGAAATCTTTGACATATGTCTTTTCATTAGACATGGCCTCGCAGGATTGGTAAAAAGTGTTTTTGACATTACAGTTAACCATAGCTCTGCAGATTTATATACTCAGCCGTCAGTAGCAATAACAGAATTGTTGAGCTCATGCTTACCTCCAAAAACACTACCATGCCTCAGTTATTAATGATGAGGTGTTGCAATCATTCATGTCGTTTCCATGCAAAGCCGAGACTTTTTAGCTTTCCGTCTCTGTTTCTAATGGAACAGTCAGTAAGTGGAAATACAAGCGCAACGATTCCAGATATGCAGGGATTCTTCTCCCCCGCCTCTGGTTGCTTTATGCATGAGGCAACGCATTAGTTCACTATGATCACTTATCAGTGAGTGACAGCTTCGACTTGTTTATATGCCTGAGATGTGTTTTTTTATCTTTTAGAGATGTTATTATTTGTTACTTTCATCTCTATACTCAAGCGGTGAGTTCAAGGGAGCTCGGCGTAAGGACGATCAAATTGCCTGCCCTTGTCTGTCAGGTCTGATCTCAGGAATTGTTACTTTGCTCATTATAAAGGTATTTCCATTTTATTAAGTTGTCCCTTTTTTTCACCCTTTGTCGCTCTTGGAAATTTGCATACCTCTATTCCTAGGGAAAAAAAATAATGACAGCAATTTCTTTTCTTTTCTCTCCACCACTAGCCGTGTGAGTGCTTCGTTTAGTGGCACCTGCGAAAGCGACAGGCGCAGAGATGAGAAGTGAAAGAGAGCAGTTGATTAAATCATCATCAAGTCGCAGCACAGAAAGTCAATTCTGCTTGCCGTCTACAATGATATCCTTTTATCTTAAAGTAATGAGCTATGGCACTTTTGCATCGGGTAATACGATGAGTTCCATTAGCATGTTCCATTTGCTTCACAAGCAAGGGCAAGTCATTCCAGCCGGCTTCTATCTTGGCAATCAAAGCAATTGGCTGCACAGCCAGCGAACAGCGAAAGGAGGGAGAGTGGAAAAGAAAGGGAACACAAGAAAGAAAGGCTGGTAGAGTTTTTTTTATGGATCACAACACAGTGGAAAAACTCAAATGATGTCCATTATTGGAACCCCTCGCATGCCTGTGTTCCCGGGTGTGTAGTGTGCACAGGCAGAGCAGCAGCTAATGAGTGCTCGGTCGCATTACTGTTGTAACGTTTTGAGAGGCCTGAATACATAGAAGCAGTTGAGACGGCTAATGCTCATCAGATCCTGTCTGCTGTTGCATTAGTCAGTCCTCTGCAGCAGGACGAAAAAAAGGATAAATGGCCAACACGCCTATTTATTTACAAGCTAGAATAGATGTGCAAAAATATACTTGGTGTGTAGCTTTCTGTATTACACCAACATTCACATGTAATCAGAATCTGCTATCTTTCATTGTCGTTATTTACTCTTCTACCTGGCAATCTATGGGGTGACTGGATCTCTGCACACTGTATTAAAATGGGGGATGGAAGGTTGTGGGTTGTGGAGAAAGAGAGTGAGGGAGAAATTGAGAGCAGGAAAACGTCTGAGGAGTGTTTGCCCAGTGCGTTTATTGCCTCTGCATAATTTATGAGCTGCTGGAGCTGACCATCATGGCAGTGTGCCGCGGGCGGCCCCTGGGGCCATGTGGGACAGGCCTGTAAATTGGATGCTATGCTCCTGCTGAGCTCGCAAGGCCCCTTTTTCACCATCCAGCCACAGAAACAGACCAGCCACGATCCCAGCCAGCTACCTTTGAGCTCTGCAGGGTCCCAGATCAGCAAAAAACAAGAGATGGAAGAAAAAAAAGAGAAATGGCAGGGCCTTCTGTCGCTCAATCCCTGAGCTGTCAATCATTTCACCCCCTTTACTCACTCCCTCCCTACTTTAATCGACACCCACCATCCCCTCCCTGCACTCCCTGTCCCCCCCGCCTACACACATACACACACTGTGCCAACCCCTGCCCATATTCCCCCCCAGTGCCTTCTTCATTACCGACTCCAGTGCTTCTCTGCACCTCAGCCATATGCACAACGTTGAGGGCCGCCAGTCACCCAGCATCACACTAATTAGTTGATAAAGAATTAAGTGGACCTTGAAATTGAAATGGAAAGAAAAATGAAATCCAACCACTTTTTTCCTCCCTCCATTACAAAGTTTCCTTCCTCTACTTGTCATTTCTCTATTCCCAGCCTCAAGCAGGAACACACATCATGGAATTATAATTCTGGTGGCGGTTCGTGTTTTGAGATTCCGAATTTCACATAGGTTTCAATGTTAACAAGGGCACGGCTGCTCGTGAGAAATTAGCTTTTTTTCCCATTCCCGTGCTTGTGTCAGCTAATGAAGTGATCTGATGATATTCAGCCACTGAGTATGAGTATGTGATAAGTTTGGCATTAAAGTGCTGATAAGATATGCATACATTTGCAAAAGTGAATTAAAATATACTCTGGGATTGAAACTGATACAGTCCAAGCAGGGTCTGTAATAATATAAGAATGTAGACATATTTTCAGCTTTGCCTTTCTCTTTCTTTTGCAGTGTGACACCGAGAGTGACCAAGACGACAAGGTAAGTCTGCCCTTCACTGGGATTTGTAATGTGCTATTGAATGTGCCTCGATCATTTCAGACGTCCTTTACAGTATGTGGTTTCAATAAGATGCACATATAATAATTTCTTAAAGGTCCCATGTTTTGGCCATTTCTACTGATCATATTTCCATTGTTGAGGTCTACTAGAATAGATTTACATTGTGCAATTTTCCAAACTCACATTGGTTTCTCATACAGCATCTCTGTATAGTATGTGTATTCACCAGGTATTGCGAGGCTCGTTGCGAGGCTCGTTGCGAGGCTCGTTGCGAGGCTCGTTGCGAGGCTCATTGCTGCTCGTTGCTGCTCGCCGCTGCTGCGAGCTGCTGCGAGCTGCTGCGAGGAGCGGACAGGTTTCCGGGTCGGCGATACAGCGAGAACAAGCGAAACTCATCCTGAGCACACACAAACACTCACAGCCGAAGTAAAAACAATAAGTGTGGCTTGATATTGAGTAAGAAAAAGGTTTATAATGCTGTGAGAATGGGTCTGCGGAGAGCATTTCCCCGCGATCCCAACTCGTCTATTACCAGCGTTTACCAGCCAAGGGATCCTGGTGTGTGAGGTGCTCCGCGGATTGGTCCATTTGTTGTTGATTTGGGTGTTCACACGTCACAGAACCCAGGAAGCAAACAATGGAAAATGAAAAATCTCCAACGAGGCGTTCTGGGGCAGCATAGACAGGTATTTTCTGTGTTAGAGTTTTACTCGCTACAGGGTGTACTTTGAGGGTTTGTGACTCTGCAGACCGTTTACATGCAGACAAACCTTCATAACACACAAGGGGACGGGTAATAACCGGAAAAGCATGACATGGGCCCTTTAAGGGCTGAGAATGTAATGTAATTAGAATTAAACATCCTGTTAATAAGTATGAGAAAGCCTTAATTAGCTGCGCATTAATTATAAATGACTTAATGATGTGAAAAATCTAAATCGAACTGTTCTGGATTTTTAGGATTTAGATCACATTTAAATGAGACTGCTGTGACAGCTTGGGTACACGCTGTATCTTTGCCTAAACTCTATACCCCATATCAAAGTATTAAGTACAGTGTTTGTGTTAGTATATCTTCATCCACATCTATCCCTCTATTTATTATTTGACCTTCCTGCCTGTCTGTTCCTCGAGACACACTCTTCCTAATTAGAATTACACGTTCCCTTTATTGCTAATAACACCTCCTACTATCAAGATATATAGCTTGTTCCTTTGATGTAATACCGTCGTATATTTGCTTTAAGGTTAATCATTCTGGTTACTCTTTTTTTAGAACAATTTTACCGGGAAAAATCAATAAATGCAGGGAAACACAATAGGTCACAGACAACCAAGTTCTACAGGTTAAAAGTGTTCAAGATGTCAATAGAAGCAATCAGATCAATTTCTATGTTGGACTAGCAAAGGTTTTGCTTCAGGGTGGCGTTTGGGAACGATCATAAAACTCAAGAGGTTTCTTGCACTCTTGAGCATGATCTGTGCAGGAAATGTGTCTGCATAAGGCTGATGGTGGCCCCTGGGGACGGTTATAGTGTCACATACTGTATATTGGTATGTGTTAACTCTTCACTGTAAAAGCACACTCCCTTTTTTACAAACACTTGTTATTGCTTAACCCTTTAGTTTATGGAAGTGGGGTCTTCATTTGTGTCTATTTTTGTATGCTCCATTATTCATTATTTTCAACAGTCTCTTTAAGATGTGGAGTTCAGCCTGATTCACCCAAATATGTTTTATGTCCACTAAAACATCATGGCGTAAGGTATACCTACATTGTTTTGAATAATGGTTGCCACATTTGGTCAATATTTTATAGATTATAATAGACACTAAGTGCTTGTATGTTTTTTATATATTCACAGTTTCTCCATTACCAATATCAAGGTAATAACAGTTTAGGCCTACCTCATAGATTCAAAGAGCAGCCATATAATCCAATGACTTCCAACGAGAGATCGAGATCCACTCTAATGATTTAGTAATGCCATTTGCTTGTGGTGTTTAGACTGTGCAGCAAATTGAGTCATTACTCAGTGTTGTCGATTTAAATTGCTCCTGTCTCGGTGGCAATTCCTTTTTGTTCCAGGAAGAGAAGGAGAGAGAGCATGGTTAGCTGTATTCCCCCAAGTGACTGTATTAATTCAGCCTGGCTCACGTTACGCTCCTGATGAACAGCGCCGACTACACCTTCCTGTCATTGATTAATTGTGTGTTAAAGTAACAGAGGAGTGAATTAGTAAATAGGGGACCCCTATGACAGGGGCTGACTCGTGTGTTCTTCCTCAATGTGAGGGAGTAATTGGAGCTCCCGCTCAACACTTTTTCTCCCTCCGCAGTCCACGTCACCTCTGCCACTATCTGCACCTGCCAGGCGCCGGGCACGCATACGCTCACTGCCACTGTTGTCATTTGCATTCTGTGGGCGACACGGTCTACTTTACAGAAGGACGGGGGAGAGCAGAGTCGCTTTAATGGGTCAAATGTATTCAGATGAGGACAAACGTGGCTTATTTAGTTTCCCTTCAAAAGCAGGAAATGGAAAAAGTGTTCCCGGGAGAAATCATGTTCTGCCTAGTGTAGGCCTCTGCCGTGTCGGCGGGAGCTGCCAGCCTCCGATAAGAGACAGCTATTCGCATCTCAGAGTGTGTGCACACAATCCTGCTCGCGTGTTCGTGTGTGGAAACTGTCAGAGCCTTTGCTCATTATAAAGTGACCTGTAGGACGGGCCCTCTCCAACATGACATGTTAATGACATAGTGGGAGACAGGTAGGAGGCAGGCTCACTGCAGTCACTCGTCACACAACACTGGTATTATTAGCTCTATACGCGTTATTATTAGCATCTCTGCTTAGGCCCCCATTAGCAAGTAAAGGCTCTACCTTGCCTTGCCAGAATCAAGCATCCAATCAGAACTCAGATAGTGAGAACGGAAACACTAAGTGTCATCAATTTAACAGAAAAACTTGCATGCATGTTAAATATATACTTAATAATTTCATGTTGCCTATAGTGTGTCTACATGCATATCTACACATGTCTGGTCCCTAATCTACACAACAACTCACAGTGAAGTCATGCATTTGTGCTGAGTACTTAGAGCTCCTTTCATTACTTCTATCACGGAGGTCATGTTTTCGGCTCGGTTTGTCAGATGATTTATCAAAAGAACTACTCTCCCACTCGTCATAAAACTTGGTTTTAGGGTGTAGCGTGGGCTTAGGAAGAACCCAGTACATTTTTGGAGTGGTTCCAAGTCACAGAGTGGATAACCAAATGATTGTTCTTGCTATTTACCATTGCAAGATAAAGCATTTAATTGCTGCCATAATGTGGTGTTTCAATATTCGAGAAAGTTAGTTCTTGACCGGTAACATGTGACTTCAATTTGGAATCAAAATCTTGGATAACAGCGTATTGATTAAACACCTGTAGCAATAAATACAAGACATATTATATATATATCTCCTGGCATTTTAAGAGTCATGTGGTCTCTTGATTGGCATGCTCCAAATACTTCTCAAAGCTTCTGCTGGCGAGGATTGTTTGTCTGTCGCTGCCGTGTTGCTTGGCCCCATCTTCCACTCCTGAAACCCAGACAGTCATCAAAGTGTGCTCTTTGTCTCATCATCTCCACACTCTACGCAAAGTCCAAATGCCTTGTTTCATGGAGTAGTTAGGACCAACAGGTTTTCCACCATCTGAGAGCTTTTAGGGGGGCTGTGCAACATCCCCTTATACTCAAGATGGTGTATGATCACGAGCTCTAAATACTTCATAAATCAACCCTGCCTCTTTAAGTTTATGTTTTTCTTTGCATAAATATATGCAGTGAAACATTCTCTAAACATTTATCTTCTCTGATTTTAATCTTACAGTGGCAAATGTCTGTGCCTAGTCTTAGTCACCATTGTGATATTGTCAAGGCTCGGCACTCACTCTGTCTGGACTTGCTTAATGCTTAAGTGATTTTTTGATAGTAAGTGGCACCTTGAAACTGCCAGTCAAACAGTTTAGTGTGAATATCTGCTAGTGCTCAAGTGCTTTCTGCAGTTAACTGTTCATCAGGGGTGTTACTTAGGCTTTTTGTGAAGACTCCCAGCTGTAATCTGCATGACTTTATCACTCTTGTCGCTTTTATATTCCTCTCCCCCTTGCCGCTGGGCTTTCTTTTATAGAGACCACACCTTTCCTAAGTGTTATTTACTCGCTCTATCAGCAGCCACAAGCTGTAAATGCCATTTGAAAATGCTTTGCGTCTTATTAATGTCCATGCAACGGTGTGCTGTAATTTGCTGTGCTTTGCTCTTATTGGAGGCGAGGGATCTAAATGGGTGCTTTAAAGCAGCCGAGAGAACCTGTTTGTCCTTGACATAAAATAAAGATCTGAACTGGTAATATATTTGCTGTTTCTCTTCCTTTATTGTTTCGCTGTGTTTGCCCTCAGGCAATTACAGCAGCAGAGTCGAGTTTCTCAATCACTCTGCAGCACTGTACATAAAACCATTTTATACCCCTCCCCCCTCCCAACCCTCCATCTCTCCTCCGCAGTGGGAAGGATGAGTAATAAAAAGGAGAGCAACTTGTCGGCGTTAAAAGATTATGTGTTTTGCCCCCTCCAAAGGAAGAGAGTAGTGTTTACAGGCTTGAGTGGGTGCTCGCCAGGCCGAGGCTGAGGCTGATTGCACTAGAGTACCCTGTCAGCCAGTGATTTGTCATGTACTTTATCATCCTTGTCACTCTGCAGAGCGTTGTCATAGGTAACGTTCCCGCCCGCCCCCTCCCCCTTCCGTTCTTTGTACCCAGTCAGTGTAGGAAATTTGTATTTACTTTGGGGGAGTGTAATTTGTTCCTCATGGATAATATGACCCTTAGCGGAGCTGGATCACGGGTTAGTTGAAGTGATATTTTCCGGTAATGGTAGTCGTACATCATGGCTGTCAGGCCGGGTTAGGAGGCGAGCACATTACAGCTCCATTTTAGCACTGCAGGCATCTGGGATTATTTTCCATAACCAAGTATGACATGACCGCTCTGCGGAGTGCATTACATTTTTACTAGCTTTTTTCCCTCCCCCGGCAACTTCTGTGGCTTTTCCCCGGGTCTGGGTCTCGAGGCTGCCACAGTGATGGATACCCCCGAAGTCCCAGGAGCCCTGGCCAAGGTTAGCGGGTGTCACAGACCTACACCGCTACCCTCCATCCAATAACCGGCAAATCCCTGCTCCCTCTGAGGCGCGTGCACTCAGACCACTGCAGCCAACCCAGAGCCTGCACTCCCCTCACACACACACACACACACACACACACACACACACACACACACACACACACACACACACACACACACACACACACACACACACACACACACACACACACACACACACACACACACACACACACACACACACACACACATAAGTTCAAAGCAAAGGCACAAACATGTTCACCTTTCTGGAAGTCATTCAACAAGGTGCTGTGAATAGGAAAAGTAAAAACAGGAGCATACATCAGGGGTTTGTTTCCTGATTCAGTGTCACCAAAGAAGGAAAGACCAGAGATAGGACACTTAAAACAGAAAGTGTAAAACCAGCCCACTTTTACTGCCATGAATAAAGATCATCTTACACATGGCTGTACTCGTGATGTTAAACAGCATGACGCTCCAAAGCTGTTGATTGCTTTGCTTTGCTATTCTTTCCCACTCTCCACTTTTTCTCCCCCCTATCTGATTCCTCTCTCCTTGGCAGCAAGGTCAGCAGTGAAAATGCCACCTCTTGCCATTGACAAATGGTCGCCCCCCTGCCTGATAATCAGGAGGGTCTCAGAGGTGGACGAGCAGGCGGAGCTCATTAGGGTGCCACAGATGAGAAATTAATGTGGAGATTCCAGGCCTGGCAGAGAGCCACACTGATGGGCCCTGGGTGGGGAGGTTGGGACGTGGGGAGGGGAGGGGGTGTAGTTGGGGGTGGGTGGATGTATGAACCCTGTCTGATGGATGACCAGGTCATCAGGCCGCAACACTCCCTAGACAGTCCCACACATACACAAACATACACACTCCCACAAGCCTGTCCTCCCCCCGTCTACTCCCCTTCGCCTCCCCCCTCTCACAACCCACCTTGTAGTGCAACTCATGCTGCCCCCCCTCCCCCACCCAGCAGCACAGTAATGACACTTCAGAGAGTAAGGCCACAGGAGAAAATGTCAGAGAAGAGACTTTTCCCCCTTTGAATGACACGCTGGTTATTCATTGGAAACGGCCTACTTGACATATTTTTCTATATACCCTTTTTCTTCTGAAATAAAATGTTGACAGAAGGGGAAGATGTCATCCTGTCAATGCATGGACCCTGCAACAGATTGAACCTTGTTTTGTCTCAATTTACACATGTAATAACCATTGCTGGGAATGTGCCCTTACATGTTGATATACAAAACGCTAGCTAGCCTTTTTTAAGCCGCATAGCCATGTTACTCTAGAGAGGTCTTGAGAACTGAGAGTGAGCAGGCTTGCTTCCTCTGGGGCTCTGACCATCCAATGTGACACATGAACGGGAGCACACTCCAGCTTGCAACCCCAGCTTGCAACCCCTCATTGTCCCAGCAGGTAATTCCTCACACTGTCCATGGAAACACCCCTAACCTCAGATGTGGACGGTGATCAACAAGTCATTGCTGGTGTGTTTGTACCAACCATTTTGCGTTTCAAGCTTTGTTGTACATAATGGTTAAAAGAAAGGAAAAAGGAAAAAGAAAAGAAAGGCCCTTCTGTGTCTCCAGCTGTGGACTGTTTCCCTTCCCAGCTTCCCTTTCTCACCCTCTTTATATCCCAGTATCAACACATCTCATATTAAGAACAATGATCAGGTCAGTGTTTGTACTAATTTTCAGCATTCAGTTTTGTTGCCAAAGTAAATGTGGAAACCGTAGCTAACTAGCCCTAAGTTAAATATTGTCATGGTACAACCAATTCCGATTACTTGGCTACAACCATCAGCACCAACAATTATTTTTCTTTGATGTAGGAACCTTCCAATTTCCCACTCTAAACTTACTTTTTACCAAACTGTTTACAATTGGCATTCAATCTGCATGCAGGAGCCTTCTGATAAGGTGTTGACAGTTTACAAAGGCATGCTGAAGCCCTGTATTTATTAAATGTTAATATGAGACCTTTAGCTGGTGGCTCAGGAATAAACTCTAACTCGGGTGTCATAAATGTGTTGATCTGTCAAATATTTGTTGAATGGTCAAAAGAAGCCAAGTTATTAAGGTTGCGGTTGAAATATTTGGACCCAAGCTGATTACATTCACACAGCAGTGCTGTGAATTTTTTTTTGATAAAAGTGCAGACCCTCAAATATTTATTCAAAAGGATGTGGAATGCAATCTAAAAAAGATTGCATCTACAAAAAGCATTGCTATTGCTTTTGAGATTATCTTCTGAGACTTCATAATAGCTTTCCGCACAACAGTTCTGATGTTGAGACACAGGATTGCAGAAGGTTGACTCTTACCTTGAGACGTGATAGTATACAAGCCCTAATGTGTTACCCTCTAGAGTGCTCAAACCCACCATTCATTTATGGCCAACAATAAAAGGTAATAATGCACGCGTTTGAATAGGACAAGGTTGCCAAGTCCTTGAAATTGAATGGGGGGAAAACAGTCGCAGCAGTGAATCATGTTTCAAAGGCAATGATTCAATTCCCAGCACAAGCTGAGAACACAGGGAATGGAAAATAATTCAATCAGCAACAAAAAAACATAAATGCTGTTTGACTGAGATGCTCACTCCCATGAAAAAAAAAATCCATTTCCATCTTTCCTGACCTGGAAAATGAAAGTGTCTCAAGCTAATTGTGTACATATCAGAGACGTGATGAGATGGGTCACATACAGAGAGGCTTTGACGTGGAAACAAAACCACAGTTAAAGAAATGTTGGTCCGAAGTGAGAGTATAATGTGGCAGATTCTTTCCATTATAGAAGTTCTGCACACATGATATAACAATTAGCAGCAAGACTGTTTTATCAATAGAATATAGAATGAATGGCATATTATTCCTAGCCATCTGTTAAGCACACCATTAGCTCCACAAATTGAAATAATGTCACTAATGTTGTTTTAGCAGCACAGCTAAAATTGGCCTCAGCGCTAAGCCAAAAATAACAGCCATCCGGCCAAAGATGTTGAGTTAAACGAAATGACATGCATTTTTTATACAATTGACGTATGCTATAATGAACTTACTCCATGTGGTGTCATTTGTCAGGTGTGAAGACAGAATCAAAACAGAGGGCTGCTGGGTAGAGGCACTGTGTATGTAGAACCCTCTGGGTCATGTTAGGCCGGTGGATTTGTGGCCGATCAAGAGTGAGCAGCGTCCCGGCTCCTCGGGTGTCTGTCCTCATCTCTATTTATGAGGCAGTGTTGCCAGTTACCGGTCTTTAATAATGCATGTAGTAAGACCTTAAGTTCAAACCAGTGTCTCTGGAAACAGGCCGCTTGTGAAAAAAAATGGTTGTTGTTATGCAGAGCGCCTATTGCAGCGCCTATTTCTTTTCTCACACACTCTCTCTTCATCCCTCACTGTCTCTGGATCTGCCCTCTCTGCCTGCTGAGAGTGAGTTCTCCGACACGCCAAGGTTAAACTTTCTCGCTGTGCTCGGCGGATGTCAGTCAAGGCCCGGCTCACCTGCACATAAGCCCCCCCAGCAACTGGGCCAGTGACTCTCACACAAACCTCTGCCCTCTCATTGCCCTTTTGTCAAGCCAATGATTGCTGCAGGCAACTTGCTTCAGAATTGACTGGCTCCTGGCTCTCTCCACAGTTGCCTCAGCTCACCGACAGAAAATATCTATCCCTGCAGCCACGGCAGGATTTCTCTATCTGCACTTTGTTAGATGGCAAAAGCAAACCCAGTGCCCTCGACACAAACACTGTAAACGATCCCAAATGAACAGTGTTGCTGGCAGTTATTCAGTCTTTGGCAGATATAATGTAATACAATTTGATCGTTTACTAAAAATGTAGTAGAAAATCTCTCCCTCAAAATATTTGTGACTTAGTTTAGTACTTAGTAAACGTGCATTTCATTCATTTGAGTGATTTGCTGTTTTGGTTTCAGTGTACTTTTACCTACGCAAGTTATCATTAATAGTCGATAGATTAGTGTCCTAGTTGAGTAACATTTTGTAGTTGTTTGTGAGGTAATCCCCGGGAATTTTATTGTGCAACAACTCAAATAAAACAACATGAGGATATTGTGAAAACTGGCTCACTGACTTTACGACCTAATCAACTTTTGGATTGTGTAAATAGTCCTCTGAGGATTGTTTGGTTGGACATCTTTGTTGTGGTGGACATAAAATAGATTATTATACACCACAAAAATGTAAAATAACTTCTGTATATCTTTAATCGTCTGTCGCGTAAGCCTCCAGAGGCGGTGAGTCACTGTAGAAAAGAATCCTAAATGAGGAAAATGGAGAACTGGCTTGTCAAAATAACGACGCTGTCCCAGCATGCATGGCGGCAGCAACAAACAATCCTAATGACATCAGGGGCTCTTCGAAGGGGCTGTGGGCTCCTGGGCTCAGGCCGGTCGCCTTCCCCCCCCCCCCCCCCACATCCTTCCCTTACAACCACCAGCACCACCACACTGCTTGTTAGAGGCAGTGTAATTAGGTGACTGAGCTTGTTGCAAGTAGCCCAGGTCACAGAGGCATGTCCAACCCTTGTCCTGATTGCTCCTTGGGGAATTATTGACAAAACACAAGGAGCATTGCATGTTGGGCTCTAATTATGTGTACAAGACATAGATGGCCCCGGGGAAATTAAATGAAATTCCCCAGCTTGATGGTTCCTCCACACTCATGGGATCCATTCTGTTTCTTATTAAGCTCAGCCATTGTCTGGCTTTATGAGGCTGCAGTGTGGAGCTAGGCACCAGCTAAATGCTTTTAAGTGTCTCTCCTTTCACAATGGCATTACGTCAATGACTCATGGTGGAAAATCGCCTGTCTATCGAGATCTTCACTGAAAAGAGTGTAAGCAATAAAGTAGCAAATATATTTAGCTAATGCTCCCTACTATTGTAAATATAGGGTGTGAAATGGAACACCTGCATGGTGTCCAATGTGTAAACAGTTTCTTGTCACTGCAGCTTGGTCTGAACACATCCAAACACCTCTGCACTAATTCCCCCGGCCCACATGCTGGACAGGAATTGATAGTCTCCTGCTTGTGCAAATGAAGTGATAAGGGGTCTCACCCAGATTACACAAGCCCTAAGTGGCGCTGAGAAAGCTTATGGAGATGAATGAATTCATGAGGCCGCCTGACAGATTCTTAAGAAGCAATGTAATAAGGGATAAATCAAACGGCTACCATTTTGCCTCTGCATGATTTCAAATTAAAGCAGAGGGAGACGGCAGACCTCCCGGGAACGGGTGAACTTAACTATAGAACTGTGGCTGACCCTTATGTATATTTCTCTATCATTAGAAGGCCCTAATGGCTAATGTACAAAAAGGCTGCATAAGCAGTAAATACGCCATTCCTTTTGATTCAGCCCAGTGGGGTGCTAGCTGCCTTTGAATTTCCAGACTGTGGGGCAGCGCCAATGCTAGAGGTCTGCTCACGGATCATTCTTTACTCTATTAATTATTTCGCATATTATGTTGTAAGATGATGGATCATCCTGGACTATTATTGAAAAATCTGTGATCTTGTTAAAATAGCTGTAGCTGTGCCTTGCTATTACGCAGAATATGTAAGTCATGGTTAATACAAGAAAGTAACTTTTAACACCGGACATCAAACGGACCACACCAGCTGATAGGTCTTTGTAATGTCCGATTGAGCCTATGTTTGAATACAGTAGCACCGCTCTTTCTCCAGAGAATTCACGTTGAGCTGGTGGGCATGTTGATGACGTTTCTATCACAGCATCACAGACAAAAACAGACATCCAAGGGTGAAAAAGAAGGGTCATAAGCATGAAAACACCCTTAAAAAAATATGTTTCAAACTAAAGGAAAGGTATTAGACTTGGTTGTTTAAAAAAAACGGCCTTTGTGCTGTTAGCTGGTTAGTAAAAACCAAGAACAAAGTGAGTATCATAAAGGCATGTGTCAAGGCTAATATTAACATGTGCTGAGATTCATACCATGGCTCCAGCAAGCAGAACACAATTAGGTCAGATGTTCCCCTACAATACTCTGGAGAACAATGTTGCCCACCGTGACTGGTGGCCAACATGTGTGCAAGCAGACACTGAAACGTCAGGCAAACACAAGCCTTTATGAAACCAGTATCATACATAAAAATGTCAGGTCAACTCATTCATATGACCCGCAACACAACAACACATAGCTCTCTGGCCAATTAAGCATGGGCAGAGCGAGCATCTTATCAACCCATTCCACCCAGTCTCACATGCCCCATGACTATACAGACAGCCAGCTCACTAGTACAGTCAGCACACACACTCTGAAAATATTACCAAGACCAGCATTGGGAGAATAATTGGCAGAAGATGCAGATGTGCTGGCTGCCATGATCCCAGGCCAAAGAAAAGAATGTGATGTGTTACGAATGGCAAGTAGAGGTGAGTCATACTGACAGTGCTGGCCATAATGATATTTCAGCTTGGCACTGCTACACAACCAGGGGAGGGAGACGGAAAGATTGTGAGGGTGCAAACTAATGCGAGGATAGAAATTGTTGTGAGCTGTTACTCGACTGCATCGGTAATGTTACATTTTTTGCATCAAGTCCCAGCCTTAACCCTGATTTCATGATGATAATAAATGCTAGATGCTACTCTACCCTTCCTTTTTGTAATCCACCACCACATCTTCAAACACAATGTGTCATGACAAGCAAACTATGCCAGGCCTACAGTTCCAAATAACAAAGCAAAAATACATGTGCCCTTTGGGTGGTGAGATAGCTCATTACCTATGAGCGACCTTCCATCTGCACTCATGGCTGCTCTGGGAGCCATTATGATTATGATGGAAATCTCACAAGCCATTACTGGGAGACAGCACAGGGCTCACTGCAGACACACTAATGGACTCATTTGTAATTGGGAGAGAGGGAAATGACTCTGTGAGCTAGCAGTGGCTTTGTTTGATGGAGTATGGAGGAGCGCATACTCGATATGATAAATGAAACAGGGTTAGTTGTCTATGTGAACTAAACTGCCGTGCTTCCCTGATCACTGCACATATTCACAGACACAAACACAATACTTTCTGCTTTGTGTCCAGCAGTGACTATTTTGATGTGGGATGGGCTTTATAGTTTGACCATCAATCTTTGAGAACCACAGGACCTGTAGGAAGAGTTGTTAAGGGGTTTCATTTCTAAGAAGTGATACAACTTTTGTTTTTCAAATGTACTGCTTTATGTTGGATGAAAGACACGTTCTTAAATCTTTGGAAGCAAAATTAACGCAAAATGTTATTTAGCCCTGACAATAGCAAGTAGAGGCCTCTGAAACATTGAATTGCACCGCTGTATTACTGGTTGTTGTTTTTTCTGGCAATTCATCTGCGCCTGTACATGAAATCCATATTGATCCACTCTCACTGTTCACAGAGAGACTGTTGAGCATTCTTCAGCCCGTAACGTATCTATTTTTCTCAGTTTAACTCAGCAACATCTGGGAAGTAAACTGCTGAGGTTCATTTCCTATTTCTGATTAGTTTATTTAACTGAGATGTCCTTGTTTTCTATTTTCATTGTTCCCATAGTGTTGTTGCACACTTTGATTATGATTTGCTGGTTAAATCCAATTCCAGAAGGATTAGAAAAACCATTGTGGTCAAATATTAGCTCAGCATGTGTTTACAACAATAACAATACATGCTTAAAAAGCTAATAATTATTTTTTGTATCTCTTTTAAAATTGTTACTGGACTTATTATAAAGTATGCCGGGAAATTATTTTAGCAAAGCATTTTGAGAAAAGTCCACACAAATGATGAGATGTTGTTTTGAATCAATGTATTTACATGGACACTATAAAAAAACAAACACCTATAGATTAATGGAATTAATTAAAGGAACGCTGTTTAGTTTTTGTAAAGGGGGAGGCCTTAGACAGACTATTAAACTACTTTTTAAAATAAATGCAATACAAACAACCTAACAACAGATGCCCTTAGCCATAAGCAACATCTGTCAGATATGACAACAAATTATGTTTGGTCAATATATTGCTTTGTTGTTAGTTGTCAAGGTGTTGATGATATTTCACCCACCTTTCTGGTTCAATATTTCAAACTAATGTTTAATAAAAGAAAAATGTCAAGCAATTTCTCCCTTCCACCTCAGTATGAAAAGCGGACAGGTGAGCTGCTACATAATGCATTCATTTCTGCATGGCGTGCTGTCCGTGCTGTCCACACCTTACACATTAAACCAGCAGAACATTTAACCACATGTTTATTCAAGGAAGCTCCCTCAGCAGGGGCCTGACAGGGACCAATCCAACAGAGACACAGGAAGGAGGTTGTTGCGGGGGGGGGGGGGGTGGAGGGCTAATAAGACTGCCCTGACCTGGGTGATTTATAGATTCATTTGTGTGCTTGTTTAGGAACCTGATCTGCATTATTCATGTCCACTGAGGACATTAGCTGGTTAACCCCTGCTCAGGTTAGGGCACATTATTTTAATGGCCATTGCGAGGGCAGGCCTCTCAGCCCCATTGTCAGGGCGAGAGAGGGAGAGGAGGAGGGAGGAAGAGGGAGAGCACAGCTCATTTATTCTAACCAAACAGCTATCTACCATACACAGAGAACAGGTGGGGCAACAACATTATTATTCAATTACGTCTGTTAACGGTAAACAATGCACAGCGCTTTAAAGCTCACAAGAGAATGATAATTGGTAACCAAATGCCTGGCGACATTTGACTGCCACACTTTCCATTATTTATGTTGCACAACGCCTGTCATGCATATGGTGCGACCGCAGCATCCCCATGTTTTTCTGCGTGTGTAATTACTATTCCTGTCTGTTATGATGCTGCCTTGTAGCTATAAAATCGACCGACCAGCTTTGACATGAGTCCGCATGTGTCACTGTCGCTGTAGATTGATGTGACAGTTATTAGCGACACACCAGTCTCCTTACATGAGGCTGTCACAGGAAACAAATCTATAGGATCACAGAATCCGTTTCATTTTGATGTTGTACACCTTTCGGCTTTATTTGCCTCCGGTCCAATTTTTTTTTCATTTTTCAAACGGTATCTTTATCATTTTTTTTAAACAATCTAATGAAAATGTTAGGAACACTAAGCGTATAGCATTGAATGTCCTGCCGTGCTGTGGTCATTGTTTATCACCTAATTTACCATATGCAAATATTACTGCCATAAGGGACTAGGAGGGTTACCCTGTAGTATTTGTGAATGATCTTTCTACTATGTATCATAGTATTACTTCACTGTTACAAATGACACACATACACCACATGCATGTACACCCCAGTTTAAGAAGATATGATAGTTTTCCCTCCATCTCCCTGGTGAGGATAATCCAGCTCCTTCTGAGCTTTTTCTCTCCTCTCTGGGGAGAATGCCATCATGCATAAAGAGAGACGTGGCGAGCGCCAGCAGCATATGTCTGCCGCGGTGGATGTGCCGCTGACAGGCCGGGCTTATCGTCTGTGCAGCTCTTCAGTACAAGCGTGATTACTGCTGACAGCTCCGACTGCTGATAAAAGTGGGAACATTAAAGAAAACAGAAGAGCTGCGAAGTCGACGCACCAGTCTTTCTTCTCATCAAGCCTCCACCCGCTTCCTCCCCTTCCCAGACACCACCTCCACTAGCACTCCAGCAGCTCCCTCTATCCCTCGCCTTCCCAGCACCCCATGCCAGGGTGTCAGAGCTGTCGAGAGCGGGAAGTGACATCACAAGATTTTGCCAGCAGTCTCGAGGCTCATCATGTCAGCGGCAGCCTGTCTTGTGTCAGGCTTCCCCCAGGCAAGCTGTGATCCAGCCCTCGTCTCTGCACATCAAGACTCATTGCCGAGGAGGGGAGGGAAGAAGGGAGAGAAAAAATTAACAGAATGTTTTTCCATCTTGTTAACTGACAGCATCGTTTGTTAGAGCGATGTCTCAGCAAGTGCAGTACGTGGAAGGCTTTCAGATTGGCAGAGGAAAGGCTTGGCAAGTGAAAGCATGGTGAATAATTGAGTTGGGATGAGGTGTCAGAGCTACCGCGTTGTTTTTGCGTGGGTTTCCAAAAAGCGTTTGAGGTGTGATAGGAGAACAAGTGTGGAAAAATGGTGTGATTAAAAAGCTGCGAAGATCACAGGCCATCGTTTTCTTGGGCTGGTCAGAATATTTGTGTTTGTATGTCTGTATATATTTGCATACTTGATAATTACTTTGAACATCCATGTTGAAGACAATGGAACAAAAACGGTGCCTTGTTTCTTCCAGAACTACTTTCTAGTCTGCCAGAGTGAGACACCGCTTCACGAGTCTTGGAAAATCTGCTCTATCTCCTGAGTAAATCTCCATCTCACAGATCTGGCCCTCTGTCAGCTCATTTGGACAGAGAGAGGGGCTGCCTCGGCAAAGAATGCTTTTGATTCTCTTTTCATTTATTTGAACTGATCTGCCGTGATTAAGAGCTCCGTGTCTCATTATTCTCTTTTGGAGAAGAGCGGGGCATTGCCTTTTGCCAAAATATTTGAATGATTAGAGCCCAGGCACAGGCCATGCCAAAGCGACGGGAAGCATTCACTCTGCTTATTAGATTCACTTAAATGCTGTTGTAAATCATCGCTGCCAGTGCATGCTGCCAGGCCCAGGCTTCAGTTCGAGAAGCTTCCGCTGCCAATGCCAGAGCACAGTGTAGAGCCACTAGAGGCAGCCAAGGCTGTTTGTCTGAGCTGCTGTTTGTTTTACCTCGGCCTCATTATACAGCAAGATGCTTGTTTGACCAGTTTTGGATTCATTCCCCAGATGGAAATGCAATTAATCAAGCAGCTGTGAGACATGGGTGAGTTGGAGAAAGCTGATCCTGTTGAACCACGAGACAGCAGCTGGAGTTGATTTCTGTCTCTGAGCAGTCATTTCTTAAAACTAAAGTAATGCTGACTTCAACTTTAAGGCACACAAAAGTTTATTAATACCAGGACAATGATGTTGAATGGAGCCAGATCTCTGATTTAAGAACAAATTGTAGTGTTTAATGTGAATGTGGCCGCCGATGATGTAGCCCCGAGACTGAATGGGCGCGATTAGCACTGGTGTCAAACTTAAGTGTCCGTGTATTGTTCTGGTAAATGTAAGATTGCAGAGTGACAGAAAAGAGAAAACAATGGCAACTTGCTGAGCACTCAAGGAAAAATACTGGCTTTGGTCTTTCAAATTACCCCTGGAAGCTCAATCAGGCCTTCAATTCTGGCACATTGTCAAGAAGCAAATGCAACAAATCAGAACATATTGTTCCTCAGGGGGCGTAATAAGAGCCTTTCAGCCCTGAGCTCCACTGCTCTCTCATGCCCTCCTGGTGACGAACTGACTCCATCACTTTCTTATTCATATTA
Organism: Trematomus bernacchii; assembly: GCF_902827165.1. NCBI lineage: Eukaryota > Metazoa > Chordata > Actinopteri > Perciformes > Nototheniidae > Trematomus > Trematomus bernacchii. Next base: position 7,673,039 of record NW_022987513.1, read on the forward strand.
ACCCAGTCAGCGTCTGTCATGAGAAGCCATCTGTAGAGAAATGGCTTCCCTGCCTGTCATTGTCTTTCTTCACAAATAACATGAACGATGTGTCATGTGTCTGTCTGCTGAGTAACAGGTCAGCATTTGAGGATAGGAGAAACAAGACGGGGATTTCCTCAGTCGTGAATGGCCTATAAACACTCACCACTGGCTTTGGCTCCAGCGCAGCTTACTTTTACGATAAATGCTGTGGTGCAAAGGAGGACAGATGAGGATCATGAGGTGTGACTGGGGCTGGGGAGGTGGGGGTAGAAGAGGAGGGGAAGGGGACAGGCAATTTAACTGTGGCTGTGACTCTGGAGGAGGGGGGAGATGTATGGCGCCCAGCCAGCAGAGCAGTGGAAAACAGTGGTCCAGACTAATGATCCACAGCCTGATCGTTATGGCCCCCACAGAAAGGATGGGCACAAGGCACAGTTCCCAGGAAATCAATTCCCAGGAAGCGCATGAGTAATAGCTGTAAATCATGGCGATATGGAAGGATGGATGGAAGGCACTAGGGATGAAAGGAAAAGGTGGAGGAGACTGGGTAGACAGGGAGCTTTCTTGGGTGGATAGATAGTGCATGAAGGGGGAACTCTTTCCATCATAAACCCTGAAGGCCAAATAACTTGTGCACCCTGCCCCCCAGCAAAAGCAAACCAATGATGTAGCTGTTCCAGCCTCTTGCCCCTCAGCCACCCCTCCGCCTGATGGCTCCATCGCAGGTTGAGGCTGAGGTTAAGAAAAGTGTTCTCAAATTGATTTATACCCCTCAGAAGAGCCCCATCAATCCTAATATGAAACTAATGAAATCATTGGGTGTTGAGGGGAGAAGTGTAGGCAAGCGTGCAGGCATTTTAGAATGTGTGAGTGTGTGTGTGTGTGTTTGTGGCGGCGGGGGGTAGAAGTCAGTTGAGAAACTTATCATGATAAAGAAGGCATTGATCAAGGGAAGTCCAATGATGACAAATGCCTCAGCTCTTGAGATAAACAATCTAAAGCAACATTAATGTGATGCAGTTCTATCAGCCAGCGTGTCTTCAAGGCTGCCTTCAATGAGAGCCGCTGCCTCACACCTTGGTCCAACGGTTTCACTTTAATTGAAGTAAAGTCAACTCAATCCAAAACTTTGTGAACACTTTATTGTTTGAACAGAAATGTTCATGTTATTCAACTTAGTTGGTTTTAAATCTATTTAAGACCATACGTATACATCAGCTATATAAACATGTCAGTACATTACCATTTATGTACTTGAATCTAAAAAAACGTTGTTAAAAGAAACTGTAGTCCGATGTCTATGAAAATAGTTTGGAAACATAAACATAGGGGAATGGTGGAAGTATTATCAAAATTGTCCGTTGTTAACATTAACGTGTTAATGTCAACTTAACATGCTTCCACTAAGTTTTACTGTGCACACATTATTAAAACTATTTTTGGGTCCATTCACTTTTTAATGTACCTCCAAATTAAAACGGTTTCCTTATTGTTTTTGGGCAATTACAATGCTATAATAGATGAAGGCAATCATGTCCTAAACTACTAAATATAAGACTCATGGTTTAACATGGTATGTGATTGAGGTATCGTGCCATGCACTTGTTCAGAATTTTTGTGAATAGGCAGTAACAGTAAATATGTTGACCGGTGTAGACTGAGACAGAACACACACTGCAGAAAGAAAAAAAAATACTGTATTACAATAATAATTAATCAGGCCATAACTTCACGTTTCATCTCCTCCTGCCTGTAAGCTGAGGCTCCTGCTGCTTTTCAGATGGTGTTCGAACCGTATCAGTTTCAGCAATACAAAATGAAACCATCCCTTTTCCTATTTTTTCTCCTCCCACCGCCAGTCTCTTCACTTCATTATGCAGGCAGCCTGACACTATTTGACAGAATGTGCTATCTGCAACCCCCAGCTGCAGCAGTCCCCCTCTCACTATCGTTGCATCGCTGGCAGCTTAACCCCACTGCTGCCTGCCACAGTGAAGCAGGCAGGAAATGATGATGATGCCGCTGTCTGAAGAGAGAGTGAGAGGGAAAAAGATAGACCCGAAGCACCTAGTATGTGCTATGTGGATATTGGTGTTTGGGCATCACAAGTGTTTTGCTGTGTGGCAGGGTTTTGGCACAGGTACAATCTGCGGAATAACTCTCACAATATTACATAAAATAATTAGCTTGAAAGATTTGACATTTAATGGATGTAAGCTTTATATGGCTGAAGTTAATACGGCAGTGTGTAACATTGTGTACATAACAATACATTGACAACACACAAATCCCTGCCTGTTAAGCATTTTAATTGACTTTTAAGAGGGCTAACAGCATTAGCTAAATAAAACAACTACAGTTTCTGGCATTAAAATCAAACACACCGTTCACCCGATCTTTCTCCACACTACATAAACATACATATTACTTACTGCATTGGTACTGACTTGAAGGTAAATATACAGAATCCTCCAAAATAAACATAACTCTGATGGAGCCGTGGTTTACATACTGCTTTCTAAACAGTAGGCACAGCTGAGTATACAGTATACAGTATGTAGGCTGAATTTATCAGCATTTTGTCTCTCTCACAAACAAATACTTGCAACAAGATAGCATCCAGCTCAGTCTCTAGAGAGCTGTAAATGAGCTTAATGAAGAAACAAACAAACAGCTTTAAGGGTGAGCCTCAGAAAGCTTGAGCTCTGGAAAGCATAGCATATCTAATTTGTAGGTTAATGTTGGTGCAGGCTTATGTATCTGGGTTATCCTCCGCTCCAGATAATTACGATGTGTACATGTACAGTAGCATTAGCCACAATGTCAACAAAGGGCTTGCTCGCATCAGGCATCTGTAACTTATATTGCTTCTGACCTTTTATGTCATATAGGAGCATATTGTAAAGTCACTGTATTTAAACATCAGATGTATATTGCAAGGGAGATATTGTGCTGCAGATCCTGAACAAATAGCTAATTAGATAACATGTATCTGCTAATAATAAACATATTTCTAATTATTCATGATGTCGAAACATAGGTCCCAGCTGGTGCATTAAGGTAGTAGCATATAAATATGGTTTGAGATTAGCCAGTGACAGGTCTTCATTCCCTGGACTTCTCTGGTCTGTCTCTCCCTATGCGTGTTAACTGTCAGGTGTTGAGAGCCAAACTGCCATTGAAGTTTTTTTTCCATCCTGTCTGCCTTTGATTTCTTTTCCCAGAGGTGTTTATAAAAGCAGCTCGATTGTTAGTGACAATCAGCCGCTCTGGCCCTTTTGAGCAGAAGGTTTGATTTAATCGCGAGGCTGTCATTTATTATTCCGGAGCGGCAGCCGCCCCTGTGAGGCCTGCGCCTGATCAAGCGCCTCGGAGCTGTCCCCAAGATCTCACTCTTTTCCCTTTCCCCCCGTTATGTCTAAATCCTCAATACAAATCGCAGTGTTTCGGCTCTCCCAGTGGGGCCTATTACTGCCTGTGGGGCATTAAAGATCATTAATAGTGCTGTCAGAGAAAGAGAGGGAGAAAGGCAGTGAAGAGGGGGGAGTGCGGGGAGCAGCAGTGAGTTGCTTAGCTGCTCATAAATGGAAAATTAATACATCTGCTTCATTAATGCTGCCTCGTGTTTGATGTTTGTTAGCTGGCAACTTTAATGATGTAGGTTTGAGCCGACGGGGCGCTTGACTAAATTTGATTTCTCCAATTAAGTAGTCAGGCTTCTTCTCTTTTGGGAAAATGGTTAGAAAGGAAAACTGCTGCCTATTTATGGACTCCAAACCTTCAGTTTTGTGGCTCCTGCTCTTTTTTTCCCTCCTTCCCTCCCTGTTTTTTCCTCTATTTCTCTCACTCCTCTGTCAGCGGCTGATTGCACGATACGTTCATCAGCAATGGCCTGCGCTAAGTTGTTTACTGTTCACTAATCAAGGGGAAATACTTTAATCAGTGCCTGCAACTTTTTTAATCATTAACATCAGCAAACATTGTATCTTAATTGATATATAGTGCAAGGTGATGCACAATGTAGTGACTGCTTTTTGTCTTTTTGGTTACTTAGTTGTGTTCTCTGTATTTTATATGTCTGTGTTATGTGTAATAATGTGTAACGTTGCTGCCTTCTTGGCCAGGTCAGCATTGTAAATGAGATTTTATCTCAATGCCTTTTATCTGGTTAAATAAAGGTTAAATAAAAATAAAAGTACTGATAGGCAGTCTTAAGTGCAAATGATGAAATTAACACTATCAAGGTTCTAGATAAGAGCAACTGCATCTTAATCGCAGCCTTGGATAACGAACACGCAGGAAACATAAAAGCATTAAACATTAAACCTCTGAAAGCTTTTTCTTATGAATTCCATCCGGGTGTACTTAAAACAATACTACTTACAGCCTACGAATGTTTATTTTATTTTGAACCACATTTAAGATCATTCTTTGATGTATTTGGAAATGTTGTTCAGACAATGAAAGAAGCCTAAAAATATGTTACATGTCTGATTATTGTTTACCCACTTATTTGGCACACAACTCACGACTCGGATGATGAACAAACGGATTGTCCAATTGTTGATCATTAGCTGTAGGGGACAGTCACACAAAGCACACACTGCCCTCTTACACAGCTCATAATTACTCTTTATTTACACATGGACTATCTGCTGATGGGAGAGGAGATACCAACCTCCCAGCATTCCTGTTATACCCCTTTCACACCAAGGCTTTTCCCGTTCTAGCTCCGTGCTAGAGCTTTTCTGGTGCAGAACCGGTTCTTCGGTTCAGCTCCCGCTCTTTTCACACCGCTCAGAGTCCGACTGGTGCTGCGTCATTGCGTCATCGTTTGCGTCATGACGTAACCGTGCCTGCTTCATAAAGCCAAACCGCGCGGAAACCCCTCACATCGACAACAACAACAATGGCAGATTGTATTGAAGCGCTACTCGTTGTGGTTTTGCTCTGTCGAAACGAAATGGAACAAATGGGACGACTTTACTACCAACTTTACAGTCGTTACATGCTACATTCAAGACTTCTTTACAATCATCATCATCAACTTCAACGACGATTTGCTAGGAGAAAGAAGGTAAATATACGTCCTATTCGATGGCGTTAGAGCTAGCTGTTGTTAGCCTCTGCATGCGCCAAGCTCAAAATACCCAGCTTTGCAGCATTAATTACTATGGTATAACATTAAAACTGATTCTCAATGTTATTTCCACAGATCATGTTGAAGCTGAAGGTTCAGAAGGATTATCGGGACCAAAAGCGAGACCTCGGACGGAGTGGCAGCGGTCGTCCGAAAGCAAGTCCACATTTTGACTTGCTAGACTCGGTCCTCGGAGACAGACCGACGAGTGGTTTTGGATCCACGGTGAACTCGCTTTCTCTCTCGCCGATTGTGTTGCAGGACGAGTCGCTGAATGTGCGGAGCTCATTTGCCGGTGAGTTATGCATTACCGATTTGTTTTATTTGTGACTTTTTGTTTTTACAACCATCTAGCTATCGACAGACCTGGCAATAAAGCTAAAGTTGAGCTACTACAGCTACCGGATGTGCATCCAAACCAATAATAGCGCTAGCATGCTAATGCTAACAATAATAAACAAAGGTATCCCCATGGCAAAGACAGCTAACGCCTCCAATGTATCTTCTTTCTTCTCACTAACGATTTATGATTTGTTGAAGGGCTACTTTTGTTCATTGTGTTTACAGAAATATCTGGTTTGGAGCGTACTGTGTCGGAACCACCACTACCGTCTGCGTGTAGCTCGCCAATGCGGATGGAAGGGTCTCCTCTTACGGCAAGCAGCTCTTCCCAGGAATGTCTGGTGAACCTAATCCAGCCAGTGGGCCGAAACAAACAGGGTAAGGTTTACAGTGATCATTATAGTAATACTGTTCCCTGTTGCCATGTGCATTTATCATGGCATAGTCATTGTAGTAATTGTTCAAGTTATGCAACTGCAGCCATAATAACAATACAACATTTCATTACACAGTATATAATATACATCTCATAAAATGTCATGAATACTGTGTTGACTTTATTATTTTTCCCTTTGTAGTTAAAAGGAAGCGGGATTCGTCATCTGGCCTTCTGATGTATATGGAGGAAAGTGACGTGAGGGATGAAAGGCTACTGGAGCAGGGCCAGGCAATGCTTCAGGAGGTGCATACTGCCAATACTGAGTTCCTAAAGGTGTTGAGCAGAATTGAGCTGAACAGCCACTCAATGCTTGGCTTGGTAGACAGGATTGTGAAGGTGATGGAGACCAACAACAAGAGCTGACCTTATTTTTGTATGTAAATTGTTCATACCTTTTTTTAACACACATTCTTTCTTTTTTTTAACACATTATTATAGTATATAAAGTATATTCTCCACACTTTTTTTGAATAAATCTTGTTTATATACGAATATTGTCCATACTTGTCTCTGATTTGTATATAAAATAAACAAAACTCATGTCTGATCCATTGATTTTATTGAAAAAAAGGATAGGCATGATACAATTAGATCAAGTTTAACTGCAGAAATATTAGTAGTCCCCAATTTCCAGCATATTCGACAGACTCCAGCTGGACAACCACGGCTTGCTTGGCTGGTAGGGGTGACCATGTTGTGAAAGAAATGACTGCAGATAGAGCCATAAGAAATGAATGCAACTGATTATTTAATGTGTAATGTTGTTTTTATAGGCAATCATTTAAGCTTTATTAGTTCCATGTTTAATATGTGCAATGAGTTTTGCAATAAACATTGAACCAGTCCGGCCCTCGACTAGTACCGATTTTTTAATTTTGGCCCACTGTGTATTTGAGTTAAGAATATAGTCTAAACCGTTTGGGTATGCACTTTTTCTATAAGAATATAGTCTAAACCGTTTGGGTATGCACTTTTTCTATAAGAATATAGTCTAAACCGTTTGGGTATGCACTTTTTCTATAAGAATATTGTTCATACCGGTTTGTATCTAGATTCTGTGATTTGTATACAAAATAAACACAATTCAAGTCCATCGTTGTGTACAAACTGGATAACACGCAGGCTTTTTGTTGTTGTTAGAGGTCGCCCCTGCCCCCGCCTCCAACGTAAGCGTGACGTATGCGGTGCTTGCTTTCTAGACGGACAACTTTTTGGTGCTTGAAACGAACCGGATTCCGGAGCTTAGAGGCGGCTCCGCTGCGGTGTGAACAGGAAAAAACTGCTTTTCAAGCTCCAGCTCCAAACCGGCCCTGGAACCGCGTTGGTGTGAAAGGGGTATTAGTGACCTTGTTTACATGTGGTTAATTCTGTAGAAGATAATGGTACAGTCAACCGATTTATCTTCACTTCTGCCTTCAAGCAGAAGCATATACAAATGCACTGTAATAACCGGCATAATTTAAACAAACTAAGAAATAATAATAATAATAACCTCAGTTTACCAGTCCTCAGAAGAATTGGCTGGAAAATAACCTAATTTCATGCATGCTAGAGCCCAAAATTGAAGTTGTGGGGAGGTAAAAGATATGGATATCTGTGTTGGGCCTCGCTTTTATCTGCCTTAGATACCAGCTCCGCTCTAAAAACGCTTTAAATAATAATAAGGGCATTTATTTTGAGTGAATGTCTGCTTAGCATTTTTAGATATTTAAAGATACATAATGCATAAAAAAGTGATTTTGCTTATGCAGTTTGAATATTAGTTTTTTGCAAAGTATATTCCCATATAGACATAACAGTTCATTTGAATATGCAACACAAGCATATTGTGTTGAAGACCTGTAATAAAAACAAGCTGTAAATTCAACTAAAGATTATTTCTTCTACCAGTTTCTGAAATCGTCCTACCCCAACCCTCAATCTAAATCTCCAAAGATCACGGCAAATTGCTCCATTTATTGATGATAAACCTAATGTTCAGATATCTTAACACACATGTTTTTCTTAAAACAAATAAGTACTCTTAGCTTTGCATTTACCAATAGACACATAGACACAGGCACACAACTATATACATATATTTTCACATATTATCACTTCTTTATTTTCATAAAGAGTGCAATGTCAAAGTCAAGTTGACATCTGCAGGAAAAGAACACTTTTCGCTTACAGTCAGAAACACTGTCACAAATATCTGTTACGCAATGTTGAATAACATTCAACAATTTTATTACATTCTAACATGAGAAAACTGACAAAAGCTCCAAAGTGTCCAAAATAAACATTTAAATTAGAAATTACAGTCTCAGAAATATGCCAAAATACAAAGGGAGCATTAACAAAGAGAAACAGTGGGCACAAGTGAAGCTGGCAAGAGTAGCACAGTGTAGTCTACAAGTGTTCCGACAGTGATACACTTTCTATTGAATTTCAACTAAATATGAATAAATGTAAAATGCTGCATGTTAGCTATTTGGCTGCTTGCATCAAGTTAAGTAATCATTGCCATATTACACATAGTTCCCAAACCATGATAGAGTTCTACATCCTATGTATGTAAACACCCTTTAATTAAAGCTGAAAAGGCAGCAATTCAACCCCATAGTGATTATTTTGTTGTAAATCCAGTGTGCTCAAGTACATGTTGTAGTAAACATGTGTTAAAAATGTGTGAATTACAATCTTCTCTGCTTATAGAGACAGTTCCTGTAAAACATGTGACCCACATTTGTAGCATTGATCAAAAATATAATTCACTTCAAAGTCGTCATCCTTTTAGTTAAGTGCTTCCATAAACATTGTGTTATTTCTGTCTCATGATTGGTGTGTTTTTTCACTAATAGGGTGCCTCATTACTTTCAGTTATCTTTGGTTTTATTGGCTGTTTGAATTATTGATCCAGATGGTTGGAACTTCAACCTTAGGTAATGACCCACTCATGTTAAGACTACCTTCAGCCCATTGACCATCTTCTCAGATCTGTGAATTATTCAGCACATCCATACTGGCAGCTTGTGCTCTATAGAAGCGTGTTGGCTTGGGGCGAGGTATATTCAGGTCGGCAAACAGGGGAGAGCATTAGAGGACTGGGCCTCGGGCTCTGCAGACCTGGGACTAATGATAATAGTCACTCTAGAACAACTGACCACCTAAGCACTTTATTCTCTCTTCCCCCTTTTACACTCTGATCCTTTCATAAACCCGACCCATGTTTTGCTTTGGAAAACAAAGGTGAAATGGAGTTGAATCAAAATATATGCAACGTAACTTGCAAATCGCGTTTTCAGAGTTGTAATTCTTATTGTAAAGACAAAACATTATGTTCTATAGCAGAGTTAATAACTGTATAATATGTTGTCTATGTAGAGATTCACTGATATTAACTGATGTCGTTCGGTGATTGTTGCAGTGAGCCACAAATTCAACACCAGCAAAACGAACAGAGACTTAAAGGTCCCTTATTATACTGTTTTTCATCAATATATTATAGTTCTCAGTTATGGTTACCTTGGTTGGTGATTGGCTAATGGTTACACAAGCAAAAAAAATCGTTATGACATCATCAAGTGGCCTAAATCTGATCAGCTCATTTTCAGACAGGTTTTTATATAAATGGATCAGGACAAAAAGTGAGCAAATCTTTTTTTCCTGAAACGTTCAGATTCTCTTAACGCACAGGGGACACATATTTATGTATAAAAGACATGAAAAAGTGAATTTTGCATAATAGGTGACCTTTAATAAAACTTTAAAGTGGACCTATTATGCTATATTGGAAAATATATTGTAGGGCCATACCTATACAAAACATGTCTGTGAAGTTTTTTGCTTAAAATACCAAACAGATCACCCATTGTAGCCATGCCTCATACAGTACAGCTCATACTCCTCTTTTGCAGCCCTGTTGCAAACAGGCTGATTCTGCTGCTAGCCACGCCCCTTTGTAGCGTCACACAGCTTTCCCCTGCTACCGGGAGATCTCAGCTAAACGCTGCAGTGATTAAATGCCATGTTATGCTCCTAACCACTAACCAAGCTTTATTTCTGAAACAGTATGGAGCTCAAACCTTTCTCTCTCGCAGGGTTTACCACAAGGACATTACGTTACACATATTCTCTCCAGTAGCCTACAGCGTTAGCTCCATGGCTAGCTCTGAGTGTTAGCATGCTTGCTAATGTAAACACACAGCATATTACTCCCAAAACACGCCGCGCATTGTTTCTGATACAGCACATAGCTTGACATGTTCTTTCTTAAGTGTTTACCGCTAGAACAGTGCCATTATATGTATTATATATATAACAACTTTACTCTAAGCCTCCAGCAGACATCCTGCTGAATACACAGTTGGGACGTGTCACGTGTGCCGGAGACGATAGGTTGGGACGTGTCACGTCGGCCAGATGTCGCCAATGACGTTATAGGAGCAAAAATTCTGGATCTGCTTGTTAGCAGCCCCCTTTTTCTTTTCTTTTTTGAGATGTGGGTACGGAGGAAAAGAGAGGGTTTTGTTTTCTGACACTTTGTGAGTTCCCTGACACACAGGGGACACATATTTATGTATAAAAGACATCAAAAAGTGCATTTTGCATAATAGGTCCCTTTTAAGTCACTGAGACGGCCTCAGAGTTTTTTTTGCAGAGGTTGTCAAATTATTGTTTACCAGAAAACGTGTTTGGTTGTATTAAGTTAGAGAACACTATTCCTGATGCTGCGGCCATTGATCATAAAGTATCCTTCATTAATGAGACTACTTTTGTGGTGGTGCCTTAACAAGATATGAAGGAATTCACTTGGAGTAGGTTCATTTTCTTACTTTCTACCTTTCCATTTAAATAGCTGCTTTGTGGAATATACATTTGATCCCTTTAATGTTTATTAGTTTAACTTGATCAAGTAGGGCATGGTATTGCAGTAATGGTGGTTCCCTGTGTGATGCATGTGATAAAGAAGAAAAATGTACAACCCTGCTCAAACTGTGATTTCTTGCTGATGCATAACCAACATCTATTACCAATGTAAATGAGCCGCCAACTTTCCTATTTAAATAGGAACAAAGTGGAAAGTGCGCTTGCAGGCATGCTAAGAGAAGACGGAGGGAGCAAAGAGGGAAATGAGAGCTGCACACAAACAAGCCATTATTAAACACATTTCTTCTTTAAGCTGCTTTCTGAGGAGCATCAAGCCTGGAGCACTTTAACTTGCCAAAAACAAGCTCTTTTCTGTGGGCTTTGAAATCGGGAGGTAAGATCAACGCAGGATAAAAAGCTCAACACACAGGAAAGCAGAAGGACGCTTTATTTGTTTACCATGCGGCAGGCCGAGGGCGATAGTCAGACTCTCTTCATCCACAGGAGAGCTCTCGTTGGCGGCAGCTCGATGCAGCACATTGCCTCCCACCAGCACTGCACACAGCGCCATCTGCTAGGACCTGTTGGCTTGTTTGTTTTCCAGAGCAAACAGCAAATCATTTCTTTCCTGTTCCTGCTTTTTACCATATGCTACTGCCTGTGTATCAGAGCGAGGCATGTATATTAATGAAGTTAATCAAAGACACGCACACAAGCACATCTGCCAGGGGAATTTACAAACGATCGCAGCCACATTCACGTCGCTACCTTCGCATGTCACTGTGGACATCTTTGATTTATATGAAACTGCAATTACATCATCTGTTTAAAATATTTGGACTGAAAAAGAAATGACTTTGTATTCAATAATTATTCGTAAAGTACAAATAGTCTTAAATATATGGTGGCTTAATAAGTGGCTACAATCCCAGTGCTTGTACTTTAATACAGTTTGATATGCTCCTATTATCATTGCCTCTCAGTAGTGTGTGTAAACATAACGCATTTGGAAGCTTAACAAATTAGCATGCTGCATTTATTTGTAAATACAGCTGCATATCTGAACATATGCTCACAGTGATCTGTGTTATAACAGCAGACACTTCCAAACTATTTTACTGTCAGCTAATGTAGTTTACACTAAGTGTATAGCAGTACTTGAAGAGACCGTCGGATCCCAGTGTCATTGCAATTAGTGGCTATGTTAAACAGCGGCAGCACCACAGCTAAACAATGCCTCCCTGTACAGATGGCAAATTATCCTGCTGACAAGCTGCAGAACCCCTCTGAGCCCGTCAGGTGTTTCGCTGAGCTGCTGATTCATTGACCTAGACTTTCCATTTCACAACGTGGGCATTTAGTGACACGAAACCAATCGTTTTGTTTGGTTCATCACATGGTTGAAAATCTTTAGAAACTCCCTATTTCCACACTTTTACGTCGCTGTTTGGGGGGATTGTGTCCGCCCATTTCCGAAAACAGAAATTCTCCTCAACCCCAACCACTTCATGCCGTGATCGGTATGATGTGCCCTGGTCCTTGTCTTTATCTAGCTTTTTTCCATTTGTTACAAACTCTTTGTAGCAATTTTAGAGTAGCTAAATTCATCACCATGAATTCCTTAAAGGAGCGCTTGTCTGTAAAAGTCTTACCCCTCTGATTGACGTCTACTTCCTTCCTTCTAGTGTAGACAAACAACTATCCATTCAAACCACTTTATCTGTAATTCCACCCGGCTCTTAGTCTATGCTACTCACTTTGTAACTATCATGCTTTAATTTGATAAAATGAAGTGATACCAGATCCAAAATTGATCTGATTTTCCAACACTCACACTGGCTTCCCTAGGTTTTTAATTGTGTCTTTCGCTAAGCATAATGCCTCTGGTCAGTTTAATTTAGCTGATGACAGGAATTATTTCCAAAACTCTTCTATTTAACAAATGGCATATTAAATCAAACACAAAAGGAACTAAGAAATTAAAGTGTTTTTTTTATGAAACATTATTCTATCTAACTTGAAACAAATTCCCTTAGACAAATGTCTCAATCTTTTCCAATGTGTTTATAGCCTAAGTTGCAGCCCTGGTCACATGATCATCTTGCTGCATTACATTGAGTACATATGGTTGGAGCTTGTTACTGTGGACTGTAAAAAGACAGGGCTACTGCTTTTGAAGCATTTCAGTCATTATGAGGGTCAGAGCTTCTGCCTTACAATGTTCTGTACACAATGTGTCTGTACTGGTCATAAGACTGTTCTTTTTAAATAATTCATTATCAGCATCACAAACACAAGTACCTACCTGAAACAGAAGAACTGAAACGAGAATACAAAATAAATTAAAAAAGGAAATGTCACTCTTAAATTACAATAGAAACCAAAGCCATGTTATTTTCATATTATAGAAGGTTTGGAACCATTTCTAATCATCGTTCTTATTTATTAAAGGGGCTTGATCCTTAAATAGCTAATTAAAACTGACAGTGGAAAAGACAACTTCTCCTCTCCGGGTCTAATGCATCTTATTCAATCTCACTTTGGTAAGAATTGTGTGTCAATATTACTATACAACTGCACTACGTGTGTTGATTTGTTCCTACTTAGAGCATAATTACACTTGTGGGTTTGCTGAGAGGAACTTAATTTGATTGTTCTGCCTGTCACTCAGTATCAAGGAAAACAAATATGAAATGACGTGTTTGAGGTTGTTTGATTATTGCCTTTGGTAGGACATAATTGATGAAATATTTTCTGAAATTCAGTTTGTCGTTTACGCTTCTTACGTAGCCAACTGCTCAACCACAATGTTACTATAAAGCATCTTTTAAATATCTCTGCCAATTGGCTGGCTTTGTTATAGACTGTATGGGGAATCCGCTTTTTTTTCTGAGGTATCTGAACAAGCTTTCCTGTCCTGTCTGGTCCAATAAAGTCTTCTCAAATACAACCATGGATTCCAAAGGGCTTATGGACCAGAGCTGGACCCACGTGTCTGTGCCTCAGGCTGTGTCGTGCACGATTGCCTACATGATGCCTACAGGAGTTTTGGAAAGCAGAGACATCAAAACACGATACAACAATATGGCACGGCTTAACCCCACACTTAGGTAGATCTGAGGCATGAGAGGAAGAATGCTCTGTCTGTCTTAAGGTCCATCCTTGCTGATGAGTCAGTCCAAGAGTTGGCAGGTTTCCAGGAGCCAATTGTATCTCCCCTCAAGCTCTCTAAAAACACAAACTGATCTCCTTCTACCACAAAGGTTGGCTCTGGGCAGCAGTGTAGCTGAAGGCAAAACTGTGATCAAGCATGGTAGTGGTATAACATTCCCCACTTAGACAGCTATATACTGTGGACTTTACAATGCATTCTGGGAGATACTGACCTTTTGTTAACTTGACTGACTGCTTTATGCTTCCTCAACACAATATAGTTGCGGACAGCTCCTTCAGAAATACTGAGAAATATAGCGGATCTTTACATTTTCTTGCCAAAAATTACAAACGTTTGAAACTGTCAATTGCAACTTGTAAGTGCGCAGACATCAGTCACTCAAAATCTCTCATCAGTGAGTTGAACTGAGGATTTACTTAAACCCTGTCTTCCTGTTTGGTCACTCATCCATCTCTGGTCCCCCTATAAGGTTTGTAAATGTATGTCTGTCCATTCTGCACATGCATATATTTTTAAGAACAAGCTTTCACACTGTGAAAGGAAGCTTTTACTATTTATATTTACTTTATACTCCACAGTTTGACCCATATGAGCAAACACATTTAAGTGAAAGCCTGTAGCCTGTAAGAAGGGGATGGATAACTCACCCCACACCCTTCCCCTCAAACCATCACCCCAGTGCTGACCTCCGCCTCCATGGTCAGCCTCCCAGCATGCAGTCTGCTGCCGCTGCCCACTGCTGCTGGCGAGGCCACTTGGTGAATCAGGCTGCATGGTGAAACCCAGGGCCAGGGGTCACTGTGAGCCAGTCCAATATATATGTACACCCCCACTGTTGCTTATTCGGTTTGCAGCAAATAACTAACCCTGACCACTGGCAAGACTTATGTGGAAACAGAAGAGGAGCATGTATTGCTAGTGTGCTGACAAAGCTGGTAGTTATATAGGTTATATACTTTGTATTTTAAATCCTCTCTTGTTGTAAACTGATATTAAAGAACAAAAATAACAGATTTAATCAAATACAAGAAAAGCAAAAATGTCATACGGTATCTAACAAGTTGGCTAGTATATAATTTGTATTCCTTCATAGCTTTCTGACATTTTACAAGGGTATTTGGCGAATGACGGTATAAAAAGAACGTGGCTTGTCAGTCCACCGTAAGTGAGCCTATCAGCCTCACAGTTTGGTACAAATACTTTGCATTTATTGGGTTGTTCATTTGCATCCGTTTTCTTTTTAGACACAATATAACTCCCCGAAGTTCCTGTCAGTTAAAATACATTTGCACTAGAGTGTTTCTTACTTAGTGATATACATGAAAAGCTATATGTTGCTGGTTTACAATCTACTCTGGTATTTTAAAAGCATATTGTTTCAGTAAATGAACTTGAGGCTGTTTTAACACCATGATAAAGGCTCATTAAACATCCCAGATGGTGCTTTCTAGTGGCATTCTAATAATAGCCCGGTGTTTTAGTTATGATCACCCCTAAGGCCTCTGCGCCTCCTCTCCACATCTTCCCTCTGTCACACACACTCATGCTCACACCCTCCGCTCCTGCTTTGACAGGCTGCGTGGAACAATAACCACGTGCCAGCTGAGGCATGATCCATGGGCTTGACCTGCTGACCCCAACACACATTGTTACAGCCTGCTTACATTGTGCAAATTGACAAATGTTTTCATGAGGCCTTTTAACTGGCAACCACCATGTTCCTGACATGCCCGCTTAATCATTTTCCTCTGCCTTTCTCACTTCCTCTGTGACGAGCTATATCCTTTCTTGCAATGCGTGGTTAGCTGAAGATCGCATGGAAGGACTGCGGATGAAGACAAGGAGGAAATGTAGGCAGCAGAAAGAGCACATTTGTATTCTGCCCATGTTCCGAGACATTATGAGGGCATCAAGGTGCAAATATGAGTCCGACAGCTCTCATAATGAAAGAATCGAGACGCATTATGAAATAAGTGGAAGTGACCAATGAAGAGAGACGCGCCACTAGCTGCTTTGAATTCCAATTACAGAGAGCAATAGCGGGAGAGAGGTGCCTTTTAATGTCTCTTGAGGTGATATGGGGCTTGGATATGAAGACCCAGCCTCACACAAAGGTCAGTGTGGCAGAGGTTGGCAGGTCACAGAAAATGGACTCGAGACTCTCCACTACATCAAAATGAAACGGCCACTTATTAAATAGATGAATATAGACCAGCGTTCCCCTTTTTCTCTGGCCTGAGATATTTGCAGTATCTCCATAGAGGGGTGGCAGGGGTGAAAGGGAGTGGTGAGGCATACCATTGAGAAGAGTGGATTACCTCATGAAGGGAAATCAATTAGAACGTTACGGTGGACTGTGAACATTTATCCATTTAGCTTGACCACTATTGAATTTCCATGATGGGCTTTGACTGTTCTGAGGGAGAGATCAGAGTTAATGGCGATTGTTCTGCACACCTCCAAATGTATTATCTGCCTTATTCAATGAGAGACACTTCATCAAACCAGAGAGAGCCCTGCGGCCTATTGATAGATGGGCTTTGTGTGGGGTTTGAAGAAAAAATATGAGGCATGGGGGTTGAAGGCTAAGGGGAGAAATGGGAGGGAGTTTGGGGAGTGTCACAGATGTCCAGCCCTTTGAAAGAAAATTAAACAAGTACCTCATTAGCCAACGCTCCAGTGCTCCCTGGAGGTGGCCACTGAGCCAGGCTTTTTAATGAGCTGGGAACTTAAACGCTGCCAAAGTTTAAACCCGGGCCTTGCCTTTCTCTGTTAGGCCACTGGGAAGAGCCTTGCCCTCCCCCTTCGCCCCTGGTCTCCTCCACCCCCCACCTCACCCCGGCCCTCCTCTTCCATTGAGGGCCGCTCATGCAGAGGAGAGAGAGGCACCACGCTGATTCCCTGCCTTTCAGCTCCGGAGAGGGGGATAATGCTGTTTTTGTACCACGCATCCAGAGGAATTATGTGCGCTAATTTGATTAGGGGAAGATTTGATTAACTGGAAAATGAGGGCTTTGCTTAGACTTTCACACGCTTAATTTATCCCTTGCAAAGCAGACGCAACATTGTGTCATGAAACTCAGAAGGCATATGAGAAGCCCATTCACCAGCTAGATGGCCCTTTCAGACTCAACAATATCTAAGACTGCCACGGTTTAAATTGGGATAATCAGTTTAGAGCTTTTTGCCTGGCCTCAGAATACAAATTGCATTTGGCATTAACAGTGAAAAGGTTCAAAGGATAATGAGGTTAATGTAGCGGGGAATTGAGCTAAGGCAGAAAAAATTCTGAAGAAAATGCAAAACTAGGGGCATTGTTGCAAGAGGTAGATGTGAGGATTTTTGCTCCCTTCTGTGATTATTGTTTTTGTGTGATTCCTACTGTGGTTGCTAGGATATTATGATAATGCTTTGGCAGCAAATGTCAATCAAAAATACGGTATGCCAAACAGTGTAGAAATACCAGAAATTGTTGCAGCATACAACCTGCATGTTCATTTACATTTCTGTGCAAAGGGCGGTTATGCTACGTTGCTTTGAATTCATTTAGTGGTTTTCGCTTGTCTCTATGATCCCTTTGTATACTCTGGAATGGCCACAGGGACCGAAGGATCTGGATGCTTTGTTTTTGCTCCTTTTAACATGCAGCCACGAAGGTCATATTACTGTGCGGTGATGATTACATTTGAATGAAAAGCGACTTCTTCTGGGAGAGAGAAGAAAAAAGAGCCACAGGCGGGCTTGATCTTTTTTCTGATCCAAAACCTTACACTGCGTGACCTTCCCCTCTGTCTGCATGGATCTGCGGTTGGTGGTTCTCTATTTTAAACAAATAGCTCTTTTATTTTACACAGGGATTGTCTGGATTACCTTTTAATAAGGGCTTAGCCACTCTCGGCACAACATCCCGGGCTCAGCACTGGGCTGGCCAGCACTAGTCCATCCAAGCCCATAATTATCCACAGCAAACTAAGGGCCCACGTTCCTTAAAGAGCCAATCTGAGCTGGCTGTCTCATTTTCTTTACCCCCTTGTTTCTGGCATCTGTCACACCGCCAGTGTTGAAGCTTTGAGTTTGGAGAAGGAGCCAAGAATTTCTCTTTAAAAAAATAGCAGAGAGGCGGATGGAGAGAAACAGAGGGATGTAAAAAGAAATGTGGAAACCCAGACAGATGAGCTGTCTCCTGTTGGACTTCACTCCATCTTCCCCATCTGTTCACCCCAGTTTTAATTAAATCTACTGAGATGATGATTTCTCCCTCTCGTGCCACCTATATCTCTCCTCGTTCCCCTCTCCCTGCTTCGCCTCCATGCTGTACTTGAGTGCAGGTGGGTTGATGCCAACGTCCACTCATCTCCCCACCTCGCTGCCAGCTGCTAATGAGAGTGAGCCAGGGTGGCTGCAGGACTTTGCCAGCTATTATGAGCTGTTAATGAGGAGCATTGGAGAAAGGCCCTGTCCTAGGCCTGCTGCCATCCGCTTCTGCAGCCTTCATCCTGCACACACACACACACACATACTGTACATTAACAGACACGTAGACACATTTTGTTACATATGCATACATCTACTAACAATGAAAATGTGTTTGTCGCTAATCAAATGTGGCTGTTTCTTGGCACCTCTTGTGACAGCGTATTTACACACCTCATAGCACAACACAGAGCATATTTAATAAGCTATTTCCCAGGTGAAATGGTTTTGTTTGGTTGGCTAACCTCACACAACCTTGTGCAGGAGTCCTCTGGTCTTTGTTATTGACAAGTCCCTGGCAGACTACTCCCCTATTACCATAATGGCCTTCACATCCCGCAGTCAGCCACCACAGTGCGCCTCACCTGCACTTGGCCTGGAAAGAGGTGTCTGCTGAACCGGTTGGCCGGGTGACGTAAAGGGCAGGTTGCAGTGAGCACCTTCTCTTTCTCCAGCTTGGCACAGGCGCCTGAAGCCTTTGTCTACCCTGGTGGCTAGCTGTACCGCTTAGCCATGACACATTTGGCTGAGGAATTCAGCGAGGGTGCCCCACTCCATTTAAGACGTAGTAAGGTTTGCCTATTGTAATCTTACCAATGCTATAAGACAGGAAGTCAGCTGGCATTCAAGTATTTCCAGTACTGTTTATACATATTTTGGTTTAAGGACGCTTGTCTATGTACCAAATGTTTTTTTTTTTTGTATA
This sequence comes from Trematomus bernacchii, assembly GCF_902827165.1. NCBI lineage: Eukaryota > Metazoa > Chordata > Actinopteri > Perciformes > Nototheniidae > Trematomus > Trematomus bernacchii. The sequence goes on from NW_022987513.1 coordinate 7,692,189, forward strand.
ATAGTGAATATGCTTACAGAGTTACACCCCTTCACCCACTCACAAGTGCAAACAAGCGTCTCTTGGCCTTGTACTTTTCCAATTCACTTGCCACCTCATTCTGCTATTGATATTATATGTCTGTTGCATCTACTATTACTGTGTATCTGTCATCCTCTCTGCCTCTGACATGCAATCACCTGTCTTGCCAACCTACGGCAAACAGCCCTTGTGCTATTGAGAGGCTGATGCTCACTTTGCACTGGAGTTCCTATCAATTCATTTGTGTTATGGCAAAGGGATGCAGTGTGCAGTTTGCAGTAAATAAAGGATGAGAGCCAGGGTTTTTATGCAGAGCATTGGGGTCAGGTGAGGCCCATTTTCTACACTGGTTGAGAGAGCTAACTCTGGTACACTATGAAGACTACATCAGCAATCTTCTTTGCTATCTTTTGCCTTTTTAGTAATGGATTTAGCTTAACATACAGTATCAAAACATGTCTACGTTAATATAACAGTTTTTGAGAGATCAAACTCTCATCTTTAAATGAACTTACGTCAACATACTATATGTTAATGTCGCTTCATCGTAAAAGGATTATTTAGCGGATTTAAATTTGCTTTGTTTTGTTGAAATGTGGGTGGTATGTGCAAATGAGCGATGTTCATTTTCCCTTCATGCTCTCTGCTGAACAGCCTGCCATAGTCCACCAGATGACACAAAATGGGCCATTTTGTGTCATCTGATGAACATATGCACATACCACCCACATTGCAACAATATAAGGCAATATTATTTGCCTGTAAGTGTTAGAGTTGTCTCTTTGTGCACATATTTCATGAATATTCTAGATACCTTGTTCAAAATGTTTAGCTTGAGTTTAGCTTGACAGACAAAATGTGGTATCAATTGGACTACTAGATCAAATTCAAATTTCCCATGGGCTTAAACAATGCAATGCTACACCATACCATAAAAGTTTGGGTGGACGGAACTGCCAAAGGGTATAAAAGTTATTAAAGTACACGGCATACTTTTGTTTTTTCAGTGAAAATCTCAAAGAGGATGTGGACTGTAGAATGTATGAGTATTTGTATTATTGATAAATAACGTTGGGAACAACTACGCATCTAAGCTTTGAACCAGGCGATAAAGTAAATAAAGCATGTGTGTTTCTTGATCATATGGCCTACATGCTGCACACTTGACACAACTGTTATGTCAGTTGGTGGCAAAGCTGATTTTTCCATGGTGGTGATTAATATAAAGTCTGACACAACAGGGGGATAGATACTTCACTGCAGTGACAATATAACAAGTGTTTTCATCATTCCACAGACAGGCGCCCAGGGCTAAACAGCTTGCGCTTCACATGATTACAACAGCCAGATTATTGGCTGTGGGTTCCATAGTTCTCTGAGTAAACTCTACATTTGAGTAAAGTATTGGGCTTGTAGTATATCATTAAGATGTTTGCAGAAAGAACACACTTGTCTTGTTAGATTCAGACATGAACCAACAAGGAATACAACTACTCTTTGTATGTCAGTTCACTTTATCGCAGGGTGAATGAAATAGAGGAATGCTAAGAAGATGAAAATGGAAATAACACATTCTAAGGATATAAAAGACCAGTGGACTAGCATACCAATATGATTACTGCACTGACTCTTTGATCTATCTGGAAGGATCTGCTGTGTTTATACTAAGGATGTCTTCAAACTCTCAGCTGTCTGGGCACTTTGCTGCATAGAAAGTTGAGGGCAACAGTTTCAGTGTTTGCAGACACCGGACTGTCAAGGCCCTTTCACTTTCTCAGTGTAACTGTTAAGAGCTTTCTGTGAGGATAAAGGCAGCATCGCTCTTGGATAGAATAAACATTAGTCCTCTTTTGTTAAATGAATTTTCTTTTCCTCTGGAGGATTTATTTTTTACCACTTGGGTATGTCTACATTTGTTACAGAGAAAGAGGAGCGAAAGGATGCCCCTGTAGTAGTTTGTGATTATTCTGCGAAGGGTGGAAATAAAAATAATGTAAACAGTATCTGTGAGTGTGAAAACCCATGTTTTCTCCAACATGGTTTGACAGTTTGCATTTGTTGGCCTGAGGGCTTTTGTTTTTTTAAATCTAGCATATTTTGTCCGATGTGTTGCGTTGCAGAGCTGCATTTAAATTCTGATGTTCCACAAAACTCTGCTGTTCATGCCCACAGGTCTGTTTTCTCTCACTGCTAGTTTTACATGTTTTATCTGGTATTCTTCTCAAAGTGGATAATTGACAACAACAGCAGCATGAAGTCCAAACCAAGACCCATTCCAGCTTCAAAGCTTACCGGTGTCCAAAGGAGCTCAGACTTAAAGCCCCTGTGCTGCGTGGAAGCAACTTCAATTGCTTTCACACACATAGGGGATCATTAATTCTTGAGTCGATTGTTCTAGTCTAGTCATCGGGAAAAGCCTTGCCTGTTCCGTCAGCGGTGTGTGCAGCTGTGAGTCTGCGTGTATGTGTGTGTGCTCCTCTGTGTAAATGAGATCCAGCTAGATTTAGTGGAGGGTTTTAGTTCTAGGCAAGGCTGAGCCCATGGCACAGCCAGAACAGGTTGAGTTTCAAAGGGGCTTATCAGGGGAATTAGGCAAGCCTTTGGAGTTTGAGCATAGCCTAATTCCTGGTGACCTTTCCCTGGCTCTGGTTTGACTTTTTGTGGTGATCAGCAAGTGCTCTAACAAGCTTTTCCGTCTGTGTGGCTGGGGATTACTGTGGAGCAGCCATGCCCTCCCCTGCACTCACAAGAAGCCATCTGTGGCGGAGAGAGAGTAGGTGAGAGAAAGCGAGAGTGAGCAGAAGTAGGCAATAGCCTGAAGGGGCATTGTCATGCCTGTCTGTGTGTTGGTGAGGATTCTGCGCTTGTCAGAGTCTGCTTTTGTGACAAATTGGTATGTTTTGTTCTGCCGTTTTAAACTGCCAGGCACTGGCAAGCCTTTCAGCTAATTATTCACGCATTCATGGACATTTGAATTATTTTACTTCAAAAGGCAGTCTCTTACTTTGTTTATGTCTCATAGAATATCACCTTGATATTCATTTTGCCTTCTCTTCGGCACAGAGGATTAACATTACTCTCTGAAAGGGCTTATTGAGGTAAGTCCACTCTTTTTTTCATCATTGTTATGAATCATCTTTCACTGGATCTGATTGAAATACTTTGGCTCATATGATGCTAACATCAGAAACTTTTCCCCGATGGCTTTATGAATCCAGTATTTATTAACACAAAGCTCATCATGCATCATCATCATTAAATAACATTTGAATGCCTTATATTCCTGAAGCAGAGGACTATACATACAAATGAAGCATACGGTTTAATCAGGCTTCAATACAACAATATGCAGATGAGATGTTATGTCATTTGATTGCATTCATTATACTTCCACAGATGATCTTTGTTCAGCAACCCCCGCTGTGTTAACAATTGAATTGATTGCTTTTAATCAGAGCACTTCTGAATTAATTATGGAAACACAGAATGTCACATCACTTGTAATTAAACAGTAGATGACTTGTTGACTGAACAAAAAAGAAAGCAATGCTTATTTTACTCATTGTGCTAGTATATGGAGTACATCAGTACTTTGTGGATCATGTGGTTTAGTGAGTATAGTGTTCTGCTTTTCTGCTGTGGAAAGCTTTCATACAGAGAGCTGTCCGTTGTTGCACAGTTGCTCTTATTTTTATTGATCATATTAACAATGTGGTTTAACATATCCAATATATTTTCATTGAAAACATATTTTAATATTCTTATTTTAGTCAATTCCTTTATTCGCATTTCTGTGAAAATGTTGATTATTGCTTAAGATGTTGTTCATTATAAGTCCATGTTTTTGGTATTGACCGAATGCAATATGGTTTATTGTTTTTAAAATGCCTCTTAAACATAACTTCACAAAATACACTTAAATATGTATTCAACACAAATGTTTAGGATCAAGAGTTACACAATGCAAAACACCAATCCATTCCAGTTCAAACGCCTACAACAAGGTTTTTTCTTAGCCAAAACATTATTTGCTGAGTATATGATTTGTAATTTTGGTGGATTAGATGGTGTACCCAATGCTGTAAAAGTATGGGTTTTCTGAGGCCATGTCAGGGAACTCTGTAGTCTAGTGCTGATGGTGTATCCCTTCTAGGAACCTCCAAGGGTGCAAGGGGGGGAGCAAAGAGCCTCATCATCATGCAGGAGTCATCTGGGTTGCCTCTCCTCCCTCTCTACTGCATTATCATAAAAAGTGATTTAGGACTGATTGATGCAAATGGCCCTCTGTTCTTTTCTATCATTAACGGGCCCTTCGCCGTGGCCACAGGCGGTGATTAAAGCTGTCATTTCCAGCTACTCATTAAAGGAGCATGCAGAGCCATGGGAGGGATTCAGAGAGGGCTGGAGAGGAAGGGAGGGAGGGATGGAGGAAGGAGGGAAACTGACTAAAGCAGGAGGAGAAATGGAGCCATTTATTTCCTGGAGAAGTGCTGTCTATAAAACTACCTTTTTAAAAAATAGAGCCCAATGCAATGTTTTCATAATTGTTGTATTCCCCCGAGCCTGGCTTAGACAGGAAAAAAACATCTGTGGTCAAAATAAATGATAATAGAATGTTTTATGATTCCCCAAATGCTTTTTTAGTTTAGGCAGCCAGTGGGGTTGCCTATAAAAAAAAGCGAGCAATAACAAGCGACAGTAGGGTTCAGATCGAAGTCACTTTACAGTTTGTATTAATTTTTCACATTTTTTTGCAGAACTAGGCAAAAGTTATGACGCACAGAGACAGTAAAAGAAAAAAATCAATATGACTGTTTTATATTTCTGCTTTGCTTCTGGCTATAAAGCACAAGCTCTCAAAGAAAGTGAAACTGTTGACAAAACCACCACAACAACCCCCAATACTGAAGTGTGTCTGCAGACGCCCCATGACTCCTGGCAAAGACATTACTCTGTGTGTGTGTGTGTGTGTGTGTTGTGTGTGTGTTGTGTGTGTGTGTGTGTGTGTGTGTGTTGTGTGTGTGTGTGTGTGTGTTGTGTGTGTGTGTGTGTGTGTGTGTGTGTGTGTGTGTGTGTGTGTGTGTGTGTGTGTGTGTGTGTGTGTGTGTGTGTGTGTGTGTGTGTGTGTGTGTGTGTGTGTGTGTGTGTGTGTGTGTGTGTGTGTGTGTGTGTGTGTGTGTGTGTGTGTGTGTGTGTGTGTGTGTGTGTGTGTGTGTGCTACTTGCCGATAGGAACCTTATCTACTCTAATGGGGGGTTGTTGGCTGTGAGGCAGTGAGATGTGAAGCTCCAGCTGAGCTCTCCTCTGCAGGGGCCAACAACACCGCCGTGTCCTAGGGACCTGCACTAATGGCCTGGGGAGCCCTTACTGCTATTGTGCCCAGCAGGCCTATCCCCCATATACCTACCCAAACCCAAGCCTACCCCCCTTACATCTCCTTAATCTTTCAGTACGATTCAGTCTCTGTCAGATCACATGCTGAGTTTCTGGTCAGGGGGTGCACATGGCTTAGAGCAATGGGGCTTTGGGGATTTGGGGAAGACAATGAGAGGAGGAAGATATGTTTTCTCACTGGCAAGACACAAGGGTACTAAGCTCCAATCAGAGAGGTCCATCGATCAACATAATTCTGTACCAAATGTTTCCTGGCCCAAGATGTGATACCCTCTCTAGAGCCCACCATGCTGGCTGATCTCAGAGTAATCCCACTGCATTCCCCACACATGCTGCCAATGTTCTCACTGCACTGCATCTGACATGCTCCTATGCTCATGAGAGAAGGGGAACAAATAGATCACTGCTACATCCTTTTTAACTATAGGACAAGCCAACAGTACCCGTTTTGCATCGGGGGACTACTTTGACCCATAAAAGCACCTCATGTTTCTTTCCATCGAGTGAGTAATATTGTGCAGGGGGGTTGCAGGCAGAGAGATCAGTGCGGCTCTTACGTGTAGATCTCTTGTGAGATACATTAGTAGCAATTAGTCGCCGGATGAAAGGTCATTAATTACTTGCCAAAGGCAAACAAGTTAAATAATTTAAGGGGAAATTACAAGTAGTGTAGGGGCTTTCACAAGACAATCTGCTTCCTTTGATGCGTCAGATCTTTGGAGCTTAAATCACACGTTTTGACAAATATTTACAAAGAGTATAACTGTCATAGTATTTATTTTTTTAAATGGTCCTTGAGAGTAATTGGATCTCTTACCTTTGTTTATTACCCATTAAATCCCAATTTATTTGTGTCTGTTCTTAAGACTTTTAAGGAAAAACATTTTTCCCCTTCCCAACTTGCTCTCTAAACGGGTTTTAATGAAGACGATAAAGTGGTTTCTTGTGTGTCTCTCAGGTTGCTAGCAGTCACTTCATTTGACATGTTTCTAGTGTGGCTGAATGGAGTAAGCAGCCTGCCTCCTCCATCGCTCCATGTTGACATGCCAGCAGCTCCCTCCTAGGGCAGATGTAATGAGGAAGTAAGGGGCCATAGCATCGTCATTGTTAAAGCATTGTTAAAAGAGGAAATGGAAGGACGGGACGAAACATCCTCCTCTCTTTGCAGCCTTAACCCCACCTTAACATGGATTATGTCATATGTCAAGTCATGCCACACTGCTGTTCCAACCTTATCTGCAGTGGGCTTAAACCCTCAAGGTGCCCGGACAGCTGAGAGTGGCATTATAACTCTCCAGAATATGCCTGCAGGGCCCACCTCTCCAGGGAGGGTCTGCCTGCAGACTGTGTTGCCCGCTGAGGGGAGGGGCTGACAGGGTCTTTATGACTAGACACACTCCCTAAGGACCACTCAGGAATAAATTAGCATGGCCACAACCCTTCTGGCATAATGTGTTTGGACATGAGGGAGGCAGCCCCACCCCTTATCCCTCCCAGAGGACAAGTAAACTCAGTGCTCAATCTTATCTTTGTTGAGTATTAAAATACATGATTGCACCTCCAGGGCATGCACAAAATCTGTCCTTTGTATGCGTTCGACTTGCCATCTACCCAGCAATCATAGATCATAAACTCAGCAGCTGTTACAATGCAAGACATAGGGCTTTATTAAGCAAAATTCTCTTTATTTATCTAGTATTTTCTCTTAAAATGTTTAACTCCATATGCACCAAACATTCTTTAACACTCTAACCTCGGTGTGCAGATTGATGAATCCCACTTGATCATAAATTACACGCATGTGGCTGATTGATATTATTAGCATAGATACCGCCCCCTTAACACTATAAGGGCAGGTGTTGTGCCACATGCAGATTCAATCGTACACAATCATGCAAGGGTTTTAATCTCCATTTGTATGAATACATCTATAGTATTTATTTAGCACACACATCTAATAATCCTATCTTTATAATAACTCTAAAACATATAATAATCTTAATTTGAGCAACTGTTAATCTTGCCTTTTTGGGTATTCTTGCTGACTGTAAAAACTAGATGTTTTTTTACTTCTCTTGGTACTAGTTGATCTTGGAAACTTTATTTTGTATTTGTGGTGGCTGAATATGATCCAAGGGAGGAATGGAGGAATGGAGCATGAGAACAAGAAGGAGAGTGGCTTAGTGTAAGACGTTAAATCCCCGGCTAAAATACGTAGCCCTCAGGTGGTGCAGCTTCTTAACCTCAGCCTGCTTGGTCTGATAAGACGTTTCTTTGTTGTTGGTTGGAGAGTAATGCAGACTAGCTAAAGGCTATTAAACCAAGCTTTGCCCGAGTGATGTTAATCGATAGATTTCATCACCCCTGTTCTGTATTCAGAACATAAAAGAAGTCTAAATAGTGTTCAGCAGGCAAACAAACCATTTATTATATGTGTGCACACTCATGGTTGTACCCCATAGTATCTACTTAAAGGTATGTGATACTTTATCAGTACAAATCCCTTCCCAGGATGACACTGTCTGTGACCTGTGGCCAATATTAAAGAAAGTGTTTCACAGAAATCTCCCATGGCCTGTTCCAGCTGTTTTTATGTAAGTCCAGCTCCCAGCTGCCAATGATTACTGCTGTGGTCCGTGCCCGGAGCTCTGCCGACAGTCCCCTTTTGATAAGCAATTCTCCTGAGAAAAGGCAAGGGGAAAGTCAGACGCTCAGGAGAACATGGTCCCAACCTGTTTTTCCATTAAGTAAAGTTCTGTCAGGGCAGGGTGAGGTTGCTCTGGATCACCGGGGTCTGCAGCACCACTTGGCTTTGATTCTCCCATGCTGCCCAGATGTTGGGATCTGGCTCCGCACCGTTCCATATGGTTCCACTTACTCTCCGGGGGAGGAAAATAAATGGTTTGTTTTTCTATTGTGGTCCCACTCATTACGCACTTATAAAACCGGCTTTTGAAGATTAGAAACTTGTGCCTGCGTTGAGCCAGATATAAGCTGGCATGTTAGCATGGAATGTGTGGCTTTTCATTTTGAGCTCAAAGTTTTTTCCTCAGTTCAGTTTTATACTAACAAGAACACAGATTAGTACCGTGTACTACATCATCCACTCATTTTGGTTGTAGTTTTAGCTGTGACTAGTTTGGTGTGTACCCGACCTTGGGATGTTGAACAGTTCAAAGCCTGTAGCAGTGCTTATATCCCTTGACACATGTGTTTTAAAAAAAAAACTTCTATAAATAGACCAGGATGAAGGAGCAGTGAATGATGGCTGACCAGATACAGTGGATGGATCATAGCCTAGCTTAAAAAGTTAGAGTAGGTTAACAAGCCCTGAGTTTAAAAGATGATGAGAAAGATACATGTTTGATGCTGAATCTTGATATAAATGTGTAGATTTAGATAAAAGCTTTAAAAAATGTCTGCCCCTTATTCACCTTTCCATTTGAAATGCTGATTCAAGATAGGATCTCAAACTTCTGAAAACACGCCAGACTTGCTCAATTGACCCCTGTGACCCCATCCAGTCTTAACTCCTGCTGGCCCAGGGAAGGAATTTCCATCACTGTTTTCCTTCCGAACTGCTGCTTTCAACTTCTTTTGACCGACAACAACTTTGTTTTGCTCTCTGGCGGTTCCTTCCCGTCCACAATAACTTGATCCATGGTCCCCCAGTTCCTCCGAGCACTTAGAGAAGTGTTAGGTTTGTTGAGTAGCAGGTGTTCCCGGCCTCGTCTGCCCTGACCTTTCAAGGGTTAGTCGTCTGTCAGTGGGTGTCGGGCCTATGAGTAAGACCCAGGTCATCCTCCTTACCGGGAGGTCACACAGCATAGAGGCTATGAAAGGAAGAGAGGGTCTAAAGATGAGAGGAAGAGAGAGGAGCCCTCCCTTCAGACACAGACCCTCTTGAGATTTCTTACCTTGGACTTTTTTCAGTTCTTCAACAATGAAAGCACATCTGGCCGCTTCTCTTCGATTTTGTCACAGTTGTCCTTCACTTATGAAAGGCATTGCCTGGGAGAAAAACGGGAGCAAGACTGCCAGTGTTTTTGTTACTTTAACTGCTCTCGAAAAAGGAGTCTTAAGAATGTGGATATTTCCTGAAATACAGCTTGAGGCAATGTTGTGCAGATCAATACAACATTACATTGGCAATCATTGAGGTGTTTTAAAGCCACATTTAATGGAATCTTGACAGTCATCGATATGTTTCTCATGACTGGCATTAGTTACAAATGGCAAGACAACAGTAGGGTGTCAACCATGTGTTAGCATCTTTGTTTTCTCTATAAAAGCTTTTATTTTTCGACACCAGTTTTGTGATAGATTCCTTTCAGCCAAATTGAAAACGTATCTTTCAAATTAGAGTGCCTTGTCCAAAACACAGAGAGGTGAAGAGACGTTGCCTATTTTCATGAAACATCTTTTATTGGCTTTGTTAGGAATAATCTCCGCATCTCTCTGAGCTCCTTGGTTAGCAGATAGGCTGCATAAAATCACAGCTCATCTGTCAAAACGTCAGCCGGATCTCAAAAACAAAAAGCGACACATGCCAGCAAGTTGTTCACCACTGTGTACAAACACTATAGATCACACGTCAATAGAAAGGCCTGTCATGGTGATGTTTCAAGGAAATTAGATTTGGGGTAAACACGACTGCCATGAGCGGTGTTCGTCAGAGAAGTTATTTTTCTGTTTCTTGGCTTGTAATCTTTAAAGGACCCCAAGCTCTGAATATAGGCAGGTTTCCATTCATCACACAGCTTATCTGCGATTGTTAGTGAAACACTGACAGTATCCGCACATTTTGAAGGCCCTGGAGCACTTGTGTTGTCAAATTGAAACGTGGGAAGCAGAATTGCTGCCCACCTGCGTAGCTCAAACAGCGCTCCAGGGTCTTTCCTTGATGTGTGATAGAAGTGAGGTACCACAGAACCAAACAGACCTTACAGTGTGCCTTCTTCTGATTAGCAGACAGCAGCCTGATCTCCCATGTCCTTCACTGAGGCTTTATGCGGTGACAAGCGCACACTGCGGCCCCAGTAAAATAACAAAGAGCGACTTGCCTGCTTGTCAGTCTATTTGCTCTATTTCCTGTCTCACGGCATTCTGCGTCTCTCTAGGCCACACCGTAACTTGGCGCTTAATAGGCTGTATAGGTCTCAATTGAAAATATGAATGTGCCGATCAGAATGTGTAGCCACGTCCGCCCTGGGTATTTAACACAGGACATCTGAAGGCAATGACTTGACCGAGGCATGTCAGGGACAAATGAAAAGCTATTACCGGAGACATGCTATTGTGTGTGTGTGTGTGTGTGTGTATTTGTGCATATGTGTGCGTTTGTGCCTCCCAGCTATCCTTCCAACTCCCTCAATTTCCAGCCAGTGCATCAGTCCAAGCAGGAGTGACATGCGATGGCATTCTTTGTATATCTACTCCAGGGCCACGCTCTTCATGTCTCTTTGTGTCGCTGTCACTGGAGCAGTAAGCACCAGAGGAGGGCTTGAAACACGGTAATAACAGAGGAGACGTGTTTGTTTGTCAAGACAGCTCCGGCTCTCCAGGCGAGGGCCTTGCTGGATTCATGAAACATGACAGCTGTTTAGATAGGGAAGGAAAACAGGAGAATCAGCCTTCGACATCATTTCTAAGGAACTTTTACACTTAATAGTCTATACACTTTTTGGATATTTTAATGTAAGATGCATACTCATTATAATGTACACAGTAAACACTTGACAGTGGCAAAGCAATGCTAGTTTTACAGATAAAAAGTCTAACAAGTAGAGGTCAAGTTTTTTTTTTCAGCAGCAAATGCGCAAAAGCCTTTTTATCAATTTAGTTTGCTCTTATATGTTTTGCCCCTTTTGACCTATAGCATTAACTATAACCAATATAAATTAAATTACTTAATAGAAGTTGGGAGACAATATTGTATATTGCAAGTAGATGTGCAAAGCTTAAAGAATAGCATCACAAGCTAACTGTCGGTGATGGTCCTTAAAAGGGAAATGAGTCAGGGGTGATTTGTGTCTGGATGCATGTTGTAGGAAATCCGAACACCTCGCTGACACTCTACATGTCATCTGTTGCAGACATTATTAGCCATTTATGGGCATGTGGACTAATGGATTTGTGTGAATACATAAACATAAGAACGATCCATCAAGCACTCAGTCTGAAGATGTATCATTAATCATTATGAATATGGCTTTCAAAATGACATTAGACAGGGTTGTGAATGTCGGTGCGGTGTTTGGGTGTAGGCCGGCTCCAAAGCTCTCTACGTGCACACATACAGGGGGAGAGAGGCCACACCAGGCACTTTGCTTTTAATGAGGATAGCTCTGAACACATGCATTCCCCTGTCATTGCACTAAAGAGCTTGATTGCAGACACCAACGCTTCCGATGACAACAACGACATCTGTGAACATCTGCTTTGGAAATTTGAGCTGGCCTTGGAACGGAACATTGACTTTGTTTTCCGTCTTCATGGACCAATTAGGGCTAACGGATTTACACAGCCGGATCAATTCTAAAACAATAACGGCATCGCTATTATTTCTCTCGTTTGATAGCAGTGTGGCTCCAATGTGCCCATTAGCATTAAAGAACAGCAAGCACCCTGACCTCCACAACATTGTTGCTCCAACTCGTATACATCCCTGGAGATGCTTTTTCCTTTAATCTAGAGAACACACAAGGCCGTGTATGTGTGTGTGTGAGTGAGTGTGTGTGCATACCCTCCCTTGCTTCCTCCTCTCTGGCATCCTTGCTACAGTTAATTAACAGTTATTAGTGTTAGCGCAGAGCACCGGATAAGATGTCACAAATCATCAAGTCTCTAGGTGCAGTTCTAGCAATTAAGAGCTCTGTCGCACCTTCCCTCTCCACAGTCATTTGGTACGCATCCAGGTTCCTTTTTAGACCTGAAAGCACTAATCAAATCATTTCTGCTAAGAGATTTTGTCGTCATTATTTCAAGCCCTAACGACATGACACTACCAGCTCAGCACCTCCCCCGTCCCAAACGTCAGTCTGCAAAACAATGCAGAGCTACACTTCCCTTAGCTCTGTTTACATGGAATAAAAACTTGAAGCTTGTTCCTTCCTGAAAAGAAAGTTTCTAATTACCCAGCAGGCTTTTCTCTACACCGAAATGTACGTAGCTGTATAGCTGGAGTACTGTGCCCAGTCAAGCGCCATTGTGTGAGTATAAGCAAAGGATGTGTGAAACTAGGGAGATGAAGAGATGTAGCATCAGATTAGGAGTGTTTAGTTGCTGATTTTAATGCTGGCTATGACTTCTCCTCTCTGATCAATTTGACATCCCTCTAAATGGAAATGTAATTGCATCCGTCTGCAGTAAAGATACATTGAGCTGCGCTTCTTGTTCTTAACGGCTCAACACAGTCCTTGCGTGGGCTTTTATTTATTTGCCATTTATTCGCCGGTTGAAATATGCTCCGGCTTCTTAATGCCTGTGGCCCAGAAGTGTAGTGCAGTGGAGTGGTGCTCAGCGGTGGCAAAGGGAAAGCCTGTTGAATAACCCTGTAAACCGCTCTTCAGGACTCTGGAGATCGAATCTCTTATTGTGTTAGAAAGAAAATCCATTTTATGTGATGTAGCTGCACAAGCTGACAGCCTTGATCAAACCCTACTAGCTCTTACTATTATATTTAGTCTAAATTAGGATGATTTGGGAGCACACTGTTCAGGGTTGGCCCCGTCTGTTGTATTGAATTTGCCTAGCCTCAGCGCCTGAGACAGGATGTGAGCAAAACAAACTGATTAAAAGCTTAATCGCAGCTACAGTAGGTTGTTTTAAAGGACTATAATTAAGGTAAGGTATGCATAGTATATAATGGCTATGATAATTGTAATCATCTCTACTTGTAGTATAGAGGTTATATGTGCGACATCTGTTCTCAGGCTTTGGATGTATTTTTAACACACAACAATTTAACATAATGGTTCATTCTTGAGACAGTGTAGAGAAAAAAATATATTATTTCAAAACCATTGCCAACTTGTTTATAGGCCTGTACACTAAATGCCTTTCAAGTACCTAATCTAGACACAGTTTGGCTGCAGCACATGTATAATTCATTTGTGTTTAATTGCAGTGTGATAAAACATAGAATCAAAGTGCTAAAACAAACGGTGTAATGAAAAAATATGATGAGGGAAAAAACCCACAGAAGCTAGTAAGTAAGTAAGTAAGTACAACTTTATTTATATAGCACCCTTCACAACACGAATGTACAAAGTGCTTTACAGTATACAGTACACAATACACAATTCAAAGTACAATTATAAAATGTAGAAAAAAGCATAAAACCCAGCAAGTAAAACATAGGATAAAACACCAATGAAAAAAGCTATGCAACTTGTTAATTTGTGCAGATGAGTTCATCCCATGGGGAATATGGAAATGTCTCCAAACAAAACAAAACGAGGCAGAAAACGACGAAGAAAGACAATGAAACCAAGATGACAAGCTAAAGAAGCGGATATAAATAAGTAAAATAAACAGTATGAATCCATAAAATGACAAAGATAATACAAATGTAATATCATTAGTAACACACTGATGCTGTACATGTAATTATATGGTGTGTATGATAGTATGAAGCCCTCATTAAACGGTCATATCTATCCAATCTTGATACCTCCAAAATAGGAACGTTTTCAAAAGCAGCCGGTCGTAGAATAGGAGTATCAGAGAGTTTTTTTTAATGCATTTTGGTTAGTTTTAAAAATTGAAAATGACCAAAACATTTAATCACAGCCACAGCTTTTATATTCCGTTACTGTCTCGATTGTGGTTTACTTTGGTGCGACCCACTTAAAAAACAATGGCAATTCTACATTCAAGCACGTCTGACATTTTCTTGAGTATTTCTTTCTCGTCATCTCTCCGTCTATAATAAAGGTATTCTGATTCTGATTAGTTTAAGGGGAAAAATATTTGACATTTACCATGAATTAGGAGAGATATTGGAGAATTGTAACCCTAAGAGAAAGGGAGAGGGTCATACAAATCAGAAGTGACCAGAGAAAATGTGAAATATTGAATACTCCAACTCAAATCCACGTCATTACAGTTTCTTCGTGTGTCAGAATAATAAATGTTTTTATTTCCCCCAACCACCACTGTAGGAGTGTGAGCTCCTCAATCCCATTCACTTGTGCAACTAAAATGAGTAGACGGCCATTTGCTCTGTGTTCGCTTTGATGTGGGCACACTGCCAGCTTTGTTCCTGGCTTTTCATTTCGGAGACAGCTAGCATCCTTCTTGCTTTTCAACGTCAAAATCCCTCCTCCCCGGGGGCCGATTCCTGTCAGGTGTCAGCAAAATGACGTTAACAGTTGTTAGAAATGACACAAGAACTGCCATGGATCAGCAGTCATGAATCATCTGCTGAATGGAAAGAGACGGACAGACAGTGTGTTTCAAGAAGAAAGAGAAGAATGGGGGGGTCATAGCTAAGTGCAGACTGGCTACTCATGTGACTGCACCGGGCTGTGGTATCTACCTGCTTTTTATTAAAGCTGATACAAAGATGAGATCAGGGAAGTGCAGGGGGCATCCGTATTCACGATGTGAGTTGGTTTCATACTGTGTGGTTATATTAGCGACAATGATAGCTATCACTGCTGAGAAGGGTGATATCACAGGCAGCTCCTGAAGGGCGTTATTACCCTGGAGTGATCCGGACTGAGGGGTGAGACTGACAAACACAAAATACGATTTTAGCATCATAGCAATGAAAAATGAGACAATGGTAGCTGTCTCTATAAAAAATAAGGCTTTGTATAATAGAATGTGAATCTATTATATATTCAAGGGATGTAAACAGTAGCAGGAAAACATTAGAATATAATACAATCCAATACCAGGCGGGATGTGTCTGTGATGCCGTGGATGAAATAAAAGAATGATTGTTCACTCTTATCTCATCACATCGCAGACCAACCATTTCTTTGTAAAAAATAGCTCTGCTTCACTTCCATCATTGTGTTCCATTGTGTGACACGAGCAGTTAAATCTTTCAGCTAGGGATGTCACAATACCAAAAATGTAGTAGTCAGAACATTTCTATATTTAAAAAACAATTCTATGTTTTATTGCTGTGAGCGCATATCCTTTAAACAATTGTATGTATTCAAGTTTCTCGGCGAAAACTATATTTAACAAGATTTCAATTGTACCCATAAAATTGCTGTTGTTAACCTTCCCCCTATTGTTATTTTCACTGAATAAAGCTTAAACACAACATTATATAACTCTATGGAACAGTATTTAGAACATTAGAAAAGGGATTAGTGTTTTCAATTAGCAGCAACCTTTGGTGCTAAATTGAAGTGCCAAAAACCTGCAGTTTCTCAAATGACCACTCTGGGATGCCTCTAAAGGTAAGACCCCCATGTTAAAACAGCACATTTGACAGTATGTATAAACATGTTTTCAGCCTGGTTAGAACTCTTTGGGGCACGTACACGTTTGTTAATAGTGCTGGGTAAAATAATTACTTTTCTTCAGACTTTAAGTACAAATAATTTGGCTTTTAAATAGGTGTCAGCCTTAATAATTGAGGCAATCGGTTTCCTTGAATTTCTTTAAATCAACTATGCATCAGGATCAATGTATGCTTCTACTGAGGTGGAGCACCTTGAAGAGTCACCTGAAGGCATCTCAGACTCTGGCTCATGTTTGTTATTAAATAGTATTTCAACATGTTTAGTGCAGTCTGGTTAACCTTCTACTCTGCTTTTCCCCTCCAACATGCTTCTATCAGCCAAAAACACCGTATCCATATATAGCTTTTGGACACAAGCCTCAACATGCCCCATAACCCAGTTTACACTGCATTTCATTAAAATGTGAACATTGGAAAATGGTGACTGCATTGTACATCTCGAAGGAGGAATAGTCATTTCTGAAATCCCAGATGGTTTTATTCGTAGAATCTACTGTGCTCATCTCTGCACATAATGCATACATCTCTATTTCCAGAGTGTTTCAAATGAAAGACAAGGTCAAGTACTGACTAAGGGCTATTCATGTAATAAAATGAGTGTTCTCTTGGAAGGACATGGCATTGTTGCCAATGAGTATGTTGCATTAAGGAAGTGGAATGGGGAATGCATGGATCTCTGAATTTATAAAAACACATTAGCATATTGCACTTTTCTACAAACTCCAACTGCAATCTACAGTACAGCTTTTAACATGCTTGCTGCAATTAGTTTGACATGTGTTCCTTACTTGGCCTTTCTTATATAGAATACACTCGGTTGGCTGGTCATGGGCTAACTTTCTTTGCAGTAGTGACAAAGAATGGTGTACTTGTGAACAAACACCAATAGGTGCTTCCACATGTCTAAAGGGATGTTCTGTCCCCTGAGCTAATGGCTGAAGATGGATGAGTTCATTTAAAATGCTCTCTCTCTGTCTGTCCGTCTGTCTCTCTCTGATGAAGGTCTCATCAGAGGGTTAGTCAGACACTGAGGGAACGGTTTCATTTCCCCCTCATTACAGCAGGCACTGGAGAATCACAGCGCTTCAAAGCTGCTTGATTGCATTATCAGGCCTTCAGTGTAACACGGTCATAATCTGTGCCATGAGACAGGGGGCTGGATGGAGGGAGAGTGGACCTGCATTTCAGACTTGTCTGGGGTGGATTCACTTCCTGTACGGATTCTACAGTGATTATTAAATATATTGCATTATATATCATTCTGACTCAAATGTTTGCACATATTGAAATAGTTTGTTACTGATCATTTTGCTAAAAAAAAGAAAAAAGGAATTCCATCAGAAAAAATGTCACGCTTTTCCTCCTGGAAGACGTCAATGTACCGGCAAATTGGAGAAATTCCGACCATATATTATCTGTGTTTATTGAGCTTGAAAACAATTGATAGACAGGCTATATAGAGAATGACATCAAGGGATGTAAACTCATGATGTTTGCTGTAGATTGACCGGCTTCTGGAATAATAGCTTTCAGTATAATGAGATCAACTCTCCAAACAGACAGTCTAGGGCTTCTAGGGCTATTTTATTTAACTACCGATAAACAAGAACTAACTTAATAACCACCAATGAGATATTGGCAGAATACATTTTTGTCAGCAATTTTCTCAGTACCGGTCGACAGTTGCTTAGTAACAATATCCCTTACATTGCAGACTGTAGTGTGTGGATGTTAACCTAACTATATAACACAAACTCAGTGAAAAGGAGGTCCACATTACTAAAACTCTGGCTGATTTCTTGTTTCCTCAGCTCCTAAATGGCCATGAAATCAGTTATTGTAGCTTCAAGTACACCATTCCTGTTGTATTATGTAATGAGGTTATTTTCAAGCATCACTGAATAACTTTTCTCCCCATTTTAAGTAGTTGTTACTAAGTCTTCTAAAGTAAGCAGCTTGTCTCACCCTGGAGTCCTTTATTTGTTATGTTGGTGTTTCAAAGGTCAAACACTGGCAATCACTGTTTATCACTCCGACAATCATTATCAAGATTGGCTGCGGATAAGGAGCTATAAAAGAATTGTAATTATCACCATTTTAGAAACGGTAATCATGGGCATCATTAGCATCCATCATTATGTTTAAGCGGGGCAACGGTCCACTAAACGGGTGTTCATCCTGCTCCTTTTATCAGTTCTCTACCATCAGTGTAGTAAGAGGAAATATTGGAGGACGTTTTGACATCAGGGACAATTTCAACAGGAGTGTCTGGCCTGCTTGTTTCCCAGAGGCCAACAGCTCCCTCATTCATTTTTAACCAGATATTCACCCTGCTTTAGTTTGAATCAGGAGGAAATCACAGATGTTCATAGCACAATTCTTCTTCAAGTTCAAAGGTGTGGACAGTAAGTGAATTTGTAGAATATGGGTTGAAGGACGGTTCACAGCTTGTGTAAGGGAACAGAAAAAGCTGAGCTTAATTGAAACGAAAGATGTTACATTTAACAATCCCTGCTGATAGACATCAACGTAGTATTCACACTTTTCACCAGACCTAGAAGAGCTTCGGCTGTAAGCGACTGATGTTTGTATTCAGTAGTGTGACGGTGGAATCGTGCATAACGTCTCAACCACAGCTTTGTGGATGAATTAGTCATGCTAAAAGATTCCATTTCGTCTATCTAAATGCTGCTCAACGCGCTCAACCTGGTTAATATAAAGAGCCACTCAATTTTTCATGCCCACGCCAAGTGTAGCCTTCAATTTAACATGCGCTTTTAATCCTGGGAGTGCTAAATTGCTTTTTAATGTCGAGGTACATGGTGTTTTTAGAGTAACTTGTGAAAAATGCATCAGCAATATGCAGAGCAAATCAGATCCATTTATCTTTTTCTTTTAGGGGTAAAGGAACAAAGCAACACTACAGAAAAGAGGAGCGAAACCAATATGTTGTTGTGACACATCTGTCACCTCGGGGGTCTAGGGGGGACACCTCCCGCGGGCTGAGAAGATGTTTGTATTTGTGTGTGCAATGGTGTGATTAATCGCCTATCACACATGGATGTTGTGTTTATTTTCAGTGCTACATACATGCAGATAACCAGCTTATGGCTCGTAATAGGAAAACATGCCAGTTGGTATGTGTGTGCCCCTCCATGTGTGAAGTCATGGTCAGTGTCAGGTGTTATTGTGCCTGTAGCCTAAAGGGGTGACAGGTGTTTGCCTCTCCGGCCCTGTTAGATTCCCTCACAGACCAGAGGCTTCAGTCAGAGCCTGGATTCCATCAAGCATGACTAAAAGACGCTCCTCTAATATCCCTGGTCACAGAGTCGGTGAAATGACTTCCTCAGGGCCAGCCAACCAACCGCCATTTGTTATCACGCAACAATTTGGCCATTGGAGCAGACTCCTCAGTGGACAGCAGATTAAACATAGCCAGTGCTGTTCCAATAACATTTCCTTTCAACACCATATTGTCGAAGACAGCAAACAGGCTTTGAAATGAAGACACTATGAAAACACATTGTAAAGATGTGATAAAAAGCAGACAAGTTAGTAGCTTGATATAAGGTATTTTTCATTTCAAACCTTTATTTATCCAGGTGTATCCCATTGAGATCATTGATCTCTTTTTCAAGGGAGACCTGCTCAAGTAGGTTCCACATGAAACATAAAAACATAAACAGAACATCATACAGCATCATTACAGGGATTACAATTTACATAACTATCCACATGAACAGGTACCAACAGCATCCGATTGAGTAGCATCCAACCGAGCTTTAAAAACATTTAGTGGCACCAGATTGCTCAGTTTCCATTTCAATTGCAGACTATTCCAAGACAGAGGAGCTGCACATCTAAAAGCTATCTTCCCTAAGACAGTCCTAGCAGTTGGCACATTTAATAAAACCACAGCATGCGATATCAGGCAGTAGCCACTTACAATTCGCCGTGAGATCAGGGAGCAGATGTAGGATGGAAGTTTGCCTAACATGGCTTTGTATATAAAAATGTACCAGTGACTGAGCCTCCGTACAGTTAGCGAAGGCAGACCAGCCCTTGCATACAGGGTACAGTGATGAGTTAATGCTTTACAGTTTGTCACAAATCTCAGCGCACTGTGATACGCAGCATCTAACTTGACCAGGTAATTGGCAGGTGCATTCATATAGATCAAATCACCATAGTCCAGCACAGGTAAAAAGGTCACAGTGACTAGCCTTTTCCTGGCCTCAAGTGAGAAACAGGACTTGTGTCATTGTTGCAAAGCTGTCTGCATACATAAATAACATGCTTCATTATTTCACATGGACATTGTAATTCCAGTGGGAGTTGAGATCTATTGCTTTACTGTTGAGCTTAGAGTCTCTTAAACCTATTAGCAAGGAGCCTATAGCATCTTTTGTTAAGTGTGTGGTCACTGTGCACCCAGGAACTGTTCATTCAGGCCTTCATTAAATGAAATATAATGTATTATACAAGAAAACATTATATATGTAGTGGTATTGTTTACTGCAATCTCAGTGGACTGTGTGTGTGTGTGTGTTTACCTGTGTATTCAGGCATGTGAGGAGGGGTCAAGCTGTGTGTGGTGCAGCAGCTTTTTCTCTGGATAAGGAACACAGCTTCCCTGTTGCCAGTGCAAATCCTCTTACAGGCTCTGTGTGTGTGTGTGTGTGTGTGTGTGTGTGTGTGTGTGTGTGTGTGTGTGTGTGTGTGTGTGTGTGTGTGTGTGTGTGTGTGTGTGTGTGTGTGTGTGTGTGTGTGTGTGTGTGTGTGTGTGTGTGTGTGTGTGTGTGTGTGTGTGTGTGTGTGTGTGTGTGTGTGTGTGTGTGTGTGTGTGTGTGTGTGTGTGTGTGTGTGTGTGTGTGTGTGTGTGTGTGTGTGTGTGTGTGTGTGTGTGTGTGTGTGTGTGTGTGTGTGTGTGTGTGTGTGTGTGTGTGTGTGTGTACAAGAGAGAGAGGGAGACAGACAGTTAGCTGCCCCAGATCATCTTGTTGAAGCTTGGTGTTGGTAAACACAGAACATGATAAGTCCAGCTGAGGCAGGCACACATAATTGGGCTTAGCGTTGGCTGTTGGCCGGCCCTCAGCACTGACGCTCCCCTGTGGCATGTGCTGACACCAGGCCACCAACACACAGATCTAAGTCCACGTCACTGTTTCGTCACACACACTGGCCCTACTTTGTGCCTCTGCTGGTGTTGCTTTAATAGCAAAAGCAAACTCTTAAGGTGGCCTCTTATACACAATTACATAAACACAAACAACACACCCACTCACAAAGAATCTCACACACTTCCAGAGAGAGAACCCACTCTATCTGCGCCCTGGGAGCCTGGGTCCACTCAAATAACCCCATGGTGAATGTGCAGTTGTCAGGCGGCCAGCGGGGCAACCTCACAATGTGCACATTTAGGACCCAGAGCCTGACGGCGGCGCAGAGTTTGTGGAGGAAAGCGTGGAATGTGTCCTGCGGGCAGATGCAGGCCGCTCTCAAAGGCATCTCTATTACAAGCAGACAAGCGGGGCCTTATGTCATGGTCACCGGCCCCGAAGACACATTTCCAGACTGCTGCCCTGCACCATGCCAGCACACGCCCTCGTGGAAATCTACTGGCCCCCGCTGCGCTCCACTTCACTGCCGGAGACACATCTTTGATAACCAAGATTGTTTACTGCAAAAGTAGACAGTCATGAGTGCTTCAGTGAAAGCCTAAGTTTCTCTGTGATGCCTTTGACGATAATGAACTGAAATAAGGGTGTGGCAAGCTGTGATGTACTTGCATTTGATATCATTGATCTGTCCCTGGGACATCTTTTAACGTTTTCTGTCAAACAGTTTATTTTTACTGCGGCTGGGTACAATCACATGATCCGGTGCCATGCATGACAGCTCCGCTAAGGTCTGTCTTCAGCCGGTGGCCTTCTATCGATAGTGACAGATAAGAGCCCTGTGATCTTGTGAGGCACCAGGCACGAGCGTTGATTGCCATCCCCGCTGATACCGCCGCATGCTAATCATTGTAAACATCATGTTGTGGCTTTGACACACTTAGGCTTATCTGTAATTGGTGTAATTGTTACTAGCGTTTAACGAGATCGTCTTCCAGATATGCGGCGTGCCAAAAGGGCCCGGCTATGTGAGAGGCTCCCTCAGATCTGCCTCGCTGATGGGGGCATTAGATCGACACTAACTCCTCTCACTGTGCTATTAATGAACAGCAGCCACGAGCCGGAGCGCAAACCTGATAAAAGGGGCTTGAGATGAGGGGGTCATGAAATATTTAAATATACAGGGCTTCAAAGCGGAAGAGGCCTCTCTTTCTTGTCAACAGACAGACCCCATGCAGCCCCGTCGTAGCCCCAGCCTCTGGCCCCCAACCATCTCCACATGTAGGTCACAAACCATAACCACACTGTTCCGCTGTAGCGGCCGCCAGGGGAGAGGAGGGGATTCGCAAATGAAATTGCTCCTGTCTCTAAACACACATGAATACTATCAGTCTTCCCTCTTGTTTAAGCGTTCTCCCATGTTCTAGTGTTTCACAGAGGGGGAGACGAGGTCAGAGAGGGTTTCCCACCACTGTCTCAGTGGAGTCTGACATGTTAAAGCACTCTTTCACATGATTCCTGCCAAACACACACCACCGTAAGGCCCCCTTTCCCACAGAGATATGCAGGCTTTTGGCAGATCCTCTTCTAATGGGGACGCAGTAGGGATCGCCTGTCAACTAAAAAACAATCAGCATTCCATTTTCATTGGGAGAGGTCGCATATCATCTTCCTCACTCGCCAGGCATCTTGTGTTCACCTTGCACTTTTTTTTTTATCTCATAGGGGCCTAAACTCTCCATTTCTCTCCCTCCCATGGTTCAGCCCCCCAGCAGGGAGGCAACTATACACAGAACAACGAGCTTATTTAGCTCAGGCCCTGCAAAATGCAATGAGAAACCCCTCAATGGCCAGCGGGGGCCTGGTATGAGATGGAGGGAGAAAGAAGGACATCGACAGAAAGGGAAAAGGGGGAAGGCTGGGGGAGGGCAGGCAAGACCTCCCTGCTGTCTGTCACCCTGCTGGCTTTTGATGTCCGTGGCCAATCTCGTGTCCCCCTAGAGAGCCTATCATCAGACCCCCACTCCGGAGCTGTTGAGCATAGAGAGAGCCGTGGAGAGGCTTGTTTGAGTGGAGTGCGGGGGATGTGGTGGATGAGTGGGGCTGTCTCTGTTGGTGCCTGACAGAATGGTCTTTACGGAGCGTTTCAGAGGCCTTATCCCTCCAACCGTTACTCCTCCAGCCCGGCAGGTCGCTCGGGGGGTCTGCAGAGGGTCAGACAGGTTTTAATGCAACGCCTTAGTGGTGATTTCCTCAGTGCTTTCCTCTAGTCATTCCTTTTTAAATAACACAGCAGGCTGCTTCTCTTCCTCCCTCTTTGGCTCATTCCCCCCTCAGTCCTGTCTGTCTCTGCCCGTCTCCTCCTGTCTTCCTCTCTAGTTCCTCCTCCTTTATCGCCCTGCCTCCCATCGCTCCTCTGAGAAGAAAGAAACAAAAAGGGAAAATATTATCCCTGCCAGCGCAGTTGCTCTTGCTTAGTATTAAGTCGAGGCCTCACGGGGGGCTCCAGCACCACGGCTCTTTGCTGGGGGTTCGTCATGCAGCGGGTTATCTGTTAGGAATGTTTTGTCTGTCTGGGATATGGCTCCACTGTAGCTTCAGAGAGGAAATTGGGGTCAAATTAAAAGAAGCTTATAATTCTCCTTTTTTTTGTCATTGAGATCAAATGACACTACGGCTTGATGAGGTTATACTGAATAATCCTATCAATGAATTTGTGTGACAAGCAGCACTAAGTCCTTTTTACAAGGACACTGACGTGATGTAAGGATGGAAGTGAACATCACAAATGATCTCTTTGAGGACTGAACATTGAAATTCAGATTTACCCGGTTCAAAAGCTGAGACATTTCGTTTCCTCTGCTTATTTAATCTCCACGTAAACATTGAGTGACAGGCGTATAAATAAGGACACAGATTTGTGCTTTAAAATAATTTGACTTTTGGGAATTTGTAATTAAATTCACATTAAATGAAATTGTTAAAGGTAAGTCATGCCTGATATGCATGATGTTGTTTGTGTTTTTGAGGCGGGTAACACATATGCTCCTTTCTGTTTGAAGGGGAGGGAGTGATTGACTGGTCTGAAATTATCCACGGCATCGCAGCCCACATTCCACGGCAATGTCTGTAATTTAGGCAAAAGGGTCTCCCATTTCTCTTGTGACCGGGCAGAGGAGTAGTGAGTGAGTGGGTGTGTGTGTGTGTGTGTGTGTGTGTGTGTGTTGGAGGGGGTTGCATTAGGGATGTAACTAAAGCATTTGAGCCAGCGAAGGTTAAACCAATTTTCTTGTCTGCGTTGTTTTCTAAAGTGAGTCCCACGGCAGCGGCATTAGACTGATGGCCAGTGGAGTAGGTTTGTTCCCGTTGACAGGCCACTTCTCTCTGCGCTCAATGTCAACTGGATCTGATTATTGCCTACCAGATCCAGATAATGTCTGCCATTGATCAGGCCATTTATCTTGAACTCCTACAGCCTCGGCCTGCTGATAAGCAGATAACATAGTCTCTACAGGCTTTTAACAACAGGAAGATATACGTTCCTGCTGCTTCCCCGGCTGACATGTGATGTGAGTTTCATATATCTTGGCTCTTATTATAACAAAAAGGATCGGCTTTTAGAGGTCTCGTCATCAGATCAGATAGACGCTGTCATCCATGTGTCCTTCAATCTTCCAAAATGTTCCCAGAATGACAATCACATCCTGTCTGCCGAGCATTGGTTCAAGTAAGTAGGTAAGGATATGCAAAATAGAGATTATATTTTGGCATTGTTATTTACAGCTTTCAATTTGAAAAGTATGTCTGTGGCGATACTGATGGAAATTCTCGAGTCTTAAATCTCTCATTCTCTGTCAGGATGTTTGATTGATGCAGTTTAAGAGAAAGGAGTGTTTTTTTTCCAAAGCCTTCTTCCACTTTTGGCATTGCACTGTGTCCCAGTTTGTGAAACGGTTTAATGCTGGGTACATTTGTCTTTGTCTCCGTATGTGTGTTTGCATGCACAGCCGTGTGTCATCCCCACATTAATACAAGCAATGAGTGACAGATTAATTTATGTCTGGCTACGAGTCTGAGGAATTGGGAAGAAAGGGCCTGTCAGTGCTGCTTGTCAGGGAGGGGTAGAGATTAGAGCCTGTTGTCATTGACAACCCAGTGCAGGCTCTGAGAGATAAGGTCGGATGTAATGACTGTTAAAAAACAAATAAATAAGCAAAATTAATTTCAAAAAACATCCTCACTCCGCCCTCGAAAGCCTGGGGAAGAGGAGATGTTGGCATTTCAAAGTGTGTGGGTTTATGTGTTAGCAATTAGAAATATTTCACAGTTCTTGGATTGCTCTGCAACATTTGGACAATTCAGATCTTAAGCAACAAGCAGGGTGTGATCTAATCCCACCCCCTCCTCTGAGAAGATTTAGATTCGTTTTTTTAATATCCATGTAAAGCAGGTTGTTTGTACTTTGAACTGTGTGCACTGCATGTTATTATCAGGCATTATAGTGTTGATTCCAATTGTCTGATTATTGTGTGTAAATAGGCAGTGAAACATGTTGAAACATGATCTTCCTCTGCCAGTGGTCCACTCATTGTGTTTACAGTGTTTCCATGGGTTAGAACCCCAACATTAAACCCCATGATAAAATATGTATTTCTAAGTTGCCATTATATATAGTGAGACTATAACCTAATAAGGTAATAAAGTAAATTATGTGTATGTAAATCTTTTATTTTTGGTTAACATGTTTTATTGTTTTTCAGTCTGATTATTGGGATGGATGATAATGTGGAACTCTTATACATTATGCATTTTAAAAGACATTTAAAAAATCACCCATTTCTGATATTTTCCGATATGGAGAATCAGTTTTAGTCAGTTTTTTAAAGTTTATCTTACACTTCTTATTTTAAGCAACTCTAGCAGTGTTGCAATGCCGGTCTGTCATAAGTTGGTCCTAAATTTGTTCCAGACATAAATAGTTTTGGATAGATGTCCATAAGACTTATCTTAGACATTCATCGTCCCCAGAGGTTGAATCCTTACACCTTTATTGATCCTTGTATTATATTTATTGTTACTGTCGTGGTCCTCAGAGGATTAAACAAATTGACTTTGGTGATCCCTTTTGGTTCCTCTCCTGACCGTATGAGCTTCATATTTGTGGTTTGAATGAAATCTCTCATGGTGAACCGCCATGATGCCCCACACATTCATGTTCCCCTCATTGTAGTCCTTTGTCTAGCTCAGGAGTTACCGTATTTTATTCTCAAAACGATGACTGCTGTTCACCACTCATGATGACTTTGTTCAATGTCATTCACTTTCCATTTCCTGGCCTCTCTGTTCAATCCTGCTTTAAATCATTAGATCTTTTTAGCCCTTGTCAAGCAAAGACCGAGCTCTGAGTCAACAGGCAAAAGTAATGAGAGCTTTTAACATATTACATTGCCGGTACTCATGTTACACTTATCAGTAATATTTTAAACGAGGGTAGATTTGGCATAATGGAAAGAAGCCTCATAAAAGTGAACCAGTCCCTTGTGATTGTAATCTAGGAGAGAGTTCCTGTAAAATTAAACCATGGTTGTGGGGGAGAGACAACGTGCCTCTGGTTTCTTTGAAGTGGGGCATCAGCGTCTAAAAACGGAATAAAAGATGACAAAACGTCAGAGTGAAGCTGATGGTCTATAGACAGAACTTACGTGCCCAGACAGCAATTACTGAGATACATAGCACACATCAAGACATTGTGTTTGATCTCAGTGCTTCATTCTCTTGCTCAGACATTGTGAAACTGTGCACTTATTTTTGTGCGTGTTCATCTCTGACGTTGTTTCATTTGAATTAAAAAAAAGGTGTGCAGTAAGCAATCTGTAAGCCGATTGTTTGGCAGTGTGGCGCTAATCACAGACTTGTGGTTTCCTCAAATCTGATAATGACCATTTAAAATGGGGAACAGCGACTCCTTCATATCTGCTCGCGCATTGGCCTGTGAAAGCGACTGGTAGCCATTTTCTGTCGGTGGTGTCGTATAAATACATATCCTGAAGCCAGCCATGTCATGCTTCTGAAGCCAAACCACCATACGCTCTTGATGTTTCATCACAATCACCGCTTCAAACATAAGAATCCCTGTGATCTAATTACATCCAGCCACAGTTGGTACATGTGCAACTAATTTTAGAAATGATTTACTGCATTTTTGATTTCATGAACTGAGGCACTGTAAAGCTACATTGTGGCACTGTTATCTAAGATGTTTTCCCACAGCCTATGAGCAACAGTACGCCAGAGGTTAATCACTTTATTAGTTTAATGTTGAATGCACAATGCTTACATCTGTGAAACGCACAAGGGTGCATAGCAGGAGCCTCCAACTTGATGAACACATGGTGTTCTTTCTCCCAGGCCCTTTGTGACCACAGCCTTTGTCCGCTGTAACTGAACCAAGTGGCTGGACTTTAACCAGCCATCTGAGGCCAATCCCCTGCCTGCCCCCGGATGGTACTTCACTTTCTGTCCTTCGTGTCATCAGTGTGTCCATAAACAGCTATGCCAAGCCCATTGTAACTTGAAGAAAATATGCTTAAAAATGAGCATCTAACTGCGGTTTGGGGGAGAGTGCTGTTGAGTTGCCACTCTGAATCTAAGGCAACTGTACAGAATATCCCATTTCCCATGACTTCATGTTTGAATGGCCGGTCCAAGCCAGCCAGCGGACCATCAGTCTCTCTGTTACCGAGGGACGGATTAGCATCTCAGCTATGAGCTAAGTCTGTTTTCTGCTCTGTGGTTGCTTGGGCTGCACTGGCAGGGAAATACTTTGCAATGTGACTCTATTGTACACCCATTGACCTCCCAGCCAGTGGGTTAATGCTCATTAGACAAGCTAGAGGATGCTAGGAGTTGCACCATCAAGAGGTTTTCTCAGGAATGTCCAGCATGAGATCGGGATTCGCCCTATATGACAGATCGAGGCGATGAAGGATGAGTGCTGTTGCTTCTCGGGTAAATGTTACTTTCAGGCCTGCAGTGTGAATCCTAAGAAAGTGTCCTACTTTAAAAATCTGTGTGATCTCTTTTAAATACACACTATGGAAACGACTAGGAGGTGGACACTTAAAGAAAGTCGCTCAGCTCTGCAGGATCTGGCAGAGCTGTTTTTTGTGACCCTGGGTGGGCAAGCTAAGGAAAAAAAATCTTGCTGAAATGATCACAAAATTATAAACGTGGTAGTCATGATTTATGTCAGCAGTGTCAGTGGTGGAAGCTTGTTGGGTTCAGACTCTCCGGGTGGGCCGGGGAGAGCTAAAGCTCAAATTGAAGGCTGAATGACCCAAAGTGCTTTTTATATTAGCAGCTGACCTCCCTTCAGGCCAGTGGGGTGGGAGGTGGTCCAACAGGAAGAGCAGCCTGTGGGCTCCGAGGCGGTGCATGCTGCTCATAAAGGAGCGTTTTGTTTTTCCTCCCCTCACGGTAACAGCACCCTACTGGGGAATTCATTAGGGGCTGACATCATCTCACTCAGTACAGAGTGAAAGAAAGAATATCTTTCTGCCTGCGCATTCCCCTCCCTCCCTGCTTTCTCTCATTCCCTCTCTCTCTGCCTCCTTATCTAGCTCTGGTGCGCTGCTGTCTCTCCTTTTGCGCGCCATTTACGCAAAAAAGGTACACGCGCTGTTGTGCGCCTCTGAAATGTGAAATCTAGCTCCAAGCTTCCAAGAAGCCCAAAAACACGCGTGTGGTTGTCTGCTGAAGGAGCACGACTGAGGTTGAATTCAAGTCCGCCTGGAAATCAGGAAGTGGGAGGACCCGACCGTGAAGGCAGCAGCTCTCAGGCAGTCAGTCGCTGGATGAATGGGAGTTTGTCTGGTGCTTGGTAGCGGATGGGAGAGGCTCTCGAGTGCCCACGACCGGGATCCGTCAGAGAGAGCAGGGCAGTCAGGCTGTGCAGCTGAACACACAGCGACAGCGGGCTCTTACCTGGTGAAGTTTCGCTCACTGCTTCTGTGATTTGGCTCCGTCTCCACAGAGGAAACTGGCCGTGCGCTTTGTTGGATTGGTTTGCTCCGTCGGACGCAGCCCCTCTTCCCTCTGCGCACCGACACACCAACCCACCCGGATCCTGTTGGTTACCTCTCCTGGATATGTACCACAGGAGAATATAGGCGAAAAAATTCAAATTGTGACCCGGGGAAGCTGAGAAAGGTGGATCAAAGGATTTTTCTCTCTCGTCGCCTCAGTGCTGTTGCAGAGGCTCTCCGTGGCGAGACACATGGTTCCCTTTGTCCAAAAGGCGCAGTAGCTTTGTGAACGGCTTTGGATTTTTTTTTTCTTGGAAAGGCTTCTTCTATCTTCGCATGGCTGTTCTCAATTTAAACGGAGTAGACTTCGCCGCCCTCTGTGTGGATTATATTATTTGAAAAGCAGAATGTGAAGCGAGGCCATATTTAGCAGACCGAGAAAGTAATATCCTGACTTATTTGCCTTCTTGCTAACCTTGCCACATCAAAGGTATGCGCGCTGGCTCTGAGCCGTTTATAATCTTCGATTTCATTGTGTGTGTGCAAAATGTCTACGTGGAATTGTTTTAATAGTAAGCGTTTTCATGGTCCCTCTTTTGCTGTCATTTATTCTGCAGCCTTCATTGTTTACATTCTGTCAGTGTTGCATTAGTGGAAAACACCTGATTCCTGGCAAGGTTTGTATCGAACCAAAAAACAACATTAATTTAGTCGGCTTTTCTGACTTAATTATTTTTGTTTGTTTAAATACGTTGCTTCTCCTGCAGCCTTAATAAATGACATATAAGATAAAAGACACGAGTCGCATAGAAGCTGTCACAGCACGCTGATTTTAAATATTCCTGACATTAAGGTCATTATATCACAAGGAAATACAACCGTAACGCCAAAGTGTAATGCTTTAAAATAATTTTCTCTTGTTTTACATATTGCATTATATAAATCTGAGATGAGGATATCCACAA
Source organism: Trematomus bernacchii (assembly GCF_902827165.1). Classification (NCBI taxonomy): domain Eukaryota; kingdom Metazoa; phylum Chordata; class Actinopteri; order Perciformes; family Nototheniidae; genus Trematomus; species Trematomus bernacchii. The sequence goes on from NW_022987513.1 coordinate 7,722,196, forward strand.
ATCCAGTTACCAGAAAATAATTGTATTCAGAGAAAGCTGTCTGTCAGTCTTCTTCACATGTGCAGCTGAGCGGGTGTTGTCTTGTTTATTTTCCCTGTTGTTGCAACATTTTTGTTACTTTGCAATATATTTTTGTGAAATATAATATATATACGACTTAGTATTTTCACCCATATTACACTTGTATTTTATTGAGGTATAAATCCCAACTCGCACATTGTATCCTCTCTCCCTGTTGCTCTTGTTGCTGCAGGAGGGCTGGGCTGTGTAGTCACGGAGCAACAGTGCCATCAAGTGGCCTTACCATGAACAGCCACTTGTTTTGTTTCAGTCTGATATCCAATATTGGTTTTGATCATGATGCTCAGGTTACCCCAAATTATTCAGGAGAGAATTTTCGTCAAGACGGGATGTGGACACTGGAGATGTCTTCGCTTTTAGGCTCTTGAATTTGACATGTTGTTGAAATTGAGAGCCTATCAAGTACAAATTATAAGACTTATATTAAAAGCCTCTAATAAACCTTACTGAAGCCAATTAAGGATTTAGGTTGACTTTATCCAAAATGACAGTTTAATAACTGAAGTTTAATCGTAATTTGCCTTAAGCATATAATAACCCCCCAGTCAGCAGTCATTTCTCTGCACTGAACCCAGTAACAATATCCAGGAGCGGGTTTGGACATTTTGCTGTAAAATTATATGGTACTGTGATATTTCTCTAATTGCATTCTCCTCTTCTCAAGGTCTCCGATGCCAACTCAGAGAAATTCTTCAGCACAGCTGCAGTTAAAGGTACAGACATTTCATTCTTATTACCTTGCTGTAATGTTGTCAATATGATGGTGCAGGTATATTACCAATCTCCCTGTTGTCATTGCCATCTTGAAATTGGAATGCGTTCTCCCAGTGCGGCAATTGTAATATTTATGTATGGTTGTTTGAGATAATGCCACAGCAATAACGCATCACATCCATAAAGCTGATCCAATTTACCCTTGGTGCACAGGTATGAAATACAGAAAAACCGAGACATGAGATTAAATTCTCTCTCTGCCAGAATGGAATCATTAAAATGTGCAAACCAAAAATGTATTGCTGTTGTTGTTACATATATGTAACATGTTGCCCTGTGTGGTGTTGGTGACAATTTGTTGCAAAAGTGCAGTAGGGCTTGTCCAGCAGCCAGAGGAGGATGAGGAGGATGTACTAATGCTGCAGGGAGGGCAGGAGGGGCATCTGTTTACGGCCTCAGTGTGCCTACACCACATGTGACCTCATTATCAAGTCACTAATTTGCTGTTAAAAGCCACCCCATTTTCTCCGGCTCGGGGATAATGGAGGTGCCCTGCGTGAATGGACATTTCTCTGTAATGGGAGGGAGTTACCATGCAGTGCAGGAGGGAGGCTCTGCGATGAGGGTTATGACCCCTTCAGGGCTGTGGCAGGAGGGGGACCATTGCTGATGTAGCCCTGCACTTTGCGCAGCGCAGACCTCCAAACACATTTCCCACATTCTGGCCTTTGATTCCCTCCAGGGCTTGATTTGTGGCGTCCATTGGGGGGGCTCAATGGCCATGCTTGACAGAGAGATTTCCTTTTGAACGTGCTTCTCTGTGGACTGATTTGGTTCCCTTGAAAGGATTAAGGCCCCCTTTGTGCAGCCTAAATCAACAGAGGGCCCCCCTCTCTCCCCCTCTATGAAAGGACCTGACTGGGGAAACAGTACACAAAATACGCTTTCTCTCTGCTGCATGATAGTCCACTCTCTTGGCCCCTATCCCCATTTAAATATCCTCTCCTTTCTTCTCTTTTACCATCTCCGTCCCCTCCTCCTCTCCTGCCATATGCTAATGCTTGCCGCCGTTGCAAAAGGCCAGTAAAATAATCCAGGTGCAGGGAGAGCCAGAACCACTGGTATTTTTATGGGGGACAGTGTTGAGATAAAAATAGTTGGGCGGGTATTTATTAGAGGGATTGCTATTACTCTAATGCAACCAAACCCCAGAGCAAGCAACAGCTCCAACACTTTTGGCGAGAGGCTTGTTTGTGGGACGCTGTGTCAATATTTGCCAAAAGGCAGGTGCAAAAAGACAAAAAAGACTATAACCTTGATGCAGCAGAGCTACATGGAAATATGAGTAATTTGTTTGCATATTAAAAAATATATAGCCATTGGTGTACAAATGCAACTTTACTCACAATGCAAAGAACTTTATTGACACTGAAAATAGCTTGATATTTATGTGACATAATGATTATTGTTCCTGATGAGCCAAAAGCTTATTTCCCATTGTGACTGATATGGGCAAAAGTAAGACACATTATTATATCCTAAACCAACAGAGCTTTGAGAAGGCCATTATAATTCAGCAGCTGATGTGTAGCTTTGGTAATGATTGACTGTTGGCTTTTATTCTCTGCAGCAAGACTGGAAATCAGCCCAGGGCAACCTCAGGTCTCTTTGAAGACTTAGTGCAGGTCCCTCATCTTTTAATCTCACAGCCTTCTCACCTACTCAATAATTACAGTGTATCTTTCATGCTACCTCAAAAGCAATGTGCCTTTTTTTTTCTTTCTGCCCGAGGCCTACGCTGCATTTTAAAAAGAAAATCCAACTGATGAGAATGTGGCTTTTGTGTTTTTTCAGACGTTGATTTGTTTTCTCCGCCTCTTGTGTAAGCCTCCCCACGGGGCCGTCGCTGTCAGCTGTGCATAGTTGTCTAATGTGGAGCTTAGAGTCGCCATCACTCTCTGTTTGCCCCTCTGTTTTTCTCCCTGTTCACTCTGGGTTCAGTTTACCCAGGAATGGATTTCATTAACTAAGAGTCATTAAATGTTAGCCCTAATTACCATGCTTGTCAATGTGCCTGCAGGTGTCAGCCAGCTAACCTGATTCATTGGCACTGCAGGAGAGTAAGCACCAGTTAAAACGATGTTGTGTAGTCTATTTGCCAGCAGTGGAATAAACAACTTTTCTGAAGCTGCTTCCAAGGCGCCGTGGGTGGAAATCGGTATCCAAGCCTTTACGAAGACTGTCCAGGGAGGGGGTTGAAGTGCTGGGCTGCACAGATACTGATGATGACAAACCAGCACAGCGTGTCACCCCAAAGGCCTGCAGACAGATCTATCAAATGATTAAAGCTGTGTCCCCAGGCAGTAATATCTTGTCACCCGCTTACATTCCCATCCTTTATGATATTGTCAATCCACAAGTCCTCCCAGAGACTCCGCCAAGTCAAGACTAAGCTCACTGTTCATTGTTTGGTGAGCGTAGCCCCAGCAGCCAGATTAAGATAATGCTGCATGACATTTAAAAAGCTCCTCAGTGCCGTTTATCAAGAGTAGGTTTGAAAATGTTCTCATCAGTGAACTGTTGAGTGGGGTCTCTATTTAGAATAGAAAAGATGCTTTGGACAGAAAATAACTAGATAATGAAATAATGCTAAAATCCCAAAGCTTTTTGATTGTCTTTTACCTGCGTACACATTATCAAAGTCGCACCTTAACTTAATGAGAAATAACTTCCTTCGTTGTTTTTCATATAAAGGTGGAGACTGACTTGAGATTTGTATTTGTTAGATGAAGAAGCTAGTCCCTTGTGAGACATATCCTGCAGCTGTGTCTAAGATGTGTGACTGGGTGCCGTGCGGGGGTAAATGATGTGCACAGCGTAGTGATTCTCCCACCCGCCTCCGAACATCGCTGATTTCACAATGCTTTAATGGAGTTAATGTGAAAATGAAGCGCTGCTACAGCGAGACCCGGGGCTGACGCCAGCGTGAAGAGCGCCGCTGGTGAAGTGTGTCGGGCTTGAGTGCGTCTGTCACCAGGGGAGAGAATAATGTGCGATGTGGAAGGTGTAATTTGCAGTGCTGATGGCATTGTTTAAAAAAATAGTGGAAAGAGGAAAGCGGAGGTGAACTTTTGTGGCAGATATCAGAGCTGAAGAGCTCCCTGGATTGTCATAGAGAGCTCTGCTGGCAGTGAAATTGCCTGTGAGCGTATTACTGCTGTGTGGGAGGAAGCTGAGGGCTTGTTTTTCTCTCTCTCTGTTTCCTGAGAGCTGGACTGGTGATGGAGTTGTGTACTTCAGGCTGTGGGCCGCCACCTGCCGTAATCTCAAGTGATATAGAGAGCAACAATCACGCCACAAATCACCCAGGCAGCTCCCTAACTCATTCAGTGGACTGGAAAGAGAAGGTTGGCCTTTCACTGCAGCAGTGTTGGTTTACTGCCCCAGGCTCCCTGCGCTGGCCTCCTGCTGACCTCTGCCGTCTGTGTGGGTTTGTGTGTCGAGGAATCAGGGCCGCCTGTGGAACTTGACCTGATGCACAGTGGAAAGATGACCTGACCACCATTGGCCTTGCATACGTTCGGATGTAGTGCTGCAGTCAAGATCAGTGTCTTCTTCCTCACCAGGAGCAGGGAGGTCACAGAGAGGTCGCGGCCCCCTTTCCCTTCAGACATAACTGCTGGAATAAAGCATTGTTGTTTCAGCTTACATAAGCTTTATTCAAATCAAAATGCTCTTTTGATATTTAATAACCGTGCATGTTTTGAGAAATAAGACAGGGATCTGGAGGATACTTCACTGAAGCAGTCTCCAGGCGTTTCCCCAGAGCTCTTTGCTTTGTTGGTTACCTGTCCCCCGCTAGGAGCATCTAATGTATCTCTAAGGAGTAAAGGAAGCTCAATATCCTGTGCTGCACAGAGGGGAGGCCTGCCCCTTTCTTCCTCTCCATGGCTGTAACTATAGAGAGAAAGGCTGTAATTCATGGCCATGAAAGGGGGCCTCTCCAGCCGTGCCTCATCTGCTGACACAGCCAAACAAAGGTTAACAAATCAAGGATAGCACTGGCTGATTTACTGCCTCGCTGTCGCAAACAATGGTGAAGCCCCCTTGTCTACAGCTCACATGTACTGTATCTGTCTGCAGGAAGAGAAACATGGCAACAGGTCCAGCTGTACATACTAAGCACAATCAGAGCAATATGTATCCTGACTGTCTTCTTTTGCCTATTGGTCACCTGTTACAGTCACAACATATGCACTATGGTCTAGTTCTAGAACTATCTGGCAGATAATCAGTCTAGTAAATACTGAATGTGTGACCAAGGGTCTTGCTGGTGCCCACTTGGTATAAGTGTGTTGATTGAGGATCAGTTTTAAGGAAATGTTGTGGATGGTCTGTTGGAGCACTGTGGGCCAGTCTCCTGCCATCCACTCCGGCAACACAAAGAGGTCATTCAGAGTTTGTTCCCCATGTCCCGAGGTTAGAGACTAAGTAAATCCATCCATCTTAATGCACTTATTTCAGCACCAGGAGAGCTGGAGGGAGACTGTGTAAACACTCCTATATCCGACATGCCACACTAAACCCAAAGAGCCTGGAACCCATCAGGACAAAATTAAAGGTCTACATCTCAAACACAAACATTTAAATGGGCTGCACTCCAGAGATCAAAGTGAAAGACCTTCGTTTTCCTGCTGGCCCCCATGCGTCTGCCACACTGAGATATGTGGCGGTTTAGCAGCCAGTCAGGGTTGAATGCTGAGCAACTGTATAATGTACAGGTCTGTTTCTTTCAGGTCTCTGAGGTACTGCTCTGTGGCAAATGTTCTGTTGGTCTAAGTAAAGTAGAAGGATTCATGTAAGCATGTTTATTCAGAGATCCGGCTATGTTACCAGGATAATATTTAGAATTATAATGACAGAGACAAAGATTGTTTTGCCTTTGCTGATTTAAAATTGACTCATTTTGGTCCCCCCCCCCCCGGAAAGGGCCTATAATGTAGCGAGCCTGCATGTAACATAGGAAGGAGAACCACATTTGAATGGGTTGTTGATATCCAAATAAATGTTTACAAGCACTGAAAAACTAAAATAAGTCTTTCATTTGATTGTTCAACTTCTACTTAATACATAAACCAAGGCTTTGAATGCAAGCATTTTGCTTTGTTGGCCTTATATTATCACCACGTCCTTGACATGTTTGGAGGATGGAGATGCTAGAGTACTGGGAGTGGATGGAGGTGTTGAAAGCAGCAGTCTCCTCCTCCCAGGAGAGGTCCTCCCCCATCGCCATCACCAGCATCCACTGATCCAATGTGACAACAACCACTCTCCTGCCAACTGTGCAGCATTAACAGGGTCATAACACCACACACACACACACACACACACACACACACACACACACACCAATTATCAACACCCAGCCATTCCCAATGCACTGTTGGTGTGTTCAGGGCAATTATGCCTGTGTCAGTCGTTGGTCCCTGCGGTAGAGGTGACATTGCCAAAGAGGCAGATAGAGCAGACCGCCTTAATGAGGCCTCATGGTGGCTTAGAGGTGTGTGTGCATTACTGTGTGAGCACATGTGTATGTGCATAACATCCTGAGTGCTGGTCCAGAATGATCCACATCTCTGTCTTTTCACTTCTCAAGGTCTTCCCCCTCCAGCCATTTCAACCCTAGCGCCTCTTCAGTGGTTTTGAGTACTCGCTGCTGCCTCATGATGTCATTGCAGCAAACACATTTTGGTTCTGGAAAATAACTTGAGGGCCTGTGTCCCAGAAATGCAGCATAGCAGCTTTTGCAGATACATGCACTGAAAAAGAGATGGGATTAACACAGCGGATAAGATGTAAACTGTTGACTGGGAAATGATTTCCCCAACGGGGCTGCTGTGAGCAGCATGAAGTAGGATTTGGTCTATTTTGAAAATAAAATAACCCCTGATTAGCTAAATGTATGTAACCAAGCATTTCGGATTAAATAGTGATGAAGAGTGTATCTAATGAGACAATGCCAGAAGGCCACCAATAGTACAAATGTGTATCTGTTAAGATTTTTCTTTTTCTGCGAACACTACAGGGCAATCATGTTCTCTCTCTCTTTTTCCCCTGCATCAAATAAATGGCCAACACTGTAATGCTCAACTGGCACTAGGAATCCTGTGTGTAGATCATTTGAGTCAGACTTTGTGGTTTAACACCACCATATACTGTTGTCTATTAGGACAATGGAAGAGGTTGGGACAAGGAGTCTTTCTGTTTCCCTCTCCACTCCTGCAGTACCAGACCAGGGTAAGCACAGCTTTTAAGAAACCCAAAAAGCTGAGTTAGAGACATAGCACAAGGACTCTGAGCAGGATTGATGAAAGCAAGGCTTTAATTGCTCCCACAAGAAAAGAGGTTATCCTTTTTTCTTCTGTCTCCCCCTCTCTGATTCTCATAAATATGCAGGGCAGAAATAAAGCCCTGATGAGCCGCAGGGCAGATTAAAGAGGACTATAGAGAAGGACTCTGGTTTGTTAGCAGCGGTTTTTTAGATCCCTTGCATGTGTTTCTGCTCTGCACACACGTTGCCTGGCTTTCATTTGTCTCAGCCCATTTCCACAGGCGACTACTGCTTGTTGTGATGGGGCAGTCAGAGCTTTAGTGCAACATTGCCCCCTGGTGTTGGGTGTCATCTCAACATAGACTGTAACTGCTTCAGAGAGTGTGTGGAGAGGACATGGTTGATTTGTGGTGGGTCATATGCAGCTTTGTGTAAAGTTATATAAGTATTGTGGAAAGGACTTTTGAAGCATGTGCATTTGATATACACAAAATGTAACACAATGTTCCATTTTATCTCCATTCTTCGGACATCATCTCTGGCTTTTGGCCACCTTTCTTAGCAGCCATCCCAAACCTATCGAAGTCCACCGGACTGTCACCATCTGTTACAGATTAAGCTGCTCCTGAAGGGGGCTGTTTGAATTTGGGGTTCCAGCAGTCCTTCTTTATTCCACGTGTCAGGTTTTACTGTAAACACTGTTGTACAAAAGCCAAAATCCCAGAAGGGATTGCTTTTTCAGGCCTTTCAAGCCAATTGCAAACGTTCCGTTGCGCCTTTACGGGCTGCACGTCTGGTTTAGCTCTTAGCGTGCTGAGACGGGGGCTCTTCTGGGCCATTTAGAAGCAAAGCTGGGAAGCCGTGTTTGGAAGCTTTTTCCCCTAAACCCTATGCTCAGTTAGTGTGCAGTGTGGTGTTGTGATGTATGAATCCCCTGGCCATGCCTGACACTAGCAAGCCTGTCTGAGCCCATGTCTTCTCCAAGTAGGAGGCCGCGGACAGAGGCAGCATTGTTCCCCTAAAGTAACCCAAGCTTAGGGCGGCCGCTGCCCAAAGGGGGATATCAAGTTGTTCTCTCCCCACCAACAACACAATCCCAGCTTAAGCTCTGAGGCTTGACGAGGGAGCAGAGAGGCAGCTGAATGTTTGGACGATGGTGCAGTTCAAATAAACAGCTAAAATCCTAACCAGCCTCCCCTACACTAACCCTCCCGCGCCAAGTGCAGTCCCACAGCCATGGCTCATCAGTCTGAAGCTTGCCAACAGCTCTCAGCTAATTTGTGGTGTTATTTTGAAAGCATGTTGATGTGGATGCTCTGAGGTTTCCTGAAAAAAAGGGCTGTGAGAAAAGGGTGAGAACTTAAGCCTAGTTACATCTTCCTCCTTCCCCTCTTGTGAGCGATGGGTCGGTTTACCACCACATCAGCAGACCACACAGCATTTCCAGGGTAGAGGGATAGAGGGATGAGAGGAGAGGAAGGAGGGCCATTAACAGCTTTGTTTCTGCCCTGGGTGTCCTGCTAATCCAACTGCAGTGAAACCTGAGCAACGGGTTAATGAGACGGCACTTGACACGCTTGCACACATGCACGTAGGCTGCTTCTGTAATGCCGATGAACATTTAGAAAAGAGAATGCTACATGCAAATTGATACTTCCCCAGATTTTCAGACATTTGATCCATGCATTGATTCCTTTCTGGAATGAGTTTTTCCTATACTGTGTTAACACTGCAGGCTCTATTGAATCGGAGCCTTACATGCAGCCTGTATGCGGCGTGTGTAACACCAGTTGGCCCCATTTGAAAGAGAGTGAAAGAGGCCCAGACTGATGACTCTCTGGGGAGAGATTTCTCTTTCCAGCCTTCCATGCCTCTCTCCCCGGTGAAATCATGGGGGTGTCAGTGTGTCAGCTCGAACTGTCACTCTCCCTATTGCTGCAAGCCATTTACTCTCATACTCTGCCTCCTGGCTAAAGAGAGGTAGGGGGTAAGGAAGGGGCAAGAGAGAAAGGGCTTTTTCTACATTTCACACAATGGGTGAGCAAACCATCAACACCCCTCGATGCAATTTAAGAGTCTAAAATGAAAAGAGATAGAGGCAAGGATGTCAATCATGTCAGAAGCCTTCTGTACAGTTAGCAGGAATCCCCCATGGATTGGTTTGGTACAGTCCATTAGGCTTAGCTGACAGAGCTTCATGGAGGACAGGCTGACACGGAACAGATCCAGGCAGAGACATACAGTAGAGCCGCACTTCATGCATCTCAACCACAGTGGCATTGGACCTGTTGACTGGTAGAGTTTCTTTGTGTGTGTGAGAGAGTAAAAGAGTGAGCGAAGGTGTTTATGAGCGGGTGTGGGTTTTTATGAGCATGTGACTGTAATTGAGATTTAAGCATGTCTGTGTTTGAAGTCTGTTGGCTCAACAGGCGATTGTCTTTTGTTTCCCTCAGCTGCCACAGTAACTGACAAGAAACACATGTTGCAGTGCCAGCCAGTGTGTTGTGAGATTCTCGGGTTGTGCTGATCTCTGTTTTCTGATATTCTGGTTGTTGTTTTGTGACTAATTAGCTCCGCCAAGTAGGTTTAATGTGGTTAGTTGGTAGGTTTGTTTGTCTGTTGGCAGGATTAAGGAAGAACTTGGTGGCAAGGTGAAGCATTGGCTATGTGAGAACCCATTACATTACTTATGGAAACAGCCTTGGCAGAGTTCCTTGTTTTTATGAGTGCCCTTCTAGTTTATTTTTGCTCTGGGCTAGTGATTTGACACGTTATTTTAATTAACATTCTTGAGACATTGTAATGAAAAAGTGCCTGGGCATTGTATTCATTGTGTCACACATTGCCTGAGGTGGGTGGATGTGTGACTGCAAGTTATGAAGCTGTGTTTTGCCCAGCAGCACGAGTCAATGTCAGGTCGGAACAGCACATCTTAGAAAACGCATCACAAACCAATCTAAAGTAAAAGCATGCAACCTATTGCCTTTATTTTTGCTTGGATTTGAAAAGCAAGGTTTCTTGAAGGCTAGGCTGAGATTGGCACATCAATTACGTGCTTTTCAACACAGAAATAAGAAAGAAATACATAAACAGTTCTATTCTCCAGCCTTGAACAAAAATGTATATGAAATCAGCTGAGCTTTGCAATGGCAAAGGTGCATGCTAAGCATTTATTTGTTCAAATGGGGGTGGAGAAAGATGAATGCTTTTATGTTGTGGTCAGCAATGTCTTTTAGCTGTACAGTATATGTATATACATAAGATGATAGCAAATTCAATATAACAAAGCAGTATTTTCATAAAAGAGCTTTGTTATTTCACAATGCCCAGCGTTTTTTTACCTTTCACCTCAAGAAGCTTTTGTCAGTCTGTCACAGTAGCAAATAGTACCTTTTAAATGTACTCTGTTAGGTGTTTAATCACTACTAGAACTATTGAGCAATGTCTTTTGAGTGGGCCCTCGTTGTTGCTGTTTTCATGCTATTCTGATGATATTCTGCCTACATGTAAAGGCATTACCAAGCCAAGATGTTTAGCACTGCAAGCTAGCTAACACAGATGTAAACAATAAACAATTCAAATCTATTACAAAATGTATTTCTGTAAGTGTGAGGAACGGAATACAATCAGCATGTTTGTAAGAATGCACAAACATGCTACACATGTCACTGGGTGGCATGTGTCTAAATCCACAGTATGTTGTTGCTATGATATACACACTGCTGTGACGTTGATCTAGAAGAAGGCTGCTGAGAGACATGTCAGCAAGCGTCTCATGTCCTCAGCCAGACATGAGACGTTTGTGTGTATCTCTAGGGAGTTTCATGCACACAAAGAGTGAACACCTACCATTCCTCACTCCTCACTAGTAGAGATATCAGGCCCTGTGAGAAGTCCTATCAGCTGGCTTGCGCTCATCTGACATGTTGAGGTCAAATGGTCTGGCTCGCTCCACAGCTGCCTAGTCTCTCGGTGTAGTTTTACACCACTGTGACAGTGTGTGCTGACCAATTGCTGTGGACTGGATGGATCCTCATTACACGCTGCTGTTATTTCAAAGCCTCAGTGAGCCTGGGCATGACAGCCAAACCCGCAGAGGATCTGTCAGTCACAGGCAGAGAGGGTCCCCCTGAGGGCTGCCCTGCACAGGCTCCTGGCAGGAGAGACTGGCCCCTTGGCCGGCTATCCATCCGCCCCTTCTGGCTGATCACCTGTGCCAGCATGCCCGTCATCAAGTCCGTGACCCACTTGCTCTTCTCCTATTACGTTCTCTGCAGCCTGACCGCACACCCTCAGGGATATATAAAGATTTGTTCTCTAAAGGAGAGCTTGAAATGAGACACTCTGCTGCCACTGATCCCACCGATACATCCTCATGTGCACGTAAAAGATGGTAGAAGTGATGGTGTTTTTTTGGGGGGGGAGGTATTGGGGGAAAGCGTCCAAACATTGAGGACCCAGGAGCTGTCTAAGGCAGCAGATTCTCCTCCTGCTGGTGGGGTGTTAGAGCGAACGAGTTCAGAGCCATTAGAGGAGCAGCTGTAATCAGAGCTACTGTGGGTGGGAGCGTGTTGTTGCTGCCGCCCTCTGTAAGCTTTATTATGACGAGAGAGGAGACAGTGCACATTAGCTCTCCCAGACAAAGTGTGAATGGAGCACGGATGGATACTGGTGAAGGTAAGATACAGGACAGGGCACGTGTTTTCCCTCTCTGCTCTTTCCTGACACTGTGTTACCCTCCTCTGTTTCTCTTGCACTCTGTTGTACTGTAAACATGTGTAAGTGCTTGTTCTTAGTGGTCTGGCAGCCGCTCTCCTATGGCCTTGCATCTGTCAGAAGGGCTCAAAACATTTAGTGGCTTTCCTAAGCCCAATTACCCTAGATTGCTACCATTTTACAGATGATCCCAGTCACAGACAGTTGAAGGAGTCAGGGCTTTATGTCTGGGTAAACCACGCACACCATGCACCATGACATCACTGCACATACACACTATTTATATTCACATGCGCGCTTGCTTTGACTTCAAACTTGTAATTCAAAATTCATAAACCAGATGAGACAAGCATGACATATAGATGTTAAAAGGGGCGACTTAACAACCCTCCCCCTCCTCTGGCCTGCTTTTGGCCTTTGGCTCAATCACGACTTGTTAGTCGCAGCAGTTTGTGTTACTGTGAGGGGCGATCAGCACGCTGTGGTGTTCTCACTGAAAGTCTACACATGTCACGCTCTCGCAGCCAGAATAGTTGGCCTGCTCACCTAACCCCCCTTTATTTCTGTTTAGCTTCCCACTCCCCTTCCCCAGCCACCCCTGGGAGTCTAGCACTAATAAAACAGCTCCAGTCCAAGACCCTCCACACGGCGGGATGTCCAGGCGGTGTAACCCAACACCCCTCTGGGCTCTAGCTTAAGAGAGCTGCTGACATGATAGAGAGTCTGGGAGGGCCAGCAGGGGAGCGTCCATCATTGTCAGCCCTGAACTCCCATCTGGGGCATGTCCAACACGCATGCCTGTGAGCTGTGAACTCATTGCTGGGAGGTGCTCGACACTCTGGAGACACGAGAGGGTATCACAGAGTGTGGTGTTACTGCTCTTAGAGCTGCTAATGCTGTTAAAGTCTTCAGGGCTGAAGAAGGGAGGGATAAGGAGCTAATAGATGGACATTCTCCAGAGGATAGCTTCCCCGCCTAAGGTTACCGACACAAGGTTTCCACTTCTCTGTGAACTGAGATCAGACCAAAGTGCAAACCTTAGCTCTTCTACTACACAACAGTACATTTGTAAACATTTGCATTTAGCTTTTTGCAAGACAGGCAAAATAGACTGCTTAGACTTTTGCCACATGGGCTGTCTCCACTTTGGGCAGCAGACGTGACCAGAGAGAGTCTAAGAAACCTTCCTGTCCCGCAGACAGGGGAGCTGAGCTCAGATGTCATCCAATAATGTGTACTGCAGGGTATTCAGCTGATCTCCCAGAGAAGGAGCACAAACACTGCAGAAAGACAGACTCTCCTGAGTGTGTGAACTATGTACGTTTCACACAGCTAGGAATTGTATTGGACAGCATAATGGTGTAGAGTTGTACCTGTTTATGCTGACAAGTAGCTCTAAAGACATGGAGAGAGAAATGAAGTGAAGTGTTTTCTGTATTAGCTCGATGGGTTTCTGTGAGCATGTGCAAGAGAGGACAGGAGTGAGAGCGATCTCTGACAGAAACAAGCTGTTTATTGTTCTCTTCTATGTGGGAGGGAGATCTGTTAAAGATGTCTGCCATTAATGCGACTGCAGGCTTCATTAAGAACAAATAAACAGTCTGGTTTACTGAGAGCTCTTTGGGGAACATGTGCTGTCTAAACCACTCCTGAGGTCAGACCACTGTCAACACTTGCTGCTCAATTACTACTATCATTTTGTTGTCAAACTAAATATGGAGATAGAAGAGAAGCGAGTTTTCAGTGTTTTCTTTTTTTTTCTAAGGGACTAAATGGTTTCCAGATTATGGCCTGAGGCAAAAACGCTCTCCATAACTGGGGACTGTGAATATTTTTAAAGGGAGATTTTACTTAGACAGCTCCTGAAAGCACTGAGGGGGATCCTCAGTGATTGTAATGAATGTTTACTGAGACATACCAATGCAAGATGGAATTTTCCATGAGGGCCTGAAATCCTTGTTCAGCATAGTGTGCACTTTAATTGATTCAACTTGAGCAAACAGTCTGTCTCGCTTTGTTTATTTTTCTGTTTTCTGAGGAGAAGCAGGATAATGATGTGTGAGGCAGTAAGAGGACAAAGTGTAGGGCAGGAAAATAGTCTCCTGACAACACAAACAACCTCACGGGCCAACAGTCTTATAAAGAATGTCTCTGGGCCAAAGTATTCAGTTTATGTCTCAAAGGGATCGGGGTACAGTTTTCATAAAATGCAGTGTGTTGGCCGGAGAGTGGTAATACTGTAGCCTCTGGAAGAGTGATGTGATCTGTGAGAGGTTTGGGCATGATTCTGCTTACTGGCGCACAACAGGGAGTTGGATGGAGAACACCAGACGGAGATAGAGAAAAGGAGTTGCAGTGGCGACAGTGAATAAGTGCAACATCGAAGGTCTCTGCCAGCTGTGATAGACAGCTCTGGGTTTTGGAGTTGTCAGGGCTTCTGCTTGGAAATACTTTTTTTTCCAGACTGTAGATATACAGTGCCTACAGGCTACATGTTATATACCCCTTAATGCTGACACGGTACGGCTTTTGGAGTGACAGTCAGAAATATAACTTCTGTTGTATAATCCACCATCAATACATTTAATATGATATACAGACTGTATGTTCATGTGGGATGAACCCACCAAAGTCACAAGAACAACTTCCCAACTCTGGAAATGGGATCCAAGCAACATGTGATTGCAGAATTGACCTTTACGGAAATCAGTGCTTTCCAATCTTAATTATTTAATGTTATAATGCCAAATAAGACATTAACGATCCTTGACCTCAGCATGTTGGCATGACAAAGTACATAATACCGCCTCACAGACCTCTGGCTGTAGACTCTTAAGTGATGTTGCTGGCTACAAGAACAGATCCAGTCCCCAAGGTGACTGTTCCCCTCCCACCAGAGGATGGTAGTAACAGCTAGTGATGCAGCATGACGCTGGTACAGGACTGACCTGCAGTCAGCACCCATACTGTAGGTTACCTGCCATTGCATCATCTGGTGCCCCTGGGTCCGTAATGTAGAGCAGACTGCCCCCCCCCTCCCTGTCAGCACCTGTTTCCTCGACGCTCTCAACAGTGGCACAGCTGTCAGTAACTCTGCCCCCGCCATTGTGAATAGAGACGTCGGGAAAGCTGGCTATTGTTCTGAGCATATCTGTTACTATGTTTGGTGCTGTAATGTCTTCAGTTTATTAACACTAAGGTCACAGCACCATGTGTTAAAAAACCTGAACAACAAAAGTCATTTAAAGGTAAATGTTCATGTATTGTTGTAACCCTTTTAAAATCCATTGTGTATATTATGAATGCGGTTAAAATGGGTTCCTGTAACAAAGTACAATGTCCAAGACCTCAAGCACAGTTTTGAGGTATTTGTACCTTTTCATAGTTGTTGTTGCTTTCACGAAACACCTCACATGATCAGCATTTTTCTCTTGATACTTAAAGTTAATTTTATAGCTGGCACTTACTGTACATGCTTACAACACTACGTAATCTGCTAGTGTGACCATACCTCGTCTCCGAAGCAGCAGCATCAGCTGGGCCTCTGCTCAGGGAACAAGTCTGACGCACACATATTGGCCCGGGCTCAGCTGTCAGTCTCGTGGCTCCTGCTATGTGTTAGGTTGTTGGTTTTGTGTGATTTGAGCTATGCGACCCCTGCCAGGATGAAATCCCATAAATGAGTGTAAGGGGTTTAGAATGTGTTGAGGCGCTATTTTGAGGAGCCTGAGACAGCAAGGGACGCAGGCTTGGGATGTCGCAGAGGTCTCAGCAGCCATCAATCTGTCACGATGTCTCCAGGCCCGGGTGTAGGCTGTCATATCCACCCACACTCACCCAGAGAGATATTAGCGAGGGGTTTTGGCGCAAGCTGGCCCGCTAATGTATTTTCAAAAGGACAGGTGAAAAGATGATGTTGTTGGCTCTCGTTTGTTAATCATTTATACGGGGCCAGGCTGTATCGGGATGACATTGAAATATAGTATGCTTAATAAATCCCCTTAAGTACTGCAGTAATGACCTAACACCACATTAAACGTCCTAATGTTCTGCATCCTGTCTCTACCTCATCATTTGAGCCTGCACATGGCTGTAGTCGTCCAAACACCTTGCAGATGAAGGACCATTCACCAACCAATACACAGGCATATTAACCCTGCAGCAGGCTCAATCTGATATAAGCAGCACATACACAAATGCTAACAGTAAATACAGCTGCTTGGTGATAATGAGCTGTGGTCCACTGCAGGGCAGTAACAACAAAGGAAAGATGAAACAAAGGGCATACAAATGACTGTTATGTCTTATAGCAGTTTTTAATAACATTTTTGAGGAGTGGAGATTTTTCATCCACATTTATCATACAGCATAACATGTTTTATGTTGTATTCAGTTCAGTCAGATCGGAGTTATATCCAATCTAATGATGCTTCTGTGTAGGGAGGGGTTTTGTGTGTGTGTGTGTGCGCGTGAGAGAACAGTAGGAGATGGCTCACCCTGGGATAATGAGTTATCCCCCTAAGCCCCTCGCTGGGTCCTCTGACATCTAGCCTTAATGAATGGCTTTCCTGCACACACACACACACTCACACACCCAAACAGATCCCTGCTGTACCCCCTTTCCCCTCTTAAATCTGGCCTCTAGCTTTTGCCTTTCTCCACTAACTTGCACACCCACAGGCCTCATTCTCCACTGCAATGCTTCGCCGAGCAACGCGCACTTGTTAGAAACAGCAGCGCTACTGAAACGTTGAGAAACAGCAGGGCTCTGCGTTTCGAGCAACCCAAGCGGGAGTTGCGCATATTTGTTTCCAGGGATGAAGAAGACTGACAAATGAACCCTCGCGGGAGAGAAGCTGGCGTATGCTCCTCTTCTCTTCTTCCGTGGCTCCGCTCCGCCCGGCCCTGGAGTCTTCATTATGACCAGAATAGACACCCTCTTTCTAGCGTGTTAGCACATTCTCAAAACAAGCCGTGGACCTGAGGGAGGGAGCGGTGCAGCGGGAGACTTGAGAATTGGGAGTTTCTTTTCTCCCCATCTGCTGCCGTGAAGTTGTTTGCCAGCCGCAGTCTCTCTTGACCGGTAATAGCATTTGTAAGTGGAGAAGATTGACATGGGTGAGGGAGATGGATTTAAGTGCTGCTGTGCTTTCTTGTTCATTGATGCTCTTGTTTTGTTGAAAACAGATTTGTGTACACACTGACAAAGAAGAGATTGAGTTTCTCTGTAAGGATTAGTTATCTTTGAAAACAGACGCCTGTCTACTTTATAAGGGGACTTATCTCATTTGAGCTTGCCCCAAGATAACCTAAAACCACTATAACAAAAACACAACTGGCAAAGTGTGCCCTTTGTCTCCTGACAGGCTGGCAGATGTCCACGTAAGCTCTCCCTCAAAGAGCAGGAGTCAATAGCTCTCATTGTAGATATTGATTGTGTACCATGAATAACCTCTTCTGACCCTTAACTACGATATCACATGCACCTCAGCATCTGGCGTTGCTAATACCTTACTTTGCATTTTAATGCTAATGGCCGGAGGTTGTCGCAGAGCCCTGTTAACACGGGCTGCTCCCAGGGGGGGTGTCCGGAGGGAGAAGTGTGTCAGGGAGATGGCAGCCCGCAGTGACAGGCTGCTGCTGGCCCAATCCACACCTCTTTGGTAGGTAAAGGATTACACTGGCTCCCCTCGGGGGGAGGTGGAGCCCGCACTGCTGCCCCTAAACCCTGGGGAGGCCTGGGGAGAGTTAATTACAGTTTATGTATGCACTGTCATCCCCAATGAGCCTCTTTGCCTCTGGAGCAGCCACGCTGACTGCTGATGTCTGAGCACTTAGTTCTGTAGGAGGAGGTCTCTGCAGAGAAATACCCCGGACGGGGCTTATTAGCTATTGTTCTGTGTGACTTCAACATTGTACAGCGGTTATTATTCATTCTCCGGATTAATTCACAATTTATACACAATGGGGCCCGACAGGGCTTTTAATGGCAGGTAATTGCTGGGTTTTGGTAATTACCGAAAGCCCATCAAATCAATCCTCACCTTGTCAGACAGCAGGCTAAATATGCACCCGTCCTTCATGCTACAAGTGAATTAATAAATGTGGTGTTTTCATCCTACCGTGCCCTTTCATATAACAATCATCACTTTAAAGCCTGTTTGCATGTGGTTAAGAACAGACACCAGTGCTTGCAAAGATGATAATTAAGAATAGCTGTGCTTATTTATTGGATAAAGTGTCTCCTTGTCTTTCGAAGAACTAAAAGTGATTAATCGAAAAGAAATGTCAAAATATCTGCAACTATGCAAAAGTCCATACAATCCTGTATACTGATAGATTTCTGTATACAATAGATCTATTAGAAGAAGAAACGAAGAAGAAGAAGACATACTTTATTAATCCCCAATGGGGAATCACTTTTTAAACCAGTAGGTACATGCAAAAATGCAAATAAAATAACATTTGAAGCATTACATTTGTTAAATGAAGTTTTGTGTACAATGCTGACTGATTTAGCCTGAACATGCAAAATACATTTCAGCTGTGTAGTGTGTCCCCGGGGACGGTGTTAAAGGCAGGAGGGGCTCAGGTCTGGGCTGGCACAGCTGCAGCACCAGCAGGGGGTGTCACTACGAGACTAGGAATACATGTGTGTCATTCTGTATGTCACTGACACACACTAGGCATGGCAGTGGAGATGGCAGCTGGTTAGACAAAGACAGGGTTTCTACCTGAGGGCAGGAGGCCATCATGCATGTGTACAGAGCAGGGCACTATAGCTGGGTGCAGGTACACTGATTCTGTCAGGTGTCAGCAGCTTGATATTCCTTCTCAGTGCATGTTCCTTGCATTCAATAACATGTCAGTGAATGTATACGTTAGCACTTGTTTAAACATTTAAGTCAAAATGGAGCACCATATTGAAAACTAAGAGTTGTTTCTCTCTTCACAGTTCCAGATTTTGGCATCCATGTGCTCTCCACCAATGGCAGCCAGGAGCCCCATGGGCCGGGCCCCCTCCAGGTGTCAGGCCTAGAGCGCAGTCAGGAGAGGAGCCAGGAGCCCTGCAGGGACCCCCACCCCCCTGCGTCCAGCAGCCCCCGTCAGCCTCTGCCCACACAAGCCCTCCCCCTCCTCCAGCCGTCCGCCCCCCAGCCCCTGTCCCCTCATCGGACCCTCACTCAGAGCTCTGCCCAGGCTCCGGCCTTCACACACCTGGCCCCCCGCTCCGAGGCGCTCCCCAGGCCTCAGACGCCCGCAGCCCTGCCTCTCGCACAGGGACAAGAGCCCTCGCCGCCCCCCCCCTCCCCGGCCCCAGCACCAGCCTGAACTGCTGTCACACCCTCGGCCTCCCCCGACCCCCAGCCTTCACCCACACCCCCCATCGCCAGCCCTCCCCAACCATCATCAACAGCACCCCAGTCAGGCCGGGCCCCACCGGCCCCCGTCACGCAGCCACCCTCGACCCCTTTCTGCCTACAACGGCCTCAACCTCAACGGGCACAGGTAAGGCTGATAACACGACCTCACAACGTTTATTTTCAAACATTCAGGTCTCTCATATCCTTTTGCGCTTTGAAGCAGAAGGTAGTGTGCAAACCTCCACATTCACACACAGATGGAAATGCTAGAATATCTTTTGATCTGGACGTTCACAGGATGCCCGATCAGTATGTAGATTGCTCTGAGGGAGAGCTTGAAGTTCCAGAGCCAAACAGAAGCACTGATTATTAACAACAGAATAAAAAGGGCACCCGGAGTGCCTGTGATTTATTAGTCATCCACATCATCGCCAAGCCTCGAGCAATTATACTGACTGTATGTGCAAAGGTTTAGCACAACCTTGAAGTGTATTGATGATAGTGTTTTTGTGCATGAAAACAAGAGAAAAACAGCCTTAAAGTTCCAATATGCTTCCTGGAAATGTTTTTAAAGTAACCTCAGCTGAATTCCGCTTTGTATGACCACAGTCATTTTTCATTTGATAAAAACAACAAGAGAGCTGCTCTGTTGTGTCCTATCTCTGTGGAGAAGCACTGAAGCCTGTGAGGCTCTCTCCATTTATTTAAGGCTCCAGGATAGCTCCTTCAGAATCCTCTCAGTCCCAATAACAGCTCTCAGGCCCCCCCCCCCCTCCCTCCCTGTGCCAGCGCTGCCTGACTGTGTGCCAACAGGGCCTGGCACCCGCTGTGAATAATCTCAGTCGGGGCCCACAGCGGAGAGCCGGCGCTGGAAATGAGCTTTTATGCTTAGTGCACGGAGCTGTAGAGAAGTAAGCTCTGTGACTGCCCCCGGGGAAAACCCACACACACTACAAAAGACTGTTTGCTTACACATGCACACACACCCTCCCTGCCTCTCATCCCATTTCCGCTGCACATGTTCACTACCTGGCTCTGGAGGAAGTGCCTGAGCTGTTCACAGACAGATGCACGTTCTGTTGCCGGCGGTGTTTTATTTGCATCCGAGGGTGTTGTGAATGTGGTGTCTTCTCGGATCATGTTTTCCCTGGATTCTCTGAAGGGAGATGCAAGCAGGCGTTTGTAAAAGGAGGACAGTTGAGGTGTGAAAACACTGTGCTGGGAATTGAACATCGGAGTGTTCATTCTGACTGATCGTGCGTGTCTTAACATGGCTCCTTTCTCCATCTTCCTCTGTGTTCTCTGTCGTTACAGCAGCAGCAGGAGCAGCACCCCAGGCACCAAGCCCCAAGGGCCCCCAGCTCCCTCTGTGCACCTCCCCCACCACCCGCCTCCTCCTCCTCCTGCAGCAGCAGCAGCAGCCTCCCCCTTCCCACTGCCCTTGGCGGCGAACCAGAGCACCCCCCACAGCTTCCCCCCTGCCTTGCAGTCCTCGCCTCACCCACATCACCCCAATATGTTCGCTCCTCCAGCAGCCTTGCCTCCACCACCACCTCTTACGTCAAGCACCTTGCCAGGCCCCGGACATCCTGCTGCTGGGCCTGCCTACTCAGGTAAACACACACCCAGCGCCCCCATGTGACGTGGCAGAGGATGACACACACAGCTGCCAACAAAAAACGAATAGCTGACTCAACCAGTTGTTGCATCAGTGTTCCTGGACGGTCAGACATATGAGAAGTACACAGGGAATACATTCAGCAGAATATGATTTGGAAGTATTTGAGATGCAGAGACAGGCAGAATGTTACCCCGGTAATTATTTAAAGGAACAAGCAACTGAGTCCAAGATAATCCACATGTTGTTTATAGTGGACTGTAGACAGTTCAAGTTCACACATTCTGTCACGCTGAGATTGATTGACTCTCGACACACCAGTAATATCCCCAGGTCGGGACACATGGCACAAGCAGACCACATTTCCACGCTGTGGCGTCAAGCTAAATGTCAGGGTCAGTGTTGGAAGAAGAGGGGGGGGGCTCACCATTAGCAATGTTCCCACTACTTCAATTTTCCCCTTGAATAATGTTCATGTGCGAGAAATCAATTTGGTCAATACGGAATGGAGCGAGATGGATTTTGTTCAAATGATACTAATGACATTTTTATGAGGATAAAATTCCATCCCCACTCCCAGCCCAATAAAAAGCATGAAATGAATGCAGAAGATATTGCAGTGAGTCACCGTGGAATAGGAAGGATAAGGTTACTCTGGAGGAGATATCTCTCAAGGCACGTTTGGTTGAATTTAGAAGGAAAGCCAGCGATTGCTTGAAATCCATTCTCTCTCCACAGGCTGTGCAGAGGTTATTAGAACAACAGATGTTGTCTCTCTGGGGCTGAAGTGTATCAAATCACTGCGTTTGACAGATCCAGCAGTCAGACACTTCTAATCATCTCCAGCCTCGCTTGAATTTAAAATGACATGCTGATAATCACAGCCATTTTCTGCTTTGTTTCCTTTGCT
This sequence comes from Trematomus bernacchii, assembly GCF_902827165.1. Lineage (NCBI taxonomy): Eukaryota > Metazoa > Chordata > Actinopteri > Perciformes > Nototheniidae > Trematomus > Trematomus bernacchii. Next base: position 7,743,930 of record NW_022987513.1, read on the forward strand.
GTAACTTTGACATGGCTCCCTTTTTACGACATATGAAGCTCTCACATGAGTCCGGGGCCCTTCAAAGAGCCTCTGGGGGTCTTCCAGAAGGACCCAGTTAAATGTGGAATACTATATATATAATATATCTGAATTGTAATGGCACGGAAGTGAGAAATAGTTTAAATAATATACATTTATATATATATAAGAAGATTATAGAGGGGGTTTGGATGGTGTGTATAAGTAGTGAATTTAGTTTACATACATATTAGAATAAGGCTTAATCAAAGACAGATATATATCAAAGCGAAGGAATGTTGTTTTTTAACTAAGCTTACTGCCGAGAAGAAGTTTAATTGATCAAAATATCTTCCACTATATAATGCGTACCACATGGAAGTCCCCGGGACAAACTTGGTCTGTGGCCATTCATCCGTACAGAATCTGTCATGTAGAATGCTCCTGACATCCTCCTATTTGCTCCTGACATCCTCCTATTTGCTCCTGACATCCTCCCATTTCTCTTTTCCAGAGCAAGAACTTCTGCGTCAGGAGCTCAACACCCGTTTCCTGGCCTCTCAGAACTCGGACCGCGGCGCCTCGCTGGGCCCCCCCCCCCTACCTGCGCACAGAGTTCCACCAGCACCAGCACCAGCACCAACACACCCACCAACACACGCACCAGCACACCTTCACGCCCTTCCCTCACGCCATCATGCCCACCCCGGCACCACCCATGGTGCGTACCCCTGCCAGAAATGTGAGGATAAGTAAAACACACATGCACTGGGTTGGAGAGGGTCAATGGATTCAAAGCCAACAATCCTTTTACATGTCTTCTTATAATGAGTTTTACATGTTTAAGAGTGGGAGTGGCACTGAAAGTGTGAGTGAAGACTTTACACATGTTGGACATGTGTGTGAGCGGCACACTGTAGTCTGTGGGTTTCTGGGACTGCCATTCGATGATGACCATGTGTGTCTGTCCACACTACAATCGTGCCTTTATTCTCCCAGAAAGCCTTCCTAGTGTTTTCTCTGGCAAACTCTAGGACTCCAAACTGGAGACGTTATTTTCTAAATTGGCAATAACTTGCCCAGAGCATGTTAACTTCAGAGCCAGCTTTCAGAACATAATACGCTTAATTCATTCTGAATTTAATGACATCATTTGGTCCCGTTTGAAGGTTTTCATTACTGGCAGAGGCCCTGCGTTAAGAGCCGTGCTGTTGGTTGGGGCAGACCACAGGCAATGGGCGGCTGGACCTAAAACTCACACACACACACACACACATTTGTAACTGCCTGGCCCGTAGAGGGTTGGCTTGGCTCTGATGATACCTCAAAGGCAGCATGGCGAGGCCTCTGACAGCTAATGAGGCCATAAAAAGGCTCTTTATGGCTGCAGTGTTTAGTCTTGACTGGGGAAATGTTCGCCCTGAGCCCACGCTGCACCACTAAAAGGAGACCAGATGAGAAACAGAACCCACACTAGATCAAAAAGGCTTCAGATGATCACGAAAGGGGAGGATGAAAACAGTCTGTTTGGGAAATGGCTGAACTTTTCATCTTGAATCATAATTGTTATCCGTAAGCATGTCCTGAAGTGCTTTTTGTGATGCATTTTGGGTTGGCCTGAAATGACCCTGAAAGAGGTCATTAAATGTTTAGTTCTCATGTTTTCTCTAAGTCTTTTTACTTACATGTCTTTCATTTCTCCTACAGTTTGAAAAGTTCCCAACAAAAGTTGACCCCTTCTACAGACACAGTGTGAGTTTCCCTACTGTTTACTCTCTGCCTGTTGTTTGTTATGCCTTTACCCATGATGCAACACTCATCTGCTTCTTCATAAACACTGCAGGCACAATGTGATTAGTGAAAGAACACACCAGTGCATGCAATGGTAACATATGAGTGCATAGACATTATTACAGAAAGAGACAGTGGCTACCAAGCATAGAACACAGAGGCAATTGTTCCCTTTTCTTGCTTACTGTATTACTCTGCCTGTACGTGTGTGTGTGTGTGTGTGTGTGTGTGTGTGTGTGTGTGTGTGTGTGTGTGTGTGTGTGTGTGTGTGTGTGTGTGTGTGTGTGTGTGTGTGGTGTGTGTGTGTGTGTGTGTGTGTGTGTGTGTGTGTGTGTGTGTGTGTGGTGTGTGTGTGTGTGTGTGTGTGTGTGTGTGTGTGTGTGTGTGTGTGTGTGTGTGTGTGTGTGTGTGTGTGTGTGTGTGCGTGCCAACAGCAGCGGCTTACTCTGGATTATTGTTTACTGAAAAGCACAGACACCTGCTGTGTGTGCCTGCATGAGTGTGCTTTTCTTCAAGCTATACTGCAAGGAAAATATAATAATATAATACAAATCATGTTTTTGTGTTAAGACCAACTCTGGGTCAAATAGATGTTGCAAGTTTGTTTTTAAGTTCTTTATTTCTGAAGCTTAGTATTTCCTCGCTGTTATTATGGTAGCAGCAAATACCCTGAAGCCAATTCCTCTCTATTAAACAGAGAGATGTATCAGAACATGATGCTTAAGGAAACACAAGCTGCATTGCAATCCTCACAGCATCTCCTCAAGCGCTCTGAATAACTCACCCTTTGGGTTGCAATATTCATGATTAAAGCAATGCAAGTGTGCGCATTGAAAACATGAAAGACTGTGTTTTTCCAGTCGGGCCGATGTGATTGGCAAGAACAATTATAATGAGAGGTTGATTACATATCTGTTTCTCCAGAGGAGAGTTTTAGGGAAGACTTAAGCACTTGTTGGGGTTACATGTGTTTTGCTTGTATTACAACATTCTAGTTTTCACATCAAAGGAATGTTTTTCCTTATTTAAATCCAATGGGAATGAGCAGGGAATATATTATTTACTTGCAGTTTGTGAAACATGTAGGCAATCATTTGTAACTAAGCACTCTAAGAAAAAGGGAAAAAGATTCATCAGGTTCATCTGTCAGCGCTGCGTGTGTCATCTCCACTGTCTTGTGTAACTGCATTTCAGACCCAACTATCCTCACACCTCCTCTTCCTCTTTCCTCCCTCAGCTCTTCCATGCCTACCCACCGGCCATGTCTGGCCTTCCGCCCGTCCTCCCCCCCGAACGGGCCCTTCGGCTCGCTACAAGGCGCCTTTCAGCCCAAGGTAAGACACACAGGGACACCAACACACACCCACGTCATTACACACATCTACAGAAAACTTGAAAACAGGAGTTATTTACAGATGATTGTTTTATCCATCTCTGGTGCTCTCTAGACCTCCAATCCACTCGATGTGTCAAGACCTGGAGGCGTCCCACACACATTCTTACAGAAGGACCCCAGGGTAAGACCTCACACACACACAACAACTCACACACATGCTAATAGACAACACTCACAGGGGTCTCAAACTCAAGGCCCGGGGGCCAAATCCGGCCCGTGACTTCATTTCACGTGGCCCCGCAAGAGCTTGCAAAGAATATAATACGTTTATTATACGGTTACATGCCACTTTACAGAAGCAGGTTGCCCATAAACTACATGTCCCACAATGCATCTCGTTTTGTGACATGCGCGCTGAAGAGACTTGCAATTATTTGCCCTGGACTTCTGCTTTCAGACGTAGTTAATTACTAAATTATTATCCTATCTGATAATAATCCAATTCAGAGGCAATAATGTAATATAATACATTATTTTATATATATATTATATTTTTATTTTATTTTATTTACAACCGGCCCTTTGAATGCAACCTTTATGCGAATGTGGCCCGCGATGAAATTGAGTTTGACACCCGTGTAGAGGTAGCCTTAAGATCCTCTGTATGTTTGCATAAGTCTGAGTCATCAGGTGGAACTTTTCAACAAAATAAATGTGGCTATGTCACACTGCAAGCCTTAGTGCCAAATATACATTTGACATAAGACAGTGTCAGCCTGCAAATTTGTCAGCAGATGATGATTAGATTTGTGTGGAGAAATGGTGGCTACCTTTATTCAGATTTCATCCAGAATTTCTGCCAGGTGACTCCCGCCAGTGGATAACTAACTAAATGTTGATCTAGTGACCTAAAGGTTGTATAAATTCCAATGTGACTGTTTGACTGGGATCACCTTTCAAAAAGTTAATCTGGATTAAGGACCACATATGAAAGTGACAATAAAAAGATTTGAAGAGGTTCATTGGGATGAGTTTTGGACCCTTTTCCCCAAAGTGAAGTTGTTATGGATGTTCATTTAGAAAATAATTAGAAGTGATTTGATTGACGCCAAAACAACTCAAAAATAACCTGTTCATTTCCCTCCTGCAGCTAACGGATCCATTCCGGCCCGTTCTCAGGGTGAGTGCTCACTCTCTGCACTTACACACAATAACAGCCATGATGCATGAAGGGGTTTTTGCTAATGGAGTAGATGCTGTCTTTATTAAAGCTGCAAATGCATGCGTATTGTACTAGTTTATCACCAAAAAAACGACATATGTAGAAAATATCATTAAAAAACGACATAGTATAGTATGTAGAAAGAAATCTGAATAAAACGACATGTCGAAAATAACTAAATAAAAACCGACATAGTATATAGTATATTGAAAATAACTTTTTTTTAAAACGACAGTATAGTATGTCGAAAAATATCAGAAAAAATACACAGATAGTATGTCGAAAATATTTAAAAAAAAGACATATGTCATAGTATGTCGAAACTATCAGAAAAAACAAAGACTATAGTAGAAAAAGATAGTAAAGTATATTGTATATTTCAGGAAGCATCACAGCATAGCATGTGGGAAATATCAGAAAAGAGATATAGTAGTCTTGTATCTGCCTTTTAATGGGACAAGCGCATTATTAAGAGCCAATGTTGAAATACCAGTGCTTCCTATATATTTGTAATAGATGAAGACAATGTAGACTTCTCCACTGTTTATTCTGTTGATTAGTATCAGTCCCACTATCACTGTGCTGATGTGTGAGAGTAATGTTAACATGTTTTTGTCTTGTTCCCATAGAAACCAGGGAAATGGTGCGCCATGCACGTCCACATCGCCTGGCAGATATACCACCACCAACAGAAATTAAAGGTGAGGACTCATCTGACAAAGTTTACCGTTTCCCAATTCCATGCTTTTCTCTTTAGCAACCCTCTTTTATACAGGAAATATATCAACATGGGTGCAAGGGCAATTCAACCGCAACTTCAGAATGCAGTTCAACTCTACAGCTTTTGTTCAATAATTGTTTTATTTACTGAGGTGTATCACCTCAATCCCTTCTCTGGTTACAGATGTATTCTTTATTTGAAAACGTTTGTGATAGTCTTATTGTAACACTTAATAACAACACATGTGTTAGTTGAATTCTATAGAACATCAGTAAAGACTGACTTATATTCTCACCATTACTTAAGCAGCTTTTCACAAGTTCAATAAATCCATCAAATGTCCTTTTTGCAATGCATTGTGGGAGAAAAGAGCACATTGACATTATAGTGAAATCTGTATTTTTTAGAATCAAAATACTTTATTAATCCCAGAAGAAAATGAAGTTGTGTGACTGTTGCGCCATATAAATAAATACATATTTATGCAAACATAACGTCCTCCACAGCACAGGGGCGCTTTTCTCCATAAACCCGGAACCAGCTCTTCTCCTTCGTCTCGTCCTCTGTGTCCTTCTCCAGATTTCTGAGGTCTGGAGTTGTTCTGAACCCCCCATGCTAGCCTGCTCAGCGTGATCAGCTGTCCCTGCTGTAAACAGGCGTCTGTGCAGTCGTTTAATAACAGTGGCGTGAATGCACAAAAGCAACAACTTTACATGTATTACTCATACAGACCTGGACGAGGCCACCGTTCCGTTGCTGACTTACAGTAGTTGAACTCAATATAAAATGACTGTTATCCACCGCAGTGTGTAAGGGGTTTTACATGTGTTCTCTGTCCTCTGCTCTCTTCCAGCAGCAGGCGCAGGTCGACCCTCACAAGCTAGACTTCGGCCTGAAGCCTGAGTTCCTGAGTCGGCCTCCGGGCCCCAGCCTCTTCGGCCCCATCCATCACCCCTCAGATTTGGCACGGCCTGCAACACTGTTCTCCGCTGCAGGTGAGTGTGTGTCAGAGCTCTGGGGAGACAGATTGATGGATGGTTAGCAACAGTTACTCTCTGACACATGGCAGCAGCCTGTCACTTCCTGCTGTTCAGAGTGAGGAGGCTTTTATTATTGTTAACAAGGTCAGCTGTGAACAAGCCAAGACAGACAAAACTGTTAGTATTGGTATTCAATTAGCCAACTACTGAAAAAGAACTGGGCATAGGCCAAATATTAACATAGCTATGAACAAACATAACTAACCCATGGTCAATTTATATATATATATATATATATATAGCTTATTAAAGAATGTTCTTGATAAAGGTTTTAGAAAGGTAAAAAAGCTTTCATTGGTTAGGATTGCTATGCTAAATAACTGTTCAATACTAAACCTTTGACAGATGTTTATTTCGCTCACTCCTCAGGTCCCACACACCCGTCAGCAGGTCCTTTCGGGCATCCGGCCCACCATCCTGGAAACTTCCTGGCCCCAGCATCTCACTTAGGTAAGACGATCTCTCAGTTCACTTGATCTGAAAAATGTAAAAAAGGATTTGATTGTAACCATGGAAACACGTGGCGTCTCCCTACAGAACATTTCAATCGGCCCACAAACTTTGGAGGACTAGGGACCCTCAGTTCATCGGCCTTCGGGGGACTGGGCAATCCAGCACTAAGTGAGTTTTACTGTTGGTTAGCACACAGTCGCTATGGCTGCTCTCATGGTTGCTTTTGTACTGTTCCCAATCTATTCATCAAAGTTTGAGAGTTATAGTTGCTCATGCTGAGTTAAAATATAAGCAGAATATCATTTGAGAACTGGCATTTGAAAATTCAAGTTGTCGAGATACGCATTTAACTTGGGTCTTGTTTTTCCACGTGTTGAAAACCTAACCGCTGCCAACGCCATGTTCGGACTTAAAGAGGGCCCCAACGCACAGCAGCACTTCAACGGTGGCCATCAGGAGCCGTGGAACCGCCTGCACCGCACCCCGCCCTCCTTCCCCACACCCCCCCCCTGGCTGAAGCCTGGAGACCCCGAGAGGAGCGCCTCGGCCAGCTCGCTTGAGAGGGACCGAGACTCTGACAAACGGGACTCGCTGGGCAGTAAAGACGACAAAGACAGGTGGGTGATGAAAGGGAGTTTGGGAAAGTATTTAGATTTAGTTGGATCAGATTTGTAGTTTTTTTGTTTACATTTAGTTTGGCTTATTTCAAATAAAAATAAAATTGAAAGATCAGGTAATTTACTGGTACTGATGGACTTTGTTTATGCTTCTAGGGACTCTTTGGAAAAGCGCCATACGAGCCATCCGTCCCCGGGGCCAGTCAACCCCATCAGCCTTCTGGGCCACAGCCGGCCCCCTGAGCAACACAGGAACCACCTGCCCCCCCCCTGCTGGGGAGATCCAGAGGGACAAGGAGACCAAGGCCAAAGACAGAGAGAGGGAGCACTCAGACTCCTGGAAAGACAATGGCACAGATGAGCATAAGCTCAAAGACAACCAGCACAGCGACAAGGACACACCTGTCATCCACGACGGCCGGGTGTCGGAGGACAAAGTGTCCAACAGGGGGACGCCATCGCCCTACGTCCGGCAGACCAGCCTAGAGCGTCCCAACGGCGGGCTGAGCCGGGACGTCCTGGAGAAGAAGGGGGAGCTGCCGTACGAGCACCAGAAGAGGAGCAGTGAGCTGAAGGTGAAGGAGGAGCGGAAGGAGGAGCGGAAGGAGGAGCGGAAGGAGGAGCAGGATGCAGCGGCAGAGAGGGCCAATGAGCATCTAACACAGGCCCCGCCCACACCAAACCTCCACCCTCCCTCGTCAATGCCTATGCCCATGAGCATGGCTAGCGTTCACTCCATGAACAGCATCAGTGGTCTCGAGAGGACTCGAATGGTGGCGCCCTTCATGGGTATCAGCCCCATCCCAGGGGCCGACAGGTTCCCTTACCCTGCCTTCCACTGGGACCCAATGAGAGACCCCTACAGGGGCCTGGACATTCACAGGCGGGACCCTTTGACCAGGGATCTGTTGCTAAGGAACGACCCTCTGCACCGGCTTACAGCGCCTCGACTTTACGAGGCGGAGCGCTCGTACCGGGACCGAGAGCCTCATGACTTTAACCGTGAGCACATGCACGCTCTCGCCCTGGAGCAGAGGAGGGAGCACGAGCGCGCCCACATGGAGGAGCGCGAGCGCCTCAACATGCTGAGAGAGGACTACGAGCATGGCCGCCTCCACCATGCAATGCACCATCCGGCCCTGGACGGACACCTCCCCCACCCGGCCCAGGGCCTCATGGCCCCCGGACTCCCAGGCATGCACTACTCCAGGGTCAGCCCCTCGGCTGCAGCGATGGCCGCTGCCGCCGCCGCCGCCCATCAGAACGGCATCATGAACAAAACACCACCCACCGCCTCTCTGAGTGCCCCGCCCCCTCTCATCCCCTCACTGGGGGCCCGGCCCGGCTCCCCCAGACGGACTACCCCCCTGGCCACAGATATCAGAGACAGAGCGGCTCACAAAGACATCGAGGCCCGGTGAGCCTCATCTCACTGAACTCCACTAAGCACTTAGCTTTGGGCAAAGCAAGACTGTAACATAGCTGTGAATAACTTAAGTGGGCAGAGACATGCCCACACTACGAAATGTTTTTGTATAAAACTACAAAGAGACAGTAATCATGGAACAAAAAAAGATTTTTCAAAGATGTTTTCCCGGTTTGCTCCAGCTTTTTGTGTGCATTCTCCCTCTTGTGACGCGGAGTAAGACTGAAGACTTTTGGAATGTACTTTAGCACTGACAGACAGCAAAGTGTGTAGATAATATGTACAGTCGCTGTGCTCACTCTTTATGGATTAAAATCATGGTACAAATATGCAAAAGGGTGTTTTGAAAGCTTTACTTTGAACACATGTAAATAGAGGAGTATTACAGCAGTGATTCAGAATGTGCTTTTTGCTATTTCCTTCATTTTATTTTGGTGGATGCAAATGTTGCATTGTACCAGAAACCCCATATTCAACTATGCAACAAATGCCTGGGCTCCCTTTCTAAAAGCTCGCCTTCTCATTACTACTGACTGTGTAACAATACAGGACAACAAGCTGTATTCTCTCCACAACTCAGACACACAGGTCCACGCAAACACATCAAGCTTTAACCCATTCAAAGGAACCATTTGGATTTAACAAAACGTTTTGAGAATGACTTTTTCAAACATGATTAATTGTGGTGACAATCCTAGAAACAGCTAATTCAAGTAAAACGATTTATATTGTAAAAAGCCAGCAGCACAAATGTTAACTCTTTTTCTCACTCAGTTCTAACCGGTGTTGTTCTGGGGAGAATGCAGCACATTAAACATCACTACAGCACATGTGTAAAGTACATGTTTTGGAAATAGGTTCTGTTGGTCAAACAGTGTATTAAAGTGCTTTCCTGAGTTGTTGTACTTACAAAATCAAAAGACAAAAAAGCAAGTCTAAACTATGGACCGTTTGTTTCTAACGAGCAGAGATCTATTTTAGTAGTCCACTGAAGGTTTAGTTGTGCGCTTCAAACTCTGTGATATCATGTCGTGCAGTGTTTTTTAATCTAACAGAAAAAGGTCCACCGGAGCCATAGTGGTTAGTCGATGCATATTGCAAAAAGATTGTTCAATGACATTTGTTTTGCTGTTACCCATGTACAGGGAAAACAAGTGAAGTCTTTCTAGATCATGTACACAAATGAGAAAAAAATGAAGCGACTGAATCTTCAGCATGCTCCTCATTTAAACTTGTGTTATGTAAATTGTGCCATGTTATTAAAAAATGTGTACTAACTCTGTCTGTGGGGCTTTTATTCCTCCACCTACTGAGCTGAGTAAACAGGCAATATTTCTTTTTGACAACGCTTACACAGTTAATGACTTTCCACATTAGACACCCAAGGAGGATAAACTACCTTGGGTGTCTCTCACGTCAGAAGTATTTTAAGTTCTAATTATAAAGTAGATTCTGTCACTTGATAGTCATTTATAATCATGTTATATTATTTGCCTGAAGACCAACAAGTGTCTCATTCCTCATGTCTGCTGAGCGGTAGGTGCTGACTTACAAGAAATTGCTTGGTAATGGTAAAAGAAAAAGGCAGAAGAAGAATACATCACACCACGCCAGCTATTGGACTTGTGCTCGGTTCAATAACAGTGCTTTAAACATCAGCAGCCTTCACTGGTGAATCATGGCACGGCACTTGTGTATTCCTCAGAGGAAGCAGGAGTTATTGACAATCCCATTACACTGAATAAAAACAGCATTCATGCACCCCTTCTCTGATGGATGTTTGGCACTGAAGCACCCGGGTCATGCATCAATCAAGTGTTGGCTCCATTCGTCACTAGTGGGAAATGTGGATTGCCTGGATTTCCTCCTGCCAAGTAATGCCTGCTGCTCCAGGGATCAACACTCACTTTCCTTTCAGACCTGATGTGCTGTCAGTGCAATATGTGGTAACTCCTGCTTTAGACCAGGAGGGGGCGCCAAACTGCAACAAAGACACTCATAACTGCTGCCAGAGAAGAGGTCATGATGAAACGACCATCTAACCTTGGTCTGCATGTTATGGTTCATTACATTTAGACCACAACAATTAGCACAGTAATGACAAGGCAAGCAATGGTTCCAGCTTCTCAAATGTCTTTTTCTTCTGATATTGTACACATAATACAATCAAATCAAGCTTTAATTATTGTCTGGTTTTAGCCTAAATAGAATTCATTTATATTAGGAACTTTTGGTTGCTTAAAGCAAGACATTGGAAACATAAGGAAAGCATTTTCAGATTTGTTTTAAAGATCAAACAATTGACCATTAGTCGAGAGAAAATGTGTATAAATCAATAATGACAATAATCAAAATCACAAAAATAATAACTGATAAATATTTGTTTTAACTATTTAGCATTATCAGTTGAGGGTGAAAATGCATATGCAATTAGCAAATCGGTTATGCTAAATACATTTCAATTAGCTTGTTATGTCCAACAACAGAAAACAAAGATATTCATCTTATTATCCCAGAACATGTTATAAAGAACATCTTCACACTTCAGACGTTAGAACCACGACCATCCTTTTTGCTTGACCGTTGACCGATGGCTGTTGCAGAAATGTAACTTGTTGATCAATTGATCATTTCAGCTCTGTTTCATGTCACTGTAATAACTTTCTCATTCCAGCCTGGGCAGCAGTTCAGAGATTAGAGTGCAGGATAGTCGTTTACCTCAGTCAGGAGGTCCCTTTAAACTCTTCATCACAGCTATTGTGTTCTCCTTCAGCCACAGCTGCAATCTGCTCCTATCAGCAATTTCTGGAACCGCCTAATCCAAACAGTAACCAAGAAAATCCTAAACGGTCTGAGTAAACTGCTTTTGGATGTTGCTACAAATCCTTCCTCCACTGGACGGACCCTGGCTTTCAGCCTCCGCCACAGGTTTAATATCTCTAAGCTTCGTCCCTGGATATGTCCCGTCTGCACATCCTGCCAGCAGAGACACAGCGCAGGGCTGGGCCTCGCTCCGATAGGCAAACAAATACCAACAGATTCTAATACTGGAGGATCCTACAATTCCCATTATTTCTGTGGCAAAGGTACACAAATTGAGCATCAAGTTTGAGCATTCACAACAATGTAATATCCCCGAAGCTACTCATTCAGCCAGAGTGATTATAATTACCCTAAACTGCAGCCACATTTATCGTTATCCAGAATCCCATGAAGTCACAGCCTGGAAGCGATAGAGAAAGCGTTAATGTGCACAGAGAGAAGCTATCCACTGTGTGATAGACAGAGGCTTCTGATTAATGAGCTCTGACAGCAGGGGGTCCGATGGGGTCCGATGGGCTTTCAGTGCAAATGGGATCCTGAGAATGTAACTTCTTTATCAAACAGCACACTGACAACTGACAACAACAACAATAACAGAGAGGCCTGATGAGACAAACACAACAAAGCCACTCTGCTGTTTACAGATCACTTAATGATGGATGCTTTTACTCCATGGATTACAGACGTTTCATGTAGTGGGTCTCCTCGCTGCCAATGTTTTTGGAATATTTCAGAATCTTGAAACGTCATGATTTCTTTGTTTAGGATTGGTGTGGTTTATTTGTATGGTTAAAAACACCTCTTGTGTTGTTTTAAGATGCAATTTAGGTTTTTTTGTAGATTACATTTGAATAAAAAGGCCCATCACAGCTCCATGTAGCATCTTGAAATGACTTGTTTCCAAACAGTCCAAAATGAAATGATAGAAGACTAAGAACATTTGCAAATATTTAAATTTGGAAAGTTGAAGTCAGTGATTTTTTTGCATCTACCCCTAAAAAATGACTTCTCTTTTACTAAGAGGGTTTTTTGTCCATTAAATAATTTCAGCTCTACTATAAAAAAGGCAAAGTAAGCATATTGTGTTATAATCTTGGATCAATAAAATGGGTTGTGCTAAAATGGTGTGTGTTGGTCACTTTAATCTTGCAACTGGTAAAGGTAAAGCTCTTTTTAATATTTATTTTTATACAGCTGGGTAATTTCATTAAAAAAAATAAAAGCTGTAAAATAATATTGGAAAGCATTTTCAATAAAAAGTACAATATTTCCCTCTGAGTTGTAGTATATTGGAAGTATAAAGTAGCATAACATGGAAATACTTTATGGTAAGAACAAGTACTTCACATTTGTACAAAGGATAGTAATTGGATACTGGATTGGATAATTGATTTACATCTGAAACTTCTTTAAAGGAAACGTTATTTATTTACATGTCACCTGTACACTCATAAGCATGTCTCTTTGGTCATGTAAGTAGCCTTCTGAACACTAGGTGGCAGCAGAGCACACTCCCACACTGTGAGGTGAGACAAAGGAGCCACCAAGGGAGTTTCAGAGGGAGGTACACAGTGGCACAGTCACTATTTGTCCTGAGAGAGGAGAACCAGTTTGGCAGGTTCACTTCCTGTGATGGCAGCATCATATGTTTGGTATTTACCTAGCTTCCAGAGAACACCGTCGTCATCATCACACATGCTGTCAAACTGGAAGAGCCACGACTCTCCCTTGGGTGTCTCGTTCTTATGTTTGAGCTCAGCTAAGAAGCAAATAAAGCCACGGTCCTCGATGTCAGCTGTCTGACGCCTGAAGCCTGGAATTCATCCCAAAACTGAGAGTCATCCGTCACATAACTGATAGCACACACCTCTCTCTGAGCTCACATGAAATCAGCAAACAAGAACACCTGACACCTCAATGCTTTTGTAAACAAAACCTGTCTCTGGGAAATGACATGCAAAACGCAGAGTATCATATACCATCAAAGGAATGGCACTCCCTGGCACCTGCAGATATTCTGTCTTTCTTCCTAATCATACAGTACATACCATGCATTACCTCCATCTCCTTAATCCAATGTACAACTGCACTGGTTCTGGCTAATCAACCACCCTTTTCCCCTGAAAGAAAACAATTATGTGGGAATGCTCATAGTCTTTTCTCCCTGCTGACAACAGTGCTAATCACATCCAAACAAACACACTCAGACGCTACTAAAAATACTCGCCTGTTTATAAATGGGCAGGCATCCCACTCTCGGTGGTAAAATTCCCCTGGTGTTTCCACTCTCCTGAGAAAAAGCCTGTAAACATAAGCGGGCCAGTACCACTGTCGACTCCTCTACTGGGATTAAGCTGATGCTCAGCCCTCACTAACAAGAGTTCATCCATTCATCATTAGTTTAGTGGTTGATGTTACATTCTGGAAAGGATGAGATCAAAAGAGCAAAAGCTGGCCTCAAAAATGAAATGCTGTATTAGTGCACACAGCAGATCCAGGGAAATTAGCATAATGCTTTAGACATACTGTACGTGTCCAATCATCTTTTACTCTGCCTGCACACAGTGGTCAGAATGAGACTGCTGTGCTGTTGGAGCCCTTTTCTGAAGAGAAGATGAGGCTTCAGATATAATATTTGCTTAAACTATTACGTAAACGTATTCTGACACCAGGTTCAAGCCCAAAGCAGCTGTACGCCCCTTAGCAAAATACACGTTTGTTTTATTGCCTCTGATAGATTCTTGTGATCCACCCAAATCATGTTTTCACTGTCCATGTGTTGTTTGTTGTCTGAGGTATTCTAGAGGATAACTAGCTGCTCTGGAGAATGTAAAGATGTCACAACACACAATCTAAAGAAGATGGAAGTACGCTAAAGAAGATCTGTGTCAAACATACTTGAAAAACAGGATATGCACAGGAAAACAAACACTAGTGAAGCCTTTCTGCAAGCAGGAATGAAAACAGTAATGTTCTCACAGCCCTGACCTTCTAAATGCAAACACACAGCTCTATTGTGACATTAGAAAGCAGAGTAGAACTGTTCACAACTGATTAAGGCAAAAGCCTTTTAATTCAACAGCACCCGGGAGGCCTTCAGACATGTTGCATTTACTCTACTTGTTATGTAATCCCGCTTCTCAAACAAGATATCCAAGGTTTATCATGCTGACCCAGATATTTTCTAGGCATGAAAACAATGCTACTTAATCTCATAGAGTCATTCTTCACCAGTTTAGGGCGACCTTCACACGGTCCATGCAGCAGGGCCTCATTAGCCGTGAAATACAGACGGATGAACTTTAATTATTGCACTTGTTCGTCCTGTACCAGAACATTTCAGTCAGCCAACTCACGTGGAACGCATTATTATTTGAATGCGGAGTATACAGAGTTTATATTGGGTGTCTAGGCTCTGACCTTCTCATTTTGCAGGTGCATTAACCACCAAACGCAAAATGATGGGCTCAGAACAGTCTCATAATACACAGAAGGATTCACACTTGTATTTCATGATCCGCAAAAGGATTCACACTTGTATTTCCGGATCCACACTTGTGTTTTTCAATTCACACACAAATGGGTTCCGTTTCATATACATGTAAATAAAATCCAAATACAGAAAAAAGTTTTACATATGTATTTTTGATCCTCACATATTTGTTTTCCGTTTAAAACCTCTGAACCTGCAAACCGCTTTCTGTGCATGGATCGCTGTGCATTCGTGTGTGGGTTTTTTGAGACTCCCCTGACGGTCACCCGATTCGTACTTGTAATTGTTTCTATCTATAGCCAATCAGATGTCTCCTTCATTCTAAGCCAATCACATGAGCGCGTCCCCACTAGGGTATGATTTATTGCGTTCATGACACTTCATATACGCATTTTGCGCTGTCCGGAGCAGGGTTTCCGCAGACAGAATTTATTTTACCGGACAAATTAGAAACTTACCGGTCATGTTTCAATAATAATAATAATAATAATAATAATAATAATAATAATAATAATAATAATAATAATAAGAAGAAGAAGAAGAAGAAGAAGAAGAAGAAGAAGAAGCAGAAGAAGAAGAAGAAGAAGAAGAAGAAGAAGAAGAAGAAGAAGAAGAAGAAGAAGAAGAAGAAGAAGAAGAAGAAGAAGAAGAAGAAGAAGAAGAAGAGTGCAGAGTGCAGAGTGCAGAGTGCAGAGTTTCCGTTAGCAGGTAATTACCGGACTATGACCGGATATGGCTAATAACACGGGAGTAACGGATCCTCTCTTTTCCTCTCTCCCTCCCTCTCTCCTGACAGCCCATCATGCAGCTCGCTAAAACTTCACTCGTGATTATGTCCATATCGATCAGATCCAGCTCTCCTGATCGGCCTTTATAGAGAGCACCAATCAAACTATTAAGAGTGAATATCGCCGATAATGACCGGCGGGGCTCCCCCCCTGTCTAGCACTGATCGATTAGGCTAAGCTAACCTGTAGCTGCTCCCTCCACACTCACAACAACTTCATACAGACATAAATAAAGCAGCTGTATTCGCCATACAGGAAACACACATTTAAGGCTGGTGCCCCACGGGAAATGGTGTAGCTAATGAAATGATTAATGGCAAATGTGCTTCTGTTAAAAGGCAGCCAATACACTTGTCAACCTGCACCCTAGTGGAAATACATAAGCAGCATGAGCCCTTTTGTTTCAACAAATTAAAATACACCTGTAAAAAAAGTCAAAATGTCTGACGCGAAAAAGTCCTCTTGAGAGCAAAAACGACACAACTTCCTCTCAGTGACACAGGTGCATTGGGTGATGAAGAACTAAGGAAATCCACAAAACAATTGTCAAAACATGTATTAACCTAACAACAGTATAAAAGCATCACAAAGCACCCGTAAAATAAACAAAGGAAGAACAAACGCGCTTAGCCGCTACAAGAACTTAATTCAACCCTATCCAATGTAGGCCCTTCTTAAAGCAGCTAGCATAGCAGCGAAAGCTAGCAAGCAAACATTTCAGCATGTCTGTTAGACATAAGCAATACTTTCAAAACACAAGCAAGGACAAAAAGCCAAGACATTTTTAGCACAAGTAGTAAGTAAAGACTTACCTACGTGGAGTTAAGCGGTGACCCCGGAATCTGTACAGAGAGTCGCGGCTAACGACGACGGGCGTCAACGACGGGCCCCCGCAGCATGGAGTCTGTTTGAACAAATCATCCTGTAGCACGCACTGGGCAAACGTACATAAAACTGGCCTGCACGGTGCACCAGAATTCATTACGTAATAAAAGAATAAACGGTGAATAAAAAAAAAAAATGTGTTGCCTGGCAGCTGTAGACCTCATTAAGCTTCATGACTACAACTCTGCTTGTGTGACGTATTGGATTCAACCTTCCCAATGAATCCTGTCTGCTTCCTAAACCTTAAATTCAGTCTTGTTCAAATAAAAAATGTCTTGGGTTTTCCTGACTTGAACTGCAGCCAACAAGTGGACACACAAACAACCCATGTCTGCAAATATAAAGAAATACACATTAGTAGGCTATGTGTTGTTAATGTGGTCAGAAAGGTTTTTAGTCAAGGATATTCGCCGAATGAAGCCCACCTGTAAACCATAACAATATCATTTTGAGGATGACAACATAAATCTCCTCATCTCTTAAAAAGGCTCACAGACCAAAATTGATCATTATAGTATCACTACAGGGTTTTGACGAATTAACAGCAACATGTCAAGTCTGTGGTATAGCTAGACCGGCCATTAATATGGTGAAGCTTATAATATGTACAATTTACTCATACATCATCATGGTCATTTTAATATATGTTTTGTAATGCAGTATTGGCTTATGCTTTATTGTGAAGTGTTCGTGTTATTTAGTTTTCTCAGTATCCACAAGCAACATCATTTTAAAAACCTTTGTATGAAGTGCAATAGGAATCTAATGTATATTGACAACAAAACAAAAATGTCAAAATGTATTATATTCTATTTACTCTATTAGATGTAGTTTGTTTAAGTGAGAATAGTGTTTGCTTTAATTCCTGGCAATACAAAATCCAGACTACATTTTTTAATGGGAATTGCACAACGATGAATAACCAGAAAATGACATTTCCGGGCAAATGTATACTCGGCAGTGAAAATGTTTGCTTTATGCACCACTGAGCAAATTTCCTAGAAATGAATGTGAGCCCTCTTTCAACGCTTTATCCCATTCTCTTTTATACTTCCAAACCCAGTACCAAGCTTCAATCTCATGCTGCACCTGTGACATCTGGAGTGCTGCATGGAGGGGAGGATTCAGTCTGTGAAGGTGGCCTGAAGTACGTGTCCAGCATGAAGAGAAACATTGTCTAATTGCTGAGCTGAAAATAGCCTGAGATAGGGGGGGGTGGTTGCTCTGCTGAAGGAAAAGGGATTGCCCCATCCTGTTAAATCACCACCTTGACCTTTGCCCTCACTGTGGCCACCAAGGGTAATGCTACTGACATGGATACACACGGACAGCACTAACACGTATGAACACATACACGGGCAGACACTGGAAGACACACATTCGATATATCACTGACATCACTGTGGTAATAATAGAGATGACCCCAATCATCAGAGGGAGAAAAAAGGGAAACTCAGCCCCATTCCCTTGCCAAGGCTACATTTTATTGCTGGCCTCCATTGCACCTTCTTGATGACATGGCATTGGAGGATGATCACCTATAATAGAGTCCAGCCGAGGTGCAGATTAAAAGTACAAATCACATTGTAAACGACTGAGTGGAGTTGCACTGTGTAACCTCCATCTTGGTCTTAAACCAAGGTGCTCCTCTGGTTCTAATCTCTCATCTTAAATGATGAGAAGAAGATAAGAAAAGATCAAAGGAAGTGAGAGTGTAGACTACAGTATATCAGTGAGAGATATTGAACCGAATGTCCGGCCTCTGAACCTTCTTGTATTCTCCTCTCTTCTCCAGCAGCATATGGCAGCAGGTGGGGGAGCATCTCTGAAGATGTTAATTTCCCCACAAGCGGTGTGTCTCCTGTGGTAAGGAGCCAAGTGCTGCTCTCTCTTTTACTCACGCTACACGCAATGTGAATAAAATGTCACATTTGCTGATGTGCGTCATCTCACTGATCCATGAAACTCTCCAGACAAAGTCTCGTCAGAGAGAGGGGGATCTTGATATAACATGATGTTCTTGGACTGAGTCTAATCTCAGCATGCATCCACAGCCACAACCTACTTCTCCCTAGAGCACAGAGGGGAAGGTCATCCATCAAAAGTCACATATTAGTCATAGACATGTGAGCAGCGAAGGGTCGAAATAGTGACCCAAAACGATGCTGAGATGCAGCAGGCGTAGAGGTTGGCCCTTAACAGATGACTCCATATCGACCAAAGGAAGGACAGGAGAGGTGGGGAGGGAGGGATGTCGGATGCTGTGCCAGAGCTCTACTCCACCCAGGCCGGGAGATGGGGAGGACTGACAAATTAGTGCACAGCAGCTGGGTAGGCCTCCTGAGAAATCTGGGCTGTCTGCAGGCGTGGCAGACAAAGTGGGAAGATTGGCTCAGGTTGGACTCGACTCCCTCTCTGCAGAATATCCTCCGCTGTCTCCAGCCACAACATGCAGGTTGTTCAAGGCGATGTAAGGTTGAGTGCCGTGAGTGTTTGCATGGTGACACATTGATGTTGTGCCTCCTTCTCCGATTCCTTTTCATTTCACATGGCACAGTGACTGTGCATTTAAAGATCAGACTGTCAGCTTTAATTTAACAACAGTCACACAGACTGGTTGCGATGTTAAAATAACTACACATCTATTTGCCTGCTCAGCCTCCCACATGTGTTATAATAATATTATGATCATTAAAGGGATATTTCGGATTGCTCTAAGTGGGGTTGTATGTCAGTGTATAACCTATAGCTTGGAGCAAAATGACTAGCAGCACAGAAGCTAGGCTGTATTGATGTAGAGAGGGGCTGCAGTAAAAAGGATTTTAGCCATCTGAAACAAATCAATATCTGTTAAAGTAAACACTATATTTAAAATATTCTTACAACCTAAACTAGTAATCAGACAGCCCTTGTTCCATTCTCTCGCCAAAGCTGCAGGTCTACCGCTGCCTTGAGTGGTTAGATTGTATACTTTGGTGTTTAACAGGGTTTTGGAATCACCCAAGTCACCGAATAACACAAGCAACTAACCAATCGAAGCAGCACTAGACCTGCAATGTAGCATCAACATCTAGTGCTGCTAAATAAAGCGGAAGTACCAAATTTGTATTTAACTCATGCCTCATATTCAGGCATAAAGTTGTGCATAATTAAGGGCATGGCCACTTTGAGTGACTTATGGGTGCTATTTCAGGGTTGCTAGCCACTAGCTGTCTGCTCGGTGCCCACTTTAAGCTTGACAACATCTCTTCAGAAACCTGTGGGCAACATCACAGAGATTACACACCGTATTCTAGTCAGTCCATTCCAGAAATTCCTGTGTTCTACAAGGTTAAATAAGGTTATTATCAATGGACTCAATGGTATCTTTGGCGAGAGCACATAAAAGTAGATGGTTATCATAGTTAAATAATTCAAAATATAGCTTGATATCTATATGTTTTAGGTGGCTACATTTAGAAGCTGCCCCAATCCACAGCAGTACACTGTTCAGCTTCTATGCCAATATTCCTTTTTGTTTCTCTAAACTGGGGGTGTGCCAACTACCATCTCCTGAAGGTAATAGGCTGGCTAAGGATAAGTACCTCATTCAACCCCTCTTCAAACAATCCAAACTATCCTATCCTACTACAAGAATGCTGAAAAGAAAGATAAAGAGAATTTTACACCCAAATGAATGGCTTTTAGAATTATTCCAAGATTACTGCATCTATCTAAATACTGCTGTAACAGAAAATAGAGGGACAAGGTCCAAAAATAGCTCTTGCTACCCAGTCAATTATCCAATGTAGCTGCAAAAGCTTACAATCACATCATAATCTGTGTCATATTACATTCAGAGTGCTATGAGTGCCGAGCCAAAATGTTAATGTACTGCTGTGCCAACGGAGATGATGGAGCCCGCCCTTTATACATATGCATCTTCCTCTATCCTACCCAGAATTCCCCCTGCAACCCGCTCCCAACCTGGCTGAGGTTTCTAAAAATGGCAGAAAGCTTAACGTCTGTGACAGCAGACGTCATACTGGAAGAGAGCGACTTTCATGAGACCCATGCTTTTAGAGGTCTCTTTTGTTAGCAGGGAGCGAATCACGCTTAACAAGATAAATCATCCCGCTAGCAGCCGGCTTAGACTGTGTACAACCAGATAAGGTTGCCAAGGAAACCCTTCTGGAGAACCAATGAGCTTTTTTTTTTTGCCATACCAACCTCCTTGATCTGTGCAAACAATTAATACCTTACCCAGGCAGAAGGGAGGGAGCCGGGGAAGTGGGAGGCAGGCACAAATCCCCAGGTGCTTAGCACAACACTCTCTCCCTTCAGCTATGTGAATGAGGACATGAGGTAAAAAAAAATAATACCACAAATGGATATTGGGCTGGAAGACACTGAGGGATGATGTATGATTCATTGTACATTAATTCAATGAGAACAGCCTTTAGTCCATAAATCTAATCTGCACACAGGAAGTAGCACATATCGCTAATATCCTTTTAATGAATGTTTTTGAATGCAGGGCCATAAAAGTGCCATTATACCCTGCCACATCCATTAGTAGGGAGGTTGTGATTGTGCAGGTAGTATCACTGCAGCTGAACAGACCCGCGCAGAAGTGAACCCCTGATGTGCAGAGCTGCTGGGGAGCCATTAGAATCCACAAGGGACTCAGACTGGCCACAGATCAATGCTCTGGGGCCCTATCTATTACTGACATCCAATTATAGCAATGGACGTCCGCTTAGCACTGCTACTAAGTGCTTTAGTCTTTTTATTGACTACCTGTCAGCAGCCTGCACACAGTGGAGCTATTGGCTGATAATCGATCTATCCACATGTCAAGATAACCAGCATGTATTTAAGTGTATAAAGAGTGTGAGGAAGGCGACAGGAACATGGAACACCAACATGTGCATGATCTGCCCCTCACTCATTAACTAGGCATTTCCCACCGTTCAGCAAGCTTAATTAGAAGGCTAATTTTGTACAACTTTGATTAGTGCTGGCTTGCAATGAAAGTAATTACCCACCACATTAACTAAGAGGGGTAATTGGCTGTAATTGAAAAAAAAGCTAGACAAATGTTGACACAAATGACCATGATGCTAAGGGACAATACAGTGTGGCAGGGGAGTGGCTATATGTCAGTAAGAAGCCTGTATATAAACTATACAAAGCCTATATATAGAGCCTTGCACACTGTTAAACAATCTATGTGTCCCAGTTTATTTCCTGTTGCAGTGTATGCGATTGACATCAGCTGACAGGAAGTAGTCATGGAGCAGTTGCCTAGCAATGCATTTATGTTGAAACGGTGTATAGGATATTAACAGTGCTGGTAGGCGAGCCATGTCACAAACCTTTGCATGTTTATCCTGAAGCTGAATGGCGAGTATTGGAGGCAGCAGGCTGGCTTAATTGATTAATTACAATCATTAAGCCGTTAGAAAGTCACCTCACCTGGT
This sequence comes from Trematomus bernacchii, assembly GCF_902827165.1. Taxonomy (NCBI): domain Eukaryota; kingdom Metazoa; phylum Chordata; class Actinopteri; order Perciformes; family Nototheniidae; genus Trematomus; species Trematomus bernacchii. Next base: position 7,765,987 of record NW_022987513.1, read on the forward strand.
GTGAGGGGTGGAATTCAATGGCTGATTCAAATTAATCACAGTCAAAAAGCTGCAGGAAGCCGAGTCCCAGGAGAACACGCGCCGCTGGAGAGGAGATAAATTGAGTTGTATTCACGCTCAAGCCAACAAAGCTGCTACTGCTTCAGTAAACAAACAAACATGGCTGGCTATTCTTTCTTAATTTCAAGGACTTTTATTATTCAAAAATACAGCACAAAAAATACACACAGAAAAGAAAAAAAATGGTTTCCACACGGTGTGCAAACCTCAAAGGAGATCTTCATACAATATTAGTACTCTGATTTCAAAGCTACAGTTTATATTGTTAGTAGTTAATGTGAGCACATAGGGGACAGTAACAGGACCATCGCCCTAACAACTCGGTACAGTTTGTCAGCAGGTGAAAGCCTAACTACATTTTACAGGGGCCCATCCTGACAACAAACTCCGTCATGTACAATTCACTTGCTATCACACACACATTAGTGTAAAAGAGAAACTGACAGATGTAGTTTCTTTGTCTGGGCAGGTCCGGGTCTCACTTTCCTTGGTGTTAGAAAATAGGTGTGACAACAAATCTACCGGGAAGTACCAGTGCCAAGATGTTTCTACAACTGTCAGCTCCCCTTAGATCACAGAATATACACTAAAAAACGTAGAGGTCACTCACACATTCACAATCATACTAAGGAGCATTCATACTGTACTGTCAAGACCCACACTGACCCTTCTCTTGTTTCAGATAGATAGATTTGCCAAGCACAGCACGGCAGAGTATCACATATACATACAAACATCATTTTTATATCATTCAACTGTGTTATGATTAGATAGGGTAACTCCAACAGGATATTTATATAATGTTTGTCGTTTAAAAGCACGTAAAATGTACTTAAAGTTATAAAACTAAACATAACATGAAGTTCTGTTAGGAATATAAAATCAAAGCTTTACGCTATGTGGGATTTGTGAACAGTAGGTGGATTGTGGAAAATCTAAACTTGACCCAAACAGAAACAATCAATAGGCTCATTGTGTGCTGAATATTATATTGTTTTAGTGACTGTGGGCTATGACGGCCACTCGGATGAAGCTTCTGCACATAGCACAGCGCATATAGGCGGACGTGCTATGGCTCAACTCAACTGGGGCAACAAGGCACAATAGAAGTTATCCGAATCCAGCTGTTAGGGCTGTGCAGAGCGGAACTGAGGGAGGTGTGTAAGGCTGCAATAAAGAATAAAACAAGGCGTTTAAAAACACAGATTGCCCCATCCAAGTACCCATACTGGTTTTTTTAAGTTGAGAAGTTAGGCTTCCAAAATATGTAAGCAAACGATGGAAGAATGGACATGGTTTGAGATAAGAATAACTGCGAGTTATGGCAACTTGCGCTGACTGACGGACTGAACGAACGTTTCTCTTATCCAGCGCTGAACTGCATAATGAACTCAAACCAAAGTGGTTGTAAAGTGAATGCAGAGCAGTAATATCCAGCATTCTAAGGCTTTTCTCATTTGTTCCTCTTTGCCGGCACTTCCCTCATGTCGGCAGGCTTCACGTCCTTCATTATAAAGTCCAATTAATGCTACAGAAGCCGTGAAAGGTTTCACATTGACCACAGAGAGAAGGTTAATCCCGATATCGGCTCCTTGTAATGCAACTGCAAATGAGAATTGCATATGCTGGACATCTGGGGGAGGGGGGGCTGATCATGCAGATAATGAATTAAGACTTGACGCTCTTCTCTGTGTGCGTGTGTGTGTGTGTGTGTGTGTGTGTGTGTGTGTGTGTGTGTGTGTGTGTGTGTGTGTGGGGGGAGGGATACATGTTGTGGTGGTGGCTGGGGTTAGGGGCCTATTGACAGTCAAACACAATCAAAGCAGATTGCTCAGTGAAGCCTGTTGTCCAGCTGCCCAGCTGCCCCTCTTATCCCCCTCCTCTACACTACCTCCTCTAAGATCTCAGGAGGAGGGATGGCGCTCTTTTATTGTTTCTTAAGCTTCGTCAAGAGGCAATAATCCACCCAATCACAAGATGTGGTGGTACCTACCCCTCACCATCAGATAATCCTGTGTGCCCCTCCCCACCACACTGGACAATTCAAAACAGCATACTGTTTAACAGAAAATGGCTGTCCTAAATACACTTATTTTTCCTTCTAAAAATTCATCCATCAATTTCTCTAAAAGGCCAACAATCCTGTTTACCAATGGAATTAAAAATGTCAAAGACTCAAAGATTGCCTGACAAAATGATATTACTGTTATGGAGTTAAAAGATGATAAATGAACAATACATTTCCCAAACTCCCATTCAGAAACATACACTTATATTCACACACACAGCTGCAGTTATATACATACGTGCATGCATACAGCTGTACAGTGGGCCAATTAGGGGCCTCAATCTGATTTCAACACTAAGTATCTCTACAGCAAGGGCCATCTATATTTAAAAAAAAAAACATGCATTCACTTATGTACAATATAATTTGTATATTGACCGTTTTGCTTAAGATCCACACTAATTCATGTTTCAGTGAGAAAGTCCAGGAAGTAAAATTCATTTCATTTTTGTACGTATTTCTATTTGATAAAAAGTGAATGTGCTCTGTTGTGATTCCAGTAAATCTCAATTCTCTCTCTTCAGCACCACAGCAGAGCCAGGTCTTCATAAGAAGATAAACTCCTGTTTGTAATCAATGTTGAGCTTAAGTCAGGCGAGTCAGTCCACCCCAGCTCTTGCTCCATCTTCATTGGCTATGTCCCACTCCCTCCTCCATCCCCTCGCATGGCCCCCCCTGGAGAAGTGGACATGCTAGACGATAGAGCCGTCCCTGTTCTGGGCAGGGATCATGACGGGGATGCCCCCCATGCGGCTGAGGTTGGGGCCTGCCATCCTGGTAGCAGTGGGTGGGGGCAGAGGGACCGAGCTGGGAGGCCTCTCGTACTCATCTGATGGGATCTTGTCGTACTGGGGCTTCAGGGCGTACTCGTGCAGGTTGGAGGGCGACATGGAGCCCAGGGAGGAGCGCTGGCTGCCCACGGTGAAGCTGCGCGCCGTTGAAGCACGACTCTTAGGAGGCGGCACGTCCTCTCTGAAAGGAAACAAGACAGCAGTACATTTAGACATTTGTCATTTGTACATTACATTTCATTGTCATTGCACAGAATACTTGTACTGAAACAAACAACTTAATAACCAGCAGTGCAAAAAGCAGTTTAGTGCAAGGTAATGTTGTATTTCTAATGAATAGATTATGTTTGCTTATACAGTATATTTCTAAATGTGTACTTAAATCTGCATGACATGGTAAATACAGCATGTGCAAAGAACTACATTTCCATTGCATTCCTGTTATTCATCATGGAGCCCTAGCCATTTAGAGAACATTAATGTGAGAAATGATTCTCTCAGGTGCTATAAACCAAAGGAAGTTTGATGATGCACAGGAATAAAAAGGGGGGTGATTTCTGGAACGATTTGCCCAACGGAGGGGAAAACATTGAATACTAAAGAAGTCTGCATGAGTCATTTCAAGAGCGAAACATAATTTGACTCGATAAAGGAGGGACAAATAATTGGAGTTGGCCTATGATTGGCTGGGGCGGTGTGCACTGACTGTAATAGCCTGTAGAGACAGAGTTGAACATCCCAGCACAGCGATGCCCTGGTCTCCCTCTGCCACCACATTAACAACTAATAAGCAGCAATAATCCAGTTAAATGCTCAATCAAATTGAGCCTGAGGGGCTGGAGCTTGTTTAGTCCATAGCTTCGTGTGGTGGTGTTTCAGTGAATGTGTGTGTGTGTCTGTGTGTATGAGACAGGAGCAGTGGTCTAATCCTCTTTGTCCTACAGCGCCAGTGTCACATTGTGGTCTCAGACAGATTCAGTCCGTAGCAGAGTGATAGTAAGCCCGGGGGTTGAGCTGAGCTCACGGGCTGGATGGACAGTTGGATGGTGAGGGGGGGGGGTTAGGGTAGGTGGCTCTGGAGGGTTGGCAGGGGGCAGCCAGCAGCAGACATTACACAGGATCCACAGAGCAAACAAAGCTTTCAAACTGATTACCACAGCTGTTTATTTGAGGAGGGGTTAAAAAAAGGAAAACGCTGATGGAGAAAAAACATTTTCATGGCTGTTGGAGACGTGTTGTTAGTGCAAGGGCGCGAGTGTGTGTGTGTGTGTGTGTGTGTGTGTGTGTGTGTGTGTCTGCGTGCGTGCGTTCGTTCAAGTTGACTGCAGGTCATACTACATGAAGAGCTGACAGTAATAATCACCAGTAACTTTGGCTGCACTATAGTGGGAATTCAAATTGAAAATATAGTGGATTTCCTCCAATGCAATATATTTATGGATCATAAAAATGTTCTCCTAAATGTTTTTTTTATTAACCTAGTGCCATTTGAATGCAATATAAAAGAGACTTGATCTATTAACAAGTTAGTGCTATAAAAGCTGAAACGATATATTGCGTATATTACCAATGGCCTTTTTGGGGCTTGCATTTGATCCAGTATTGAACAACCAAAGACACATTTCTTGTATAACAAAGTCTACACAGTGTTAGAAAATGTACTTCCATCAAAATGGAGCTTCAGGTATCTGTGCGGGGTGTCATTGATGTTTTAGTGAATGTACCTTATCTCATTGCAGATCTCCTTCTCGTACTTCTTCCTGTGACGGGCACGGCAGCAGCAGAAGAGGATGATGGCGATGATGATGAGGAACAGGAGGACAGCAATAATGGCCCCTGCGATGATGCCTGCAGTGTTGGGGGCTGGATGACAAGGAAGGAAAGGGTTTATGTTTGCTTAATGTCACTAGGGTAGCAATGACTTGAAATATGGGTCTGCCTCCTACAAAATAACTAAAATACAGTATACTGCTGATTATCTCCTAAGACAAAGTGCTTCTTTGATCATCATCAGGTGGTTTTAACATTGAGCAACTATATGCTTAGCCTAATGAGGGAACAGCAGTAGGATTTTACTGAAGTGACTGTTTGTGGGCGAGTAAATATTGAACACAGTTGAGCTTAGGCTGTACACGTGCTAGCACTGATACATGTACCACTGGTACAGTCACAGCAGGAGAGAGGTGTACATTCCTAGCCATATTAGAGGGATGGCTTCATGGTAATAACATGGCAGTCTGTTGATAGGCCCAACACTTTCAACCAGATTTAAATATCGCAACTAGGGCTACATTGATTAGTCAATCGATTTATAAAACATTTGACGGTACCCACATTTTAATTCTGAGAATTTTTTTTTTTTTTTCGGAGAATTATATTAAATGTAACATTTGTGTTTAATAATAAAATGTTTTAGGTTTTTGACTTTTGGATAAATCAAGACTCTTGATACAATACTTCTGTACGGCTCAGCTGTAGTTTGTGTTTTCAGGCAGCAAATACTAGCATGCAAGACGGTTAAATCGGTAAACATTATACCTGCTAAAGCATGCTGATGATAAATACATACATACAGAGGGTGTCGTTTTTTCTCATACTGATATTCTGAACAAACTCTGCTGTTGTATTTGCTGTAAAATGTCTTTACTGTAGGGTATTTTTATTATTTGTACAGCACTTTGGCTCGACCAAAAATCGTTTATAAATGTGCTATAAATAAAACTTGATTTGATTTGATTTAGCTCAAAGTACTGCTGCCTATGTGCAGTTTTTTGAGTGCAGCAAACACATTATCCAGCTGACCATCAGACAGCAGAGCAACAGGTTTGAATGTGAAAGTGCATCAAGGTGAAGTTAGTTGGGCACTCACGAGGTGTCACGTTGAGGTACAGTGTGCATTCCTCAGAGCCAACACGGTTGCTGGCAATGCAGCGGTAGGAGCCAGATGCGCCGGCAGATGCGTTCCTCACGTTAACGGTGCCTCCCAGTGGATCTGTGGTGAGGGCAAAGAACCCATCAAATAATATATATATATATATATATATATATATATATATATACACAGTGTTACAAAGAAAGAGGATCTGTGTGCGGAAACTGATTTTCCACTTGTTTGGTAGAGCTTACCCAACACGGCGGAGCTGGGCAGCAGCTTGCCGCCGCTGGTCTTGTCCCAGCTGTATTGCAGGGGGTTGGTGCCCTCGTTGGATTTGCACCTCAGCACTATGTCTTTGCCTTCCTGTGTGGGGCCTTCGGCGGAGCACCTGGGCTTGGATGGCTTCACTGTGGAGAGAAAAGGAATGGGGAAAATGATTGAGAGAGGTGAAGAATAATAATAACAACAACAACCAGGTGGCAGCATTATAAACAGCCCTCCTGAGTACAACCGTGTTTTTTTCAATCTTTCATGTTGTGGGCAAGTTGTGCATGTGTATTGTGTATTCCGAAAGTTCATTTCCTCCCTAGCTCGAAGTAGCAATCATTATCATAATTAGAGCCATAATCAGAGTAATTGATACAGCTGCTGTCATTACAGGAGCTGTCACTCAGGATAATCATGAGGGAACAAGGGAGCCGTGTGCCATTGGACACACAAACACACGTAGCCTTCAGGGTTTAGGATGAAGGCAAAGCTTTCTGTCTTGAAGCCAAACGTGTGCAAACACTCCTTGGCCAGTCAGAGCGCTGGCAGGAGATGAGATGGGGGATTCAAAAACAAACAGCGCTTCAAATTAAAAGCAGGCTGACTCCAATGAAACCCAGACACACAGTCAGCCAGCCGAGAAAGGGGGAGGGGGAGAAAAAGAGAAAGGGACTATGAGAGGTAATGTTTCTGAGGCCACAATCCAAGTCTGTGTTGTGTGTTCACTGACAGAAGGCTGACATCTTGGTGTGGTAATGGTGGGTCGTGTAACAACAGAACCCTGATGTGGGGCTCTCCACATCTGAACCAGGTGTCATGTGGGTGGGAAGCTTAGCAGGTATACACTTGAGGATTAACAGTAGACTGACAGCACTCAGCGCTCTTGCTAATCTAATAAACACACAGGGGGTCAGGGCAGAGGGGGCAAAACAGAGAGCTGGGGAAAGCAAAAATTAAGCGAGCATTGACGGACAGATGGCGGAGTGATGGGGGCCAAGGCTATGCAGCTCCTAACTCACGGGCCTGCTTTTGCTGCCGCTGTGACACACACACACACACACACACACACACACACACACACACACACACACACACACACACACACACACACACACACACACACACACACACACACACACACACACACACACACACACACACACACACACACACACACACACACACACACACACACACCACACACACACACACACCACCACACACACACACACACACACACACCACACACACACCACCACACACACACCACACACACACACACACACACACACACACCACACACACACACACACACTAAATGTCAAGAGAGCTATGACATTTTGAATGCATCTTTTAAAAGGTGAAAGTCAACTCGACTCAACACGTCCGAGGGCTGTAACACACAGCTTCTCTTATTAGGACTGCTGTCCGATGAGCAGATTTATTTTTGTAAAAGATGAGGTCAAAGAAGAAGGTGATGAAGGCTGGAGGAGCACAGAGAGATAAAGGGCAGCGCGATACAGCTAACCTGGCTCTGTTATACGAACAATGAATTCAGATTTATGAGTTGCACAAGGCTATCTTGTGGAGGAGATAAGTAGAAAGGGATTGCTAGATTGTGGCATTCATCGCAGTCAAGAGGAGGCACACAACTGACAACTGTTAGTTGAACGGTAAAGTGAAGTAAAAGCGACTAGTGGGTACTAAAGCCAGGCAGAATGAATTAAAGAGATTGGCTTTTGAGCTTTACAGCGAGATACTGAATGTGATGAGGAATGCCTGAACATCAAGCATGCAGAGCACTATGATTGGCTGCCGAATTCATGGGGGGTTAGGGTCGAGCAATATATTGATTATAATCGCTGTATTGCGGCATGTTGTATGTGGGTTTTAGCACATGAACATCAAGTATAAATATATCACGTCATTTAAACCGTTGGAATCAGAGTTCCCGTTAGAATATTCTTTTGCCGGTCAACATGTCCGTTAAAGTTGAAATCTTCCGGACAAAATGAGAAAAGTGCCGGTCAAAGGTCTTCTTTGTTATTTATTGAGCTTTAAAACAAATTGATATGATTCGATATTAAACAAACTAATTATAGTAGATTAACTACATTATTCAAAAGTTTACAGTAATTTATAACAACACGGGAATAATAAACGGAGCGCTCTCTCTCTCTCTCTCTCCTGACAGCCCGCCAGTATCATGCAGCTCGCAGATCAGTAATGAGTGACCCGACAGTAAAACTAAACATATCTATAACTAGTTTAAGTAGTTTGAGAGGTAATTAAAATAGCCAAGTGTGATTTTCTAACCTGAAGTGTGTGTTTTGCTCAGCTCACCGCTGCAGGTGATCATGCAGAGCTGCGTGTCGACTCGTCAGCAGCAGCTGATCTCTCTCTCCCGTCAGATTAGACTTCACTCGCGTTTATGTCCATATCGATCAGATCTAGCTAGTTCTAGCTAATGATATGACTACCTGCTTATTAAAAGACACCTAAACAATAAGCGTCGCTATGCAACCGGGTAAGGCCACACAGTATAGCGCAGCATTATGCATTTGTTTACATGCCCACCGGAACCCAGAGGCATTACCAACAGATCAACGCACAATCAACCCATACAGGACATCTCTTTCTCCACATTAACTGTTAGACATTAGAATTGACTATTCTTGTCTGTCACATAAGTGGCGCAACTGATGTGGTATTGCGCTGAGGGGAAATTATTTTTAACCGGACATTTTGACCGGAGAGATTTAGATTTGCCGGTCTTCAGCATATTTTACCGGTCATAGTCCAGTAATTACCGGCTAACGGGAACTCTGGTTGGAATTGCACTTGCTTTTTTTTTTTTGCTTCTCTGGCTGCTCTTTCAAGCTCAACAGGATAAGAGCCTGAAGAGAGCGAAGTGAAGTGCCAAGCCAATTTTTGGTTTCATATTGATGTCAGAAACGGTAATGGAAGTTGCCAACTCCACTTAGAATAAAATGGTTATACGTTTGATACATAGATGATCGTTGAAGGGTAATTATTGGTTATATTATATACATTGGTTTGCTTGTATATACTAGGCAGCACGAAAATACTAAAAATGATGATAAAAGTGGCTTCGGGTTAACAAGCAATCAAAAGGACTCAAGTTTCACAATGTTTTAGTTTTTTTAAATAATGCCTGAAACGTTATTTCCCAGAAGAGTTCAATAATCAATCTTATCATTAGAACATTACCAAAGACCATTCTGGCATCAAATTGCCAGTGCGCCCCTGCAGAGTGTTCAGATTCCTTTTCTAGAAAGATCATGCTGGTATGATCATACGCATTAAACATTTAGATATAAAACGCTTTGGTTATTTAAAAGAAAAATAGAAAAAATATCAAGATGCATATCGTGAATAGCTTTACATCTACAAAATAGAAAGAAATATTTATAAGCCATATTACCCGACCTAATGTGAGGTCTAGTCAGTATCAGTTGGAAGGAGTTGAGAGTTGCTGACGTGCAGTGCTGGACTGCAGGTGGGTACTCTCCTCACGTTAACTTCAATGTCCCGGGGCAACCAGAGGAGAATACACAACAAGGGCTACCCACTGCGCAATACCTGGTCACCAAGTGCACTGCAGGTGTCAGCATGTGTGCATACAGCCGTATTTGTGACAAGCCACAGCAACAAGCAGTGTATAAAGTGAGGTGTGTTTATGTTTGTGCACAGATGTGCATGCGTGTCTCGGGACCATCCACCTTGTGACAAGATCGACCTGAAGGTAAAACGCAGGGCAGGCAAGATGTCATTCCCTCTCCTTGTCAATGTTTCTCTGCTAAACCCACCCCTGCCCCTTGGGTCAATAGCTAGAAGGCTGTCAGCTTGTGTAGCCTCGAGCTATCTCTCTCTCTCTCTCTCTCTCTCATGCACACACATGCACGCTATGGCTGTTAGCATCAGCATTAAAACTATAATGAAAGTGGGATACGCATTTAAGTCCCTTAGCTGATGCTCTTGGATATGATCGACAAATTATTTAAAGCACAAACTACTAAGACAACGAATTCAAGAAACTACAAACATTTTGACTGCAGGAAAGAAATAAACAAAAACTACCACAGAAACTTAAAACATTGTGAAATGCCACAAATGTATCAACAATGGATATCACATTATAGCATATAACTGCTTGAGCATGATATTACATTGCAACTGAACAATGATACTTGCAGTCTAGTTCCTTTTTGGATGGGATTTTAAAATGAGCAGCTTGCTAACCTCTCTCAGTGGCGAGGAATGCGGAACTGTTGTAGGGAGGAGAAGCCGTCACAGCACATTTCCGAGCATATGTTTGAATCAACGATGACTTAAGCAGCAATTCTTTTTTCCAACTTGCTTCTGGTTGGATCCATTTTTATTTGAAATAGCCTCCCCAAAGGCTTATCAGTGCTTCCTGTGTCAGCTGTGGTCACAGTTAAATGTCAGATTATCTGTGGTCATTCGTCTCTGCTATTAGAGAAGTGCTTAGTGGAGCCACAAAACGACTTAAAAGAAGCTCGTCTTTCTGGTTGAGCTAGTTGGCGCAGTGCAGTTTTTGTGCACATGATAACATGTCAACAATATCAGCAGCCATTTTCTGAAGCCCGGCCTATCTTCGGAAAGGAGAAACTATTCTGATAACAGTGCTACGATAACAGCACAATATGCAGCTTATCCCACAACAGCGACTGGTGCAGCGCATGTGGGTTGTTTCTCCCATATGCAAATAGCAGCCTGGTTTCGGGAGGCGATTCACTTTCGACATCATTTAGTCAGTTGACCGACCAGCAAGGCCACTGTGTGCGAGCGTGTGTTTGCCTAAGGAGTGAATCATCCGACTTATACAACTGGGATGTGTCACCCGTCTCACCCTGTGCAATAAAAAGACAGCCGACTGCATAGATTCCATTTCTGAGGTTTGTTCCCATTTTTTAAAAGATGGGATTACTTACACTTTGAAAATTATTTGTGATGTTCAAGATTATTTGTTTAATTACCTTTTCCTGTACTGTTACCCTTTCCAAATGAACAATACATATGTACTGTAATCATCCCTGAAAACAGTAATTGTTTTCGGGGTTAATATCATAGAATAAATCTTATATTTGCAAGCTAACAACAACACAGAATTTAATTAAATTGAAATGGGAGCTTTTGTAATATAAAAAAGCTAAACACTAACTGCAATAATGGAGACTTAATAGAAATACAGGAATAAATTATAAATCCTGTCCGTAACATATAGTGAAAAGATGAATACGGATTATCATGTTACACATAATTACAGAGCATCTAGGATAAATATAGAACTGTATCACAAAGGGGGCGATGCTCTACAGCCTACAGGAAGGTCATGCACATTTTAGAAGGGATTATATCAAAACAGCCAAGGAGGGCAAAGGCCGTGTGATTTGGTGCGTTTCCTCTGTGTAGAGAGAAAGAGTTCACCCTGTGAGAAACAAAGACTGGCAGCCTAACACCAGAGTGTGCGGAGAGGTTGCTTCCACTCACCCATGACGATCAGCAGCATCCTCCGGCTGCGGATACCCGGAGCCTTCTTCACCTTACACTGGTAGGTTCCCGAGTCCGCCGACTTTAACCCTGTCAGGTTGATGGAGGCATCGCCGTTCTTAGGGTCGGCTGAGTTAAAGTGGACTCGACCCTTCATTTCGATATAGTAGTCCTCGTAGGAGCGGTCACCGGAGTACAGGATCACCTGGAAAGAAAGAGAGTGCAGGAAAAGACTGAACATACTTAAGAGTGATGTACTGCTGTGCCTGTGCGTGAAAACACATTCTAGTCAAATATAAAACAAAGGCCTTGGAGCAGCTTCCTGAAAGTTAAGGACTTGCTCACTGAACCAGTCAAAATGTATTTAAGAGAGAAAGCTCCTTCCCTTTATCTCCGCGGTGCCCTTCAGCAATATGTGCTGCTCTGCCCTTTCTGTGCCAACAAGAATGAAGGTGGAACAAACAAAGTAACCGCTTTGGAGCCAAGTCAACACCTGCTGTGTCAACAAAGAGCAGTAGCCCCTAATTCTGTAGCCCCCCCACCCCCACAGTCTGGGTATTAAGATCGGCAAGGAAATGCCTACAAATAAAGGCCAGGTGGAGCCAAAGAGAATGTTCCTAGCTGGGGTGATGGAGGAGGGGAAACTAAAACACAAGGAAAAGAACAAGGAGGGTAATAGAAAAGCAAACGACAATGAAAAGAGATCTCATTCTCTTTCATAGACACTGGCATATTCTTCCACATTTCCATGGAGACAGTCATCAACAGGCTTTTCTGTGCCACGATCAATGCCAGGCATACGCACAGCAGCAAAACCCCTGGGTGGAGAGGAGCAGAGAGGAAAAACTAAACATGGCAGGAGGAGAGGAAGAATAATGAACCCATCAGAGGAGGCAGAACATTTAAAGGAAGCACGAGAGGAGCACAGACTCGGGGACTTTCTGGTGTGATTACAGCAAGTTGCCTCTCTGCAACATTTCCAACTTGAAGCCTAGTTCCTGTAGCTCGAAGGCAAGAGTGCTCACAATGGCCGCCATGTTCATCTTGTCCATATTAGCCATGTAAACAGGTAATGTAATTAAAATTCCACCTGGCTCTCCGGGGAGGGAAACCTATCCTTCTAGCTTCACGGGGGATCAGAACATCGGCAGTAATAACAGAGACCGCGGAGAAGAGGAAATGAAATTGCCCCAAGCTCAGCCAGACAAGAAGTCTCACTTGAGCTCCACCACTTCACAGGCACGCAGATGGGAGTGCTTACACACATGCACACCTCTAGCTAAAAAAATCTGAACTGCACAATAACCTTGAGAATCATGATCCAATGAAAAAGAAATCCCATAAAGAGCCCGGGGAATGAAAATGAAAAGGGCAAATGACTAGACAAGCTGGCGGGGGCTGGAGAGGACAGAAGAGCACCACTGTGTGTGTGCGATGCCTTTCATAACAGGTAGGACATTCAATGATACAATCACCACCTGGCCATTCTCAGCGGATGGATCATGCTGCAGAGGTAACGGGCTTAGTTTCATCAGACACATGTACCAATGAGGTCATTGTCATGTGATGCTCGCGCAGGAAAGAGGAAGAGGTGCAGATCATTTGAGAGCAAAGCAGAGAGCTGCGTTACATGTGTACTCTGAACAACCTGCAAAGCTCCGGGAGTGCAGCCTCGTGTCTCTGTGTTCCCACTGAGGCTTTTAACTGGGATGACTCGAAGTGCTGCTGCCACAAGCTTTCACATGAACAGCTCTGCTCCAAACTGCTTCACAAGTTATGACAGAATTACTACCTGAACATTTGTCACATGTCCTTCAGCATTAGGGCGCTAGAGATCGGCATTCACAATCATCACTGATATACACACAAACAATACAATCTTCACCAAACTGTGTCATGGCTTTACGTCCAAATCCTCCGATACCTTGTAAACATGCACAAATTCCTGTCGCAATAAGTTCAGTAAAAACAGAAGGCTCTGCTGCTCAGCCCAAGGACAAAGGAGACAGTTTGTGTGATGGAGGATGAAGCTATGTATTTCCAATGTTTTCCACCGAGCAAATTCCTCTCCTATTCAAACCACTCAGATTTAGTTTTCATAATTGTTTCCCTCATTGTGGTTGTGGCGAGCACTCAGGGTACACCCTCCTTTCAGTTAATCTGTAGCCAAGCACTGGGAGCCAAATGCAAATGACTGTTACTGTAGGCATGCCTGGCATCTCTCATTTAAGCCCAACAAAGCAACACATTAACTATGCATCACCACCCGGACCCTGATGACATGTGAGATACGTCAGATGAAGGAGATTGAATGCTGTTGCATTACTTCTCATTGCATCAATGCAACACCACCCAACCAACCAACCTACCAGCTTGCAAAACCAGGCCTCAAGTTCCCAGTTATATGAGCATCTACTGATCCTGTTAAGTAGCTTCGCACTTTAATGTTTGATCCGATAGTTGATGTTCCTTTAAGAGCAGCCTGAATCCCAAGCCATGTGAGCAGAGGTTCACCATGGTCTCTGAACATCTGGGAGCCTCCGGCTAGAAAGTTTACACTTCATTCTCATCTCCTTGACTGACCTAGTAGCACAGGTCCTTGCAGATCTTCATAATCCTATTTAACATTGTCACATATTAAAGCAGACCCTTGGAACTAATGTTCCGCTAATTACAAAGAGTTTAAAGTGTGCATGACATCATATTTAGCGTGTGTGAATATAGCGAGGAAAATCTGACAGGTCAAGGAGAACAAATGCGTTCAGAGAGAGATGTCTGGACTGCTTACATTCCTGCAAAGGTTTGGCAATATTGATTGGAGTGCAGAGAAGAATGCAGCAGAATGGCACGTAATAAAGAAAATAAACTGTGGAACCAGATGCAGTTAGGTAACATTTGATATATTTCTACAGCTGCATTCACGTTAGGGGGATGGGGCGCGAAAGGGGACCCACACTGAATTATTTGTTTCATGTCGAATTGTTGGGACAAGCCTCACTTCAGGACATTTACACCACCAGGGTCACCAGGAGAGCACACAACATCATCAGGGACAGTACACACCCCCAGCACAGACTCTTTACTCTCCTGCCATCAGGCAGGCGCTACAGGAGTCTGAAATCCAGGACCACGAGACTGACAAACAGTTTCTACCCACAGGCCATCAGGCTGATGAACATGCTACCCCCCCCCACAAACACACACGCACTGATTGAACTGTGAGTGCTACACAGACACACTGACACTCACCATTTGCACTACCTACTTTAACAATGCATAGTGCACTTGTTTTCTGCCGTGCAATATTTTATACACTGTGAACCATGTGCAATACAACTATTTATATACTATTTAAATATCTTTTAAACTGCTGCTACTTGTGTGCCCTCTTATGCTGCTGTTGCCGTGTGCCAAACTTATTTGTTTTTTCCAAGTATTTATTTATTTTTATATTCCTGTATTTTACTTAGGCGTAGGGTGCACTAGCAAAGTAAGATTTTCATTGTACGGTGCAACTGTCTGTTTACTGTGCATATGACAATAAATATCTTGAATCTTGAACAATGAAAAAATAATATATGTATAAAGCACTGAAATCAATCTCTTCCTGAAAGCGAATTATATATTGAGAAAAAAAATATTGATACTGTTTAACTGCACCTGCCTTTTCTCCATTGCTGTAGTAAATGATTTACAGTAAAAACTAAGTAGGTCAAGAACAAATAGATGGAGTAATTGGAGTCTCAGATAATAGCTCAAGAGCAGACGCCGGGGTACAGAGGTCTGTCAGTGGACAGTGATGATAGTGGATGGATGACAGAGACAGGGAAACCTAATGATGAGCCTGTGACCTATTTCTAACATTCGAGCCAAAAAAAACTTAAAGCCACGGGAAACAGGGAAAAAATGAGAGTGGAGGATAGGGATGAGAAGGCTTTGTGACAGGTGGGAGGTGGGGGAGTAGTGAGCCAGGGGAGAGGATCACACTGCTGGAACGTTAGCAAGGATCCGTCTCTATGGCTGTGAAAGCCCTGAGGGCATGTGGAGGTCCTACAGAGACGTGTAGTCCTCCCTTCCATTGCTGAGGGGCATGCTGGAAAGGAAGGAAAGACACTGCCTGGGATAAAAAGAGCTCCCATTGCTCCTACTATGCATCTGTTACCCCTTTCACACCAACGCAACTCCGGTTCAAGCTCCGTGCTAGAGCTTTTCAGGTTCGGAACCGGTACTTCGGTTTAGCTCCGGCTCTTTTCACACCGCTCAGAGACCGACTGGTGCTGCCGCTGCTGCGTCATGACGTCACAGTTTACGTCGCTGATTTTCTCCCCAACGGAGCTCACCTCACAACAACGGGCCGGGGACTGCGTTGCTTTTAATCATACGAAGCCAGATTCAAGTAAATAACGACTTCTCCAACCTTATACTTTTCTCCAGAGTGCCGTGGTTCATTGTTTATTAATGTGTTTCAGCGGCATTTACCGACCGCTGCAGTGCTGGCCGGCTGCTCTTCCACGAGTGTATTCTCCCGTTAGCTCCGGGTTAGCTCACACGGCTCTAAAGTATTCACTGTCTGACTGTCACACAAGCAGCTGATACATATCCCCAGTTCCCCTTAAGTGAATGTGTGTCAGTCTGAATTGACGCTGTTTGGTGTCAGTCTGAATTGACGCTGTTTGGCATCACAACGCTGTTATGAAAGTTTCTCTGGTATAACATGGGTGATGTTAGCATAGCAACCGAAGCTAAACTGACTACTTGCTAAGCCGTGTTATACAGGCACTTTTTACCGACGTATTTTTCATTATGATTCTACTTGTGATAGTCGGACATGACAACCTGTGCAGCCCATGTATTGATTCCATCCGATAGCTGCTATAATAACAAACAAAACGTCTGCCTGCTCTCCACAATGACCAATAACAGCGAACGGATGGTCAAAGTAAGGTACAAATAAACAGAATCACACGAAGCCTGGTTAGTGTTGCCTGACTTTATGAAGCGTGTTTTTTTTTTTACAAGTGTGTGGTTGCGTTCTAGTCACTTTGCTCAGCACTACTGCTGGTTACAACTTTTATTTGCCGTACTCGCCTTAACTGTTAGCTCAGGTTAATCTCGCCCCCCTCCGACGTAAGCGGTTCTTGCTTCTACACGGACAACTTTTTGGTGCTCGAAACGAACCGGATTCCGGAGCTTAGAGGCTGCTCCGCTGCGGTGTGAACAGGAAAACCCGGTGCTTTTCAAGCACCAGCACCGAACCGGCCCCGAAACACCGTTGGTGTGAATGGGGTATCTGAGAACACCGCAGACAACAAATGCTCAATAGTAGTGCACGTGGCTCAAATTACATTTGTTATGTATACTGGAAGAGCCTGTATTGCATTTCACCTCCTGCACAACATACCAAACCACACCAGGGTTAGTGTGAAACCAAACAGACTGCAGACAAATTGGGTACTTTTAAAGTCTAAAGAAAAAAAAAAAAACTGGTTTCTGTTTTTTAGGAGGAAATATTTTCTAAAGCTGCAAACGGAATTTCAGTTTGGAAAAGATCCCAACAGCTACCTAGCTAAACAAATATTGTCTCGATACTTGCTTGTCCAATACCGTCTTTTCCCCACCCTTTATCAACTAAGCCATTATATATTGTATGGTTTTACTTCACTTAAACTAGCCATCTAAGAAAACACAAAGCTCACACTGTAAAGTCAATATTGTACTCCAGTAAAGGAAACAGAACTTGACACTGCTGATTTTCTTTATTTAAACCTTATCACAGATCTTTTAGCAGCATTTTGGATTGGTCAGCACCACTCAAACAATCAAAATGAAATGTAAAGTGCAACAGTTTGCAAGATTTAATCTGTGTTTTGAAAGATAAAGAAATTATAATTCCAATGAAAAGTAATGGATGCTCCTCAGCCCTCAATGTAGCCTCAATGACCATTTCCCCCCCCCCAGATATACGATCTAGTGATCCTTAACTTTCATGTGTTGTCTTTGAAATAACATTTTATTATCAATGTTTTAGGAGAACATCCACACATACCACTTTCTCTTCCTTCTGATTGTCAGTGGGGATCAAGCTCCATTCAATATCCAGCGGTCCAGAATCAACAGAGGCCAGATTGAACTGGCAGTCCAGCTTCACACTCTGACCGCTGGCTTTCTCTATCGATGTTGGCCCCGCGGATGTTATCTCCAGACCAGACGCCAAACCTGGACACACAAAAAGACAACAATCAATGCCTTGCAACATGCATCAACAATAAAACAACTGGCATAGTAAGCCAGAAAAACAGAGCTTTTTCACACGGTTATCAAATTGAGTAGTGAATTGTCAACCACAAGGTATCATCACCCTCAAGCATACCCAGTTTTATCGTCTATTTTACTTCAAATGTTGTAAAAATAAACATCATGCTGTATTTAAGACGACTTGAAACTAACGATTAAAACCATAAATGAATTCTGAAAATGTTTACTGATGTAATAAATCAAATGAGAAGTATGGTCATTTTTTCATAGACTTCGACACAATCTGATTGTTAGTGGTGACTTGCGTTACAGAGACATATTCTGTCAGCAGTGAAATGTTTTGATGCTGGGAATGTGTCACTCATAAAATAAATATGGCTACAACTCATCTGAGTTTAACTCTTAAAATATGCATAATGTAAATCACAAGGTAAAAAGAAGAAACTATCAATAGATGACAACAGAGCTTAGGTTGGGAGGTTAGCAAGGGTGATAATAATGATACAAAAGTTAAACTGTAACCCAGGGGTACTCAAACTTTTTAATTAAAGGTCCACTTGTGAATTTTATACAAGGTCACTGGTCCGGATCAATGCCAAGGTCCGGAGTTTGAGAAGCCCTGCTGTAACCCATCACCAAACTGGAGCAGACTTGAGCATTTATTCTTAGAACGAATAAACATCATCTCCTGGTGACATGAACTGGGTTAAGATTCTCCATTCAATAAGAGATTTTTAAGCCGCAGCATGGAACACAGTCCATAGAGAATGGAGATGTCACATGCTGCCTCGACTCATTAAAATCCTTCTGACAGCCTGCCACCTTACAGTCAGCGAGTGGGGGGAGCACAGCTTAAAAAAAAAATATATAAATATAGGAAATCAACACAATATGTTGATGCCAAAAACATATGTGTGTCACAAATACTTACCACGTCCTACAAATGACACCAAACATGTGTAACTACACATTTTCTTCTGATAATAGGAGAAATGTTCACGCCATCTTAAACGGAGCTTCATCTGCATCTCATTACACTGCTTTTACAGTAACCGACAGATGGAGCTGAATCAGAGATAATTGGTGGAACTGGATCCAAACCGAGGAACTGTAAAACATTTTGTTAACTTCTCTTTTTCCTTCCTGGGAAGTTCAATTTCACCTCAAACAAACAGGAGTACCCGCATCTACACAACCACAAAGGGATCTAAGAGCGTTGTGAAATGTGTGTTGTACGGAAGATAATTTGTACTAAGGCTTTTAATTGGCCTTCACATCTGTCTTCCATCCCAGCCAACTGCTCTCAATCAAATGTACAAACAGTATAAGAGAGGTTAAGGTGACAAGTATGCGGCTCCACAACAAAGAGGAAGTTGCTAGCTGAATTTTCTAGATTGTGGCCCCTTAGGGTAAGGAGGGTGTGAGCAACAGGTTGAGGTCCATGCCGCATCAAATGTCCATCAGCTTATTCAGCCTCAAACCTCTTTTACCTCTGGGCTGTGGCATCAACTGTATGAAAATACACCACAAAGGTTTAGGCACATATAGAGAGTGACAGTCGCAGTCACACCCACCGTTGTTGAAGCCTGTAAGCACTAGATGTGGTTGCACAGCACTAGCATAGTTGTATTCCCTATCTGTCGGTGTTGCAGCTGGTCGTTTCAGCCCAAAGCTTTTGACAGACGCCATTGATGGGAGTTATCCATCGCCTTCAGCAGAAGCAAGAGAAGAAACAGGGAGCAATATAGAGAGAACCGAGATATGTGTCTATCACTGTCAAAGCGGATACACAGCTTGGCATCTGCATGATGGAAAGCTGTGTCAATTCATCAAGCCCTAACATAGGACGGGGGCATTTCTCAAAGTTGCTTAGAAAGGGGAGAAAATGGCATTCTGTGAGAAACAGAAAGTATTCAGCTGGAACAGAAGGACTGGTTTCTCTGACGAGCAATAAAAGGATAGTGTTTGATATAGCTGTTAAATCAATGACAGACCTCTGAGGCCTTAGAAGGCATTTGCTGAATTACAGTTCAGCCAGAGGCCTCTTCCATTCAGCGCTACACAAATGGGAAAAAAGTGCCATTTCAGGAGATCATCCCTCCCACTGGCAAACAGCTTATACACTTGCCAGTGTAGTGGTTCAGGTGACAGCAGTGCCAAGGCAAATATACAAACACACCAAGAGTGGAACCTTAAAGGTTAATTCCACATAAACAGGAAACTATAAACCTATTTAATCCAGCTGCTGCTCATTTAAAGTTGTGGAGAGGAACTGTGGTGAATACAAATGAGATGATAGCGTAGCTTTATTTAAAGCCAAAGTTAATCTGAAATGATAGCAAGGCAGATGTTCAAGCCATGAAAATAAACACCTATTTTTACTGAGTGATGGAGTCCTCCAGCTGTAAACTTAAATGTTTTGCCAACATTTGAGCAGTTTTGGTTAAGAGACATTTTTTACTTTTGGTCCCATCTCTATTCACTTGTTTGGTCCTAATCTTGTCGATTAGCTGAGTTTAAGTCACACTCTAAATATATAAATCCTGTACATGTTTGTTTTTTTACTTTAACTAGGACTGTTACCTATTAAGCTTATTTAATTTTGTAGAGAAATATTGAAGGTGTGTTACAAATGAGCAAAAACATCAAACTATACAAAAAGGATCCTAAAGAAAAAGGGGCACATTTTTACACTTTGTGTACAAGGTGTGTACAATCACTACAACTGAGAGACAAGCTTAGTCAAAATAGTAATTAAATGCCAATAAAATGAGGTCAGTAAACCGGACACAAAGAAGAGAATTGAGTCCCGGTCAGGATTATGCGACCAGGTAAGCCTACTTGGCTGCCATCGACACAAAGGTGTCACATTAGCTTTTAAGGCCCAGACACACCAAGCAGTCACCAGAGAACTCGCCGACGCCGACTGTTGCGTCGCCGTGTTCTCCTGCGTCTTGGCCATGTGTCGCACTGGAACACACCGCAAAGACTTCAGCCGAGCACGTACGAACTGCGCATGCGTGAGTGGCAATAACTCTCCTTACCAGCAGGCGGTGGTAGTGTGTATTCGTCATTCAAAAGAGGCAACAACCGGAAGACAGAGAAGAAGAACAGACTGCGTGATCCAAACAAACAACAAATAGCGTGTGCGTTCCATTTTCACTCCCGTCCATCGAAAACATGTTTCGTGCGGTACTGGAGCTATCAGCCATTGGAGTATTGCTTGTGGAAGACATTCTCAAGCAACCGTTTCGCTTCTCATGCACTGCTTCGCTAGCTGAACAGCCAATCAGAGTGATTTCTTGGTCCGACTGCCTGCGTCGGCCATGAAAAGCCAAATAAGGCGTGTCACGGCTGACGGTTCGGGACACACCAAATTGAGTTTGGGCGACAGGGCACGCTTCGTCGTCCGACTAACGAAGACGGACGATTTCGGCCTGGTGTGTCTGGGCCTTAAGAGACAAAGAGGTTTGGCAGAAAACTATGTTCTCATAGGACCCCATTACTCAAAGCAGAAAGATGATTCGGAAATTGGTTCTAGGGCCTTAATATTCACCAATCTTTTCATGACCAATTAAAGATAATAGCCTAATCAAAACATACCTGACCCGCTAGCCCGCTGCCCCTAGCTTCTCACGGGCCAAAAACAAAATAACCCTGTAACCTGTAAAAGTCAGCTCACAGTGTTAATCAGTGACTATGTGACTCGGAACAGAAATGATCTTACTGACCTCAAAGTCTCTGCTACGGTGAGATTGTGCTCCATATAATTACTGGCTTGTATAGGGTGACAGTCAGTCTATATTTGGAGTAATGGCACCACAGCTAAAGTGAACTGGCCTTCTTGCTTCAAGGTAATATAATCGACTGATAAGAGACCATCATTACAGTCCAAGGAAAACAATGAGAAATAGACCGTTGATAAATGCAGTCAAGCATGGACAGCAGACACATACACAACTTCCTTGAGCTCAGTGTCTGCTGTAGTAAGAATGTGTGGCACTGTATGTGTCTGTGTGTGTGTCAACGTAGTGGGAAAGCCGAGCAGTGGGGGGAGGGCACGCTGGCTAATTAAAAAGTCTCTCTTAATAACAATTCATGGCATGGTCTCTTTCCCTCCAGTCTCCCCCACACTGTCTGACACAGCACATCCCAGCATGGTTACTGGGACACTGGGAATGAACAAAAGGAATTTAGGGTGTCAGCGTGCTCCACCCAATACCCCCACTGCCATTCACTCACTCACTCAACCCCCCACCCCTCCCTGCCTGTCCTCCTCTTCTCCAACACACCCATGATTGTGGAGTGCCAGTCCCCCAAGGCCTACGATTCTCTCCGGTCCCGCTGATTGTAACCCCGCAGCCCACCCCCTCCACCTTTGTCGACATACAATGGGGAGAGAATCCTGTCTCCTGGCAACCAATCCCTCTGAGAAGGTTGCCGGGGCGCTTGAGAGACTGAATGAGAGAGAAAGGTAGGTAGACAGAGAGGGAGAGAGAGGGCAAGTAGGTGGAGACAAAGGGGACAGTCGTGAAAAGGGAAGTTAAAGTTACCTCGGTATTAATGAGCGTTTGTGGAAGTCAGCTCAAACCTGTTTTAGTGAGGCATCTTTATTAACAGGAACATTACAAACAAGCATAGCTTCGCTAAATGAAATAATGAGATGAAAATAAATCATGACAACTTGTCAATGTGTGGCTTTCCTTTCTTTGTTTTTCTCATTAAATAATATCTGTCAGTATTTTTTAAGGGTAGTCAGAATATATATATTTCTTTTTATTTGCCTTAAAATAAAATATGCGATGGCATCTGTTACCTCATTATTTTCTCTCGTTTTTTTGGAAGTACACGGGCCAGCATGGACTCCAATTGTGTGTGCAGTTGCAACATAAACATTATTTTGCATTAGTGTTTAGTACCTGGAACATTTGGAGGTTGGAAGTAGGAAATATCAACTGGAAGGCATAAAGTACATAGATAATACAGAGGTTAAAGAAAAATCTACTGATACTAATATATGTGCAATTAGCCAATAGCTTAGTTTCTCCATGACATGTAAATGGATACCATTTATGCAAGTGTGTAAAAAGTCTAGGCAGATATGATTAAGTGTTAGCAGTAGCTTCAGGAGACAGAATTAAACCCTGAAACAAGGAAACACTAACAAGCTAACCTCCACTGACCCTTATGCTAGCCAGCTAAAGACCCTCTGAGCTTTGTCAGGGGCCGCAGCAGATCATAAGCCTCTTCCTCCTCAACCCTTTGACCTTACAGAGCATCCTTTGGAGTAAAGTCTGAAAAGCAAAGTCTTACCGTGGGGAGATAAAGGCAGCAGCTATTTCAGGCTCACAACATAACAACAACTGCAACAAGAAAAGGCTTGGCTCGGTGAAAGAGGTGAGTGATGTTGCGCTGGGATTGACTTCTGTTTACCTTCTTCAAGGTCGGCTCTCTGAAGTTACACTACACTAGCATGTGGTCTCATGTTAGCCTCGGTGTTAGCCTCGGTGGCAGTGAAAGAAGGGCTTTAGTATTGCAGTAAAACAGCTAATAAAAAAAGAAATGTATGAGGGGGAGTGTGTGTGTGTGTGAAAGATGAAAGTATGAATTAACATCTTTTTCCTCATATAAACAATGCCAGTGAAAATATTTTCAGTTTAGTGCTTCTTGAAAAACAACCCACCCACAGCTAACAATCTTGAAAACAAAGTGTTGTTTTCAAATAAATGAGGCAATATATCACTAATTAGAATAAAAAAACAACAGTGACAGAGCTTTTGAAAATTGTTGCACATTTTCCTGGACGGACTACTGATGGGTTGAATATTGGTAATTGTTTTTAGTGAAACTGCAACCTGGGGGGCTCTGGAATACCCAAATTAAAACAGCACAGACGCTCTGCCCCTCATAACACAGTCAAGCCTACCCCCAGTGACCACGCCAAAGAACATCAATTACTTCGGGAACAGCAGAGGATAACTTTATAACTTTGCTGCCCAAAGAGAAGGATCTGAACACTCGCTCCAGTGCCCCCGCTGGAACTATTCAATTTGAAGCACTGTGGGCGCCCCGAGAGCTAGTGCATCCGTGGTTTATTTAGTGTTGCCGAGGGCTGGGACTCTTGAACCATACCGATTGTGCTGTAATGCAGCCTGAAAGCTCTTCTTGCCACACAGAGCTGCCATCAATTCCCCGTGCAGATGACCTAAAGGCTGTTTTGACATAATTGAACATTAAATGTTGAAGGGGTGAGGAATGACAGGCACTTTACTAGACTGCCTGAGCATTTGACAGCTTTTCTATGAGCCTATGGGGAATGTGGCAATCACCCCTGCTGTGAATGTCCACAGCAACCAATCATTCAAAAAGGTTGTTTTGTCAATTCAATTCAATCAAACCAAATGCTTCTACAATTAGGACATCTATATTTGTTTATGAATATAACATATTCTTCTTAACAGTACATTCCAAATGTGGAATATGGTGTTAAGAATTACATGTTTTCTTTACAAGGAAAATAATGTACTTTTTGAACAATTTAAAATGTAAAAATAAATAAAAATAAAAACCCATAACAATAGAAAAACGTGGTCTGGTTAATCAAAAAAGGTGTTCATCACAGGGACTGTCGAGATATGGCCTTGAGATTGCACTCTGTATTTATAGAAAGCAGTAGGGATTTGACAAGATGCAGGTCGGTGCATTTAAGCAGAAGCTGCTCATCTAACCTCTCTGCCACCATCAATTGCTCTAAAGCTAGGCACAAACCATTAAAAGCAGCACTGGCCAAATATACATCCCTTCCCCCATCTCTGTGAGAGGAGGCACATTTATATAAAGAACCCTGAAGAGTCAGATAAGACCCCCCAGTGTCCCTGAGACCTGTGGAAACACACAGTCACACATACAAAAGGCCTGTGTCCCTCAGGATTTGTTGAAGCCCAGGGACAGTGAGATATGGACAATGCTGTGGGGGGGGGGGGGGGGGCTGGCGCTCCAAAAAGCTGATAGGCGAGTCGCCAGTCCAAGGAGCTTGCAGATAGCTCGCTGATAACACCCACATGGGGAACAACTGCAAGTGTGCCAATATAGTCATGTGAGGAGGAAATGAAAACAGAAAAGAGACATGAAGGGACATGAAGGTGCTGAATATGAGGCGTTTCAGTGATACAATGGAATGCATTGTTTATTAAAGAAACAAAATGTCTGTCTGTATAAGTGGGTGTCACACCAAGGAGATACAAACTGAAGAAGAAAACACTGCAGCTGTCAGAGATGCCAGAGAATTAATTACAAAATCATGTCCTCCTCACTACACAGGGGGAACAAACTCAAAACAATTCACTGCAAGCCATCAGGGAATGTGCGAAAGCCGTATGCATGACTTGGGAAATGGTGCAAAACTGAAAAAGGCCTCACAAACACAACATTTTCTGTTTCTGTTGCCACTTCATCCTCATTACAGGACAAGAGGGCTGGATGTTCAGAGGAGGTTTTAAATCAATCATCAGCCTCTGAAGGTGTGTGCCAAAGAGACAGCACAGAGGTATTTGTTGGCTGATTTTTATTCCTACAACAACTGCCATAAACATTTGGTTTTTTAAATCCAAATACGGTTAACAATCACACTTCAATGTGACTTAACATACACATGAGACCTGTGCTCATGGCCCATTTGCTCAAATATCTCCAATATGTGCACAGAGAGTCAGACGAACTGCAATCACATGTTGCTGAGGTGATGGAATGTGTTTCTGACATCTTCGTAGGTGGTCGGGCAAATAAAAGTCCAAATGGTGCATTTAGTCATTTTATTTTATCAAGCTTTAACAAGATTACCCAAGATGCATGTGGAGGTCTGGCACAAAGAGGGTAAATGGTAATACAATTGTGGGTTGACCTCAGGAAGGTGAGGTGTATTTATGATGTTTTAAATTCACTTTAATAAAAGTGTGTAAGGCTGTTGAAAAGAAATACTGTTTATCAAAGGCAAGTATATGTGTTCCAGACTTCCAGCGGTTTACTGTGAAAATAAATAAATAAATGAAAGCCAAATGTCTCAGTGGGATGTAGTCGTGGGGCGTCTCTCTCTCCGACACAGGAGTTTCTCCTCCTCACTGAGGGGGAGTAGGCCATGCCAGGCCCCACATCCCCCAAAACAAATAAAGTGCCTGATACAGAGAGGGCCCCTGCCGGCACCCCGGCCCCAGCCTTTGTCCGCGCCCCAAGGCACAATGCCAACTGTGATCAGGAGGCAGCCTCGCTGATCACACACTGAGACACAAGTGCAGCAGAGTGCAGCAGAGTGCAGCTACTTCATTCAGACTGATGATGGACTGTCAGAGCGGTTCCACTGTGGATAGGACGTGTTGCAGAGGCGATACAGATGATCAAATGTAGGTTTTAGAAAACATTCAAACTCAGATGCTCATTTGCCATGCAGAAACAAAGCTAAATGTGGGGGCATACAGAAGCAAATAAAAGTTTCTCACAATTGTTGAACACATAATAAGTCGGCTTAAAGCAGTAGAGCATGAGTATCAAAGTAGACCATTCCCCTTGAAATGCAGGGCAAAATGAGGGATTAGAAGTTCTTTCTGCAGCTCCTAACAAGCCTGGTGCTCAAGGTCATTAGTGAAAACTCTCCAGGAGGGGAAACTATTTCACATGTCTGGAATTTCCAGAGCTAAGCAATTTCATCTGTTCAGTCTGAAGTGGGCTGAATGATTCACTTCACCATGTCGAGGGGAAAAGAGTACATGAGAATGAACAGAGCAGGTTAAGTCCGATTTGCCTTTCACAGCGATAAGAAAGCGCTTCCTCATGGCATCTGAAGCAAATCACTGACACTAACAACTCGGGCAGCTTGGTTCGGTCAACTGAGGACGTTTTTCTCATTTGTAACTAGTAGAGAAAAATGAGTGTTTAGTTGGGTAATCCTGTCAAATGAACACAAAATGTATGTAAAGTAAATACCTATGAAGACTCATGGCTCACTGCCAAACCACTAAAAGGATTAAGGTGTGGGGCCAGACTGCAGACAGAGGCAAGTCAAAGTATCAAGAATTCAAACAAAAACACCTCGCAATGAATTCCTAGCTTCCTCCCTTATAGTGAATCACACAAAAAGTCTGCACACTATTTAAATAAACTGTTTGCCAACATCTTCATTACCATGGAGATACAAAAAATAAACAATGAAAAACTAACTTATTCCATCTGACATAAAGTTATTTGCTGGGTATAAATTGCTATGAAGTGAGTCTTTAAAAGGTGATTTCTCATGTTTTGAGTAGAATGCAAAAGGCCAACTCCTGCAGATTAAGATATGACCTCTGCCTATGGTGGATTTACACAGGAACCTATTTTCCATGCAGTGCAGAGGCATGTGTGACGTCGGCTAGATTGGCTTGGAGGCATTCAATGAGTCTGCTATGTTTGCGCCGTTTTCTCTAGGTTTGGTCTAAAATAAGGTTCCCTGCCAGAAGGACATTATATGACGGTGGTCTTCTGGACATGTGTTGAGATTACACATTCCTATGTGTTACATGCCCAGAGTGTGCAGTAAAAAGCTAAAAACGACCAACACGGACTATTTGAGTTCAAAGATATCCAATTGCCGCTGAAAGCTCCCTGAGGACAAAAATGGTGTATGGACAAAGTACTTAGTAATAACTGCTAAAACATCAATGCCTTTTCAAATGCATTTATAACATCCCATCTCTCTAAACCCGCTCATCCTGTCCAAAGCACTCTCGTCCAGGCAGAATGAGGTCTTTGTGAAAGTGTAACAACACAGACAGTCTCTTCCTGTCCTCTGTATGGGGGGAGACACTACAGCAGGACATCAAGATAAGGCCGCTGTTAAAAGATAACAAGATGGATAATCCCTTTTCTTTCCTCTCTTTCCTCCCCTGCACAGGCTGTGGAACAGGCCTGGTGCTTCAAGGCTGGAGTTCTTCTTCTCTCTGAGGCTCTTGAAGGCAGGTGTAGTAAATGCACCTGAGTGTTAAGCCTTGTAGGAAGCTGCAGGCGAAGACTGTCATTTGTTGTTACAGCTTAACCGAGACTAGTGGCTTTATTCATGCCTCTAGCTCGCACTCACAGCCAAAAACAGATGAGAAAGCTAAAAACAGCCAGTCTACACATCACATTAAATGACAAGATGGGGCATTTTAGCGTTAGTTAATCTATCCTACAAAAAGAGGAAATCCTACTTTTGAAGTCAAGACAGAATTATTTCTCTATGTCCTGTTGTTTAACTGTTTAACTGTTTAACTGCGCACAGGATGAGGCTCGACAGGCTTCTACAGAAGAGTCTGGACATTAGAAATACATTCACTAAGCCCATTGAAGACGGAGAGCTCAGATTCAAAAGGGGATTCTATATGTAGTTATTTTGACTCTGATAGTCTGCGTAAGCTAATTAGATCAATCTCAACAACCCAAGCATCTAAAAGAAAAAAACCTTAGAGAGCTTATCACTGCAAACTCTACACAAACCCCTTCAGAAAACATTAAGCACAGTGTACATCGACATTTAAGTTACTCTCACATTAAATTGGACTCCAGAGCATGAAATTGCTTTAGAATCAAAGAGCCGCAGCTCTGCTATTTTGTAAAAAGCAGCCGTGTAAAGCCGATACTAGGGATGCAATGAGGAGCCTAACAACCCAAGATAAAAGCAATTGCACATACAACATCTTCCCTCGTCTATTTTTAATTAAGAATTCAACAAGAAACAAATTAACAAGAGCTTTCTGAAACAAAGGGATGTATTGAAATGATAACCAAATGCTGTAATATTATTTCTTAATGAAAGTTAAATAAAAGAGCAATCAAGTCATTAACATTGTAATGCTTCAGATTTCAGTCCTGGTTGATTTGGTGATACCCATGGTTACCGTGGTAACATCAACTAAGGGTTTGATACTTGATGTAAAGAGAACAGCATAGAGTTTCAATGAAATACAATTGTGCTTTAAATTACATGCTGCATTGGAAAACCTCTCAATCTGATTCCATGTGACAAAGATGCACTCCAACCCCAATAAAAACTCAATTGACCTGTTTCAGTCTGTTCATGTTTTGGAATGTTCTATTTCAGTTTTCTACAATTAAAAAACATGAATATTATATTCAATTTCTGCTACACACTACACACTGGGCCATCGTCTGGTTACAACTGGCTCAACTAGACTACTCTGTGAAAAATGCTAACTTATTCATATAATACTTGGGAAGGAAATTAAAATGCCATCTTTCAGGGCGAACAAGTAAATCAAGTTTGAGCTTTGTTGTGAGTAGAAACGTAACATCAGTAACGTAAACGTTTTCTATTCATTGATGGCTAAGAGGAAGAATGCCTACGATTGATATTGTCTAACTACTTTGTCTTCTATATCTTAAACTCAATTTATACCATCCTAACAATATCTTGGGGAAATTGGCATTTACAAATACCCTGACACTTAAAAAGGTTTCAGCAAGGTTGTCTGGCTCATAAGTGTTTAGTAGATGTAGTAAAGTGCTTTTGCCTGAAACCTAGCACACAAGCAAACTCCCTGCTGGCTTGAATGACATCTAAAAAGGTCTGACCCAAGAGTAGTCTGGAAAAGCAGCCAAATGCTTAAAAGGGTAGTCTGGACCAGGCTGACAAGTACATCATCTCAGAGAAAGTGACAGAGACACAACACAATGTCCACCTTATGTGGCGTGGCCAGTACCCAAAAATATACAATAACAGAATCCCTGTTGAATCTTGATAGAGAATTGAAAGCAGTTCAAGATGTATTTCCCAACCTGATAAATCCATCCCACAAGGTTTACATCACTATCTGTTCACAGGGGCATGCCGCTAGTTTCCCCCACACTATTTTACAGCAGAGCGATAATCAACAACTTTTTGTATCCAAACTAATTAGTCTTTTTGACAAGGTCTTTGAAGCTCTTCCGATGCAACAGTTCTACACAAACATGAATGGCTGATTAATAATAGTCAATAGGGAAGTTGGTTTTTTAGTTGATAATATCACATTGTAGACCGTCACAGCGGCTCTTTTTATGTCTACAGGTCATTCATCTCCAGCTGAAGACTAGTGTTACAGCTGTACCTGCTGCTGATCAATTGTCCCTTAACTCTCATCAGAAAGAAAAAATACAGAGCTGATGTTTACCTAAGAGTGATAAGAGTTGGGTGGTGTGGGAGCTAGTGTAACAGCAGGTTTACTCTCCTCCTTCCAATTATCAGCCACTCAGAAAGAGAGCCAGCCAGCCTTAAAGCTCTGTGTGTGTCCATGAATTATACATGGACTCCATTAAGACACTTAACAGCTGGTTCCTTTGGAACTTTCCAGCAACCACTGCAGCCCGGTTGCCCCTGTGTGCCTGCTTATTAAAACAGCAGCACTTGTGATTAAGGTTGTGCAGTAATGTACGTTCTTACCAAAATAAAGCGGCCAGTCCCAGAGCTATTTTCAGTTCAATCTCCTCTCTCTGGAGGACGACTGGGCCAGCTGCCGATTCCCTCGCACGGCGGCGAGATGCACTACAGTAATGAAATGTCTGTTGGTGCTCGCTGACCTTGCTGTGGTTCAGACGTTGAGCCTTTTCTATACCCAACTGTAGCAGATGTCCTGGTCATTATACCCATAGATCCAACTACGACCCAAGAGTAATAACTTCAGGGAAATACTATTTTAATGAACAAGTGCAGTGCCCGTTTAAAAAATGTCTGTTGGAGAGGACTGAATGCTTTGCCTGTGATAATGTCGTTCAATATAATACACTATTATTCACTGAACTACCCAGCATTATGTTAGATCTCTCCATCTTGATGCGAGGTAGATGCATGTAGTCTACATTGTGCGAATTAAGCTTATTTTTTTTTAACAATTGAATCAAATATTTGAATGCCGGACTTTTACTGTGTGGTACGAAAAGTTGTATTAATAGTTATATACTCAAGTACAACATTTTTTAGCAGCCTGTTCTTGTTCTTATTATGCATTTGTTATGCTTCTGGTTCCCTAAAAATTGAAAGTGTATATTTTTCGATTCTCTTCATTGCATGACCAATGGGTAAGCTTTCATCTAATCTAATCTCATGTAATGCTCTTTCATGAAACAAAGCATTTCCTTGCATTCATATTTCCAAAGGAGATTAGTTACATCTTGCTCAAATGCAGTAGCTTTCCTTCCAATAAATCTTTCTACACCTGTAAACATCCATTGCATCTTATAATATCCAACAGTGAAATGTATTCACATCAGAGAAATAGTGAGGGTCGCTTGATGCCATTTATAGAATGCACAGATATGCAGTTGCAAAGCATTTCTAGGTTAAAATGTAAAACCTACGTTGGATATTTCACCTCTTTACATATGTATGGATATGAAATACTGTCTTTGGCTTCAGCTTGATTATGAGGCAACAAATGGGATTTTCCAGGTCTTATTCTGTGTCGCTTTGTATACTCCTTTAACACACTTAACAAGATTCGGCTGGCATCTTCATTTTTCACTAGAAACCGCTTTAATATAATTCTAAAATCTGTAACACAAGCAATCACAGCGTTGTAAAATTGCTATGATGTTGTGCTTGGACACAGGCCTTTTTCATAAAAATCTCTTAATTTCCATTGACAGGAGTTATTAGCATAACTAAATAATTTGACATGATAATTACCAGTAACATGTAACAAGTAACATGTAATGATTAAACATCAGGTCAAGACACAAAAAGACTGACATGAATATCAACGCCAAAGCGAGTAAAACCCACTGGGACTGAATCAAGATAGAGGCTTTCTACAGACAGCACTTTCTTGCCTTTTTTCACAATATCCACATTAGACAATGTGTAATGCTTTTCAATGAGAGAGGTGCTCAAATTGGCTCCTTCAACAGCTGCTTTACCCCTCCTCCACCCAAAATGCACCCTACCTTCTGCTTATGTCCCTTATTTCCTCAGCCACAATATTGTTCAAGATTAGACACACAATTAACTCTAATGTTCTTAGCGGGCGAGAGAGTGGGCTTACTGCCGGAAGACAAAATATAATCTTATTCCAACGAGTAACACAATGCGCGGACATTAGCTGATAATGTGATATGCACAATACATTATAAAACGCTCATCTCCCAAATTATGCATCCATTGGAAGTAAGAAGCGGTAACAAAAGGTTTGTTGTCAGATCAAATTGTCAGGTG
The DNA here is from genome assembly GCF_902827165.1 of Trematomus bernacchii. Classification (NCBI taxonomy): domain Eukaryota; kingdom Metazoa; phylum Chordata; class Actinopteri; order Perciformes; family Nototheniidae; genus Trematomus; species Trematomus bernacchii. The sequence goes on from NW_022987513.1 coordinate 7,798,050, forward strand.
TGGTTTTTTCCACTTCGTAGCCTTAAATTAAGCCGAATTCTTTAACATTGAACAAAGGATAATCTAACAGAGGTTCAAGCATGTGTAGAGCTGAGCTGACAAGTAGCTAGCAGGTAAGCAGGAGCAGACTGCTCACCAGCACCTGATGCAGCACCCCAGGGACCGGCCTGCCACACTGTGCATCCTCACACTGAGATGGCTAGCTCAGATGCCGTGAGAATATTATGCAAAAACAAACCGAGTACATAGCCATAAAGGGAAAAAAAGTGAAGTAGAGTAATGCCTAACAGACCAGGATACTGACAGTTTTATAGCATACACAGTTAAACAGAATTAAAATAGGCAAGTCCGAGAGACGTTAAACCCAGAAACATCCATCATTTGAAAACAGTGAATCCATTACCATTCCATAAATGAATGCTAAACATCCAGGCCTCGTTTACAAAAAAGCTGTGCCTTATTAAGCATAGTACTCATTTCATTTTAAAAGGTAAAATTAATTGCAGAATAACTTCATTTGAATAATTTTACATCAGAGTAACAAAATCCTTCAAATATCCTCCACTGCCAAGTGTGCAGCACATTCTGCTTCTATGCCGTTTATCTAGAATAAAATGTAATCAGGCGATGCTCATTTGAGATATGACTCATATGAGGTATATGAAAACTGTTATTATCATCACAGTTAACAGCTTATTTGTCAAAGAGCATATTATTCGTCATTATAAGCAGAGGGCGTCCGTGCACTGCAACGCTGGGCATCAAGTTGCTATTTGATGAATGTGCTTTGGGCTTGTTTATCGCCCTGAAAGCGTGACACAGCGATGATGACCGATGGACTCAAGAGAGCGGGGAAATCAGCATTGCAGCGACCTTGTTTTAACCAATAGGTTACATGAATATACATGGATAGCAAGGGAAATGTCTCTTGCAAGGCACAATCTCTATCCAACCCTTTGTTTGAGATGTTCAAACTCATTTACTTCTTGAAATTGTGACTCATTTCTGAACCATGGGGTCCTGTTATTACTGACAGAGGCAGACAATCAGGATTCTCGTTTCTAGCCAGCGTCTGCCGATTAATCAAGCCGACATTCACAACAGGAGTCCCCGTCTGACCTTTTACTGTTTCTGTCTGACTAGTTCTAAAACAAGAATGCTTAAGGGTCTTAAACTGAGGTTGAAGCTGCATGTCAAATGCAAACAAATTCAGCATCCTCACCAGTCGATTTTCCATGTAGAAGGCAAGTAAAGAGCAACTGAGTCCTAGTATTATAAGCATTAAAGGGAATATGGAAAGTTATTATATTCTAACATAAACCTAATGCTCTGTTGAGCTAAATTTCAGATTTTCGCATTAATGCAATCGGCAGAAGTAAATATCTAATGCAAGGCTTTTAACGAACTACATCATGTTAGCATAGCCTTGCAATGACGCTAATCTAAAGATGGATTCGTGTTGGCGTGATGACGTTTAGTTGTTATTTGTTAACTTGTTAGGATTTTCGGAGACTCACGACTGAGGTAATACTGAAGTCATTTTTTTAGTAGAATAAAACTTGACAATCTATTAGGCTTGTGTTAACTCCATAACTAATTTAAGGCATCTAACCACCAATATGCTAAAAAAAAGTTGACTTGTAGACGAGGTAAGCAGAAGAAGTAAAATGCTAAGTAATTTCCAGGTCTTAGGACTCATTCGTGCACCACTTTACTTGAGGGAATACCTTAAAACAGTTCAGCAGATACTCAATTCATCAGAAAAGATCAGTACCGTCTTTGCACTTATTGACGCTTGCATACGGAGGGTCAAGAGTCCTAACCTTGAAAACAAGTTGTGTGTTGTATAAATGAAAATAATTTTGCTAATACAGTACAAACATGCAATACAATATATTGATATGCTCTCATTTACAATATTCTGCCGGTTCAGCTGCCCACTTTTCGCTCCTTTTAATTATTTTAAATTAAATAACTTTAGACAGAGGATCAGACTAAACGAGCAAATTGACCAAGCATGCAAAATGACCAATACATGTTGTTCCCCTAGGTCGAAAAAGACCTATGCATGACCTTTATTAACTGATCAGCCACTAATTTGTGTCACAAAGGCAAAACTGTTCCAGAGCAATGCTTATTGGAAAATGATGCACATCATTTGCATGCCTCTGGGGAGTCTGAGGCTGTCAGTAAGCCAATACTTTGGCTTAAGAATGATGAGAGAGTAAGAGTTAGAAGACATGCAAACTAGAAATATCAGTCAATGTAACATTGACTTCATGGCCAAGGGATTCACGTATAATCTTGCCAATATATCTTCCCACAACAATGTGTTGGCAGCAGCCCAGATGCAGTTTTAGCCCCTACCTGTGAAAAAGGAATGAGCTCTGAATACAGAGTGGCTGCACATCCATTAACAGGACTCAGAAACAAGCATCGCTATTAATCATTTTCAGTAATCTCTAGCAGGCAGCAATTTGTTCATTCGGTAATTCGGATATAAAATGGAAGGTGGGGGTGGGAAGAGGCAGAGTAATGTGGCGAGGTAAAGACGGGATCAGCGTTTCACACTCTCATATAAGTGAACAGGAGTTGGCACAGGGTTTGTGCAGCACGGGTACGCTAAAATATTAGCGTCTCGGGCTGTGAATATTCATACGTGGTTGTCCCAATCATCATCAGATTGTGGAGGACAAAGCCGTGTCCCTGGAGTGTAATTTGATTCTACATGTTCCTGCTTAATTTCCAAGGACAGGTGGCTCCGGGCAGAGAGGGTGAATGCTTGGAGGTGAAGCTGTGACTGCAACATGTTTCAGCCAACAGGAGGCAAGTAGTGGACTGCTGGGTCATCATGACAAGTGAATATGACCTCAAGTCATGACTGTCTGCGTGGGGCCAATGACAATGGCTCAGACTGTGGTGAACATGCCTCCACACATCTTTATGGTTGTTACTATTCCTTCACAACACCTAAGCAATCAACACACAGCTTATAAGAGTTCTGCAAAGAAGAGTGACTGATCAAGGCATTATTGTATCAAGATATTCAATACTTCAACAGCAGATATGTCCTGCTCTAAATGAGGATACTATCATTCATAAAAGCAAGGGGGAGGGGTAGTGTTGTACAGCAACTGGAGCACGCACACACACAAGTACACTCCCTGGATCTGCGTGTCTGTTTTCAAAAGGTTTCCAAGCAACCAGATCCTGGCCAGGGCCTTTGGTTGTAGGCTTATCAGGTAACTGCTTTCTGCGCCTGATCACATGTTCACTAGGTTTCTGTTTGCTTGACTTTTGACCAAAACAACAAGGAGTGGAGGAGAACACAGGAAGGGTCCGGAAGAACTTTAATCAGGGGAAATTATTGTTCAGGATCAGAAATGAGAAATATACAGACTAAATAAAAAAAGTGTGTGTTGATAAAAGGAAGAAGTGGACAGATATGACGGGAAGGTCTAGCCATGGTGTTTAATGATTGACAAACACATAATGTTTCTTGGATAAGCTCTACGATGACAGATTTAAAAAGCAGAACAGCTGGGGGCAGGTTTGCTTAAGCAGTAGGCAGCTTGCCTTTTTCTATAAACTGTGGTAATACATTTTCTTTATTCAAATAAAATGATGAAATAAATTTATAAACCTTTCAAATAACTTGAAAATGTTGTTAGCAGAACTATGCGTCAGCCCTTGCATGTAGCACTGTTCAGTGTTTGTAACAGCATCTGTTGCATTGTCACGAGTCCATGCCAACCCAACAGCAACTTGATCTCTGATAACATTGTCATATAAAAAAACATCTCCACAAAGAAGAGGGGGGAACCATAAAATAAGCATTTTCACAACTACACTGTGTACACATGTTCTTTACTCTTTTCTTTTCCTAGCCTCAAATTGTTTAGAAGCTTGACTTGTAATATGATGACTAGCTAAATACTCATCAATGACTACAAGTTAAAGCATTTAAGATCTTCTTTTTACACAACATTCCTTTTCTTCATTTTGTCAACATTATATATGCCATGTGATGGCTCACAGACAAATAGAGCAAGGAAAGCGGAGCATAACGACCCCATTTGTTATTTTGCCATTTAAGAGGGGTTGGGCTATTATTGTGTATTACTAAGCCATGATAAAAGAATGCTACGAGTCTGGCAGATACTGTTTTTGTTCGCTGAAGTAGAACAGCGCCCAAATGACGAGGCCATGATTCCATTAAGATGGTAATGAGCCAAAACTAGTGTACAAAACAATGGTAGTCATGAGACAAAGGAAGGCTTAACAACATGCTGTATACAACCTTATATTACACCCAATGCCCCTGCTTTTACAAAGAGAGTTGTCCTGGATGAAACTAAACAAAGCACACCTTCCTCACATACGGTTTCTCACTAATAAGCAGAATGGAATGTCATTGCCCTGACCATGGCTCTGTCTATCTAATCTAAAAACTTTTCAATAACCACTGCATTGCACAAGCCAACAGAGGAGTCTGTAGAAAAAGTTTCACATTATTGTTTGGAGTAATGTGGGAGTGATCAGCTAGTTTCAGGGTAAATTCCAGGGAGGCCACACCCATACGAATCAAATTGCTACAAATAACAAAACTGAAGAGAGGTAAATTAATACTTTTAAGATGAATAAACTAAGATTGTTATTAAATAGTTTATCACATTAGCAATGTTTCTGCATGTATCACCCTGATGAGACAAAAACAGGTCAAACAACAAAGTTTGACATTTTTGGATAAAAACTTGAATTTGTATTCAACTGTATTATATTGCTTTGAATGACTAACATGCCAAAAGGTAAGTTAGTGGTAGCCACACTTGAGTTAAAATAAAGCCCTTGTCTCTGCCCATGTGGTTTCCAGTCCAATAAAGAATATATTATATCCTTTGAATAATTAACTATAAGTTAGTTAAGGTTAAAAATAACTATTCTGTTCAAAGGTTTCACAACCTCCACTGTTATCTACCCACCTACGGTGTCAACAAACAGCAAAACCCTCGTTGAGGGTGACCGAACTTTCATATTAGAAGGATTAAAAAGGTAAAGACACCAATTTAAGCAGAGATGTCAACAGGAGCAACATGTGGTTATGTTACATGCGATGGTGTGGGATTTGGGATTTGGGACTGTGGAAGGGGGGTGGGGGGGTTCAGCACTGATGGCAGATGGCAGACAAAAATGCCGCCCTTTGAAGTCCTGCAGCCACAGGTTTGAGAGCGGATTAAGATATTGTTTTAACCACCACCACCAGATATCAAACGGAAATAATAGCTACCATCTAATTTCTGTTCGAGGCTCAAACATATTGCCATATATTTAAACATTCCCTTAGACAAGAAAATTAACCTCAAGACAACCACTTATTATCTGTTAAACATGTTAAATAAACCACTGTAACGCATGGGGTTATTGAGATAAAATGCATGAAATAAAGTAAGAAAACGTACATTATCGGTAAAAGCTTAGTAATAAAGTTTGGATACAATGTTGGCAACTAGTTTAACTGAATGTGGTTTGTCCGGACGCTTGTTCTGGTGTGCGAGCTAACTAAACTGACCTGTGGTCGGAGTTACTCGGAGTAAATTCAAGTGTATTAAAATGTGGTTTGGTACTACTACTGAGCCAGTTGAATTTTAACCATAACATAAGGTAATATAACACAACATAAAGTTTTCAGCATGTTTTACTTCTTGAACCAGGCATGTTCCGTGATAAGGCCAGCGGTGTTGTAACGTGACACGGCTGACCAGAGACTGTGCTCGCCGCCGTTTTAGTAAAAAAATCCATGAGAATCACAAAGTGTCTCCCCGGCAGTTGGTGGCAGAAAACTTACCTGCAAAGAGGCTCAGCAGTACACAGCAAAAGCGGCATATCGTAAGCTCCATTCCTGGTCCAGCTATTCCACGACTTCCTCAGTGAAACTCGGTCGAAGAACTTGTGTTGAGTTCGAGTGAAAAGCGGCAGATCAGCTCGACCGAGCATCCAAACTCCGCTCCTCCTTCTCCTCCTCCTCTCTGCAGGTGCAAAGTGGAGCGCGCCGCAAGCTGTCACGTGACAAGCGGAATTTCCAAACGAGATCCGGTGTCGCCCTCTGCCGGTCTGAAGCGGAAGCAGTATGAAAAAACAGCCGTGTTGTCCTGTTTTAGGTTTCAAGGCTTTCAAGGTTTCAAGGCTTTTATTTGTCATACGTCACGTGCTTAGCTGCAGTGTAGTTATGACGATGAAAATCTTAGGTCACGTATTATTACCACAACCACATGTGGAACAACAAGAGATTGTGTACTTAAGTAAAAGTAGAAAATACCAAAGTGTAGGAATACTCTGTTAGATATCTCCCTTAACTAAAAGTACACAAGTATTGACATAAAAATATACTTAAAAGTACCAAAATTAAAAGTAATCGTTATGCAGATGGGCCCATTTCAGAATCATATATATTATATGTTTTGGTTATAATTATTGATGTTTTGATGTGTTTATCAAGCTGGTAAAGGTGGAACTAATTTCAATTACTTTATTTTCTGCTGGGTAGAATGTGAATTGAATCCAGTTGTATCTAAAGTATTTTGTAAGTGTTGATTCTATTGTTTATCATTAATATATATCTGCAGAATAACTAAAGGTTCTACATAATTGTAGTGGAGAAGAAGAAGAACAAAATAGCATAACATGGAAATATGCAAGTGCAGTACAAGTACCTCAAAATTATACTTAAGTACAGTACTTGTAAATGTAATGAGTTACTTAACACCACTGATAATATTACATGTCCTATAGATGCCATTTAGGGTTAGAATCTTGTCCAAGGACACTCCACATGTTCCCCATCTGTAGGGGCAATTGTGGAAGATAACAATTTGTACAACTTTGATGGAGTCAAAGTCCTCTCCTTTTTCCCAGTCTAAAGTTTGTACTATTCAAGAATATTTCTATATTTCAAAATGGTGAAATTGTAAATATACAAGTTCAGATTCTGTTTCAGTTAACCTTTTATATTCAAATTTTTAATCCATATATTTGCCTAAAAAATAATAATGGCAGACCTATATAACATGTTACATTCCAAAAACTGTGGGCCCAGTGGTTTGTGGTGGATAAATATCTAAACAGTGACAACTCAGTGACCTCGTGTTAACTTACTTCTGGTTTGTTCAAATAAAAGATGTGGATAATTAAGCACTTTTATTGCAAAGACGACTGGGAAACTGTAAATATCTAAATAGTTACATTGAACAAGATACAATTACTTCCACCAAACAGTAGATTCTAGTATACAGTATATTATTTGACAATGTTTTATCATCTATGATGTACATGCTTTTTTTTTTATTTACCTCAACTAACTTAACAATTTTGTTTATTGCACTATTATGATGTATATATATATATATATATATAATATTTAGCATTATTAAAAGGTGCCTGAGCTTCAAGATGTTCATTGCCAAAACTATGCTGTAGCTATGAGACATGTAAAAAAACAAAGGCTCCCAATAAAGTGAATAGAATTGCATTTGTGTTGCTCAAACTACTTTATGATTATGCTTGAAAGATAATGCGTATACAAACCCATTTAGCTAAAGATGAATACTAAATGTATATGAAAAGTGATCTGTTGAGCATAACATCTCATTTAACCATTAGGTCCCCAGTTTGATTCTGTTTTCATTCAATTTTTTTTTTTTTACATACCAATAGACAAATAGAGGGGAAAAAATACCCTTGAATGTAGGAATTTAATCACACGATTGTATAATCCTTTTGTTAACACCAACACAATGCACAAAGCATGATACTCCAAAATTGTGTTTAATAAAACTCCATAAATATAAGTCTATACATCTGACAAATCTGCACTATTAATAAATAAAACATAATCACAAAAAGGACAAAGTAGGTGCTATACATGAACGTTTCCCATTGTAAAAATACAGTACTTCAAATTGTGTAGTATTCCAATTCAATATCTAATTTATACAGGTGATTAATTTAAAGTATAACAAACTGTCTAAAGTGCACAAATATTTTTTTATCAAAAACAATCAATATATATCTATAAATATTCATGTTAAAAAAACATTTTTCAGTCATTTTAAAGTCGTCTTCCGCTTTAATGTCTGTGTGAACCAAAAGCACCATGATTCCTAATTGTAACCATGTGCCGAATTTTGGAGGACGTCCCAGTACCTGGTGCTTCTTCCATACGTGTAGCTAGGGGGGACCCACATATTAGGCATTAGAGTGTGGGGCCCTCTGCTATGGGGCCTGAAGCCGTAGTGAGGCTGTGGAAGGATGTAAGCGTTCCCTGGCACCATCTTCTTAGGATGCCACGAGGGAGCAGTAGGATTTATTGCCTTGAATAAAACAAATAAAAGGTTCCATCAAAACCAACACAAACAATCGTAGCCTTTGATCCCAGGAAGCATTTGACTCACAATTATTGGGGGAACAACAATTTACAAAACATCAATTATAAAATTAATTAAATTTGAACACAACAAAACATGGTTAATGTGGTCAACTAAAACCTGGTAGTTTCAAGCCAATGTAAAGTCATGTTATGAATGACATGGATCAATGATGTGTGGCTGTTGTGACAGAGTCAATGGGAGTCTGCGCCCTGTAGAGTCCTGGGTTGCAGTTGAATCCTCTTTTCTGCGTAGGAAGGTTCCTAACTGAGTGAAATGAACGTGAAGCCATAAGGGGTGTTCAAATTCTCTAGATTTTAGGGGAAAAAAACATCATGCTCCCCCTTGTCATCTCCTTCAGCTTAGGACCATCCTTTATGAGATAATGCTATCCCACAATCCCTTGCGTCCTAAACATTTAATCAGTCAGGCGTTTACAGAAATAGTTTACAGATTGTTCTTATTCATTTATGTTTGAAATGTGATATGCACAATAATAGATATGTCGGCTTTACAAGTTACACACATTTTGCATGAAGTATTATTTAATCAAAGAGTTTCATACTAATTGGGATTAATGTTGATTATACAGGAGGCGAATGATCCTAGCCTAGCTTAAGTGCAGTCGAATTCTCCTACTGTAGCACCACAGTAGTCTTTTCCTAAATCCTGATTAATTCTCCTTCACATCTTTTACTAACCCTATGATGTTTCAAGAAAGTGTTAAGGAAAAAACCGTAACATTTATTTTGGACTATTGGAACACAGAGCTGGCGCAGCCTCCCATTCTTCTCCAAACATGCATGGGGTTTTTAGTCATGGGGGTTTTACAATGCATTATGCCTTACCTTGTAATCAGAGCGGCTGTTGTGCACAGTGTGGGGGGAAGTGCGTGTTGCCTCCTCATCAGAGGATGATCCAGAGTGGTAGTCTGATGTCACCCTCTCCAAAGCCTGAGTCACCTTTGCAACATCTTTGTCGTCCTCATCATTAGAGAAAGTGGCCAATGAGAACCAAGGGTTTGTCTCTCCGTGCCTAATAATGGGAAAAGTCATAAAAAAGGTGTAGGAAAGTTTAACATACATAGAATATCTGTTTAAAGTAGACCATTCTTTAAAAGGTTTGGTTGGAAGAAAAATACTTCATGTTGAAATTTAAAAAAGGATTTTGACATATTTGACTTTTTTGTAATACGCTCAAAAACAAGAAAAAGTACAGGGGTGAAACACAAAATACATTTCAATTAGAAGAGTGTGATTCTGTTCATGTTCTGCATTAATTGGCATCAGTGGCTACAGATGCCAGTCAAATATTTACAATTATCCTGACAAAAGTATACTGGTTGCCTTTAAAATGATTTTTTTAAAGCTAAATCCATTAGTAATTTTTTATGAACTTCAAACTTCTTCCAATTCTGTCTCAGATCTTTATGGCAATTTAACTCAAAGTCTTACCTGCAACAGACCTCTCCAGGGTCTACCCACAATGTGAGTTCCCGGGACAGTGCCAGGTCACTGTACTGAACCCCGCTTTCTCGGCAGGCCCGAAGGAGCTCTGGATCCTGCCGCTGGACCCGGTTCACTCTGATGCACCTGCAGATCACAGGCAACAGATTTTAGTACACTATTTGTGAAACAGAAAGATGTCTTGGAAAGCAAAAGTTATTTGTAAAAACTGCAGAGGACAGAGAGCAGCACCTGTATGCCTGTCCTTTGCTGGGGTTTCCAGGGTACCAGTGCCCCTTGAACTTCTCCTGCAGTGCAACAGCCAGCCTCTCAACAAACAGATCGATCTTGTGTGTTTCCAACTTCCCACCCTTTATTACAAGCCTCTTCAGGAAGAATACCACAGCTGCAATTTCTCTCCTCATGTTTCACATGCGTTTCATTACCTTCCTACAGCCCCTGTAACGAGATAACTTTATTAAGATTGGCAGCAGTAAACAAGGCACATATACAATTATGATAATTTCTAGTAAGTAAGATATCAGTTGGTAAATGAGGTTAGTCCTTCTGGTTTTAAGGACATTTAACCTTCACCCCAGCTGGAACTTTTTGGAAAAAAAAGCCTTAAATGTTTCTGATGAAAAGTAGCACTAGTATTATTAGGTCTGAAGGAACAACAACTCAGGGGAAACTGCAATTACAACCATTTAGTTATTTGCCTAAACTAACGTTATCCCAGACATTGATAAAAAAAAAGATGCATTCCAAAAAAAATAAAAATACTGTTGTTATGTTGCCTTGGGAACTTTCAGGAAGTCCCGTTCATTAGTTAGCAAGACTCCATGTGCCCAAGGGAACGATTGCTGTTTTAGAGATTATTGTGGTTTAAAATTATGAAGGGATGAAGTAAACACTGAAACAGATAAAAAGGCAATTTCGTCGCATTTAGTCTTATCTGTTGTTGTTTTTGTTTTCAACCTTAACGGTCCAGCTATTATAATGTCTGGCGGGCTGTGACGCACTAGTTCTGGTTTTCTACGCATCACCGCACTGCACAACATTTGCTGTACTCACCTAGCTGGTTAGGCTAACAGTACAAACATGTTAACACAACGGTGGCGTTTTGAAAACAACTTCATGGTGATTACAAAGCAGTATTCACTCTAGAGAATAAAAGAGTATTAGCATTAGTTCCATAGCTAACGTTAGTAACTTCACCAACAGCCTCATGTCATGTTGCTGACTAACACAGCAATACTTTGTTTGAATGTCGCGGGAAAAGTTTGAACATTGCTATATAATAAACTGTTAAATAGTCCCATTTACGTTATATACAAACTATATTAAAAGTTAGTGAGACAAGAGGCTACATTCATCCTTACTCACCTTTCTTTCAGCTCTCCTCCAGCGTGTGGCCAAATGATCAATGGAATGGAAAGTCGGTCAGCAGAAGAACCCTTGAGACTCTGTTCTTAACCACGCCCTTTACAACACAGCAGCCGCTCACCGAGCACTCTCATTGGTTACAAACAGACGATGTAGCGCATTCATTGGTCGAGCAAATGCTCTTCGTGGAGATAAGCCATTACTGTCATGACTCAAAGCGTCAGGCATGTCTTTTATGTTTGTTGCAACTGTAGCATCCAGAGAAGTCCTTTCATCATGAATGTTTACAAAAATAGGCATAAACCGGATTTTTTTCAACAAAATTAATTTGGTGTAAAGTTTGTAACGTGATCTGATGAAAGAGATGTGCAGCCTAATTGTTTGTTACCATGAGAAAAAGCCGGTGTTGCCCCTTTCATTTTCTCTAATGCTTTTACATTTAACTTCTTATGACAGACTTAGCATTGATTATTTAAAATGAAATGAGGCAACATTCGAGATGTATTGCACATACCCAAGAATACAAACCATGGAACAATCGTGATCTCTTTGCTCAATGCTCTCAAAAGTATAGTGTGAAAAAAGTAATTGTATAGTATGTCACAAACATATTTAAAAGTCATAATAGACGTAGCGTTTGTAATTAAGGTGTAGCATGTCATGAAATTCTTAAAAAAACAAAAACATCTTGTATGTAATTTAAAAACTCAGGATAAGGTCACATTTTTAAGTGTGAATATATATTGAGCTCAGCTTAATTAAGTCAGTTTCTTTGCGTTTAGCACCATCTTGTGGAAATAGTTGAAACAAACTTTTGCTACACTGCCTAAAAACAAGCAGGTAGATAAATAAGGCTGCCTAAGTAAATAATCTTTCACACTTTAATGGAAATAATACAAATTCAGGTGATTACAAGCTTTCTTTTAAAAGAAAATGATCAGTACAAGTAAAAAAAGAAAGAAAATTATCAGAAAGGGTAAAATAATCAAGTCAGGTCAATTACAATGTTAATCTGCTGTCAGGTGTTTTATTTTATTATGCTTAGGGTGTTGTAATTTTTAGATTTGCTGAATCCACTTCAGAATTAAACACAACTTCATAAAATGTATTAAAGGGGACCTATCATGCAAAATGCACTTTTTGATGTCTTTTATACATAAATATGTGTGTCCCCGGTGTGTCAGGGAACTCACGCAGCATCAGAAAATAAAACCCTCTCTCTTTTCCTCCATACCCAAATCTCTAAAAACGGGGGTACAACAAGCCCCCAGGAAGTGCACCGGACTCTGATGAAAATATTCGTTCTGTCCAAACGGCGGTACTACAATTTCCGTATCAGTCCGTGATGTCACTGGGCCCAGAAAGACTTTTCCCCATTGACTAACATAGGGAAAGAGACATCTGTTTTTTAAACTAAATAAACTACCCAGTATGAACTATTTGTATAGCCCTTATTATAATCATTAGGTCCTTAAAGTTCTAAAATGCACTAAAAGCCAAATCTAGATTTATTTTCTGTCTCCATTCATTCTACTGAGCCGAATTAACATTTATTTAACCGGGCAAATAATTAAGAAGAAGTTATTGATAACACTGGCTGTTGGGACACGAGGAGGCAGACTGTGTGTTTAAGGTCATGCTTTTCCGGTTATTACCCGTCCCCTTGTGTGTTATGAAGGTTTTTATGCATGTAAACCAGGGGTGTCAAACTCAAGGCCCGGGGGCCAAATCCGGCCCGTGACTTCATTTTATGCGGCCCCACAAGAGCTTGCAAAGATTATAATATGTTTATTATACGGTTACATGCCGATTTACAGAAGCACGTTGCCCATACACTACATGTCCCACAATGCATCTACATTTTGACTTTTTCTCCAGAATGTGGCTTTTCTTTTTAAATCATTTTGTGACATTCTCACTGAAGAGACTTGCAATTATTTGCCCTAGACTTCTGCTTTCAGACGTAGTTATTTATCACCTGGAGATGTTGCTTGGTGCGCATCCTTAAAATGAAATAAACCGTACCTTTTGAGGGTTTTTTTACTTTATGAAGGGATCGATCGCAGATGCCGTCGTGCTTGCGGACGGATAAAAAAAATCAACCTAAATGGCTCGCGAATTATACTTTGGTGGCCGTTAATATACCTGGGCGGCCCGCCCAAGTAAAGTCTATGTGGGAAACCCTGCTATCTTACCAGTTCTTATGCAACTCACAAATATCTCTCTCTCCTCTCTCTTTCTCTCTCTCTCTCTCTCTCTCTCTCTCTCTCTCTCTCTCTCTCTCTCTCTCTCTCTCTCTCTCTCTCTCTCTCTCTCTCTCTCTCTCTCTCTCTCTCTCTCTCTCTCTCAATGTTGGTGCGCAAATGCGCCTTTTTTCCAATGATCCGGTGCTCTTTTTTTGGCGGGGGGTGCGCATGCGCACCTGCGCACCAGTTATGTGCAGCCCTGGTTATTACCCTATCTGATAATAATCCAATGCAGAGGCAATAATGCAATATAATACATTATTTTATATATATTAAATTATATATTGTAGTGCCGAGAGATAGGAGTCGGAGGCGGTGCATCGAAGGTGCAAATGGGTACTTTAATGAGCGACAGAAATAGACATGCTGTCGGGTCGCAGCCCAGGAAGAGAAGAGAAAGCGAAAGGGAGGACACGCAGTCCGAAGCCGCCGTCGAGGCGAACCGTGAGCCGCGGTTAGAGGTGAGGCCAGGCAGGGGTCCCGAAGCGCGGCACCCACGGGCCGAAGAAGGCATGGGCGACGTCCGAAACCGCCGAGGCGAGGGAAGAGGCCAGACAGGGTCCCGAAGCGCGCCACCCACGGGCCGAAGAAGGCATGGGCGACTTCCGAAGCCGCCGTCGAGGTGGTGAAAAAGCGAGAGGGTCCACATGAGGCCGACCAGACATGGTCGAACCTCCTCTCAGGCACCAGAAAAAACTCAAAAGGGTCGTCCTGTCCACGATCAAAAACAGGTGGGCGAAATTGTGAGAGGATCCACACGAGGCCGACCAGACTTGATCGAACCTCCTCTCCGGCACCACAAAAAAAACAAAAAAACAGTCGGATGTCGATAGCCGCTAGCTGCTAGCCGTTAGCAGTCGTGGCTAGCCGTTCTCGACGGCCGTTAGCCGCTGTCGTCGTCGTCGTCGGCCCCGGAGCCCCTGCTAGGCGGCGTGCCCCCACTAGGGAAGGTGCCGCAGCGTGTAGTGGCCAGCACCTCAGGGGTAAATCGCCGGGCGGCCAGGAAGAACCGGCTAGCTTCTTCGGCCAAAGCGCGGGGCTCAACACTAGCCGTGTTAGCTAGCGCAGCCCGGACATGCAGCCGCATGTCCCAAAGAAACAGCTCCACGAGGTAGAAGTCGGGTTCCTCCATACCTTGCAGGTCGCGGGAATGGCAAGCGACGTCCTCAGCCATTCCGTGGGGCGCACCGAGCCTCAGTCTGTGTGCACATGGCAGCCACGGACGTCTCCAAGAATCTCCGGCATTTCGAGAAAAACAGTGTTTGTTTTCTGCCGTGTTCGGTTCAGTCTCGGATACTTCGCGAGACTTATGTCGGGGTCACCAATGTAGTGCCGAGAGATAGGAGTCGGAGGCGGTGCATCGAAGGTGCAAATGGGTACTTTAATGAGCGACAGAAATAGACATGCTGTCGGGTCGCAGCCCAGGAAGAGAAGAGAAAGCGAAAGGGAGGACACACAGTAGGTACACAGTAGGTACACAGTAGGTACCGTCAACATATGTGTCCGCGCGGAAACAATACCCCCAACCTGTAGTTCCATGAGTGAATTATGTAACCTAGTTAATTAGTGATCACTACGATATATATATAAAACTGGCCCTTTGAGTGCAACCATAATGCTGATGTGGCCCGAGATTAAATTGAGTTTGACACCCCTGATGTAAACGGTCTGCAAAGTCACAAACCGTCAAAGTACACCCTGTAGCGAGTAAAAATCTAACACAGAAAAGACCTGTCTATGCTGCCCCAAAACGCCTCATTGGAGATTTTTCTTTTTCCATTGTTCTCTTCCTGGGTATGGTGACGTGCCCATACCCAAATCAATGGACCCATTGATCCGTGGAGCTCCTCACACACACACACACACACACTCTTTTAGCGGCGAAAATGTGACGTGCTGGGGGGGGGGGGGTGGTGCTAGTGGAGCCTCGCAGTGCGGCGAAACTGTGGCGCGCTCACACTGTAGGTGCGCCGCGTTTGGGGGTGCGGGGGGGATGCGGGTGCTAGTGGAGCCTCGCTGCTGCAGCCCCCTCAGCACCCGCCCCCCCCTTCCCGCGCCAATTCGCGATGTCTCGCAGTCTCGCAGCAAGCAGGAAACCACACCAGTAAGCCAGCTCACACTGTCAGCTCCTCGCAGCAGCGAGCCAGTGGGCTAGCTGACCAATCAGAGCACACTGGGCTCACAGGGAGGAGAGGGGGGGGGGGGGGGCAGGAGCTCCAACAAGGCGTGTAGGACAGAGAGTGAATACACATACTATACAGAGATGCTGTATGAGAAAACCTATGTGAGTTTGGAAAATTGCACAATGTAAATCTATTCTAGTATACCTCAACAATGGAATTATGATCAGTAGAAATGGCCATGACATGGGACCTTTAATGAAGCTTGCTGCTGAAATTTCAAAATGAACTACAAATGTTTTCCTTGATGTTACATTTATGTTGTAAAGATGTTGGATTTCTTATCTGCACAAATAATTAAAAAATGAAAGGTAAAAAAGTGTTTTGCTGCTTATGTTTCTAATCATCTCAGTTTTCTTTTTGACTCTGTAGAATAAATAGACCACATCTGCATTTTGTTGTGCAACCTTGTCTTTCAGAATGACGAATGATCTTTGAATCTTTGGCCTATTATGTCACTTCTTTGCCTGAAGAAGGGCTCTGAGCGTTGCTCCATGCAGAGCGCCTGGTGCTCATTCCCTCCTAGAGCCCTGGTGACACAAGCTGTGTATTTACACGTCAATTGGTGGAGTTTTGGAAAAGCTACTGGTGGAGAAGAGATTTTTATGTATGAATAATGTCGTAAAATGTATTTTATATATTGGATAACTATGTTGTTTGTCCATTTTATATGGAAATGCACTACACATATGAACATAAAGCACCCAATATCATATAAACTGCATCCCAAATCTGCCATTCCAGAGCAGATTCCAACTTTCAACTCACCAATGTGAGAAAATTAAACAGCACTCATTATTGAACATTAAAATAAGCAAATTAAGAGAAAAAATGTTTATATTGTAATTATGTTCTCTTTACTAAACTATATAAAAAAATCTTATCACTATTGTCATCCAACTCATAATATAGAATATTATTAGAAAGGTGTCATACTATATGTCAAAAAAAGGTATATGTAATTCATAAAAGGCTATCAACTGTTTAAAAAAAAAGTTATGTGGCATTCTATTCTATTTGACTAAATAAAATGCTCATTCTTAACCATTTTGAGAATCATTGTTAAATATATGGGCCATTCTACCGAATTGGACCAAAGTCAGGTTGGAAATGTTTTGAAATTGTGTATGTTTTTTTCCCAAAACTTTGTCCATATATATTTTGTACCATATCTAAATTACACATAGTAAAAGAACCGTACATTTTTATATCGTATTTTCGGACTGTATTGGAATGTTCTCCCTCTACCAAAAATGGTCACTACCGAAACATAGTACATACACTGTAGTAAAAAAGTATTATATTAACCTGTTAAGATTGTTTTACCTTCCCTTCTCTAAATAGTATTTTAACAAATATTTCTTGAGGGTTTTCACAATTAAATTAATAAAAGTGAATTTTTAATCAAATTTCAAAGTTCAATTTATACAATTCATAAAAATTATAATGCAAACTTTCTTTGTAAAATGCATAATACTGAACATATTGATTCCAGAGTTGATGATTGTTGAAATTGAACATACATTAAACCAATCAGTATCATATCATTTTAGTTGATAACTCAATATACTTAATCTTTTACAAAACATGCACTGTTTCGGTAGTGACCACAGTATTTTGTTCTCAAGGTTGTATCATATTCCCTCAACCCTATTGCTTAATCTTAACTCATAACATGCCTTATGTTGAAGTGTGAATGTTTGAAGCTACTGACCAGGGGCGGACTGGCCATTGGGAATACCGGGAGTTTTCCCGGTGGTACCGAGTTGGGCCGGTCGGACGGTCGAGTTTCCCGGGCTGATTTTTAGTCCCAGTCCGCCCCTGCTACTTACCCAGAATCAGCACTTTAGTAACAGGCTGAAATAGAGGGGAATGAGGCTAGAATGCATGATCTGTTTGGTATTTTTAGCAAAACACTTCATAGACATGTTTTTTATATATCTGAGACCTATAATATATGCCTAACAATAGTATAATAGGAGAGCTTTAAAGTAACACACTGATTTTCAGACATTAAAACACATTTATTTCAAAATGGTGGGATTTACCTGCTTACCATTCCATTTTGTCACTACCGAAACGATCATGTCAATTACCGAAACTTAACCATATGTTTCGGTATAGTGACTGTTTCGGTAGTGACGATTCTAGCTAAAATTGAGCATAACTAAAGAATGCTAGCAAGTACATGGCTAGCATACACATTTTTGAAGAGGTTTACACACATAAAAACCTAATACTTTGCATAAAACCCCGAAAAAGTGTACTTAATTGAAGATAATATGTGTTCGGTAATGACAATTCTTAAGGTTACACGCCGATTTTCAGATTTTGGAACAGATTTATATCAAAAGTATGGGATATAGCTACTTGCCATCCAGCCATGAGGGACAGGGATGCAGTGTCTAGTCAAAAATCCAGGGGTGTGGCTAAAAACCAGACTCAGCCATTGGACTAAAACCCCTTGTGTTTCGGTAGTGACATGAAAACTGGGGACATGATTTTTTGAGTATAGTTTTTTTATTAAAAAATGATACCCACAATAAATCTAAATATTCCAACTTCTGTTTGAATGTAATCATAAAGATCTTCTAAATACACCATTGAACAAAATGTAAAAAAATGTTTTAAGTAAAGTTTAAGTTAAGAAATTGAAATTTAGATGTCAGGGTTGGGGACAGCTACTTCCCAATAGAAAGTACCCTATAAATGATGTTTTTGTATATTAAGCTTATCACTATCTAATTGAATGCCTTGTGTTTAAATAGACCATAACATATTCTTAGTAAATATCTATGTCTGAATACTTAATTGTTTTCTTAAATAGTTTTTCTTGTTGTGGGACCGCATTTTGCACTAATTCGGTAGAATGCCTCATATACGGGTGGTTATTTTATTTATCAGGCATATTAGAGCAACACACTATTTCATGACAATCTTATAAAACAATTTTGACCTATTTGTAAGTTCTGACCTTGTATTTGTTTTATTGCAGGTTCACCATGTTTGTCCTGAGCTTGAGTTTGGAGAAAATACACTGAAGACTCTTCCAGGGACACAAAACGAGAGTGAATCCGTGATAAATGAGGATGCCAAACCATTAAGACCTTTGAAAACCAGTAAAATACTTGTAAAATCAATTCTAAACGACACTGCGAAAATCCTGCAAACAAATTATTTATTTTTTCCATAGATGAAATTCATTCTTTCTTTTTTTAATGTTTAAATGTAGTTTTACTCAATAGCTTGTATGTTATCTGAATGTTTACTCACCTGGATTTGCACTTTTTACTTAAAGTGTGAGACTTAATTTATTTTAAATAGTTACTGAGAACAACTTAATCTACCTCCTGGTCTTGTACACAGTGTATCAACAGTTTTTTCCAGAAGATGGTGCTATATGCAAGCAGTCTAACTTGCTTCAGCTGAGTTTAATTTATTCACAATTAAAAGAGAGGATCGGGCCATTAGTGGGTATGTTACAATATTTGCATTAAACCTGCATTTATATGACCAACTTTTATATAAATCTAACTGAAGCACAAGACACACATGATGAATCTGCAACAAAACAAATACAATATGAGAACTTAACAAATAGGTCAAAATTGTTTTATAATATAGTGTGTCACAGTATTATGTCCGATGTGTTTAATCAAACAAATAAACAACTTCATACATTTAAAAATGGATCACAATATTGGTAAGAATAAGCGTTTCATTCAGTTCATTAGAGTACAGAATCACTCTTAAAACATTTTTTCGACACATTATATGCTGGTATGAATTTCATCACATATGATCTTTGACAGCACGACATTTTTTAAATAATATTCAACATTTTCATTGTTTACATAATATAGTTTGAAACCTTTTTCAATCATTTTCTATTATGACATGTACTGTATACAATACATCTCTTATTTTGCTTTCTTATTTTAATAATCTTTATTTATTTCCTCACATTGGTAATATGAAAGACAGATCTGCCCTGGAAAAGCATATTTGTGATGTAGTATATTAAATGTTGAGTGCTTTATATACACTATATTAGTATAGTGCCTATAGGGTAGTGTATATTTTGTCTTTGCCAGTTCAAAGGGACAAACAGAATACTTTTCCCAAATATAAATGTAATGTTACGTCATTATTAACAGAAATGTGAGTACATTCAGTGCAGCTCAAATTCTTGCAGAAAACAATGATAATCCGCAAAATATTAGTATAGGCTGATGCACCACACATGGGAAATTAAAGCAACTAACATATTGTACAGCCTCCTAAATATGCTTTCCAGTGCATATCTGACTTGATTTAGTAGGAGATACAGAGTGCACATGTTGAAGTGGAAAATTATGTCTGTATTTTAACAAACCTGCATTTGCATCTGGTTACATTAACATGCTGTAACTACTGAAAATACTGTGTGTTGTACGGCTGTTTAAATATAGCATTGAGGAAGAACTGCTCAAAATAATCCTTCTGACATTAAATAATTGATTTGGATTATTCAGAGAACAAGCTTTAAAGATGTGCTTATTAAGTCCTGAGATGTTTGATGAAGTTCAAGAAACATCTTGAGGACATGATCATACTCAAAATGATCTGACTGTATAAACTCTCCAATGTGAAGAAAATGCAGGGTCAAGTCAAATAGAATTTAATATTTATTAAGAAATGAAAGAAAATGAGAGAAATACTTGTTTGATCACAATGGTTCTATGTTTGTATCTTGATTATACACAGTGTAGGATTAAGTATGTTTGGCAGTCTGTATTGGAAGAAGTATTCTTATCCTTCACTTGAGTTAAAGTAAAAATGAATATTCAGAATCTGTTCATTCATTAAGCAACCAAAATGCTTGAGTGGAAATAAGGTCTGTTATTCACACACGCTTTAACACACGTTCTTTGAGTGACTGTATTGAAAATATTCCCTGTGTGCTTTATAACAAGAGCAGTTTGAACATTTAGCAGTAAAGCAAATAACTGTTTCTTTCCTACATAGCTTCACATCTACCAGTTTTGTCAACATGTTGTCAACAAATCACAACCTTGTTCCTGCTCACAAACATCCAAGCAAGGAGCCGCTTGCCTTTGAGAGTTACATTACATCATCTAAGAGTCAGTCCACAATAACACTTGCAGTCAAATCTGGCTCCCAAAGCTGGCTGCACAGACCCTGACCCACAGGGCCCCACTGCAACATCTCATAATCATGTCACCAAATGATGCAAGAATGTGTATGTAAACAAAATATGAAAAGCAATTAATTTTCGTACATATAGCAAACTTTAACACGTAAAGAAAAGGTTAGAGTCTTATTGCGCCAGTTGTTGTATATAATATTGTTATGTGTTATGAATAGACATGTATGTTAATGATTTATGTAACCCAAATAGAAATGTCAAATTATAAAACGAAATTATTTTAAAAGTCTTCCTTTTTCTAGCCTTCAGCTTGAGCCATCTTTGTCAAAATGACTCGACACAGATAGTTAGTGTTACTTTGATTAAAATCTCTTATTGACGGTTTTCACAAATGCATTTAGAGTAGCGGGTGATGCACAACGCTGACATAACTGGGCTAGCATTTGAGTTGAGCATTGGTCTTTTAATATAATAGCTGTTTAGTATAATAGCCGTGTTTGGCTGTTGTTTGTTTTGTTGTTATAATGATGTTCAAATGGATAGCATGAAGTAAAAGCAGGGCTCTCCTTTTGTGCATTTTATTTAAATGCTGCAAATAAATTATAAATGAGCCGCAATGACAACATGTTATTGGTTATCTTTTGTTTTCTATTTATAACAAACAAGGTTTTTATGTGTGGAAAGGATTTTATGCTCTGCAACAAGCCTATAATGCATTTAGCTCTAGGGCAGATTCAAGAAGAATCCAAATGAATTTCATGCATCTTATCTTGGATGTGTTACTGCGATTTTACTCTGAATTACAAATATAACTATGGAGAATTAATGGACCCATTTTAAGGGGATATTTCTAGAGAACTCAGACGAATTTGTGAGTTTTTTTCTCGGATTCTAAAAACAGAGTGAATCCTAGGAAGCACCTCATGGTCTTTTTGCAGGGCATAGATTGTAGTGTCCTCTCTGCCATCGGCCTGCCAAACATTCAGTTCTAAGTATCCACCTATTGTCTATTGTACATCCTAAAGTGCAGTGCTCTTGCAACTCTGACGAGATTAGACGCAATTTGCCACACAAATGACAGCCTGAAGGCCAAACAACATATTGAATATGCAAATCACATTTTTCCTTTTTCTATTATTCTGTAAGCATGTTTGTTTGTAAAAAAAAAAATACAACAAGTCGGGACATTGAATGTAATTGTTTACTCCACCTCAGTCATTTCAGATGCATTAAGATGATCAAGAAACTACATACAGTTAATTTAAACATTCCCAAGTCCGCCTTGTTACATCCCAGTAAGAAGCCAAATGTAGTCCTCCATAACTAAGTCTTCTGTGAGTCACATCTTGGTGCTTGGCAAGTCTCCAGTGTGTCTGAAGACATTGTTTAGGACTGTAATGAGGGACATGCATTCTTATCTCAAGGCATTCAGCTCTCATAGAAAATGAGACACACAGCACCTGGGAATAAACAAGAAGCGATGTATTACAATCAGAACATTCATAAACACAATAAATTCACATATTGCATCTGAGCATCTACACTCACAGGAAGCCTTTTCCACAGCCCAGAGGTCCAAAGAACAGTTCTGTTGGGAGGCAAACTTTCTTGCACACTCCACTTAGACTGGGACAAGACCAGGGGAAGGATGCGGCTTCATTCTCCACAACTGTAGAAGGCAAACATTTTATCAATCTTTCAAATCCTTCAGAATGACTACATCTGTTTCCCAATACCTCTGGAAGCATAGACATTTGCAAATTAGAGCTACAAAAACATGCAAGGATATTTTATAAAATCTTACCATTGAGCAGGAAGAAGACCAAGAGTGCTAAAACAACAAACCGCTGACAAGACATTGTTGCGTCTGGTGCTGCTGCTCGGAAATGAGGATAAGGCCTGAGTCTGTTGGTATTTTGGTCAGAGGGGAGGAGTGAAGATAATTCGAAGCAGCATACTGGTCACTGGGTTTTATATTATAGAATTATAAGAATCCTTATGAGAACATGCTCTTCCTAATCCCATTTAGGAAACCTAAAGCACTGTGCCAAACTCGTGACCCAGTGTTGTCATGAGACAAGACGCAAACATGCCCAAGAAGCTGCTTGTTTTCACGCTGATCTAAAACCCATGCAAATCCTTAACCCTTATTGCGTTCTGAGACGTAGGACATAAGCACAGAGGTCAGCTTTCACATTATCAGTGAAGGGCATTTTCTCATAAATTGTCACTAATGCATCTATTTCTGTAGAGAGCTACTTGTAAACAGCTTTTAAATTCCAGGTTTTACATGTAAAACATTCCCAGAAAGAATTAATCGAGTACATTCTTTCCAAAACAAATCATTTCAGACTTTAATAATTGATTTGAATAGTTATTGTAAACATTATTTATTTTGGCAAGCACACATTCTTGTATTTTCAAATGACCAGTCACAGCTGATTGGAATCATTGCTCACAGACTATTACATCACATGTGTGAGTTTTACGCTGTGTCTTGGAGTTAAATGTTGGATTTACCATGTGATGTTTTCATTCTTTCAATACAGTGTTTGCTACCACTTTGCCCAATAAATTACTGTAGAGTCGAAGTGATCCAGGAAGCTCTGTTGCCAGGAGTCTGGGCAGCTGGCAGGGACACCTAAGGTGAAATGGTGTGAAGCGACAGGCCTTACAAGTTAAGAGTGAAACGCACAGAGCTGTCATGTGGTTTTATGCATTCTGTCTTCAAGAACGGTGATGTATTGTTCTATAAAGATCATTTGTATTTTTCTGGATATACATGTTAACTCCCTTATCTTTCTTACAGTGCAGACGCTTTTCCGCTTGCTCTTGCCTCTGCTTACTTTTTATGCTGATTTTCCTATTCTTATTCTCTGAAAACTTCGAGCAGCGGCTCCTGGACATTAACTTATCACTGGGACAGTTATTCATCGTAAATAGACGGAGGGTTTCAGCCATTTAAACATTTTTACGACGACCTCAGTCTTACAGTAGCGTGGCCTAGCAACAGCTAAAGCCTGGTAGGCTACTGCATGCTATTTAGCTTAAGCTAGTTGGTAGCAAAATGCCTCCGTTCTCTACAGATGACTTCCACATACTTCTACAGAAGATGGCTGTGTTGGAAATGAAAATGCAACGGTTGGAAGTTAACGTGGAAGTGAATGGACTATGTTGTGGGAATAACACCACTTTACCAGTGTTGCAAAATAATGGAAAAGGGTATGCTAACTCACAGCTAGTTAGCAGCTACAAGGTTTCCAAGGAACAGGAGGGCTGTGTACTGGGTAATACATCTACAAGTGGTAGTCCTCCCTGGAACTCTCTGGGTGCAAAGCCTAAGAGTAAATCATTTCCATGGGATTTGGGAGGACGAATAACAGGCAGAGCCCAGCGCTCTGAAATCTGTGATGCGACCGGCTGGCCTGCATTGTTATCACCCAGGAAGAGTGCCTCTTCAACCCCTATTCATACTAGGAAACAGCCGTGGACAGCTGCTAAAGGGAGAACTACAAACAATCCTCCTAAACCACCAAGTGTGCCAATCCAGAACAGATACGCTCCGCTGACCGAGAACCGGAGATCTCTTTCTCATGACCTGGATAACCTGTCCTCTTCACACAGCAGGGTAAGGACCAATAGCTACTCCAAAAGTAAAAGGCTAGAGGGAAAGCTAACGACTGGGCCTGAAACTCTGATTGTGGGTGACTCTGCTGTAAGAGATGTAAAAGGTCTGTGTAGTAAGAACAACACCAAAGTACTCTGTTTTCCCAAGGATATGGTCTCTGACTTGGCTGAGAAGATCCTGCATATTGGGGCTGAACATCCGACTGTGAAGAATGTGGTACTACATATTGGAACAAATGATGTTGTGAAACAACAGTCAGAAGCGCTGAAAGAAGACTTTAAATGTCTGTTGGAAACTGTCAGCTCTCTAAATGCGGAGGTGTTCATCAGTGGCCCTCTACCGCCAGTCAGAAGAGGAGTGGAGAGATTCAGCAGACTGTTTGCACTGAACACGTGGCTTTCAGCTGCCTGTAGTGACCATTCTGTCCATTTTATTGACAATTTTAACTTTTTCTCGGATCGCAGACATCTTTTTAAGGCAGATGGAGTTTGCCTGAACAAGTCAGGAGTGAAATTGTTTATCTCTAACATATTCAACTGCCTGCATCAGCAATCTGTTCCCTCTGCCAAGGACAAGCGGCAAGAGGAATCAAAACAGGAGAAAGACACAACACATCGCGCAGAAAACCCTGAAGAAGTATCACTGCACCCGCCTGAGGAAAGTTATGATTATGGGAGACCTATGACACAAATGGAGGAGTCTCCACTGCCCGTCACCCCCCCTGTCAACGCCTTTGAGGATACTCTTCATTCATCCCCCAGCTCTCTCTACTCTCCGCTCACCCTTTCACCCTCGCCCTCCCCCCTGGAGTTCGATGACCGCATGAAGGCGATATGCAGGGTTGGCAGCATGTCCTTTACCCCCGCCCCTCAACGACGCCCACCAAAATCACCGAAGACAAGCCTACGTCAACCACCTCCCCCCCCTGGCAGCATGTCCTTTACCCCCGCCCTTCCACAACGCCCACCAAAATCACCGAAGCAGAGACGCGCACCATCTCCCCCGTCTTCATCACCGTGCCTACGTCAACCACCTCCCCTCCCTTCAAGAAAGCATCTGCAGTCTCCGAAGCCTGATAAGGATGTGTGTGTACAAAACGCAACAAACTATTTCTGATATGTGCTGGGTCCAGGCTCAAGGGCATATGGCACTCTCAACTCTTTCCAGCACATGCCGGGGCCCTGCCTGCCAGTAGCTTTGCCGATATCTGTGTTTATAGGTAATAGATTAAGAGCGGTAAATCAGCTTAGAAACAGGAAGTGCTCAAATGTTTGTGTGAGGTTATCAAATTTAGCAGTGATGCCATGTCAGCCACAGCTTGTCACAAATGTTTTTACTGATAGTGTATTTAACAAACTTAAACTAGCTTTATTAAATGTCAGGTCTTTGGCAGGAAAAACATTTTTAATCAATAATTTTATCACTGAGCACAATCTCGATTTTATGTTTTTAACGGAAACTTGGATTGAACAAAATAACAGTGCAGCTGTTCTTATCGAATCAACCCCTCCCAACTTTAGTTTTATGAGTCAGGAAAGAATGCATAAGAAAGGGGGTGGAGTTGCTATTTTGTTCAATGATTCCATTCAATGCAGGAAGACATCTTATGGGGACTTTGCTTCTTTTGAATATGTGGCCCTTCAGCTGAAATGCTCCTCTCGAGCTCTGTTCCTAAATATCTATAGACCACCCAAATACTGTGCAAGCTTTTTTGATGATTTTACTGAACTGCTGTCTATAGTGTGTATTGACTTTGACCGTCTAGTCATTGTTGGTGATTTTAACATCCATGTTGACAACCCCCAGGACAGAGGGGCTAAAGAACTGTTTTGTGTTCTTGATAACTATGGACTGACTCAGCATGTGGCGGAGCCCACGCACAATAAGGGGCACACTCTGGACTTAATTATCTCAAAGGGTCTGAATATCTCAAAGGTTGTGGTGACTGATGTTGCACTCTCTGATCATTCCTGTGTTTTCTTTGAGAGCTCTATTTCTGTTCACAAAAATGTTCAGAAAGAGGTAACCACAAAGCGATATTTAACTGAAAATACTAGGGAAATGTTTACTCATAATTATTCATCCACACTTGCCCCTGCTAACATCTCAGTAAATGAGCTAGTAGATCATTTTAATTCAAAAATTAAAACTGTTATAGATACCATTGCTCCAACTAAGGTAAAGGAAGTGATTGGCAAGAAAATATCTCCATGGAGAAAGGCCATGACCGTGAGAACAGAAAAAAGAGAGTGTCGAAAAGCTGAACGTAGGTGGCGAAAAACAAATCTCCAGGTTCACTTTGAAATCTATAAAGAGAGACTTGGCCTTTATAATTTGGAATTGAAAAACGCACGACTGTCTTTCTTCTCTGACATCATTACCAAAAACAAAAACAACGCACGTGCCTTGTTTTCTACCGTCGACAGACTAACTAACCCCCCAGTGTCAGTAGCCTCTGAATTTCTATCCACCAGGGCGTGCAATGATTTTTCCTCCTTCTTCACTGACAAAATTCAGAAAATTAGACAAGCAGTCAGTGCCTCTGCATCAGGTACAGCAAATGTGTTGTCCCTATGTCCACCTAATATCAATTCAAACACCATGACACAATTCCATCAGATTAATGGTAAAAACTTAGAGGACATTATTCAACTTCTGAAATCCTCCTCCTGCTGCCTTGATATTATTCCAACAGGATTTTTCAAAGATGTTTTTCCTTGCATGGCCTCAGATCTACTTCATATAGTAAACACATCTCTTCACTCAGGTATTTTTCCAGAGGCCCTGAAAACTGCAGTCATTAAACCGCTCTTAAAAAAGAATAATCTAGATGCTTCAGTAATGAACAATTACAGGCCAATATCAAACCTGCCATTTCTAGGTAAAATCATTGAAAAAGTTGTATTTCAACAGTTGAGTAACTTCTTGCATTTAAATAACTGTTTGGATGTGTTCCAGTCAGGATTTCGTCCAAACCACAGCACTGAGACTGATCTTGTAAAGGTCTTCAATGACATCCACTTAAACACAGACAGTGGCAGAACTTCAGTGTTAGTATTATTAGATCTCAGTGCTGCGTTTGACACTGTTGACCACAACATATTACTAGACCGACTAGAAAACTGGGTGGGACTTTCGGCAACTGTTCTAAATTGGTTTGAGTCCTACTTAAAGGACAGAAAAAACTTTGTTTCTATAGGTAAATACACATCTGAGTTGACAAATATGACATGTGGGGTACCTCAAGGCTCCATCTTGGGGCCTCTTCTCTTTAACATCTACATGCTACCACTGGCTCAGATAATGAAAAACAACAAAATAAGTTACCATAGCTATGCGGATGACACACACATTTACGTAACAATTTCACCAGGAGATTATGCTCCAATTCAAACACTGAGTAAGTGCATTGAACAAATCAATGACTGGATGTGTCAGAACTTTCTCCAATTAAACAAAAATAAAACTGAGGTAATGGTTTTTGGAGCCAAGGCAGAACGTATAAAAGTTAGCGCTGAGCTTCAGTCTGCAATGTTCAAAACAACAGATAAAGCCAGAAATCTAGGTGTAGTCATGGACTCTGACCTGAGTTTCAACAGTCACATTAAAACAGTTACTAAATCAGCCTACTATCACCTAAAGAACATATCTAGGATTAAAAGACTAATGTCACAGCAGGATTTGGAAAAACTTGTCCATGCTTTTATCTTCAGTAGACTCGACTACTGTAATGGTGTCTTTACAGGTCTCACTAAAAAATCTATTAGAAAGCTGCAGCTAATTCAGAGTCCTCACTAACACTAAGAAAGTGGATCACATCACTCCTGTTCTGAAGTCCTTATACTGGCTTCCTGTGTGTCAAAGAATAGATTTCAAAATACTGCTGCTGGTTTATAAAGCTTTGAATGGTTTAGGCCCAAAATACATGTCTGACCTACTGCTAAATTATGAACCATCCAGATCTCTCAGGTCTTCAGGGACTGGTCAGCTTTCTGTCCCCAGAGTCAGAACTAAACATGGAGAAGCAGCATTCAGTCATTATGCTCCAAATATCTGGAACAAACTCCCAGAAACCTGCAGGTCCGCTGCAACTCTTACTACTTTTAAATCCAGGCTGAAGACTTTTCTTTTTGCCGCTGCTTTTAATTGAACTATTCACATCTTAAACTGCACTGTAACTTTGAACTTTTATCCATGTATTTTTTCTTTTAATGTTTATTTTATTATCTTTTCTTTTTAATGACTGATTTTAAATGCCATTTTCATAATGTCTTCCATTTTTGTAAAGCACTTTGAATTGCCTTGTGTTGAAAGGTGCTATATAAATAAACTTGCCTTGCCTTGCCTTGCCTTGCCTTGCCTTGCCTTGCCTTGCCTTGCCTTGCCTTGCCTTGCCTTGCCTTGCCTTGCCTTGCCTTGCCTTGCCTTGCCTTGCCTTGCCTTGCCTTGCCTTGCCTTAACTCAAATGAACTGAAAACAACAGATCTGTGAGAGGACTGCCCTCATGGGAGGAGCCAGTGCTGGAGAATAAACAAATGTACCGTGGTTAAGGTTACACATGTTATTTTTTTTTTTTTAAAGAGAGCAACCAATAAAACTACAATATACTCTATGCTGCTGTGTGTAACTGTACACTTTTTCTCGCCTTGACTACCACTTTTAGGAGGACAGATCATGTGAGGCTGACTCACTCACTCAGAGACTTCTTCCAGCCCCCATTGCCTGCGCCTTGGATGTTCAACACTACAAGGCCCTCATAACTCAAAGACCTCTATTTCCCTGGTCAGTACAGTACATGAATCCGGCTACCAGCAGGATGGACACAACGGGGACTATCAGGACCTAACATTATGGGAAACGTGCTTCAAATCGCAAAAGCACTCCTCACTGTGGCCTTCATCCAGGGGTTATATGGGGCCTATTTTGAGGACCTTACGTTTACTTTTAAAATAAAAATGTATTTGGGTCAATTTTGCAGGAAAAGTTGTCATTAGGTCTGGTTTTGAGTAAACGTCACTGCGTCAGGCTTGAGGCGCTGGAGTTTACAGTAGGGTAGAAAAACACTGACCCAACCTACTGTAATTCAGTTTAACACTGCTTACAATAATAGCATTGATATTTAAAGTCACACGTTTTCTAGAGGAGATGGATCTGAATGAAGCTGTACAACACACAGAAATTATTCTACAATGTACAATAAATGCTGGTCCCATGTTCCAACCTGTCCTGGGTAAAGTAAATCAGTTTCTTATTCGCCTTGCATACAACCTGTCCCTCACTCACAACCAGCAGACCCATTGTATTCATCAGAAAATAGAAACCAGAATCTCTGTCCAAATAAAGCTAATTACTAATCCCATATGTGAGTGAAGGATCCAAAGCTTGCCACAATGTCAAGTTAAGTTGCACCCTTTCATTGTCAAGATTCATGTCAAGACCCAGTTTCAGCTGTATGACCGTATGGATACAAACAACTTGATGAGTTACACAGAAAAAACTAGTTATTGCTGTATTTTGCAGGGGTCACGACCCATAGATCATGGTGACATCAGTGTTACAGAGTTCTCCAAAAGGGAAATCATTCATGTTTTCCTCTCATCCCTGGTCTCTATTCTCAAGGTGCTGTCCTAAGAGGTCTCACATTGGTGTCCTAATTGCTTTCCAGAGGATGGAAACACAGAGTGGACTAATGACCTCTAATGAGTCTGTTTATCCGTTTATGCCTTGCATCATCGGTGCTACAAACAAACACCTTTTAAAGGAATTTGTGGCGCTTTGTTTTCTTATTCATCAGATCAAAACAAGTTCAAGACTCAAGGGCAATTCTAACATTAAGAACAAAAAATAGAAAACACAAGTACAACAAAGAAATTACATTTTGAACGTAACATACTGATATTCTAGAATGCAAAGTGCTGTTACAAATAAATAAACAGGGCTAAGTGATAGAGAAAATTAAATATCATAATATTTGTAATCAAATACCTCCATATCTATGTTTCGAAGATATTGTGAGTTGACTTTAAGCTTTTACAAAATAATAAGACAAGGTCTGTTTGGTGAATAATCATAAGAAATGTGATTATTCACCAAACAATCATATTTATAAAACCCAGTGGGTTTAAAATAAAATATGACTGTGTCTAGTCTCTATGTTTTTTAAGTCTTCATATTTAAACAGTTAATACATTTTATTTTAAAGCATTAGTTATTTACGTAGTATTTGTTCTAATACAGATATCATTATAAATCTTAAAGTCTAATACCTTTCAGATGCATTTCTCTTGTATTGCTCATACTCAAGACTGTGGAAGTGTAAAAAATTAGACAATGACTATTCCATGACACATAGCCCGTGTCACGACCTCGACACAAACTGGAGAACCCAAATGCACGACCCAGAGACACAGTCTTGAATGTAACAAAAAATATCTTTTGATTTCGATTAACAAAAAATCCCTCTTAAAGGTCCCATGTCATGACCATTTCTACTGATCATAATTCCATTGTTGAGGTCTACTAGAATAGATTTACATTGTTCAATTTTCCAAAATCACATTGGTTTTCTCATACAGCATCTCTGTATAGTATGTGTATTCACTCTCTGTCCTACATGCCTTGTTGGAGCTCCTGCCCCCCCTCCCTATCGCCAGAAACGCCGACACCTCCTCATCACTCCACCGATCCCATGTTTTCTTTTGTGTTGCCATAAGTTAGTCTCTCTCCGTTTGTGCGCTGGGCTAATGCTAATGCTAATAATGCTAATGCAAGGAAAATAAAATGTCGGCTTCACAAAACTTTTTGGGAGTTTTACGGGGCGTAGTTTGCAATCCGCCCAGCCAATCAGAAATGGGAACCTTTTTCTCCCATGAAAGTACCTGCTCTCTAGCAGGGACTGAAAAGGGGGTAAAAGGTTCTCATGAACTAAGTTCTAGTTCCGGATTTTTGTGGTGTGAACGCACATTTTCGGAACTATATCGGAACTATACTGGGAAAAGTACTCCGGTGTGAAAGCGCCTAATGGCGTTTGTTAGCAACCAGAAAAGGACACCAGTAATGACAAACAGTGTTGGGTGTAACACGTTACAAAAGTAACGGAGTTACAGTAATGTATTACTTTTTGCTGTAACGAAGTAATGTAACGCATTACTAATGAAATTTGGGTAATATACTAGCCGTTACAATTCTCAGTAACGCAGTTACAACTCATTTTAACCCGAAATGAAATGGTGTTTTGTTTTTTAAGAATTCACTAACATCGCGAGACATTCCGACACCAGAGAAAAATTGTGCCGGTAGATTAGTAAGCCTGGTGTTTACGTAATCAGTCAGGCTGATCTTGATGAGCCTGAAGGGTGTTCTTTTCCCCATAATGACCAAGTCGCTGCACATTATCCCGCTTATTACACGGCCAAATACTAAACAAACTAAGGAATCGACTCCCAATATTAATTGAAATGATTTTATTAACTTAAATTCAGGATTTCTCTCCAGGTCTGCGGTCAGTTTTGCATAACGCTACCCAATGTTGAAAGAAGTACTCAGATCCTTTACTAAAGTAAAAGTACAAATACTATGGTCTTAAAATAAGCCACTACTGGTAAAACTTGTGATTTCTAAATTCGTCTTCTTCTAGTACAAAAGTAAAAGCATCAAAATATGCTTAGAATACGCATTCTGCAAAATGACCCGTTTCAGAAATAAAGTACAGAAGAATTATAAGCTAAATATACTTCAAGTACCAGTGAAAGTACTTGTTCGTCTTTTCACAGTATTTTATTATTTTGGCTTTAATATTATCTTGTTTTTATACAAGTAAGAGCATTTTAGTATTGAAGTTGGTCAATGTAGACCACATTTTTAAAATGTGTAGATTAGTAGGACAGTACTACATTTTACCATATCAGCATATATGTGTTATTTTGTGTACAAAGTAACTAGTAACTGTTAAAGTAAAAATAAATATACTTAGTTCTACCACTGAAACTCTCAGGAAATCTGGGGGCCAGTCTTTGACTGCTAGAGGTTAGTTTTCGTGTTTATGCTGTTTCATTTGGATTTAACAGTTGTATACATGCCTGGTTAACACACGCACACTCACAGGCTAGTTGAACTAAGTTTTTGTGATTACACCAAAACTCTGAGTAGACATCCCCCAAAATCCATATAAACAACTGTGGTGCATATGTGATAAAGGGAAACTGAAGAAGAAGTTCAGGAAGCCAAATGATGCATTGAGAGACATTTGAACCTTAAAATGAGCTTCAGTTTAATGTGAAGAGATTTCTGAATGAAAAGCAGAATGTGGACAGCATATTGATCCTTTAAATGTGCTACAACCTTTTCAAAGGTGTCTCAATCCATGTCAGCCATTGCTTGTACATTTCCATAACTTACATCATAGGTAAAAAACTTTCATAACTATGGTAACAAAAAGCACATTGATGAAAAACACATCGCTGGTCTACTTTGAGCCATATTAATAGGGCCACCTGAGCCTTGAGGGGCACACTGTGTGGAGGGGGCACACAGGTGAGGGCAGACTCAGGGTGTGTGTGTGTGTGTGTTTTGCAGTCAACTCAGAATCTTTAGAGGATACTGTATGTCAGCAATGAAATTGTTCAAAGTTTGTGATTTAAAGTCAAATGCTATATAAAACCTTATTGTTTGGTTTTTTGAACAATTAATATTGTGTTAGATTTCACCACTCTTTCTTTTCAGATTGAAACATGGATAACACGACAGCCCTAACATTCACAATGACTGCATACACTGCCATGGAAAACTACAAACACGGGCTGTTTGCTGTGTTCCTCCTAGTGTATTTCATGATTATCACTTTGAATTCCTTGCTCATCACTATAATACATAAAGAAAAAGAGTTGCATCAACCCATGAATATGTTCACGTGCATGTTATCCATCAATGAAATGTATGGCAGCACTGCATTGTTACCTGTGATTATGGCTATGCTCATATCTGAGATGCATGAGATATCTGTGAAGTGGTGTATGGCTCAGGTTTATTTCCTACACACATATGCAAGTGCTGAGTTTTGCATTTTAGCCTTGATGGGATACGACAGATATGCTGCCATCTGTTGCCCCCTGCGTTACCACAGCATCATGTCTTATTCAAAGATATGCAAGCTTGTTGCATTAGCAAGTCTGTACCCTCTCATTGTGTTCGGATGTTTTTACTCACTAACCATACAGCTCAGTTTCTGTGGAAAAGTAATTCCAAAATTATACTGTGTGAACATGGAACTGGTTAAAAATGCATGTTCAAATGGTAACACATCGTTCATAAGCACTGTGGGACTTGTACTTATTCTGGTTTTTGTTGTGCCTCAGGTAGTGATGATTGTTTTCTCTTATGCATACATTTCAAGAGAGTGTAAGAAATTACCCAGAGAGTCCCAGATAACTGCTCTTAAAACTTGTATTCCACATTTATTATCTCTGCTAAACTACACCATCGGTTCTTTGTTTGAAATTATCCAAACTAGATTTAACATGAGTCATGTTTCTGTTGAGATGAGGATCTTCCTCTCATTATACTTTATCATTATTCCACCTATTGCCAACCCAGTGCTGTATGGACTGGGCACTCAAATAATAAGAGTTCATATACTGAAACTGTTTGTTAAAAATAGGATAGTTCCAAGACATTTAGTAAAGGCAATAGTTGCAGCTTAAATACAGACTAAAAGGTTTTACGTTGTAGTGACATATGTTATTAATGTAGTGACATTGCAGTCAAAACTCTTAAATTGTATAGAACAAAAACATTTATTTGTAATGCTTTTTATCAAGTGGTTAATCTTTTAAGGTAACCTGGGTTCCCTCAACTGTTAATGTTGTTTATTTTGCCATCTGTATTTATTTGCATTGTGCTGAAAATGAAGTTATTCTACATATCCTGTCATTCAAATCAGTGGTTCAAATTTGGAAGTGGAAAACAAAAAGGCTCATTTTAAGGACTTGAATATGATACTCTTCTCAGATTTGATGATATAAGTTGCTTTCGTGTTAACTCATATTTATGGTAGTTAACACCTAAGTGTATAATAAGTATATGAACAATGTAGAGTATATAATATTTTACTGTTAAAGATTGCATTTTAGTCATTACTGACCCTGTTGTATTTTTTATAAAATAATCATTTTCAAAAGGAAGAATTTCAGACTTAACAAAGGAATTGCTTGTAATTTGTTGTGCTGCATTTATATGTACATTGTAATTCTGCATTGTAAAAAAATTAAAGAATATATAAATATAAATAGTTTTGTGGTATTGTTTTATCATAATTAAAGCCAACACATGAATATAAGTTTCAAGAGGAAATATAAGATTATTTAGTATTTATTGTACATTGTGTATTTTGTAGAGCAGCCAAGTGTTTAATAAACCCTCTTATGAGTATATTTAGGATGACCTGTGACATAATATTTGCCAAACTGCTGTTTTAATCATTTAGATCACATTTATTAATCATTTAGATCACATTTATACACATTTAAGTGTCAAACCGGTAAACCTTTTTTTTTTTTAGCACAATGCTTGCTTTTTATGCTTTATGCTTTTGATACTTATTAATATATTATTATAATATTATCTTTACCTCATGAACCGAACATAGTTGCATCATTTTGCAATAATTTGCAAAACCTAAAAACACTATCAAGCATTAAGGTCTAGGAAGTTTAACACATTATGATACTGCACTGTACAGTAAGTATCCAACCCAGTCTCACGGCATTTCGTGTTATAGTCACGACATTTAATCTATTGATTCGTGTTCACCAACACGATTTTCCCCTTTTTTTCGTGTCACACAGAACGATTTTAAAAGCAATGTATTTCTATTGGTAGTATGTTTCGTGCCTGCACCACGTCTTTTTGTCCGGTCGGGTCTTGGAAGACCGGAAGCTGTGGGGTTCATAAAAACATGTTCTTACTCAATATCAAGCCACGATTATTGTTTTTTATTTTAAATCGAAAAATGTCGGACTTTTTTTGCTGTCCGCAAGGAAAATAAATGGAGTCACCCAAGAAGAGTCCAAGTCAAGTCCGAGTCACAAGTCTTCATGTATTAATCTTCGTGGATATATGTGTTGAAATGTAGTTGCTCCTCTACATTGCTTTTATCCTGTCATACTAATGTGTCTATTGAACTGCTGTGAAGCCAGTTTGGCTACAATTCTTGTAATAGGTGCTATACAAATATAAAGCTTATTACTAATATTAATATTATTATTAGGGTCTGAGACCAGAGGTCGGCGAAGACCCTATTGTAATCGCTCGCGCAGCGAAACACACCCAAAACAGGGAAAACGACCGGCAAAAGCTCATAAAAATGGGCCTAAATCATGATAGCCCGCGCTCCTAAAGTGACGTGGGCAAAGCCCCCGCAACATAATGTGAAAACTCACCAAATGTTGCACGCGTGTCAGAAGTGGTGAAAATTGCGATGTGCAATTGGTTCCGTAACTTTACGTTGCATTGGCCACGCCCACTTCCGGTTATAACATAAAGCCCGCCACTTTAACTTTCACGTAAACGAACGAAACTCGCTACGCATATCTAGGGTGCGGAGACGAACCAAAAAGCCTCTTGGAGGGGTATAAAATAACGTACAGGAAGTCGGCCATTTTGCATTTGGCGTTGGAAAAACGCGATTTATCCTCCATACTTTAACTATCTCCTCCTAGTAGGGATGTTAAGATTCACCGATTCGCATCGGTGCACCGGCATAAACGTTCAAGATGCGAGTGCACCGGTTGAAAGAGTGCACATCGGCTACAGTTTGGGTTGAACTCGCGATGCATCGATGGTCAGTGTATGTTTTGGGTCAGTGTATGTTTTGGTCATTGGATTTTCTTTTCACAAATGGAAATTCAAAAACAAAAAACGACTGGATATTTGATTTTCGT
The DNA here is from genome assembly GCF_902827165.1 of Trematomus bernacchii. Lineage (NCBI taxonomy): Eukaryota > Metazoa > Chordata > Actinopteri > Perciformes > Nototheniidae > Trematomus > Trematomus bernacchii. The sequence goes on from NW_022987513.1 coordinate 7,834,440, forward strand.
TTTCAAATTGAAAAACCAAAATTGAAATACAAGGCGTTTTTCTTTATCACGGTCAAAAAGGGATTTACTAAACTTAAAAAACGGGATGATTTTCATTTTCATTTTCTACTTCTCAAAACAAAAAATAAAATCACTAGAAAACAGAAACAAAAAGAAAACCCGTTTTTTCATATTCTGCTACCGGAAGTTGTCTTTCAAAATAAGAGCGCAGATGAGGACGGTCAATCCGTGTATCTCCGGTCCATTTGTTTTCACAACGAAAACAGCCAAGACACATATTGAGCCCAGAAAATGAATGTTATTAAGGGCTGTAAATATAATAGGCCTATGTCTAAAATGGACAACATTGTTAGGAGATTTAAACTATACAGCGATTCTGCACTGCGGTCAACTCAGCCGTCTCTCGAGTTTGTTATAATTTTTTCTGCCATTAGTTCTTCGTGAGATCGATCCTGTTGGACTCAGTAGGCTAGTAGTGAAACTACTCCCACAAGTACTATGAAGTACTTACTGTGTACTTTTTGAGTAATCCTCTATCAATGTCCCCTCCTGAGAACAAGAATGCATGTTTCTCTGCTATTTGAATCAGCGTTAAAACACCTTTCTTCATGAGACTGATATTGTTGGACAGAGTATTTTAAGAGGATAGGTAGACATGATATCAGCAATAGGCCTACTTCCAGTCAGTAGTCCGGCAGCAGCATTTTTACCCCTTGGAAAGTCTTGCCCGCTATTTAAATTGACTTTGATTGAAGTTAATAACAATATTGATATTATATAGATATAGCATATTTGATGCAGTCTTTCTGAACACTTTTACAATAAAATACTGCAAATGAAGAATATTTGTAATGTTCTGCACAGATAGTGCATTAACTTGAATTTGAAAACACGTGGCAGCTTTATTAATACAGCAGATGAAAAGATTTGTGGAAGGATACATTCTTCATGGGCTTCAATGGCTCTCTAGATAAAGGGCGTTTTATGGTTGCTTGTATTATCCCCAGATAGGGGTTTGGTTAAATAACTAGTGACATTTTAATAAATATTGCAAAAAAGGGCTCCAAAAAAGGCATATATCCTGGCCGGCTTAGCCAGCGTGTATTTTTTCAAGCACCACAAGATTCATAGTTTATAAAGTACAATTCTGGGCCATTGATTGTGTCATTTCTCCAAACTCATACAGTCAAAATGGCTGTTTTTGAAGCCTTAAAATGGTGCAGGAAGAGGACTTTACATTGTATTATACTTAAAGACAGGACTATTCAGTTAAGAGAAGAGAAAAAAGGAAAGAAAACTGTTATAATGGGTGATGTAACATTAATGGCAGACATAATATGAGGTCCTTGGCACACATTTTGTGATCATGGGGCATCACCCTTACAGCATCAGGACAATATCATATGGAGTCAGACACTGGAAGTGTGCTGGAGGTGTTGACTGGGACTGATGGAAGGATGAGGCTGATGAGACTGAAGAATCTGCGAGGAACGAATTAGCGGCTGAGAAATAGTTATATATTAAAAGACAGCAGGCAACCAGAGTGACAGAGTGTGTTACTTTGCTGAAGGATATTACTACTAACAATACATTGAAGTAATTTTACTGTGTACTTTTTGAGAAATCCTCTGTCAAAGTCCCCTGGGGGGGGGGGGGGGGGGGGGGTACACTGTGAACCTCTGTCGCCTGTCAGCGCAACTTACATGATGCCGTTTAAAACCATAGACTATATAAAGTTTAAAACACATAATAATAAAGGGCGGTGCCGGCCGTCAGCGAACCGAGCCGGCCTTTCTCCGCATCTGATTCATGTCATTAATCAGATTTTAGAAAAGCGTTTTAGCCAATCAAAATGAAATATGCGGGACATCGTCTCAATTTGCGGGACGCACCAAAAGTCGTGAAAATGCTGTGCACAAAGCGGGACATCTGGTCACCCAGACGGCTGAGTTGACCGCAGTGCAGAATCGCTGTACAGTATAGTTTAAATCTCCTAACAATGTTGTCCATTTTAGAAATAGGCCTATTATATTTACAGCCCTCTATAACATTCATTTTCTGGGCTCAAAGTGTGTCTTGGCCGTTTTCATTGTGATCGCTAAATTCCCCTTGTTTATAATAATCACAGTTCCTTCAACAGGATACTGTAGTGATTCAAAGTGTGATTTTAGCATAGCCTACGAGTGCTTTTGTTTTGAAATCACTTCCGTGAGTTTCGTCTGCGCTCTTATTTTGTAAGGTAACTTCCGGTAGCAGAATATGAAAAAACGGGGGGTTTTTTTGTTTCTGTTTTCTAGTGATTTTATTTTTTGTTTTGAGAAGTAGAAAATGAAAATCATCCCGTTTTTTAAGTTTAGTAAATCCCTTTTTGACCGTGATAAAGAAAAACGCCTTGTATTTCAATTTTGGTTTTTCAATTTGAAAACGAAAATCAAATATCCAGTCGTTTTTTGTTTTTGAATTTCCATTTGTGAAAAGAAAATCCAATGACCAAAACATACACTGACCATCGATTGTAGCGTCTTTGCATCGGTAAAAAAACGATTCATTCATATAATATCCTCTCATCCTGTCAGCACTCAGCAGAGACGATCTTTGATCTTTGCTTCGCACTACGGAGGCCGAGAGTCTCAGTTATCAACGCACATGGAAGTCGAGGAGAAAGAGAAACACAGCGCACCGAAAGATACCTACAAATCAAACGTTTGGCAACACTTCGGATTTTTCAAGAAAGACGGTCAACTTGAAAAATCGCTTGCAAATTGTAAACGATGCCGTGCCGCTTTAAAGTACACAAGTAGTATGAGGAACTTGAGGAGGCGACATGGGGTCTGCGGCTGAAAATAAAAACCTGAAAGTTAGACATATGAGTTAAATCACTCAGTGAGGTGTTATGTCAGAGAGAGTGGTGTTTAGTTTACAACAGCCTGTGACTGCCAATAATAGTTTAATGGCGCATTTCCACTACACGGTCGGCCTCGGCCACACTCGGTACAGCTCGGTACGGCTTGGCCGCGTTGGGCCTTAACAGGGCCGACTCACTTCATGCTGCACTTCCATTACAGTTTAGGAACTGGGGTAGTTACTATATACTATAATAACGCAGTGTAGGCGGAGCCGTGACGTCATCTTCAATGAGAAATCCAGAAACACAACACAGCCGTTAGCTGTGAGCACTCAGAGCTCACAGCTCCTTATATATGTTCAGAAACTCGACAAAAGTTAAACAAGTACACACCACAGACTGCCTGTGTCATGGTGAATACAGTCGCTGCTTTATTTATGTCTGTATAGGCCGTTGTTGTGAGTGTGGACGGTCGGGGCATATACTGCGTTAGCTTAGCCAATCTCCATCTAGAAAAACACGAATTTTAAAAGGTTTTTCGCCTGCCGTCTGTCTGCAGACTTGACAAAGCATTAATTCATGGTTTTTACTAACCGGTATCAGTATGTTGTTACTTCGGCATCATTTTGAAACGTGTATTACAATTAAATCACGGTCAAATATGTCCATCTTGTTGTAGTTCTAGCCCTCTTGCCAGCGCTCCTCTCTCTAGTTTAGCATACTCAGCCCGACTCAGCCCTGTTTGTTGGCCCCGATAGAACCACAATTTTCTAGGGCCAGAAAAGAGGGGAAAAAGTGGCCCCGCGCCGAGCCGCGCCGGAACGAGGCCTAGTGGAAGCACAACCAAAAAAGGGGACGGCACGACACGGCACGCTTAAAGCGAGCTACGCGCTGCAATGGAAATGCGCCATTAATGTCTTCCTTACAATTGTAAGCAGTTATGAAATACCAGTTTGTGAAAGGTTATTTGTATTCTTTATTGTTCATATAGAAACCACACCACTGCTTTCTGCTCACTGGTGAGTTAGCCTATGAATGAGTGTTAAGCACATCAGGCTGGCAGTTGTATGGGCATTGCACTATGGTAGTTGTTATTTGCACATTGATAATCATGGGCAATGCATCCTTAAATTGTTTAACTGTGAGGTGTTATACAATTGTACTGTACTCTGGAGAGTTTTTTAAGGTAAAAATGGTAAAAAAGAAACAGCATGATGGGATGCGCAGTACTAGTAGAGAGAACCAAATATGTAAAGCACTTTTTTGTTAATTTATGATTTGCTGCATATAAGGAATAAAACAAAAAATCCTCTGTCGTACCATATTGAAGTATCATTATTTTGCATTGTGTTGAATCGCATCGTATCGCCCCGAATCGCATAATGTTGAATCAAATCGTATCGAACTGTATCGCAACAGGGGTGAATCGTATCGTATCGCATTGCCTGGTGTTTCAAATGTATCGTTAATGTATCGTATCGTTGCCAACGTATCGAGATGCGCATCGCATCGGCCTCAGTGATGGAGATGCACATCCCTACCTCCTAGGGACTTTATCCGAACGACTCCAAATTTGTCGGGTAGCGTCTCGAGACATGGGCGACAAAACGATATCACGGAACTTTTTTTCTTTCGCACGGCGTGATTTCGCGCCAAAGTTCGCGTTCGCTCGATGCTAGGCAGCGTTTTTATCGTTTTAATGCCTTGAAGACCACTTTTGACCAGACAACGACACAGGTAAGCCATGTTAGCGTTTTTAGCTACCTAGCGCCACATGTTTTGATGTCTGTTTTTGTTTATAAAGTCGCGAGTTCTTATCATGGAGTGATGATGTAGGTACCGATTGATTCTGTGTCTTCTCACAATGCTAGTCGATATGTTGGACATGCAGTAAAGATAAATAATAAGGGTGTTATGAGTGAGTTTCTTTGCAAAACGCTGTTAGCATCTTTTCGCTCGTGGCTAATTCATAGGCCCAGCGCTAGCTTTGTGGGTTTAAAAAAAAAAAAAAGAAAAGATCAGTCAGCTGAGTTTCTTCCCGTTACATGGATATAAAACATTAATAGTTTATTGAATATTAAGATGCCCTCAGACGCTGTTTCCTGCAGATGACGCGTTTTTCCCCCCGGTGCGGTGTAGAAGAGGTTAATAACCTGTGAAGGGGGCAGATGTAATCTCTGCGATCAGGGAGGATTCTCAGAGTGTTTACATGAGTGGATTTGAGCAGGAATAACACCATGCCAGGGCCTTAGTTTAAAAAGACACTGGGTATGTGAGTTGGCACAACTTTTTAAACTGTAGGTTGAATGGAGGCCTACACCTGTTAGTATAAACAAAGCCTTACTCCTTGAAAATAAGAAAATAATGCGGTCTACTTTGAAAGCAAAGCTAGATACACATATTTTACAGTGGAATTCTTCACAAACACAACCACACTCAGAAAAACAAGAAATTACAGTAATTGAGTTCAAATCTAGCAGTCTACAGAAAGACTAATTTTGCAGTTTTGTATTATTGCTGGTCACTGTGGTACAGTTTGTGTTCTTTTTCAAAATAAGAATTTTTTCTTTGTTACAAGTCTGGTTGGTTAGTTTTTGTTTGTTCACTTTTATTCAGTTAAGTTAAGTTGTCAGGGCCCATTTAGTTAGAGCAGAAATAAATGCCTTTGTTCCTTTTTGGCCTATTACAAGTACAATGCAAGGGTATTTAATAAATGTTGTATGATCCTGTAAAACATTTTTTTAAAGGCAAGGCAAGGCAAGGCAAGGCAAGGCAAGGCAAGGCAAGTTTATTTATATAGCACCTTTCAACACAAGGTAATTCAAAGTGCTTTACAAAAATGGAAGACATTTTAAAAATGGCATTTAAAATCAGTCAAAAAATACATGGATAAAAGTTAAAAATTACAGTGCAGTTTAAGATGTGAATAGTTCAATTAAAAGCAGCGGCAAAAAGAAAAGTCTTCAGCCTGGATTTAAAAGTAGTCAGAGTTGCAGCGGACCTGCAGGTTTCTGGGAGTTTGTTCCAGATATTTGGAGCATAATAACTGAATGCTGCTTCTCCATGTTTAGTTCTGACTCTGGGGACAGAAAGCTGACCAGTCCCTGAAGACCTGAGAGTTCTGGATGGTTCATAATTTAGCAGTAGGTCAGACATGTATTTTGGGCCTAAACCATTCAAAGCTTTATAAACCAGCAACAATATTTTGAAATCTATTCTTTGACACACAGGAAGCCAGTGTAAGGACTTTAGAACAGGAGTGATGTGATCCACTTTCTTAGTGTTAGTGAGGACTCGAGCAGCGGCGTTCTGAATTAGCTGCAGCTTTCTAATAGATTTTTTAGTGAGGCCTGTAAAGACACCATTGCAGTAGTCGAGTCTACTGAAGATAAAAGCATGGACAAGTTTTTCCAAATCCTGCTGTGACATTAGTCCTTTAATCCTAGATATGTTCTTTAGGTGATAGTAGGCTGATTTAGTAACTGTTTTAATGTGACTGTTGAAACTCAGGTCAGAGTCCATGACTACACCTAGATTTCTGGCTTTATCTGTTGTTTTGAACATTGCAGACTGAAGCTCAGCGCTAAGTTTTATACGTTCTGCCTTGGCTCCAAAAACCATTACCTCAGTTTTATCTTTGTTTAATTGGAGAAAGTTCTGACACATCCAGTCATTGATTTGTTCAATGCACTTACTCAGTGTTTGAATTGGAGCATAATCTCCTGGTGAAATTGTTACGTAAATTTGTGTGTCATCCGCATAGCTATGGTAACTTATTTTGTTGTTTTTCATTATCTGAGCCAGTGGTAGCATGTAGATGTTAAAGAGAAGAGGCCCCAAGATGGAGCCTTGAGGTACCCCACATGTCATATTTGTCAACTCAGATGTGTATTTACCTATAGAAACAAAGTTTTTTCTGTCCTTTAAGTAGGACTCAAACCAATTTAGAACTGTTGCCGAAAGTCCCACCCAGTTTTCTAGTCGGTCTAGTAATATGTTGTGGTCAACAGTGTCAAACGCAGCACTGAGATCTAATAATACTAACACTGAAGTTCTGCCACTGTCTGTGTTTAAGTGGATGTCATTGAAGACCTTTACAAGAGCAGTCTCAGTGCTGTGGTTTGGACGAAATCCTGACTGGAACACATCCAAACAGTTATTTAAATGCAAGAAGTTACTCAACTGTTGAAATACAACTTTTTCAATGATTTTACCTAGAAATGGCAGGTTTGATATTGGCCTGTAATTGTTCATTACTGAGGCATCTAGATTATTCTTTTTTAAGAGCGGTTTAATGACTGCAGTTTTCAGGGCCTCTGGAAAAATACCTGAGTGAAGAGATGTGTTTACTATATGAAGTAGATCTGAGGCCATGCAAGGAAAAACATCTTTGAAAAATCCTGTTGGAATAATATCAAGGCAGCAGGAGGAGGATTTCAGAAGTTGAATAATGTCCTCTAAGTTTTTACCATTAATCTGATGGAATTGTGTCATGGTGTTTGAATTGATATTAGGTGGACATAGGGACAAAACATTTGCTGTACCTGATGTAGAGGCACTGACTGCTTGTCTAATTTTCTGAATTTTGTCAGTGAAGAAGGAGGCAAAATCATTGCACGCCCTGGTGGATAGAAATTCAGAGGCTACTGACACTGGGGGGTTAGTTAGTCTGTCGACGGTAGGTAATGATGTCAGAGAAGAAAGACTGTCGTGCGTTTTTCAATTCCAAATTATAAAGGCCAAGTCTCTCTTTATAGATTTCAAAGTGAACCTGGAGATTTGTTTTTCGCCACCTACGTTCAGCTTTTCGACACTCTCTTTTTTCTGTTCTCACGGTCATGGCCTTTCTCCATGGAGATATTTTCTTGCTAATCACTTCCTTTACCTTAGTTGGAGCAATGGTATCTATAACATTTTTAATTTTTGAATTAAAATGATCTACTAGCTCATTTACTGAGATGTTAGCAGGGGCAAGTGTGGATGAAAAATTATGAGTAAACATTTCCCTAGTATTTTCTGTTAAATATCGCTTTGTGGTTACCTCTTTCTGAACATTTTTGTGAACAGAAATAGAGCTCTCAAAGAAAACACAGGAATGATCAGAGAGTGCAACATCAGTCACCACAACCTTTGAGATATTCAGACCCTTTGAGATAATTAAGTCCAGAGTGTGCCCCTTATTGTGCGTGGGCTCCGCCACATGCTGAGTCAGTCCATAGTTATCAAGAACACAAAACAGTTCTTTAGCCCCTCTGTCCTGGGGGTTGTCAACATGGATGTTAAAATCACCAACAATGACTAAACGGTCAAAGTCAATACACACTATAGACAGCAGTTCAGTAAAATCATCAAAAAAGCTTGCACAGTATTTGGGTGGTCTATAGATATTTAGGAACAGAGCTCGAGAGGAGCATTTCAGCTGAAGGGCCACATATTCAAAAGAAGCAAAGTCCCCATAAGATGTCTTCCTGCATTGAATGGAATCATTGAACAAAATAGCAACTCCACCCCCTTTCTTATGCATTCTTTCCTGACTCATAAAACTAAAGTTGGGAGGGGTTGATTCGATAAGAACAGCTGCACTGTTATTTTGTTCAATCCAAGTTTCCGTTAAAAACATAAAATCGAGATTGTGCTCAGTGATAAAATCATTGATTAAAAATGTTTTTCCTGCCAAAGACCTGACATTTAATAAAGCTAGTTTAAGTTTGTTAAATACACTATCAGTAAAAAATGTTGTGACAAGCTGTGGCTGACATGGAATCACTGCTAAATTTGATAACCTCACACAAACGTTTGAGCACTTCCTGTTTCTAAGCTGATTTACCGCTCTTAATCTATTACCTATCAACACAGATATCGGCAAAGCTACTGGCAGGCAGGGCCCCGGCATGTGCTGGAAAGAGTTGAGAGTGCCATATGCCCTTGAGCCCGGACCCAGCACATATCAGTAAAAGTTTGTTGCGTTTTGTACACACACATCCTTATCAGGCTTCGGAGACTGCAGATGCTTTCTTGAAGGGATGGGAGGTGGTTGACGTAGGCACGGTGATGAAGACGGGGGAGATGGTGCGCGTCTCTGCTTCTGTGATTTTGGTGGGCGTTGTGGAAGGGCGGGGGTAAAGGAGATGCTGCCAGGGGGGGGAGGTGGTTGACGTAGGCTTGTCTTCGGTGATTTTGGTGGGCGTCGTTGAGGGGCGGGGGTAAAGGACATGCTGCCAACCCTGCATCTCGCCTTCATGCGGTCATCGAACTCCAGGGGGGAGGGCGAGGGTGAAAGGGTGAGCGGAGAGTAGAGAGAGCTGGGGGATGAATGAAGAGTATCCTCAAAGGCGTTGACAGGGGGGGTGACGGGCAGTGGAGACTCCTCCATTTGTGTCATAGGTCTCCCATAATCAGAACATTCCTCAGGCGGGTGCAGTGATACTTCTTCAGGGTTTTCTGCGCAATGTGTTGTGTCTTTCTCCTGTTTTGATTCCTCTTGCCGCTTGTCCTTGGCAGAGGGAACAGATTGCTGACGCAGGCAGTTGAATATGTTAGAGATAAACAATTTCACTCCTGACTTGTTCAGGCAAACTCCATCTGCCTTAAAAAGATGTCTGCGATCCCAGAAAAAGTTAAAATTGTCAATAAATGGACAGAATGGTCAGTGCAGGCAGCTGAAAGCCACATGTTCAATGCAAACAGTCTGCTGAATCTCTCCACTCCTCTTCTGACTGGCGGTAGAGGGCCACTGATGAACACCTCCGCATTTAGAGAGCTGACAGTTTCCAACAGACATTTAAAGTCTTCTTTCAGCGCTTCTGACTGTTGTTTCACAACATCATTTGTTCCAATATGTAGTACCACATTCTTCACAGTCGGATGTTCAGCCCCAATATGCAGGATCTTCTCAGCCAAGTCGGAGACCATATCCTTGGGAAAACAGAGTACTTTGGTGTTGTTCTTACTACACAGACCTTTTACATCTCTTACAGCAGAGTCACCCACAATCAGAGTTTCAGGCCCAGTCGTTAGCTTTCCCTCTAGCCTTTTACTTTTGGAGTAGCTATTGGTCCTTACCCTGCTGTGTGAAGAGGACAAAGGTTTCCGTTAAGTCAACATAGAGTTAAGTTCTGTTTGGATTATTGTTTTAGAACAAGTACCTTTACTCAAGTACTGTACTTAAGTACAATTTTGAGATACTTTTACATTACTTGAGTATTTTAATGTTTTGCTTTGTATTTCTACTTTCTACTAAATCATGTACTTTTATTCCAGTACATTTATTTAGTACCTTTAGTTACTTTGCAGATTTTGATTAATAATGTGAAATATAATCAACACTTAAATAAGACTTTAGTACCTTGAGTACACGACAATCTACCCTGCAGTATACAAAGGAATTAAAACTAGCTGCACCTTTACCAGCTTTGATAAACACATTAATAATACATCAATCATTATAATTAAAACATGTATTACATATGATTCTGGTACTTCTACTTTTACTTAAGTACAATAACTGAGTACTTCTTACACCTCGGCCTGAAAAAAAAAGTGTTACAAACTTTCAAAACATTTGTAATTGCTTCATTTTTTGGGGGAAAAAAATCCTCTTTTTGGAAATCTACCAGTGACCTCTAATGCCTGCCAGCTTGATCCCTCACACTTCCTGACACATTTTATTTGAGCTCATCTTCATATATTTAAATTTAGCTCAGCTCATCTAGGCATGTTTAGTAGTAGAAGTTACATTTCAAGATATGTTAAGTTGAAATGAAGCCATTGATTGTACATTTATCAATCCTTTATTTTAAATTTTATTTCTTTTAATATTTTGAATTCTTCATCACTTATTTGTGAATCAACCAGGGAACTCAGGAGGTGACTCAGTGGATAAACATGCTCATTAGCTGTCAAGTGTTTTATGTCCACTGGGAAGCAATTAGAAAGTGGTTAATAATGAGAGTAAGATACCTGACCTGCGGACAACACCTTTACACCTTCATGTAATAGTGATAAAACAACACATTATAAATATTGGCTGATGAGTAATACAAATAATTATGTGGCTTTACCTTGTTCTGGCATTTATCATTGTTTTAACTTTCACTCTTCGGCTGTGGTTTTGCGAAAGAACCATGGGGTACTGTTTGAAATACTACATAGTGAAACTTGCCTGTACTGCTACATCCATTGCTAGCATATTTGACCTAGTAACTAGAGCTGTATGTGTACTTCTTCCACCCATAATCATGATCATTCCCTCATATGTTAACATCCTGAAGATATGTTTAACGTCATACAGCACATCTTAGCTCAAAGCCCTCAAGGCTGCACCCCCCACATGCTCTGAGTAGTTAACTTCACTCTTGGGTGCTTTTTTGAAATAGCAAAACATTTCAATATCAGTCACCTGCCTGACCAAATAACTTTTTTTTCTATCACTGTACTTTTTGATACTTCCGTCCATTTTTAATCTGGCAATTTAGGGTTTCGGTATCCGAGAGAAGTGCTCAACTGTTTATGATTTGCAGCAGAAAAAAAGAGGCATGTAACAAATAATGTAGCCACGAGGGCTGTTTCTATGGTGTGTTCAAAGTGAGTCATGCAGGGGGTGAGGATTGATGCCTCTGGAAACACATGACATACAGAATCCTGTCTCTCCATGTTGTTTATTCACATTAGCTATGTACTTTGCCACACAGCATTGTGAAAAACATTTGAGTTCAATTCATGTCGGGTTCCTTTCTAGGGCTTTGTGCACACAAAGTACTAGTTTCGGTCAGTTGTCCATGCTTACTAAATAACAAAAATATATGCTGTGAGGAAATATGTTATATCTCTCACAGGCTCCGCCCTCTACTGGACTCTATGGGTACTACCTTATCATGCAAGCATTCACCTACTGAGATTTCTATGGACGTAGCCGGCCACGGGGCGGGCCTACCTGAATGCGCGCTCATCTCCTGCGGGGCAGGAGGGGGAGAGCCCTCCACACTATAGTCTGTACACACTCTGCACGGGGTCAGTGTCTGAGTGTGGGGACATGGGGGGCACTTGCGCTCTCCCTGTGCTCTCAGGAGAGAGGGTGCATAGTGAACCCATACAGGGCTGCAGACTTTCTCTGTCTGCCTATAGGCGGACGGGGGGGAGCCCTCAGCACTGTTTTTCAGGCACACTTTTTTGCGAGGTAACGGTACGTCCACACAGCAGCGTTAAAAAAATCTTGGAGGTGGGCGTATCTGAAGCTTGGGGATTTTTTGCGAGCAACACGACCAACAACCAATCACATGAATCTCCCGCCCCCAACATACAAAGCAAAAAAGCCCGAAGTAAACTGGATATAAACTCCCCAAACAGGCGAAAACCTACCACTGTCTCTGCCACCTCCTTCCATGCCTGGCTCCTCCGGTTTGTATCCCGGTAGGTAAATAGGGACTGGTCATAAAGCACCGGGTGATTCCCTACCGCTATAATTAATTTCTCCTCCATTTTTTGGAATATGAGGAAATGACCTGCGGTATGTCTCTCCCAGCTTACACGCGGTTTGATTGGCTAGCGCTTGTACTGTCAGATTTGCATAAACGGGATTTGATTGGCTGATGCTTCCACCTCAGCTTCAAAAGTTGAACATTGCTCAACTTTTGAAGCCTGAGATGCCTGGAAATCTCCGCTTTGCTTCCCACAATGCAGTTCGGCGAAAAGTGAGGCAAAGTGACGTCACCCCATTCAAAGTGAATGGGCAGAAGCGTTGGAAGATTTTTTTAACGCTGCTGTGTGGACGGGCCGTAAGCGCGGCAGAGTGTGCTCGGTCAGCCGCAGCCCAGACTTCTCCACGGTCACAACCGAGGGAGAGGTGAGTGAGGCGCAGCGGCTGCTAAAGCCGGTCAGGGACAGTGAGGTGGAACGGTGTGCTGGACGACAGTGCGTGTATACATCGGGGCTCCGCCCACTGTACCCATAGAGTCCAGTAGAGGGCGGAGCCTGTGAGAGATATAACGCCGGGTTACGTATTGTAACCCTTGTTATATTAACACAGGCGGAGCCCTCTACTCAGGGGCACTGTCTGTCCTATACCGCTCGCTGAAGAGTGGTGTAGGATGATGGTCAGGAGGCGAGGCCTCCTTTTATACGGAGGTGAGATGCGCGCGCATTCAGGTAGGCCCGCCCCGGGGCCGGCTACGTCTATAGAAATCTCAGTAGGTGAATGCTTGCATGATAAGGTAGTACCCATAGAGTCCAGTAGAGGGCTCCGTCTGTGTTAATATAACAAGGGTTACAATACGTAACCCGGCGTTTCAGCATTCACTACAAGGTTTTGCTTTTCTGAAATAAATCACGTTTTACCACTGAAACTTTACACATTTGTCTTTCACACTTCTCTGCTTTAATGCTCTGACTACCCACTGTTTGTAATTGTGCTTTACGAAAAAAATATTGTGTCAGGTCAAAGTGCTACAATGAGCTCCTCAGATATGAACTTTTAGTGACAAAAGTCTCAGTCTGTGCATGTCATTTAATGGAGTGTGCAGATTCTAGTGTTCAATTTTGTATAATTTGCGATAACTAAAAAAGCAAACATTTCCTAGTCCCTGTTTGAGATGTTCCCATCATTGAATCATAAATCTGTTATTTTTCTGTCTCCAATAACAACATGAATAATGTAATAGGTTGCTCAAAGCTGAAACTATAATCTTTTTCCACATAATACAAAACATCCAATCAGGTTTACTTGTAAATATAATAAATCATATATTACTGCATATTATTTGCGGGGTCTCTATTCCTCTATTGCCAAAATGTGACATCAAAATGCGTTGTTCACGCTGACTAACTTCAATGAATATGCAGAACAACTCCTACCTTACCATGCACCATTATGGAGACCATCACAAGAGCAGGTGGCAATATAAAGGTCAGTTAGATGGTATTATATATGTAGAGAAATTACACCGTGGCTATGAAAATTGGCTAGTTCACTGTGCTCTGTGTTGCATTCTGTTTGTTTGTGCAAAAATGTGCACATCTTTAAAGGATATACCCGAAAACAATTGCAATGTTCAGTGTACTTTGTGCAATTATTATTTTTGTTTTATTTACAGCCATATTTTGTGCAAAACTACTATCATGTGCAACAACACTAAAACGTACTAGTAGACTGCAGCTAAAACCCCCTTACAATAATTCTTCATTGATCCTGGGGCCCTCTGAATCATAATGCATTTTCATCATCAATAATTAGTTTGTACATACTTACATTGCTTCCTCTTCTGTGTCATTCGTTGTGAATTATATGCACCAAAATAAGAACGCCTGAGGCTTATACACAGGGTGCATGTCTATTCTTTTTGCATATCATTATGAATCTCTGTGTCAACCATTGTTTGGCTCGCTGTTGGAAAAAGTGTCTAAAAATAGTCATCTCAAATGAAATTATGAGAAAAACACATTTAACAATCCTTCTTACGTGTGCTCTTGCCATACTTTATTCAATAAAAAAAGTAGTGTAGCTACAATATGGCACACTTGTGCAATATCAATCAATTTCCAATGGCATGGTAATGTGTTTTAGTTATACAAAGCATGCTTGTACATTAAACACTTAATAAATACAGTAATTTCTCTTAACACTTGAAAAAAAATTACATTTTGCAATTTCCAGGGGCAAATAGTAAAATAAATCTTAAAAACACAATGTGGCGAAGGAAGGGGTCGACACCATTATTCTCTGAAGACCAAACGCACTTAGAAATACAAAACTGTCTTACAAACAATTAGGTAGACGGCATGCATACAAAAATATACAACTATTCTCATCATTTCTTTGTAATTTACAATACTGTTTCATTATTGCCAAGCGTTCTATTTTTGTGCTCCTGTTTTGAGGAATAGCTTGCTTTCTCAATCTTCCCTCGTCCCTCTTGAAAAAGTACAATGTACATTCACAATCACTGAGGCACAGCACTTGATTTACAATTTGTATAAGTACCCCAAAACATTGTGTAGTCAACGTTGTTTAATGTAATATTAAATATATATATACTATATATATGGTTAACACTCTGTACACTCATATCATATCACACATGCATAACAAAATGTTGTGTACATCCAAAATAGCTTTAAATTCCTTCATCAACTAACTGAGCGGCTGTACACAACTCCAGCATAATGTTCCAAACCGTTCAACAGAAGCGCGGGGAGGTGGCCATGCAAGTGAGCAATGATTTACAAAGCCCTCCGTCGAGTCTTTGACACGGACACAAAGTGCTTATTTTCCAGTCATGAACCCTGTTATTTTAACAAGACAAACGTATTTTTTTGCCTTTTTGTAAGAGCCCTCATCTTTAAAAAGAGAGTGGAGAGGGACACAAAGTCTGGGTGCTCCTGCAGGGTGAGCGAGGTTGAATGAAAGAGAAGATGTAGAGCCGAGCGGGAAAAATAAGGGTTTTGGTGCCTTTTATCTCCAGCAGAGGGATGCCAGCGGTGTGAGGCACAGGCAGAGTCCATACGTTTGAGGTTCAATCAACACACTGATCATCAGTCTACCCTAAAAAACCCAAGGACCGGTTTGTGTCTTGAAGAGGAACATTCTGGAAGGAGGTAGAGGTACTGATTAGTAAGTAATAAAACACACGTATGGCAGGAGAGACACAAATGCAAAACAAATAAGTAAGTTACCTTAAGTGAGCTTTGGAGGATCCGGAGGCGATGAAGCTTGTCATTGAGGAGGGGGTCATTGACACGGCGGACAAATGAACGCTTGTACTCGAGGCGGCTGGCTGATCTGTGGTCAGCGGAGCTGGACAGGCTGGTCTGCTCCAGAGCCCGGTACAGATCTCCCAGAGAGTCCGCCTGCATCCTGCAGTCCCGCCGTCCATGGCCTGACGAGAGGACAAGCAATCAACAATGGTTTAACATTACATTGAATTCAAGGATAAGATTCATAAGACACAAGAAAAAGAATACAAGTTAACAGCCTGCAGAATTCTTAATTTAAATCTCCTTTTTTAAACTGAACAAACACACCTAAGAGACAAACGTTAACCAACTAGTCTTAGCAGTACATTTCTCACCGCTCCACTTTAAGAAACTGGCAGTAGCTGTAGCCTGCCTCTGCCCACACATTCACACATTCACATGGTGTTTTCTACCTGCACAGCGTGAATAGGCCGAAGATTTGGCTTGTCAAGGGACTAAGATAAACCATCTTGCTGTCAACCTGCTTTAATTTTAAGTAACCAGGATTTCTTTTATGAAAGAAATTATGTAGTAGGGTTTTTATATAGTACAAAATAAATTGCATCCATCTCCGCTGCATTGTAATGTAATAAGATTGAAATACTCAAGGAGAAGTACCTCAAATTTCTATTGCTCAGTATCTGCTTAAGTGACAAAGATGTATGTACACCAATTCTATCTGCAAATAAAAATTAGTTTTTCTAAATTAAATTACAGTTTTGATTCCTTCCAGTGTAAATAAATGATCTCAACATGCTAAGAAATCAGACTTCCTTAAAAAAAAGAATGTCATGGCAATAAGCTGAATTGAAAAATCATATCATTTTGAACGTGAACAGTTCTTCTGTGAATTGCTTATGGAAGCTCAATTTATTGTAATTATTTTGTGTTTTTCTTTGTCCTCTCCCATTTACTCAGATAATATGATCTTCCACTACGCCTCACAGGATGCACATTTCCACTCTTTGTTACTCATCATGCTGTGGTGTGCCGTTCATTATGGTGTCTTCATGAGTGAGGCGGCACAGCTCATACATAATAATTGACCAGGCCCCCTGTGTTTCATGTTTAGATCCACTGCCCTCTGTTGGCATGATGCTGACACTACACCAGGGCTCTGAATCTGTTTGTCGTCACTCTATTTGGGGGTTTTGGAAGCACGGTGGTGTGTTCTGAAGCTTTGAGGCTGTGCTTTGAAATGTATCAAGCTTTATTTTCCGCCTGTTTTGTGTTTTTGTCTTGTCTTTACAGCCAGTGGTGGAGAGAGTGAACGGTAGAGCAATAGATAAAAGAGGACAAGAAGAAAGGAGCCCAAGGCGTGCTTCTTTATCCTGTTCAGAATTCAACATTAACATGGGCTGAAAGGGTTGCTCCTCGCTTCACCATTCAAACACCGCCGAGAGGCACAATGACATCTCGATCGAGCATGAGAGAGAGGATAGAGAGAAAGAGGGAGCGTGAGTGTGAGAGAGAGAGAGTGGACTGCCAAGATAAATCACTACCAAATAAGACACTAAATTTCATCTCGCCGCCCTGGAGGTCTTTGAGGGACGGAAAATGGGCTGGCTTCAAATCTAATCCAATAAAGCTATAATAGCGAGTGTTCAACCTTTGACATTCGCTGGCTCTGACTGCCTGTCAGCAGCTTTGATAAAATAACTGATGACAAACAAGCACACTGGCTCGACGCTGTGCAGAGGGAAACACTGATGTTACAGTGAGATTTCAGATCACAGCTGTTTCCTGTCAAGCAGAATACCTCAAATACCCCTTCATCAACACCAAACCTCATGCAGCAAATATATTGAAGTTTATTTTAGTCACTATCAACATCATTTTAAACTAAATGTTTATTTTAGTTAATTTAGTACCTTAAAAAAAAAAAGATTTCTACTTTATTATTTACCTTTTGAATGGATGTTTCATTTTATTTGTGTGAACTTATTACTATATTTTTTCTTAAGTTAGATTGTGTGTTGCTTTAAATGCCATACTGTGATCACTCAGTTCCATTTTATGTTTAAAAGTCGCTACAATTATACATTTGATATTATTATCTTTAAAACCTTTTTTATAAAAATTGATGCATTAATAAAAGAGATCACAGAGATCCTGAAAATGTCCATGTTTAAAATGTTCAGTAAAATGTTGAGTGGGACAGCATAGCTGAACATTTCAAGGATTTTTCCATAATTTCTTCACTTCTCACTTGCAGACTCATTGTCATCGCAGCAGGTGGTGTTGATGTGCTAGAAGAGCCTCAGCTTAGTGGGAAGCACTTCCTGCAGTTGTTATTTAATAAATATTAGCCAACTTAATCCGTAATCATATTTGTCTATTTTCCTTGAAACACAAATATGTAGATAGAAGTTTTTACCAAATCATAATTTCTTCTTTCTCTTACCATCTGAGCTACTTCACCTTCTCTCCAAGTTTACCCTTGTTAATTTATGAATGATAAATCATCCATGTTTGATGTAGGGTTGCAACTAACAATTATTTATTTTATTTGTCTTCTATTTTTGTTGCAACTCATCAATGTATCCTGTAGTCAGAAATGGCTAATGTCAATAAAAATGTCTACATTATTTTATACTGAAATGTTTAATTGATTATTACAATTGTTTGTTAAATTGCAGTCAATCATTTCTATGGATCAACAAATTAATTAGTCAAGTTTTGGTTCTAGTCTGGTGAACTACACTGTATTTTCTCCAACAGGGTTATAACTTTAAGGGTCTACGTTTCATGTGAAAAGGTGTAAAACTGCTGTGTGTCTGACCACTGCCTCTGGGCCGGTCCAGCTGGTAGTGGTGGGGCTCTCGCTGGTCGGCTGCAGCGGCGGTGGCGGCCAGGATGGCGTGGAGCCCGCTGTCCCGGGGGAGGGTGAAGCTGCGGGGTTTCCCTCCCACGTCTGAGTCGATGCTGGACCTGAGGGGCAGCGGCAGCGCTCGGTACTGTTCCTTCAGCAGGCTGCGCTGGGCGGGCAGGGTGGACTGCCTGCGGTACTCCATCGCCAGGTGGTCTCTGTCCTCAGGACGCAGGGGCTCCTCCACTGGGAACGTCTGGAGGTATTGCATCCTCACGTTGCTCTCCATCTGGTCCTGCCAGGAGTTTCGGTGGATGCTCGTCTTCTGCCCGGGGGAGACGCCGTTGTTGCTGCTGCTGCCGTCCAGAGGCTCGGAGTGGAAGTCGTCATGAGAGGAGCGGGAATGGAACGTGTCGGAAGAAGAGAGGTGGCCACGTTTCGGTTCCAGGTAGGGACTCACCTAAACACAGACAGACAGGTTGCAAGTGAAACTGAAAAGTTGTAACATATCTACTGTACTACAGGCTGAAAGACTCACTGAGGATGCCCGGGGATAGGTGTCATATGGTGGTGGAGGACTGTCCTGTTTGGACATCGAGGGCATCTCCATGTCCTCGTGATCACTCTCACTCCAGTAATCTGTCAGTAACAGATTGTCATGTTTTTATTAAAACAGCAAAATAAAAAAACAAGCCCTTTAAAATGCATAAAAGACAATGGACCATGGCTTTTGAGACTGTAGGTACATGTTAGTAGCTGATAACATATGAAAAGTTAGGCTACTGAACTGCTGCGTCTTGAAACATCCGCTGTGCCCATAAAATGAGAGGTGTAGCTGCAGTGTAGGTGTGTGATGCAGGTCCAGGTCTGACTACCGTTGAGGCTATATATGGAGACGGATGAATCTAAGATGTGAGAACTTCCTGTTAAGTCTTCTGGAGGTGGCTAGGCTCTAATTTAGTAACATTTCTGGGAAGGAAAAAGGCCCCCTCTTCATGAAACCAAAGACAGACCTGATCTCACCCGCCCACATTTGCAGGGTTTCTACGTAGGCTCCTCAAAATAGAGCACAAGGGCTTGGTTACATCATTTCCTGTCCATTTGTGAGGGGCCAAAGAAAACCAGAATATAAAAAACAACAAGAACGCCTTCAGCCGCTAAGATTAGCATTTATATTCAGCACAAAGCAGATCTGCTGGGATCGGATGTGGAAATTAAAACCGGGGAGAGGTGTTAAAAAGCCTCATTTGCTGATCTGGAATCTGTTTGCATGTTTGAGCAGATGCACTGAGATGCTGCTGTGAACCTGTGATATGTAATTAAAACCTTGTCAAATGAAGAAGTGGCAAAATAATTATCCATGCGTTCGTCATCATTCGGTTATATAAGATTCCTTGATCATGGTGTTTTATATAAGTGTTGACCAGAGACCTGGGACAGACGGAGAATCTTTTGCAGCACGGTGAACAGTGACTAATCTCACCTCGGTCCTGGCGAATTTTCTCCTGCTCGGAGTATCCTGCCACTGCCATACTAAGACGACTCAGCCACCTGTAGGGGGAGAATAACGCTCATGACGCACAGCAGCTTGACATTCAATAAAGCATTTTGTGTGTGTGCGTGTCTCCCTGTTCGACCAATCACCTTACAAAAGTGCTCTGTTCAAGGAGAGTGGGCAGACCCGTAGGGGGATTCAATTTACGGCCAGAATGTGGCTGCAGATTATTGGGGGAGTTTACAGCATGACCATCACGGCCTCATAAACTCACCGGGACATGTCGTCTACATTTTCCGCCGCAAAGTAGAAGGTCTTTATCTTCGGATGGCAAGCCTTGAAAGCACTGAAAGAGAACCAAGGAGTATATTTAAATCATATGTAAGCACAAGAGCGGGGACGTATAGCTCATTAACATATGAATACAGAAGATTGTCGAGGTAAACGGGCACACTGTCACACACACACACACACACACACACACACACACACACACACACACACACACACACACACACACACACACACACACACACACACACACACACACACACACACACACACACACACACACACACACACACACACACACACACACACACACACACACACACACACACACACACACACCACACACACACACACACACACACACACACACACACACACACACACACACACACACACACACACACACACACACACACACACACACACACAGAACAATTCAGGCTGACATGAAAACAGCAAGACGTTGCATCATAAGATAAACGGCTCTGCTTATTTTTTCAATTGCTGTAGGGATGTCTGAGTCAGTATCATCAAGCATGCTCGTCCGTGCATACACACACAATCCTGAAAACGAGATAATGAGGGGCATGGTTGAGATACATATGTGAAGGCAACACCCTTATGATTTTCAAGTCATAAGAGAACAAAATTCAGTTTTACATTTCTACTCTAATAACTTATTTTATTCCATAATCCCATATATGTACTACTGGTAGTTTCAGTCCTCTGCATCGATAACATTCTCATATCCACAGTTATAATAAGGCCATAAATGTGTGCACCTGCTGTCTTACTATACTAAAATGCTGCTGGCACAGTTTGCAAGTGCAAACAGTTTGAGAGTCAGGTGTCCTCTGTAAATTGTCCGTTTTGCATGGTCAATCCCCCAAATTATTCAGTATATATGCCAGTTTCTTTCCTGCCGAGAGGCAATTTGCACAAGGTTACCGCTGCACTGAAAACACATTTGTAGGATTGTAAATTCAACATGAGGTCTCTGCTGTCAGTTTTGTGAAGGTTTATCTATTAGTATTAACTTTTGTCATATGTTTAGGCTAAACGTAAAGTTAATCTAAGGAAATGTATCCTTGGGGTATCCAGGAGGAAATCAGTACTTACTACTTCCTTCTGCACTCAATGGCACGATCGATGTTGAACTCTGGGAGGCTGACAAAGCCCTCTGCCTTCTCATCCTGTAATGCAAAGCAGAGAAAAACCACAGTGTCACATAGTTATTAAACAATTCACAAGTAATGCTGTTAATTGCTCTTCTGTCAAAATCATCAACAATAATTTGTACCTCCTCGTTCATGTACCAGTACAGACAAGTGTCTTTCAGGATGAACCAGTACTTCTTCCACTTCTGTGAAAAATAGGTTTTAGCATCCTTCTTTTTCCACAGCCAGCCCTCGCAGTCGCCCTGACCCAGGTCTCTGCAGGAAATCCGCCGCTTGCTGATTGAAGACATGGGACTTGCTGCTGCAGGCGCCAGCAGGGGAGCAAGACAGATGGGGGTGTCAGAAAACACTCCTCCAAAAACACCTGCTCGTGTTTGAGCTTGAGTACATGTGAGCACTCAAGGATATCTCCTTACAAAATGCTCTCACCTTTGCACTTCTTCTTTGACCTTGACATCAGCGAGGAACGCTCAAACACCTGCAAAGCAAACAAGAATGATGACACAGGAGGATCCCAGTTCTGCTTTTATGCTAGCTTACGACACATTTGTTTAAATGTAATGCTCAGACATAGGGGACTGACATGGTAGAGGGAGGCCGAGTCGGAGCTGGATGTGGACAGGGACACCTCCATCTGCAGGGCGGGGACCAGCGTGTACTGGGTGGGGCTGCTTCCTCGCTCAGTCTTCCTCCTGTTCTGACTCAGGCTGCGTCCCAGCAGGAAGCCCTCCCCCGGGGCTTTATCTTCACTCGCAAATCGCAGCAGGGAGTTCTCTGCAGGGACACAACAGAGCAAAACTCAGTCCTGCACACACACACACATTTTACTTCATAATCGACTTCAAAATGCCTATACGGTTCTACTGAGTGTGTTTGAATTACAACATGCTGCACCATTTTAGAACCCTCACTTTTAAATAAACTCTGTAGAGTGATTTTCCATCAAGACTATGAGCTGTTTACTAATTGTGGACCAATATGGGTCTTTCAATGGCAAATGCCTATATTTAGAGAGCAGAATGGATGTTGATTTTTTTCTTAAAATAATTTAAGAGCAATAAATGACATCTGACTTATTTTACATTTAATTAACAGTGCCTTAAAAAACAGCGTTTATCAATAGATAGCAGAATCTTCTCCAGAGGCAATACATATCTTTTAAAGAGGCCCTATAATATATGTTGGGGTTGCTCTCTCCCGTAGTGTGTTATAGGTATTTGTGCATGTAAATGGTCTGCAAAGGCTAAAATCCCAAAGTTCCCTCCAGAGGGAATTTCTCTCCCACACACTCCCCCCCTGCCTGAAAGGCCTCCATTGGACTCCTTTGTTAACTTCCATAACACAGTGACTACAGTAAGTAACAATCACACTTCTATTGGGTAGTGCCGCAACCTTTATATATACACACAGTCTATGGCTACAACGCTACAATACGCGATAGGCTAAGGGAAGGGACCTCTTTAAGCGGTTGACCAATCACAACAGAGACGGCAAGCTAACCAATCAGAGCTGAGTGGGCTCAAAGACCTTTGTGACGTTAAGGCATATAAACATGTCACAGTAAAGGCAAACAATACAATCATGAAACCTGAAAATGAGCATAATAGGGCCCTTAAACTTACACACATAAATGTAACAATGCTTAGTGGCTTTCCCTGGTGTTCTACTGTATATACAATATTATAATTAATAAACAATAAGCCTTGTGAGCACACAAATCAGCTGATGACAATCATCTCAACATTTTATTTTTGGTCTCGCAATACACTCAAACCACATATAACAAGAGTTTATGTCACAACACTGACAATAAATTCTTATGTAATCTACTGTAAGACCAGTCAGTTTGAAAAGCTCTCTTTCGAAATGAGATAGTGCTGATGTTTCAAAACCTACAGAAGAAGGCTGTTGTCAGGCAGGAAACCCTCAAAACTTCCAAATACTGTCTCTTGTAGATAAATATAGCACAATCACTTTTTTTTGGAAAGCCCAAAAGAGCAAAATATCACCATCATCCCCAGAGGAAACAAAACCATCAATCAAGTATTTCTTTGAGACTGAAATAAAGCAGTTCAGTCTCCTCCCACTCATTTACCACCTAGACCCACAGTACCAACAAAATGTGCAAATCTCAGGATATATCTCTACAGTTGCCAAAGCAACGGTGTACTTTTTATATCCAAACAGCGAGAAACGGCAAAGCTGAGAGCGGGAGGAAGGGAACATTGGAGCAGTGGTAGATTGCGAACACATGGAGGAGATCGAGGCACAAACTGATATCCAGCATGTTATCGGTTTTGACAGACCAGCTCATCCCTCTATTTCTTGGCCCAGAGATCTGAGAGGGTGAGGATATTATGAGATATCCACCCACTCACCTTAGCTCCCTGTCCCTCTCTGTCTCCCTCCTTTCTCTGCCTCCCTTTCTGTTTATCTCTCCCACTGCCTCCCACTCACCTCTCCTGCTCTCTCTCTTTATCTTGGCCAGGTCTTCGTTGTCTCCCACCCAGTTGTATTCCACCGGCATGGAGATGGGCCTGAGCCTGCCTGCAGCAAGGAGGCGCAGGGAACGTCAATATCACACAGCGGCCCACACACACATCAAACAGCTGCAGACGTCTCATAAACATCTCAAAAGCGTCACATTCGCAGGGCTCTGAGCTGTCGGCTCTCACAATTATAGCAGCGAGGCTTCAGACGAGGCCGAGGTCTTACCATAGGTGGGCGTGCTTCCCCTGCGGGCCAATGACGCCTCTTGGTTCTGGTCGTACTCGTAACAGTACAGTATAGCATCTTCCTCCACCAGAGGAAATCGCCGCCGACACTCCTGGTCCAGGTAGGAGTTTGGTGACTCAGATCCCTCGGCGACATGGACCACGTCCAATTGAGGATCTTCCTCTGACAGATTTCCCTTGTCATCTCTGAGGCAATGGAGAGGAAATACATTTAATGCCAGTGAAGATATTGATCATAAGAACCAACATCTGTAGCATGTAGAGCAGGGGTGCCCAAACTACCGCCCGCGGACCATTTTGAGTCGGCCCTCAGTAAATTCAAAAAGTATAATGGAGTATGGCCCACAAATGAAACTTGTGCTTGTCTTATATTGTACTTCTTAAATATGAATGTAAAAATATATTACACAGTAGTATTCATGTGTTAAGACCACTTTTCAAATAAATTCACAAATTCACATTTTCTAACATATCTTAGTTGATAAGAAAAAAGCCAGGCCCAGTTCCAGAACAAAATGACTCAGGGTGCATCTGAGATTAGAGAGGGTGCAGGGGTAAAGTGTTATTTTTATAAGTGGGGAGTGTACCTAACACCCTCTGTCTAGGGGGTCCTCACCTCCTCTAGGGGGGTCCGGGGGCATGCTCCCCCGGGAAGATTTTTTAAATATTGAAGTTAAAAGCATCAATCTGGTGCACTTTGAGAGCAAAATGAAGAGATCTATGGATACATCTCTCAACACCCATATGAAACAGAACTGTAAACAGATTTACTTTTTCTTTATGGATATTTTACAAATCAAACTGTATTCTTGTTTTACTGTCATATAGTATTTCATTTTTAGTGAGTGAGTTACTCAGATGAGTACCAGGAGACATCGGTTGGTACTCTGGTACAGTTGTGGTGAAGGCATCTGACGTACTTGAACCGAAATGTCTACATGCATAGCAGAAGATGGCATCTTTTTTACATGAATATTCCAGCCAATCTCTGGTTTTAAACCATGAGCTGCAAAATGAGCGCCTTAACCCACTGTACAGGCGAGTTGGGTACTTTTTTAAATATACCTGCAGGCGGGCAAAGCCGGCGAGTCGGGCGGGAGGACGTTAGTGTCCACGACAGTGGCCGCGGGTAACGTAATGTCCCCATGATCTGAACTGTTATTACCTGCAGTAGATGCAGTGTTACTGCTGGCGATAAGGGCTGGTTGTTTTAACCATTTTCTGATGTCCATTATTGACTACAGTATATTCTTCTTATTATTATTATTATTATTACTACAATTATTATTATTGTTATTATATATGTAATATTTTTCACTTTAGATTTTTTATTTTACACCCTTATGCACCCCCGTAGAACCGGGCCTGAAAAAAGCCCAATGACTTATTTACATAACAAGCTTGAAATAGACCCTTCCTATTTCTCCTTATTGTAATCAATCTGAGGCTTCTGTTTTAAGGGATGAGCTGCCAACACTCACATGCATCATTTACCTACATTTGATTAATTTTGCTAACTTATAACTGAACTTCTGAGGCAATATACCTCTAGTATATGAAGTGGCCCAGCCCTTCGTATTTTTTTCTGTATGTGGCCCTCAGTGAAAAACGTTTGGACACCCCTGAAGTAGTGTCAAAAACAGCCACGTTTTTCGTTAAAATGTTGAATCTGGCAATATTCTGTACAGTTTATCTGTTGTGGTCAACAAAGCCCACGAAAAGAACAAAGCAACAATGTTTGTGTCGTTATACTTTCTAACTTATTCATCCTATCTGTGGCCATTAGTCCTAAATTCATTGGTTCTGTTGTAAAAAAAAATGAAAATGCCACTAATGGATACACTAAAAAGACTGCTCCATCGGACTTCCAATAATAAAAAAACTCAGCAGTTATTTAGTAATGCAGGCACGTCTATATGTTTTTTGTGTGTAAGTGTGAGTTCACCTGGGGGTGTAGGGTTCTGCGGGGGGAGGGGGGATGAAGAGGTCCTGCAGGGCACAGCTACTCCTCCTGGATGGAGTACTTAAAGTGCTGGTGGGGGTGGCAACGCTGCTGCTGGGGCTCTGAGGGAAGATTGGCTGTGTTTGAGTGAATGTGTGTGTGTGTTTGTATGTGTTATGTGTGAGCATGAGCAAAAGAGAGAGAGACAGGCCGACAGAGAGAGAGAGAGAGAGAGAGGAACAGTTACGAGAATTAACACATAGAACATTTGGAGTTCACCGCAGTCCAGTCAGTTTGTGAGTCAGGGACCATTTGTTCGCTTCACACTGTGTTGCTGAGCTTCTCAACCGTGAAATGAGCCGTGTACTGTACATTTCTGATGCTCCACTTCTAACGAGTGCACACAAGAAGACGGGTGAGTGCGCAGTCTAATCGCCACTCTCATTCAGGTCAAGGAAAATCTGGTCGTAGCCTACATAATCTGTTAAGCAGCTCATGTTCATGTTCCTAGTTTATACACGATGCCTTTAAAACTAAATATTTATTATCTTTTAGCTACATATATGATATGATTATATCAGCAACTTCACTTCGGTGAGATGTAATCAAATCACAAGAAGCCTGTTGTGCAGTGATAAAACATGAACTTCTACAAAAAACACTTTAGAGCTTATTAAATGAGTAAGAACTGAGACTCTTGCAACAGTAGAATACTAATTTGTCACTGCTCAAACTATGCAAATATGTTGCGTAACTCACAGCTGACTAATATCAGCAATGTATTAACGGGAGATGTGCTCCATCATTAGACCATTATGTGCGTTAGAGCTACAGCAGGGCTTCCACAGCACAATGTTCTTTTCAATAACTTAACAGACTACCTTGACATTGTTAATTTTAGTCACATTGCAGAGCAGAACACATTAGTTTCTATGATGCCCCCCCCCCCCCCGCACCCCCACCCTTTCTGTCCTTTAAAAAATGCCAGAAGGAGAGCAAATTCGATTTAGGTGGAGAAGAAGAATGAGGATGTGTAGTGAAGGGGGAGGAGGCTGAGCAGGACAGAGCTTCTGGGCCTCAGGGGGGAGAAAACATTTTCTCTGGCCTAGGACTCAAAGAAAGGCTGGGCTCCATTAATACGCAGCCCTCTCATTTCCACCCATTCTGGCTCAGTCGCACGGTCCTAAAAATGTGCTTTGTTTGGCCGAAGTAGGACAACAGATGCCACTGAGGCCTGAAATGTCACATTGTGAATGAATTATACTGGAAACTCCAACCAATTAGTAGCAGGTAGTGCTACATAAAGGAAGTGGAAGCTTTAAAAAGAATACCTGGGCAATTCAGTACAAAACCCATAGCAACCACTCTCTGAAAAGGATATGGTTTACAAAGCTAATTTAAGATTTAGGGATCATTTTGTTAAAAATAATTGATTGCACCCTATAAGTGGTAGTAAAGAAGAGACACTACAGTAGAATAGTGTAAAAAATGGACACTATGAAACGTCCCAAGTTAATTACTTAATTACATTTTTGTTTAAATGTCTTGTTTGAATAGGAAAATAAGGCATTATCTTAAATAATAGAAGAACAAACCCTTCAGTAGAAAACTGTTCTGGCTCAGTGATGCAAATTGTCAAACCAGAATAAAATTAATGTTTCCCTTCCACTCTGAAAATAACAGAAGCAAAATAGTCCAAAAGAAATTGACCACTGCATGACAAAACATGCTTCTGCCAGAAGTGTCTCGCTCTCATTTATTTTTTTTATTTTAAAGATAATTCTTTGTTTTTGTCTCTTTATTTAGAACAGTCCCAAGAGAAGAAAGGGAAAGAAAGGGGATGAAATAGAGCAAAGAAACGCAGGTCAGATCCAACACGGGCCATGTTTTCTCTGAACCCAATCTTCACTTTGTACTATTAAAACTTGATCTTTTGCTATGTCTAATGTCCAGAGTCTTTGGGGTCTTAGTTTTTTAACAGACCGAAATACAGAGATATACACATACAAGTACATGTTGACACACCAACAGGCATGCACAAACATATCTGTGGAGGATGAAAGTGGTCATCATACTTGCAGGGCCAACGGTTTCCATCTCATGTTCTTGAGCAGCGCAGGGGTCGATGTGAGCGTGCTCTGTGGGCGTTTCTTCAGCGTCAGGGTGACACCTGCAGGGTCCCCACGCAGCAAGTTCACCAAGTTCTTCAGCTGCCAGCCCACCTAGCAAACAACAATCGTGTGATGAGTGATTTCTCGACACACAGGCATTCCCATGACTCAAGCTTTAACATGAACATCCAGTAGGTGACTAGTACAGGGATTCAATGTACATTCACTCCAGTTGCCATTTTAAATACTTAGGTGCCAACAATGTTCCCTAGTTCACACATGTCTTGGATAGCCTTTTTTATGCCCAGCCTACTTTCATGCTGTTGTGGTCGTTATTTTAATAATAGACAAGATCTTGATGGTTGTAAACTGCAGCACAGCCTCTGAGTTTGATGATGATGAGGTTTTGAAATGCAGAGTTGTGTGCTGAAGGGCATCTTGTACACCTCCCGTATTATCCGTCTGCAGGCGTTGTGATGAAGTGGTAAACCCGATGTTATGTACAACTGCATGTCTTGTAAATAGTCTTTAACCCAGTTTTTATGACATTTGGCACAAAAACATCTCGCCCAGAGAAACACGGTCCACAGCTGAACCAAATATGCCAGGTTCAGTTTGCTTGGCTGACTGCTCCGAGTCTCAGTACATTTTATGTGTTCAGAGCAGCCTGAGAAACCGGGCAATGACCTAGCAATCACTTTGTTCCTTTCCAAGTCATTTTTCACCTTGGCAACCACTACACAATAAATCTTCACACAGAAAGTGCATTAAAATATACCGACAGGCTGAAACAGACACTTTGATACTCAAAGGCAGCTTCTATGATAAAACATTTTTTGCTGTGTCAGACCATATAAAATGTGTTTATTGAATCAGTAAAACCCATGATTTTTAGCTTCTTCTTTTGTTCAACTATCTACTGCTTTGCCTTGGTAAATACTTTTTATTCTTTAAAAGGTGTTTCACATAAACCGTCATCCCAATGGTTTTTCTTTCTTTAATCTCCTTTCTGGGATTTTTTTTTAACACTGCAGTGTCAAGATTTACCATCCTTTTTGTTAATGTGTCTGAAGCCCTCCTCATTTATTGACCTGCACCAGAAATGCAATCTATTCTTGCTGCCTAGAGTTATTTATGTCTGACATGCAGTCTTTATTCTTGTTTTACAGCCTTTCAATCATGTGCCCAATAGCTTATTCAACATGAGATATAACACTTTGAGTGTTAATCAAAAGGCAGCTTTTGCCTGGGAGGAGTTTTTCCTTCATTACTTTCCTTTGGTTGATGCAACTCCTTACCTCAGCACTCATTGCTTCTCATGATCCTTCTTAGACTGCCTCCCACAACAAACATGTCTAGTTCAAAACAGTATCGACTTGTTTCTCCAAATGTTTCATCCTAGCTAATGCCTCCCACTAATGGGATGTTTAGAAACAATTAAACACCAGGAATGTGTTCTGAACTTTAGACCACAGTATATTAAATGTATTAATAATGTTAAAGCTGGTTATGGCCGTCATTATGAGTGACAGTGCATTTTTTATGTGACGGACACGTCTACTCAGTTTTCATATTGCCATCTTCGACCACTTAAACTGTCAAACTCGAATATAACAACATACAGCAAGTACAACAATATAACCCTCACTGCATAGTTAATACATAAGTAACAAACATGAATAAATATTGGATGATCCAAGACAACTGATGTCAGTCAAGCTGCAGAGTTGAAAAGCTGCTGCCAATCAAAGAATAACATAAATCATGACTGGTTTTGTGCAAGCCGAGCCTTCTGACTCATCATTAACGTAATTAATTACACCTGTGCTTTTCCTGCTATGACAGTTTAAGGGATCTGCCATGGAAAGGTCCGTTGGGATCCAGTGTAAATCTTTTGGTTCCCCATGAGGAGAATGCAACGACACCTCCGCACTCTTGCTTTAGTCAGCCTTCAAACTGCGCTTCAATGAGATGAAAGAGTCTTGACACCAATTTCGACTCTGCATTTGCACTTATTCTTTGTAAAAAATGGCTGCATTCAGTGGGTGAGTTGACT
Source organism: Trematomus bernacchii (assembly GCF_902827165.1). Classification (NCBI taxonomy): domain Eukaryota; kingdom Metazoa; phylum Chordata; class Actinopteri; order Perciformes; family Nototheniidae; genus Trematomus; species Trematomus bernacchii. The sequence goes on from NW_022987513.1 coordinate 7,864,628, forward strand.
GACTGAAATGAACCTGGCTTGAGCTTTGTAATTATCATTCGTCTTGCTGTTGCGCACACAAGTAGCAATTATTTCAGACAAAGGCTGCAGTATTTAAATAGTGCGCCACCAAAAGCTTTCATTTCCACTGAATTTGTACAATGCTATGTACAACAATGAATTGCAACATCCCCAGCAAAGGACCTTTGTTGCATGTCATTCCCCAACAGTCTCCACTTTTGTCTTCCTGTTACAGTATGTCTCTACTATGTATCTTATAAAAACTAAAAACTACATTTAAAACAAATGCACCCAAAAATGTGCTTAAAATGAACTCTTTGAAAGTTGTCCCTCTCTAATAGGAGCAACCAAACTATTTCAAATTTTAGAGGAATGTCAATGAAGCACAGTCTACACACAGCCACCAGGTCCTGAGGAGGGGTGTAATTAATGGTAAATACACCTGTGTAAGTGCCTCATGGGTATCTGGGAGGTTAAACGTTACTACAGTGTTTTGTCTGGGGTTTGTTAAGGGCCCTAAGCAGGTACCTCTCGATGGACTCATGTGCTCATGTAATCACAAGTTCAATGATTTCAACTGACCATCCATCGGACCCTCCAACGGGCAAATAAACACATTTAACCAGAGATAAATATCCGCATCCTACAAAACGACCTATAAGAGGCACTACAGCCATCCACTTATACAGGAACCGCTCCAGAAGAGCTAACTGTGGATGTTCTGCAACTGCATACACACAATCTGAGGCAGGTTCTTTACAAAACAAGCATATCATACAAAAATATATATATTTGTTTTTATAGCACTTAAAAGGTTTGGCTTATTTAAAGTTAATGTACTTGCTTGATTCTTGCTATGCCGAGTTTGTATCCTCATTGACTTATGATAAAAGAGTCAGTTAAATGAAATGTTATGGTATTAAACAAAATGATATTTGGATAAACAATCTTCAAATGCAAAATGGACATAATTTAGGCAGTAAATATAATAAACACATCAAATAAATAATGGCCTTACCACTGTCTGAAGATTGACCTGAATGACTTCATCTCCAGCATGGATTTTCTTGCAGCGGTCAGCCAGAGACTGATGGACAGACAGAGAGTCATTTACTGCAGCTCCATTTCACGGCACAGCTTACTGTGACACGACCATAAGTGACACACCTCACTCCACAAATTAAACTACAAGTGAATGGGCAGTGAGGCCAAGAACACAAAGAGGCTTGTACTTACTCCTTCTGTTGTCCCGGTGATTACATGCAAACCATCATATGTTGATTTGATATACATGCCCTGAGGGAAGAAAGCAAGAATGTAAATGATTACATCACAAAGCAAACTTAAGGCTCTTTTAACAAAATGCATTTGCAGCCATTTGCAGAACAAACCAGGGCTATTGCAATCCATTTGTGTTAATCTGCTCGTAGTGCAAGATAGGAGTAGGAGTTTTGATTTGTCTCAATTATTTAAAATATATATATATTAAGCTGCAGTGCAAGTCAAAACTATTTTACTGAGCTTGGCTTTGCAAATGTTAAAATGACAAAAGAAAGGTCCTTAAATAATATTGTCAAACATAAAAAGGCACAATATGATTTAAATCATGTAGTGAATCCACTCAAAGCTTTTTAAAGCAGACTGAATCAAACATGGAGGATTATTTTTCTGCAAATACGGTTGTCTGTATACGAGCTAAAGGTTTCCACTAAAAGGGGTCTAAAAGGCCTTGCAAAGATGCATACACACAATCATACAAACACACACCCAGACACACATTCGCACACAGATGTGCATGAGTAAACATGTACACTCTCACACAGATACACAGAAGCAGCATGCCAGCCTTCAAGATGAGTGTAAGAGGTTTATTTTTAGGCCACTTGGTCCACTGCTGTGTTCAGGTTTCACTGAACGGATGAGAGAACTTCCATGCCCCCTGCTAGCGTTTGTGTGGGGGTGGGGCTTTTATTGTGGCCCCGAGCAGGGCGCTCGTGCCTGAGTATAGGTCAGTGGGAAGATGGAGTCCAACCACGAGCTCATAGTTATAATGTGGTGGGAAAAAGAGATGTCCCTGCCACTAAATCCAGAGCCTACAGTTTGTCCCCAGAGTGAGTGTATTCGTCATGTGTTGCATGCAATTGCTAATTTAAGCATTTTCTATTTTGTTCATTTTAACCTTCACCACATGTTTTCTATGTTGCATTTTATCACCTGACTCATATGCCCACAAGCTCAGGAAAAACCTAGTTTTAGGACGGCTACAGTGAGCTTCATTTGACACTGGACAGTAAAGCAGAGCATCGTCTTTATGTCTTTTTTCATTACTCTCTCGTTTTTAAATGTTAAATGCTACCACGAATCATCTGGATGTAAACCGTGAACAGCAAGGGCTCTTATTAACCCAAGGAAATGTGGAGTTAAGATGTCTTCTATATCTCGTCTAATATTTCAGATCCCTCAAAACATGTGCAACAAAACCAAAAGTATTTGCATGACTTATATTTAGAAGTATATCAACTGTTTCTTTTATTCTTTACAATTTAGTTCAACCAACTTAGCCTGTGTGCTCCATGTTGCCAAAATTGTAGAGGTTTACAAACTCTGATAAAGCTGGCAGAATCAAATCAGGCAAGGTTAGTATTAGTGATTGAGCAACTGAATTGTTTATGTTTGCAGTGAGTGAGATGCATGCTGCAGGATCATTTGCACTTGCCATATTTGAATCAAACTCATGCTGTTGCCATTTCTGTGATTAGTTTTTCCACCATCCATCATTATTAGTAGATATGTACTTTACTTTTTTGGTAGCTTTTGCCTGTGTTCATTTCATCAAACCTGAAAAACAATTTAACATTTTAATAAAAGCGTACTCAAGTGTAATAAAGATAATAATTGAATAGGCACGTACCACATGTGTGGTAGGGTATTGGGTTTGTACGATTGTTACATTGTTGTGATTACTGCAATTTATTTCTTGCAATTTTCCTGTCATTTGTCAGGCTGGTATTTAAAACAGAGCATCCTCTAATGGGTAGGATGGTCAATTCTGCAGGTCTCCCTTGAAAAAGAGATAATTGATCTCAATGGGATTTCACCTGGATAAATAAAGGTTTTGAATTTAATTGAATTGAATTAGGAACTTAGCATGGTAATTACACCTTGTGGTTTCTTCTTACCTGTAGATCTATTTATAAATCAATATTTTTTGGGCACGGGTAGCCAAATGTTAGAGGTATTTGCTTTTCTGCTAATGGAATTTAATGGCGATCGGAAACCGTATCACCGTGCAAAAGGAAGCGTGCATCCACTCATTAATGCTTACTCGTTGGCGAGTGTAGTTCAAAAAGAAAATAAATAGCTCCTACAAGAAACAGCTCCCAAATGGCAACTCATATCAATTTAGATGACTAAATAGCACTACTATTTTGGGGTGATCTGTCTGAGTCTGACGGGGATAGCCTTACCAGTCCTTCAGTAGATTTTATGTTGGCTAGCTGCACAACCTCCAGATGTGCAGCCTGGGACACCATGGGATCCGAGGACAGAGCGATAATCTGGTCGCACACTTCTGACAGAGTTTTACACTGGGGAGGACATATAAGGGATGAGTAAAACCTTAAAGAACGGGCATTAAATATGTATTTACATCGGATCCAGTGTAATAAAGTCAGAAACTCACCACATGCAGGATTTTGTTTTCGGTTTCGTACACAGAGCATTCCTGGGGAACATTCAGAGAGCACTATTACCTCCAGAGAATGTGTCAAAATGGAGTTATTATTGGCATTTTTTGCTGTAGGTGGTTTTAAGCAAAAACCGAGCAGCTTGGCACCTATAACCCCCAACACTCCCACACAGGCATGCACAAACACAAAACAAATGAATCATCAATGCGGAGGCATGCCTCTCTCTCTCTCTCTCTCTCTCTGCTAGTCTTCCTCTCTCAGCCTTCAACTCTCTCCCTATCGCCCTATTTCACTCCCACCTGCAATTTTTCCTATTTACATTTTGCTCTTAACTTGATATAAACATTCTCATCCACAGAGACCGTCCTAAAACCAATTAAACATCACTTGGGTCATTATTAACAGATTCTGGAGGGTTGCACAGGGCTGTGCTCATCATCATGTTTAGGCCAAATACAGATGTACCAGTAATAAAACATGTGATCAATTATCAAATTTCATGTGATCTGCAATGCCTTTTTGTTTTGCTGAGACACCTGAATTTCCCTACGGGGATCAATAGGGGTTTATCTTATCTTAAATATGTAATCTAGTAATCTATGTAAACCAGAATATTTGTGCATAAACAGAATAAAGTTAATATTTACATCCATGGTTGGTTATCTGACCTGAAGTCATTAAGTGAGACATTTCTTTAGTTTATCTGCATCAATACATAACCAACTTTGGTACCACTTTACAATAAGACTACCCTTATAAAGGATTCATAAAGGGTATATAATTAGGTTATTAATTAGGTTGTAAACACTTTATTAATCATTAAGAACCATTTATAAACCAGTTCTAATGTAGTTTTCATACATCAACACAGGCTCACTGTTTGGCAAGATGACTAAGCCTTATATTGGCTACCTAGCTTACTTCGTCTTCTTCATCAGCCAGCATCCTTGGTATCTGTTGTTCACTGAGTTGATTCTCCCCCTTCCATCTTGATGTTTCTTGGCATCTCTTTATGACCATTTATTTATGAGTTGCTAACATTTATAACTGCCAAAAGGGAGCCTTGTAAAGTGTAAAACACATTCCCATTTATTAATGAGTTACTACCAATTTGTATTGTAAAGTGTTAAACAAATCACCATTTATTAATGAGTTACTAACATTTATAATTAGTTTAAGTTATATTAAGCCTTAAAGTTATGCATAAATTAGGGTGTGGTCACATTGAATGACAGGTCTGTCAAGTGACTGCTGCTGTTAGCTTTCTGCTCTGCTAGCATCTCCGTGATGCTACAGGGGCTCTGCCTGCTCAACTCATCCGGGGAGCATAACTTGAACTCTGCCGTGTTTGTTGTGCTGGTGCCTTGTGGATTATTCATGCTTATATCGGACTATTGTGACTCGCTCCGCATTTAAAACAGACGGTGCATGAATGCAGTTTTACGGTAAGTGAAATTCGAGTACTTTATTTATGTGTTGCTTATGTTTTTAGTCAGCTAACGTTAATGAATGTTAATGCTTGGGTTAGCATGTAAGCAAGTGGTAGCTACATCTGTGCTAACGATGCTAATCGTAGCCTCCAAGTTAAAGCGTAATAGAGAAGTGTTAAGCATTAAGTGGGATAATACTGTAGAACAAACGGCTTCTGTTTGAGGTTGGTAAAATAAGGTCATCCTTGTAAGTTAGAGAGATATTTTATTAGGTAGGTAACTTTATGCATTGATAAGGTTCATTTAAATTAGCTATGATCGATTATGTAGACAAGCTAACGTCAAAGTAGTGTTGAAGAGCGGCCTAGTGTATGTGAAATTAACCTCACAATAAGATGTATGTATATTACAAATATTAATGTCATATTTCAAGATGATTACTTAGATATTACAATATGGTTGGTTGAGCTGGAGTTCATTATTGAGCTTACATGTTAACGTCACAGTCATATCTGAAGAACGAACCCAAAACTTGTTATTACTACTAATACTAATCACAATAATATATTTTGCCAAGAAATGTATACTTTTATTCTGGAAGAATGAACGTCCCCCAACATTTAAACTTTTCATTGATCAGATAACACATTTTTTACCTCTGGAGAAAATGACATTGGAAAAATATAATCGTGGACATATTTTTCAAGCTCTGTGGTTGCCATTGTTTTCGTATTTGGAAAACATATCTGAGATATGACCAGTGATGGAATGGTGCATTCTGTGGCTATTTGTCCTGACGGCCGGAAATACGTGTTATGGTGTTGTCATTGTCTACATTGTCACTGTATTGTATAATTATTTGTATTGTATAATTATTTGTTTGTTTTACTTGTCTGGTTTTTATTTTATTTTTTATTTATTTATTTTTTGGTTCTATTTTTCCTTTTCATTTTTATGTTTATTTTCATGGCTCTGTTGTTTAAGTTATATTGATAAGCATTTTTTGGTTTTGCCTGTGCGGGTATGTGTGGGTGGAGGGAGGGAGGGGGGAGTGTAGTGAGTGTACTGTGATATTACAATATAAATGAAATGGCATCGATTATTGTACACTATAATGAAATAAAAAGACTATTATATTATTATATTATAAATAAATAAATATGTGTATCAGTCATAAACAGTCATTACTTAGAGTCCTAATTTTCTTCATGTGTGAATAAAATGTTTTGCTTGGCTCTTTTGCATCTTACTTTGCATTTGCAAGGCTCCCTTTTACCAATTATAAATGGTAGTAACTCATTCATAGGTGGTCATAAGAGATGCCAAGAAACATCAAGATGGAAGGGGGGGGAATCAACTCAGTGAACAACAGATACCAAGGATTCTGGCTGATGAAGAAGACGAAGTAAGCTAGGTAGCCAATATAAGGCTTAGCAGTACAGATAAATGTAGGCTCACTATTTGGCAAGCAACCGGTCACAGTTGCCCTGTTTATCTCATGTCTTATAAAAGCTTATTAATGATTTATAAAGTGTTCACAACCTAATTAATAAATGAATTACAAACTATTCATAAACCCTTTATAAGGGTAGTCTTATTGTAAAGTGGTACCCAAACTTTACTGAAGCTTCTAAAAACCAGCACTTTGGCATTACTATGATACTCATGTGGGGAATCAGTTTACTCTTGTTTATGGGAGGTTTTTTAATCTCAAATTGAATTAAAAAAAAGTTGAGTTGCATAACAGTATTATATTACATCATGTATTTACCTGTTGTACAATTGTAGTGAGCTCCAGACAAAGCTGGATCACGTTGTTCCTGGTCACAGAGTAATCTGCAACTGCAGCAAACGGAGATCTGAAAAAGAACGAGCATCTGGAATGAACCATTAGATCATTCTTCCTCTGAGACTAAATCATTGGTAAATCTGAGGGAACATTTCCAAACACGCAACGGTGAACATCAGCATGCATACACAGGCCTTATGACTGCTTCATTCTCATCTACATTTTGGAGGTTTTTTCTTACTCATTTAAAGTGGACCTATCATGCTATATTTGAACAATATATTGTAGGGCCATACCTATATAAAGTATATAAATATAGTTTTTTTTTCAAAATACCAAACAGATCCTGCATTTTAGCCATGCCTCATTTCGCTCTATTTGCTCTTTCCAGCCCTGTTTTTGCAGGGGGCTGATTCTGTGAGCTGCAGCTGACCACGCCCCCCTGCAGGAGAGGGGAGCGTGCTTTGAGATCAGCTGCTGGGCTGTCAGAAGAGGGGGAGAAAAAGAGATCTCCGTCCTCCGTGTTTTATTCTTATATTATTATATAGAGTCGTTATTCATTTGTTTTAAAGCTCAATAAATAACAAAGAAGACCTTTGACCGGCACTTTTCTAATTTTGTCCAGAAGATTTAAACTTTAACGGACATGTTGACCGGCGGAAAAAAATCGAAGTGAAACTCTGCCGCACGGTCCCCTCGTTCCTTGGAAGAGGCGGAGAGGTGGGTGTTTGTCATCTGCTGGTGGACTAACCGGAGATAATTACAGTGCTTGCCTCGACGGGGAGGGATTGCATTGAATTAAAGCAGCGGGAGCAAACGCTTGCCTCGGGGAGGGAGAAAAAAATCCACAGCGGAGAATAAACAGAAGGGCAACCATGGCAACCATGCGCGGGAAGTCTTCTTCGCTGCTTTGGTGGCAGACTACAGCGCCACTTACAGGCCTGGCATATGTACTACAGCGTCTCCAGCGCTTTCGAGCGGCAATGGCCGGCCGTGGCCCAACCCCACATTCCCCTGATAGGTGGAGAGTTGGCCATACAGGTGGAGCTCATCCGTCCTGACGTCAGAGAAATTTCAAATCTGTATCAGTTTTTATCAGATCCGTTGCAGCCCCGTTTTTAGAGATTTGGGTATGGAGGAAAAGAGAGAGGGTTGTGTTTTCTGACACTTGGTGAGTTCCCTGGAACACCGGGGACACATATTCATGTATAAAAGACGTACAAAAGTGCATTTTGCATGATGGGTCCCCTTTAAAGTCCGATTTATGAGAATGATATTAGTGATACTTTGGCCCATATGTACAGTTTATCATCCACTTATAAAAACATTTGTATAAACAACTTCATGTGTTAAATGTTTATATAGTATACAAAAAAAGTATCTTCATATAATGGTAAATGCTTATGTGTACTTTTGGATATTGAATTTTTTATTAAAATGGATGCTGCAGATTTGAATTGCCAACATAGGAAAAGAAAGAGCATTTAACTTGTCTTTTCTTTTGAACATTGTGTGCTTTCAACTTCCAATTTGACACACACACACACACACACACACACACACACACACACACACACACACACACACACACACACACACACACACACACACACACACACACACACACACACACACACACACACACACCACACACACACACACACACACACACACACACACACACACACACACACACACACACACACACACACACACACACACACACACACACACACACACACACACACACACACACACACACACACACACACACACAAAAATAGATGAAAACACACATTGGCACAATCCCACTGAGAAGCAAAGGGATAAAGCAAAAATATAAATAGACTTGCTCAGTGCATTTTTACCACCCTGTCAAAGTCTTCTTATATAAGGCCGTTACTCATCTGTTCTTGTCAGCTGATTGGTTATGGACATAACATGAAAAACAAACTGGTCTGTTGGTGGTAAAAAAACAACTAGCATCCCTACAATTTTACATGAACCAATGCAAGGTGCCAGAAAAACAAGAGGCATTCCTATGTTGAAGTTATTTTGAAAAATTCATATTGAACCATCCATCATATAAAATCCAGTCCAATGCAGAGTTTTTATTTTTGCTTGAAAATGCAATCATGAGTAAGTATCCAAGATTAACTTAGATACTGCATGTCAGGCTGTCAATCATGATGGTACAACATTTGAGACTTTATCAGCCAAAACCAGTGCTGCTACTGTAACACCCAAATATAAAAACTAAAAAGGGGAAACCTTGCCCGTGTTTCAGTGTGCATGTTTTAATCCCTGTGTTGACACATGTGTTTAACAGGATTACACATATTACAGGTGCACTTTTTCGCAAATCTCACCTGTCCAGCCACGCCAGAAGGCTTTTGGCCGCAGCGATCAGGTCCACCACGGAGGTAAGGAAGTCGTTGGGCAGCTTGTGGGAGGCTCTGCCGTCGTAATGGCCGCTGCGCCGCCTGTCTGTGATGAAGTTCTGCAGGTTCTTGGCAGATGCGTTCAGCTTATGAGAAAGAGTTTTCAGATTCTCAGTCTCCAGCCCATAATTCTAGAAAAGAGAGGAAAGTAAACCCAATCTGTTTGACCAGTTTGTCAGTGTTTGTTTTTGCCGTTTTCCAGGAATTGCTCCAGTTCGGAGACAACTGTTGTCATGACATTGCTCTGTGAATAAAAATAGTAACAGAGGAGCCCACTGTGTCACACTCTTACCACATGAGGTAAGAAACCACTGACCCATTCACCCCGCCTGCTCCCCTCCATCTGTCACATTGCATGTGGAGGGATAGCAGAGCAATCATTACCCGGTTACATGCACATGGAGGCCAGTCGGCGACTGTCACGTTAGTTTCTCGGGAGGGGAGGAGGGTCCACTAATCATATTCAATACAGCAGTGCCGGAGAGACTTAAAGCTAAATCCCAGTTACATAACGAGCTTTGGGGCTGAAGCAAGGCCCCCTGTGCAGCGATGCGGGATGAGAGGACTTTAGATTCAGATTGCATCTGTGACCTCAGTCCATGAAATCTCCATCCAGTCTCTCTATGCGTCTCTCGGGCTGAAACGTACCCATCTTAATTTCTATTCCACCATCTCGCCTTCATAATGTTCTTCAAATCTTTATATCTTCTTATTATTATTTCAACCAATATGTTGCCGTCCGATAACTTCAGCCTACTTTCAGCTACAGAAACCATTCAAATATCAAAATATTCAGCCTTTTCAGCACATGATGGGAAACTTTCAACTTTTCCAAAATATTTTACACTTTTTGAAATATTCAGCTTTTTAAACTCTTTTTTTAACATGTAACTCAATGGGAGGAACCTTCAAATCCTCTTTTACCTACACCTTGCACCAAATGCTTCTCCTTCCACATACTTTCAGCTAGAGACTTCATTCCAACTTTAAAATGATCACAAGACCTTCAGCTATAAAACTTGTTCTTCTGATTTTTCATATCTTTTATACTTTTTGAGATATTTAACTTAGTTTGGAGCTTGGTAAAGAGGCTTTCTTCAGATTTTAACATTAGTGTGTATTGCGCAGCTCGTTAAGTCTAGAGTGCTTTGATCTCAAAACAGAGTGGAGGAGTGCTTGAAATTCACCCAAAAAAATGTTTTAAACCTGCCATAATTCCCAAACTTTTAAAAGTTGTGAAGAATAAAATTCCTTAAGTGTTAAATTGCTTAGTTCTAGCTCTTCGAATTTGAGGATTTGCTACTTTTATATCATTTTACTGTAAACCCACAATTTGAAGTCACATTAGGTTCTGTGAAATAGTTATATATTATCCTCATGTCATGTTATGTGAGGATTAAATGACAATGTAATCTGCAGATTAGTCGATTATGAAATAAATGTTCGTATGCAGCCCAATACTGGCGTTTGAATTTTGAACTTTTGTGTTCTAGCAGAAGCATTAATCAACCAAAAATCATCCCAAACTTTTCAAATCGGAGAAAAGGTAAAGGCTTCTCCCTGATAGAAAACAAATACATCTTTGACCTAATTATCTGTTCTTGACTGAATTGAGTTTTTTTTTTCAGAAACTACAGTGCCTTGATAGAGGCGATAGAGACTCCTGAAAAGGATGTTTCTTCAAAATTAGTTTAACTTGTGTCATTGTGGATTGAATTAATCCAAAATGTTGTGCAACCTGAATTGTCTTCTGTACTGTGTTGTAAATTGAAGATGTTGCAATAAAAAAATGTATGATAACAAAAAAACTTGTGTCATTGTGATGCTGCTGACCTGAATCACAAGGTAAAACAAGTCTGAGGTCGCTGCAGTGAGACCCGGGGTGAGTGTTCCAATCTGTGCTGATATTAGACTTTTACTCCTGACTAGCACCTTAGCCATATCATCAACATCAGTCTACTATCGTGCTGACACACACAAAACGTTGTGATTCTAAGAGTAACAGCAGAAATCACTTAAGGGGGCCCTTTTGTGCTTGATTTAATCTTAAGCATTTCCCCAATCAAAATTAGAACTATTCCTGAAACGATTTTGCAAAATGAGTAACAGACTTTATAAAAAAACTCTATCAATTAACACTATCAGTTGAAACCTCACATAGACTAATCTTGACACCACATGTTGGGATTAATCCAATTAATTTGTATTCAAAAGCTGAGGAGGAATCAAAATGTGCTACAGAAACTTTGTCAAACAGCAGTGGTCTGGGAGAGGTGACAGTACAGAGTAGTGGGAGGACAGTGTGGGATTTCTGGACTCACCAGAGCACAAAGTAAGTCCACAGCCTCCAGTATGAGCTCCTGGTGGCCGATTCTGGACACTCCCAAATCCTCCAGCTCCTGGTGGGTGATACGCAGCAGCTGGTCCCCCCCTACTTTCTCTTTCTCGAAGGTCTTGATGTACTGCTGTAGGCAGTCGTCCAGGCCTGAGGGATTCACACAGGAAAAACGTTCAGTACAGCTCCACAACATGAACATTTTGTTTGTTGGCAGTATCAGACTTTCTGAGCACTTGTGAAACCCCCATTTGCATTTTGTGGCTAGATATCACTTTTCCTGTGAGGATAATGTGTCGATATCTGTAAAGTGTGAGCACAGGTTGTATTTTAAGTGTGAAACAGTCTGTGTCAATAAAGAAAACTGACAGATTCCTCCTCCTCAACAGTCTTGAGGTGCAGTTTCACCTTTAAACTAGAGAAAGCTTTCAACTAAGACGAGGCTGCTTGTGCTCAGCTAGTGTTACATCTTTCACTGCTGCAGCAGGTGTGAAGTCTTTTGGTGACGCAGTTGATGAAGAGGAGCAGACTTGAACAGAGTCTGATTCTGCATCAGCCATCTACAGCACTGATTCATACCTATTCAACAGAGGTTTAAAACTGTGCTAACACATGTAGCAATAGGGGTAACATGACTAAAAACCTCAAGAAATACCATCATGTTGACCCAACTTGCATGTTATCTGCAAACAGGTAATTTCAGTAGCATTGTATTGGACTGCATTTTCTGTAAGTGTTAATAATATTTAACAACATATTTAGCTCTAAATCTGTGCTAACAGTGATAAATGATTTTGAAATCATAAACATTGGATGCTGTTTAAAAAAAATGTAATAGTAGAGGTCCATTGAGTCTAAAATGTTTTCTGCAGTTGCATTCCCTTTCATATCATTAAACACACAATTAAGCTGAAATAGAATAGAAATACATAATGTTCCCATAATTGATTAATGTGCTCATTGTGTGATTAAGCATTCGGTCTATAAAATGTCAGAAAGTAGTGAAAAATGCCTATCATAATTTCGGAGAGCCCCAAGGTACGTCTTCAAATTATTTATTTCATCTTATTTTCATCTTTCCAAAACTAAAACATTCGTGTTACTTTTAAAGAAGACAAAGGAAAAGAGCAAATAATGAAGAAAATAGTCCTTGTCTGTCTATTGAGGAACTGATTAATTGATCAACCATGTGAACTCCAACCCATTTTATGTAAATAAACCAAATTTCACCATACATGTCACCAGAAAGTGCTCTGAATGTTAACTCGTTGCTCATCTCGTCGTCTCATCGCCGCAGACCTTTTACATACATGCGTTTCAGAGCTTTCCCTAAACCTGATCAAGCATTCAGATTGGGTTTAGCAAGCAGCTAAACGGTGGAGAGGAAACATAGGGAGTTTCATGGTTTAGCCTCAAATGTAAAGGCTTAACTAATCAGCCTCTTTACCAAGTTAATTGAGACTCATTATGTCAATGAAGTATTCCCCATGTTGCTATAGAAACCTTGAAGTAGGGTTTTGGCAGGGGTACTCCCTGACCGCTCGACCAAATAAAGAAATGTGTGAAGAGAGGACACAATGCTTTCCAAAAAGTGATGATAGCATGAGAGATCTAGCCGACATACTGAGTTCATCAGTAATAACTCTAAAACTCCCATGGGATTTGAGATGTTTATATGATATTGAATAGCACCATGTAGCACTATTTTTTATGAATAAAAAGTATTACTTTAAATGATATGGGGGAGTTAAGAGATGAACACTGATGCTGTATGATAAAGTTTCAATCTGAAATACATTCATACTTGTCCTCCTGTAGCACCATTTTAAAGGAAAGCTTCTCTAGATGGAGTACACTTTGCTGATTGCACTAAGGGATTTTCCTGTCCATGTCATATGCGGGTCAGATTATGAGGCACGCTGAGGAGAAATTAAAAGTGCAGTTCTGACATAGCCTGATCTAATTTCTAGATAATCCACTGGTAATATAAGGTAAAAGAGACACTAAACACTGTTAGCATCTCAAAAATGGATTCCTGTTAATCCGACTTGTCATTGATCGCTTTCTTCGACTGTCACTGAGTGAAACAAAACTGAAAGAAAAGATTAAACTGATATACTTCACAAAACATGAATTATGATAATGCACACTGACAGGAAGAGCCTGCGAGATTATACTAAGCCTGCATTAAGTATGCGCCTCCAAACACACACACGCTATCAATGACAGTAAAACACACAATGAACACATCATGTGTTTGCACAGATACCACGCAGTAGTTTCACAACACAAAATGTTTCAGTGAAAGCGGGAATTCTTTTCTCTTTTGTGACGAGAATCTCTTCTTTAGAGAGGCTTTGTCACAGCTGGGGTCTTGCTCACACAAAACACCAGCGGGGGGAGGAGAGTGGGATTGTGGGAAGGTCACAGGGTGCCCCTATTTGGCCTCCAGTGACATCATGGAGCGCTATGCTAATAATTGAACCTGTGAATGCTCACGACAAAACACTGCCAGTCCTGAGGAGCTGAGAATGGATGGGAGACAAGACTGAACCCCCCCCTCTCCCTTTCCTCTCCCTCTGTGGCACTCTGTCCCTCACTTTGAATTACCATTACTGGGCTCTGGGCACAGAATCCTCTCTGCTCCACTTGCTGGATGTGGGACACTGAAGAGCCCTCTCTTATATGCCATCTCCGCTTCTCGCTCCCTACATTTCTTACTACAAGCTTATTTACAGGTCCTCTTAGATATCATTTAAACTGTTGTTATTTGCTTTTCTCTACCTACAAAATCACCCTTCATTCTTTTGTCTGTATAAATCCTCCATAAAGCCATATACTTTACTGAGCCAGCAAACTTACAAAACACCTTGTTTGAAAAGGCAGCATCAGAATCAAGTACTTGTAACACACAGCTCATACTAAGAGAGGTCTGGTTCTGCAATCATAATATGTCTGAGCCAGCAGAAAAAGGCCCACAGGCTTAGAATTATGACTAAGAGAGTGCCTGTAGAGTATGTGTGTGTGTGTGTGTGTGTGTGTGTGTGTGTGTGTGTGTGTGTGTGTGTGTGTGTGTGTGTGTGTGTGTGTGTGTGTGTGTGTGTGTGTGGAGGCAGAAAACATGTATGTGTATGATGTGTATGTTTCATCCGAAGGGCTGTGGCCTGACACGTGAGCATGTGGCTCTGCTTAACAACACACATTACTGAAAAAAATCACAATAATGACAAATACAGAGACTTGCATCTTGCACATTTGATAATAACAGACCTCCAGAGGCAAACATTTTGTAATGCAACCAGACAAAAAGCAGAAAATCTAATGAGTTTTCTGTGCCCTGACAGTGTGCTTGTGTGGGATATTTATACATATTCAGACAATTATCCTCTGAGGAGCCTCTCATCTAATATACCTAACAAATGTATAAAGGAATTAATGCATATTAACAATTATATAGGCCTAGGCCTCCATTCAGTTCATACAAAAGCATCACTTTCCATCAGGAGAGCAGTTGGCCTCAAGAATGCTTCTGTTATTGGATCATATCTTTGTGTTCAAACCTCTTTGTCTTTTGGGTGTTTCCCAAATATAAAATGTTTTCCAACTTACACAAGATGCTCTTATGCTAAATAAATGCCTATAATAATAGTAAACCTGAGCTCAGAGCTGGTATACTCTTATACCACCTCGGGGTTAGAGTGCATCAGTGGATTTCAAGACTATTTAAGCTACTTGTCAGCTGTGACTTCTTAATGTCTTAGAACATCTGTGGATCAACATTTGGCACAGATGGCTGTAGGCTTTGACAATGTACAGCTATAATAGCTCTTATTCTAGACAGCAGAAATAAACCTTAACCGATTACTTGGAACATGGATTCAGAATGATCCAGTGAGAAGGGTTGTGTTTTTAACTACTGAATCTCTGCTATGTTTCCCAGCCTCCAGCGAGCCAGCCCCGCGATAACAAACCACCGAGGGACACAATAGAGGCACAATTGATCTGAAAGGACAAGTCGTCTACAGATTGAAACAGTCTGGAATAAATCGATCAATGATTCAAGGATGTAATTAAAAGCCTCTATCAGCCGCATGCCGATGAGGCAGCAATCCGAGGCTCAGCAGGTGTTTTGTTCCCTTTTGGCATCTCGAGTGAATCTGTGATGAAATGCGTTTCCACTCGCAGCAGAAGACTGTATTCATGCGATATTGCAGTTTGTGAGATCAGTTCGGCTAACATCGTGCCTGAAGCCTTACCTTTCATCCAGTCAACCACTTGACTGGAGCTCCACTTGCTCACAGGCTCCATAACCAGTGCCATAGAGAAGTTTGTCTTCGCGCTTGACAAAAGAAAAACACCCCAAACACGCCCACTCCCCCTCTCAAAAAATGTTTTTTCTTCAAGAATAACAATTAGAAATTAAAAAGGGTAAATCAGATGGCCCTCAAAATTATTCTGTGGTGGGTTTGAGTGTTTACAAACAAAACGAGGTAGGTCCAAAAGGTCCAAAATGTCGCTTTGATAAGCCCGAGTGCAGCCCGGCGGACTTCTGCACATTCCTGCGCTGTTTGCTCGCTTGAAAGAGCTCTTTTTACTTGTCATTCATGTCAGGTTCAGTGGCGGTAATGCTGGTGGGTCGCTGCTACTCGACCCCCCTTCCCAAATACATCCCAGTACCATCCAGTGCGGAGGAGAACAACGCACAGACTGTCATTTCATACTGTGTCTGGAAAGGTTGGGTTCGCTCTGAGCATCCTCCCTCACACACAGACATGGAGTCACAGCCCTCACCGTGCGAAGTGTGTTTGTATGAGGGGCGATTAGTGCCACAGAAAGAGGCAGGGGGAATTAATGACATCCAGTTTATGGATGTTGATAATAAAAACAATCCAGTAAATGAACAGCTTGGCTGAGCTGCAGAAATGTTGCATTGCAGTTCACGCATGAGCATGCAACATTGATAAGAATGTTAAAAGACAAGTGTGTATAATTTTGGGGGATTTAGTAGCAGAAAAGCATTGAATACAATATTCATAACCATGCTTTTTTTAAAAGCCTATGGTCTCCAGACACTAATAATTAATGTATTTTGTTATGAACCCTATACTAGAAAGTGGGCACAATTCCACACCGTGTTTCTACAGTAACCCACAACAAACAAGAGGCCTTTCATGTTCCTTTGTTTCCTGAAGTCCACTATGTTCACCATCACGCTTAGAAAGGGATATTTTTGCAACCGCATTCCTTTAGGTATTATTGAATCCTTCACACATGTCACTGTCCATAATAGATCTGTCTTTTAAGGAACTGTGCTGGTGGGACAATACCAGACCACAACAAAGAACCCAGGAGTTGCCAATGCCAGAAAAAGGACATGACCCATCATTGGCTTCCCAGCCATAGAAAATGTGAATGGATCAAGCTGGGAGCATTGCATCCATGGATTGGGTCCAGGTCTGAATGAGGGAATGTTTTTAATAGTTTTTCTGGATGTTTTATATGGGGCACACTAAGCGATTGCACTCGTTCAACTTTGTTTCTGCAAGCACGATAAGCACTTATTGCAGAAACAATACATTCTTTCTCCATAATATATACAGCAATTTAGAACATGCAACCTGAGCCACCAATTAATCCATTCAACACAATGACCAGGCTGACAATGATTCCGCTTCCTTCTCCATCAGTCCTTCGGGCACTAACCACCTCTCATACACTCCACTGTTTCCTCCTGCCGTCTTTGTCGCTGCTCACGCCTCCATCACACAAAGCGCAGTGTAGCGGTCACTAACGAGACAAGGAAGCGGACATGCGCCTCGCTTTTTTCATGTCTTGGTAAACAGCCTCAGGGTCTAAGCGTATCACTGCATGGACACTCCATCAAATGCTAAACTGAATCTCTTACCATCTATTTAAACAAATAAATACACTGATGATGCACACTCTACATTTCCATGATATCTGTTATAATTTGGTAATCACCATATTTAAAGTAGGCCTAGCTTATTATGTCCATCATCTTGGTCAAATAAAAATCTACAGCATGAATAC
Organism: Trematomus bernacchii; assembly: GCF_902827165.1. Taxonomy (NCBI): domain Eukaryota; kingdom Metazoa; phylum Chordata; class Actinopteri; order Perciformes; family Nototheniidae; genus Trematomus; species Trematomus bernacchii. The sequence goes on from NW_022987513.1 coordinate 7,882,363, forward strand.
ATTTTTAAAAGTATTCATTTCAAATCAATAGGCTGCATTCAAATGTAAAACTCTCAGACAAAGCATGCGGTGTCTGAAAAAAACATGTTTGACTTTTTGCAAGTGTTGCCAACGGTACAAGCAGGTAAATGAGCCAATAAAGCAGAAACCCAAGCAGGGCTAGCAATGACATTCAACATAATCGATAAAGATACATAGGGACAGGAAGCTTTTCTGTGTGAAGCTTGATAATGTGGCAGGACAAGCGAATATACTCTGAAAAGCACCAGCTTTTTTTACCTTTATGACTCATATTTATGCAGTAGATAACAGCCAGAAGGACATTCCAGCATTTCACTGGCCATGCACAACAACTAACAGTATCAGACTTGTATAATTGCAGTGCCATAAATTAAGATGAGAATGTTTGTCTTCTTGAAGAATGCTACAAAAATGCAATATATTCCATAACATAATGCTAAACCATGCCTCAAGATTCGTCCCAGTGTTGGATAGAGCTCAGGACGAGTTTGAAGCTAGTTTGGAAAGTTTAGAAACATATCTGGTGGATTGGATTAAAATAAGTGAATTTACCAATACATTAGCTGCAAGTAGCCTAGCTTTGAAGTCTCTGGCAAACCGTCAACAGTCGTGTTGTATTGTGGGTTCTGTTGGCTATTACTATGAAAGCATAGAATAAAGTTGACAATATCTCTGGTTCAACTGCATTTGATCATTTTTTCAAAAGGTTTTTTCAAGCTGAAGTGTTATACTGTAGGAGTGCATTACTAAATCCCTGTAACGTGTTGTGGTTCAAGCTCTTTTGCTAATGAAAGCCTGATGTGGGCCAGCTGTGCAACCTCTGTTTTCACACATGTTTTTAGTATTTATATGGATACAATTCGAAAATAATTTAAAAGTAAATCATTGTTCACCTGCCCCTTTCCTATTGTGAGATAACTACATGTCTTACATATCAAAAGAAAGCAAAAGGCCTATTGCCGTAACAGTAGTGATGTTACGTATTACGCCGAGGCTTTGGAGCGTGTGTCGAGTAATCCCCGAAGCTTTTTGTGAAGCTTGTATCGAGGCTTGTATCGTTTTGGGCCAGTGACGTCACCGATGACAAACGAAGCCTCGCTGCCCCTCAATACCACGTGACTGCTTCAGAAAGTGCGGTTGAACGGCTTGAACCACAACGCTCAGCCTCATATTACCCATGTATAATAAGAACGATATTACCCCTCCTGTACCCGGGCCTGGTGAAACGATGGAATTAGAGCTCAGACCCTCACTTATATAGAGGTCGGAACATGTCATAAGTATAAATAAATAAAAGCATAAATAAATGTAGGAATAAAAACTAGAATAAATACAGGAATAAATACTATTCAGTTTTCAGTCGGATCCAGTGTGTGTGCTGTGGCTCAAAGTGGAAAGCGGTTGTCTCACAACCGTAGGGTCCCTGGTTCAATGACTGGTCGATACGTATTTTTTTTGTTTATAAAAGCTACAGCTAATTGAGATAATGTAGTTAATAATGTATTATTTGATATGGTTAAGCCTTTCTCAGGCTATAACATGGTTACGTTTACGAATATGATTAAGGAATACAAATCCCTCTTTTCAATGTTTACCATGCCTCCTTAGGCTTTTCAATCACAATCATTAAACTGGAATAAATACAATATTGTTAACATGAAAATATGATTTTATGTTCGTTGTGTTTAGAGTTATTTTAAGGCTTTACTCATTGGGAACTCGGTATGAGATACAGCACACAGATGTCAAATCTGCCTGTTTTACACACTTTGACCAACAGGGGGGTTTGTGTTCAGATGAAGCCCATGATGAAGCCTCATGAGATGAACCCAAAGCTTCAAAGCTTCATAAAAGCTTCATCTCGCCATCACTACGTAACAGCACATCTTGCTGTGGTAATGTACTCAAGTTGTTCAAACAGGCTGCATGTTGTTCACACTTCCGGCCTCTAGATGGCAGAGACTGCTTTGTAATGCTTTGCTACTCACGCGATAGTTCAGGCGAGAAGAAGAAACTTTGACTTCCTGAAGATTCGACTGTACCAAAGGTGAGTTAACGTTCATTAGTTGCAATACTTAGTAAGTAACAATAATGTTTTTATATAATTACACATGCTTTGATATTTACGTGTTTTCCGATAGTAAATGTAATGTTATAATTGTACGTAAAACTCACTTCCTTTATTCGTACGTATTTTCATTCCCGAATCAAAGTACTTAACGTTAACTTAACTTCAAGTTTAACTAACTAGCTGACGTTGGATCAAAAGGGATTTTGGAATTAGATTACATCATGTTCACTAAAGACTTTAGGAGAAAGAGGCAGAAGGACAGACACTATGCCACTGATATATCAACATGAGAAGTCAAGACCGAAGAGTGCAGTTAAAATACCATGAAATAGCATTTATGCTAGCTAAAGCTGCTACAGTTGTTTCTGTTAACAGCTTGGATGTATAAAGGTTGATAGTTCGTCCGACTGAACATTAATGCAGCTACAGTTTTTGACATATGGTGACGTGATCTCTCGAGCGACCCAGAGGCTCACAGTCACACACGTGTAACTTTTTAATTTAGCTTCCCATTACTGCACCTCTAGGTTAATATGGGGAGGAAACCGTGTAGTCTTGAGGCAGGTTAAACAACCCTGTTTAACGCTGTTAAATAATATGATCTTTAAATAATACTATGAAGCTAGGTTATTACATTGTTGTTGCTTTTGAAATGATTTAATTTGTATTCTGTATCTACCATTGAGTAGAATCTAAATTATTATACTACATCTTTCATTGCCATCAATGCCATGTGAATTTGAATACAATAAAAATAAATGGACATTTCTGTAACCTTGCATTTAATGTTTTTTTTCTTCAAGGTAATGCATTATCTTGGCATACTGCACACACATGCGAAACAGAGTCCAACTGGAGAAACCTGAAAATCGGGTCTGGTGGAAACCTCTATGCCCTGATAGAGAATTTGAGAAATGATCTTATCTTATGATCTTATTTCCCATGTTTGTTCTTCTGCAGGTACAGACACATTACTGCCTAGAGACCAACCCTGGGAAACATGTTAGTCGTTGGCTGACCCTTTCTATGACAAGATGGACTATAGTTATATGGCGGCGATGGAGGAGATGGACTCGCTGTCAGACAGCTCTTCCATAGGGGAGGCCGTGTCTGGTAGAGGACGACGGCGGCGGCGTGAGTCTGATGAGGATGAGGGCCTCTTCTACATCCCTGAGAGAAGACGTTCACTCCACCTGGATCAGACTCCAATGGACACCAGCCACTGGTACTGAGATTTTTCACTTATGAGCCCTAAAGATCCTTCCTCTCAATGTAGGGTAGTCATACTGTGAAGTTATGTTATAAGGACTATTTCAAATCTAAAACATATAAACAACATCTAGCCTTATCTTATTGGTTTTTTTCTGTGAACAAGTCAAACCAATATTTAATCATTTTGTGTAGCAGCAAGGATAATGGGAAGATCTGCGGTTCCCCTCATGGACTGAATGAAGAATTTGACTTATCTTGCTCCATCTTATCTAATCCAGTTGGGTGTAATATACCCAACCCTTAATTCAATGTGTTAACTGTATCTCATTAAATATACATATATATATATACAATATTTTAGAAAAACCTAGAGCGTTAAAAAACAAACAAAAAAACATTTATAGCTATATTGAGCCATCTGAGTTTCTTATTACAGGGTTGAGTGGGTGATCTATACCTGTCTGTGTATTTTGCTCTATGTTAATAAAGGAAATATAAGATTTGTCTCAGTGTTAGCAACGCCACTCAACTCTCAAAAGATACATATTCATAGGCTTAGCACAATCTATACAAAGCCAATAATAATAAATAAAACCTTTTCCCCAACTCAAATTCTCCAGACTTTTATGTTCTCGGTGCTGCTTGAGGAAAAGGTTTCACATGAGCTGCTTATCTGACATGTATTATGGAAGAGTGTGATTGCTTGTTATGTGGCTACTAGGCAATTAACAAACTGTCATTTTGCCCAGGCAATATGTAGAGCAGGCATTTTCTCCAGCTCTGAGCTACGGATCAATGACAAGTGAAGAGAATTTAAGCAACATGGACGGCGAAGAAGGATCCCCCACAAGGTACAAACAAGACAAAGTACTCAGTCTATTAAATTGTGCATTGATCACGATTAACCTGGAAGCAGCTGGGCACCTCAAGATACACCCCACCTTGTTCCTTTTCTCTCTTTTTTTAATGGCTGGAATACTCTCATGACATTTGGTAGTTACATTGAATAAAGTTTACACCTTCTTGTTGTCTTGCTTTTAGGCTCCAGCTGAGAAGAGCAGATTCTTACTCCAGCTGCTACTCATTGGACAGCGACGATTGTGAAAAGATAATTCCCAAGTAAGAAAAACCACCATTGCAAGGCACTAACATGTGTTAGCCGGTGTGATAAACAAACACTATAATACTCTGTCTCTACACTGGCTTTAACCAGGGTGAAAAACAAAGATGAAACTGCCACAGAGGTTTCTGACACACCTGTGTTAAAGCACAACACAAATGAGTTCAAGCATCCTGCTCTGACCGTGGATTTCACTTTCAAGGTTAGTTTGCATTTCTATTTGAACTTTAAATAATTTAAATAAAAAACATTGAGTTGAAAACCACATCATTGAATTTAACCCTTCATTTGGAATCAGGCTATTTGTGAAATCCTCCAGGAGCTGTCCGAAGACCGCATCTTGCTTTTCAAGGTATTGCTTTGGAAGCGTTACCCACAGTCATTCAACACTCCTCCCCAAAGCCTGGACTTGGTGGACCTTGTGGATCGGTTGCTGGAGTGTTACAACCTGGAGGTATCACTGCAGATCACCAAGACACTTCTTGAGAGTATTAAGGAAAGAAGGCTGGTCAAATGTCTCCAGTCTTTGTGCCTCAGAAGTAAGCAGGCCTATGTGTCTTAATCTCTCTTTACAGTCAATTTAACAACAGAATCAACAGCAAAATATGGAGACAAGGCAAAAGAAGTAATAGTCAAAGTCAAATTAAATTAAAAGGGACATATCATTCTCATTTTTAGGTTAATACTCTTTCTGAAAACACCCTTATCTTTAAGCCCCCCTTCAGAAAAAGAACGCTCTGATTCGCTTGTGCTAAAAATATGGTTTTCCAAAGGTAGTTCTTTAGCCGTTGTGGGTACAATCTAATAAACCTGCATTTGACATAAGGATAGTAACCAAATCTGAATCGCTGGTTGAATCTTATATTTTCTGATAAACATACAGAACACTGACAGGGTTGTCTTTTTTCATAGTATGTGGGTTTTAAGGTACCCCATCTTCATGTGCTTATGATATGTCCCCTTTAAAGTCTTCCCAGTCCATTTTTCAGTTTGAAAGAAATGTGAGAATCTTGCATATTTCCATTCACATTTATCATTTTTCAGATGAAGTACGTTACGAGTTGTGCAAGACTCTGAAGAAGACATACGGAGAAATTGATGATGATTCAGCCGTGCACGGAGAGAGAGGGCCCCTTGACAATTTCTTCGCTAAACTGGACATAACCTCAATAGCTAATAATGGCCCAAATGTTGAACATGAGGTCAGGACCATAGCCACGCTGGACACCAACAGCAGTAAACCAGTGGAACAGCTTTCTATTAAGGATCTCATAAGCGCTGAAAGGCTGGAGAAGACCAACTTAAAGATTGCGCTGATCACAGGAGTTGCAGGGTCAGGGAAGTCTATGGCGATCAAGAAGTTAATCCTCGATTGGATTGAAGGGCGGTCCCACAAACATGTGACCTTTATCTTTCCTTTGCCGTTCAGAGAACTCAACAAGTTCAAGGGTTCTGAGGTCTCGCTGTTGCAAATAATACAAACACTCTACCCGGAAACCAAAAAACTCAGGGATTATGATTATACCTGCGATGAGTGTAGAGTTATGCTTATCTTTGACGGTCTTGAGGAGTACAGAGAGTCGTTTGACTTTCAAGACACTTCGCTTCTCACTGACCACACAGAGATCTCCAACCTGAACACGATCGTGGTCAACATGCTCAGAGCGAGGCTGCTGCACCGCGGCATATACCTGGTCTTTACCCGGCCCAGATTAAGGAGCTGCATTCCTTACGATACGTCTCACGATGAGATTGAACTGCGTGGTTTCAGCGACCCTGAAAAGGATGAGTACTTCAAAAATAGATTTCCGAACCCAGATCAAGCAGATCGAGTTATTGAGTATACCCACTCCTCCAAAACCCTCCGCATCATGTGCCACCTGCCTTTGTTTTGCTCCCTGGTGGCTGATGAGTACCAGCGCATATTTAAGGAACAGGGATTACAGGCCCAGCTGCCCAGAAGCATCACCTACATGTACACAAAGCTGCTGTTAACACTCATAGGTCAGCGCCGCACATTAGGAGCTTCACCTTGGGACTCAGATAAAAAGGGAGACTTCCTCATGGTACTTGGAAAGTTGGCCTACAACATGCTGGAAAAAGACATGCTCAAGCTCAACAGGTACGAATGGGAAGAACATGAACTGGACAATGAGGAAGCAGTGAATAACAGCGGCCTGTGCATGGTGTTTGTGACAAAGCCTCATCTCTTCTGTCATGAGAAAGTCCTCAGCTTTATCCACCCCACCATGCAGGAGTACCTGGCTGCCCTCTATGTGTTTCTCTCCTTCAGAAACCAGGGGAAGAACTTGTTTGAGCCGCCGCTGAAAGAAAAGTTCAAGGGGTATTTCAAGGGGCAGAAGCCAATGGAGATGTACAAGACCGCTGTGGACAAAAGCCTGCAGTACGACGACGGCAAACTGGACATTTTCCTGCGATTCCTGCTCGGAACAACTCTTAAAGCCAACCTGGACCTTCTCCAACCATTCTGCACACCTTCTCCAAAGTGGCAGACAGTCGCTGAGGACGCTGCTGCCTTGATCAAGAAGAGGATCAAAGAAAATCAGCACCCGAACAGGATCGGCAACTTGAAGTGCTGCCTGGAGGAGCTGGGTGTCTGAGCCTCAGAGGCAGCATCAAGATGGAAGACAGTTCAAAGACATGTGCGGCAGACAGTAGTTGGTGAACTTCTCTTTCAGGAGCTGTCAGTACCGGTCGCAGAAGGACTGGTTTCTTTCGAAAAATGCCTTGATTTCATCCTGTGACAGACAATTCTCTATATCTATATACTCTCTGCCACTTCTGAATTTCATTAATGAAAGTGAAAGATGATAAGGGGCCTTATTTTTTACATTTCTTGTTTTCTAGTTTTTCATTGACATTACAACTTCTTGCTTGTGTTCCTGCCTTGGTCTTGATGTGTCTTTTTTTAACTGCATTATTAACACTATATCATGGAATCCGTGACTATTCACCTAAGCAATAATTGACTTGTATAATTTTAAAAAGGAGTTATTTTGCAGTGCAGCATGGTTGATTAATTGATGTTGCTTATTGGCTGCTTACATTTGTGTTTTGGTCTGAAATGCAGTAATCACATTGAAGAGCTGAAGTAAAAAGCATCTGTGCTATAAATGTATTCCTCTTATCACTACCACATATGGAGGGTTGATTTCAGTGTATGTTCTAACAGTGATACCCATTGCTAAGAAAGTTATCTGTTTGAAATAATTGCTAAAATGAACAATACATTTCTAAGGAAACCACCATAAATCACGGTCATCTTGAGTTTGTGAGTGAATTTATTTATTTTCAACTTTATGGAAAGTATTTTGATATGGTTTCAAAGTATGCACATTTAAACTGGCTTATTGCAAACAAACACAACAAATACTGAAATGTTACACAAACATGGATAAGAAATATAGAAGTGTTTAAATATTTAATATAATCTGCAGTCAGTAGATTGTATCTTTGTGAGGTAACGTATAAATGACACTTATTTTGGGTGAAGTCAGTTCCACATAAAATGTTTCAATATGAGGATGATCCTCAAAAAGCTGCGTCAAATTGAAATGAGAAGAATGGAAGTATATTCTAGTTTCACTCTGACATTTGAACACTATTCAAAGCCATCAAAGTAAGTTACTGTGGAACTGAATGCACCCTAAACTTTATACATTTCTTCATCCAACCTTTCTTTGGCATTTTTCCTACCCAACAGTATAAAACAGAATAGTTCAATGACAGACAAGTGGAAGCTGAAATATGAAATTGTTCTCAAGTAAAACATGGCTCACAGAAAACCACTTTTAACTAGTGACATTCAGTGTTTTCTCTTCCTACCTACGTTACAATCTTTACTATCTGTTAAAACGATACGCTTTCGGGTCGTTCCGACATCGTTCGTCACGACACAGGTGAAGGTGGATTTGAGGTCTTCTGACGTGACGCTCCTCAACAGCAAACTCCTCTGGAGGATCGTACCATCATCTAAAGACGATCTAAAACAAACACTGTCATTAGAGCTCAGCAAGAGGTTGGATTCAGGATATTAAATCAATAATTAACGACATAAGTCCCCTTCAATGTTGTACCCTGTGATGTGGTCATTTCCACCAAAGCTTATAATACTCACTCCTCTGATTCTACTATTCTGCCACTGCTGAGCAGGTCTTCAGGGAACGAGCCATTGACGAGCCAGTAGATAAGTGTCACATCTGTACAATTGGCAAACGCTTCACAGTGAAGAAACAGCTTCTCACCTGTAAGTCAGAATACATCCAGTCATACACAACAAGAGTAAAGCTTCAATAATAATAAGGGATCCCTTTAAGTCAAAGTCAACTTTAATGTCAATCTTTCAGTTTGTGTGTACAGAGAGATCGAAATGACGTTTCCAACAATCCCGAATACAAAAATACAATACACAGATATGTATACAAATATGTATAGAATATGTATATCCTATATACACAATCAACAGACACATTTACACATATGCACACATTAAGATAAAAAACACAACAATCAATATATACAAAATAACAGTCACTTCAATATCTTTGAAAGCAATCATCATAGAAAATACCCAACATTTGCAGGTCTTTTGTGTTAACATACCAGGATGAGCTTTTATTTTGACATGATGTGGCCCAATGATCTTTGGATGTTCATCCTGAGAAACTGAAGATCACATTTATGTCAGCACAAAAACATAACCACATATTAATAAGACTTTTAATATCAACCATCAAATATACTGTACCTGGAAATCCATCTACAAGTAGCAGACACAGTGAACCCAGAGCTGTTGAAAAGACACAACATATTCAACCAATGCCATAATACACTGAAAAGGACTGATGTTGGTAACTCTAAGTAATCATACCTTTGACAGCGGATGACAGCTTCATATCGACTCCTTCAGTTAGGTCGTTTGTGTATTGACTGCGGTTTGGGAGTACTATATATATACCCAACAGCATAATTCACTTCCCTAATCCTAGTAAAAACCCAATGCGTGTACATGTGGTACATGGGGATTTCCTCAGAAACAGCCCACGCTTTACTGCCGGTTTGTTGACACACACTGGTTACATAAATTAACTTGACTAATTCACAATTCTAGGTCTTGTGATATTAATTGTCCAAATAATACATCCAGGGGTAAATGACTCAGCTTTAAAACAAACCTGAAGGATGCATTGATAACGACTTCTACACCAGTACACACACTGATGACAGTAATATCACTAAATCAAAGGCCTGTTATATTTCTTTGCATTCATTCCCTTTCTGTGAATAAAAAAAAAAAAGAGGCAATGTCTTGAGTACATTTATTGACCCGTATCATAGCTTTGGTTTGTGCTTCGTAGGTGGCTGCATTTTCAGAGCAGATACAAAAATCACTGAAATAAAGAAAATCTATATTTTCCCTCTTAACTAGTGGTGTTGAGCAATGCAGTTGGTTTTTAATTCAGCTTTGTGATATCAGTCAACCACATAAAAAACACTATTTCTTTGCTAGAAAGTAGTTCCAAAGAAAACAGCTGTAACAAATCAGTATGGTTGGATAACTCTACAAGTGATATCTTTTTATTTGTAGTAAGTTTGGGGACCCTTTAAGTAAAAAAAAGGTAACTTTGTCAACGAAAAAAGTGACTTCCTCAAATTCAAATTCAAACCCAGTGAAGAAATACTGTACAAAGGCCGGAGGTCAAAGAAAATATGACTGTTTTTCCCCGTTGGTATGGATATCCATAAAGACAGTAAGGTCATTTTGAAATCCTGTAACATCCAGTTTCATCTCATCTCCTCCTGAGTGAGGAATCCTCCGTTTCAGATTTTTTTCCCCACAATGACGGTACTTTCTGTCATATGATGCATGAGGCTGTACTTATGAAACGTACTCATGTCACTGAGTTTCAAAATAATGACTCAGAGTTAAAAGGCTAGACAAATGATTACATAAATGTGTGTATGTGCACTTTGGAGACAGAGGGAGGAATTATATATTACTTGTGTTTCCATTTAATCTTTATTACTCATGTGTGATAGCCATCAGACATGAGGACAAAGTCAAACTCCAGCAGGATCTTTTTACTAAGAATAAACAAACACTTAAGACATAAATTAGTAAAAAGCACCCCTCTAATGATTTTTAGAACCGCTTTACTAGGCCATACTGAAAGATGCACCGAACAATTATCAAGTGTAACGCTGTGTGAAACAAATCCTGGGAAACTGACTGACATCCAAATTGAGATTTACCAATAAAATTCAAATAAACTGTAAATACAGACAATATGTGCCTATAAATATATACACAAAAAGTATAGACACTTTTATTGGTGTTTTAGTTCAATGTTAGGCCCTCAGTCTTTTGAGCCAGTGCATATCATCTCCGTGTGGCGTGTTTTGTCCCTTTCTGCATCGCAGGTCACTCCAGACCCAGGACGTAGTTGATGCCTTGCACAAATCCAATGATAACAGGCTGCCACGCCACCAAGTACCGAAGCCAGTCCAAAAGTTGTCCATACATGACATGTGGCCTCTCCCAGCTAAAAGGAAAATGGGTTAAGGAAAAAAAACTTGAACAGCAATCCACAATGGCTAATGAATGGATGCCAATTAAAGCGGTTAAAACACAGATTAAGAGGCGGTAGAAACCACTTTCAGTTTCTGTAAAAGAGATACAGTCATCTTTAGTGTCAACTGTGAACTAAAAAAAGGAACAGGAACAGGAACTTAATATATATAACCTATGAATGTTTCACATCTCATTTCACCACGCCTTTAATGAACTGTCTGAAAAATGCAACTAAACTTTGCCTTCAAAAGTTCCCCCGCAGTTACTAGAAACACGTCTTGGAATGTCTGCTGTGAAAACACCCAATTTAGATTTCAGGCCCTACTTTCACTTTTTTAATCTTTTATACAGTCTGAATGTGGATATTACTGTACTGTTAATGATATCTATAATTAACTTGTAACGATATATACACAAAATACAATTTTGAATAATGCAGCACAGAAGAACAACAGGGAAAGCCAACATGTATAAAGAACTTTAAAAAGGATACGGGTTGCTGAACATCCTCTTCAGATCCACCTTCTCTTTGCAGTACGGACACATCTGCTTCTTTCCGACGATACACCATCCTCTTATGCAGAACTCATGGAATCTGGATGTGGAGTTAAGGCTCGGCACTGAAATATGTGAGGGTCGGTTCAAACACTGGCTCAAAATGTCATTACTAACAAAAGAACCGTATTGTTGAAATATGAAATGTATTATATTTGTAGCCACTGTGCATTCACCTGTTGGGTCAATATTGTTGAAAAACCAAAAACAGTTCTAGGAAACAGTCATGTTACTTTACCTTAAATACAGTTTAAAGTAAAATACATATAGTTACCCACTAAAGGTTAATACATTTAACTGGCAGGCAAGGCACTAATGTTACAGTGGTAAAATACAAGACGCAACTATAAAGTTATTTTCTTTCTTTTTGTAAAACAATCTTTGATATTGTATTCCATATTTCTATTTGTTGGATACTTTCTGAACCTGGGCACAATATTATTTCACTAAATGTGTATGACAAAAAAAAGAGAGATATCCATATAATTAGTAGAAACCAACAATTGTGGATTTTTCGTGTGGATCTCCAAGTCTACTTTTGAGGGAATACATTTATTTAAATGTTTGCATTAACAGTATTATGTTGATGCCGAATGAATCGCGTTCTATCATCTTTTGCAGCTGAACAATTTGCTGTCACCATTGGCAGTAACCGTGTAAGATAACCACACATTTTCCACAGTAAACTCAAAGGGATAAAAGTTAAAATGACTATAAAAAAAAATAAAACCACCGTCACAAAATATATCAAACATGAAATATATAAATAAACGTTCCATTATACAAATGGCAGTGTACGATATTGTAAGTTTTTTTTGCACATCTGCCAAAAACATTATGGAAGCACCAGCCAATAATATCATCGTGCAGATTAACGTTATGGCTCTATGATTTAATTCACAGCATCCTCCACTAATCTGTAAAGTTGTGTTGTTTACAGTGGAAGCTGCACAAGATAACAATGGGGGAAGTAATACGCATTCAGATGAACAGACTCATAACATCCACAGTAAGACATAAAGGTCAGGTTAACTAATTCCCTTTTGCGTACACAATAAAGTTCTGTCACAAAATGTACCATGACTAAACCTTTTTATAGACATGGAATACCCCATCGTGCAGATCGACATCTCTTTCGCTGATAAAACATATAGCTGCATGACAATATGTCCGATTCTCATGAGGAAGGATACACATGGTTGCAGGATAATCTGTACGTGTTCTCGATAATCCCCTCCTCGCTGACATCTACGAGGATGGGCTGCCCACACACTGCACAGATATTGTCAGAGAGGTGCTTGGTTGGCATGCCAGATGCACTGTAGTACTGGAAAACAAAAGAGAGAAAGAGGTGATACTTTAGCTCAGTGGTTCCTCGTATACCCCTTGAGCTGGTCTCTATTCTATAAGAACCCCCTCACTCTGTGATGATACACCTGCATTTTTCCTTGTGTAAACCCTTAGTAATCGTATTTAACCCAACTGCTCCTTAGATGAAATTCACTTGTATAACCCTGAATACAAATGTATTTAAACTTGCACTTATTGTCAGTGAAAAAATAATAATATTAAGACTCACTTCTAGCAGTTTCAACATCTTTTGTTAAGACTTGAGCTTTTAAGAGACACCTGAGCTTGCTTGTCTTTCATAAGTTTCGATAGTTCTGGGGGCGGGACACAAGGGCTATGAAAATAGATTTTTAAATGTTTTATTGTGTGGAAATATATTGCAATCCCTAATCCTTCTACTCCCCCTGCAAACCCCTCAAGTACCCTTAGGGGTCCCCGTACCTCCGGTTGGGAACCACCGCTTCAGTTTACAGTTGTTACCCCCACAGCTTGGGGCCTACAGTCTGTCTACGTACCCCAACAGTGGAAGCCATGAAGTCTGCACACATCTCTGCAAAGTCCCTCCCCAGGACCCCGTAGTACAGACCGTAGAATAGTAGTGAGACGCCAAAGTCCATCGCGTCCTCTGGCTTTATCCTGCAGAGAGAAGGCACTGCATCACGGCTCAGGAGGGGTTCAACGTTAGCTTTAATTCAATTCATTAAAAAAAAGAAGTACAAAACATATGGGCTAGAATAATTCTAATGATCAGCTGTACCCGGAAACACGTTTTAAATGTACAGCTTTAAATAAGTAGGCATACGTTACATTTTCCATTTATTTAAGAAACTGTCAGTTAAGAAAATAATGTGAGAAATGTCTGAAAGTTAATTAGCGTGTCATGTCGCAGCCTCGCTACATTAATGTCCAATTCATATTATTGAAGGTTCTTTGCTGCTCATTAGTTACATAGAAAAAACCTTTGTTAATTTAGAGGCTCTAATGCAGGTGGATTTCCCGCTGTGTTTCCCTGGATGCTGGATATAGACTAAGTGCCATGCCAGCACGAGACCGCAAGACCACATGGCGGAGCTCATGCTGAGCTCCGCCATGTCCCGCTAACATGGCACGCAGACCCCACGCAGCAACCAGGAAACGACACCAGTAATCCACCTCACACTGTCCGCTCCTCGAGCCTCAAAGGGCGGAGCAGTGAGCCCCGCAACGTCCCGCCAACACGGCACCCAGACCCCACGCAGCATTCTCATCTGTTTGTCATTACTGGTGTCATTTTCTGGTTGCTAACATACCCCATTGTAACACAAACACTGATGTCCAACTGTAACGGTGGTTGACCAATCAGAACAGAGTGTGCGAGCTGACCAATCAGAGCCCATAGGGAGGGGGGGGGGCAGGAGCTCCAACAAGCCGTTTAGGACAGAGAGTGAAAACATACTATACAGAGATGCTGTATGAGAAACCAATGTGATTTTGGAACATTGAACAATGTAAATCTATTCTAGTAGACTTCAACAATGGAATTATGATCAGTAGAAATGGCCAAAACATGGGACCTTTAAAGCATATTCAAGTATCAAGCATAATTGTTTTACATTTGATTGATTTAGCTAACTTATAACTTAACTTATGAGGCAATATACCTCACCTCTAGTGAGTGGCCCATCCCTTTGTATGTATTTCTGTATGTGGCCCTCATTAAAAAATGCCTGGACCACCCTGCTCATGTGGGTTAACTACTATAGGACATTTTCCTGTTTTATACTCAGCTAAAATTAGCAACTTCCACTTCATGTGCGTAAGAAGCAGACAAACTATAATTTCTCTGACCTTTACAAACAGACAGAATAGATCTTTGTCATTGCCTACAGGGAAGTATCTGAGAGAACTACCCACGTGTGTATGTCATTTTGTTACAGAGGAAATGTTTTTAATAAAAGGGTATCACATGTTTTACGCGACTTCTCACACAACCACAGGTAACCTTTGTACACAAACACCTGAGGCCAGCTATGGATTATGTAAACACCATGAAGCAGGCAGTCAAAAGAGAGTTATTTGCTCTTGTTCCTGCCTAAATCAGTCAAATTAAATCATCCTTCTGCGTGCTGAATTCTTGTAGGGCTTCAATGCACAAAATGAAATGCAACCAACCACAGGGTCAGCTCATAAAAGACTTAGACCCTGTTTACATGAGGACGAAACGGGTTGTATCCACATAGTTTCTCTCACGTATAGCCCGTTCGTTCACACGAGGCCGTAACGGAACGGCGGGAACGGACCCCGCAAACGATAACGGGTCCCAAGGTGGATAGATATGCGGACGGAACACTCTGGGGGGTCAAACGGCTCCGTGTGTACGCCCTATACGATCATTTCCCGATAGATGAAGCCATAGCCCCGCCTCTCCCCACCTCTGCTACTCACTGCTGTAGCATGGTCAGTAGCTACTGCTAGTGCTACTGCTACTGACCATGCTACAGATGTTAGTGCAAAATCTACAGCTCGACCATGCTACAGATGTTAGTGCAAAATCTACAGCTCCTCTACCACAACCATCAGCAACAAGTGGACATGGAGAATTACATGAACTACATGTTGCTAAATCCACTGCGGAGAATAAACAGAAGGGCAACCATGGCAACCATGCTCCGGGGTCTTCTTCGCTGCTTTTGGTGTATTTTGTGGCGGCAGCAGCGCCACTTACAGGCCCGGCATATGTACTACAGCGTTTCCAGCGGGTCGAGCGGTCTCGTGTGAACGGACACGTTAAATGAATCGAATGCGTGTGAACGGAAGACTTTTTGGAAAACGCATACGGTGCGTAAATGCAAACGTTCCCGTGTAAATGGGGTCTTCGAAAAAGACAAAACGGAAGAGCAATTAGTAACTCAGATGACTGGTGGATATTGTTATGATCAAAAAAGGTATTAAAAAAGACAAAACTAAATGCTACATGTCGAACAGAGAACCAGAAGAAGCTGAACTTCAAACATCCTAAAAAATTGAAAAAAATATGACAGCTCCTGTCAATAGCAGCCTATCGTTTTGAGTTATTTTTAACTGTGTAAGTACATATCCAGTGAAATACAATATTAGGATTCATTTAGCACCACTGAAAAGATATGAAACTAACAATACATACCTGAATATAAGGTTGATACCAAAAAGTGTAAACATGACCACAGTGTAGCCGGCTATTCCTGTGCCATAGCTGATCTTGTAGAGAAGGAGGAACCACTTATACACCAACCTGCCAAACCAAAGACAAGGACTTTTCTGTCAGTGTATGCCAGAGTCAGGGATGTAATAATAAAATAAAACTGAAGCACTAAAACGAAAAATGATATTTTATATTAGAAATATTATTAGTAATGTTGACACAAAATAAAAACAATATCTTTAAGAAACTTGAAGATTATGGTCTGGCTAAAAATCTAAATAAAAATTAGAGTAAATTCTCTCCAGTTTAGTCTTTTTTAGCTATATTATATCACTATCATTAAAAAAGGAACAGCATGAATTCCCATTACTTCTTGTGACATTAAAGCAGAGAAATGTAAGCACCTTGACCTCCCAGGAGATGGCACTCTGCCGCAATTTCTACACAGTTTTCCTACACACTAAGCCAACCATGTCATTGTTTTTATATGTAACTAAATACTTATGAGATGTTATAGCTGACCCTTACAAATAAAAAATGTAATTAAGTAAATAAAAGAAAACCAGAATAAGCAATCAAATTGTGAAAAAAGGTCAACAAGAAAAAGCAAAACCATTAAAACCTTGGTCAGTATCACAAACAGTTAATTCCGCATAACAGCAAGGCATTTTAATTGAAAGGGTTTGATTATGTGTGTATGAGGGTTATTATACCTGGGTGTGGTGCAGGCCAGGGGCTTGCGAGTGGCACGGAAAGAGATGTACGCTGTGATGACGGAGAAGATGAACCACGTGCTCAGGAACCTCCACCAGTGAAGTTTTGTGGTGAAGTAGAGAGGAACTACCCACATCTGGAACAGAGTCACCAGCTACAAGGGAGCAGAGGGCAGACGTTAGAGGAGGCATGAACGCCAGGGAGAAACAGTAACCAGCATGAGACACTGTGTAAGGAAGGGAAATACCATATGCCTCCTTCATTGAGAGAACAAGTATTGATGGATATATACTGTATGATGCACCATGTGTTGCCATATGCTTGTGAGGGAAACTCTATGCTAGTACTTATTATCTTATTTGCCCCTTCCCCATCAATGCAAACGCACACACACACACGCCCAGCTCACAGTCCGTGTCTTACATTGTATGACTTTGAATGTCTCTGTTTCCACTGCACGAGGACTAGCTGTGCGACGACGAGGGTGACGATGAGGATAAGCACCATCTCGGCGTGCATGGCCGCATGACCTTCGTGTTTGGCGTGCATTCTTGCATGCTCCACCCTGTGGAAAGATAATACAACATACTCAACTGATGTTACGTAGCTGGGAGCCACAGTGTTAGTTGTAGTCATAACAAACTCAGGATAGGTGTGCCCGTAAAGGTGCATATCACAGCCCTGCACAATAGCATCGCCTTATGGCAGTCACTGTAAACTGCAGCATTTCTGATAAGTTTTTAATATGTCAATAGTGGGTGTAAAGAACTCTTATCTTACTATTTTTAATTTTTAATTATAATGTCTGAAGTTGTTTTCTATACCAAAAACATTGTGTATTATTCATAAAAATGCTTGCAAGAGTAACTCTGCATTTTAGTCAGTGCAAACTGGCTGAATTTGTGTTTAACCGATAAGTGGTCCTTCTATCCAAGTGCAGTTCATATTATATACATTGCAAAAATAAATGCATTAAAATTAAAAGTGTGTCCAAAACACTAACCTCCACTTCTCTTCTGGTGAAAGCTTGGACAAATCCAACTAAAGAAAGGAAAAAGACTAATTATGACCAATACTGTTGACATTGTATCAACTAAGGTAAACAAACTGATAACAAAAATCACAGAAAATGATACACCTCAAATCACAAGGAGAAAATAAAACTGTAGTTTGCTTTAGCGGAGAGCACTGAATGAATCACATTTCAACACAGAAACTGTAATTATAGTAGCACCAAATCACTGTTTTGTACATCAACTCTCACCCAGTTGACTTTAAACTTCCAAATCTTACACGCATATCAATTACAGAGCAGATAAAACAACCAATTGTGCAGCAATGCGTGTCAAGGCCGAATAACTATATCTAACAAGCGTGAGGTTATTAAAGTGCAAGTCCAAGTTTGTTTAGTGATTATAGTCCCTCCCAAGTTGTTGGGCTTGTTAAGCTACTTAACCATGACTGAAATGAACAGCCAGCAGCAATAACTGATGAAGTGTTCTCTTGTTTTTGAGCTTAATATCTGCCAAAAAATGAATGAAGGCTGACAGTGTAATTGAGTGACTGTTACGAAATCCAATTCCCCCCGGGATAAAAACAATATATTTTATTCGTAATATGTTTTGCTCAGCAGATGAATACATTTGAGCCTTTTTATTGTTTCTTACCACTTGATATAATAATAAGCAGAGACAAATAGCCATCATGGCACATCAAGTCTAAATGTTACAGATTTCCATTCAGAAACATTAATCATCAGTGAAGCAAACACAAGGATCTTCAGTGTATTTTGCCAGCCTATTGTGATGGCAGCCGTGATGGTGTTCTGCGTCTGCATGAGTAATGACACCACACCTGTAATTACACCTGTAAAAGCTAACACCTGTTTTCAGCTTGACATCCAGGTTTGGTTTGACCAGATGATTGAAATCCCACAGGAAGTGGATTGGATGCTTCCCTGTGGCTTGACACTGATACACATCTTGCACCTTAGCACAGAAAAGGCCATATACTTGACCTTTGACCTAATGAGCCACATCATCTTTATGTGTAGAGTTCTCTGAACGTATGGGTGTGGAAATGTGTTATGCGTTATAAATGCCAATATAATTATTCTTAAAAGGCGTGTTAGCTTCTTTTACCAGATGAAAGCAACTACATGATATAAACGTTAGCCGGCTAGATAGCTTAGCATAGCTTAATGCTGTTAGGGAGATGGCACTGCCTTTATAACGAAATGCTATTAGTGACATGCAATGGAAATGTATTTGTATTTAAACCCCATAACGATACCTATGCTTGGTAACAGATGTCTAAACAGTAGCAAGCTGCTTATGTTAAGCTAAACCCGTGAGTAACATGAGTAGCTAGCTAACACTGAGTTACGAGTTAGCAGCTAGAACCCCAGAATACATTCACCTCCATCTGTTTATCTGTCAAAACATGTCACTGGGGTCAATAACTCTCACCTGGTGCGGCTCATCGTGATGCGGGAGTCCATGGTCATGCTCTACACCATCAACCTCCACCTCAAACACCCCGGCCATCTTCGGAGTGCTGCTTTACCGTTCCGGGCCATTAGCATTAGCAACAATCCTGAGTGGCACTTCCGGTCATGTTTGGTTAAGTTTCTTTCAAAATAAAAGTCGGAGATAATGTAGGTCAAATGTTTGTTTTGTTTTTTAATGTAGGTCAAATCTATGAAAATGTGATCAAATAGTAAAGCCCTGACTTTCTGTATTTGTTTGTAAAGTCTGAGGTCAAGCCATAGCTTGATATGAATGAAAGGGGTAAACTGATCAATTAGATGCATATCAATATCTCTAAGACCAATATACTATTCATGATAATATTTACTGTATTATATCAATTTCGTTGTATTTATACGATTTTTTTAATGGAACAACTTTTTTTTAGAAGTGCTACTCAAAGTAATGATAATTGCAATGAATGTCACTCATTTGTAAAGCTTTAATAACTCCATCGAATAACACACGATGTAAAACATTGCCTACACGAGTCAAAGTGAAAATGTTCCATTAAAAAAGTAGACTCTTGCAAGTAGACTAATATTGCAGGTATTAATAGCATATTACACCAGCGGAGTTATCGTGTAAGGAAGGCATTGCACAACAAACAGAGAGTCAGTCACGCCTTCTATATAAACCCTTGTTGGATATTTGTACATTGCAACAAAGAGCCAACATGAAGCAACCCTGCTGCTGAAATCAGACAGGATAATTACATGTTGTGTTTAACCCGTTGTTTGGAAAATATCGCGCCGGATTTGGCCCGGAAACGGAGACCGGAAGTTGTAAAATGAGCGATGATGCATTTTTGATTGGTTTATAAATCTGACTGAGTCTTCTCGGATTGGCTGAGCCGCTGACACAAAGCGTTGTAACTGCTGGCAGTGGCAGGAGGTTGGCGCCCTCAGTTTGAGATTCAAATGCCAGTTGTTTAATAACCTGCTATAACATCTCAGTAATACAGATAACTTATCTGTTTCGAAGCTGAAAACACAACAACTGCTGTCAGAGGAAAACATTGTTGCCAACATGAACGTCATTAAGCGAGGTAAAGTAGCTCACTTTAACGTTCTTGCTGTCAAATAATATCGGATAATGCACTGTTTCGCGGGGGTAATTTGAGGTCCTGGAAAACGTTTAAAATAAATAAAAATATGTAAACTGTAAGAAACGTTAATACTCACAATAAAAACTGCACTTCTGCAAATCTTTTCCTCCTTGTTAATTATGTAAAATTGTACCTATTTCCTAGATAAAGTGTGTTTCCTTATGTTTCTTTGTGCATGGTTCTCGTCGACTTTAAACAAAGACTTGAGTTATGAAAGGACAACAACTGACAAAAGATTTGTATCAGTTTTTAAGTTTGTTGCCTGTTTTGTTTTTTATTTGAATAACGTGTGAGCTTATTTTTTTCAATAGTAACGACGATATTAACTTGAATATCAGGCTCGTTTTCCTGGTTTTACTCTCTAACACCTGTCCAAAAAGTTTTTTTTAAAGTAATAGCGTTGTCCACTATTAGGAATGTATATGAAGAGGATTATTATAAACATGTCTTTTCATCATATGTGTTGGCGCAAAGTAAGAACGTTTTGTTTCCCTGGTTACACAGGTGTTCAGCGCGCGCTTTATCTGAGTTAATTGATCATTGGAACGAGTCCAATTTACATTTATGGGACTGATTATCTTGTCTGCTATTTCAATGTTTAGAACCAGTCATATTCTACAACTTCTTTGATGAAGAAACTTATGTCTAGATTCTTTGAGGGAATTGGGCAAATACAGTTTTACAAACAATGTTTAATTTAATTTTTGTTTTTCAGATGGACGTGAAGAGGCGATAACTTTTGATAAAATCACTTCTCGCATTCAGAAGCTTTGCTATGGGCTCAACTCTGAATTTGTGGACCCTGTAAGTTATGACCGTAAAAAGCATATATCAATGTTAAAAAGAAATGTGAAAGTTTGACGATTTTTACTTGAATTGAAAGATAATCTACTATGCGTTGATTGCGTTCAACCCTTTATCTGTTTATTTGTGCAGGCTCAGATTACGATGAAGGTGGTCCAGGGTCTGTACAGTGGAGTCACCACTGTGGAGCTGGACACTCTGGCAGCTGAGACTGCCGCCACCCTCACCACCAAACACCCTGACTACGCACTGCTGGCTGCACGCATTGCAGTGTCCAACCTGCACAAAGAGACCAAGAAAGTGTTCAGTGGTGAGTACAAGTTACCATGAAAAATACACTGTCTATTGCAAGATATGCACCTTTTGTGTGTGTGTATAATAAATGTGTTTGTAAACATGAAATAACACCTTTAATACATACACATTAATTGAGGAATTGTCAAATGAGGATGCTGCACACACAATACTGTTAGAGTGATTATATTATCCTTACCGATGTTGCACTTTATTTCCTCTATGCTTGTGTAGATGTGATGGAGGACCTGTACAACTACGTGAACCCGTTAAATAAACGCCACTCTCCTATGATCTCCAAGGAGACGCTCGACCTTGTACTTGAAAATAAGGGAGTAAGTCATATTTTATGATGCATTTCTTTCATGTTTTAAAATGTCAAGTCATTGCATTGTGTTTTTACATAATATTCTATATTTTGCAGCGGCTCAACTCAGCCATCATCTTCGACAGAGACTTCTCCTACAACTTCTTTGGCTTTAAGGTCACTTTTATTCAAACGTTACATTCAACATCTCAATTAGATATTGAGTTCTAAAACTAATTTGTATTTTTTGCTTTAAAAGACACTCGAGCGGTCGTATTTGTTGAGGATTAACGGCAAAGGTGAGAATGGCTTTTCCTGGAGCATCTTGAGAAGCATGTTTATGTGCTGTTTGGATATCATTTCTATTGTTTATTTGCTAATTATTGTCTCTCCTTGTGCAGTTGCTGAGAGGCCCCAGCACATGCTAATGAGAGTGGCTGTCGGGATTCATAAAGGAGACGTGGATGCAGCCATTGAAACCTACAACCTGCTGTCAGAGAAGTGGTTCACCCATGCCTCCCCGACTCTCTTCAATGCCGGCACCACCCGGCCACAGCTGTCCAGGTGAGATAAGATATACTTTATAGATCCCAATTCACTCTGAGCAGTGACATCTGATGCTTTTTTCTACATTCAATTTTTTTCTTCTTTCCCTAATCTAATTTGTTTTTGCAGTTGTTTCTTGCTAACCATGAAGGATGACAGCATCGAAGGTATTTACGACACTCTGAAGCAGTGTGCCCTCATCTCCAAATCAGCTGGAGGCATTGGACTGGCAGTGAGCTGCATCAGAGCCACAGGCAGCTATATCGCTGGGGTGAGTCAAATTCATGGTTTATATTCATTATTAATGTGCTGCTTATTATTCAGATTAAGCATTTGATATTTTGGTCTATAAAATGTCAATACCAGTTTCCAGTGTTGTGCCTATAAACATATTTTTTTGTAAGTCCGAAACCAAAGGATATTTAGGTTAATGTAATTTATACGGAAGAATAGGAGAAATGTCAATTTTTGAGAGGCTGAAAACAGAAAAAAAAAATCCTTATTCACTATCAAAATATTTGCCGATTCTGTTTTGGTTGATCGATTGATAATTTTAGCTCTGTATTCAAATCAAACTGAAAAAGAACGCTTTTACTTGTGTCTTAATTGTATGACTTACAGTAGTTCTTGTTTTGTTTGTTTTGCAGACTAATGGCAATTCCAATGGGCTGGTTCCGATGCTTCGGGTCTACAACAACACAGCACGTTATGTAGACCAGGGAGGCAACAAGGTGAAGATTTCAAACACACACTAATGGAGCTGGATGTTGTTGCCGTAGAGACACCTCTGGTAGTAAATGTAATGACCTCTCTCTCTCTGTGTTCCCTTGTTCAGAGACCCGGGGCCTTCGCTGTGTACCTGGAGCCGTGGCATTTCGATGTGTTCGACTTTTTAGAGATGAAGAAGAACACGGGCAAAGAGGAGCAGAGGGCCAGAGACTTGTTCTTCGCCATGTGGATCCCAGACCTGTTCATGAAGCGAGTGGAAGCCAATCAGGTGAATATCTGAGGGAATCCCCTCCATGACTCATTTTCTGCAAAGGTCACAGTTTGAATGAAATGATACACTCTATAATTTATGCTGCAACTAACTATAATTGTCATTGGTGATTAATCTGCAGATAGTTTTTTCGATATTAATAGTTTGACCTTCATAAAATGAGTGAAAATTGTGAAAAAAACTTCACCCCAGTATCTCAAAATCCAAGTTGATGTCTTCAAATGTCTAAAACTACTGTAAGTTTGCTGTGGGGTTTAATCTTCCTGCTATATCTTGAACATTTCTGATTGCCCCTCTTCTGCTTTCGTAGGACTGGTCTCTGATGTGTCCCGGTGAATCTCCCGGGCTAGAGGAGTGCTGGGGAGAGAAGTTTGAGGAGCTTTACACTCGGTAAGACCAGCGACACAACACAACTCTCTTCTGAACAACCACCTGACTTCTCCTTGCTGACCTGTCCCATGTGTCTGTGTTCTCCTCAGCTATGAGAAGGAGGGCCGGGCTAAGCGTGTGGTGAAGGCTCAACAGGTTTGGCACGCCATCATCGAGTCTCAGACAGAAACCGGGACACCATACATGCTCTACAAGGACGCCTGCAACCGGAAGAGCAACCAGCAGAATCTGGGCACCATCAAATCCAGCAACCTGTGCACGGAGATCCTGGAGTACACGAGCAAAGATGAGGTGAGGGGGGGGAGGAACTGTTAGGTCTGCTGTATTCACATTAAATATTTAGTTTATGCTCATTCAGCTTGTCCTCCCTTGTGATCTTTCTGTGATTATACCTCTTTATTCAACATGACAATGCAACATATATTGATGAGGCAGGATTTAGCTATTATTTGATCTCCTTCTGCAGTCCTTTAGCAGTTTCACACATAACAATCAATAGACATTTTAAAAGCACCCATCAACATAAATATTAGCAGATTTAACAGAACTACTATAACATTAAAATCATTTCAAATATAACACTTGAATCACAGTCAAATTAAAGGTAACTTAATATGAATTTCTCTTCTTGTGTTCTACTCAGGTTGCAGTGTGTAACCTGGCATCTATTGCCCTCAACATGTACGTGACCCCAGAAAAGAGCTTTGACTTCAAAAAGCTTGCATCTGTCACCAAAGTCATTGTGAAGAACCTGAACAAGATTATTGATATCAACTACTACCCAGTGATTGAGGTAAGCTTTAAAACAGTGTTCCCTCTCTATCCACTGTGCAGTCTTATGTGCTCCATGGTAACCAGTGGCTCCTCTGTGCTGGTTTGCAGGCGGAGAGGTCTAACAAGCGCCACAGACCAATTGGAATCGGTGTGCAGGGTCTGGCTGATGCCTTCATCCTGATGCGTTATCCCTTTGAAAGCCCCGAGGCCCAGCTGCTCAACATCCACATCTTTGAGACCATCTACCACGCCGCCCTGGAGGCCAGCTGTGAGCTGGCAGCGGAGCTCGGCCCCTATGAAACCTACGCCGGATCTCCTGTCAGCAAGGGGGTGAGTACTTTTCACATTGCCTTCAATCCATCCCAGGATACAGTTCAGCAGCTCAGCTCTGATCCTTTGTTCTCCAGATCCTTCAGTATGACATGTGGGATAAAACACCAACAGATCTCTGTGACTGGGGATCATTGAAGGCCAAAATTGCCAAGTAAGTCTTTCTAAATGTCTCCCTTGTTGGTGTTTCTCTTATCTACTAGTATGTGATAAGTAGATATGTGTCCTCAGGCACGGGGTGAGGAACAGTCTGCTCATGGCTCCCATGCCCACAGCCTCCACCGCCCAGATCCTCGGCAACAACGAGTCTATTGAGGCGTACACCAGCAACATCTACACCCGCAGGGTTCTCTCCGGAGAGTTCCAGGTCAGCACTGAGAGCATGCGTTGCTACAGATTTGGGGATTTTACATACTATGCTGATAAATGTGCCTAGAAATATCCCCACATGAACGGTTGGAGTTTTTGTCAGCGAGCCTTTTCACTCTAAAAGCATTGCAAAAATGTAATGGTCAGGTATTTTGGCAATATACACAGGAAATGACAGTAACATGGGTACATGAATGAGTGATCACACATATTTTAAAATGATATTTTTTTATCCACATAAATATCTAATCAAAACATGCTCTTAAATTGACCTCCCTTGTGTCTGACTTTCTTTTGTGCCTCTGCCACAGATTGTGAACCCTCACCTGCTGAAGGACCTCACAGAGAGAGGACTGTGGAACGACGAGATGAAGAACCAGCTGATTGGTCAGAACGGTTCCATCCAGGTAAACAGCCACTCAGAATGAAATCCTATTCAGTATCATTGCTCTAAATCTTCCTATAATTAAAATATTTGTTGGTGATCAACATGCTGTCTGACTTGTCTGCAGGGTATTGAAGAGATCCCTGCTGATCTGAAGCAGCTGTATAAAACTGTGTGGGAAATCTCCCAGAAGACAGTCATCAAGATGGCAGCAGATCGTGGGGCTTACATCGATCAGAGCCAGTCGCTAAACATCCATATCGCCGAGCCAAACTACGGCAAACTGACCAGCATGCACTTCTACGGATGGCAGTTGGTAAGTCAGGACTGAGGGAATACTCAATGCTCATCGCAGTGCCAAGAAACAAACGTCCTAATGCCGTCTTCTTCTCTCTGCAGGGTCTGAAAACCGGCATGTACTACCTGCGGACGAAGCCTGCCGCCAACCCCATCCAGTTCACCCTGAACAAGGAGAAGCTGAGGGAGGCCCAGGCGAGCAAGAGCGAGGAAGAGGAGGTCAGAGAGAAAAACATGGCTGCCATGGTGTGCTCCTTAGAGAACAAAGATGACTGTCTGATGTGTGGCTCCTGAAAACACACTTCCCCTTACCCACTGTTAAAAATCCCTTTTGGAAACACCCTGCTCTTTTTTTGTATATTACGTTGGAATGATAGTTTTACATATGCAGCTAGTTTCAGGTCTCATATTTATATTTACTATTTTCATCAAGAATTGCCTGTTTGTATATAATTTATAGGGTACAATGAATTAATACATGCTCTTAGTGTTTTTTTATTATTATTTGTATATGTGGGTCATTTTAATGAACATGATTGTATTTTAGATGTGTGGGAATTAAACTTTGTATACACTGGTCTTTATTTAAGTCTCTTTATTTCATGCGCTGCTGTACATTTTTCTAGCTTTGGTTATGCATTTATTGTCATTGATCATATTTAGACCTAAATGTATTGAGGCAATGGCTTTCTTTTACATTTTCAAAAAAGCAAAATATTTTGTACTCACATGGAGGAAAGAAGAATGTCTGCATGCTGTTCTAAAAACGTGTTGTTAATTAGGAAATGAAACTCATCATCTAACAGGATGGTGATTATGATTGGCTGGTGATAAATCATGCCTGTGCACGTAAAACATGAAATACATTACCTGGTGTTAAATGTCGTGGGCTTTGGTGTCAGAATTAATAAAGTGTGATATTTCATTATTTCGTGAAGCAGGATAACAGAATAGACACTGAAAAAAATAGAAATGATGATGGCATCAGTCACCAATAACAGCGACAAAGCGTTACGTGCACAGGTGTGTTCCACAGGAAGAGTGTGCATGTGTCTGGGGACAGGTGGAGCTGCAGGTGGTGATTTAATGAACTGATGCAACCTCAGGGGAGCAGTATGTGTGAAACAAGCTGAGACCTGCTCTGTCACACTGTGGCGGGCTGCTGGTTGTGAGTTAGCAACACTAATCAGCACAGAGTGAATGTTCTCCTGCATTAAGCTCAGGAAAAACAGAAATGAATTATTTCAAATGTTTTAATTGTGTTACAAAGTTTCTATTGTGCAATTATTTTTATTGAGCACAATTCTACTTTCTTCTGATGTTTAAATGTCAACAGAACTACCCCACCAAACATCATTTTGCAGTTTCAAGTTACTACATTCAGCTGATTAATTAGTGTATTTTTTGTAATGGTAATACACTGTAACCCTATTGAACTGCCACTGATGCTTATCAAAGCCTATTGATTTCAGCATCGTGACTTTAAGATGCTTTTGAACATGTTAGCAATTATAAAACAAATTTAATTTAAACTGATTTTTAATAGATATCTATTTTCGGAATAAATTAATTGTATTGCCTAAATCTGACGAGTTTAAAAATATTGGGGAATTAAAGATAACATTTGCCAAACAATATTTTTTTAAATAACTTTTTAAGAAGAAAGTCAAAGGCTTTCTGTGTTAGAGCAAGATAAGGTTTCTTCTTATTTCACATACCGGTTTCTGCTTACTGACTTTCTCACATAACTAAGTACTTAGCTAAATGAATTGTGTTTTGCGTTACGCTAGATGAAAAGTCAGATAGCACTTTCCAGTCTGCAGTAAATATGAAGCTAGCAGCATTAGAGCATTAGATTACCTTTTCACAACATGGGACATCTGCTCTGGAGTTCATTCATTAGCACATTATATTTAGTTTTAGGTACAAAAACAGAGAAATCAAATTACAATAGGCAAGGATATATTTCCCAATATGTGTAACTTGTCACTTTTAAATAATTATAAATGTCTAAGGCCTCACTACCGTCCCTACAATCGCCCCGTCCCCTTCTTCTGACCCGAAGCCGGTGTCCTGAGAGAGGCTGCTTCCTGTTGGGGAGGTGACGGTTTTTGTGGCTCCAGGCTTTGCATTGCCCTCTTTGACAGCAATTTCCCCTGCCGCTTCAAGTTCAAACTTTTGACCTTGCTTCCACGTTGGCTCCACTTTCTGTTCTTTCAGCTCTGCTTCTTTAAACTTGTTCATTGCTGACTTTGTTTCTGTCTTTTCACTGTTGACTGTGTTGCTTACATTTGTGTCAGGAGTTGTATCTGTGTGTGTTTCACTCACCTTCCCCCCTGTCAGCTTCTCATCTTCCTTTCCTTTTCCTGCCTTGGGTTTAGACTCCTTTTCTAAATGATTCAAACTTGTCCCTGCTACCACTTTAACTTCATGTTCAGTATTTTCTCTATTGTCTGCTTCCATCTGCTCTTTCTTCTCAGCTTCCTTCTGATCCCCTACCTCAGTTTTAGCTCTCCCCTCTTCCATCTTCACCACATCACAGTCCGTCACCTCCTTCGATCCTTCTGCTTCACAATCACCAACAACATTTTCATTGTTATCTGTTTCAATTTGATCTTCAACCCCTTCTCTCTCTCCATTGTGCACTGGCACTTTGATTGATGAAGCGTTCTCATCTGGTTTGCAGTTAAATCCTACAAAATTGTTTTTGGCACCAATGATGTATTTCCCCAGAAAAGAGGAGCCCGCATTGGTCAGTGGGCCACTTGTTGAGTGTCCCTCCGCCAGAAGCTGCTGGACCACCTTGATGTCCCCGTGCATCCTGCTGACCGTTTTGGTCAGCAAAGTGATCCGATTGCCGATATCTGAGGGAAGAGAACACTTCCATCACAATACGGCATTGGAGGCACTTTAAAGGGGCCCTATTATGCAAAATCCACTTTTTCATGTCTTTTATACATAAATATGTGTCCCCCCCCCTGTCTGAAACGCCTTCATTGGACACCTTTGTTTTCTTCTGTAACATAGTGACATCACTATTTAACACTGACACTTCTATTGGCTAGCGCTCCAACCAGTGGCGTCGCCTGGCCTGGGCATCCGGGGCTTTAGCCCCGAATGTTTTTTCTGTAGCCCCGGACAATTCTCCCTCAATAATATAATACATTAACCGTGCTTTACGTGAACCTCATCATGACACGAGAGAGGACGGCAGCACTGTAATTTCCCGTGTTCAGTGAATGCAACAGAGGCATGACACCAGACCAATCAGAGAGTTGCATGGAAATAAACGTGTGCTTGTGTCATTCAAGCTTGGCTTGCTTGGTAGCACATGTCTGCCAAGCATCTTGCTTCAGAAGCGAGTCAAGAATACTTCCTGGCATTCGGAAACCGAAGTGTGGAACACGCTAGCAAGTGTGCAGGTGTGCGTCATATGAGAGGCCCCGCCTTACATCTTCCGCCACAGATTTGGGGAAATTGGTCCGTGCGCAAAGCATTGTGGGGATTTTAAGACCGCGAAGTCTACTCATGTGCAGCCTCGATATTTCTCCAAACGGAGTACGCCGGGCTCGGTAGATTTCCAAGTATGCTGGAGATTGGAACAGTACTTCAGCGGCACTCGATGACGTAGTATACTTGAAATAGTGGCTCTGGAGCAGCTTTACTCGCGATTGAGAAACACCCGGCGTGTGTGTGTGGCAATAGCGCATTTAGTGTGATAGAGAGAGAGAGAGGGAGAGAGAGAGGGAGAGAGGGACCGGTGCCAGCATGGACCGTGTTGTTAGCATCTGGTTAGCTAGCTGCACTAACGGACATAAGGAGCTGTTTGTTCCACAAGAAGCTGGAGGAGAGTCCTCTCCTCTCAGACTGAGAGACTCAGGTGAGCTAAAGGACTCTCTGAGTGTTTAGATAGTTAACTTTAGTCTAAGT
Organism: Trematomus bernacchii; assembly: GCF_902827165.1. Lineage (NCBI taxonomy): Eukaryota > Metazoa > Chordata > Actinopteri > Perciformes > Nototheniidae > Trematomus > Trematomus bernacchii. The sequence goes on from NW_022987513.1 coordinate 7,912,220, forward strand.
TATCTCAGTGGGTCTCAAACGGTTTGGTCACAAATTATTCAAAAGATTATTTCCGCGGCACACCTTCATATGATCATTATAGTTATAAAAAAAATAAGAGAATAAAGGAAAAACAGTTATGAAATACTATATGGCAGTAAAACAAGAATAGAGTTTAAAAGGGGAGTGATTAGTCAAATATCCATAAAGAAAAAGTACATCTGTTTACAGTTCTGCTTCATATGGGTGTTGAGAGGTATCCATAGATCTCTTCATTTTGCTCTCAAAGTGCACCAGATTGATGCATTTAACATCAATATTTAAAAAAAAATCTTCCTGGGGGAACATCCCCCCGGACCCCCCAGAGGAGGTGAGCCCCCCACTCATAAAAAATACCACTTTACCCCTGCATATATGCCGTGAGCTGATTATCGAGCCTTCATTGTAACAGTCGCGGGTATACTGTGTGTGTGCGTGTGGGGAGTGTTGCAGTGAAAAATGCCAATGAGTGCCGCCGCCACTGTGGGCTAAGCCCCGAATGTTTTGAGGTCCAGGCGACGCCCCTGGCTCCAACACAATGTTCGTGATAGGCTAAGGGGCGGGATATCTCTAAGCGGCTGACCAATCACAACAGAGCCGGCCAGCTAACCAATCAGAGCGGACTGGACTCTGGTTTCAGACAGAGGGTGTAAAGAGGTGCTGCAGCACAGCAGTATGAGAAACAGAGATTCCACCTGTTTGGGACCCAACAGGACTCTCAGACATTCCTGTGAGACGGTTATTTCATCCTCACGTACCTTTCCTCTTGTTCTCCTCGAACTCCCTGCGTGCCGACTCAATGTAGCGCTGCACCAGAGCTCTGATCACCTGCTGCCGGTACGGTATCTGGTCCTCTTCAGGCTCCTTATCATTGCTCTTAAAACACATGACATCACAGCGTTTAGCAAATATTATGAAGAATATTGTTTTCTTCTAGTCACACTGCTGAATATGAGCATTCAACTTACCATAGAGGGAATAGGAGGATATTTGTTCTCAGAATTTGAAGTGCAGCAGCAGATTAGTCTGAAGAGACCTCTGGAACAGAATCCAAAAACAATAAATAAAGACGAAAATGGAGATGACTCAGCAGTTTCCATTGTTTTTAAAGCTCACCTTAACATGTAGTAGAAGGCTTTGGGTGAGGGGATGATGTTGAAGGGCACGGGAATGGTGAGGCCCTCTCTGAAGTAACTGAGGTACAGCTTGGAGCGGGCAAACTTCCACTCAACGTCTGCATCATCCTGAGAGAGAAATGGATGTTAGTGACAGTCGTTAGTTTCTGCCTATCTTTCAGGTCTGACAGAAGGAAATACCGCTTTACCTCAATTTTCTGGAAGGTGTTGGTGATCATGGCGATAAGCATGTTGAGCAGGACGATGACGATGACGAGGGTGAAAATGCCGTACAGAATCCTTCCTACAAACTCCGCCACTACAAACTGGGGCATGTCCACGTAGTCCTGGTTAGCCACGCCAAACATGGTCCAGAAGAGGAAGTGGAACGTCTCATTAAACCTGCAGCAAAGCACGATGGGTCGGTTTTCATACTCTTTTAAATGGACATAACTATGCTGAAATATATCATGTGTATTATTAGTTTTAGAAACTGAAATGTTATTTCCTGTGTTGGATTTACAAATGGAAGATTGTCTTGGGCAATTACAACCTTATTAAAAGTATAAACAAGATGAAACTTGCTGGGTGATGTGAAATCAAAAAGATCCTGTAAGTCCTTATAAGTACTCTCCACAAACTAGTATCTCAAAATAACCTATTCACTTATTTTCAGATACTAAGTCTTTATTTTGACCAGGCTTCTAGTAAGTGTACTACAAGTCATTAATTTAAGAAGGTACCTCTATATAATGACTTACAGGATCTTTTTTTTAAATCACATTGGGGTAATGGACTTCAATAGCAAAGAAATAAAAACATATTCTTTGGATTATTTTCAACTTTCTACTTTGTTTTTTTCTATTCCCGTTATGAAAGATAATCAGGTTCAGGGACAAACATTAATGATGTGACAAACAAACAATACAGCATTTATTTTTGACTGATTTTGATCATTATGATAAGCTTGAATGACTGTGTGACAAATCAAGCCAGCAACAATATGTTACTGTGTTCACCTTGCAGCTGTGAGAACAGAATCATACCTGCCAAGATGTGGAGAGAGGACATAAGGAACATAGACATTGTTGATGCCACAGAGGAAGGCTGTTCCGATGATCATCAATATAAACATAAATCTAAAAAAGAAAGAAAAATCATTCTCATCAGCTCTGTCAGGTGCTCTTAAGTCCCCCTCAGTCAGTGATCAGTACAGAAATGTGCAGCATTAAGCTTCAGGATGTTTATACCTCATCATGTCATCGATCATCTTCCCTATGGAGATCTGCAGAGTTCCCAGGGACTCGTGAGCTGGCAGGATGTAGGCCAGCCGCGTGAAGCTCAGCATGCTGGTCACTGCAAACAGAACCTCGGCCAGCAGCTGGGGGTCCTCCTGACGCCAGTCCTCACGCACTGTGGGACACACAGTCAGACAGAAAGGGTAAGGGGTAAAGGAAGTAGTGAGCAAAAGCTGGATAAAAGCAACTTGGATTACAATTCACACGATGTGAGAGAGTTGGTAAATGATTTAGTTTGACTGATGTTAAACAAAGACCCCATTCACTGGGATTTGTCAAACTTTTCCCTGTCTTTAGATTCATCTATTTAATAATTCAAGGTCACACAGGGTGAATAATTGATATACAAATGACCATTTTGTGTCCTAAGTGTTCATTTAAGAATTCAGCTATTTTGGATGAATGATCTTATCGTATCATATTTGGATCTTATATATTATTACAGTAAACAGTCATTATTCTACTGTAAATAATTTAATTTGACATCCTGTTTAGTTTTGTTCTGTTTTATGTATGTATGTACACATTTGTCTTATTCCTGCAAATTACTTTAATCAATTTCAATTGCATTTGATGCACTTTTTTCTGTCTTTTTTCTGTTAAGTCTGTTGTATGTTGCATCTTTGTAGGAGTACTACAGATTTTCATTACCAAAACTACTAAAAAGTATTTTAACCTTTGAAACGTTTTCTCACCAGCCTGAGTGAAGTAAGCGCACTCCTCTGTGACATCATGCCCATGGCACACGAATAAGCCTTTGAGCATGATGAGCAGACGTAATGCGAAGGAGGCCAGATACATGCCGAGCACCATCACGTCCAGGCAGTTCCACCAGTCCAGGAAGTAGCTGCGCAGCCCCTCGATCCACACCTCCTTACACTCGTACCAGAAGAACCCTGCGGGGAGACCCCTTAGTGTAAAACACTGAGTTTCCTGTGTGTCCTTCAGGCATGGTTACTTTAAGGAACTCACCGACCACCCACACCATGTGGAAGGAGCTGTGCAGCATGTCCTGATGCCGGGAAGCAAATTTGGTTCGATACATCTCCATGGTTATTGACTCTCCCAGTAACGTGATGAGGAACCACAGGTAGGAGGCTGAGTGCAGGAGGAACTTGATCACAGGAATCTTTAGTAACTTTCCCACCTGGTGAAAAACAGAAAGACGATTTTAGGGCCAATATACACATGGATGAATGGATCTCTAAAGGGGCCCATGTGGAGAAGGCCAAGAGGAATTAAATGTATGGCCAATGTTTTGCTAAATGTTATCGCCATCTAGATCTGCGTGACTTTTATGCGAGACACATTTGCTAAATTATTTTTTAAATATGCTAGAGCTTACCAATTATTTTCAAAAATACAAAAAACTATTGATAAAAAATATGTTTTCTATGTCTCAGCATATATAATAGTTTGGAAATATAGATTAAAGACATCTAAATACCAGTCAGGACCTTTTTATTTTTTTTAATTAAATAATAAAAAGCATTTCATTACATTTTAAAGATCTATAGAAAGACTATGTTTTGCATCTATAAATGCAAATTAACTAATTTGTTCCCAAGGGTCCATTGTCTCATATTCTGTCCACATGCACATGTGTGTTAATCATATTTTCCTGTATCTCATGGCAGTCTGTGACATTTTCGTGTGACGTGACCTTTGACTTTGGAGCGACCCAGTAGATGAGGCAGAGGAAGGGCATGGTGAGGAAGATCACCATGGAGACAAACAGCTTCCAGGCCGTCCTGCTGCCCCGCCATCCAGCCAGGTTCCCGCACCAGATAGAGGAGAGCACCTGCTGGCAGATGGGGTGGGCCACAAACTTCCACAGAAACAAACACACAGAGAGGGAAGAACAAATTATGGATTGAATCTTCTTACTGTAATCCTCTCTGACTGACCGTAGTGTCAGCATCCAGCTACCTGCTTCTGGTTGAAGTTGACAGCGAGCCGCAGGCGGGACAGGTTGGGGATCCCCTCATCGAAGGCCTGCTCCTCCAAGGAGTCCTGGCTCTCGTCTCCGCAGCTGTTCAGGATGGTGGTCACCTCGCTCTGGTTACGACACATGCCCAGCAGCTCCACGGCAAACTCCTGACAGAGCTCCTCCAGGCCCAGGTACTGAGGCTGCAGGAGGAGAGTCAGGTTACAACACAGACAGCCAACATGAACCGGAAGTGAGGAACGTGTACCAATCTCACCGGACCTTGAACTCTGGCTCTTTCTGCGAGAGCATGCGGAGCTCCCTGCTGAGAGTGAAGGCTCTGAGCATGGCGTCCTCAGAGGTGACGGACAGGTAGGCGCGGCTGGCGATGCCGCGGTAGGTGTTGATGCGAGACAAGGAGAACTTCAGCAGGTCGTACTGCCGGCCGTTACGACACTCCAGACAGATGCAGGATATCTTGTGCGGCCACGGGATGACGTGCCCTTTCCGGGTGAGCATGGCGACAATGTCGTACAGGTCCTTCTGGCAGGCTAAGGTCAGAGGAGTCACACCAGGAGCAAACTGGGAGTTGTCAATGGATTGGTCAAAGATGGCCTGGGAGAAGGAGCGCACGTCCATCTTGTTTCCTTTCTCCTGGTCGAGGCGGTCCAGCAGGCGCTTCACCACCCGGGGCTGGTTGGTGTCCACGGCCACGAGCAGGGCCTCGTGAATCTGCCGGAAGTCGAACTTGATCCCCTGCAGGAGGACATCCATGCAGCTCTCGTTGCCCAGGCGGATGGACAGGTTGAGGGCCTCCCTCCACTGGCGGTCCTCGGACTCCTCCAGCTGGCGGAGGATGCCGTCGCCGGTCTTCAGCAGCCCACGAAGTTGCTCTATCTTCCCCTCCTGGATGGCAACGATGAGCTCCGGAGGGAAGCGCATCTTCCGGTTCATTATCTCGCGCCATTGTTCTGGCTGAGGGACAGGACAGCAGAACCAGGTGTGCATTTAGACATTTTATGATTTTAAAGTCAGATATCATGGAGGAAAAAACTAACTTCCAATTTATTTTCATACGATAAAGCCTGAATTTGAGACAATTAAAGGATCAATAAAAACCAAGGTAGATTTTATAAATGATATCAATTAAAAAAACAACTAAACAAAATGTTAAAAGTTATTTAATGACTGTTAGCAGATACTTGAGTACAGATTTATCCCCACATCATAACATTTAAATAAAAATACACTAACAGTTTAAATGAAAAGAGATTTACATTGAACCTTTGGCCTAGAGTTACATACTTAAATATTTTAACAAACCCAACTGTATAACACGTTGCTTACCGTGAGGTTTTCCATCGCTGATGAAAAAGAGGACAATTTTGAGCAGTAGATCCTTAACTGGGGACAGTATCACATTCTCTGGATACATCAATTATATTTCTTATCCCAGCAACTGTAGGCTTCACAAATGAAGTAGAAAAATATGAGTAGTTTGCAGAAAGAGGAGAACTGAGCACTTGGGTGTCCTGCGATCATGTGCCACCGGCTGACTACATGAAAACAGCACCAACAACCTCAATAACACACTTTCACCCCCCATGGGGCGAGGCCAATTAAAAGCACAGTCTGTTTAAAGTGTCTCATGCTTGGCTGGGCCCAAACCAAACTGTTTCTGCGTTGAAACATGAATGAACTCTGGTCTCCTGTTGGAAACAGTGCCATGTTACAATTAGGGAGGCTGTTACTGAGCAGGCAGCAGCTGTCAGAGACGGTCCCAGAGGAGAGTCCACAGCACGGGGAAAACAAGGAGCTGCAAGCGAAATATATGTTGACATTTTTCTTCCACCTTCCTGTTAACATGTTAAGCTCTTATCCTCTCTGCTTTGATTACTTTACTGGCTCTTTGTCAGTATAGTAACAGTCAAATTAACTGTAGCCTATAGTGAGTGTGGTATAATTATTTGTGGTTTGGATGGCGATGGCACATATTTGGAAAGTGTTACTTGGGCCTACATTTTTTACAAACCAATCAATCAATTAGCACAGAAAATAATCAGTAGGCCTATATTCAATCACAGGAAATATTATCATTTGTTGCAGTCCGGTACAAAATTGTAAAAAAAATAGAGCTCAACCAATAAATATCTACATTAATAATACTCTAATTATATAGCATATAATATACAGTATACATATAGTATATTAAATATAACTACATCACATTGAAAAAACTGAAACGTTAACCTGAATTAAATACATTATGCCAACAAATGTCCCATTAGGTGTGTAGTTTAGTTATATATTAAGTTGAACTTAATATCTTTTATTTAAACTTAATATTATTTCTTTAACTAACCTAATAGTTATGTGAAATTGTTGACACTTTTTCAGTGCAGTCAGAGGGGCCAGTTTATCTGTATTGAGTACATTTACTTTTTTGACTGATTATACTTTTATCTATGCAATATTTCAATGCAAAAACTGAAATGTATTATTTGTACAGTGTGGAATTAATACTTTAAGTATTTAATAAGCACTGTGTTATTTTCAGAAAATATTTCTATTTTTAGTCAAGCACAGTCAAATATGACCATGTGCACAGTGACATGTTTCCCTTTCTGTCTGTGATCGTGTGTGGAAGTGAATCCTGATTGGCTGCTTCCCAGCAGAGGGGGTAAAAGGACCGTAGTAGACCTAAAGCTATTTTGTTATGACTGCAATGCTAGAAATACAGAAGATGATAAAACATGACGGGTGGCAATAATGACTCGAACAAATATATATTCTTGGTAGAAGGTTTGGCTAATATGGGTTTGGTTACATTCTGGATTTTAACTCAAATAAAGATGTTCTTCTCTCTCAATTTTTCTGGGCCTGATCATAAATAATCTTGGTTGAGATTATTTGAGTCATAAGACGTATTTAATGATAATTTTAGCCTTCGGATGGGAAACAGGGCCCTGTACAAGAGCTGACCAAAATAAAAGAGAAATGTGTCATGTGAATCCTGAAAAAGAAGAACTAAAATTAGTCATGTTTATTTTTCGGAATATTTCATCATAGGAAAACTTGCCAAATTGTCAAAAGACCACACGACCCAGACACAACCCCTTAGAGCGCTTTGTAACAGCCCTGACATAACATACAAATCAGAATGAGTAAAATCATAATGCTCAGTCTTTCAGCTGGTTATTCAGTTACTGCCAATAACGGAAAACAACAAAATCATATTTTCAAAAGAAATATTTACTACATTTTCAAGGAACTACTTCAATAAAGTACAATATAAACACATTAATTAAAAAATGAACTCTGCAGTTGACATTTCAAGCAATATTTTCCCTTGTAGTACTTGAGTTCACATCTTAATGCTGTATGTGGTTTGTATGTATCATCCCCCCCCCCCTTTACCAACTTGTTGTTAGAAAAATGTGACTGAGAACATAGTCGTTAAGTTAAAACTCATCAGGAGGCGTTTGATGTGTAGCCACTCAAAAGTAATACGAAAGTTACTATTATTGTATACAGAAAAAATAAATGAGCAGTACATCAAATCCTATGATACTACACATTTTGGTTGAGTGCAAATGATAAACTATATAATTGTCCTTGTCTCATCTTATCGTTCCACTTTATGACACAAACTAAACTTTTTCTAGGTGTTCTAAGAATTTTCCCATTCAAGACATGAGTTTGAAAGGAAAGACGCTGCACGGAAAGACATTTGGACTTCCATCTGAAGCGACATTTAACCCTTTCTGAAGAGGACGATCATGATTTAACACCTGAAATGTTGCATCGTGATAGAGACATTTTAAAAGAAGAACGGTCAACATATGAAGCTCCTAATGTCGGTTCAACTTCATTATTTAACGGGAAAACCAACGATACACCTCGACAGCGCTTTGACAATTGCGAACATCCTTGAGAGTGAAAACTATGATTCCTAATAACACCCACAAATTAATACCACTCTTAAAACCAAACACACTTGCATTTTTAAAGTCAAAATTCAAATGAAATTCAATGACCTCATCCATTATTCAGTTAAAAAACACAAAAAGAGGAGAAAGCCCTCTATATTCACATATTACTCCTCAAAGACGAAGTTAAATACAAACTAAAAATCAAATACTAAATGTACAGAGGAACGTGTTTTTCACTTTGTGTGTGAACAGTAGAAATAGTGTTCACGTTGTGACAAACAGTGCAGGTCAGTTCAGTAGCGTAGTTATTCCTTCCTCAGTTCTGCGTCCTCCTTCATCTTCTGCTCCTGCACGCGACTCCGAGTGGAGCCTACAGAGACCAATCATCAAGATGTTAGAGGACCAAAGATGTGATAGACAGCAAGGACACATGAAGAAGATTTAATATAATATATAAAGCGGTTTGCACTCACTCAAATCTGTAAGCCTCTGTATGAGAGTAGACTCTCCTCCAGGTTTGCTGTAAATAAAAACAAACACAGTGAGCCCTATTCATGTTTGGATGCCATGATACATTGTGCTATAAATAAAACCCTGTTTGTGACCAACCTGCCATCGGCTTCATCTTGCCCGTCTACGTCGAAGCGTAGCCTCTTCAGGGGCTTCGGACCGGAGCCCATGTCCAGAGCTCTCTTAAAGGAGCGGTCGCTGCTGTTCACCATCTGGTTGATCTTCTGGAAGCGGTTGGACAGCTGCAGATGGAAACGGGCAGATAGAGTAAGTGAGAGAACAAATACATGGAATTGCAGATTCATTTTAATGAAATGCTCAGTGATTTTAAAAAGAAGATGTACGCACCCCGAAAGATTCCCCGATTGAAACCAGCATTCTGTGGAGGGAAAAACACAAATGAGAGAAAGTTGTGTGAAGATCGTGTTTTTACTCCATAACTATGTCAATGATCATGCTACTTCACAAGTGCAGTTGAAATGTTATCAGGTTTGCCCTATGTGGACAATACATGTTCTGCAGTGTTTGATCCAATAATCAGTCAAAATCAAAATTAAGTATAATATTGAGTAAACTGAAAATAAATGCTTCTTTTCTCATTAAAAAGAATGGTTACATGACATAAACAAACTGTTTTATTAAAGGGTTACAATTCTGAAAATACATGATTATACGCTAGTGAGGGAATGAAGTGCTTTTTCAAAGTAAAAGTGGAAATTAATAAGTAATATGTAATTTTATGGCAGTTCTTTAAAAACACTTTTTTGACTCACCTGGAGCGAGGAGTCATGATCCCCGGGGACATGCGGGGGTTTTTCAGAGGGGAGATGTACACGTTGTTGCTCCCAGGCACCCGGAGGGGGGAGTTGGGGAACTTGTAGGGGCTGCATGGTATTTGTGGGATCGGAGAAAGGGTGGGTGGCTAAAAGAAACAGAACAGCAACAATGAGAGGGTTTGTTAGCCGTGTGAGTTTATCAGATTATGAATGTATCAAAGTCAAACTGCAGATCCAACGTGGTGGAGGGGAGGGGGAGGGGGAGGGGGAGGGGGAGGGGGGCGGGGGGGGCTCACCCTGGTGGAGGCGTACTGCAGGATGTTGGTTTTCAGCCTCTGCATGAACACTTGGTTGTAGAAGACGATGATGGAGTCGTAGTGGCCTTCGGAGATTAACACGTGCTTAAAGGTCTGCAACATACAGGCAGACACCAAAAATGTTCACAAAAACATTTAAATTAAGTGTGATTAGAAAAGCAAAAAAAATATAGTTGTTAGCATTAAAGGTGTCACCTCCTGGTTGGTGTTGGCCATGTTCTTGTACGCTGTGACGATGGTCTTGAAGCGCAGATCAACGCTCTTCACTTTACATATGGCATACATGGCTGACATCATCAACTGCAGGAGAGAACAATGAGAGGCGGTTTGATATAAAAAACAGAGACAAAAAAAGTGCACGAGGAAACAGACGGGTGTATTTAGGGTTACCTGGTCGAGGTGGCGGTCTCTCATCAGCTCGTGCTCGTGCTGCAGCGTGTGCTGGAACAGAGTCCATATGATGGGCTCCAGCTCGGGGTGCGAGGACAGCAGGTAGGAGCAGAGGATCTTCAGCCTGCTGTAGGCCAGGCGGTACACTGCAGAGAGAGGACACACCAGAGACGGTTGGAAATGAATGAACTCGATTTTTCACCTTGTGTTGTATGTCTCCACGGGAGGTTCCCTAGATATTTGTATTAGTGTGACTTCAAAAACATGCTGTGTGAGGTCAGAGTGACCTCAATCTAACCAAGGGAAAACAGTTGAACATTTTTCTGACAGTGATGTTGATCAATGAGAATAAATATCTTCGGTTGGAAAGTCAGCTTACATTTTTTATAGAAGAGGCTGAGAGAGTTGGACTTTGGGAGTCGTGCGTTCTGGGTCGAAGGCTGAGAGGAAACCTGAGAGCTGGGCGGGGCGGGGGAGTCAGGAGGCAAAACACGGGAGCCGGGACGCATGGGGGACAGGTATCTGTAGGGACAATAGGGAAACCGCATGTCATTTACACCATAAACATTCAAGATAACAATATGTTAAAATCACACAATGGGAGGTTTTAGTAAAACAGGTTCAAATCCTCAGAGAGAAAGGCTCATGGTAGGTTAGTCATGGAATTTAAAAGTTTTCTTTTTACTAGTATTATGATGCATGCAATGCAACTATAAAGTTAAACACTATGTGACTTGTTGTAATGACTCATAGTGGTTTCCCAACAGTTTAAGGAAGTTATATGGTCTAATAAAGTTCTCAGAGCTGTTTCTCAGCAGCAACTGCCAGAGAGATAAGTAGGTTGACTCACAGGTCGGCTGCCGTGTGGTTGTGCTGCAGCGGTTGGCTGAAACTGGCCGGGGTCTCCACCTGCTCCGCGGCGCCGCTCTCATGCTCCTGTGTTAGCAGCTCAAACAGTGGTGAGCCCTGCAGAGACACAAACAGGATTATATATAAATATATTTACAATATCTTGCCGCCTCTTTCATGGCTTACATGTTTATTCAGAAAAACATTTACATTTTACACACCTAATTTCCTTTGCAAAAACACACCCGTCAAATTATAATAGGGGCTGCTGATATGTCTGTTCCTCATTGTATACACAATTTACCCAAGGACACTCCCTATAGCATCCTCTCTGATTTGACTGATAACCGAAAGAGCCTCTAAATACCAACATATCCAATCCTGCCTACACACTGTAAATATCCTCAACAATTCTCAAACAACATTTAACTCCAGATTAAATGACATACAGACCAGTGTAGTACTGGAATATCAGCATGTTTACACCAGGCCAAAACTCAGTGTTGAGATCATACAGGGCAGTGGGTGCGGTTTACTACTCAGCCATTTGCACAGCGGCTGCAGGTATAAACCTGTCGTTAGCACATTCTTTGTGTAGCACATGCCACACCTGGCTGTAGCGAATGACACATTTTGAAAGTACACTTGTATTCGATTGCTATGACAGCATGCATAGAGGTGTAGCGGATGCCAACACGGCAATGTTTATTTAGACGCGTTTATTTAAGTAGAATTTTAAGATTTGGGAGGTTGATCTAAACACACCTCTATCAGTCAAGAAGAAAATAATGCAGCACAACAATGTCAGACTACATATTCAAATGAGTGTAAAAACAAAGCAGTGATGGGAGGACTTTGACTCCAGTGGAGGCTCCTCCCTGTGTGTTTGAACAGTCCAGTAGATCAGAGCAGTCTGCTAAGAGGTTTCTGGTTTACAGTCTGGCCGGAGCAGAGTCAAACCTCTGGAACTCAAGAGGAACAAACACCATGCCCCGCGGGGCTGCTGCAGGAACTGACAGGAAACAAAAGAAGGGAAGAACCACTCGAATGCTCACGCCGTTGAGGAGAGGCACATGATTCTACTCTCACAGGGGATTAGAGCTGTGAGAGACTGGAAAACGTTCTGAACGAGGATTTCTGACTGCAGGACTCTTTCACTTTCAGAATATAAGGACTTTGGATACTAATACAGGTATTTTGAGGAGTTGCCGTATACTTTCTGGTATATAACATAACCACACAAGCTGAGCCTTCTTTAGTATTCAAGGACCGCCTTTCCTACCCAAATGAAGCGTAACGTTTCCCTGCCTAGAGCACATGGTTGGATTAAGAGACTGGATTTTTATGACTAACACAAGTAAACGATTGAGGAGCACATTTTAACTCTGTAAAAGTTACAACCCGGTATAAAAATGGATAACCACATCTTTACAACCACACCAAGCTCCGTTCACATTTTCATGAATTGCAGCAAGAATGACGGCTTCAAGTACCCACTGTACAGCTCGGTTTTCAGCGTGGTGTTTGTTGTTGGACTTATATTTAACATGGTGGCTATTTACATTTTTGGCTGTACACTGAAGCTGCGGAACGAGACCACGACCTACATGATAAACCTTGTAGTTTCAGACTTTCTCTTTGTCCTGAGCCTGCCTTTTCGGATTGTTTACTTCATTAGACGTGAGTGGATGTTTGGAAGCGTGCTCTGCAAGATCTCTGTGGCCCTGTTCTACACCAACATGTACGGCAGCATCCTCTTCCTCACCTGCATCAGTGTTGACCGCTTCCTGGCCATCGTGCACCCGTTCCGCTCCCAGGCAATTCGTACTAAGAGGAACGCCAAACTGGCATGCTGCACAGTGTGGGTGTTGGTTCTTTCTGGAAGCGTTCCCACTGGCTTTCTTTTGGCCACCACTTCACCCAAAAATGCCAACTCCTCTTCCAACTACTGCTTTGAAAACTACTCTGAAAATCAGTGGAAGGCGGAGCTATCCAAGGTGGTGGTGTTTATTGAGACTGTGGGCTTCATCATCCCATTGTTGCTCAATGTCTACTGCTCCATAATGGTGCTACGGACACTGAGGCAACCCCAAGTCCTCTCCCGCGGCGGGACCCTCAACAAGACAAAAATATTAAGGATGATCTGTGTGCATATTTTCATCTTCTGCTTCTGTTTCATTCCCTACAATATTAATCTCATATTCTACGCCATGGTCCGCTCCAAAGTCCTAAAGGGATGCAACGTAGAATCTGTGGTCAGAACCATCTACCCCATAGCGCTGTGCATAGCAGTGACCAACTGCTGCTTTGATCCAGTCATTTACTACTTCACTTCAGAGACCATTCAGAGCTCCATCAAACGCAAGTCCACAGTATGGCACAACGGTGCGAGGCTATTCGAGAGACTACAGATGGACAGCTCACAAAGCAGTCCAAACACAACACCCAAAAGCCTGGTCCTGCGGTCTCCGAGAACCGAAGAGTATCACAATGAGTCCACAGTCTGATGTCGACTCCATTATGGAACATGATAAATAATTAATTGATTGCTGGTGATTTCAATCTGAGGACGTAGGTGGAAGCAGAGTGACCTCAATAACAACACATCAACACAACGGTTACTAAGGAGTTACTCTCATCTACTTGACGCCACAGAGCAGAGACTTTAGACGTGGAGTTAAGACACTGATCCCTTTTGAGTCGATAGAAGAGTGGAACAAGTCAAGGAAGAACAGGAAGTGTGTCGCGGCATAGATACTCTTGTGTGGGCTACCAGTTCACAACACAAGTTTGAAAACAAGTGTGTATTAGTGGAAATGACATGTGTGTGTTTTAGCCATGGTAATGCGCACTGGGCTGAAAATAAGTTTCAGCTTTTGCACAGATGACATTGTAATTGTAGTCTTATTTCCCAGAGCAGACTCTCCTTTTTAAAAAGTCTGCTTTGGCAATGCTGAACAAGTATTACAACTCTTTTTGATGTACTGTACATTTTACAAGTATTTGTGGCCTGATTATGGCTTTGAACCACTTTATGGAGAATTGCGTCTATAGCAGCTTTTTCCCCATTCACTGAAAGCAAATAAAAGCGTTTTTAACTTAAAAGGCTTTGAGTTTGAAATTCGTAACCTGTTTGATAGTGTGGTGATATATTTGATAGTATCAGGGTATCAGTTTTTCATATGAAACACTTTGGGTGCAACCGAATGGTTTGTCGAGACTGATTAGTCATACAAGCACCAGCAACACAACCACAGGTGTACCGTACGCTATGAATGCACAATGACTCAATACGTTTGAAAATGTAGATTAGAGGTCAATATTTAACAGCTGCACATTGCACCGGCCAACACAGCTCTAACACTGCCAATGGCCTTATCTCAATAGGTGGTTATATCTGTAGACATGCTGGGATGATGACAAAACTTGAAGCCAAATTTGATGAGAATTATTTAAAAGATCTCAGCTAGACTGGCTACATATCGGACCATTATGTCTGTTGAAAACAGCTGAGAGAAAGTGGAATATGCTGCAGCTTGAATATTTGTTCATTCTTGGAGAAGCTGTGTGCTGCAAGACTGAGCATTGCTGCATTCCTCATGCTGCCTGAGGGTCTGCAGTGACAGGGGTAGACTCATCACACATCGCTGCTGTGGATTGTGAAACTTCAGCAGGCGAGCGACAACATGCCTCACGGGGAAGAAGTGCGTTTACAAAATAAGGCACGTTAATGGTTGCTGCAATCCTGAGAAAGATCTGGAAAATAACTCGGAATGTAAACTTAAAACTGGCATCTTAGAGAAAAGCAACCCGCACTTTATTAAGTTTTTCTTTGCTATGTTTGGGCTTTGTTGATTACATCACGTAAATAGACTTAATAAAGAAGCAGCTGGACCTTTTTCAATCATTATAAAAGCAATATTTTAGTGGATAACTGGTTTTAAAGCAGGGTAGGTCATTCAAATGAGGGTTGGTTTGATAATCACACAACCATGTTCCAGTTTCTCAATCAAGACATGTTGTCTTCCCCATATATTACTTGTACATTTCCATCTAAATGTGTCTGATAAGGACCAAGTGGTGTGTAGTTAAATGGTAATGTTTTTTATTAGCCTAATATTCACCAAATCAAGATTATTCAAACAGAGCCTAACATAGCTTTAAATACATTCAAATGTTGTAGTGGAAAATCTGATGTGAAAATGAAATAGAATCCCTCTTTACTCAGGTGCTAAGACTTGCATTTTGATTTGTTTGAGTAATTCAGACACACATTACATGAAAAGGCTATTATCCACTAACTCAGATCTACACACTGACTTGTTGATCCCTGCCAGACCCAAGGCTGACACACAGGACACACTTTCAGTAAATTATTGCTATTCCTTTTATCTGTACAGTTAATGATTACCTCCAATCAAGCGTGTATGTTTTTAACAAGAAGCCATAAACACGACACCCACCATGACAGTCATGAAACAACCTGTGCTTAATTGTAAGGCTGATCACAGAATTCAGTCAAATAAGAAAAGTCGTTTGTTGAAAATAACAAGTCTTTCCTCAAGCCAACTGTGTGATGAGTAATTTTAAAGCTCATAAAATGTTTTTATATTAGGTAAATAAAACAAACTACAAGACATGCGGCTAGGATAGGAGGGAGAGGAGAGGGAGAGGAGAGAGAGGGAGACCCTGACCTGTGAGTAGGTGTAGGCGTGAACTGCTCCCATCAGTAGCATGTGCACCGTTACAGCATCCTAACAAATGATCCAGCTGTCTACAAGAATCACTTCATGACTGCATGGATGCGACTTGATACTGGTGAGTTTATCTTCCAATATCCTTCTCAGTTTTATATGCAAAGACTAGTAATAGAAAATACTTCAATATTTCAATTTAATGAAATGAAAACAGCAATTTACTGTATAAACCTATCAAGATGTAGTAGAAACTTAACAGTTGAATCCACAAAAAGTATCTAATGGCAGAGAAAATGCAATGCTTGAGAATTTCTTCGGCTTTTAGGGCTAAGGAACCACCTAATAGGATTTGATCTTAGGACACAAAACAATTCTTAAAACAATATCAAGATCATTTCAACAGCTGGATACTCATCAGACACTCAGTGTGACAAGTGAAGGATTATACAGGAGTTGATTTCAGATCAATAATGCACATAAATATGAAGGGAGAAAAAGTGTTTTGAAAAAATATGTTTCTCAATTCCATGGGTCATAGAGAAAAGAAGTCTTGTCAAAATTGTTACTGATGATTATGTAATAATGAAAGTGATGATGGATGTTCATGGACTCAAAACAGTCTCACATTGTGTATTTGAAAATGTATTTTAATAATATTATTCTTCAGTCATCGGTATTGTTTAACAGAATAGTTATTTTGGGACTGGAGTGTTTATAGAATTACGTAAAATAATAGAGGACAAGGTACAAAAATATCCTGATGACGTTATGTATTCCAAACGCAGGAAAAAGAGGCATTTGTAAAGTTCTCACAATCATACTCTTACCAATAAAGACTAAAATATACTTAGCTGGATATTTGATAACGCATCGCAGACTAAAGCCTAGAACTGACTATCAAGTTAAATCAACAATCAACTTCACCAAATGTGATTTTACTGCCTGGGGAACAGTGTTAGATGGCGAGGTGATTCTTTTCCCCACCCCACTGCATCTAATGAAACTACATGTTTGCTTGTTTTATGAGCAGGAAGTTGCAGTCAAAACTTTATTGACAGTTAGACTATATCCTTGCATATGAAATATATATATATGTTAGCTGAAGCTGTGTATTCATGTCACCTCAACAAATTTACATTCCATAAAAAACAGCAGAGTTTAATAAGACTTTACGAGCCACAGGTTTAACTGCCATTAAACCTGTTCTTTTCACTCACTGTATGTTCACTTTAATTTGATTTCCTCCAGGTATACGAGTGACACTGCGTTAAGTGTGCTGGAAAAGTCAATCATTTTAAGACATGGACGTGTGGAATATGAGTGATGTGGCAGCCAAGCCTGTGTCCCCTCTGTCTAACTGCACGGTGGACACCAGCTACCGCTTCACCTTCTATCAGGTGTCCTACAGCATCATCTTCCTGCTGGGGTTGGTCACCAACAGCCTGGCTCTGCGCAGGCTGTGTCTGTCTCCCTGCACCATGAACAGCACAGCCATTTACATGGTCAGCCTCTCTGCTGCTGACATGTTTTTTGTAATCTCTCTGCCTCTGAGAATATTCTACTACCACCAGAGGGCCAGAGCCAAGACAGGAGACTCATCCAGTTGGACTTTTAGTGTGGCGTACTGCCACCTCACTTTCACCCTCAAATACATCAGCCTGTACGGGGGCATCTTCTTCCTGGTGTGCATTGCTGTGGACCGTTACTTTGCCGTAGTGCACCCGCTGGCCTCTACGCTCCGCAGGCTGCGTGTCGCACAGCTGGTGAGTGGGGGGATCTGGTGCCTGGTGCTGGGGCTCAGTGTGAGTCTGCCTCTGCTGCGCTTTGCAGCCGCTCACCAGCACCAGCCCTGTCTGCTGGACCCCTCCTCCCAACGCCACCGCAAAATCATCCTGGTAGCTCTGGGCCTAGTCTTGGGCTCATTTCTGCTGCCCGCTCTGCTTCTCCTCTGCAGCTACTGCAGGGTGCTGAGGGTGCTTCGCCATCCGAGACACCGCTCTCGCAGCCAGCGCCGAGGCCGCCAGCACACTCTCACCATCATTTACTGGGTGCTCGGCATCTTCCTGCTCTGCTTCGTCCCCTATCACATCAACCTCCTGGGATACACTCTCACACACGTGGGACTGCTGCCCTATTGTGGCCTGGCAAAGGTGACCAAGGCGGTGCACCCCGTGGTGCTTTCACTAGCAAGCTCCAATTGCTGCCTAAATCCACTCATCTACTATTTCTCCAGCAGCATGTTGCACAGGGAGGCGCCCGGGGGAGGCAGTGGCAGCCAGTGACACAGATCATTTCTATCATTATCTTAAAAGCACTCGATTATTCAATTGTCCAGGACTTCTTCTATTCTACTACTACAGCATCCTGTTGCTCCTACTGTGTCTGCAGTTCTTCAGAAGTTAAACTAAGATAACTCTGTGTGTGTTGAACATGTAGTCTGTATCATTGTAAGGCATTATAATGTTGAACAGGCTTGTGTGTTTGCTTTGGTGCCATGCTACTATAAGAAGCACAATGACAGCTTAGTTATTTTGTTTTGTGTACTCCGACAGTTTAATGTGCCTGTAACATATTGATATGCTATGACTTTTTTTTAATATATGTAGTGAATGTAACATGTTGCCTCATTTTCCAGAATGCTGCTCAAACCTTATAAAGTATGTTGATCTTGTAATTCTTAAAATGTAGTAATAATACTGTGGAAAAATAATTGTGGGTATTTTTTTCTTTGGCCAATAATGTTGTGTATGCATGAATCTCATTAACATCCTGAGAGATTATTTCTAGCATACTGTAGTGGTGATGAGAGATCAAACTCACCGGCCTCCATGCAATCCTCTCCATGATGAGGTTCTCGCTGGTCTCCAGATGTTTGACGATATCTTTGCTCAGAGTGGGCTCTGCCTTGATGAAACTCTCGATGACTTTGTAGAAGTCGAACGCAGAGAGGTTGACCACATCCAGGATCCAGGGGAAACACACGTTTGTTTCAACGGGGTCACCAGAGCCCCCATGGTTGTATCCTCCAGTCTTAAAACTGCTCTCTAATCATGAGAAGAAAACAACATTATTACAACTTGCTACAGATAACTGTAAGATGAAAGGAATTATATATTAAAGTTATTTCCCAATTAGTTAGAGAGAGGATCTGTTATAACTTGTAAGAAAATTACCTCCATAGGTTGCCATCACTACCTCCAAAGCGCAGGCGAGCAGTGATGTGTGGAACGTGGAGTCATTGAGGAGTTTACTGGAAGTAAAACCATTTGATTTAGCTCAAGGCAAATAACTCTTAAATGCTTATCTATTCTTCACCTCAAATAAAAATATATATAAAGCATGCATGAACAAGTAAATACAACGACTGATTTTTCATAATTGGGATTTAATAAAAACACATACCTGAAATTCTGCACGGAAAGTCGCTTCTCTTCCTATAAAATGGGAAGGGAACAAAACCAATAAGTTATTTCAGACATGTATAACGTCTACAGATCATGGTAGTTGCCTTCATTAAGATATTCTCTTAGCTCTTTAAAGCATAGGAAGTAAAAAAAGGCAAAAAAGTAATTGTTAGCAAATATAAAGTAGATTTATCAATTATGGATACCTAAGATACATTGCTTTGGGTTAAACCGGGAACTGCTACATTTAAACTTACCTAAGCGTTTCAAATAAATAAAAACAATGCAAATACAAAGTAAGTAAATAAAAAACAGTTGGAAACTTAATAAATCAAACAAATCAATTACCGATTTCAGCATCGCTTCCATGACTTTGTAATACAGTCTGACGCCGAGCTTAAATCTCTGAAAGAGGAAAGAATACACACAAGTCAGTGACAAGATTATTTAAGCACTGGAGTGTTGCCATTGTTGCTCATTGTCTTCTTCAGTGTTGGTTTATACCTGCAAACCGAGAACGACACAGCGCAGGCCGACAGCCTGGCCAAACCTCTGGCTGAACACCTGCCCGAGGGTCTCCAAACGCTTCAGCACGCCCTGCGTCGGGTCCACGGTGCAATTCTGGCAAAAATCATAATCACGATTATTTTGGTCAATAATTGATATCACGATTATTAAATACGATTATTCATTGACTTTGAAAACATCCATTTATTGAACTTTAAAACAAATACAAATAATAATTTGAACAGTATCTTTTTAACTGTTGATTACCCTGAACGTATAATTCAACTGAAAAACCAATACAAAAATAAATTAAATAAATGATACATTTATATTCACATTTAAATAAATAATATCAAAAATAATAAATACCAATAAACAAGATCAACAAATATTTTGGAGCGCACTCCAACAAGCTACTAAACATATGTAAATATGATAAATACAAATAAATTAGACTAAAATAAATTAGATCAAATATGTTGCAGTGCACTGTCACAACCGAGCAAAGCAAAATAATTGTTTTTTTCGATTATGTTGTTTTCGTAATTGTGGTAGGCCAAAATCATAATTGCGATTAAAATACGATTAATTGCACAGCCCTACTTTGAAATATGTAGCCAGGTTAGTGGATGGCTGATCTCCACTGGAGGTGAGGTCCCCTCTCAACTGCTGGATGGAGGTCATCGCAGCTCTGATGGGACAAAACACAAATCAGACAGTGCTGAAGGATGGAGATAAACCCAGAACAATGCACACAGTGAAATATGGGTAACAATCTTCATATGGCGCAAGAAATACCAGAACAATCTCAAATGTCCAACTTCAATATGTAGGAACATATACACATTAAACAATTAGGCTTTTAAAACATGTTTATAATATTTGCATATATCATGGTATACTCAAATATTTTTGTAAGCAACTATTTAAACCGTTGATTTTTATAATTTCGCATGAACTGTTACACACAGAGAAAACAGCTCTTCTCAATCCCTAACAATTATTGCCCTTGCACTTCAGGAACTTTGAAATGCACCAGTTGACCGCGAGCAGACAACAGTGTGTATAGACTTTAAGGTTTAAAACTGAAGAGATGATACAAAACAATTACATAAATAAATGAAAGATGTTGCTGAAAGTGAAGATGAGTACTCAGCCCTACTCCACTGAGATCACAGTAAAGGATTATTTCAAAAAGGAACATGTGAGCTCACC
The DNA here is from genome assembly GCF_902827165.1 of Trematomus bernacchii. Taxonomy (NCBI): domain Eukaryota; kingdom Metazoa; phylum Chordata; class Actinopteri; order Perciformes; family Nototheniidae; genus Trematomus; species Trematomus bernacchii. The sequence continues at coordinate 7,933,175 of NW_022987513.1, forward strand.
TGATTGGAGTTTGGGGAGGGATGAGTACGCCATCTTCATCTGGGAGGTTCTTCTTTGGCGTTCTTTCCACCTGTGATCTGAAAACAGGAGCCAATTATCAAACACGTTTCTTTAAACGATTTAAAGTGATGAACCAGACTCTGAATGATAATGGACATTACATCTCGACTTTAGGTGGCACAACAGTCTCATCTCTGTCAAAAAACAGCCGCCCATCGATGTCTCTGCTCTTGAGGTAGTGCTCTTCATATTGTTGGTTGATGTCATTTGCCTGTTGAAAGAAAAAGAAAAGGTTTACATTACTCTGCCATTCTTTTGAACGGTTCTGCAGAACGCAATGAATTGAAGAGAACTCCATTCAAAGTTATATTTTTGATAGTGTTAAATTGTTGCTGCATTATCCATGAGCTGTGCAGAAAACCACGACCTGCTGTATAAGACAATTCACTGTGGTAGAATTCCTAACTACTCTTTATTTTTGATTGTTATCTTGAGTTCCCCAAAAGCATTACATTTCATTACCTAAATGAATGTTACAAATGGAACATTTTAAAATAAAAGATAGGTCGGCAATCCTATAGATCAGCTAATGAGACAGAAACTGTCACAAGAAACCCCTGCACACAGTAGTTCTGTTGTAAACAGCCCGAAGACGGGCACAGCGGCATCATTACACCCATGCAAAATCACAACAATAATTTGGATGTAATCAAAGTTTGCCCCATAGGCGTAACTCCAGCCTCCCCTTTATACTCTTTTTGTCAATGTGCAAATCAGGCTGCAAACATCTGGAGTCCTCGTTGACCTCGTACAAAACTTGTCTGGAGATTTCAACTCTGTGAATCTCAAAAAGTAAACATCTAAAAAAAAAAGGGAATAGTCCAACTTGACTACAGAATGAACCTCATACACACCTGGCCCACCTTTCAATTTATTTTTCCAATAATCCAGAACTATCATAGATCAGATTGATAACAGGATATGATTATTTACATAAGCCTCTAAATATTGTGTGCCACCTGTTAGTTACTGGGGTAATGTACCAGTAGAATAAATATGTCTAGTAACCATGATAGGAGGAGTGTGTTGGTGTGAGTAAACAGTAGCATCCTGTCTCCTTTGTTTTACAGCAGCATTATATGACACTGAGACAATATGAAAGGATCCCCCGTTTGAGTACACATTTTCCTGACACTATGTATGAGAAACCAAACATGTATGAGCAGTAAATAGAACCACCACCAGCTGTCAGACACTTACACGTTCAACACAGCGAGAGGGATAAGAGATAACAAATAGAAACAGTACATGAAAAGCAATTGCCCCTACCTGAGGAAAATCTGGAGATCTGGAAAGATCCAGAGAGTCCAGGAAAGCTGAGAAACTGGTCTGGTATACATTCTTCACCTGGGGATAGATTTAGAATAAAAAGGGGCAAATGAGAATAAATACACACAGATCGAAGGGCAAAGAAAGAAATGTGCGTGATGACTGTAAGGACAATACAAAGAGGGGGACTCTGACCTCTTCTGCGTTGCATTCATTCTCTTCGCACAAGGTTTTGAGGAGCTGCAAATCCACCTCTGGCTCCGGAGGTCGGGTTTTGACTTTGCTCTGGTTGCGGCGAGATGTTCGTGTCGGAGGGCTCTGAACTTTGCTGATAGCCGATTCTGAGAGAAAAACATTGAAGGGCTTAGAAAATCCCTAGGTGCTGTAAGAAAACAAGTCCTTTCATATCACAGAATGTCCAAAGTACAGTTTATGTTTTCCATTTTCTATGGCCCAAAACCTTGAATAACAGAGATACTATTCTAAACAGATAAACTACTTAATTGTTAAACTATAGTATGATTTGCATATGCTTATAAGCAAACACCGAATTGATATCACATGTCCATCCTTGGTACTAAGAGGAGGGATAATTATTTGACGTTTTTCTTTTCCGACTTTAAGACCTGTTTGTACGATGAGAAGTCAGAACAGATTATGACAAAAGACAGAGGCTTAAGATGTGAATGAAGCTCACTGTAAAGAGGCTGCAGGAGGTCTGAAGGGCAACGCTTGATGAATAACTCCAGTGTACAAAGCAGCAGCTGGAACGATATGACCAGGTCATCCTCCATCTGCAAGGCTCTTCCTGGAAACAGCAGAGATGCAGCACATGAGAAGCTGCATCACAATACTACCACTACCAATGAAAACAGACAGTGAGGAGAAACATTTTCACTTGAGCTCTACGGCTGAGCACAGACAGGAAGGAAGGATGGAAAGGAGAAGATGGAACACTTTGAAAAGTATTAAGTGTGGTAACAGCTTGATGCTACTTGTTTTTGTTGTTGTTAATGTGTTAACCTACCTTTGGCCAAAAGGAACATTGTCCAGCAACTCCGCGTGGTCTCCCTCTCCCTTTGAAAAGAGACACTTAACCATTAATCACAAACCTGAGTTACGTTGTATTAACGCTGCAACAATTAATATACTATTCATTTATCTTTAAAGTGATTTTTCATGCAAAAAAAATGCAGATTTCAGACCCTCAAATATGGAGATTTACTGTTTTTCCCTGTTTTATATTATATTTAACTGAATGTCTTATTAGGACATATTAAACATGATGATCTTCACTATTTTCTGACATTTTACAAAAGTATTAGTTGATAATAGATACAATCTTTAAGAAAAACAACAACAACACAAGAACAGACTAAACATGAAGTGTTGTAAGTACACTTTACTCATGTGGGAAATCAGTGTGAAACTTACTGGTCATCAGAAACCAAAGCAAAGATGTTCTTGCATGTTCTGAAAAACAGGGGGGAAAAGGATGTTATCGATAACAACTCTGCTCTCAACAGTTGGATCAGGCAGTTGTACTTTAAGTTTACTCACTTCTCGAACCGCTGGTAGAGAGCCAGCGTCACATCGTACTTTTTCTCCACTCGCGTTAGTGCTGAGTTCACTTTGGTGCTTATAGTATCCATGTTCACATCCAACTTCCTCACCAGATCCACAAACTGCTTTACACTACAAAAGAGAGTGAGAACAATTAATTGTATAAAACTGAACACAAAATTAGGAAGGAAAGTCTAAATATCAAACAAAGGGTTCAGATTGACTGCAAATCAATGAGAACAAATAAAGACATCTTCAGCATCGCGCCTCAGCTTCATCACAGCTTGCATTTGGACCATTGTGCAAAAAGCAACCATGCGTTATCCATTTACAGATTGTCCATTTAAATGACTGATATAACATGCATTAATGTGTGTGAGTATTTGTCAACATGCATGTTGAGTACTTACTTCAGACTGACTGCTTTCAGAACCTGAGTTAAGGTGAAACAGGAGACATCCATGTCGATCCCCGACACAAACAGACAAGCTCCCCACACCCTTTTCTGAGTGTCCTGAAGTTATGTGAAAAAAGAACATTGTTAGAATTTATGTATAACGAAAAGCAATATTATTTGTATCACTGACACCATGCCATCCTATTCATATCATCCCGTCCTATTATCAGTGGGGTATTTCATCTGTTAGAACAAAGCAACCTTATATGTTATAATTCTATTAAGCAAAAACATCTTTGTTACGGACTGTTTAAATGTACTGGTTAGAAATTAAACTGAAATAGAACTTGGACTGTGATAGTACCTTCATGTCTGATACTGTATTCAGATACTGTTTGAAAGGCAATACAATACAGTACAGTTTTTGAATAGTACCACAGTTACTGTGGATAATCATAAACTTTGGTTTAAACATATTTTTAATTGTAAGGATCATTTGAGAAAGCTTTTGAATCACTGACATCAAGAGGGGTTTGGTTGTGATGGCATGTTCATTTGTCACTGCTGCAGTCTGAATGCCATGAGTGGCCATTTCAATCTGACCAAACAGCATAGTACGCAGGATATTTGATTGTTATCCTAATGTGTATTTTTCATCCAAAGTAATACATATCCACCTATGCCCATTACATTGCCTCAAAAGGACAACAAACAGGATTATATCTTTACAAATCTGTCATATACGTATAAATACATACAGCGATTTCCGCCATGGAGTCTTCAACAGATTTCCACAGCTTCCAGGCACGGTCACACAGCAGGTCTGTCACATGAAGGCTCTTACAAAGAGTAACAAATTCAGCGTCCTTGTCTCTGTGTCTGGAGGAAGAAGAAAACAAAATCACAGTTTCAGTACACCACATCATGCTGCCCATATGCAGAAGTGGAAGACGTATTCCTATCTTGTACTCTAGGAATACTCTGTTATTGTAAAAATCTTGCATTGCAAATGTTACTCGAGTGAAAGTACAATGAAAGTAAAGTAAAAAGTACTCATTATGCAGATTGGTCCATTGTATTATAAATATATTATATGTTTCGATTATAGTTATTGATGCATTAATGTGTTTATCACAGCTGGTAAACATGGAGCTAATTTTAATTGCTTTGTATACTGCAGGGTAGCATGTGGATTTGCTCCAGTTGTAAATAATGTCTAATTTAAGTGCTGATTATATATTAAATATCTTTAAACCCAATCTGCAAAGTAGTTAAAAGGTACAACATAAATGTAGTGGAGTAAAAGTACACTTTTAACCTTTGAATTGTAGTGCAGTAGAAGTACAAAGTAGCACACAATTAAAATACTCAAGTAAAATAATAGCATATCTAAATTGTACTTAAGTAGTATATTTGAGCGAATGAACTTAGTGACTTTACACCACTGCTGATATGACAACAACATCCCTGACTGCTAGTCCAACTCTGTCCCAGACTCAGATGTGTGTGTGTTTGTAGTACAGTGTTATATCTCATTTCTCAAGTGTGACTGTTGAGCCTTTGTGTATCAAAACAAAGACGTTAAAGCTGTGAATACATGCATGACTTTGTTTGAAGGAGCTAGCTAGTGAGCTGACGGTTAATAACGGTTAAGCTAGCTAGCAAGAGTAAAACACAAACAGCTTAACATTAAGATACATTGTAAACAAATGTAACTTAATGAACAATTCATTCGCGGTCTGTTGAATAACTCAAAACAACTTCTCTTACTTTTTAACAGATAACTCTGGGCTGTCCTTCTTGTCAGGAGAGACACTTTCAGCACTCTTCAGCTCCTTGCTCTGTGTCGTCCCCGTGTTGCGTTTTTTAGGTGGCATCTTAGTGTCCGTTTTACGAACAGACTAATATAATATATATTTGTTTTAAATAATAATTTCTTAAAGGCAACAAATGAGCTTCACTACGTTTAAAGCCCACTGCACAAGTTCCGTGGCAACAATACAACAATACAACAATACCCACAGGCTGACTGGCTTCCTGAAACCGTGGTGAAGAGGGTGTTCGTTTTGTTTCACCAGAGTGCGCGGCGGTGTGCCATGGCGGGCGGGGTCTTAAGGTTTAGGAGCCCTCCACAGTCAATGTTCACAATCCCGTGTATGCTAACCGGTTATCTAACCATTTATGATCGTTTGTGTATTTTAAATAGATTTGTATTTCTCTTAAGTTGTCTAAAATGTGAATGTGTACGAAGCGTGCGCTCAGTGGGATCACGTGATAACCTTAAACGAACTCACCCAAACCCACAAGAGGAAAACGCGGGAAAGTATATACGCAACATCCGCTCTCATTAGCATTTATCCCGCCATACAGAGGAGTTACAAAGGGTTGTCCGCTGCCCCGTAGGCTACTGTAGATAAAACATAGGCGACTCATCATTTCAGGCAGTAGATTGTTATTATAGTACAATGACGTAGATCGTTAATATTCGTTTCTTTACATTGCCCATTTCAATTTGTTTGTCGTTTGTTTTCCCTTTACTTATTAGGTTATTACGCAGTGTCTTGACTTTTTGTCATTCCCCAGAGGAGCATATTAGAACTAGAGAATGCAATTCCTGAAGAAATTGTTAGTGGGAATGCTTTATGCTGACGCTAAACTGCTATGCTGAAATGTAATGTGTAAGAAGAAAGTGAAGAATTTAGATTGAAATGATACATGAACACTGGGGGGCTTGAATGTGTGATGAGAGAAGAAAATAAAGTAAAAAGGCTTGGAAAAGCAGCAGAATATTTGATGTGCAAACTTTTGAACGAACTTGATGGCGAATGATCTGTCGCCATGCCAACGGCATTTAATGACATCCCATAATACGCTTAGATGCGTTGATGGCTGCATCGTTACCAAACCTGTGAAGTTTTGGGCCGTTTGGAGCATTTTCACTGAAGTTATGAGAAAACAGTGTTTCATGGCCAGTGTTGTGTTGTCATGGCAACGGCATTTGAAGAAATCTCAAAACTGTCCCGTAGATGTCTTCACGGCTGGACTGTTAGCACACATGTGAAGTTTGAGCACTTTTTGAACATTTTCATAGGAGTTAATGTATAGCGACATCGTCTTTTATGGCGAGGGATGCGTTTCCATGGAAACAGCATATGATGACCCCCAATAATTGACGTAGAGCTGTTGAGGGCAGGACCATTAACCATTATCTGAAGTCTGCTGCTCTGAGCATGTCAGTTGGAGTTATGACATCATCGTGTTCCATGACACAGGTGTTTATATTTGAGCTAACGACGTGTCCAGAGATCAAAGGTTTCCATGGTGATGTGCAGTAATCAGTGAGAGGAGAGCATTTTCATTGTTTTGAATGAGAGATAAACCTCTTACATGTGAACGTTTTGTTGAAGAACCGTAACAGATATCGGTGAAATTTCAAAGCGTGAAGCATGTCAAGGAACTTGAGCATCTGAAGTGTACTTTTTGTGTATTTTCGGGTTAATAATGTGGCCTTTTTGGCAGATTAACTAAAGGTGTGCGGCTGCTGTGGTGGGGATCGATGAGGCTGAACTTACAATGGGGTTTAATGGAGACATGTTGAACGTTTTTGTCACTTCATGCCCTCAAGAGGCATTTTGTTTAATTATTTTTGCTTAATTTTTATTTATTTTTCAAGCTACGAGATGTTTTCCTACGTTTCTCATGAAAAATTATGTCTCAGGACTGTAGGGTTTGGGAACTATGGCAGGTTTAAAAGAAAATATGAAGGCAAAATGAAATCTGTCCTCCACTCTAGCTGTGACATCACGCACTCTAAAATCTGAAGAAGGCCTCTTTACCAAGGTTTGAACAATGTTTAATATCTCTAAAAGTACGAATCAGATTTAAAAGTTGTGTTACACGAATAATGTCAGAAAGATGTGTAACATTTTAAAGTTGGAATGAGGTTTCTGAGTGAAAGTATGAAGGAGCAGTTAGCAGTTGAAGTCGCATGAAGATTGTTCAAGTCTGAAGAGTTTCTCCATTGACTTCCATGTTAAAAATGTGATGAATTATGGGATGTATCTCTGGAATTATGAAAGTTATGAATGAGAAAAGTAATAGCCATCGATTCCCGACCAAGCTGAACGTTTTGATGTTTGAACGGAGTTTCTGCGATGTGGAATGTGGGAGAAGAAGAGGTGCAAAATAACCCGGCGGAATAATAAAGAATTTTGTGCGTAGCATGACAGATAGTTGGAATGCTGTATCAGCATTCCCACTAAATTATCACATAGGCTATAGTAAAATACATTCTGTCTTGTCCTCCTGTTATACTGCTTGAAGTGAGGTTTCATCAGGAGAAGTTGGATTACATGTTTAAACCTTGCTCACTTTGTGCAACTATTGCCCTCTTGTGGTAATATTCACACATTGTTCAATGACTGAGTTGTTTAAATGCGATTTTGCTATTAAGACATTTAGAAAACAGCCTCTCTTGCCTAAATTATACCATATAACCGTATAACACAATCATTAGCAGGCATTTATCGTTACAAAACTAATATTATGGAGGGAACTCTGAAAACTCAGATAAAACTGATCTTAACTGATCTTAACTCACAGTCTTAAATAGTTTCATCAGCCATCTTTCAAAGAAAGTAGTATCCAATAAGTCACAAAAAAGGAATGAAAGATATTAAGGCAATAACAATATTTATTCACTGTGCAGTGCACAGCAATATGCAACAGAATGGCAACACGGTGTACAAAGGCAAAAATATGTTAAAATTAAAGAAAAAACATGAGTTACAATCCTAAAATAAAGGATAATAAAATGTTCAAACATTTCAAAGTTTGCTTGAAAGATGCTTTAAGAGAAAGTACTATTTTCCTTTAAAAAAATACACACGACTTAGCCTAGAATGCTGGAATTGCAACAGGACACGAGGGCCATGAAAACAGTTTAGGAATATACAGCCTGAAATGGGGGGGGGGGGGGTCCTCTGTTAGATATGGTAACAAATATTATTTATCTGGGACAATCCATTTAACTCAACCTCTTCATAAGTTGAACAACACATTCATGCGACTGATGTGTCAAAGTGAGCTGTCTCCCCTGATTCCTTATCATATGATTGTCTATATGTGCAAAGTTTGATATCATTGGCCTTATTTAACAAAGGGTCTTAAAAACAGTATTTGTTAAATAATTGTCCAACATCAAATGTAAATAATAAATTAAGCAGCGTGGCCACTTTGCCAATAAATAACATTCAAACTGATTTTGAAGTCTTCTCTAAAAAAGGCCCTGAAATCCAATTAACATTTGAGCCCTCAGAAAGTTGTCAAGTATAGTGATTTAGTGACAATAATCGTGTGCTAGAGGGAGTATTACATTCATGTCTGTAGCTAATACATTTATGCAATTAGATGCAATCTACCATTAAGAACTGTCAAGGTTAAGTTCCAGTAAACACTAAAAACCTACTGACTGCAATCTATTTTCTTCTTGAAGTAGTAAAGTTGGTTTGACTTAAAGCCTGCATACAATACTACTATAGAATATTTGTAAACTTGATAATATCAATATATACGGAGCAAGTGAAAAAAAGTTAACCGATTGCTACATTTTCTGCAGGAACTGTCAGAACTGCAGATGATCACACATGGACATTACTTAATAACTTAATAGTTGATTTGGCAAGTTCTATTTACAAATGTATGTATTTATTGTAGCCCTAATTCTAGCAATCATTCATTTAAAAAGTAAAATGTGTTAAAAGTATTCCTGACTCAGTGCAGTTTGTATTCTGGCAGGCCGATGATTTGTGGTCACTTTTCCAGCTTGCTGAAGTTAAGCTTCAAGAGTCACTGCACTTTTTTGTCCCTTCTATTCGTACATGATTCAATCTGTTCCCTCAGCTGCTGTCGAGTGTTGTCAGTGATTATTCATTGCACTTTGCTACTATGATTATAAATAAATCTGATATTATGCTACATTATCATCATCCAAATGTCTCATCCAAATGTCTCATTATGCCATCTAAGGTGAAGCCGATCCCAACTCTATAGCTGCAAACTTACATTTTATACAATGTTTAAAAAAAGAGTTTGAAAATGAAATTCAAACATACAGTACATAGTGATATAAATAAAGCAATAGTCCACACTGCCCTGCAGGACACACAGGCTGTCAGACACAGCCACCAGAGCCTAGCTGGGGCGAATAACATAGATACAAAAAATTGACAACCTAGTTTGCTCATCACTCTGCATTGATCAGTGCTCTCACGCCTCACTTCCCGCATCCCATGTCATCGCAGTAAAGTCCATGTCTGTGAGCGTGACAGTGAACGGAGCCTCCACCCTCTCCGGCTCCATGTGCTGCTCTACTCTTGTGGAGCTGTTCAAGTTTACCCTCCATGAATTCAGGGGTCGGATCGATTTCTGGAAACGCTGCAAAAAGGGAAGCAAAGGACATATTTAAAAAGATACTGTTCCGTCAGTTTAATCATGAAATAGTGACATGGTGCTGATACTGACATCTTTCAGTGTTCCAGTTTCTTTGCACAGGGCCACAATTGCCCAGATGGGGATCTGCATACAGCAGGTCGCTCCGATGCAAACGCCCAGCGCTTTACCCCACCGTGGATACACATAGGGCCCGTAGTGGAGTGATGTGTTGTACATCTCCATGAAGATGTAGATCAGGATGAGCTACAGCCACAAATGGAAATGGCAACAGAAGAAGAGTGAATGAGAAGGACAGCAGAGAAATGCTACAGGGGGGGGGGATCAGATTGAATGTCAGTTTCTCCTCTTGAATTATTCACAACTGCTGTTTTTCAGAACAGTGGGCTACATTTCAAAGTAGTGATGTACTTTATTTTCTTAGTTGGAGCAGTTTGTTAATAGACTTATAATACTTGGTTCTCCCTCAGTTTACAAATAACTCTTTAGTCATTTATTGGGATGATTTTAACTCACTGGTACAGTACATTCTGTCACCCATCATCAAATTACCCTTTGACTGCAAGTGCAACATTTCTATATCAAGTAGCCTCACTGTAAATGCTTATTTTGCTTTAGGTGACAAGAGCAGCAGAAATAACAGGGACTGATGTAACATGCATTTTGCTACGTATGCAAACTGACAATACTGTAAAGGATCAAATAACATTTAATAACCTTTCAGCTGGCAGTGAAGGTCATTGCCTTGATATGGCCACGTTTAAGTAGAAATAATTATACAAAAACCTATTACATTCAATGCATTTGGATTATACAGAGGATACCACTTACTTTATGTGATAACACAATAAACCAGCTGCATTTATGGAAGTTTAAAAGGGCCCTAGTATCCTCATTTTAAAGTTCATATTTGTATTGTGTGCCTCTACTGTGACATGGTTTTGCATGTTGTCAACCAACAACACAACACAACAACAGTACAGAGGCCTGTACTACGAAGCCGGATTTTCGCTTAGCGAGCTAACTTCAGGGAAAACTCTGGGTTTCCGGTCCTACGACGCTGGTTCACTTCTTACCGGGCTAAATCTCCATGGTAACTTATGCTGAACGACTAGCCTGGTCCGGAGCAGGTTAGGTTCCAGGATAAGAGATCAACTCAGTGAAAGCACCATCTGCTGACCAATCAGAGCTCAGTGTGCAGAGTTTAAAGCTATCAAGTCATATTACAGGATAAAGAAAATACAGAAAAACTGCCGTTGCAGGAAAGACGGCCGGCAAAAATCAACTGACTGTGTGAACGTGAAAATGAATAGAATATCCCCTCCCATCTTCAGAGCAATCTGACTAATATAACATTAGCGTTAAGAAAGCTTACTTAAATATCTGCCACAACATAAGTAACCGGATCAAAGTAACATTAAGTACAGTCCGCGGCACTGTGAGTGCAGACGTCGATGGGTCCCATTATCATTCATATCATATCACATCATAATATATCATATATTTCTTTATCTGAGTCAGCTTCTTGAGCCGTATATGGCCGTGCAACACTTACAGTGTCACATACTGTATGCAGAAGTATTATTTTAAGCAACACATTAAGTTGACGAAACACTTGAGTCAAATGTAATTAAAGTCAGATCCACTCGTGTCAGACAGGGCAGTGATATCATAAACCTGTTAATGTACGCATTCAAACGCTTTTTCTTTTACCAGCTGTATTCACCTTGCAGGTGCAGCTATGTTGCTTTTATCCTGGATAAAGTGTTTAAGTCATGGATGTTTAAAGTTTAACGTCTTCATATTTGTCTAATATTATAGTTCACTTCTCATTCAGGAAGTATGACGCTGCGCTGTCAGTACACTTCTCCAAGTTTGTGATTGGTCAAATGTTGCTAACCCCGCCCCTTTCATGTGAACGCACACTCAGCGGGAGAGAGAAACCCTGGCTTGAGTTACCGAGTTGATAACCAGCGTCGTAGGACCGTTTAGCGAGAGCGCGTTTGTTTTGGATTAGGTAAGCCGGGTAACTCAAACATATCCAGGGTATGTTGAACTGGATTCATAGTACAGGCCTCTGGTGTGTTTACTCACCAGCAGTAGAAATGGAGTGCAGAAAACCCAGCACGCTTTGAAGTAATACAGCACTTTAGTGCACCAGGGGGGACAATGGCGGATCATATCAATAATGTCCTGACAAAACTGGTTCACTCCTAAAAGAGAAGTTCATAAAGACATGCATGTTAGGAACACTGGAACAACCAATATATCATCAAAACAACAGAGCTTAACAAAAAATGTGTTCACAAAATGCTGAAAATCTTAGGAAGCACACATCGAAATGTCCATGCTCAAACAATAAACATCATGCAGCCCTACTATGAACATTCACAATACAGAAAGTCAAGGATCTCCTTCTTTACAACTTGCTAAGAATCACGTGTCCTGAATTCTTATGAATGATAGGAGTTTGACATGAAGGCTAGGGGTGTTTGATGGGCTACCGTAGAAGAAGGAGATGCCCATGCACATGAAGAGGGTGATGATGATGAGGCCAAAACTAGTGCTGAAGGAGTCAATGAGAGTGAACCAGTAAATTCCTCCCTATGAAGACACAGACAGCATGGGAAATGTGAGTATGATCACAGAGCAGAGGCATTTGAACCCACATTCATCACTTCCTAAAGTTAAACACACTCACATCTGTCACCAACAGGAGACCCATCAGGTAAAAGCAGAAACACAGAGTGCCTAAGAACAAGGACTTGTGCAGCGTGTTTGTTCGGAGATGCGGGAACTCATCCAGCACGGCCGTGGTGATGCCCTCCATGTTGCCAAACTGTGGAGCGTCACAGCAGAAGGTGTCAAACATACAGAGGGGGACTCATTGGTCTTTATTCCTGCTCACATCGTTTGGGGTGTGTGGCCTTACCAGCGTATCGATCCCCATCATGAAGAGCATGAGGAAGAACATAATGGACCAGAAAACCGAGCCCGGCAGCAGAGCAAGGGCCTCTGGGTAAGCAACAAAGGCCAACCCAGGACCTGAAGGCAAATTAGAAAATGTGTAAAGTTTGAAAAGGTAATTCATGCATAACACAGTTTGATAGAATATACTCTTTTCATTCATCAGTAATGAAGTAAACTAACCCTAAGGCTACTTTACCCAAAGAAAAAGGAGTCCTGTTATATTTTTCAAGTTATATTCAGAAATAAATATTATTATATGGAAACAAAACCGACCCCAAAATATAAAATACAGATTTTTTCTCTCACTTGCTTTGCTATTTATTAATCTGTATTGTTTTGGTGTTAGTTGCTTACTATAAAGATATATCAGCCAAAGTCATATCTGCCTAATTTCCAATAAAATAGAACTAGATGGCACTTCTCATAGTTTTTGGATAAACAAACATCAATCTTTATTTCTGCCATTTAATTTGATTATACTGGAAAAAACGCAGACATCTCTAGAACAATATGTCCAACACCTGGCAGCTCACACCAAATCAATCTAGAATGATAAATAGCACTTCAGGTAAAAGAAAAAGTGTAAGGTGAAATGTACCTTTAAGATTCATCTTTTGATAAACATGTGTTATTTAATCTGTATGGATTTCTGGATTAAAGAAGGACCAAAGGATTACTAAACAGTATCTACCTGTATCAGCCACCTCTCCGACAGGCACTCCCTTCTTCCACGCCATGTGACCCAGGATTGAGAATATAGCAAACCCTGCAAAGAAGCTGGTGCAGCAGTTTCCTCCGGTGATAATCAAAGTGTCCCTGAAAAAGAAAAACTGCGAGTTAGAGACCGAACCTTTAATGACTGCAGCAATGTTGCAGTTGGAGCAGAAGAGCACACACACACCTGATTACATTGTTGTCAAACTTATTGTAAGATGCCATAGAAAGCAGTCCTCCAACTCCAATGCCCAAAGAGTAGAAGACCTGCGAGGCTGCGTCATTCCACACCTGTAATGTATCAGACCAAAATACGCCTTAAAAAATGAAAATATCGAGATCATTTTAACACAGCAATTAAATCCTCGTACCCACATGAGTTCCAGTCTAACATCAGAAGTACCTGTGCGTTAGCTAATCGGCTCCAGTCTGGTGTGAGGTAGAAAGCAATGCCCAGAAGAGACCCTTCCAGTGTAGCCCCTCTGATGATCAAAACAATGAGCACAAAGTATGGGAAGGTAGCTGTTACATAAACCACCTGAAAACACAGACAGCACACAATAACATTAAACAAGATGTGCCAGCAAAGGGCAGGACGGTCTGCGTGTGTTTTGTGGGAGCTGACAATAACAACAATGTGTAAATTCACCTTGCCAGAGCTGCGGATGCCCTTGAGCATACACAGGAAGATTATGATCCAGGCGGCCAGGAGGCACAGGGCCAGGGGCCAGCGGACAGGGCCCGGGTCGTGGAGGCCCTCACTGTTCACTACACCCAGCACACGCTCGCTGCAACACACACAAGTCAAACATAAATAGATCAAATGACTCGCCTCTTTCCTTAGCTAGTGGTGCTACACTTATTACGCATCAACAGACGCACAATAAACAATGCAGTACTACAAGCCAAAGCAAGCCTTAGAGTTGTTCTAACAACATCGTTGTCATTTCTTCCTCTTTCTGCTCCGACTCTTCTTTTCAATTCAGTTCCCCAGAGAATTCTAAATGCCTCTGAATGCTATGCTTTTTGTGAGTAGTCCCCGTTACAGGGGTCAACAAACTCACCTAGATATTGTATCTTGCCTCAGTCTCTGAACCCTTTGGTTTGTTTGCTGCATATCAATAACGTCTAACATTTACTGAGACAGAGACACAGCCTTTCATACAACATGTATTGAAAGAGCTGCGGAGTAACTGTTATAAAGTATTACAGTCATGAAGTTTAACAACTGTTGTTTGAAAACATCATAGGAATGTATATTGGCATATTGAAATGTATTATGCAGATGAATTGTATTTCCAGCAACACATAAAAGCTTGTTGCAAGGTCCTGAGTCATATTAGCTCAAAAGGTGACAGTTTAACCAGTTTGAAGAGTCTAGTCATCGTGAAGAATATTTGTGTTTGTTCAAGAAAAACAAATGGTTAACAAGTTTTGTGTGCAGCATTACTGCCAGGTCCATTTAAAAAACAAAAAGAAACGGCCATATATTGACTATAAATAACACTTATGGAGTCTGCTTAACATGCTGCATTACGTTTTGTAAAGAATATAGGATCACACTCTCACATTTACATTTTTAGGATGGTTCCAGAGGACAAAAATACATGTGTAGCTATTTATTGCCACGGTTTTGTTTACATTTATCTCCAGACTTTCATCGTTTCATACCAGCAACAAGGTGCAATCAGAGCTTTCTAAAACAGTATTGTCGGCAGCATGGGTGTGGAATAAGCTGCAATATATGATTACTCTAAACATACTTCAGTCTTTTACAAAATGCACTGTACATAATCCATGGCTCAGTGTAATGTGTTATGGATTGCTACTGAACGCCTCTCTTCCTTAACTATTTATATCGTGGTGTCTTTATGTATTGTATGTGTTTGAAATTGTTTTTATCTGAAACTGGTTATGTTACCCTTTTGACCACTCCCTGGAAGAAGGGAGTTTGTATTGTGAAGGAACCTTCTGGCTGAAGATGTATAGTAGACTTGAAAAGCAGTCCACGCTAATGAAACATTTAAGGTTATTTGTTTCAAAACAGCCTGTAAAATGTTGAAAAGCATTTTATTTTAAATGATAAAAAAACAACTTACTTCCAGAATTTTTCCGTGGGGCTGAGGCCTCTACCAGCAGAGCCGTTGGTGGTGATGTTTCCACAGAGGCCTATATTGGCAATAGCATCACAGGACCAGGGCAGGGGGCTCTGTAACGAGCTAGCCAGGTAGTAAAACGTCCAAGCTATAATGACGTTATAGTAGAGACACACCAGACAGGACACACAGAGCATCCCAATACCAATACCTACAAGAAAGAGACACAGAAAAACAAGATGTACACAAGAATGTCTTATATCCTGTTTTTTCTGGCTATATTTGTGAGGTCCAAAGGTTTCTTTATTATTGATTATATTTAGAAAGTGAGCAACAGAGCTCTCAGGAATTGTCAGGGTTTGCCACATGACGTATGCTAGTGAGGTGGCAAACTGATGCGAGTCAGCTGGTTATTTTCCTTGTCAGGGCTGACTGATGACACAAGCATTTGCATGTCAACTTGAGATCCTGCTTACTCAAGTCATTGCACATGGTTCAAACGGGATGCTCAAGATTCCTGGAGATTTAATATAGAACTGTGATTTAACACTCCTTAACTAATTATGTTATAAGTCCCCACCCTGACATAACTATCTCTTAGGTAGCGTCACTGAATTACGGTGTATGTAAGTGTCCTGGGATAAAAAGCAGGGTGCAGGAGGTTGTTACCTTTGAGCAGAGGGCAGCATTTCCACACAGTGATGGGGCCGGCTGCTCCGTACTGGCCTAAGCTCAGCTCCATGAGGAACAAGGGCACACCCGTAACAAAGAGCATGATGAAGTAGGGGATGAGAAACACACCTGTGAAGAATAGGAATACAGCAGTTTGAGAAAGTGTGGTGCTGGGGGGAGACTTCCACATCGCTACATGTAGACGGCCTGTAAAGGCAGGTTAATTTATATAATCTCTGTCTAGGTGGCAGCTTCACAGACCAATGATGTCATCGCTCTTTACTGTTAGTCAAGTCTAAACATGTTGGATTTCAGATGGAGATGTATTAGTGTGGGTTAGACAGGCAGACCTTGTGTCTAGTGTGTAATCAAGGACAATTTATAGGATTAGTCAATGTTTGGTGTGTTAGTACTAAAGGCTGCCATGGAGACCACTGGACTGAGGGTGGAAAAAATAAGCCAGCGTGGTGAGGAGGACGGTGCACACCCATTGGCAGGGGGAAGAGGGCCTCTTGCCCAAATGGGTGTAACAAATCAGTACAGACGTACAGTACACCCAGGCATTTAAAGCATTTGAGACTTCAGAGGGCATTGAACATGCTTGTAGACCGCTCACCTCCTCCATTGCGATAACAAAGGTATGGGAACCTCCACACGTTCCCCAGCCCAACACAGTATCCGATACAGGAGAGCAGGAACTCGTACTTCCCTCCCCACTGCTCCCTTGGGATAACTGGAACTGGAGAGGGTGCAGGACTCTGGGCTCCTGAGCCAAACTGTGCAGGTGTAGCTGTCGTGTTGTGGCCATTTTGATTGATATTATGCCCGTTTAAGTGTAATGAATTCTAGAGAAAGAACAATTACAGTCAGAGAGGACATTCATACAGGTATTAATATAACTCGGAAATTAACTAATTCCATTTTCCTTTCATGACAAGGTAGTCAAGTTGTTCATATGTGAAAAAATAATAATGCAAAATACATTTTTCATTAAGTCAAGCAGAAAAACATGAATCAATTACCTTTCTTATAATTCTTTATTAAGTACATAACCAAACATTTGCTGGTTACGATGTTAATATGACATTTTGACTGAGTCAAAATAACCACTTATAGGTTTGGCTGAAAAACAAAATGGAAACAACCCTAATACTCAGCCATAAAAAGGGTGTGATTGTTGACCCTGTGGTTTTTATGCTCATAGATACCAAGTAACAGACATGATGCTAGCTTGAACCAGTACTGGGTACCAAAATGTACTCAAATTGGGTTCAATATTACCGAGTTTGTCTTAGTGTGTCGATGATCTTTAATTTCTAATGTCAAACAAGCTGTGTGTAAAGTCTCCCCATTCTGTCTGTAACTCTTGAAATGTTAAAAACCACAAACTGTACTTTTTCTTCCTCTTCCTTCAATCAGACAATCCACTTCGAACAAGACAGGAACTATCCATCTCTGACCATCTCATGTCAGGTAGCAGGGAGGAAGTCTAACAGAATGATATAGCAGCCAGGCTTCTGCTTTTTTTTACGGCCATAGTTATGTGTTTAAAGATGAATAATTAACCAATTATTTAAATGACACCCACACAATAACCACAGTTTCATTAAAGAAGTTCTGAGTCATTTGAAATGTAATGTCTTTTGAGATGTATGGTCTCCCCAAGTAGGGCCTGCACAATAAGAGTATGTGTTCATATGTAACTTATGGAGGCAAAGTGACAAGTAGTTGTCTGGGAAGGTACTGCAATATGTAGTTGTGTTAACAAGATGATATAACAAAGGAATCTGTTTAAACAATTGCAGTGCCAGGCCCTAGAGTAACCTGAGGGCTGATTACGTTTCAAATAAATGTATCAAATATTGTGCAAAAAGAGCGAAAGATATATCCATAATCAACATGTCAAATAAATGAATATAAGAAGCAGACATCTCTATTAATTGACGGATATTTTCTATGTTGAGTAATCTACAGCTTAAGTAACTACTTTCTTTCTTCAATTCAAATCAGAAATATATACAGAAAATAAGCACAGGTGACATTGAAAAGCCCCAGGCAAATGTCCTAGCCAAGATATCAGCATCACTGGAAGATGGAGTCTGGCGAGGTTTGGTGTTATGTTATTTTAATTGCTGGTGATTACGGTCTTCTCCATTGACTAATTGCTTATTAAATTAGATTGAGGACTATGTGTGATCATTCCAGTTCTCAAAATCAGAATCAGAAATATCTATTTGCTGAGGACTTACCCAAATGGCTTTAAAAAAGCACCAATGTAAATGTTAGCTAAATCAGAGGTAAATGAAAAAAGTCCTGAATATTGTATCACAAAAAAAAAAGTTTCACCTCAGGGAATGATTGGGGAAATTAATTGTAATGCCAAAGTGCTTTAATTAAGTTGAATAACGGGATATACCATCATTAAACCACCACAACCATCATCTGTGTGAGTGGTCGTGTAAAAACTTGGGAAATGTCTGGGCACACACATCTGTTGAGTACACACGCTTTATCTCTACGGTCTGCAGTGTGAAGGGTGAAGCTAAAGGCAAGCCTGAGGTGAGAGCGATGTGGACAGACAGGTTAGACTCTAAACAAATGTTACCTGCTGTCCTGCCACGAACTCTGTAAACGCCAGGGGACCTGGGGTAAACTAATGAGTGACCCACGTTTCGTTTGGAGTCAAACAAAAGTGATGTGGTTGGAGTGTGAATAACAAACATACCTGCGCTGTGGTTGCACTTGCTACTCCGGGGCTGCCGAGTGCCGCTTTGCCGCTTTCGTCCTGCATTTCCCACCCCCGTTGCAGGTGGTGCTTCACAATTTTATTTGTACCCTGTTAATCCATATTTTACACGCTAGAGTCCTCTGAGAAGTACGCCACGTTGCTGTAGTTTTAGAGGTAGTTGAATAAGTCCTGTCGCTCGGTGTTAACCGAAGCGGCAGAGGCAGGGAGACATCCGCGGTGACGAGGAGGAAACAGCAGGCCGGGGGCGGTGAGGTGAAGGGCAGGGAGGCAGAGCGCAAGTGCAGGAGGGGGAGACACCTCCTCCAACCTGCTCTGCTTTGTGTGAGAGGAGGCCAGGGTGTATTCAGAGATGTTAGTCATGGGAGGGACCATGGGAGGGACATTGTTTAATAAAAACAAAACATATATCTGGAAATCTTTGTCATTATGTGGTTCTCTGTCTGTCCTGTACATGAGATCAACGCACGGACTGGACTGTATGTGGGTGTAGGCCTACTCAGTGAAAGTTTCGAGTTTTAAAAGTTTTAACGAATACCTATATGGAAGCCCATTTCCGCCACTTAAAAAAAAAAAAAAACTCATAAAAAGTCATAATTATGAGATAGGAAAGTCGAAATAATAAGATAAAAAGTCATAATTATGAGATAGGAAAGTCGAAATAATGAGATAAAAAGTCATAATTATGAGATAAAAAGTCATAATTATGAGATAGGAAAGTCGAAATAATGAGATAAAAAGTCATTATGAGATGATTGCAATTGTCAGAATTATAATATACTTTAACCTGTGATGAATTAAAATATAATTGTAGCTGTTTGAGACACGTCAAAGATGTATCAAATATTCTCAGTACATATATTTGTATGTACACACAAACAAAGTAATGTGTTGCCCTTAGATTGACTATGTGTAAGAACAGGATACAAATGCAAAATACACACATGTATTAATTCAATTATTTATTCAATTATTTAAACAAATAGCATACAAAATTGCTGTTTTCATTTTGACTGCATTTTAATCTAACTTGCTACAGCATCAGCAGCCTTTTATCGTAATCCATCGATACGTTTATGAGTGGTTTAAATGCCAAGCTGTCTTTTGGTAAATAACAAGAACAGCACCTGAATAGAATAGTGCTTAAAAAAGGAATATGTCAATTGTAACACATTGGACTATTATGTGACATCTCTTGTTTTTGTAATAAATCACTTATTTCCCAACATGGTAACGGGTGAACCTGATGTCAAGTGGTGTTTCTTCAGAAAGAACAGTGGGGCTGGTTATTTGGTGCATGTGTTCTGGAGGTTAGATGAACGTCAAATGCTTTTCATTTTCAATAAACACAAGTTGTAAATATAACATATGAAACACAGAGTAAGGTTGTTCCATTTGTCTTTCATATCCCAAATGACCCTAGACATTACCACATATAAACCATGTAATTACCATAACAGTATGTTGTCTGAAATAACTGATTTAGACTCAGGTTATTAGTGAAGTCTAGCAATATAAACCATCAATCTTAAACTACTTCCTTAACTGAGGTATTCACAGAAAGTTCTCTGCATTGAAACGTAAACATGTTCTTAAACTGAAAACAATGTTCACAAAAAGTGGCTAAAAGCAGTAAAGAAATATTGACAAGATGCACACTTATCTCATAATTATGACTTTTTATCTCATAATTGTGACTTTTTATCTCATAATTGTGACTTTTCATGGGGATTTCTTTTTGTTTAAGTTGCGGAAATGGGGTTCCATATACCTACATTATTGTACATCATTAAAACAAACACCATATACACATGTGTACATGGATTAAAAACTCAACTTGAATATGAAATAACTTGAATTTCATATTCAAGTTATGTACAAACTGTTCCAAATCCTTCATAGGGTTAGTTGGTTAGCTAGTCCTCCTAGTTCCCAGGTAGCTACATGCTAGCTAACTGGGACATGCTATGCTAATTAGTCAAATGCACAATGCAACCTGAGCTTTTCACAGTTTAACTTATTTTTATGTTTTATGTTTTTATAAGTTGAGCCAATGTCATGCTAGTAATTGTAGCCCATTTAACCCTCATGTTCATTTAAATCAGTCTTGGAGGCTTCAATTTAACATCACTTAAAGGTGGGGTAGGTAAGTTTGAGAAACCGGCTCGAAATACACTTTTTGTTATATTCCATGGAATGCTCTTAACATCCCGATAGCAATGAATATCTTAAGTGCTTTGACAAAAAACCCATAAAAAAATGTCATCTGTGGAAGCTGTAGTACTGTAAAAAGCACGACCAATTATTTTAGCCGGCCCGGCTAAAATAACTGGATGGCCTACCTGCCTGTCAGCCTTCCATCTGTGCACAAACTTATCTCGTGCCCTCATTGGTCATGTGCGCGTTCGTGTGTGTTGGAGGAGGGGCTCTATAAGGAAGTGGCAGACTTTCTCCGGTTGTGTATTTTCAAATTCTAGCGATCTCGAGCCGGTTTCTCAAACTTACCTACCCCACCTTTAAAGTAGCCCGATTTAACATAATTTAAAGTAGCTGATTAAATGGTCTTCATATCTGATTTGATTTACATTTATCTCCTTTGAGCCGTAAAGAACAAAGTAGCACTTTGCCGCTGGTTTGGGTGAGAAAGAAAGATAATCTTATGTTTCACATGGCTCTAAGGGAAGCTCTCATTCTTGTGTTAATCTGCTTGTGCGTGTGTGTGTGTGTGTGTGTGTGTGTGTGTGTGTGTGTGTGTGTGTGTGTGTGTGTGTGTGTGTGTGTGTGTGTGTGTGTGTGTGTACACTACAAACATTCAGCAAAAGCTCCAAACACCACATGAACAAAAAGTGACATGGTTCTGGAAAACATGTTTTATCTTATACTACAGTGAGAGTGGTCTGAATGTAAAGTCTAAATCTCCCTAAAAGATAAACACCACTGTGACATATTGTATCGCTCAACCAAGGCTATAACCTATAGGTTTACCATAGTTTGTGATGGTATAGTAATTGGGTGTCTCTTTTTATTTTCTTGGTAGCAACTCCTCGACTCCTTAATCCACATAAGCTCATGATGCTTCTTAAATCCAGCCAATCTGTTAGGTGTCTAAACTTAACGGCGCCCTAATCAACAAATCTGGGTCAATAGTTGCTATGGTGAAGCTAAACACAGTTCAGCTCCTGCAGAGCAAAAGAACCATAGTTGGAATTTTAAAGAATCACATTGTTGAGGATGAAGATTTAGCCCAATTTTGTCTGATTTTGGTCCACCTATAACATCGTTAAAATGGAGGAGTAAGGACAAGAATTTAAAGGAGATTTGAGGATTTGGATGAGAAAAATGGAACTCCAAAACCAACTCCAGGGCGATTGGAGCCCGTATATCTGCAATCAACCACCAGAGGAGTTTTATACAAGACCAAACCATCATCATCTCTGCAATGAGTTAACAAACAACTCTGTGCAGCTGAAGGGCAATTCAGATCCATACTGCAGCATCTGGAAGGACACTGAGCAAACAGAAGTCAAGAATTGTAACAATCGGTCATTTGCCATGGATGCTAGAATAAGACTAGATCATTTGAAGTCAGGGTGCCATTCACCCTGTTCCACGGATGGGATGTTGTACAAGTATAACTGTCAAAATGACAGCTGGGACAGTGAAGACTCCCGGGAAGAAGACTCGGCTTTGGACTCAGTAGAGCTTCTTGAGGTAGAGGAGGGTGAGCAGGATGAAGAGAGCTGGTAGGTGCCATCAGACCTTCAGCAGTATTCTCTCTGAGAGTGGGGCTTAATTAATTATTTCTCACTTAAGGGTGGGACAATGTTAATGGACACTTCATGTAAATAAGGTAAAAGAATTACAATTCATATTTTCAGTTGATTACTTGCATCAAGAACATGTTATGCATTACATGTGTTATGAACATGCAAATTAGGCTTTATCTAATGTTTCTTTGGTCAAATAAGGAGAAATCTACAAATGTGCAGTACAATAGACAAAGTGTAGTAAAAACAAACAGCATATGGTGCAAAAAATCCAAACAGCATGATTCTCCCTGTAATGTATCTCCTTAAACTTTAAATAAGACACAGACCCAGGTTTGATTTATTGTCCTTGTCCCCATGCAGTTGAAAAGATGTTAGGATGCTATTGGTTTTTGGTATTTGACAAGACAACTCATCCAAACAGGTCCACCTTGACATAGAGCTGTAGTGAGATATGTTCAGTGTCAGATAATTGCGTATTCCTCACAGGTTATATGAGTCTCCAAAGAAGCAGGAGTTAGAGGAGAGAAGTGAGTCTGCCCTCAGATGGTGTCGACACGTCTTGGATAACCCCAGTCCTGAGATGGAGGCGGCATGTCGTTCACTGATAAATTGGCTGAATCAAAGTAAGCATCAGCACTTATTGTCTGCCTAATATTTTTGATTTTAAGATTGATTTTGGTTGATTAATTTGGTCACATTTATCTTATGCCCTCTTTCTGTATTGTCAGGATCAGGCAGTTTTTACTACAGACATCCTGCAGTTTTTCATCATAATATGGGTTCCTCTATGTACAAAACATCTGTCAGTTCAGGTAACACAAAAGGGAGAGTTTAAGGATCCAACTCCATCTTAATGTAATATATTCTATTAGCCCTTATTTTATATGTATTATTCTAATCAGATCATAATGAGCTGAGCATCTCGCGCGACACGATATATACAAACTACAGACTGCAGGACATCAAAGACGTCCACATCATGGCCCGTATACAGGAAGCCAGTGAGTACAGAGCAGTGTTTTTATGATTTAGTGTACACTGCATACTACATTTTGGTTGGATTGTGATAACCTTGGTTTATCATTTTCAGGTTTAAGACAAGCCTATGTTTCCACACCTACCAGGACGAGAAGCCCTGAGCCATCAGTAATGTTTCTGTCTTATTTTAACACCACTGTTGAACATAGTAATAACTTACCTGCAGCAAATAAAACTAATATTTGTTCTTCCTCTTGTTGGCAGCCTGGTCTTTCGTCACTGAGCTCTTCCCCTCGCCGCTCACCAACAGTTGCTAAGCAGGGCTGCCAAAGTCCGAAACTGGCCAGACTACACCAGCAAGTCATCCAGTTCAAGCTGCTGAAACAGAATCAAGGTACACATAGCATATGTATAGGTATAATACATTTGTGTTTATGTATTTGAGTGTGTGCACATGTGACCCTTGTGTCTTCTGCAGCCACATCACCAGACAGGACGCGGACACCTCTGCGGACCAGCCTCCGCTCCCTTCAGGCTGTGAGGAACAGCAGAAGTTTGGACACAGAGGACTGCCAATTTCTTGACCATATCACTTCCACAGCATCAGGTTTGGATATTTTTTCTCACATAAAAATAAGAAAACACAAGAAAACCACATTCCTTACACCCAGCAGTGAAAATTGGTCCTAATGTTTTCTCAGGTGCATCATCTGTCAGCAATGTGTCGGGCTGCTGGTCTCCTTCACTTTCTTCAGCGGCCATGATCTCCAACAGCTCGCTGCACGCAGTGAGAGCCTCCGAGCGGCTGCTGAGGTCTCATTCTCTCAGCCCCAGCAGGATCCCTCACCCCGATAAAGGACACCTCTCTGATCATGGACGCATTTTCGCCTCACCTGACAGAGGCAGAAATGTGCCGTCCACTCAATGGTGAATCCCTGATAGTAGCCTAACATTTTGATAGGGTAGAATAAAAACAGATGTTTATGTCATATCCAATATTTATTTACTTGAATGCCTGCCTTCATAATAATTTAAACAGTGCTGGGGAGTGACTAGTTCAAAGAAACAGTGTAACGTGATCAAAATACAAAATAACTTTTATTGCTACAGATACAGAGAAAAATATGTAATTTACAAATTAGTGTACATATTTATTTTTTTACTTTTAAGCTTTCTTGCACAGTTTAAAAAAAGTAATCAAAAAGTAACCAAATGATAAAGGTAACATTACTTTGAAAAAGTCATTAAAATGTTACTTTCTACATTTTAACAAAGTATTCTCTCTAATCTATATTTAAAAACAAGCAGATATGAGCAGCAGTAGATTGTGGAAATAATCTTTCATAAAGGCATGTTACATTTTGAGGTTTCCATCTGATTGACAGGGTCATCTTTATCTGAAACAGGTTGTAGATTAAGATCTCAGAATGTGTAATTGGCAATTCTCTGAGCAACACCTGACAGAAGCATCCTCGTGGTTGGGACTTCATACGACCAATCATCCTGTGTGCTGAAATGAAACAAGGTTGTTTAAACAATAAACGGTGTGATGTGGAATATTGTAATATAAGGAATTTAAATGTTATCAGTGTTTGTTACAGAAGTGGTTTTTCTATGCTGATTTGAATGTGAAATACCAGCATTATAAAAGCCTTTTAAAAGTGAAGTTTGACCTAATATGGAAGTCAAATTTCACGTTGCTGCGACAATTCCAGAATAAACTTTTCTGCAGAATTGACACAACAGGAAGTGTGCAGTTTGCCATCAAGCACTGTGAGAATAACACAAAAGGTGACCTCATGCTCAATAGGAAGTGGTCTTGTTACCGAGAAATAGATGGAGGTGTGGCTTGTGTGCAATTTTATTTTATGACTACATACTGTGGATAGTCTTTCCACCATAAACGATACCAGGGTCCTGCAGCCAGCTCATCTAAATGTTATGCAGCTATTACTTACATTAAAGTGACTTAGATCTGTGCTTTTCCTGTGATGACATGTCAGAATGTCGGCAAAAACAGTCATATGTCAATAAAGTCAAACCAAACCCAGTGAAGTTGTAATCATTTTCTTTAGTTGGCATGCAGTGGGCCTTGTGGTTTGTTTCCCCAACTGCACACACAGCATCCATCAAAGTTGACTTCAAATGTAATCAAACCAAGTTCATCTCTGGTGGTGCGTGTGGTCTTTAGATTAAACATGTCAATATGGAAAAACAAGTGGATGTTTTAGATTTAAACCACTTTATTTCACAAAGCTTCATTCTTTTTTTAGCACTTGGAGAGTTAAAACTATCAGAATACAAACAATGCTCATTCTATACATTTCCTGGGCAAATTTAAATTTTAAAGAAGTTAATGTTTAATGATCTCTAACTGCAGCTTAAGTACATGATAAATTAATATACTTCTAATATCTTTTAGAAGTACATGAATTTGTGTTTTTCAAAGAGCCGTCTAATAACCTACAGTGTGTTTATTCTATGTTTTAATCAGGAAGTGGGATAGAAAAGTCGCTTCTTAACAATTTGAGAGCGCGGTATATGATTGAGTTTAAACGGTACAAAACAAATGTACACAGATGTCAAGATACAACTTATAAAAGGCAAAGTGAAATGTACAATATGCTGTGTGTCTCTTAACTGTAGGTGCAGCAGAGCTTACAGTAGAGGAGCAAGCTACAAACGATAATTTACAAAAGTATGTACAACATTTTCTCCTTGGAAATCGTATTTTCTCCACATAAAACTGTGATTATAAACAATGTTTTCCGAATACTGCGGGTAGAAAGAAAAGAAAATGTCACTAGGTTTCAGAGTCCATGTCGCTGTCTCCTCCTATTGATCTGAACTCTTCGCTCTCCTCGTCTTCACTGAGCTGGACCTTGGATAGCACAGCTGGGGCTCTCCTCCGTGCTTCATCTTCTTCATCTTCCTCCTCCTCTTCGCTGATGCCGTATTCTTCTCCGTTTCCCAGGCTGGAGGGCTGCAACTGACTCCGGATCTCTGGCTCCTCATAGCTGCCGTAACTGAGACGGAAGAGAGGGGAGTCAAACAAGAGGTGTTTTAAGTAATAATCTTAAGATCTTCATAAAATCAAACCCTGTTTTCAAAACTATTCATATACAGTATGTCATTATTAAGCAATAGAGATTCGATTATTAATGTAATAATCACATCTCTGTATTAGTTTTATTGTTATAGTAGCTAAGAAAATAAATCAATTGCTTTTTGTCAAAGAAGAAAAATTCCTAAAAGAGTGACTTAAACAAATTGCTTGTAAACATAATGGCGCATTTCCACTACAGCGCGGAGCGCGGTTTAAGCTTGCCGTGCCGTGCCCGTTTTTGGTTGCGTTTCCACTAGGCGTAGTTCCGGCTAGCGGGTACTTTTTCACAGTTTTCTGGCTCTCCAAAATCGAGGTTCTTCCCGGGCCAACAACCGGGCTGAGTATGCTAAAGTGAGAGAATTGCTGGCAACTACAACAAAATGAACATATTTTACCGTGATTTAATTGTAATACACGTTTCAAAATGATGCTGAAGTAACAACATACTGATACCGGTTAGTAAAAACCATGAATTAATGCTTTGACAAGTCTGCAGACAAGACGGCAGGCAAAACACCATTTAAAATGTGGGGGGTGAGGAGCTCGACGTGAACTGTCAACAGGAGGGTGGGGGGAGCCTCGCTGCGGTGTGTGGACCTGTCAGAGCAACTTACATGAACAAATTTAAATAGTTGGTTTAAACGGCGTAATAATAAGGACGATCGTCCGTTCTGTGATTCTCCAGAACACACAGATGGCCAGTCCGCCCCTGTGTAGCATGTTATTTTGTTGAGAGATGAGCAGATCGCCACTGGGCTTTCAACTAAAGACACAGCCACGCAAAAACTGCGGCATTTGTAAAGCTCCTTATGGGTAGCCTACTGCAAGTGCTTTCCTCTGTGGTGAAACGATCAGCACTGCACTACGGAGGAAAGCGGCAGAAAGTCGCCTGGAGTTAAATAGAGCGGGGCTGCGTTGCGTGCATGGCTTCCTTCTGCAGGTAACGGGGAGACGCGCTCTGGCGGCGGTCTCCCCGTATCGGATCCGAAAATAAAATAAAAATATTTTGCACACTTATTCCACTTATTCCTAGTGTGCCACTGGTTACGGTGCTGCGTGCCAATGGTGGCACGCGTGCCAGGGGTTGCCGACCCCTGCTATAGTTACTACCCCAGTTCCTAAACTGTAATGGAAACGCAGCATAAAGTGAGCCTGGCCTACCAAGGTCTAACTATACCGTACTAAGCCGTGCGAGGCCCTCCAGTGGAAATGCGCCATTATAAGCCTCTTCGTTCCTCAGTACAGTTGCAGAGAATGATCGGCTTCTGGGCCAGTTGTACCTGACGTTGCTGTCTTCCATGTGAGGAACATCAGGCCCGTCCCCTTCATATGACATCATGCTCTCGTCCTGCTCCATAGTGGCTCGGGCCGTCTCCTGAGTTCTCCGTGGAGGAGTGGGTCGCACGTACAACTCTCGGTCAGAGTCACTGCCACTCTCCGACAGCTGTATGGCTGGAGGGGAAACACAAGGCATCAGGACAAATGACACGCAACTCAAAACAACATGAGAGGCTACACATGGTTTTCACAAAGGATTCATTATTATTATTATTATGCCATTAAAGGTCCCCTATTATGCAAAATGCACTTTTTGATGTCTTATATTTTCCTAGGCCCATTCCTTTGACCCAGTTTATTTCAGGGCTGAAATAGAGGGGTATGAGGCAGGGCTAGAATGGGTGATCTGTTTGGTATTTTGAGCAACACACTTCATAGACATGTTTTTTATATATCTGAGACCTATAATATATTCGTAAATAATATAATAGGAGACCTTTAAGTGTAAATGTGCAGCACAATACTGCTGTCATGAGGATTTTTCTATTTCTAAATAACTTTTGTTTTAGTACAGCTGTGACTTCCTGCTGCCTCCCCAGGACTTACAGGAGAAGGGGTTGTCGCCCTCCTCTTCGCTGGCGTCGTCCTCTCCGTCAGACATGAGCAGGTCCTGGTACAGGACGCTGGCCTGTGCCGGGCGGTTAGATAGTCCGTCGTCTTCCTCCTCCTCCTCCTCTTCTTCATGGTCGAGCATCTGTCTGCGAGGGGGCAGCAACATGTCCTCTTCGTCATCGTCGTCCTCGAGATCTCCGTCTGCGTCCTCGGCCTCAAAAGACAGGGCAGACAAATATGTTATAAACACTTAACCAAGAAGAAAGCAAGCTGAAGCGTTAGTAAATGTACAAAAATACAATTACAAATCAAGAGAATAAATCATTAAAATAGTATGATTAAATAGCACAAAGAGAATGTTTGAAAAGTGCCAGTCTGACAAAGAAAGAGATGAAAGTGTACAAAGAAATAGATTTGTACAATTCCCAAAGCGTGAAAATATTAACCCCATTTCACCTCAACCAGGCCATCCAACTGCAAATATTAGAAATTGAAGAATAGTTTGTTTGTTCTTGAATTTAGCTGGATTCGAATATTAGGCCTCAGAAAAGGCTTGAACCGAATTTGAAGTGATTTAGTAACTCGCATGAATATGTGAGCGTACTTGGTGGCAAATGTTTTTTTGTGCCTGAATGTACCGGTGACCTCAAATCTACATAATCTGTCAATAAATCCGTCTTTCTTACAGGAGCAGGAGTTTTGGGATTGCCATCATCTTCCTCCTCAAAGCCTTCAATGTCCACAACTGACTCTTCCTCCCCGGGTCTCCTGCCCTGCGGGGCAGTACGGTAAAAGTCTAATGAGATCTCTTGTCAAAAGACAGAGATGGTCTTATAACTACACTGATTCTAGTCTGTTATGTTGTCTGTAATGTTGTGTTGGTTCAAAGATTGCCGGTGATCAAGCCGTTTGCTCTGAGGATAGTTTGAGGAGAGGTGGCATGTGGTTGCGAGCCGTTTTTCTGTCTCTCTCCATACCTGCCCCCCTCTCTTCTCTGGAGCAACCACTAGCGGTCCCTCAGAGAACAGGCTGCTGTTGTCTCTGGGCAGACTCCCTGACGCCCCGCTGTCAAACAGATCAGCAGGCTGGCCGACACCACACACAGCGACACACACAAAGGGAGAGGCAGGGCGAGACAGCAGGAGAAAAACAGGGTGGGAGAAAGGAGAAACTACAGTAAGGAAACTAGAGTGAAACATTCTGGAAAGGAGGGTTAGTGCAGAGACTAAGGAAGAAATAAAATGGTTGGAATCACTACAAGGAGTGGAAAGGAGACTAGTGCCCAAAGAAAAGTATAGACTACCAGAAGTGGCACGTTATAAATAGCTGAAAGGCTAGAGTCTATGGTCAAAGAAGGAAGATACCCAAGAATCCACCAATCACTGAGCTGCTCTCCTACCTGCGGTGTGTACGGCCCGGGCGTCATCGGGTCCAGACACTCCAGGTCTGCTGCATCCAGAGCCGCCTCTTTAGCCGTAGAGATGTCTTTCTCCAGCTGCGTCAGGTGCTCATCGTACTGAGGGAACAATGTCGGTATTACAGCAATGATTTATGTTTTTACTCCTGTCTTAAATCATAAAAAAGTTGTGGTCTCGAATACACAGAAAAACCACCTCTGTACACGATTCATCATTTCATTTGAATGGCCAGATTCCATATTAATTCATGTAAATCCACAGGTAAGAAATCAAGCTTTATATTGCCATTAGCAATGAGTTTAAACAAGATGTGAATTCAACGCAACACTCTGTGAAACAAGAAACAATTAAAACACTAACAGCTTCACTCTGTTACACACACGTGTTCTTTTATTGTGTTCCCTAGTGCACATTTTGTGTGCTTGCAAGATATATTTGGAGAGATCAACACATCTGTAGGAATCTAATATTAGATGCACAGTATGATTTATTGTTTAGCTTCTTTGTTATATAATCTACACTATGTCAATATTATATATATATTTGTAACTATTATATAAAAAATAGGGGTTGTAAATATCTGGAGGGGTAACTACTCATTAGATGGAGAAGGTTCTTTATAAATGTTAGATTGTTAGCATCATTGCTTTACAGCTGTTCTGGTCATCTGGTAAAGCCCAGCCAAATGTGAATTACTGCATGAATAACTCATTAACATGCCACTTCCTCCTTCCATGACTAAAAGACTCAACGTACCTCTGCCAAGGTTTGCTTGCACACACTGACAATATCCAGAGCCGTCCTAGTGTAAGGACTCTCTGCGCCTGTGAAAGAAACAAAGAGAGGAAATGGAGCTTAAAACAACATCTTTACCTCAAATATGGGACTGTGATAATCACGGTGATGTTAACTCAATTACCATTGTACTTGATACTGTTGGCGTGGATGAGACTGACGTCAAAAAGGAACACATCCCGGTTCTGGTATTTGTGTTTGGAAATGTTCTGTTGAAGCAGGAAACACAAATAAATAAAGAGGCACAGTTTCTGCATTGCTGATTTTAAAAACATTCAATGACTTGTTATTTTTGAAGATGACACCTTGTGTGACTCTTACCTTGCGGACGTTCTCCAGATCCATGGGGCATACGATGACTTTGTAATAATCGGGGACAAACTTCTTGTTGACAGGGTGGTGGAACGGCCATGACTGTAGTGAAGGGAGCAGTTCAGACATGAGGTCATTAACTCATTCTGCATGAGAACGGATTAAGATAAAATAATAAAAAAGGTTAAGGAGGGATGACTCACATCGGGAACAACCATCATCTTCTGGGTCACGATGTTGTCCAGGATGAAGGAGAAGGCCACCTGATCGTCATCATCCAGCAACGGGTTGATGGCTTTCTCCAGCCTCACCAGCCTGTCCTCCTTCTGCACACACACAAACACACACATTGGGTTTTATGGTTAATGTGAACATTGACAAAAAAGCGCAGCAAGACAAAACATTAACATTAAAGGTCTCCTATTATGCTATTTTTTAGGCATATATTATGGGTCTCAGATATATAAAAATATATTAAAAACATGTCTATGATGTGTTTTGCTCAAAATACCAAACAGATTCTACGAGATACTCAGCTAAATGCTGCCGTGATTAAACGCCATCATGTTCCAAACCACATCAAGGATTATTTCTGAAACAGTATGGAGCTCAAATGCTTTTTCTCTTGCGGGTTTACCACAAGGTGAGTTCCTTTTTTTATTTCCTGCTTTTTTACACATGCTCTCTCCAGTACAGGTTAGCTCTGAGTGTTAGCGATGCTTGCTAATGTAAACAAAGACCATATTACGTCCAAAACAGTCGGGCATTGATTCTGATAGAAAAGTTTCTGATAGTGCCATGGGTCCGCATTTCCGATAATACGTCATATCGGACGCAAATCTGGATCAGCTCTGTTGCACCCCCGTTTTTAGAGAGTTGGTTACGGAGGAAAAGAGAGAGGGTTTTATTTTCTTACACTTGGTGAGTTCCCTGACACACCTGGGACACATATTTATGTATAAAAGACATCAAAAAGTGCATTTTGCATGATAGGTCCCCTTTAACACTCACCTCTTTCAGCTTAGCATCACACAGGTCCAGCATGGACTGGGCCACCTGCGTTATGGGATGTTTTGCGCCTGGGGGAACAAAAACAGAAACCTGCTTTTAAACTTTGATGCAAGTTTAAATTGAAAGTCAAAAAAGAGTCAAACTTGTGTGTGTTAAGAAGAGGTGGTTAAACACTCTACCGTTGTAGGTGGCGCTGTTTTTGACGACAACTTCCACGGCTTCACGGAACTCGTCCCTCGACGGGTAGAGTCTCTTGCGCACATTCTCCCTCAGCGTCTGCAGGTCCATGGGCCGCGTGATGATCTTATAGTAGTCCTTCACAACCTTGGCATTCACTGGTGTGTGGAACGGATACGTCTGCAAGGGAGAGAAAGAAGAAGTCAAGAGGAGAAAGGCCTTTATTCAAAAATAATATTTTGTTTATAATTTGTGGGATATGCAAATGTTTTTCTGTTTTTCAGGTTTTAGGAGCATTTTCGGGATATATGACGTGTTCGCAATATGCTTCTATGTTGGGGTTCTGTTTACCATCCATAATACTGTGTTGTATACAAACCAATTAGAGGTGCATACCCAAAATACATGCCCACATTTCTGGTCAAATGGACACGCACAGCTAATTTGAAATATTATGGATGATTTTGATTGAATGAATAAAACAAAGCGGCTGTGTTTGCACACTCAAACAAGTCTGCCACTGTCAGAAAAAAGTCTTAACATGACAATAGCATGTAAGTGGGAATATGAGTGGAATATCATTAGCCATAAAAACACCGGACCCATTTCGGAATGGAGGTGAAAGGATGTAATTGAGGATGTAATCTTAGTCAATGACATTTTGTCGAGGAGAATGCCTGCAGATCTTACATTAGGGTGGTCCCGCATGTCATTGATGACGCTCTCCAGCACAGAAGACAAGGTCACCATGGGGTCAGTGCGTCTGCGGTGGATGGCCTTGTGTGGTTTCTGTGAATGTAATGAAACAAAAACAGTGTAAAGTGTAAACTTTAGTAACTCCCAGATTAAAATGTGTTAGAAGAAGCTGTGAAACATAGCTTACATTAAGGTAGTCGCAGTGCACCGCGTTGCCTACGCGTCTCTTCTTCTTTTGGGGGAGCTGCTGTTTGGGGAACTTGAGCACTAAAGACTTTCTGCGCACCTCATCAGCACTGCAGGAGAAAATAAAAAGATGAGGAACAACAGGGGATACAGGTGACACAACATTTATAAACACTATATACAGGGTTCATACACTTTTTCACGAATGATTTTCAATGACTTCTCCATGACCTTTACCTAATTTTCCATGACCAAAAAAATTACTCTTTCTCAGCGGTACCACATGGAACAGGAAAATAAGGTCTGCATATGAAACATGTTATGCCTATCTAAAACAAATCAAATAGGCTTACTAGCTTCTACACGCTAAAGCAACTAAAATCTCTCACCAGCAAAATACCTCGTCAGTTAAATGCCATTTTATGTTCCATTACTATACGATACAGTAATTACTATTTCGGCGATTAGATAAAATATAAATTATATTTGATGCAACTTTAGTTACATTTCCATAACTTTTCCAGGGCCTGGAATTAGCATTTTGAATTTCCATGACTTTTCCAGGTTTTTAATGACCGTAAGAATTTAGAAAAATGCTGCAGTAATTGATTAATTGATTAATTTAATTAAACTGGAAGAATTTCACAATTATTTTCAATGGTAAGAGAGGAGGAAGGAGGCGAATCCCTTACCTCTCGATGAGCTGTTTGCCCAGCACGATCTTGGTGCCCTCCACCTTGATCAGTTCCTCGTTGTCGTTGTGGATGACGGTCTTCTCCAGCTCCTCCTCCTGCTCCTCTGTCATGGCAACAGGGTTGGAAGGTGGCGCGTTGGTCTGATAGTAGAGCGGGCAGAACTTGTTGGTCCTCATGTGTCCGATGGCTCCACATGCTCCACACTTTAACTGGGGAAAAGAGGAATAACATTACAGATAACCTGACTGTGCTGTGTGATAATAATACAGAGAGAGCAGTACTACACATGTACATTACACCAATGCAAGCCTGGCGAGGAAAAGCAAAGTGACAGAGGAGAGTAGCAATGATCCGTTTACTTACTTTGACCTTGAGGTCTGGCCTCTCTTTGAGTTTCTTGGCCTTCTTCTCTGGAGGTCCCTTAATCTTGTCCTTCTCCTGGTTTCTCTTCAGCCTCCTCAGCTGCTCCTGAATACGCCGCCTCTCCTTCCTCATCTCTTCTCTGTGCTGTTCATCGAAGACGGCAAACTTCTTTCTGCAACAACAAAGACACACAATGACAGCTGTTTTAAATTCACTGGTACAATCGGGATGAGGCATGTGTAATCTACAATGTAAGGCTTTATTTTTATGTATACTTTTTTTGAACATCAATGGTTTTTTACTCTTCCTCCGTACACTCGTTTATTTACTGTTATAAACTTTCCAAAAAAGACAAAACCCGAAGTAAAAAAAGGCAAAGATGAGCTTGATATCCTAAATTATTTTGAATCGTGACTAACCTAAAATAAGGAAATTGTATGTAGTGGGGAGCAAACAACAACTAATTGCATAATATAAAACTTCATACTTTTTAACAAAATCAAAGCACCAATTGAAACAGATACTCACATGAAGTCCTCGTCCTTGGTGGTTCTGATCCTGGTGTAGGCGTCGATGACGGAGGCCTTGCGCACCGTCTCGCAGCGGACATAATCCTTGCCGTCCTCATCCCTGAAGGTGCGGTAGATCTTGAGTCTCCGCCCTGTGGCCGCGGAGTTCAGGCTGGTGACGGAGGAGGTGTCGTCGTCCTTGTGGGAGCTGGTGGATAAGGAGCTGGCTGCAGAGTGAAGGAAAGGGACGATTACAGTAAGAGACAAACTGTTTTGAACCCAACACAGCTAATAGAGAT
The DNA here is from genome assembly GCF_902827165.1 of Trematomus bernacchii. Taxonomy (NCBI): domain Eukaryota; kingdom Metazoa; phylum Chordata; class Actinopteri; order Perciformes; family Nototheniidae; genus Trematomus; species Trematomus bernacchii. The sequence goes on from NW_022987513.1 coordinate 7,968,317, forward strand.
GTCCTCGGTGCACCGTGTGACTTTTAGGAACAGAGACTCACACAAGCCTTTGCGTCGCTCCTTGCGTCCCTTGTGATCACGATCGCTCTCCTCCCCCATCAGCATCCTCTGCAGCTCCTTCCTCTCCTGCTCCTCCCTCTCGCGGGAAAGCTGGGAGCTGGTCTTCTTGTTCTGCAGCATGTTCTCGATGTTCTTCCCCATCTCCTCGAAGTCACTGTCCTCTGCTGAGCTGCTGTCTGTGTCTGTAGAGAGCACCTCCCCCGACTCCAACACCCTGTGGTGGATGTGCAACAGGAAAAAGGACGTAAGGTGTGCTCAGACAGAATCCAGAATAATACATACAAAATAAGATTCTAAATTAGAGTGTCACTTGTTCTGCAGGTCAAAGATCCTCTGGCACTCTTCCTTGTAGCGCTCCTGGTGTTCCGCAACGGAGAAACGAGAGCCTCTGGCGAACTTGCTCATTGGCCCCTCGCCTGAACGCGCCTGCTCTGTGGACATCGTCCTCACCACGTCAATCACCTCCCAGCGGGAGAGCTTCTTGATCTAAATCACACAAAGGAAACAAAAGTTTAAAAAGACAGGTTGGTAAGAATAAAAAAAGAGTTTAAAATAAAGTTAATATGTAATTTCAGTGCACACCATTCAACAGAGAGCAATTTCAGAACACTTTCATGAACATAAATGGCTTTCTTTTCAAAGTGGTTACAGTTGTTGAAAATCTGAGGTAGCTTGATCGAGAAGTAGACAGCAGATTTGCTTTGTTCTGACTGAGATTGAAATCACTAGGCTGTCCCACTTCAGCTTTAGGTCTTACCTCTTCCTCTGGAACTCCAAACTTGCGCAGCAGCTGCTTGGCGTTCTTCAGCGAGAGTCTCCTCAAATCAGCGTCTGTCCCCGTCACTGTCTTTTTGGCAGGCGTCGGCTCTTTGTCGTCCTGAAAAACCAAACTAGGTCAAAGTTTTTCTTTATATTTACACAAGGCAGAATATTGGGTTAGCACAATTTAGCTTTAAGCAGTCTGACCTTCTGTTGAGTGGGCTTGTTGGGCACTTTGACGTAGGAGAAGCCCTCTCCACAGCCTGTAGGATCGGCCACGCCCGACACCTCCAGCAGGCATTTCCCCTTCATGGCCGAAATGAAGGCTCTCGTTGTGTTCCAAGGAGCTGTGCGCACCTAAGATGTGTCACACAGGATCAGCACTGTGTAAATCTGAAATGTTTTTTCGTATTTCAAATGACAAAGACACAACTTAATTAAGAAGGAACACATACCTCATCATCAATCTTCATCTGAAAGTCCTCTTCGTTCTCCTCGTCTGGAGCAAAGAAGGATTTCTCACCATATCCAGCATCCTGATGGGGTAAAATAAGTTATAGTAAACCGTGCCCAGACACTCCATCTGTGTTTACCGTTCTGAGAGGCGGATACTGTTACCTTGAGTCTCTGCTCTGCCACCAGCATGCTGTAGTAAGCGCAGCACTGCTCTGGAGACACCATGGCCCTGATCTCCTCCTCTGTGGGCAGTCTGAAGTCCGGCTTCAGCACCCACCAGTTAGAGTCCATCCCTGGCGTGGCGACAAGATACCGTTAGGGGTTTTCTCATATCTACAACCTTAACTTTTGAACACATAATGTAGTATTAGTACGGGGTCAATAGAAGGTCATATAAATTGTACCCGTGCATCACCACATCATTGTACACATTGAATCTGAACAAATTATACTTTTTAATCTGTGAGTAGTGCATGACATTTTGTAGTAAAAAAAAGAGATTTGTACAAAATATTTCCAATGTGTGAGCGCATGAAAAATATTTTGCAAAGGTTTGCTGTTATTCATTGGAATGTACCTGTGTAAATCTTTTTTTTGTTTCCATCAGATGTACAGAATATCATGCAAAGCTACACAGCTCCTTGTGAATTAAAAAGATGTAATCAATATGTTCAGACATTTTTTACATATATAAATTAATTTGATCGAAATATTTGAAAGCATTCACACGTTTGAATGTATTCATACAAAAACCTTTTCATATATTCAGATATGGTTATACAGAGATAAATTATTTGACCCTTTAATGACTCCATATATTAAAGGCAACAAACAAGTCCAGGAACAAGTATGTAAGACTTATGAAATTAAAAGCATTACACGAAACCATAACTTGCTTATTTAAAGACTTGGCATGTTTTACCATGTGACCTCATACTGTCCTTATACTAAATCTTACCTTTCGTGTAATATCCATAGTAGTTGTAACAAGCTCTTTCCCTGCTTAGATCCCTGTCTGTCAATTCAAGGCACACACTGCTGAGTTCAACTTCATAACCTCAATACTGCCCTGACATAGCACAACTGGATTAGGTTAGTCCAACACAGGATAATGATCACTGAATGGTGGGCGGACGGGGTTAATGCTGAGCGTGGTCTACCTGTACGTTTGAAGTCAGCACAGAGCTTCAGCCGCTTCCTGATGCTGCTTTCTGAGTGTGAGGGAAACGCTTTCTTTATATCCTCCATGCGGATTCTCCGGGGCCGGTCCTTGCTCTTCCAGAACAGGCGGTAAATAAACACCTGCAGAGTGTGGACATGTGACAGGTGAACATTTTGAGAAATCAGCAGCGCAAGTATCTAGGAGAGTTCAGGCAATCAAACGCACCTGTAGGAAGTCTCTGATGTGAGTGTTTGCTCGCTTTGAGTTGGGCCCTTGAACCTCAAACAAGGGGCACTGCTGACCAACAACAAATATGTCAACAATCTCTCTAATGTAGTAGCCGTGTCGAGTTCTCAGAACCAAGAAGTCGGTCTCGGGCATCTTGTGCAGGTAGATAGGAGCACGGAAGAGGTTGTTCTCAAAAGCCTGAAAGAAACAGAGATGTACCATCACACTGTTTGCCATTATAACAGATCAGGCTCTGCATATATTTGACTCTAATCTGAAAACGGAATCGTTGACTGTGACGGTGCTGACCGGCAGGAGCTGTCCAGGATGGAGGGAACCCAGGAAAGGGGATGTGTGGCAGTACACGGTCTCTCCATATTTACAGTCGGGGGCTCCAGGATCCTTTCCAGGTTTCTGAAGAGTACAAATAACAACGCCATAAAAAAGATTGTTCAATGTTAAACATGATTTTCATTTGAATAGTTTTGAACATGTGGAATATCTTCAATTAAAAGATTGAGTTGGGTAAGAAATGTATATTTTCAAAAGATTGCATTTTTTTGGTGTTTTATTCCACCTGTATTTAAATATGTAGTTTGCAATTGTCATTTAAATTAATTAAACTAACACCATAATAACATAGAAAACTATTTTGCAAATGGAAAAAATTGACAATCAAAATGTTGACAATTTTAAACAAGTTGGCAAGTCTTGGCTGAAAAAAAGTCGCAACGTCACGAGGCGAAAAACTAAAAGTAGACTCACCCTCTTGTAGTAGTTTTTGATCTTAGTGGCCAAGCCGACTTGCATGATGAGAGGAGGGTACTCTTCACTGTACTCTGCCAGGATCAGATCTCCATCTTTACCCGTCAGGTCCTGCGGGGTTCGCATGAAGAACATGTCTCCTCCTCCTGCTGCCTGTCGCTCCTGCTCTCGCATCTATACAAAACAAATATATTTTACACACACACTTGGTTAATGAACAAAAGCACAAAAAGGTTATTTGAATGCTCTGAATACAAAGTGCTAGTTTTGCCTCACCTTGGCCTTCTTCTTAATGTGTTTGAGCAGCGGCTGCACAGCGTGAGGACCCGGCTGAGCCACAGATCCGAACGAGTATTTCTTCAGAGTCGGTCGATGGAACTGCCGCAGCTTCATGGGCCCCATGTGAGTGGGGAAGAAGGGCTGCCTCAGCTCCAGGGCCGAGATGGAGTGCTGTTTGACACACAAAACTCACTCAAATTATAAAGACATCGACACTTCATATTACAACAATTTAAAGCATTCCCATTTTGATCATGCCCTGTTGGCTCTATCTTTATTTCTGTGGGCTCCACTGACCTGAATGATGTTGCCACCGAACGTCCCCCTCAGGCCCTGCTGTTTGGGATAGTAGAACTCATCATTGGAGAGGTTCCAGGGGTCCTTCACTTCAGGCTGGGACATGTTCTGAGTGGAGAGAAACCATATTTCCCAATGAAAGTAATGTTGATGTTTTTATAGAAATGTTATAGTTGCTTCTCACACTTGATGGTGCTAAACAACATGTGAATCCTCAGGGGCAAGTGTCATGTCTACAGCTGTACCAAATATTTTTAAGATAAAAACATAAAATGACATCCAACTTTTTCAATAATTTCCAACTTTTGGACTACTGCGTTCTTGGAAATGTTTGGACGACAAAAGTTGGAAACAATCCTACAACCACGACTGGAATCCAATTGTACAAATAGTCTATGATTGATAGAGGGTAGGAACTATCAAATAAAGTCTTAATTCTGTCAATTTATTTGTATCTAGTTTGCATTTTCTGATACAAATGACATATCTTCACTAAAGCAGCGGAACTTGTGATCTGCCATCTCATAAAATCCAACATGTTCCTTCCTCTGGCCTGAGGAGGCAGCTTACCTGCTGTGGCTCATCTTTGATCACCCCTGTCTTCCCCAGCAGGATGCGGCTCTTTTTGATTGCCGTCTCCTTCTTATTTTCTTTTGACGGGGAGTGGGAAGTCATCTCCTCTTTTTCATTTGGCATTTCTACAGGGGACAGCAGTTTGTCAACATAACATTTTAGTTGAAGTTGGCAGAGTAGTTGTCAAATTATACAGATCCCTGTAGTCTTTGCATATAATGGCGTACAGGATTTGCACATTTACTTAGAAACTAATATAAGATGTTTTGTTTATTTAGAAGATATCAATTACACAGTCACATAAACATTTAGACAAGTATTCATATAAGTTATATTTGTCTTTGTTATTGTGATTATTCAGCTTTCAAAAACAAACTGCGGAAAGGTCCTTCTGAACATCTATGCCCAATTTCAATGAATGTCAAATTTGGAAATATCATAACAAGGCCATATGTAGCCCAACAATATGTGAATCCTGAATATACCTAGGATGATATTCTCGTCATTGGGGTCCAGTGTAAGAACAGGTGGCATGAGCAGGTGATCCATCTCCTGGTCGTCCCAGATAATGTTCTCTTCCCAGTGTCCATACACCAACTCCTCGCTGTCAATGGGGAAAATGGAGAACCAGGGAGAGCCTTCTTCATGAGAGGCTGAAGGCAGAACAAAAAACAAATAAGGGCAAATGAGATGTTAGCCTGTGATACAAAGGTCTGTTGAATATATGATGTGTACTTGGACCTAAACACGAACTCACTATGATGGTCATGGCTGTTTTTCTCCCGCTTCGAGCCAGTGATTGAAGGCATTTTTGGCATGGGGGGAGGCGTGGGTGGCACCAACAGGGAATTACTTCTCGTCAGACCTGTAAGATTAAATCGATAATAATACATGTATTTACATTATAATATTACAGTGTGTCCCTGCTTGTGCCTCTGGGTTTTGTTTGGGTGACACACAAAAATAATATCGCAAGATGAACCTTTGTATTTCTTGTTGATTTCTTACCCTGCTGTGCGTTGTACGCGTTGGCGTTGCGGGTCATGCTTGAGGGCAGCCATCCTGCCAGGCTAGCTCTCTGAGTCTTTGTGCCCTTGTGTTTTACATCCTCCCCATTCCAGATAATATCTTCCTCCCATTTCAGTTGAGTAACCATCAGGAAGAGCTCATTCTCAAGGTCTGAAACGTCCTTATCTCCTCCATTATTTTCATTATTGTCGTCCTCTTCTCGCCTCAGAATCTAGAGATATATGATACACAATATAAGTAACACAATCACCATATTATCTTGTTAGGGCTACAGATATTCACGTCTGCTTACCTTATGTGAAGTCTCTTGTGTTTTTTTAAGCGTGTCGTGCTCCTGATGCTCACTGCTCTGCTCTTCTTTGAGCCTGAAGCCGTAGTTGAAGTAGCTTCCATCCTCAGGGACACCAAGCATGTCGTACCAGAGCTGGGCCGGACCGTATCTCCACTCTGCTACTTTAGGTCTAGCCTCTGTCTCCTTGTCCCCGTCACCACAAGTCTGGGAAAACTTGGATTCTACCGGAGCCATCATGGTTATCTGGACGGAAAAGAAAAGCATGTAAAGTGTAGGATACGATGGCTTATGCCAGAGTACTACCAGATGCATTTAGAGTCTATGGGATACCCACAGTTTAGGGAAAGTTAGATTTAAGAATATTTAAGACTTTTTGTATTGCTACTTGAATTGAATGCAAGACCTACTTCACAGTAAGCCATTTAAAATTAAAACAACAAATGGATTGAGTTAGGAACTTTTTCCAAGTTAGTTGTAACACAAACCAATAGTGCTTCTGCTCTGAGCATCCCGATCACAAACATGTAACTAAAGGTTTAATTGTTACGGTCGTCGTTACATTAATGCAAAAGGCATTGGGTATATTTAAATGTAAATTTCTTTTTTTTATCTTACAAATTATTGAGATTTTAAAATGCAATGTCAGTAAGAGAAAAAATAAGCAATTAATTAGATCCTATTTCATGTTTTAAAAATGTTAGGACAATATTCAAGATGATTAAAGACATTTTGATTAAGCTCTTATTTTTAGATTAATAAAATCAATGCTATTTTTAATGATTTGTGGGAACTATTCTACAATAGCCTGTAACATTTGAAAATGTACCTCATCGTCAGAGAGACACTGCTCTGGTGGTGGAGGCAGCGCATACTCGTAAATCCATCCAGACTTTTTATCGGGGCTTGTCTCTGTGGGCTCTCCTTCTGGCGGAGGCGTCCCAGGCTGAGGGTCTCGGTGCTTCCGCTTCTTCTTCCTGCGAGCACTCCTCCAAACGGACGGCATGTTCTTTCCAGGACCAAAGAGCCGTAAGAACCTAAGCACCTGGTGTAACATCCGGGAGACAGATGGCGTCAGTGGACTCCTTGATTTAAAAACGATAATATGAATGTGTAATGATAAAACTCAGTTCAGGACAGTCCCTTACCCTTCCAGGCCTGAACTCTGGGAAGAGCTCTGTGACCCCTGGCAGTGCTTTGGCAGCATCTTTCTGCATGATGCCAGCGAGGGGGAGGGTGAGACTATCTGGGGGGCCTCCAGCCCCTGAGCCCTGGCAGGGACGGTCAGTTTCTGACTCAGAGTCTGAAGAGCTGCTGAAGTCGACCTTATCGACGTTAGAGGATGGCGCGATGATGGAGGGCAGGATGATGCCATCACCCTCTTCCCCAACTAGGAAGAGACGACGTTGGATATTTGTGATCTTAAGTACTAAAACCTAATCTGAATGTATTGAGTTTACAATATGATCCGTGTATACACTCAATAGTTGCAGCTCTGTAGAAGAGGACATTATTTTGACGTAAACATGCCCTTACCAGTTGGGCTCTGAGAGGCGGGTTCCTCTTTCTTTGCAGCGGTAGGAACAATTGGTGGTGGCGGAGGAGGCATAAGCTTAGAATCAATATCCTCGCAGTCGGCATCGTAGTCTTCCTCATCATCTAAGATTAAAAATGTTTTGAAAATGTTAACAATCCAACAGTTTAACAGTATTTTGTCATCCGTGGTAGTGATGATGAAAATTGTGGTAAAAAGCAATATGGTAGGAAAACATTTTAGAACCAAAGGTGTTGGTTTGACTTTGCAAAATGTTGTGGAAAATGTGTTTTAATATAGATAAATAGTGGCATTTTTAAAGATGATATCAGTTTTTCAACAATCAACCACAAATGTGAGTCTTAAGGGCTGTGTGTGGATCACCTGTTTGCATGCTGGGCTGCAGAGACCCCATGGCCTGACGGTATTTATTTGTCTCATCCTCCGCAACTTCACTGATGTCAGAATAATCCACAGCATCGTCTGTGCTTTTCACCCAACCTTAATGAGGAGAATAATATGAATGTCAATACATCCTGTTACTCAATAAATGAATGCAAGATTCATTTTTTTATATTTAAACAGACCATCTGCGTCCACATTTGTAGAATCTCTGCTGTCGTCTTGATCATCCTCCTCATTTGCAGTGATCTCTGTAATGAGTGAGCTCAGACCAAGAGAACCCAAACCAGCTAAATGCTTTTTGGACTCCTGGGTGAAAATAAACAACAGAAACAGATCAGAAAGATGCAACAAGCTGTGATACAGTAAACAGTAAGCTGTTTAAATATATTAATAATATACATCAATTCCATCGTGAACCTAATCTTTGTTTAATTGCTACGCATGATGATACTACCTAAAATGTAATGTTAAATGTTGCATTGGTAATATTAAAACACCCACATCGTCCAGCACACTGTCATCCTCTAGCTGCCCATCTTCGTTGATGTTTCCAAAGAGGAAGCCAGTTATAGAGAAAGGGCGATCTTGGTCCTCATCGCTGTCTGAATCAGACATACTAAACGGAAACATTTTCAGTTTAGTGACAGGCATCTCAGTGATTGGTGAATTATCCTGAGCAATACATTCATACTGAAATCCATCAGGATGCATGTTTATCATTCATAGACTGTATATATAGAATGAAATAACTTGGAATAATAATTCCTACTTGGCGTTGCTAAATACTAATACATACATGTTTAGCATTTATGTTCCAAGAAAACGTTTAAACAATGTTGACAAATATTTGTAAACTAATATTAGGTGATGTTGTTGCACATGTTGTGGTGTGCCAATCACGCAATTGTATTAATGCTAGTGAGAGGATCACAATATGGACAATAAACAAATAAACTGCTCAAATGAACTAACAGATTTTAGGCAAACTCCATATCATCTGTATTGCAATGGTCTAAGCGTTATAGCGTTAGCTAGGTGCGTTTGTTAACATAAGTTGTGTAAGTAACGATTCATATAATGTACTATGATAAAAACTAAATATCATAAATGTATAAGATGTACTTACCTTTCGTAACCAAGCTTCAGGTTTAGTACGCTTGTGTTTCAGCCAGCTTGCTGTAGCTGTTGAATGCTAGCAGCTAACCTGCTAAACACAGTTCAGGCAGCGTATTACGTTAGCTATCTTAGCTAACGCTCGCTAGACAAAATAACTTGTAATACGTTAACTCAAATGTATGTAAACACATTTGCTTCCTTTGGCTGTAACAGCAATGTGAGGTCAAAATAAAATGTACAAAAAATGCATTTTATGCAGTTTTTACACAGCCATGTTCGGTACAAACTTCTGTTTTTATTTATGAACCGGGCACTGTAGTGTACTGCAGCTAAGCTAACTAGCTAACGGAAAGTCACTAACCGGATGGGAAGATTGAGGCGTTCAGGTACTCACTGTAACGTGGTAAAATGCCAAGTATGTCAAGTGAATAGTCGTTTTTCAGAAAGTGATTTTTTTTAATCTGAACGTAAATATAAATAACAGAGCACCAATTACTTTAAATAAACATTACAGTATGCTGCATGCAAAAACGTTAAAGACCTATTTTCCCACTATTATTGACACCGGTGGAAGCCGCAGTCCTTTCTTCGGTTTGTGGCTTACTAACGTTTAATGTCCAATAAATGATTAACTTCCATACATTGTTCATATGACTATAACACAATATGTCGCTTTTGCTGGACTCTTCTCGCCTCATGTATGTTTGCCAGGGCAGAGGGTTTCTTTTTATGGGGCCAGGAGAGTGTCGCCGTTTGATTAATTTGATGTAGTAGGACATGATTTCGATGTTTTTCCTGTTTTAAGAACTTCATCAGATCTTTTTGTTTATACTATAACTGATCTGTGCAAATGGTATCCAAATTAAAACAAACTTTTGTTAAATTAACAATCACTTAACAATGGATAACAGGTTAAGCTGATACTTTATTTATCATACATAGACCTTTAACAAATGAAATGATACATTATTTCTAGTTATAAAAATGTGAATACCAGCTATTTACATTTTTTATATGATCTTAACAATAGAAGTTACAAACATCTAAAACACAACTGTTAAACACTTAAATGGTCAATAAAAACAAACATACAATAACAGTTTAGCCAGTTTTAATAGTTTTAAAACAGTTGGTTTGGAAAAAAGTACAAAAGTGATCCTGGACGTCACGGTATGAAACCAGCCCAATAATGCATTATGATAGTTGTGTTCCTTAAAAAGCATCTTCTACATACATGTTAATTTCAACTGGCCTTACCGTACACATACTGTACTCACTAAAACAGATACAAGCAAAAGTTTAAATACAATGGCTGACCCCAGTAATACATTTACAAATGATTCTTAAAAAACTAATTAAAAAGGGAAGGGGAGAAAAGAAGTCTGACCACAATGCCAACCGGTGTCTGGCAGTAAAATCATGCAGTATTACAATTTTTCCACTAAAGAGAAACAGCAAAGCACAACGGCTGTCACACAGTGAGAAAGAGGGCAGCCAAGAGGTGTCTCTCTGTCAGACAGCCTTTTAAAGTGTTCATTGGTAGTTTTGTGAATTGTTACTGAGAGGGTTCTCAACTGTTGAGAGGCAGCTCTGTGGTCACCCTTCCCACGTTTGCATACATTGTAAAGTTGCGCCGGATCTCCGTTGAAGAGAACTTGTCTTTTGCATTCACATACATTTAGAAAAATATAACTAATTGCTATTGAAGAAAACCCCAAAATGTGGATATTCTCTTAGTATGTTGTGAGGAAATAAAAAAAGCTAAGAAATACAGTTGAATAAATAAATTGCATGAGATCCATAAAAATCAAGTGGATACATCGAGTTGACAGAATGCTGTCCACGTATGCACACCATGCGTTCTGTTTTGGCCCGGCAGTGTTAAAACGAGGGCTCCATCCTCCACTCAATCACACATCCCATGAGCCAGTGGAAAAGTTGCCATAAAATATCTAAAATATGCTGATATTAGAGAAAGGGTTCTTTGATTCAACAGTTTAGTTCCATGTACAACATGGTCTCTGTCGTTACCATTTCAGGAGTAATCAATGTTGATGGCAATGAGATTACACAAGAGGGAGACTTTCACAGTGTCACAACAATGAAGTCGCTCTGTGTTGTTACCCGTTGGCCAACCCATTGTTAGGGCAGCAGTGAACTTCCTGTCCGGTCAAACTTTTTTCCTTTAGAGAGGGAGGCGACTTGTTTCAGCAATTCCCTGTTCTTGCCCTGTGGAAACAAATGATACATGGTGGTAAATGCATAGTTCTGGCATTTTTGCACTCACAAAAATCATTAACATTTCAATTTGGCTGCTATAAATACATGTGGAGAAACAGGACATGAATTGCAAAGCATGTACTTTTATACCTAACACTCATCATTCATCTGACCCTAAATGGTTTCCCAACATGGGTTCACTTTAAATGTTAAAAGTGTTCTGATAAAAATGGCGTAAGTCCAATCAGCAGCAGCGGTGACACTAATAAAATAGCAATCATAATAAAAGAAATAACATCAGAATTTAACAGGAAATGGCCTAAATGACGCATTTTGTTCATAACACCAGTCTTCAAACTTATGCAACAAGTGACTCATCCCTGGCACATATGACACACAAGCAGGATATGGGTCCAGATACTGCTTAACATTTTAAAGCAATTATTTTTGCAATAGCTGCAGTTATACAACGTTATACATCATACAACCGTACTTAAAATCACGTGGGCAAGAAGACAATAACAGACAAGGATCATCATGCAGTGTTTCCCCAACAGGTTTTTGCATTAAAAAAAAAAACATTGTAGTAAGTATAACTACAAGATGTACTTGAAACAATCTCAGGAAAGCAAACTTAGATGTCATTGATTTAGCATGTGCTCATTTCTACTGGGCCTTTAAGTCGTAGAAGAGAACCTTTATTTGAACTGACAAGATTGACAGTCAGTTAGAATGTTCGGACTCAGTAAAAAGAGCTAAATAACGAGTAGAACGTTTACATTAGAATCAACTAGGGCTGCACAATATATTATTTTTTATTGTCACTGTTGTCAACTTGCAGGATAAGCATATTGTGTAAGACTGCAATATTGTTTGAGGGTGTTATAAGGTGTGGAGTTTTGAGTTAAAACTTTTAAGAAACACCTGTCATGTGTGCATCTGTGGTTTCCTACCTGCTGGTGCTCCATAGACTCTTTGTGTGATTTATCCATTTGGTTCATCTTGACTCTCATGTTGGATTCCTGGTACTGAAAGTCTGCTTTGATCTCTGTGAGCTAGAGGGGCAATGAATAATCAACACGTCAAACACATAGAAGGAACCAACGGCGATTTTGCATTTGACTCATTAGAGCTAGAGGGTGACAACATACCTTTCGGTCCTTCTCTAGAATGGTTTGATCCTTCTGCTGCAGAAGTCTCTTCAGTGACATCACTTCCTCTTTCAGCTGGCTGATGAGAATGAAGTTATCTGTTCCTCCAGAGTCCATTGACTGGGTGATGGAACTACTGAATGGGGAAAGGAAAAGAAACAAGGCCAGTATTAAGATGGGTAGTTAACATTTGGAAGAAAAAACACTTCAGCAGGATGATTGCAAAAGGAATGAGCATTTTTCCATAATAAAAAAAATCTTTTTTTACCAATACCTGTCCCCGTTGGATGGCTTTAACTCCAGTTTTGGTTTCTTCTTTGGAGTCTCCTTCTGGATTGAAGAAGATTTATGGCTGCAAAGAACAATCAAAATGGTAAATTAAAACTGTTTGCCTTTTTTTCACTCTATTACGCAGTTCAGGTGAAAAAGGAAGTTGTACCTCTTATTCCACAGCCCCTGCTCCTGCTCTGGACTTAAGCTCCCACTTAGTCTGTGTGAGATAATTTAGCCATTAATTCCCTCGATCTACTTCCTACTTTTGAATGCTTCATATTAACAACCATCTATATCATACTATACACAAGTGTCATTACTCTGTTAAAATGCCCAATAATGACCCGACAGAGGACGTACTTGTGATGAGAGCTGCTGTGTCTGTGTTGTTGTTGGTGGTGGTGGTGGTGATGATGGTGAGGTCTGGAGTGGTGGTCTTTCTCATTCAGGGAGGAGGAGTTGGAGGAGCCAAAGCCCTTCCTCTGCTCCTTGGTCTTCTGCAGGACACGGCGGTAAGACAAGGTACAGAGCCAGCAGAGCAATTTCCCGTCCACCTGTAAGACAAGAAGGATATAGTACTCCGTATTAGACTAGCTGTTACATATTCACTGTCAGATGTGGCTGCAAGTGTGTGAGGTTTGTACCTTTCTCCTGCCTTCCTCCTTACGGTCAAAAGCACATTGCTGTTTGCACTGCTCACAGGTCTGTGGAGGTCCATATTTCTTCTCTGAGTTAGTACAGCGCTGACATTTTGTCCCGATAAAAGCTGCAATGATGTTACAGTACTGGCAGGGTTTGGGCTGTAAAGAGAGACAAAAGTTAATGGAAAAAATGTGTTTATTTTACATCATCGACTGTAAACAAATGTGAGTGCCACACAATAAATACAACTGGAGTGCAAAGTGCTTCAAGAAGAACTTGTTACTTACTGTTCCAAACTGTTTGACGTTCTGAGCACACTTCTTGCAGATTGTATTGGTTTTACTGTAAATAATAAACCGGGGTTAGAATCCAAAAAAATGCACACATCCTCTATTAATAATAGCATATATTACTGCTGAAATTCACCACAAGGAGGAAATATCTCACCTTTCCTGTTGAAACTCAGATCTGCAGAATGTGCACTTCACTATTGGATGTGCAATGCGACATTCCTGTGGCAACAAAACAAAGAAATGTTCTCATGAGTGTTATTGTGCTATTAAAACGGGCACGTCAGAAAGAACAGTGCCTCGCCTCATAACAACTTGTGTTTCGCAACAACAACACCCAACTCTTAGGGTGTATACAAGAAGAGAACTACGTTTAATTTGACTGATTTAGGTTGGTCAACACAAGATATTATTCCAGAAGGGATGGGCAGAGTAGGAAACTTAAGCTTAATAAACTAGAGCCGATGTTGGATAAATCTAAGTGGCATTATCTAATAGTGAGAAAAACAATGATAAACCAACTGTAATGTTTTTGCAGTTTTCATTGACCTTGTGCTTTAACTATCATGTACAAAGAAAAGTTCTGACTATAGGAAAAAAAACTGCTGGAGGGTTTCTACAGTGATAAAACTATCAATTTTGTCTATACTACCTTCTTTTAATCAGTGCAGACTTGGATGTTTAGAAACACACTTCTTTAGAATAAAAATAATCTCTAAACAAGGCAACAAGTGGAACAAGTTAGCAAGTATGTAGTATGTACACCCATGTCAATTCCTAAAAACTAAAATTATTTAAAACCCGTAGTAATTATTGTTCAGTGGGTAAAGACACAGTAGGACTGAGTTTTAACTCTGTAATACTCAGGATCGACGTATGACATGATCTAAACAAGATTACACTCTCTGTATTAGCGCTTCCAGGTTGGACAGATAAATGCTGTTACATAATCTGGCTTGTCGAAAGAGCATCACACCACACGGCATCAACACCTCACAAAACATCAACAGTTTTACGCTTGGGATTTGTTGTTGAGTATTGTTATTGTATAAGACATCCTCGACCCCACACACACACATCCAGTTACCTTGCACAGCTGCTGGCCCTGCGACAGCTCCTCGAAGGGGTACCGCTGGTTACACTTCGTACAGGCGTACAGAGCCGACGTTGCCATTCTCGCTGAACTGATGTCACCGAGCTAGATGAGGTTAGCAGAGTCCAGCTGCAAATTGAGCGGATTACCGACGCTATTTCCTTTCTAGCCCTTTCGCTAATTCAGGACTGAGAACACTCAAACAGCGCTGGCATCCACTGTTAGCTAACGTTAGCTAGCTCGGCTAAGTAGCGCTGGGCAACACAGAAATAGCTTAGCTGGAGGTAGCAGGCGAAGAACAATAAACTCCAAATATTTGTTATCTTTATCACGTTATCCAACCCGACCAACTTCAGATGAGTCGTTGCTAATGCCGCGGAATAAGCAACCCGTTAACATATATCTGTCTATTTGTATTAAGTTTCTACTGTTCTCGCCAAGAAAGGTATTATTTTCCTGTTTTCCTTCTATCTTTTTGTATCAACGCCGTCGTCGTCATGTAACAGGAAGTGAGCTCCACAAGAAGAAAGGAAACCTATCGCGACACAACATCCGTCCGCGGGATTTACTGTTTGAAATGCGCAGAGCCAATCACAAGCGTGGATACTTTATATTTATTTACCATCATTTATTTATAATGTATTTAGTTTCTAAAACAATCTTATTTAATCTATTTTATTTGTTTTATTTATGTATGCATACTATTCTATTTAATTATTCTATTGGCCTCTATCCATGATCAGGTATAATTATGTAAGTAACTTGAACAATTTATTTAATTACTAAAGTCACGACTACAATTTTTGTATTCCAGCCAGTTTGCCTGTGAGGAATTTTGTGTGTGTAATTATTGAGTCCTTAATGATAGGTGCATAGTTTTAAATGGAAACAATCATATTATTTTTGAATTCTGCTAATTCTCGATTAATCTTACAAATGTTATTTTTTATTATTAGAAATAGAGATATGTTTTGTTTCAGAAAAGTTGCCATGTAGGTAAAAAGTCATTCATACTAAAGTGGCTGCTGTAACACATAACTATGAATTCAATACATGCTGGATACCTGTACTGTTGATACTGTCTGTCATCCTTTTATTGAGGGTATTAACCAGTGTATAGCAAAGCTTCTATAAATATCAGTTTGGCTCTGCATATGATATTCACTATCAAAATATGGTCATTTGCAGCTCAGTGCCTCATCCAACAGATTGGATCCTAATTCTGAAATGTGTGACATTTCAATCAACATTGTCAGAATGAAGTTACTGGAGGCTTGGGTCCTTTGAGGGAGTTCCTGGATAACCTAATTCTGTGCAGCAGATAAAGTTTCATTTTGTTGATAAACATACTCATTTGGATGAGGCTCTTTTGAATTAGAAATATGACTAACTTAAGCAACAATATCAATTAATTTGAAGTTATAGGTAAGAATGTATGGATTACAATGTAAAGTCAATGGAATGATAAGCCTGTTAATGGGTAAAGGATGCATAAAAGCTAATTTATGGCCAGTCATCTAATATTCAGGTATGAGAGACCGCTTGAATATGATCATGTAAAATGATTCCAGAGCAACTGAGTCTAATATTACCCTCAAGCACAGTCACACTGTATTTCACATACCTTATTTAAAATAAAAGGCACTTTTCTTTATTATATTAGATGGAGACACCATAATCACAATGTTAGCGGTATCAGTATTGGGACTGCTGAGAAAAAAGAAAGTAAGTCACACTCATTAGTGTGCATACCGTTCTGGAAACGGCTTCACTAATTACTCCTAACTAACTAGCACCAGAGACTAATGCTAGCGTACAGCACCACCTACATGATAAACTGTATAACAGCATGTAAAATATGTCTAAAAAGGAATTATTCAGCGAGTGTAATGAAGGTTAATGAATATGACATTTGTAAATAATAAAAAATGTAAGTACGTTTTATCTTAATTATGCATAACGTGCCTCAGTTATTGCTCATGTCGTTGGGGTTCTGCTATCATTTGAAACACTAAAAGATTAAAGGCAGGAAATAAACTGTGTTCACACATCACGCTATTGAAACAAATCATACTGACTCCTGTGTCCTTTGTTTATTGAAAGTATTTACATAAGCAGTGGAAAGGCTGACACTGTATTAGCCGTTTCACCAGTATTAGTTGACATTTTAAAAAACTGTGCTTTTCTCCTATCGCTCAATTAGACCAAGGCACAGATATTTAAAATAAAATTTGAAATAAACACCCAAGGCAAACTATTAGTTGTTACATATTCTGCTTCCTATAAAAAAACATTGGCTGCTACTAGTTTTTAAAAGAATATTAAGAAATGGATACACACTAACTTTTAACGTTAATTATTAACTGGACAAATTAACTGTTGCATATTCTGGTTAGCATATTCATATTGCATGGGAACATTTCTAATTAATTTGTGACATTAGACAGGCATACAAGTCTGGAAAGAAGGATAATAAATAACTAGTTAGAAAAATGAAACTTACAAAACATGAGATTAATACAAGACATAAGTCTATGTATTCATAAAAAAAACTGAGATATTTGGTCACAACAATCTAAAAGCACTGACTTCGGAAGACAATCTGCCAACTTATTTTAATGCTATGTATTTTTCTTAACATTAAAAGAAGCTAACAGCCCTTTAGCTACATTGTTGAATCTCACAGACCACTTAGTTTAAGTACTAGAACTCAAATGCAGTAATTTACATCTTCACAATTGCTTTTAAATCAATCTCTTAACATTTGCAGTGCAGAGGAATGAAGTGAGTGTTCCTATGAAGTGTATAAGGCATACATAATTCACCCGAGTAATATTTTAGTGTACTTCAGAAATGGTCCAACACTGATTGTAGGTGGGTCGATGAGCTAGACAGTACTCACTATTCTTATCACTAACATCTCGACTCTGGAGGCAGAGAACAATATGGCTGTGGTAAAAGCACTAAGAGACAGTCTCAGGTTGTAAGCAGACTCTATATTCCCCGTAAAATGTGCAAACACAAACAGACATTTGGTGGTAGTGTGTAACGTGGCGTTTCACCCAAAGAGCCAGTTTAGCACCCAGGTCCTTCATGGCGTGGCCTACAGATGACTACTGTCAGCTTCTCACAGCTAGTGTTTAGCTTCCGCGACCGTCATGAGGGTCACAGTTACGTCAAACAAAGGTCTGCACCGGTGTGATGGAGCGTGTGGGGGAGCCGGCACGTTCAGAGGAAGAGGCCGAGCGATTGGTCACCTCTCGCTGCAGGTCGTCCACTCTCTTCTGCAGCTCCGCACGCTTCGCCAGCAGCTCCTTGTAGCGCTGATGAACAGGTTCCTGGTAACAACAAATAGGTTGACCTGTAAATCTCAAGTTCAAACACTTCAGTGAAGCATGTATGAAATGCAAACAATTTTCTTTGAAATCTAAAGGGGGGACAACCTGGTAAATAATGTAAAGATTTAACAAATAAATTCCACTTGGAAACTTCAGCAGATTACTTACATTAAGTTATGTTTTAGGTTTATTCCATGTTTTTAGGAATAGAAACTCTGCTCTATAAATCAGGCTATTCATGATATATGAATGAACCCCTCTGCAGTCTGTGAAGTGGAGATTTCTGGAGTATTACAAAAACAAAACTTATTTGAGGCTTCAAAGATATGTATTGTAAGTGGATTATTCAATGGACAATATGTTATGATTCATTATGCTGGTTTGGATGAATTTGGTACATTCTACACATGCAAATAAAGACTGAGTGAAATAAACTGTTAAATGTATATTTTGGAGGTTTTCTTTCCACTAGTCTGAAAGTTAAAAAGCAAAACACCCTAAATCTCAAAATTGACCAGTGCATAAAAAGAAACTATGTTTTGGCCCAATGTATCTGGCCTTAAAAAGCCTATTGCCATACCTGAGGCCTCATGCGAGGGTTCCAGCGGATGTAGTAGCCAACCCAAAGCTCCAGGTGACGTAAGCTGACTACAGGAAACAGCACATGGTTGGTATAGTTCACATACAAGGGATTGGTGAAGTCCTCCAGCTGGCTGTTGATGTAGGACCACAACGACACTGTCCTCTTGGGAATCTCCTGTAAAATAAAAAGGGGAGGTTGACATGACGTTGGATGCAACTCAGACCTCCAACAAAGCTTTGAGGGAAAAAAATATGCTCTTACCTCTTTCAGCCTCTGCTGTTCGCTGTTGCACAAGAATGTCCCAAACAGGCAGCTGTACAGGTGATCCAGGATGGTCACCAGGAAGTTTTCGTTGAACTCGAAGGCAGCAGGAAACTAAAATAAAAACAGCTTCTTTAGTGTCTTTGAAAGACCGTGTTGATCTGAAGATCAGCTCCATTTATTGCTTACCTGGCGAGTCAATTGCCAGACACAGTCGATGAACTGAATGAAAACAGGTGAGCGGTCTGCGTCGGTGTGGTTCTTATCGCCGTGACCAACACGCTAAAAGAAGAACAAAGGGTAATCAGTGATGCAACTGATAAAGCAACCAAGCACATGTATCTTTACCAAACGTCAAAATAGTGTGAGAAAAAGTGTTTACCAGCTGGAAGCGGTGACCGAAGCTCAGCCACTCTTTCTCCAGCAGCACCTCGAAGCCGCGGATGGTGCGGTAGTGAGCATCCAGCATGAGCATGGCCAGGGAGGTGAGCTGGCCCGTGCGATCCCAGCCGTCGCTGCAATGCACCACCACTGAAGTTTTCCCAGACTCCACCTTGTCTGCAATACGCAGGGCTCCTGCTAGGATCAACTAAAAACACATGCACAACAGATTGGTTGTTATTCTCCTTAAGTTGAGAGGAGATCCGGTATATAACACCAAGTCTTTCTCTCACCTTGATGTGCTCAAGCCAATGAGTGGACTCCAGATTGGAGAGCCAATGGGAATCCTCGATGTTGGGGTAGACCACGTCCTTCAGCTTGCGTAGGGACTCTCTCATCACATGGATGTTGTGAATATCCAAGAACACCAGCTCAGCATTTTGATACGCATCTTCACTTTCATAACCACCGCCTTTCATCTGAAGAAGAAAATTACAAACAAGGGAAGACATTTAGCAAGCAGACCCTGAGTTTCTTTACATATAGAGATGCACTTATTGCTATTTTTTTGGCTGATTCCGATTTTGGCTGATTTTCAGTATAAATATACCTTGTTGGCAGCAGCGTTGACACTGGGCCTGGCATCGAAGATGAACAGTTTATGGGACTGAGCATTAGCATCCATGATGGCCTGAAGGTATTTCTCATCCTCTTTGCTGCGCTTCCCGTTTACTCCCACCATGGGCTGACTGCAGCGCGTCACTGTGGCCTGGCTCTCCGGATGGATCCATGACAACACCTGCACACAGAGTATAACAGAATGTTACCAAAGACAGTCAGACCAATATGATGAGGAGAGGATAGGTAGGTTCATGCTGAAGAAAGGTCACTCACAGGTATCCTTCCCTTGGCTCGGAAGGCAGCTACTCTCTTCAGCTCTTCGTCTGGTATGTTCACAGGCACCGCCAGGGTTGATGGGTAGGTGTCACAAACCTCGTAGTGGTCATTGACTTTTGTTACCCTCCAGCTTTCATTTGGTATACCCTTTAAAAACACACAAGGTACCAATTTAATCAAAACAGACAAAGAACTAATGTAATAAACCGTCTGGAATTTTTAAGTGGGGTTGAATGTGTTACTTATTTACATTCAGTTTATTACCTACAGTAGATGTCGGACAGACCTTGCTGATATGGAACTAAAGCCGCTATCTTTGCTTACTAGGCCCTATTTTTCGTTTTGGGGTTTCCCCTTTCCTGTAGTGTGTTGTCGCGCTTCTATGGCTAGCGCTCCAACACAGTGTACGGGAAAGGCTAAGGGGCGGGTCATCTCTAAGCGGTTGACCGATAACAACAGAGCTGGACAGCTAATCAATCAGAGCAGACTGGGCTCTGGTTTCAGACAGAGGGGAAAATAGGTTCTGCAGCACAGGCAGTATGAGATAAATAAACAATGGAACAATTACTTCATACCTCCCTAATTTAAACATTCCCAACAATCTAATTAAGATATGCCGGTCGAACCATGTTGTTTTTAAATACCTGTCTTTTGTATTCTGAGACAGCGTCATACACCTTCCATCCGTTTTCAGGAAACACTTGGCCATATTCATAGGCAAAGATTTGCTGTGGAGAGAGGGAGAGGTGTTCAGTCAGCAGACAAAGCTGATGAACAGTGACAGAGACACCAAGGCTTAAAAATCACTCACCAGCCCGTTGGAAACAGGAAACGCAAATTTCACCAGCACTTCGAAAATGGACTTCCTCAGTGTGTCCTCCAGTTGTTTGTGAACAAATCGCAGATTACGCATATCCTGCAGATAGGCAGAGCAGCAGGTCATGGACATACTCAGAGGTCTATAGTTGTATATAAATGTAAATATGATTTCATAGCAGTAAAGCATCTTTGCTATGCTATTGTAGAAATATAGTATGTTCATAGACTGACTAATTCTTAAAAAATATGATTTCAGATTCGTTATGCCTGTGCACTGTTCCATCTACTGAGTTGCCATATAAAGCAGGTTTAGTTTCCACATCCTACTCACCTTGCATACTAGCCCGTATGACACGTCGCCGCGACTAGAGGCACTTCCAATCTTTTCCACACGACTCACCACCCCAAGGGGCAGGTCCAACACAAATGATGGCTCCTAGAAACAAACTACACATTAACAAAAACTGTACGTTTTTTGGAGCAATTTATACTGCTTTTTAAATGTTTTATTCAAGAAGCATACCCTGTCCATGCATCTGAAGAAAACTCTGTAGTTGGTTACTGTCACCGTCCCCCTCATTGCTCCGATGAAAGGACAGACGTAGGTGACATCTTGGGCTACAAAAAAAAAAAAAAAAAAATGATGTTTATAGACAAGCACAACACATATAGGAAAAAACGAATTTGCCTTTAATGCGTGAATGCAAAGAGAGCACATACCCATGTCATGAACAGTTTCATTTGGAAGTAACTGTGGCTCTTTGTCTGAATCTCTAGGCACCTGCTTAAAAGATAAGATACATATTATACCTAAAGGAGAAGCACTCTCTTAACCTGAACATATTAAAACTAGCTACGGAATTATTATTATTCAGACTGCTTCGTCTAGTTTGTAATTCACAAGAAGGCGTACCTTGGCAGCAGTTTTTGGCTTGACCTGAAGAATGCAGAAAAGAGGAGAGTCATGCTTTGGACATTATTATGAGTAAATAAAAAAAAATCAGCATTGTGTAAGTGACATTTGTGCATGTAACTGACCCTGAGCTCTGGGGAGAGCTCTGTAGGAGTGGCCCCAGAGTCACAAGACATGGCATTGGCTGCTTTGGCCTGGGCAGAGCGGTCAGACCGAGAGGTGGACGTGCTGTGGAGAGATAACAGGACAAACTATAAAAAATAAATACAACTTGTCTGAGTAAAATGTAACTACAGCCATGTTATTCTCATTGTACTTATGCTGAAACCGTTATTTGATTACATATTAGCCACCTAACAAAAATGATTGCTGAGTATAAGCCGAGTAGCAACTTTAGAACAGCGAGAGTGAATTTACTCAATAAGAAGAATTTTAGGTACTTACTCCATTTTCTGTTACTTATACTCCAAAACACCTCAAAGGCAAATATTGTTCATTTTACTTTACTACATCTAAAGCATATACTTAAAAGGTAGGGTAGGTAAGTTTGAGAAACCGGCTCGAGATACACTTTTTGTTATATTCCATGGAATGCTCTTAACATCCCGATAGCAATGAATATCTTAAGTGCTTTGACAAAAAATCCATAAAAAAATGTCATCTGTGGAAGCCGTAGTACTGTAAAAAGCACGACCAATCATTTTAGCCGGCCCGGCTAAAATAACTGGATGGCCTACCTGCCTGTCAGCCTTCCATCTGTGCACAAACTTATCTCGTGCCCTCATTGGTCATGTGCGCGTTCGTGTGTGTTGGAGGAGGGGCTCTATAAGGAAGTGGCAGATTTTCTCCGGTTGTGTATTTTCAAATTCTAGCGATCTCGAGCCGGTTTCTCAAACTTACCTACCCTACCTTTAAATAATATAAAATATAATTAACAAGTAAATGGTGTAATATTATTGAATAAAATAAGACATTATCAATTCAAAATGTGAGTGATGTTCACATTAATAATAATCAAATGTTCTGATTCTGAAATGGGCCATTCTGCATAACGACAACTTTTACTTTTGGTACTGGGACCTATCATGCAAAATACACTTTTGTACGTCTTTCATACATGAATATGTGTCCCCGGTGTTCCAGGGAACTCACCAAGTGTCAGCAAACACAACCCTCTCTATTTTCCTCCATACCCAAATCTCTAAAAAAGGGGCTGCAACGGATCTGATAAAAACTGATCCAGATTTGAACACTGTCCTGACGTCAGACCCGTAGACAGCAAACAGCACATAGAGCGAAATGAGGCATGGCTAAAATGCATGATCTGTTTGGTATTTTGAAAACAGAAACGTATAAATATACCTTATATAGGTATGGCCCTACAATATATCATTTAAATATAGCATGATAGGTCCACTTTAAGTAGCCTATGTTGTAATGCTCGTACTTTCACTTATGCAGGACTTTCACTTAAAACTGAGTATTGCTATACTGTTGTTTTGCTACTTTTAATCAAGTAAAAGATCTGCATACATCCTCCACCTCTTCTTTAGGATTTTTAACTGTAAAGCATACTGAGGAAGTATGAATGAAGAACCTTGAAGGCATCATCGTGGGCTCGTTTTTCACATGTTTTAAAACCAAAACTATTTACTGAATAATTATATTACAATTAATGGGTGGCATTACTCTGGAATCTGATTTATTTCGATTGACATTTGCTTACATTTTCCCTCCTACATTATAAAAGATTGTTGGACCTTTTCATATAAGGGATAATGGCCGATAATGACAGGCTAGTTAAATGGTGCCCAACTGTCAACATCGGGTCGTTTCATGGCAGTTTGTTAATCGCATAATGCATTATTTGTGGTTTAACGGACGCTTCTGAAGTTTTAGTAAAATAACATTAGTATTAGACATGTCAAGTCACGTTACAACACTGAAATACACAGCTGTCTTTTTGTTTTAAAAACTTTTAGCTAGCTTAAAAGCGGCGTGTTGTGGTGCGTTTAGCTACCTGGACAATGAATCAACACTTGGCTGTCGGGACGAGGAGCGCTTCGAGCCCAGGCTGTCGATGCTGCCGCTCTTCTCCATGTTCTCCTGCTTCAAGCGTTAGGATATCTGGTGCTGTTGGCCCCGAATAATGCTCTAAAGATCCCCGTATACACTGAAGAATGTCTTTAAATCCCCCCTCGGAGTTCAGTAAATCCCCACCAACGAAAGGAAGCTGCCATGTTTTCCCAGCAGCCTCCCAAAGCCTGTCACAATGGAGCTTGTTGGAGCGGGCGCCCCCTGCCGGAGGGCTGCATGCGCTGTGGACCTTCTGATTTGATTCAGAAACATCTGGAACAGGCATTTGGTGGTAAATGCTTTTTAAAGAAATTCCAGGGATTTAAATGCATTTAAACCGCGGATAATATCAAATAATTATCGTTATAGTTGTATTCTCCTAACTGTTTTCGAGAAACACAACACGTACACACACATTGCGTTCCAAATGATCCATGTTGCAAAGAATCATTCATTCATTTTTTGGGTTCATTGCATCTACTTGCTGGAATACTGGTGTTTATTCTGCACATGGACCTAAATATATATCTCCTTTGCAATCAAACATTGAAGCTTGAATGTGAGCATTTAAGTGTTTAACATGTCTATCCCAACATTTTAACAATACATGATAGTATAATTAAAGTTAATTGTTCTTTTTAATCATATTCATGTTGGAACACAGGTTTTCATTCTACTATAGAATTAAGCTGGTAATTACATGTGTGTGATTATAGGCTGCAGTGAACATAAAATGTTTTTTTCACCAACTATCTAAACACTAGAACACTAGATTAAACTATAACCACTTTTTTTAAAGTAAGAGATTTAGAAATATCTTTCCAAAAATTATTTGTACATTTACTTCAAGTAGGGATGATATAAACAGTGCTTTACACAACTAGCCAAATGAAAATACAATTATAATTCTTATGTTTGCCTCATTACAAATAGGACAGAAAGCCTGAAATCAGAACTTGCACCCCAAATTAATTTCCTTTTAAATATCAAAATAATGCGACTCTACTTTGAAGAAAACTTAGAAGAATTTGATGAACTAATATCATTCAAATCTTTTTGCCTATTTAATTCCTTTATCTCCAAAGGTTCATTAAATTATGATTGCATAAAACCCATTCTGTTAACAGTTTTAAGTGTATTATCGTGCACAATAGGAAATTAAAACCCCACATTTCAGGAAAAAGGTAGAATACATATTTAAGGAACAATGCCCTTAAAAAGAGAATCCTCCAAAATGACATGGATTTCCTCTAATAAATTCCTGCAAGCCAACAGTCTTAAAGTTGATTGAAATGTTAATTTTATTTAAAAAGAAAAACCTACAGAAAGACATTTAACAGTTTCAACTTTTCATTTGCTTTATTCAAAGGATGTATCTTTCCCACTCATTTATATACAACATCTTACTTGTTGACTGTACAAATACTAATGCATTTGAATACAGAATGTATGTGAATGCCATTTGTCAATCTTGGGATTGAGGGAAAGGAGAGCGAAGTCTAAACAAAAGGTTAAAAAAAAAAAAAAAAACCCAAGTCTTTACTTTACATATTTCTCCATAAATTTCTTGTGGAACTCAGAGCGCAGTGTGTCATTGATAAAGCGTTTCTCCTTCCTTGCTTCGTCAACTCCTTTGGCGCAGTTCTTGAACACAACGTCATCATCCCACCTAAAAATATATTAACACATTCATTTGAGTGGATTATAAGTGGAAAGTGAAGAGAACATTTTTCTTTATACATAAAACTCATGATGTGTCTTTATGCCATACCTTCTCTTGACTCTGAATGTAGTCTGAGTCGGGGCGACCTGCTGTTGCTGTTGCTGCAGCTGCTGCTGCCCGGCCAAATTGATCAATGGATTGCCACTCAATATATTCTCCATGCGAATTCTCTCCTCCTCTGCCTTTTGCTCCCGCTCCTAAAATGGGAAAAGAAACAACGTCACTCAATGACAGCACATTTGCCTCATCTCAAACAGAAATGGTGTCTTCACTGTGCTGTGCAGTGGTTCAAACTTTACTTTGCGTTCTTGCTCTTCAGCCCGTTCCTTCTTGATCTTCTCCAGTTCTGCCAGAAGCGCTGCAGTGTCATCGTCATCGCTGTCCTCCTCAGAGTCCTCGTCCTCATCGTCCTATAAATAACCAGGCATCACTGATGAGGGAGTTCTAATCCCCAAAAAGTGTGATTAAATATTGCAGGGCATGCTCTTACATCGGTGAGAGGGTCGTCAGCATCAAGGTTGGCTGCTGGGATCTGATCTAGTCTGGGCCTCTTTGAGGATGATGACGAAGATGATGATGATGTGGTGTGCTCTGGAAAATTAGGGTCAATGCAGTATATCAATTATTGGTTTAATGGGTATATACGTTACATAACATGAGTAACTTGCATAGGAATAAAGAATAGAAGACATGTTAAAAAACATTAAGTCTCGGCAGAAATACCAACCTCTTGGTCCTCTCTCTCGGGTCTTTTCACGTGCAACTACACGCTCCCTTTCCTCCAGCTCCCTGCGGAAGTCACGGGCACGCACCTCTTCCTGGTTATCCTGGGTAGGTTGTCTGAGAATGGGAAAACACATTTGTTATATTTCCAGCAAATGTCCTCCTTCAGAGTGAGCAGATAGAAAGTGAAGTAGGAAGAGTTCAGCAACAAACATACTGGATAATAATCAGCGGTTGACTGAGTGAAACACCGATAACATAAAAAAATCATTCTACGCATGTTTGAAATACTGACCTGTATTTGATCTTGGTGTGACCCGGGAGATCTCGACTGGAATACTGCTTGGACAGGGCACTTAAATCCCCTCCACCTTCTCCCTTACCTCGCCCTCCTCTTGCCGGCTCAAATGTTGGTCTTGCAGCTGTAGTCATCTTTAATAGATCTGCAGAGAGGAGAACAAAGATTACATTAACATGTTTATCCAAAGCAACTTACATCATTGAGATACAAACTAAGAAGAACAGATACAAACCAACTAAAAACCAAGTGATGTTCAGAACAGTACACACCCAAGACCTGAGCACATTTAAATAGAGAGGGATCGCTAGAAACATGAAGCTCCTGACATGAATATCAAGCTGACTTGTCAATATTGAAGCAGCAGCTCCCTCATTTGAATTTAACAACATATGTTACACTACCCTACGTCTAAGTCTGTTTACTTCCTAAAAATCAAATATGCACAAAGTGTCTGCAGGGGATACATTTCAGGTGGTATGGTTGTGCGTAGCTTTAGTTATTTCGTCTAACATTAAATTGAAGAAGCACATCCAACTACAAGCTAAGCAATGTATTGCCAGTAGGCGTTTTGCTCATCAGACCTTTAAATAACGTAATACTTATCTTACTGTATAAGAGACATCTGCCGTCTTTTATAAGGCAAATAAAGGTTTGCTAATTATTGCTAAAGAACAGAAGCTAGCGAGTTTTCCACTACGGCTAACAAGTTGCTAGCATGCTAACCTGGACCAACAACGATGAATAATAAGAAACCAATGCTAATTTGTTTAACCTGTCTATTGTGAACACTCAAAAATGAAAAGTTTCATAAAGTAATTTCACTAAAACTCATTTTAAGGGTATTTTAGAAATGGATTTTAGAGAAATAATACTTACGGAGCTGCTACCGCACGAGAAAAACCGAAACAACGCGTGTCGTCACTTCCTGTAGAAACCCGGAAAAGATGCATTCATAAACCCTCGGAAATTTAACAACACTCTGAACCCTTCGTGCTAAAGGATTTTCATATATTTGAATATAGTGATCTTGTTGATTCCCACATTTCCGTTATGATGATTAGTGAATTGAGCTCTTACTAATATACTAAATAACTATTCTACGGTATATTCAATTTGATCATCTCTATATTTGCTTGTAAGAACAAGTAAAGTGCCTTAATTTTCCTTATTAATTATTGTGCAATGTTGTATTGGGGAAGGTAGGGGGGGGGGGGAGTGTCAAATAGTAATATGGATGCTTTGAAAGTATTGGAATCTGAATTAAATGTAATCATAACACAAACTTGAAAATCTGCCAATAAGGGTTAACAATGAACAAGCAAAAAATGCGTAAGAAAAAGGAGAAGAGTAATACAGATTTTCAAAGATAAGATTCACTTTATTGATCCCAATTGGGAAATATTTCAGCAGCATGTAAACATTAGGGGTCGAGAGAAGCAAATGTATATATATTTTTTTTACAAATTTGAACGGACACTGATTTAAATTGTTGATAAATTATTACATTTTCAGGCCAGTGGAGACGTCTCAAGATGAGGTCTAATATCAGATTTTTTGTGTCAATTTCCAAAAACTAACATGTAATAATGACAGCGTACACAGCCGAACCACAAAATGGCCCAAAGAAACAAGGTCATTAATCTGTCAACCTTAACTTTGCTGTCGCCAGGGGCTGATTTGTTTTACAGATCACACACACATACTTAAATGCAATACGTTAAGGAACAACTTGTGACATCTTGTGACACATTTGTACAATTCTTTCAACTCCAAACAGGAAACACATTCCTCTGTGCATATTTCTGAAGAGTTACTTTTAAATGCAAACTCTTCCACTGTTGAAATTCAAATATACTGCACACATTATTTTACATTTCCTTATTATTTTTTATTTTTTACATTTTTTATAACAGTTCTTAATTTGCTCTTATTTTACAACTCAATTCCTCCTTCAGTGTTTATGTTTGCATCATTGTACACCAAAGCAAAATCCTTGTGTGTGTAAATGTACATAGCAATAAACCTGATTCTGGAATATAATAAGACAAACTCTAAATATTTAAATTGTAATTCTGCAGGGTACGACAGATTCAACAGTAAAATAATACTTAGTTCTTTCTCCTCTTTTCACCTTTTCATTTTGAATGTAAATGGCATGCAATTGAATAATATTATGAAAAGGCCATTTTCAGCAGTACGTCAACCAACCATGTATTTTCTGTACAGTATGTACTATACTGTCTTTGTTATGGCTTTGAGTGCATTCGTCTTGTTTTGGTAACGTGCTGTAGGAATGCTTTACTGAAGTTGTTGGCTGAGGTTCAAAGAGGCAAACCTACAGAGGAGGTTCTGCTGGATTCCTAAAAAATGATACGTTTTTAGGTTCAAATGCAAATGTTCACACGAGACCCAGAAATGTTTCTACATGCTGACATGCTCCTAAAAAAAGCTGCGAGTATGTTTGTGTGTGTGCGTGTTTGTGTTTAAGAGCTGAATAATATGTGCAATATCGTTTTGAATATTCATTTGATTCAGGGCATGTTTATGGAACATTACCCAAAGGATAAAAAGTATTTTGTCATTTTGTCATGCAGATCCTTTTGACTCCAGGTTCTGTTGAGTTTCTTAAATTACATTAAAAAAACAGCTGAAACATCTCTCTACAGACACAGTAATTCATTTAGTTATTTAACATGGCAAATACAGCAATACATCTATATTGTTATTGTGCATTGATTTATGGGAATGTGTTTGGCAGCTCTTTAGCAGTGTGCAACATCAAAGTAGTGTCAGTTTAAAATGGGCATGTAAATAAGTAGTAGTAAATAAAAGCAGAACAAATAACAAAAAAGGCTGAGGTTAACTTTCTCGATGAGCCAGTTTGAGTTTCACTGGAGCAGATCCAGATGTTTTGCACTGGATTTCTCAGATACTGTAAAGGAGTAGATAACATTCTTAGTAGTATGAAATCAGGTCTTTCTTGATTCCTAGACAGCCCTACTCTGTAACTGCATGTTTGTGAAGGAATACTTTTCTTTGGAGCCAAGAGGGAAACCACACTAAAATGACTCAAAATGTTTCCTTACCTTATTGTCATATGAGGTAAGAGAAGCAGTCATTGGCAGTGAACATCTTGGATACAAATATATGAAATGGAATTTCAAAATGAGAATCTAAGACCCAAAATAGTGCAGGACTCAAATATTAACATGTAGACATTCAAATGTTTTTATTAATTTGTTTAGCTCATAGTCTGCAGGGTTTCATTTCTAGCCACATTTTGAAAAACACATGCGTGAAAAAAACTAGGTCAGGATATAGTGATTGTGAAAACTTGGCAGCTGTAGAAAGTTACATTTCTTGCTCCAGGAAACAGAAAATATAAAACAACGACATTTTTGAAATGCATCCCGCCCACCCAACCTGCATGGCAGCATCCTTCACTCCAGCAGGGGGTGGGTACTTAAGTGACAGGCGGGGTGGTTGCTAAGGCTGAAGTGTCTCTAGCTGCCTGAGACAGAGACCCAGAGGAGGCTACACTTCACTCTGCGCTGACACAGCTGACCTGAACAGGTGAGAACAAAATATGGTGCAGAAAAAGTCTTCAACTTCTAATTTCATGTTCATTGGCTATGCAGGGTTAAGGGCTCATTACAAAGTCAGAATTGCTTTCATTTTCTATGCATAATGGATTTGACCTGGTTAATTGGAGCTGACACAGCCCCACCAAAGGAGATTAAAGCACAAAGTGCAGGTCAAAATGTCAAGAGGGGCTAAAAGAGAATTTAGATATATGCACACACTATATCTTTTTTGATAGGACATCAGCTGTAAACACAGAGCGGGTTGAGAGCCTGAGCAAAAGAGCAACTAGTAAATATGGATACTTAATATGTGGGAGAGAATTTTACAGAACTCTGTCACCTCTTTTTTTACTCAAGGTGAAATTATTCAGTTTCTATTTTAAGCATAAAATGACAAAAGCATAGAAATAGTTAATTATAATATATCATGGCTCCAAATGTTGACACTAGTCAGTGTACTGTAATACATGACAAATGCTTGAATGTCACTTTGAAGAGTAGGTGGTTTCACATCAGAATGCAGTAGGACGGGTCGTGTATGAGATGTGTCTTTGAATTGTGAGCATATAGAAAGAGAAAAAGGTAAAAGGAAGCAAATAAAGTACAAGATATATACTGTAGATGAGTTGTATTGCTGTTATATTTGCTGTTTAACTTAAAAATACAAATCTTGGATAAAACATTGTGTTGTTTAAATCTCATTAGGTTAAATATCTGAGCAAATATCAGCATCATGTCACAAGGTAAGTCACACTTGAATTCAATATTTTATTATTTCATCCATTTATAAGATTTGAAAACAGTATGTGAGTATTGCCGATACCAACCTAGTGCTGACAGAAAGTGTGTGTGTGTACGTGTTTGCGTGTGTGTGTGTCTTTATAGCGGTTGACAGGAACAAGGTGTTCAAAACCACCAGGGTGCGGACTTCACTGAAGAATGATGAGTGTTGGATCCAGAGGGCAAAACAGGAAAAGAAAGAGGAAGAACAAGCAAGGTATTCTGCGTGGTTAAGATTCTACATTTATCATGAAATGTTGATTTAAATCAATATAATTATCACAAATTTGTGGTTATTGTTTTTTTTCTCAGTACTCTTTAGCTTTTCTCATTGCAAGAATTGACCTTTTTACAGAGAAATGGTGCAACAAAGATGCTGCAAACTAACAACTTTTTTCTGTCTTGCAGTACCGACCAGGCTGTGGAGAGCAGACCCTCTCCGGACAGACTGAGCTCATACGTCCTGTCCACAGTTAAGAGATTTGAGTGAGTACCTGCCTGTTGTTGCCTTGAAAGCAAAAAATGAACACACATACAGTAATTCTATAAAACCACCAAAACATTCATAAACCCATACCCAGGTTTGTCCAGCAGGTGGCGCCATGTTTAACAGTATCTAAGCTTTCAAGTGCTTCACAGTGATTTGGAAAGCTTCTCCACATCACTAGTAAACATATAAGACACTATTTTATTTAAAAATATAATGCATAATTGGTCTTTTCTTTTATGGATTTAACAAACTAGTTATTTTTTAGGTTTGAAAAAGCAGTAAAGCTAAATCTTGTAACAGTTACATATTAGACCCTGCCACATCTTGTGTTTATACATATTTGTGCAGAGAGCCATATTGATACACCGTGGTGGCGTTGAACTTTTCCTTTTGACTGTTGCGTCAGTGAATCAAAAAACTATGAAGGCTGCAGGCACTAATCCCCATCTGTGATGATAACATACATAAACATTAACTTAGCCATGGGCAGCTGCTGCTTCCATAAGGACCCACAATGCAATGCAGGCCCACGGTAGCTGGCTGATGGAGCATTGATCTGAATGCCATTCTGACTCCAGTATCCCCCCCCCAAGGCACACAAGAAAAACAACTGCTTTAACTCCACACCTGCATGTTCGCCCTGTAACACCTACAGGCTCCAAATGTACATTTTAAAATGTAATTATAATGTATTTATTTACCAGGAATCAATTTTAGTGTGTGAGTTTAATAAGAATCGTGTTGTGCTGAGCATAGTCACCATCATGATAAATGATCATATTTATATAAGTTGTTTAAATATGCTTTGAAACATTCATTTACTGTTTGCAGTAGTTTTCCCCACCAGTGTTTTGTTGCCAGCTGTACCTCTTGCATTGCGATTACATCACCTGAATGGAACACAGACACACACCCACACGTAATCACATC
Source organism: Trematomus bernacchii (assembly GCF_902827165.1). Taxonomy (NCBI): domain Eukaryota; kingdom Metazoa; phylum Chordata; class Actinopteri; order Perciformes; family Nototheniidae; genus Trematomus; species Trematomus bernacchii. The sequence goes on from NW_022987513.1 coordinate 8,000,737, forward strand.
AAAGAATGATGACTAAATAGTTTGCTTAATAGTACACTGTTAAGCTTATGGAAATATATGTAATGCAGAAATATTCAAAGAATATATTTATTCTGTTTATTCTCCCTGAGATAATACTGCAGTGCTTATTCATTCATCTGTGTGAATGGAGAACATTACAATATTTCAACACATTTATCTTGAGACACTCCCCAATTTTAAAAGGTTTCAACTTTTCTGAACAGTTCTTCATTTTTTGTATCAATAAAATCTGTATCATTTCGTAATGGGCCGAGTAGTACATTCACATGCACAAGCAAAGGAAGAATATGATGCACGACTGAGATGAGTTAGCCGTTTCAAAGCGGGCTATCATTTCCCTGCTATCATTATTACCAAAAGGACATTGTTATCCCTCATGTTCTCGCTGTTTGTTTTATGGCAGATTTCAACATTTTGGAAAGAAACCCCTTAGAAACAACTTTTAAGTATTTCTTCTTTGCAAATCCTCTGCATGGATCATAATACATGTTGCAATTTCCCCAATGTACTAGTTCCTGTAAGTCTTAAACAAGAGAATACAATGTTGCCAAGTTTGAAATGTTTCCGTTTATCTAAGCATGTAAAGAACAGTAATGATAAGAATATATTCATTTCCTCAGCGGGAATATATATTTTTAATTCATATCCTAATAAAACCCTTTTGACTAATTAAATTGTAATTTCAGAGAACTCTCCCCCAGGTTGGAAACTGCTAATGGGCAGCATTTAAATATGTTCAGTTAAATTCAAAATCTGAGAAAAACATTGACATCATTCTCTGAGAGAAAGCTGAAGGAGGTGTTGCATCCTTTAGTTTTTAAAATGATCAGCCAGGTTTAGTTAAATAAAGCAGTCACTCTCATTCCTTAAAGGTACTAATGTCCGACTGACAGTCTTGTGCAGTTATTAGTCTGAATGGGGGTCCAGCAGCTGTGAGCTCTCCCCCTCAGCTGATGGGGACAGGGAGCATCCAGCTTCTGAGCCCATGCTCTGCGATGCCATTAAATGACCCTCGTTGAAAGCAAAGTGGTTCAGTGGGTAGATGCCACATTTTCTAAAGCCGTCCTTCACAATCCTCACACCCTCCTCTTCCTTCACCACCTGATATGTCTCTTTAAACACACCTGAGAACTCCTTCTTGCTGACAGCAAAGTGAGAATCAGGGGCACAACCATCGCCTACGAAGGCAGCAAAGCGCTTCTTCAGGAGAATGAAGAGGCCTGCTTCGAGTGGCTGCAGGATGTGAGAGCAGTGAGGGGGGAGGCACAGAAGGATGACGTCCTCCTTACGAGCTGCTTCCACCACCTCCAGGTTCACCGGAGACTTGTGTCCGTCAAAAATCAGCAGCAGTGGACGCTCCTTTGGTGCGTGCAGGAGGAAGTGTTTGAGGAACCATTTCTTGAAAAGGTCAGAGTTGATACACCCCAAGTTGGACCATCCATAGATTGCGTTTGGAGGCCCTTGAGTCTTGTAACATACTCCCCCTGGGTATGCCTTTGAGTAGATAATAAACGGGGGAATGTCCTCTCCAGCTGCGCTAAAGCAAGCCAGGACGGAGATGTGGTCTCTGGAGCCTGACGTTGGCTTGCAGCCCAGACTGGCAGATTTAGGCAGAATCACCCTCTTCCTGCCCAGCTGAAAGCCTGTCTCATTGCAGTTGAAAATTTGATGAGGCTTGTCTCGGAGCCCACGAGAGTCCATAACAGTGCTTAGTAAGTGTAAAAATTGATCCAATGCTTCTTTTCTCACATGCACTGTCCTCCCACGAACAACATTGTCTGCTGGCTGAATGGTGATATTCTTTTCTTGACGTTTTCTAAAATTGAGCCACCAGGTCTGGCCTAGTTTAGAAAACGCCACCCTCCGATGCTGCCGCTTGTAAATGGATGATGCAAAAGACACCAGCTGTTGCTTTGTGAGAGGGAAGCCATGCTTGGACATGTATAAAGAAAACTCCACCAACAGCTCCTCGTCCGCAGATGTTATCAGCTGAGCAGGCCCGCTGCGGCTCCCCGGTGTCACCCGTCCACTCACTCTGTCCCCCAGCGAAGACTTAGGGACTCCAAACTCTTTGGCAGCCTGTCTCACCGTACACCTCCCAGACTTCACCTCGATCAACGCACGCTCCATGGCCTCCTCCGTCCATTTCTTCTTCTTCTTCCTCCCAATTTTGTCAAGATGATTTCTAGATGGCATTTTTTCTAGGACATAAGGCACAGGACACTCAATATGAATAACACACATGATAAAAAGCATAATTATTTTAAAAAAGTGTAAGGAAAATCACAAAGCTCAATATAACCAATCATTTATACTAAAGGTTGTTATGAATTAAGTAATGTTGTGTAAAGACATAAAAGGGATCATAATGCTATTTTTTATCCATCCAAAACACATTCCCAGCTCTGGATAAAAACCTAAAAATCTGTTTTTCGTCCTGATTATTTGTGAAAAGAGGGTGGTAACAATACACACAACTCAAGGTCCACATGCACAATACATGCAATGCTGTCAAGTCAAATTTGAAATACAGTATAATAAACAATTGACTGTGCATGTTTAATTTAAAAAAAAATATTGAGAGACTTAAAGATAATGTTTCAAACATGTTTATCTTCAACATTATTTATATAAAAAAAATGGAAATCCATTTTTTTCCCACCGATTTTACAGTAACACTTTCCATGTTATTTTAGTAAAGGCATACATGCATTTTTTTATAGCCTACTAAAAATAATATTGCACTAGTAATTTCATTAACCGTCAAAGCTCTCCATGTGCGTAAATAAACCTGTTAAAAATACCAGACTCCTAATTTGGGAGTCTTTGGAATAATGTTTAGTTACTGGGGGACAGATGATCACTGTCTTGGGCTGGTTGAGAGTTCTGTTAATGCATCTATGGTCGCCCAGAGTAACGATACTGTTTGTCGGGTACCTAGAATAATGTGACGCCTGGTGGGTTTTTTATGACTAAATTACGCTCAAAAATACAAACCCATTGGCAGTGTTACGTCTACAGTCGTAACTACATTTCTGTAGGTTTCAAAAAGTTTAAATTAGGCGGTCATGTCTTACCAGCACGCACGTTTTCACTGTCTAGCATGAAACGGCTAGCAGCTAGCATCACAAGCCAGGGAAAGCGGAAGAAAACCGGAAGTAAAGTGTTAGTGTCTCCAAAATAAAAGTTTTGAAGTTCCTGTTACACAAATAAGTGTCAAAATGTATAGATGTTCAGATCAAATCTATTCCATTACATCACAATGCTTATATGACGTGAAACTATTATTGTTAAGTAGAATCAAACAAACAACAACATAACCTCACATTCTAACACCATCTTACCATAGACTGTACTTTTATAGATGATGTTGCACAATGTAGGCCTATGTGTTTTTCCATGACAGATTAAGATAAATATGTATTGCTATGACACAATGGCAATTCGTTTGAATGATTAGTTTCAGTCACTAAATCATTGCAAATGTTCACACTCATATTTTAGTATTTACAGCTAAGACCATGGCCTTAACATCTATCATAATGTAGTGGTCATCAAGATGTTTTGCTACTGCAAGCATGATTGACCCAATCCAATTTCGGCTGCCATCTATTACCAGCAATGTCAATATACGAGAGACAAACACTGGAACCAATTGACTCACGAAAACAGGTCCACCCCCACACTGTTCAAGGTGTTTGGTGATATTTACATCGTTAATAAGCATTCTGTTGTCATTTAAAGCTCTATTTGTCAGCTTTGCTTCATAAATCAATGTAGTTGGTCATTCTTTTCATATTTCTTTTTACATGCTGGTGTCCTTTCTCTGTGATTTGTTGTGCTCATCGTCTAATGCAGGTCAGACTTTTTATGCAAGTTTTTATAGGTTATAAAGCTAAACCTGTCACTAAGGCTATAAAAGAAGAATGAAGAGTCATATTTGGGAACTGCCATAATTCATACATCTCATCTTCCTTTACTGATGAGGTTTTATCTGTTAACACTATACAGGAAGAAAGAAGTGACCTGTTGTCATGTTGTGCATAACACTTTTACGTGCACAGAATTTAAACCATCTCGATATGGAGCATTTGGTTTTAATGGCAATTTTCAGCTTAAGTAGTTTAAACCTGATTTATGTATATTGTTTGTGAATAATTATTAACAAGATATGTTTTGCTATTTTGGTATTGTCTACTTTAAGGTTGTAAATGCTAAGGTTGTTTTCAAAGTTTGTTTCATATTCTCCCCCTTTAGAGCAGTAGACTCTCCACCGAGCACTACCCTCCAAACGGCTCCATCTGAAGGGTATGTACAGTACAGTATATGGGCTGCATTTTAATAACAAATAATGTATGCAAACTATGAGCAGCATCCACAGTCCACTTGTTTCTGGCATTGATACATTATTATTCTCATTTATTCTAAAAATGTAAACTTTAAATAATGTGTATATATTACATGATCATTATTAATATTCTGCTTTATGTTTTTAGCGATTCAGCAAATCATGCAAATGGTGAAGTTATTCCCCCAAAAGATGCTCAGCCTGAGGGGTCAACAGTGGGGCCCACAGACGATGCAAAGTTAGTATTTTAGAGCATCTCTCTACTGATTGTAACTGCTTCTGATTTTAAGGATTTTCTTTCATGTATTTTCTGAAAGATAATTAAGACCCTTTATTACAGGACCCAAGCACCCACTGAAGAACTGAATGTTGAGGCACAAGTAGAAACATCAGTTGCCAACACAAATGCAGAAAACAAGGAAGAAAATGCTGCAGAGAACAAGGCAAATGTAGAACCAATTGATGTTGTTGCGGAGCTTCATTTTGCAGAACGTATCCAAATTGATGAAGCCCTAACAGTTTCTTCAACACAGGAAATTCCAGAGGCAGTGTCTGATGTGAAGACAGCTGAGCAATCAGTTGCCAATGCAACTGCAATCAAGGAAGATCAATCTGATGCAACAATTGAGCAGCCAAAAATAGAACTCGATGAGCCCAGGGTGGCTACAGATGGGCCTGCTGTTACAGATGCAGCAGGAGAAGAGTCTCCTATCCAAGTCAGTGTTGAAACAGTCCCTGACTTAGTGTCCGCTCAACCTGCTGCTGAAATGGCTACAGAGGGAAGTTGTGACAAAGGTTCCCAGGAACCGGCTGCAGTAGAAGTTGTGGCTGAGGCTGCTGTGGAGTCTTCACCTGAGGCGCCTGCTGTTACAGATGCAGCAGGAGAAGAGAGTGTTACCCAAGTCAGCGTGAAAACTGTCCCTGACTTAGTGGCAGAATCTGTTTCTGAAGTGCCGGCTCAATCTGCTGCTGAAACAGAACAGGCGGCAGTAGAAGTTGTTGAAACTGTAACTGAGGCGGCAGTAGAAGTTGTTGAAACTGTAACTGAGGCAGCAGTAGAAGTTGTTGAAACTGTAACTGAAGTGTCACCATCTGACACGAGTGACGTGGTTAATGCAACACCAGGAGAAGTGGCTGCTGTCCAAGATATTGTTGAGGCTGTAGCTGAGGTTGCTGTGGAGTCATCACCTGAGTCCCCTGCTGTGACCATTGTGGCAGGAACAGAGGCTCCTCTCCAAGTCAGTGTTGAACAAGTTCCTGATTTAGTGGCTGAATCTGTAGCTGACGTGCCGGTGCAACCTGCTGCTGAAACTGCTACAGAGGGAGGTTATGAGAAGGCATCCCAAGAACAGGCTGCAGTAGAAGTTGTTGAAGTTGTGGTTGAGGTTGTTGTGGAGTCATCTCCTGAGACACCTGCTGTGACATTAGCCGCAGAAACAGAGGCTCCTCTCCAAGTCAGTGTTGAACAAGTCCCTGACGTAGTGGCAGATACTGTTTCTGAATCTCCTACGAAAGCTGAAACTGCAGTCAAGTCTGTAGAGTGTGAGGTCAAGTCTGCACCCTCAGCAGAGACTGTTTTGGAGACCAAAGCCGAACAGGTAGCTGAAGTCCAGACTGTTGATAACACTGTTGTCGAGCAAATAGTTGAACCGACACCTGAGAAAGCAGCAGATCTTGTGACGGAGTTGAACATCGAGGATGCTCTTCTTGAACCTGTACCAGCTTTAGAAGACGTTCAGGATAAGTCCTCTGACATTGAACAGTCAAAGGCATTGGACGTGGAGCCCCCCAAAACTGAAGCTGCACCCGAGCCTCAAGATGATCCTAAACCTGCCGACCAGAACCAAAACTCCTATGAGGCCAACAGGTGAGTTAGCTCTGAAAGCTCAAGAGCACTGTTAAATTCATTTTTGCTGATGCTTTGTTAAAAATCTTTGACATATTTCAAAATTCCACAGCGTTAATGTAATAACTTATTAAAACCTCTATTATAGACCGTAAGTTTATACACAAAGGTTAACATTGGTAATAATCTTATTTTAACTTTTGTCTTTACTGCAGGAATACCAATGTTTGTTCATACTGTGACAAATTCATTGATGGAAATGTGAAGTTCTTCCTCAATGAACTTGTGATGACCTGCCACCCCGACTGTCTAAAGGTTTGTTCTGTTAGTTCGGCGACATATATGTATCATATTATATTTCGTCATTGCATAATGTTAATATTGAGTATGTTTTTGCAGTGTGGCGTGTGTGCTATGGCCCTGGGAGATTTGCTGACCGCCATTTTCTTGCACGGCCAAGTGATCCACTGTGGTGGCTGCTTTCATAAAACTTTCATGATCTGAAGCCTAACTTGGAGAAGAAGTGATTGATATGCTGTTTTTTTTTTTTTAACCAATTTACCTTCTGAAAGTTTATTTAAGACATAGTTTATTGTTAGAATGTAAGAGTTCCGTAATGATTTTTGGCAGCATGTTACTTTTAAACTGTATACTCCGGTTATCTAGGCCCTTTTTGTTTTGTTTTATGTATACATGTCACACTGTAGGACTGCGGGAAACTATATTTCGAGATTTCTGGATGTATAACACATGTAGAATGTTTGACAATAAAGCTGACTTTGACTTTGACTTTTAGTAGAAATAACCAAAGATGCTTGCCTAAAATACAATCAACATAAAATATTTGTATTGCGTCAAACTGTATATGATTGAATAAAATCACATTTAACTGTCCCAATTGTAAATGGTTTATTCAGCCTTAATTAAAAACACACAACACAACCTTCTCACTAAGTAGCAGGGCTACACATTAAACACGAGTCACCTGGAGGCACGTTATTGAAACATCAACACCCCAGTAACATAAAAACAGCCTTTTCAAGCAGAAACCCAAAATCATCCATAAGAATACACCTCCTTGTTCCCCTCCTACGCAGTGGCATTTAAACGAAGCAGAAATGCATTGAGTGAATGCAAAGTACATGTATTCTAAGTGAAAGCACAAAGGGAGATGGGACGATACACCTAACCCAAACATAGATCTCTGGTTCCCTTGCTTTAGTTCACATGAGGTTGCTACACAAGATGGTGATAATGAGGCAGCAGCAAAATCATATTCAGATCCAAAATATGCATCAGTAAACACTGAGCAGAGTGCATGCAGTTAGGATTTGCAAGGCGAGCAGTCATTGCTCTTAATTATTCATGAAACATCATACATCACAATCTGACAACAGCATCAGCACCAATAAAGCTTCATAAAATAAACCGAGAAGCAACCTGCGAAATAAAAAATGAACAACAAAGCTGAGAGAATCATCTTAGAGGAGGATGTGAGGAGGAGGCCGGAGCTCGCTGCGGGTGAGAATTATCTTCATCTCTCTGTCTGTTGTTCAGTGATGAGAAACATTTGTATAAAGGCATATTATAGCAGGTTTGGAAGGCGCTGTTTCCCAGGAGGAAGTCTGGTGTCGACTGTCCATCTCAAGGCCAGAGGAGGGGGTTCACTGGAACGGAGGTCTTGACCTTAGCGGACCCCTTTCCTGCCCAGGAACCGCAAAACTGCGTAGTTGTAGGTGGTGGCCGCCAGATAGACAAACTGCAAAGGAAAATATTGAAACATAAGATACATGGGCAAGGATACATCTCGCACTACAAACGTTTGAAATCATCTTTTCAAAGTGTTAATTCACCCAAATCCACACCAAATAAATCCTACCTCCCTCAAATGGTATAGCCATGCAGGAAGTTTTGTTAATGAGTTTTCCAAGATTTGAGAAATCGATTTCTGGGATTTTAGCTGCCAGCCCACTACACACAGGTGGATTTTTTTCATCACTGAAAATACACTTTGATGTGTGTTTGTTTCTCAGGATAATCCACATACTTTGCTTTGAACAGTATTGGTAGGCCTACTATTGGAACAATTTTCTTTGGCAGAAAGGAGTTCCACCGAGAGAGATAATAGTGAGGCCTTAAAAGAGGTGTTTCTCCTGAAAGTCATTTTTCAATGGTTTGAGTATCACAGAACTAAAAAAAAAATTCCATTGTGTTGGGGCGTCAGTCATCCTCAAACATCTCACAACCTGACCAAACTAATCCGAAGCCTTCTTCATGGCTATATCTGGTATTTGAGTGAGTGACCCTTTATTTACGAGTACAAAGGTAATATTTACAAGGGCACCTTAAATCAAGTTCATATTCATGACCTTTATTTGTCCCCAAGGAACAACAACACAGGACAATACAAATCAACAAAGAAAGAAAGAAAGAAAATTATGAAAGCAATTGCTCACCAGGGCTAAGAGAGTGACACCTGCACCAGCAAATGTCGCTATGTACAAGTCATAGGTGACGTGGTACTGTAAGACATAAACACAGGTTAGTTTATATATTGAGTATCCAATAGACCAATGAAAGCTGAGAACTGAGTGAAAGGGAATTTCAGATTCAGCTACTCACTTCGCTGGTTTTACAAATAGATGCCAAGGTCATCCCACAAGCCTTGCCTGGCATTGCATTCCAAGGAAGCAGACCTTAAACGGAGACATGACGTAAGTATCTCTTACTGTTTCTGAATCATGATGAGTTATGACGCATTAAGGTTCCCGCTTGCATACAGTGTGAAGGAATTAAGATAAAGATGCAGCTATCTGCATTATTTCATAACTAATTAGAGAAGCAGCTTTGCATCCACTCCAAATGATTTATTCATTGCTTTTATAGGACACATTAGCATTCTCATCAGGTCAGCATTTATAAGGACAACGCACCATACTGCCTGGCGTCAATGCAAATCCAGCCGTGCTGATTAATGCTGGGGGTGGTTTCAGCCAGGAGGTTGATGTTGTGGCAGGTCTGCTCCATGTTGAACAAGAAGAAGACCGGGATAGCAGTGAAGGCAAACACTGCCAGCCAGATGAACGCCAAGATGTACGTCACTATGATGAACTGTCGAAATAAAAAGCAGGTCACAGATTATTTCAAAATCGAGGTGAATCAGATGATTCAAAGAAAACACTTCAGTGAGCTTATAGAGCTTAAACAAACTAGCATTCAGCATTAAACAGTGAACTGACGTCATGTTTGCCCTCCCACTGCTCACCGTCAAACTGATGCAGCGGCCACAGTGGGTGCTCCTAAATTCACCGAAGGTCTGCTTGACAGCGCTCGTGGTGTAGAATCCCTCGGCCAGCAGCAGGATGCCATAGAGGAAGAAAAATGATGCCAGGCCATAGATCACGTACTGGAAGTATTTGATGCTAGACACAGGAAGGAAAGTCCGGTTAGACATATTAAACAACTCATGAGAGGTCAAAAGTTGCATAAAAGTGTCACTCACAAGGAGGCCATGATCGTAAAGTCTTGAGTGTTGCGGGCGAAGTAAGTCTCGACGAGGACTTCGGTGTTGGACAGCGCTTCATGCCCACAGCCACAAAATAACGCCATGCCGGCATATAACAGCAGGGTGGCCACCAGGGATGGGTAGGGCACTGCCCAAAAGCACCGGATACAGCAATCATAGCAACCTGAGGGGGCATAATACATCAGCACACAGGCGGCACACACCGCACAAATAATCACACAACACATCTACGACACGACGGGGAACTCTTTCACCCGTTGGGGGAGCTACAAAAAAGGCCTCGCTTGGTCTGCAAATCCATGAGCACACACCACTCCTCCGCCAACAGGCATGAAAGCAACAGAAAAATAAAATAATTAGAGTTCAAGCAGCATTCCCAATAAAAGCGTCCAAACAAAATCAGCCAGCACTGACTTCACAGTAATCTCATGCACTTCCTCCAGTGTAAGCTGTGCTGTTGAAGCAGGTAGCAAACATTCCCAGTGTTAATAAATGCATTGACAGAAATGGGAAGAGGAAAGCACCTAAGGCTTTGCAAAGCCAAGGCTGCCTGACCGGAAACATTTGCTGCTTCTGATCCTGTACTCCACAACAAGAGAGAACCCAATGCCAACCACTGATGAACAGTGCTGTCTGCAAGCTGCTGCTACAGTAAAACAGGTCTCTGCGCTGACTTCATCTGTATGCGAAAAGCTCCTCTGCTGGTACCAACACCTCACAGCTCAGCCCTATTCTCACTCTGGTCCTGCCCTCTTTCTCTGGCGGTCACAGGCGTCACGAGGCGAGAGAGAGATGGTGGCCTCAGGGGTCCGAAGAAAAAGCGTCTCTTTGTGACTCCAGATAAAATATCCATTGTCCTTGCCATGAACAGGGAGGAACAAAGGGCAGCGATGTCAAACAAACAAAGGCCATAGTGCCACAATACACACACACACACACACACACACACACACACACACATACACACACACACACACACACACACACACACACACACACACACACACACACACACACACACACACACACACACACACACACACACGCACGCACGCACACACACACACACACACACACACACACACACACACACGCCGTAGTATATGGTGGCAGGGGGTCACCAGGACAATTTCATCACCAGTGGCAATTCTCTACTCAGGCCACCCTGCCCCCACAGCTGTCTGCGACTGGTACCATGCCACTGAGTGTCAACGCCGGCGGGGTGTGGGTTCAAGTGTTCAAAGGGTGGGTGGAGGCATAATGAATGTGAGGGGCAATTTGAATATCATCACAACAACAACAAAAAACCCACTCAAAACTAGAGTTGTTTCAATTTAGAAATCCTTAGATGGCTAAATCATCCCAATGCGATTAAACATTCTGATGATTTATGACACCTTCAAAATTGACTTGGATTTAGGGGAAATTGTTGGGTCAAAAACAACTATATAACACACATGCAAACTTTATCCTGACAAAGGTTAGGGTTAGGGTTAGGGTTTCAGCCAGCTTACCTGATGCCAATTTCACAAAATACTGGATTTAAGTCGGAGGAAACGGAGGCTGGAAGTTCAACAAACTGCTTCAAAAGTATAAATAGTAGCAGCAGGAAGATAGCTAGAGTCCCAAAAATAATAGCGCCCACGCTTCAGCTGTGCCCTGCTGCAACAGTGCTTACAGTGATAAAGTAATCAGGCCACCATAGCCTCGATTTGAAATACATTGAAGCTTTTACAGTAGATTCAAGATTCAAGGCTTTATTTCCATGTGCACATTAGCTACAGTGTAGATATGGCAATGAAAAACTTAAGTCAACTTAAGTCACAGTCAAATTATCAATCATGACTCAAAAGCTGTAAAAGATATGTGTGAAAGTCAGGGAAAAAAACGGTTGGCAAAGGTTGTTTGGGTCCACATCTCTCTTGGAAATTTGCTAATTTATACCCGTGACACTCGTGGGAGTATTCGACCTCTTTGACATGAGTGACCCGATACGGCCTTGGCATGATGAGAGTCAATGCCCGTCTCTGTCAGACACTCTGATACTTGTTTATGGGTAAAAAGGTTAGACAAGGAAACGGGGAGTCCTTTCTTTATTAAGAAGCAATTCATCCTGGCTGAGCCCTTGTGCTCCTTCTGAAACCATCATTGTTTGTTAGAGTACATCATATATTAGGAATAATGGCACAGGGTGTATCATCAATAAATCTATTATCCATCTGTAGATATCAAAATGCTTTTGATGAATGAAAACTCTGAATTAATTTGCAGCACTTTATGCCCCCAGTGCACAAGGGCAACATGATGTCTAAGGAGAGAAAGGATATATTAAAGGCAACATTAGTCAGTTATTGAAATCCACATTTTCAAATCACATTAATAATAGATGATAAGAGTTATTAAAGATACGGCGCACTCACCCATGTCCAGAGAGAAGTGTGGGAGTTATTGAAGTTTTGCTGGGTGGCTTTGTGACTGTGATATGAGGATATGAGAAGTTATTCCCCGCCACTCCTATATGAATCTGACTCGCGCTTTTGTCTCATCAACAATAGATAGACCACATCTCCCCGAGACACATCTTAAAGTCACAAAGTCCCATTTCAGCTGCCAGTCATTATTTATGGTGCCATGGGTTCAGAACTGGGGATAGAGAATTAGTTATTTGTTTCAATATGAGTTTTTTATTTCTAGGCATTTGGGAATATTTAATGTATTTGACAAAAAATATGGGTAAATAGATTAGAATGGGAGTTTTTGCATGCTCACTTTAAACAGTATAATAGCCAAACAGATTAAATCAGTGTCAATAGTCTCAAATGATTTATTTAACTTTTCATTTAATTTCTCTAACTTAATGTGCACAATGCAAATGAGATAACATTTGTCTATCCAGACAGCCTTTTTACATGTTTTCACATCAAAGTAGTTGAATTATTTCATACATAATACCCTTTTAATGCCTACATGCATGTGTTGCCTGTCTGCACACACATGCATGATGTCAGCAGGAAACAAGAAACATGTCTGAGGGCCAGAAACACACAGAGATAATATGCACAGACAAATGAAGGGAAATCAATCGGAGTGACATGGATGAGGTTGACTAACAAGGGTGACATTGAGGGTCGGGTCCAGCTGCTGCCCTCCCTCCCTAATGTTTGACCTAGTTGATGTCAAAGCTGGGTTCGGTACAAAGGAGCCAGTGTGGAGCGGGAGAAAACACCATGCTATCTTTTTTTTTTTTTTTTTTGGAGAAGCCCCTCCAAACCATTTTCAAAATGGACATAACTGAATGTTATAAAAATACACTTAATTACTTTTTTCATACCATTATGTTCCATTTAAAATAAATTAATATTTGTAAGACACCACACTTTGTGAGGTGCCATCACTTGCTAAGGGAGCCACAGACCCACTCCCATTCTACCAATTAGGCCAGATAATCCACAGAAAACCCTCTGGTCCCCTCACAAATCAGCACATTTGAGAGACTAATCTGTTGTTGAACATAAAGTCACTCCTTTTAAGATGATGTGTTCACAAAGTAATATCCCCAAGGATTAGTAAAATGCTTGGTGTGAGTTTACAGTCTGTGATCTTTTGTCTCTTGAAAACCCAGAGCAATAACACATCAAGTAATTAGCATGTAGAAAGGATTAATGACATCAGAAAGTGAGGGAGTGGAGAGAGGAGTGATGCCTTTGAAATGTCAGTGAAAACCATGCCAGGGAAAGAGAGAGAAAAAGAGATAAGGAGCATTAATTTACCTCTGAGCTGAGTACGGTTGTCAGCTTTGCTTTCGAGATGTGAATAAACCATAATGTTGACAATCAAAGGACGGGATTTGGTAGAAGAACAAGTTTTATAGTCTTGCTGGTTTGGGTGGAATGACGAGAGCAATTCATGCATTTATGAATAAACTATATTCCACAAAGCTGATGCAGATGGTGGTCAGGGATGTGCGCAGCTCAGATGATGAATTATTGGGTAACCCTTAATATGATTGGCTGACAGTTAATGCATGAACTGATTTTGAACCACCGCATTACTCTCAGAGCTTTCATTTAAGTTGCAAATGCTATAAGGGAGGAATATATCAACGTATGTTTGCATAATAATGTAGGAAATTGTTTGATATTCAGCACCCTGGACAGAAGTGAATGTTATATATATATATCCAGTGTGCATGCATGCAGTATGTATATGTGATATGGCACACCTTTTTATAATTGTGAGCTCTGATACATTCACTAATACACACACACTGGAGGTGGTAATATGCATGTGTTTGTACAGGGGGAGGGGGGCCTGTTAAAATATATGCACCACCTTCCCCGTTATGGTAATGTGCGTTATCTTGTGGCAAAGCGAACAAACAGGCATCAAACAAACAAACAAACAAGCACTTGGAGGACAAAACACGTCAAGCTCAGTCAGAAGTGATTTCAGTGGCGATGACCTCCCGTGGTGAGTGCCTCAATTATTTGTTTTACTGCATGATGAATCAAAGTGAGGACTGAGCGCATCTCCAACTGGGTGTTTATTTGCTTACGTGTTTGATTGTCTTTCATGATAATCTCAGACTCTGCTGGCTGCGTGTTTGAAGCCTGGGGAAACTGCAACCAGGCGCATTGTTCCAACATTTTTAAAGATTGACTTTAAAACGGCAGGAGGAGCAGAGCAACAACAGATAGAGGCACGAGTGGAGCATTAAGGAAAGATGGAATAGGAGGACTGTGGGGTTGCTAGAGGTAGATAAACATTGGATCGTAAGTGATGGGTAAGTTAACTCAGTGAGGTTTGGATTGTCAATTAATTCTGATTGCCTTAAAGCAAGACTATTTTTTCACAGCAGTAAGCACAGTGACAATCAGCCCACACACACAATAATGGTCAATTATAACATGTCATCTAACAAAAGCAAAAGTCAAGAAACCCACGCATTATAAATAAAAAGGTTGCTTACATTAGCAAACATAAACCATCATAAGCTTCTGAACATAACAGATTAAATACAGTGGTGGTAAACCCTTTAAACTGGGGCCATTTTCTGAAAACTCTTTAAAAACACCTATGCTTTGCAGTTTAGACAGGTGTTTCCATTGCTGGCAACATTTCCTGCAGGCTGTCCTCAAAGGAATTTGCAAATGTATTTGCATTTTTACATAGCCAATAGACACGGCCTTTTTTTTAAATTACCTGTGATTAGCAAAGTCTTCCGTAACCGGCTAGATTTTCTAAAGTCTGAAAACAAAGCCAAGATGCAGATGTCTAGATTTCTCTCACACCACGTGAATTACAATGTAATTAAAGGGTATTATGGATTTTTTGCTCAATGACAAAACGACCAATCCCGCATATTGGGTATGGAATTGACTAAAGTTTATATTTTTGCTCATTATTTTTTCATTTGTAAGAGGAAAATGTAAAATATCTTGCTTCAAAATATACATAATCTTACTCAAGCCAACTCAAACTTAAACTGACCCAATTCAATTATATTCCCTAGATAAACCCAATCTGATTCTATTTATGATTTACAAAGTACTCCAAAACTGTAGCATTCTCCTTCCATCAGGCTCATCATGGACAGTTAACAAAAGGATCGATAGAGCATAAGCTGATATCAGAAGAGATTTCCTAAGCGATATTTTATCCATACACGCAGATTTATTTTTCATTTTCAAAATTGGAGTCTTTAACACAGATCCAAAAATCCCAAAAAGTATTTACCAGCCCCAGCCCCCCCTCTGGAGCCCCTGAACAGCTTGATGCAACATTCTGCACATATGCAGTACTCCCCATGACCTGTAAACAGACTTTGATGTTTTATTCCCATGCATTACCATATGAGAGGAACAAACGTGGCCTTATTCAACCCACTGTAAAGCTTTGGACTACATTTCACACGCTTATGAGTAACCCTTTAATCTCTGTACGATTTAATGACACATTATTATCCCAACTTTTGACAAGACTCATTTCTTTGTTCAAAAATCTTTTAATAGTCGTTTTATTTAGATTAAACAACATTATGGTAGGTTTAAAGAAATCAAAACTCGAAGCTTGACGTCCATCATGTCCATTCAGTAAAGAGTGACCCCTGGATATATCCTGTTACGCACAGGGTCCAAACGACTGGGAGTACGCGCATTCATCTGTACGTTTCGTGATACTCCTTCATAAATGTGAATAATTGAGTTGGTATACATACAATTACAACGTAATTACATTTATGTTTCCGAAGATCTTACAGTATTCATAAACAAACGACAAATAAAATGTTGGCCTAAGTTTATTCTGTACAAAGAAGCCAAGCCAAAAGAACCATGAGTTGGTTGGAGTAGGAAAACACATTTTAAGCAATTTTCTTTTTATAGTAAAGCAGAAGTTATATTACTCCAATGTATTAGGCAAAATCTTAGACACGTAAAATAAAAATATAGCAAGGATACTCAAATAGACTACAATAGATTACACAACACTACATATGCGAAACTAAATGGTTAAATTGAACGATGCCTAATTACATTTTTGTAGCGCACTTCTCAGCACACACACTCACGCCCAGTCACACACACTTACATTGGAGTGCTTTATTTTACACTCCCAGATAGAAATACGTTGGATAAACTTTTTTTTTACCATGTGTGTGACCAGTTAAATTTCAATCCATAGTTCCACAGTAAATCCTTGCGAGTGAGTTACAAGGCATTTTAAAGTAATAACAGTAAAAATACATTTTCATATTAAGCAATGTACCATGAGAAATATGTATAAAATAGCTTGATAATAATAGTTAGAATAATAATACTGCTTTTCAGCTTTTCCCAGATTTCATCTCTGTCCACCACGAGTCGTAATGTCACTTCGTTCCTCGAGATCAAAATAGATATCACAGAGTAAGAAAAAGCTTCCCATACAAATCCAACTGTATAAACATTATACTAAGTTCTTGCTAGGTAAAGTTCCAAAAAAGCCAAAGTGGAAAATGAAATGCACTTTTCTTTTTGTCTGCCTTTGAAAATGATTATTATATAAAATGACTTTGCAGTTAGACTTCCTATTATGAGAGAGCAAAGGCAGGATGTTGGCGGTTGTACACCTTTGGAAAAGACAGAACAAACATTTTCAATCCTATTTTACCTACACACCCTAAATACAGCTTTACATTTCCACGTTTTATGTACGTCACGCTACTTCTCTCCTCTCGTCTCCCGCCAGGCTATACCCGAGTGGTGGAGTGGGTGCTAGGCAGGCCTGCAGAGCTGTACCCAGCTGGGAAGGTGCTGTACGGACTCATGTTGGAGAGGCCCATCAGGGAGTTGGGGATCATGGTGATGTTGTTGGGGGTCATCAGTGGGATGTCGTCAGGGGAGCGGCGCTGGCTCAGGGAGTAGTCCATGCTTGGCGAGACGTGGAGAGGATTGTGAAGGGCCTCACACTGGTTCCTCTGCTGGGACAGGCTCTCGTCTATAGTGGTGGTGTGGCTCACGTTGTTGCCTTTGCTGTCGCACTGGGGACTGTGCTGCTGGGACAAGTCCTGCCGACTGCGCTTGTCCTTGCGGTAGTACAGGGCGGCGAAGGCAAGGACGTTGAGGAAGAGCAGCGACGCCCCGACAGCAATGGTGACGCTGAGCTCTGTGGAGTAATCTCTTGGGTTCGGCATGATCAGAGGGCCCATCTCTCTCCCCCCTTCACCGTTGTTGGAGGTGGATGCAGGAGTCCGGCCTGTGCTGCCGGCCCTCTTACCGTTGGACTGGGTGGGATCCAACGGGGTCACCTTGGTGGTGGTGGAGGAGTAGTGGAACATGTCGTGGAGGTTGTAGAGATGGGGCACCAGGTGTTTCCAGAAGGCCACCTTGGTAGCGCGGTAGTGATCACGGATACGAGGCTTCAGGCCGATGTGCAGGTACAGCTGGTCGTATGGGTCGTACTTGGACCAGGCCACCTCCTCGAAGCGGTTGGCCTTGGTGTGGATGAACTTAGTGTCCTGTGGCACTGGTTTGTTGGGATCCCTGCAAACACATGAGACAAAAACACTTGCGTTATTAGACAAAACAATTGGAGAGCTGCCAACAAAATAAGGCTGCAAAAACAACAACCAGCAGCAGTGAAATTGACGTACTGTCAAAAAATAAGTTCCAGAGCGTCAGCACTGGCGTTCAAGAAAATAATAAACCATCTGAAAGCATTATGTAATTTGATTACATAATATTCATGTCCTTTATGTCCCTATATTTTAAACTCGTATTATTATTTTTCGGACAAACTATTTGTTGATGGTAAAAACATTTATTTTTTTCCGTATCCTTTAAAAACTGCTCCTCACCACTCGTAAAATATTCTCTTAACAACAGTGAAGAGCCAAACTAATGAATGAGTCCCAGAAATCAATTGGTACTAACAGATGAGAACAAATCATGGATGCTTAGAGAAATTAGAGGAAATATGTTCCTATATCACTTCCTGCATGAGGAACATTGATGTAGAATTGAATGATTCAGAGCTTCATAGCTCTTAGAAATGAAAAAACTAACATCTGACCATTTGTTTTCTACAGTTCTTTGTTTTGAACATGACGTTGATTATTTTACATGTGATTTTGCTTATATTTGCCAGAACATGATGTATATCTTGAATGGAAAATAGGCTCATTCAAGTTGTGATAACCACATCATTTCCAAATGCAAACTGAAGGGTCAAGAAATAATACAATCTGTCAAAAACACAATGTAATATCACCATCTTTCCTCCAGAGCTCAGCATTCCCTCATACGCACTACAACAGTCGCCTACTGTGACCCGGGCTCTGCTAGGGTCGTCACCTCGGAGTCTCTTTGCAGCTTTGTATTCAATATGCAGGAAGACTCCAGCAGGGCAGCAGCAGCTGAGTCCTCCACTACACTACAACTCACTTAGTGGTCTCTCATCACAGCAAATCTGTGCCTCTGTATGACAAACTGTTAAACAAGCTGTAGTGCTTTACTCTGTTGCACTTTCAACAGCATTTTTCTTTAGTGCTGAGTCACTGTTAGTGTTATATACGGTCGATACCAGGCCATAGCTTCTCTTGGAGAATAAACGCTCTTTTGTGAAAAGCTAGAAAACTTTATTTAGCAGAGAAAGTCTCCTTAAAATGCTTTAAATGTCACTGCTTCTAATAATAATCCAAAGCAAACTGTTACTTGAAGGATTCACACTTCAAATATATATAAGCAGACATAGACATAAGATGGCGGAGGTTTATGGAGAACATCTTAACCGTCTCCTCAAATTTGATCAACTTAACCTTTTTGTAAAACCCTGAGTGACTACTTTAAACATTTATGAGAATTAAGCTGTAAAGTTTTAGATATATCACCTTCAGGAAGTCCGCATGAATTGTTATGTGTGAAAATATATATTGCGTATACTGTACGAAAGCCTACATTAGCTCAGCAGGGCATTTAAAGGAGACAGCTTTTCATTAGACGGAGTGTGCTTATTTTATGTGACTGTACAGTAAAGCCTCACCACAGTTGTGTGGGTGGTGTACATAATTGAACATCTAGTGTGAACAAATGTTATGTGAGTAAAAGAGTACTGTTCTCTATATGTACATAAGCTGAATAAATCTGGCAATGGTATGGCAGACCTAACAAACGAGGAAATTAATTTAAATGTATAATAACTGAAGCACTATGTACCATGAGAGAGTTCTTGTGAACTAACACAGGGGAGAAGAAGATAGAGGCTGGATGACAAGACAGTGGGAGTTCAGGCTTAATTAGGAGGAACTACTGAATCCTATGTTTCTTTAATCAGTGTGATAAAACAAGAGTGGATGCAGCAGGAGTTAGAGGTTGATCATGTCGACGGAAATAGAGTGAGGTCAGTGATGTTAATCCACAGGCCATGGGAGGGTTGTCAAATAGGAAACTGGATGCAACTATATGTAAATGAGCCATATTAAAGTGTACATATAAAGCTAATTTTGAGGGTCCTACTATATGTCAATGAGCCATATTAAAGTGTACATATTAAGCACATGTTGATGGTACTACTATATGTCAATGAGCCATATTAAACGGTACATATAAAGCTAAAAAAAATGATTGGCTTATCGGAAGAAAATGCTAAGTTAGCTCTAAAGCCATGGGTGGAGACACTCAGATGGTGGTTTATTCTAAGAAGTCTGCATGGGGCATAGAAAGGGTAACCACATTTGAATTATACATTTTTCCTGCGGTAGACAGCCTATTAAAGGGGCCCTATTTAGCTTGAAACCGTTAAAATCCCAAAGTAGGAGAAAGTTATCTCCCCCACAATCCCGCCTGCCTGAAATGCCTGAAATGGGCTCCTTTGTTTACTTCCACAACAAAGTGACATCACTAATTCATATTTGCGGTTCTATTAGCTAGCACTTCAATACATTGTACATGATAGGCTATGAGGCGGGACACCTCTAAGCGGTTGACCAATCACAACAGAGTCGGCCAGCTAACCAATCAGAGCAGACTGGGCTCTGGTTTCAGACAGAGGGTGAAAAGAGGTGCTGCAGCACAGGCAGTATGAGGAAAATAAAGACCTTTTTGAACATTAAAGCATGTAAACATGTCACAGGAGTAGAGGCACAAAATACAAGTATGACCCTGAAAATAAGCATAATAGGTCCCCTTAAAAAACATCCCGGGTTGTCTTATTTTAAATTGTTTTGGTTCTCCAGATGCCTAAATGTATGCAAAATCTCTGAAAAAGTTACTTTTCATGATATGTCCCCTTTAAACATTAACATGTACTTTGGATTGTCCCTTGATTTGCTGTTACTCACCCACTCTTGGCGAAGTTGGTCCAGTAAGTCATAACAACTGCGCTGAGCATGATGTCGTTCCTGGAGAAGTTACAGGGGAACAGGTCGGTGGGGCCCACCATCGGGATGCCAAACACGTAAGGCACCTCATCTCCATGTGCTGAGTCTGACCACACTGGCTTCATGAGACTCTGGCAGTGGTGGTAGAAGGCGTAAAAGTAGGTAGGCGAGCCGTAGCGGGCGTGCAGGTCAGCGGTCACCACTGAGGGCTCCACCCATTGGTGGTCGGTGAAGAGAGCCACCAGAGTCTTCCTCCTGGTCTCCGGGTTGTCCTTGTCAGCCCAGTCTGTGTACATGAATTTAATAGTCTCCCTCAGTGTGTCTTTTCCTTCTGGGTAGCCGTACAAACTGTCCACAAAGTCTGACACTGCAAAGTCAAAGTCGCTGCCAGACACGCCGTCCTCCAGATCCATCACGTTCTCCACAAAGCGCAGTCCCTCTCCCTGATTAACACCAAGCATTATATCGTAGTTTAGGAACTCGCCCTGCTCCATCAGGATCTCTGGGTCGTCCGGGATGACGTCTCCGTCAATGACAGGACCGAAAGCGACACGGTATCGAGCCGGTTGGATGTCTTGCTCCACCAGCTCCCTCGCACTCTTCTTCTGCAGGCAGGAGACCATGTCCACGGTGTCCAGCACGTTGCAGCCAACCCTCTCGGCCAGCATGCGAGTGTACTTGACCGGTTGGTAGTTGACAGCCCAGCTGGACAGTGCTGAACCGCTTTGGATAATGGCTCTGTGGAACAAACCTTGGGAGACAAAAATTCAGAACAAAAAGACACAGAAGACAACAGAAGCCAGGGGAACGGTGGTTAGTATTAGTATTCCTTTTTCATTGCAAACCTTAAGAGCTTACTGAACCGCCCCAAGTAAATACATGACTCACTTTAAACTAATTGCTATTCCCAATTAAATCCAAGGTTTGTTGACACACAACATTTAGGTAGATAAAAGCAAATAAGCCCACATGTCATGTACTTTGAATACTTGCCAGGCAGATAAAGCATTAGTGTGAAAGAGAGAAAAGGCCAGATTGAGCTTTGCTGATGAAAAGCTGCTCAGTAAAGCAGCTGGTGGAAGAAATGAGCTGCTAATAGGATGTTGTCCCATTCCATTGTCATTCCAATTTTAGAAAAAGACAGAAATACCGTATTTTCTCTGTTTATCCCTTTTTTTCGTTTACGTGGTGTCATTCCTAAGTGTGGATGACTGTGGACACAAGTCAAATTAATGATCAATTTGCAGGATTGTTTCAATGAGGTGTCTAGTTTTCCCTCTGCCAGTTTATACACTCATTCTGTAATTGTAGAATAGTGATACTGTGTGTATAACGAGCTGTATAGCTTACATATAGGCTTCTGATGCCAACTGTGCGGTGGACGGTCTGTGCAGGGAGGTGAATATGCAGTAACCCTGATCCTCTAATGTTGATACAGTAAACACGATGCTCTGTTGAATTGTTTTTATGCAGCGCGCCACCTCTGTCTCTAGGGATTTTGTATCTACCACCTAAAAATGACAAGTGATATGTATCAAGTCAAAAAAGACTCTGCTGAGGTTAAAGCACAGCAGTCGCTGAAAAGAGTGCATGGGCAGTGTCACTTTCTCCTTCCTTTACTGTCATTTATTTGAATTTTCTTTAGGGCAGCAGCTAGCTAGTCTACTTCAAAGACAGCTGGAGGTGTTTGTGCATTCACTGCAGCCGAGCTAGGGCATCAAATACAAACCGTACAAAGGACAGTTGCCGCAGCCTCCCTGGCATTGACGAAAAGATGCAATTTGTGCCCTTCTTGTGATTCTGTCCAGCATACAATGGGAGGGTCAGGGAAATAATACGGCAAAGATAAGAGTTTCAATTCTCTGTGGGCCATCCCTTTTGAAATGTGCATCCCTATTTTTTTGCAAGGAGCTTTGGATAACTGTTCACTAAATAGCATAATATTAACTTCAAAGAAAAGTATGTTCCAACATATCTTTTGTTTACCGGGGATAATCAGATATCCGTTTCCTTTGGGTATTCAGCATTCATGTTTACACTACTGTCGACATTAAAGTAAACTTTTTATTTTACCCATTTTAATTTGTATTGTATTATTATATTTTTCTTAAAACTTTTACAGTATGTTTATTCTTGAATAAAGCATCTGCATTAGTATCCTCTTATGCCCCCTCAATCAATAAAGTATTCATGATACTGATTATGATACTCTAAATACAGGTATTTAAATTGAATTCATATTGGTTTATATTGTCGTTTCAAAGAATAATACAGTGAATAAAAATAAAGCATCAGTTTGAACATGCTGTACTACATCGTGACATTTTCACTGCAAATATATGTTAGAAAGTAGAAATATCTTTAAAAAAACATTTAAATAATGTGGCTTTGTCTTTGGCTAACAGCGTCTGCTCGATGCAAATAAATGCTAATGCCCAAGAAATGAGTGCTATTTTTATATTTCGAAGACAATACATGGGTAAAAAAGGGTAAACAAATCTGAAATAGGGACATATTAGTCAGTCCAAATGGAGAAACTGATGGACACAGATGAACGTGAAGTCATGATGAAACTTTATAATGCCAGTAGGCTTCTTTAAGAGTTTCACATTTTAGGAGGCAAAGCTTTTAGGCTGATTAGATTGAGTTGTGGGGAACAAAAGCGATCACTTACTTAACAAATACCCCCTATACCCTACTCCCACATCATAACACTTAATCTCCCTGACAGACCATTTAGAGCCCCACTTGAAACAAAGAACAAAAGTCCAAAATAATTAAAATGTATTGTTCAAAAAGTAACTTTGGCATTCTCAGGATGAGCAATTAATATAGTTGAATGTTGACACTGCTGCTAAATGATTTCATTAATTGCTACTTAAACTTTAGCTAAAAATTGAGTAATTCTGAAATAACTGAAGTCGTAAATAACTGAGATGGGGATACTTACCCTCTGAGTGGTGGGACAGAGTTAGCAGACTGACGCAGGAGGCACCGATTCCAGATCCAAAAACTGTGATGCGACCCGGGTCTCCTCCAAAGTAACCGATGTTCTTACTGATCCAGCGGAGAGCTTGAATCTGGTCCAGGAGTCCGTAGTTTCCTTTTGCTGCCTGGTCACCAGTACTGAGGAAGCCTGAAGCACACAGAGAGACTTCAGAGGCAGTGCTGAAGAAGAGATATACAGTCTGTGCCACAGCTTTGATCTAAAGTTGTATCCCAGCAGGGCATCTGAGTGAGCTGACACCGTTTCCCCTCAGGTGCAAATATGCCTTTGCTCTCTCCCACAGTGTCTTGACTGCTTTAGTCAACTTCTCGTGATATGGACTCCAACAGTGGCACCCCTCAGGAAGTAAAAAGGGCTCAGCTCGTTGAATCTGAATTCCTTCATCGCATGTGACTTAACATAAAATTCAATGTGCATAAATAAATAAATCATTAACTTTACTCTAGATGTATTCCCCCAAAAAACGCACACTGGTCCGTTGTGTTCTTACAATTGATCCTATTACCCATTCCCTTGTCTAGTCTGATCTCGACAATGTACTGTTTTGAATGTTAACCACAAGGGAAACTCTTAACCTTGCAAATGTTTTTTGAATACTACATCCATCAAATACTGTATTTAAATCATTATGTTTTCTTTTACGAATGGAGAAGGCTTATTATTTTTATAACAGATTAGATAAATCCATCTGAAGGAAGATAAATGCATTTTCAAAGTGGGTCTAAAACAGCTTTTTATGTAACAAGGACATACCACGATACTTATTTGCATCACTTTTCCTCTGAGGACAACATTTGTATGCAAATCAAGCCACACTACCAATATCTCAGTTGCCTATATTTAACCTATACTCCTGTGCATTTTTCTCTCATCTCTTCTATTATTTATGCGTAATTGCAGAAAAACAAGTGGAAATAAATGACCATAATGTTTGTTCTCCTACATTTAAGAGGCTAAATACCCCATTTAAAACACCATTAACTGTTACCAAACAGACCCGTTTTCATCACCTAATATTCCGATTCTGTAGTTGAGCGTGACCACGATAACGTTCCCATAACTGGCCAGCACGCTGCCGTCCATCATGTTCCCGGTGCCCTCCATATAGGAGCCTCCATGGATGTAGACCATCACAGGTCGAGCTTCAGAGTCCCTTATATCTGCAAGGTCAACACACACACATATGCTGAGCAAACAACAATTAAATGGATAATGAATGTAGCACTGATATCAAAACGTTATATCAATTGTTCAGTGTGAAGCATGAGTAAAGACAGATTAGAAAAGGTGCTTGGAAGCAGTGATAGGCTTGTGGTTTGGAAAGTGTAATGATATTTAGAAAATGCATGGTAAATACTCTCTAAAGTACTTCCTCATCGACCATTTTAAAATTACAGGTAAAAAGAAATAAGCATATATTTCTTTGATTCGCGGTTTGATGTCAGTTGAGAAAAATATGCTGTAATGATGACTTTTTATAGTTTAAGATAAATTAGCATGCACAAGCAGAAAAAGCATGTGTGTAGACTTGGACTGAAAAAGTCCACACTACACCAAGCTCTTGTTACCAAATGCTAAAATAGGAACGGTTACTTCTTTCAATAAAAAAGGAAAATCTATGGTGCATGTTTGGATTTTTTACAATGACCAATGGCTGTCTTTAAAAAGACTGTAAGACATAGATAATGCAAATCTGTGAATCAATGTGCATGGCAGCAGAGATGTAGCTCAAAAGGATCGTAAAAGAGCTCAAATGTGCAACAACAGCGATCTCATGTAAAACCAGATAAAAATGGTCTCATCTCACTCAAGTACAAGGAACCCCACTTGTTTCTGAGGAAAGAAGAAGCTAAGAGTGTTAGATCTCTTTTCACTTAACTAAAATAAAAGAATCCATGCATCAAGAGTTTGAACTCTTAAAAAAAATACCTTCGGATATATGAGCCTCAGCATGTGAGAAAGCCGCCCCCTTTTTCTTGTGATGGCTCCCTGCGATTCACATAAGGAAAAAGAAGTACAAAATTCAAAATAGCATGGTTGACTGTGCCTTTTGCTTAAGAAAATCCGGTCCAATTAAACTGAAAGATCCATAAATTAAAGGCAAAAAAAAGATTAGCCCATTTGCATGTTGCACTTTTACCTGTGATTGCTTTCTGACAAAATGCAGATGAAATTATGTAAAATCTTTAGGCATCTATGACAAAATGACATTATAAGCTAGAGTAGAGATGCAAAATAAGTGTTTGTTATTCTGTTTTCATAAAGTAAACAGATTCTTGTCCTTGTTAGATATTTGTAGGAAATGGCTCAGGGTGTACACACACACACACACGCCCATACACACACTGCTACCTATGAATGCTTTATTATCTGTCTTTATATTGATCCAGCTGCCTCGGCTTTGACTGGACTAATACATCTTTCTTGGTTCATTATTATCTCTCTAAACAATTATATTTTAGAACTAACTGTCATGTTGTTTTTTCAGGTTAACCGCTGAAAGCTGAACACTGTCTAACTTTGAATGACAAATGTTTTCATGTTATAATGCTTGAGGGAGAAAAAACATGTTGACCTGAATTAGAGAAATTAATTAAATTAAGTTAGTCAACTACAGGTTAATGAATGAGACACAAAATGTCCCCTTGTTCATTTCACAGTTCTTATACAAACAAAGGAGGGATTCAACTAGAGATAAATATTAATTGACTCCCACTAATTGGCCCAACAGAAACAATGTCTGAGAAAAGATGAGATTCATTAAAAAATATGGAGCAATCCACTTTTTTTTTTCTAGCTTTACCAGATCTTAGTGAATCTTCAGGATGACCTTTGATGCTCAGTGGTGATGGCAAACCAGGCTCATCGTTCATCAAATACTGAAATGTTTTCCTCAGTTTAGTTGGACAAATAGAGATATTGCGATATGATATTTAATTGGGTGTTTAATGCTTGTAAGAAACAAGCACACACCCGGGTACATTTATGTCCAGTTGCGCCTCAGTGGCATCAGAGTATCTTCAGTTGCCACAACTCCAAATGTATGAATAATTTCCCGCTTATCAATGGGCACATGATTGTTATTTCAAATGGATTGCAACAAGTAAAACAAAGCATTGCTTTGGATGGTAAATCAGCCCTTGGTGGCAGCATTGACATGAGCAGTGGCCGCACACATGCTTTATGATGATAACAGAGCAACATCGATAATAATGATCAGAAGATATGAAAAGCCATTGCTGCCTTTTAGCAAAACCAACTCACCATCCTCCGTCGGAGCGTAGATGTTTAGATACAAACAGTCCTCGCTCTGATCCTGAATGTAGGTGGCTACTGTGTCAAGGTTATAGGTGAACCATATGGGCATCATGATCTCGGGCACGGTGTTGTGGATGTTCTGAGGGCACACGGGCATGAAGTGGGTAGCATTCTTGACTCCGGACCAAGAGGAGGGTTGGTCAGGGGGCATGAAACGCTTCTCACCGATTGGTGGAGCAGCGTAGGGGACCCCCAGATACTGATCAACGGGCCGGAGCACCTCGCTGGGCACGGGGACCCGAAGACCTCGGAGTTTCCCAAACTGAGTAGTCACTGTCGGGTAGAATTTCTGGCTTGTGGACTTGGTGAAGGACCAGCAGGAACATAGTATCCACCAAAGAAGAGCACAGTGGGTGACGGTTACAGTCCCTTGATGGTGCAGCAGGTGTGCAGGCAACAGATGGTCTCTGAATGTAGCCAGCCACATGGTCTGGGCAGGACAGTGCCCTTGCACAGCACAAATGCTCACTGTAGTGTGCGCTCAGTCCCTTTGCGCTGAGCCTATCAAACAGACATCACTCACTATGCCTTTGGCAGTGACGGTTATCAAATCCAAACGCACCTCAGCCAGGTATGGAGCGCCACCACCTCCACTTTTCATTGCAGTGCACACAAATCTGAAAACAGGAGGAAGAAAACATCAAACTATGAGAAAATAGTCAATTTCTGCATAATTGACTACACTTTGATAAATGTATTATCATAATCCTGTATCTTGGGGCTATAAATACATAGTTGTTATATAGCTTTATATCAGTATGCCTCATCCGATGTAACGCTTCAATGCTAATGATCTTTTGGGGGCAATTGCTGTCTTAAAAGAGCAAATGTATGCTTAGACATGTTCAAATCACTGAATACTGATCTGTGCATCAGTGGGGGAGGAGATGAATCTGAAAAATCCATCTGCTGGGATGTTGGAGTGATGCTGCGAAAAACATCTCCTCTTAAAAGGTGTTAAGCAGCCCTTTTCTTCTTCTAAAATCAACAAAATGAACAGCAAGGAAAGACAAATCTTACAAATGCATTGAAGACAGATTCAAATGACATTTCTGGGAAATAAATATCTGATTACATGTTTGTCTTTGATATTTTAACAACACCAAATATCTCACATCATAGATAGGGAATGTTTGAATGTGTTGTTGTGTCTTACATCTAAGCAGCACTGGCAGTGACTGACTTGAAGAAGCATAATGGAGAAGTGTCCCAGAACAAACATGTCTGATGGGACTGCAGTAGCACCAACGCCCTCCTCATAAAGCAGAGTAATTGCAGGTTAATTGAAAGACTTGAGGGAGGCTTTTACGCAGCAAAAAACATTTGAGTTCAATAACAGGGGAAAACGAGCCTTTGACTTATTTTTGTGGATTTGATTTGTGGGAGTCTTCACCTGCTGCAATCGATTTGTTCCCTATTTTTCACTTCTTTCAACGGGTAAGTCTTTATTTTACAGCTATGGAAGCCCTACATGCTTTCTTGTTGATTCAACTGATTTATCTTACTTCTCACTGAAAAATTCAGATCTGTTAATTATTCTAGGGAATATTGCACTGCTTGATGCTAAGATACCATTATGAATGCTTCAGTAAGCAAGGGAATACATTCACCCCTAATCACATGTGTATACTGTATTCAAATAAGGTATCAAATGTAAGCTCACCCGTGGAGAACTCCGGAGAGCAAATTGTGTTGCAAGTCTTCCAATTAGCTACTTTGTTATCCAAAGTGCATCCCGTCTTAGTCCTTATTGTGTAGAGTAGCAGGAAGCATATAATGCTTGGCATTGGTTTCTCACTGGCTCGTCAATGAGCAAAGCAAAAACAAGCTTGTTAACCTAATCAAATCTATTGACGAGTACTGCCTGGAGCTTTGTGAAAGACTCCAACTAAACTGCTCTCTGTCAATCTGACCTATCTATTAGGACAGTGGGACAATTTTCTTTCTCCTTAGAGGAACTAATTAAGCATAGATGTGGTGCATTGGCTTTTCTCTGCAACATTTTGTTTACACATGCATGGACGTCCACGCAGTCTAAAGGGTCCACGTTCTCTCTTTCAGGTAATGTAGCACATTACATGATACAAACACCATAGTATGCCACATTTTTAAAGAACAAGACACATCAAATGAATATCACGTCCGATGGAGAATTATTGTACCAGTCTGCCCTAGGCCAGCTTTGTCTGTATTAATTAACACTTATGAAAAATCCCCATAGCCAAAAAAAGGACAAAACTTGTTCAATCTACTATCTGTTATGTGACAATGATGTACGGCTCCCAGGACATTAAAAAAATGGAAAAGATAAAGAGCCTGATTTTCTTCCTAGATCAGGGCACATCTCATGGTTCGGAAGTGAAATTGATAATAAATCACTTGGAGGTAAAATCCTCAATGTTCACAAAACCTGCTGGAAATCACTGTCAGTGATCTTAAATAGCAGTTATGGTCTGAACAGTGGGCATCAACAATCACACTTGGTCGTCTGTAGCCCACAAAGCATCCCCACTGCCCGTGCTGCTAGATCAAAGGGATACTATGAATGAATTCTTAAAATGAACAGCATTTCCTTTTAAATTACCCATGCATTCATGATATTAGTATCAGTGGATGTGCTTTCTTTGTGCTATTTGACATCAAATTAAAGTTCTAAAATAAATCACTAGAACAAAGCTGTGAATGACATGTGTACTTTCATTTTGTTTAACTGATTGTACTGCAGACTTACTAAAGCATCTGGATGCTGCCTGCGCTGCAGAGTATTCTTTTACCAACTTGTGATCTGCGATGGGGCAGATGTGGATAAAAGCTTTATAGCTTACACCAAATGGGCCATGTAATAAACATGAGCCATCACTCAGTCGAGTTTGATGCACTGCAAGTTTTGGGGCAATTTAGACTGGCATCACGCCCAGCAACAGAAAAAGAAAGAAACATGGGTGAAATACAGTCTGTCTTTCCAATTAAATGCTTGCAATAACTCAGTAAATGAGCGATAAGTTCAAACAAATCAAGATGTTTTACAACCATAACATATAATTCTACTTGACTATTTTGAACCAGCCAGATGTTTATGCATCACAGATGTCGTTTGCTATAAAATACTTGTTTTTTTTCTGCAAAATACTTAAACATGACTGACTTGATCCCATTTACAAACCGATTAGTATGATTACTATAATCATGTTTCTCTCCCACTATTACTATACACCTACATAATCGACAGGCACACAAATCAACACCAATTCAGCACTTGTAAAAATCTCTGGGACAACATCTTATCGATCAGAATCTGGTAGCCTGGGGGCCCTCGACATGAAAGCATTTGAGAAGAAGCCTAGTCCTATGTCAGACAGCAGGACTGGACTCCCAATGCCCTTGTAATTCGACTGGTGTGGATCAAACCCGTTTTAGTGGATTCCCCAGATCCCTTTAATTTAGCAATGCAATAACAAGGAGCAGGGATTGACGCATTGACTTTACCTTCTCGATGCATGCAGGTAGCACTCAACATAATGATCAGAGCTTAATAAATGAATGCACGGATCCAGACCCACAAAGCAAGCCACAGCCCAGATAGCATCGACAAACTGCTGTAGTGTGTATATGCGTGTGTGTGTGTGTGTGTGCGTGTGTGTGTGCAACCTCACGTTGTGACTGGAAAGCTTATTAAATCTAGGTCTAGGACGATTTAATATTGGATCAAATGAAAAACATAGCAAGACAAAACATTCTATCGCGAACAGCTCTGAACGTTACAATTATCTAAGATGCAAATCAATCTGGACAAGCATTCATCCCACGGAGGAAGAAAAAAAAAACAGGCATAATCATTAGGTTAACTCACCTGCTTTTACACAAGCTGATACGCGCTCCATCTCCAGATTTCCACCATACCATGCCCGTCAGTGTCGCTACAATACAATGGGGCTGGCTGTGTGTGAAATATGTCCCCCGGTTTTGCTATCAAACGCACGGATCTGTACTCTTATCTCCTGCTTTGCACAGACTGTGTGCTTTGCGCATATACGACGCCAAGGTCAGGAGCGCCAACGGTTTTAATGGAGCGCCCACCATAGAGATCTCTGTACGGCGCCCACTGCCAGCGCGTTACTAGGCAACCACCGGGATACGCCAGTGCATTGAATTCACCCTCCAACAACCGACAAAATCCCAATTTAGAAACCATTAAGTAACTACCGTAACCTCGGACAGCACTCACGTACTCACGCGCTTTGTGCTCCTGCAAATCCCATCTACCTTTGACCAGATAAACAAGTGAGGCTATTGAAGCAGAGTGCAGGCCTGCATGGAGAGGAGGAGGATGTGCATTTGGAATACATTAGGCTATTTCATTGGCATAATCCTTTTAAGGACATTAAGATAGGACACGAAAAATATCCCTCCAATGTGTTTTCCCACATGGCTTGGTAATATGTTTTAAATTAGATTCCTAATCAACTCATCTGCTTGTAGCAAAGTCCTAAACAATATGAATGTGCAATTGAAACGTCTGTTCTCCCATCACTAAGGGAATTGTATCTGAAAAAAGAGAAAGGAAGCAGTGTTGGAGAGCCTTGCAGTGACAGCTCTGGAACACCAGGTCCACAATGTTTAACAAGCAGGTTGGATGGAGACAATACACAGAAAGGCCGTCCCTTATTAGGACACAATAATGAATTGCTCGAAGGCAACACAAATAAAAAAACGACTTCAAGTGACAGGAAATTAGCCAATTGAAGGAAAGGGAACACTAGAAAATAATTATTACAATAAATTATAAATGCAATACAATAAATTGTGTTGCACCTTTCAAATAAGAAATGCAGCAGGCTTCAAAATAAGGTAAATTGACATAAAACCAATTTAAAAACATGGATAGAAGGCCAAATGAATAGAAAATGGTGTCGAAAATAAGACACTTTTTATAATGATAGTACAAATAAAAAGGATTAAATAAGATGAAAAATAATAAATACAATACTTAACATAAGATGGAAGATAAAACCTAATTATTCATAAAGAAGTTTTACACATTCAAATCAGTATCTTCATCAATAAACACTGCAGCACCATCAAAATAACTCCATTCTCTTTGAGTCTTCTTCCCTTTCATACATACATCAGTTTCTGATGTTGCTCCTCTCTTTGTGGAACACTTGTCCTAGAAACTAAAGATCTTTGGAATGGTTGTGTTGTAGCTGTTGCTTCGTACACTCTTCCTGCTTGCCGAAATATGTATTTCTTTATAGGGAGCTTATTCTTCAGATGCATTCGTATACGATTATCTTGAAATCCCAAAAATGAATACTGAAATCCGCCCAAACCACAAACTAGAAATCTACTAACATGGTATGAGGTATGAGGTGAGGTCCAGACAGTTGCTGACAGAGCAAACATTTTTTCTCACATACGCTTTATTGTATAATGCCCAGTGGCAATAGCTGTGATGATGTGATTTATGCATGTGCAGAGCCAGGGATCGTCTCACACTCCTGGAAGAGATGCTGCCTGATATCTTTTTTAAGCTTGGTTACAAAGCAAAAAGAGATTATATGGATAACAAAATGCCTGAACAATGTCTTATTGATACATAAAGAAGATAAAACCTATAAAGATATTTTGAATGCAAGGAGATTATTATCATCTTTTAAAGAAGTTAGTATGATAGTGGATTGTTATGTCACTGGTGTTTTTAGCATCTTATACAGCCCCAACACTACGTTTTTAATAAGGGCATTTCTCTGTGTGTGTACTGGACTCACCAATATTACCCTTGTGGCATGTGAAAAGTTCAACAAGCACATTTTGAAAGGAAGACATTTTAATTAAAGACACCATTTCCAGTCCAGATCTGCAGCCATGGACAGTTTCTCCACGTCAACCTACAGTAAGTGTGGGCTGAGTCAGCTTGATAAGGGACAAAGACAAAGCTGTTTCCATGGCCATGGGTGTGCCAGGATATCCCTATAAATAATACAAATATTTTCATTCTCTGTTGATGGAAAGAATCTCACTTAGGGTTGAACTAAAAAGTAGATGAAGACAAGAGGACTTATCCCATGGGCATGGTAAAGTGAATCTGTCAATCACCATAATATGTCATGTCTGCATTTGCTCCAGCTCATGTACCTTCCAGGGCTTCTACCTTTGTCTTTTTAAGCCTTAAGACTATTGCACTACATTTTCAGATTAAGACCTGCTGTGGATTAGGGGTGGAGTAGGTTTGTTCGCCAACCCCTGCAGTCAACAAGTCGGAGTGTCTTTAGGCAAGATACTGAAGTCCAAATGGCTCCCGATGGCTTGGCCAACGGTCTGTGAATGTCTATCCTAATGTGGCATATTGTCTGGAAGCCTCTGCCTCTGTAAGAATGTGTGTGAATGGGGGAATGCTGACTTGCGCTTTGAGGAGTCCCAAAATAATGGAAAAGGACTATATAAATGCAGTCCTAATGCTGGGCCTGACTGGGCCACACATTGCACACCATCAGACATTTATATAAGCTCCTCTGCAGGCCTCGCTCGAGAAAGGTACTTTTTGGGTGGGCAACCACAGGAGTGGGAGGAATTTGGTTATGCTGTGAGATTTTAGAACAATGGCAGATGCCTTAGAAAGCAGGTGTAGAAAATACTGTACTGACAATGTATTATTGAAAGCGGAACTTTGAGAAACT
Source organism: Trematomus bernacchii (assembly GCF_902827165.1). NCBI lineage: Eukaryota > Metazoa > Chordata > Actinopteri > Perciformes > Nototheniidae > Trematomus > Trematomus bernacchii. The sequence continues at coordinate 8,034,335 of NW_022987513.1, forward strand.
CGTGAATCCAGTTGATGTGGCTTCTGTCGTCACGAGTACTCAACAAAACTGAGGTTAAAAGGGCCAAAATAACTTGTGTGGCAATGTATTTTGCCGAACCATTCTTCGAAAGGGGCTTTGAATAGAACTACTTCTCCCTCAAATTTAAAGGATCCAGGTGAGGCCATTTGATGATAAGCATACCGCCCAGGCATATCCAACTGGGAGGAGAGCTTGGGACAGACAGAACAAAAAATAAAGGGATTACACCACCCATGTGACCTTGATACTTCCCTGTGTCAACCAGGAGTAACTGTAGGATGGGGCTGGGGAGAGAAATATCTGTGCCACCAAGGACCTGGATTTCACATATTAAACATTTGCAGTGACAATTTACGAACCTGTCTCAATCAGCTGTCTCATTTCATCGTAAATGCTCTTTTAAGCTGGAATAATGTGTTTGAATCAGTAAATGTCAACCTTGATAGGTTCATAGCCCTACATCTACATTCTGCTCTCTTTCTTAACAGGGTCAGTATTGTTCATGCTTTCTGGATTCCCGGTGGCTCTGATCACTTTGTTCTTGCTGCAGTGTCTGTCGAGTGCATGGAGGATACGATACCAACAGGACCAAATAACGAAGAGAAGCACTCCTACTGCTCTCCCCCAAAAACCACTTCACTAAGTTATGGATAAAAGGTCCAGAGTCTTTCATGCATGCTGGACTGGCATCATTCAATGTACATTTATTTCAATACATCATACTTATGTAGTCATCCCCACTTTCTTTTATTTGTCTTATGTTGTTGTATTGTAAGGTTGTATCAATATATGCAACATAAATGAATCAAAGTAAAATGCTTATTTCTTCCCCATAAATAGATTAGATTAGATTATATGAAACTTTAATGCACCCCATGGGGAAAGTGGGTCACGGCAGCTGTAGCGAGGCGGGTATACTTTAGGTAAGAGTAAACAGAAATGGCTGCTGAAGATAGAGGAAAACAACACAAGAAGAAATAGAAAATATGGTAGTGAATATAGCCATCTAAAATGGGAATATAATGCCAGACATATAACAAACAATAGCTAACATCCTTCATTTGAAGATGGCTCGTGGTTGTAGTTTATAGATTTACAGCACAAATGCAGTGTGTGCAATATGTGCATCACTGCAGTTCGAGGAACGTAAGCACACAGAAAACTGTCAAAATATGCAAATGCTACATGTAAATTATTCATGTAGACCTACTGATCATTTTACAGTTGGAGGTAAGATATTTATAGATGCATGTTAAACCAAGATTTCAATTACATAACCAAATTATTAGCAATTACCAATCAAAGATGCAATTATTTGCTCAGAAAGCATGCTCCGTGCTGTCTGGTTGTCAGATAGCCCCGGGGTGTTCTTGAAGTGAGAGAATCACAGGTAAAGGTGGAATGGCTTAGTTTCAGGTCATAACTACATTAGGTGCATTTTCACTGAGCACCTTTTGCACTTATCATCACTATAATTGTTCTCAATATCAATCTTAATGATATCTGATTAAACAGACTAATCAAACCACCTTCAGAAAAATGTAGTTGTACATTCGTCAAACCAAATTTGACATAAATATATGTAACATCTTCCCCATTATAGATCCCTGTCATATAATACAGTGTGTCACTAAAACCTCCCATGGTCCAGACCTGTGCATAAAGTCTGTCTGCATCAAAAACTGCGAATATGGACTTTTTTGTCCATAATTTTGTCTTTCGGGTAACATTATATCCAGGCTGTATACTGGGCTTGTGTACCGCCCCTGGCGTTCTTGCACAAGCCAATAGATGCAATAATGGCCAATGCAGGGTTCTTGCAGTGGATATTTGAGGCAGCCTGAGGGGAGGAACAACCTACAAGACATAGCTCAGGGAATTAAACCACCACCATGTTCAGGTTGCCACTTATTTCCCATGATGCAGTGCGCGAGAGTAATGTGTTATGTTCGATAACTATTTTTATTTGATTTATATTGAGTTCATAAAGATGCACATTTGCTGCGGTGATTCTAATATGTTGAATATAACTGACGTGTAATTTACACATTAACAGTCGTCTTCTAGCAGAGAGCCCCGGATGTTACCGTAACTAAGGGCAACCGCCAATGACGGATCTCGCGGGAGAATCAACGGTAAAACGTCACCCAAACAACTCAAAAACAACCAGGCACTACTGTGTAGTTTGTTACTTTCGGGAAAGCTAATGCTTTGAACATGGAGAGACATAACGTGGGAACAGAAAAACTCATAGCGCCAAATGATTTTAGAACACCAGCGGTTTCACGTAAGTGTACTGATGTAGCCGCATTTTTGGTTTACATTTGCTGCCAACTTGAAGCTAATGTTGATTTTAAGATAATGCTAGCTAACGTTAGCCTACACTGTAGGCCCTACAGTGTTGCCTAGCTAACTTAACGTCAACGCTCTAGCTAAGTTTGTCGCCATTTGTGAGCTCAAGCCTTATGAATGAACATGTATCAGTATTATGTATTAAGGTAAGGGAAGTTTTCATGTTCATGTTGTCATGTTTCTTGAAAGTCCAATATGAAAACACTCTAACATTACTTTGGAAATATTACATTTGGAGCGTGTAAGTGTTCCCAGGGTAAAGCTACTACGTTCCCCTGATCAATACCCTTTTATAATATCACAACTCGTAGTGTTTAATGTTGTCTGCAATGTTTTTTCTACAACTGTAGGTCAAATGTTACCTACATACATCTTATGGCTTACCTTCAAATTAGCGGATGTTTACCATTTAAACTGCATTTGGAACGTGCAACTCCCTACATAATTTGCAACCTGAACTGAAAAGATGGCCCTTACTAACCTTTTACATTGATCACTTTGGGAACATAGAATGAACCCCATTACATTTACGTAGGACTAATCATAAATAGCTTATGCAAGGCATGCACACACATAACGATATACATTATTTCATGTTAATCTAGGGAATATCCAGGATGACCTGGTACCTCCATCGCATTTCACATCAAGTGTCCAGTCTGCCGGGGCACAAAGAGGGGTTCAAACTGCAGGGAAACAACCACCCTTCTCCTGGATAAAACGAGGTGTACCATCAGAGGATCACAGTCCTGCAAATTCATGGCTCGCTTTCACTCAGGCCCAACAGGAAATATTGGAACTGAGGAAGGAAAATCACAGGATCCTGATGTTGCAAGGAGACAGCATAAGAGGAAAAAATTCTGTGGATCACCCATCAGACATTATGGCAAGGTATCCTATAATATGGTTTATATGTTTAGAAATAATATTATTATTTGTCAATTATGTCGTATATTTGGTACATTTAAGGCTCCTCTTCCTCAAAAACAGATGTGGAGAGAGAAGTGACCAGTGGTCCAGATTGGAGTCAGAGTGGCGTCTGGAGGCAGAGAAGCACAAGGCTGAAGCTGAGAGGTTGAAGGGACAGGTGGAGGCCCTGAAGGAGACTGCAGGGAGACACAGGGAGGAGATGAGAGACAGAGACAGCACCATCAACAGGTTAAATATATGCTTATGTTGTGCAATTAAGTGATTACAGTTTGTTAATAAAGATTAACAAAGCGCCATTTTGACCAAGCTAAATATGATTAATAATCTTTTTACGACAGACAGAGCCATGATTTGGAGGCAGGGCGTGAGGAGCTGCGTAAGGCTAAGACTGAACTCAGCCAAATCAGAATGGAGCTCACTCACAGTAATGCACAAAAGGAGAAAATAAGCTCACAGGTAAAACTATTTACAAACACAACATTTCATTTTGGCACGGGTGTGGAAAAAGATCACCTGAGAGGTTTGTTTGTTTCCATATATGTTTATCTTAACACTTTTGTTTCTTGCAGCTCGAAAGACTTAAGAGAGAGTCTGGTGAGGAAATTACAAAACTGAGGAGGGATGTAACGAGGAGCGAGGAAGAAGCCCAGGAGCTCACTCTAAAGGCAGAAATGAGCAGGTTACAGGTTGTGGAGGAGGCCAAACGGCAGACTCTTAGACTATCAAAACAATTGGAAGAAATGCAGAAGAAGCAGGGAATGCAGGTGTGTGGCAAAATGTCAGCTAAAACCCCTGTATCCAAGAAACCCATGTCAAAAAGACATAACATCATCATTCGTATCTGCCTTGAATTTAAATTGTTTGGCTCTCACTTTCAGCTCCAACTGTTAAATGCTTCCCACTGTGCAGAGGTGGGTATCGCAACAAACACAATCACTGAACTACAGGATAGACTTCAATCGATGAACTCAGAAGTGCTGCAGCTAAAAAGCACTCTGATGGAGGCATCTACTGAGAGAGATGGGCTGAAAGAACATTTAAGGTGCCACATTCAATCTTAAACTGAAGAGAACTAAGCATTTATAGCACTTTGTATCCAGATTCACTGACATTTCTTGGGGGTGGGGCGGGTTGTTTAATTTTCAGCCAAATGGAACAAGCTTTTGAGACACAATCTGCCACTCTGCACAGCCTCAGAAATTACATCGGCCAACTTGGCTCAGAGAAAGAAGAAAAGCAACAATTAAATGAAGCTGTTGAGGTGAGGACAATATAAACAGTATTGATTGCAATCACCCGACTGTAAAGTAATTGCACAAGAAAAAAAACAACAACTTGATATCTTGTTCTTTTGAGCGGGTTAAGGAAATGATTGTGGAACAAAGGAGTGTTAAATGTATTCGTTAATTTGCATGTCATCCCATCCTTTTTTAACTTTCTTTCTCATATTCTCCATTCTGTAGAGGCTGAAAAAAGAAAAGGCAGCTCTTCAGAAGACGACAGAGCTCTTGACAGTCAGGTTCAACTCTGTGAGTGAGATACTCGCCCTCCAAGAAGAGAAAATGGCAAAGAAGGTAAGTGTCGCATAGCAATGCATGATACATGCCTGTGCTTATGACACATGGTGAGAAATAGCACTGCGTCTGTCAGGTTTCCTATGTAGACCAAGCAGCGACCTATCAGTGTGTGTTGTTGGCTTTAGCTGTTAAGTTTTGAAGCATAGTCTTTTTCGTATCTAAAACGAAATAGTCTGAAGTGTGGATGCACTTAATGGATCTCTCGGAGAGACCACTGGGTTTAGATTAATGATGGAGCGGCTCCTGATAGGATGGCAAAGCCCTGCAGGAATATTTCAGTTGGCTGAACACTTTAACTGAGGTGCTCTATCCAAATGTTGTGTGCAGTATGACTCTGCAGTTAACATATTCCCCCCACCCCGGCCGCCCTTTTAGTTTTTCACTTCTGAATGTGTTTTCTTTTTCTTTCTAAGTGGATTTTGGTTAGTTAAGTATAAATGTCAACTTGAAAAATGTAAAAAAAGGGACTGTTTTAAAAACTCTTCTCTGAAGGTTTGTACTATAGTTGTGGGAATAAAGGAAAAAAACTCTTGTTTGATTAATCGATTGTTATTTATATAGCACGTTTCACTTGACGATAATAAAGTCATTGTGTTAAAAAAGATGTAATATGTCGTGGAAAACATCAGGACTAATTTGCATGCAATAATTACCCATGCTCTTGTGAAGCATTTGCTCAAGTGTTGTGTGCCTTGACTATACGTGTGTGTGTGTGCGTGTGTTTCAATAGATCATGACAGACCCACTTATGAAGAATGGATCCGAAGGCCTTCAAGTGCTTCAGCTCTGGAGAGAGAAAGTGTTCAAGTTATGCGTCCAGCTTCGCTCAAAGGATATTGAACTAAGAGGAGAGAAGGATACAATTCTTTCAAATGTAGGAAAACCTTCATCTGTTAGTATACAACAGTACAAACAAATCCACTGTGCTGAATCTGTGTTTAAAGTGTGGCACTATATTTCTGTGTTTTTAGGTCGGATTCATGGAGCAGCAGGTCCAGCAGGAGCAGCACCGGGTCAATGTGCTCCAGCACAGTCTGGATGACAGGATAGCTGAGCTGGACCTGGAGAGAATGGAAAAGGAGGTGATTTACGTGACTGTCTGCATTTTTGATGATGCGCGATAAATTTGGGTCTGCTTAGGAAAGTGATAAACACTCATACATTTTTTACCACAGCAGAGGATGCTGACTATATGAAAACTTTGCTAGGTTCCAAAAGCAGTTGAGGTTTTACGAACAGCAGCTGTGTGCGGAGAAACTTTACTATAGTATGGATTGTGTGATTCCCTTCCCAGACATTGAAACAGGACTTGGCGAAGGAGCAAAAGGAGAACTCGCACCTAAAGTCACAGTGCCAGAATGAAGAGGCTGAATTTAAAATCCTGACAGAGGCAGTGCATAGGTAAAAACACATTTATCTGAATTAAGAAAATAGAGCGATAAATTGGAGGAATAAAATGCTGAATTTTAATGTAATTAACACTTTATTTTCACACACTATGGTTGTGCCTTACAGGTTCAGTCTGGCATTTGAAAGTAAGGTGGCAGAAGTGGACGCAGCTCAAGCGAGGCTCAGCACTTTCACCCAGAGGCTAACTTTTGCTAAAAGACGCGTGGAGACAATCCAAGGTGCAGTCATACGGGACTGGAGGGGGATGGGTTTATCTCAGCAGATTATCGCAGTATAAAGAAAGAATGTCGCATTGTTTTTGTTTTTCAGGTTTGATCATGAGGAAGGTGGCTCTGCAGAAAGTTCAGCAGGCCAGCAAACAGACAGAAGAAGCTGCTGACAGGTGAGAGGTTTTACCAGTCAGTCATACGTATTGAATGAAGCTTAACAATCTTTACCCAATGCAAAAAAGCTTTCTTTCTGTTACAAATACGTCAGTAAACAATTACATACAAACTAAAAAGCTTTCTGAGACTAAATGCAAGTATTTTACAAATGACTTTAGTGGTGTATGTATTTGTCTGTATTAATTGTTTTTGTATTTGTCAATATGTGTGCTTTCAGAAGAGATTTTGTCATTAGTTTTTACGTCTGCAACTAACTACCAATGATTCATTTAAAATTAATTGATCAATATACTCTGTATTGACAAAAGCAATGCACTATGTACATCTTTCCACAGTCCTTGAATTATTATGTGGAATGAAGATAGTAAAGCGTGTCTTTGCTTTTTAAAAAAGATGTTAACAGCAGATGTGTTACTACTTGCTCATTGATTAAAATAAATCCACTGTGGAGTGCTTTAGTTGTTAGAGCATTCATTTAATCCAAGAACCATTTTGGCATTCATTCTGAGAATTTATAAGAATTGTTTTTATAAGCTTAATGTTTACAATTTCCAAAATAAAGGCTTAACAAAGCAGGCATAAAAACAAGAAGTGGTCTTATGTCCTTCGGCTCTGTAAGGTTGGAAATGGGACAGGGCAACACGGTTTAAACTCAATAATGCCTTGTAAATATAAATAGTGTACCTATATATGTCCCAATATGACATTTGTATGCAAAGTGGCTATTATTATATTAGTCTACATATAAAAGCATTTTGGAGTTTTACTTTTCTTTTTATACACCGTGCAGTTGCCTCTGCTTGACTTTCCGCTCCTTTATTTGCTCTGCCATCTTGTCTGTGTTGCCCCGCAGCACCACAGACCTTCAGACGGAGCTCAGTTTGGTGTGTGAAGAGAGAGACAAGCTCACACAGGAGCTCAAAAGAACCCCGGAGCTCATCGAGAGAGCTTTGGCTGATCTGAAAGAACAGTGTGAGCACCCTTACCACTCACGACATCTTATTATAACACATTATCTGTTGGGTATCCGTGTTTTGGCAGCTGTGTCTCAGTTTATCTTTATACACTTTCGTCCTCAGATGAAAGCAGGCTGAGGCAGCAGCAGCAGCAGGCGCTGGAGCTGAGCCGGGCGGAGGTCCGGCAGGCCGTGGCTGGCAGAGAGGAGGCCGAGCAGAGTCTGCAGCAGATCCAGGCTCAGCTGGAAGAGAGCAAGGTCAACCTGGAGAAGCTCGGTGCTGAGCTGCTCAGCCAACAGGAACACAGCGAATGTGGTGAGGCAGCGGCCACCTTTAGCTGCATGACTGTTTCTTTTAGACTCAACTTATCAAGGAAAAGCAGACTGAGCACTGCTGCTCTATTTCAGAAATGCCCTTCATCAATGTCTCTCTACACATTCACACCTGGCCTCTCTGCTCTCCTTGGTAGCTTCACTGGCCCAGCTGGGGATATAGTGACATGCTCAAGAGCACCTTGACTGTAGTCGCTCATGGAGAGTTACTGAGTCTCTCCTATATGTTTTTTCCAGTTGTTTCAAGGATTTTACTTAGCCACTAGAGAGCTTTTTGGCTTTAAACTAACATTAAAGAATATGGATGGATTCTTTCATGTGTTTCTTAAAAAGAATAGTCAGGTGACCTACGTGGCTTAGGCGTTCGTTGTAACATGGTTTGCTGGCTGTAATCATTCCCTCTGTTCATACTGTTTATGAAAAGATCCCTTACTGAGGTGTTGGGGAACCAAAAAACATGGCCTTTGTTTCAAAAAAGCTAAATGGTTATCTAAAGATAATAAATGCTTGAGCCATCTGGGATAGACAAATCATCTTCTTAAAGAAACAGGTTACATAAATATAATTATTGTGTTTTACTGTTGGTCTGCAAGGATAGTAACACAATTTGGTTATTTTCTTCTAAAAATACTAACTTTGGGAGATATCCATATTTGAAAAATGGTAAACCTATCCCTTAACTAATTGTTTGTCCACTTGTGGGCAGAAACAAGTGTAAACACGGCTGGTATACAGTATTTTCCTCTTAAGAGCATCCAGTGGCCCACACACACACACACACACACACACACACACACACACACACACACACACACACACACACACACACACACACACACACACACACACACACACACACACACACACACACACACACACACTCATCAAATTCAGAGCAACATTAGCATTCCTTGGTCATAGTGTTTGTGTCCACCTAATGAATGAAGGTCCAATACTCACTCTACCTTTAGCTCTGTTTTGCTTTACACCTACTCCTGAGGGAAATATCTGGCTCCTTAGCTGCCAAATGCTGAACCATTTTAACCAGAAAGTGGTGGACAAGTAGCTCAGAGTCTGTGAACCAAATCAGTAAAGTTGCAGGCCGGAGAAGAAAAGAAAACGTCAATCTAAAAGTCGATGAGGAGTCTTTTAAGTCGGGTGTTCATTTACTCTGTGGGTTTGTTATGATCGACTCGACATGTCGTCATGGGATCCATCGGTAATCTAAAATGAGTTTATAGCTGGTTCAATGATGCAGACATCAAATCCACACTATTGGATTTCATTTATGTTAAAGTCTTATATTGCTCAGAGGTTTCTTTGTCCTTATTGAAAGAAAAGCTGAACAAATGTTTGCCAGTAGCTGTGATTAAAAAAAACAAAGAAATGATGATGATGTTTTTCTTGCCTTTAGGCTTGTGCCACCTTGCTGTGTTGCCGTCTTTTATGCTCTACTGTGGTTAAATCATAACAATTGATCAATCTTGAATTGATTTAACCAGCTTGGTGTCTAGGAACATTTGCAATCAGATGCTATAAAATCCAGTTTATCCCCAGTGGTACACACAAATGACGCATTGGACTCTGTTTCTCAGTGTGGGAGATAGTGTTTAAGTATGGTGCATTTGTTGTCCCCCTTCAGCCCTGCAGGAGAGAGTGTCTGAGATAGAGGACCGCTGTGCTGAGAAGCTGAGGGAGATTGAGCTTCAAGTCAATACTGCCAGGAGAGAGCACACGAAAGCAGGTAGCTGGATAGATGCTACCTCAGCCCACAGCAGCTAAACTAAGGGGGGGGGGGGGATTCATATCTGTAATGCAGACTCAAATCTAATATCATTGGAAATGTTTGCACAGTATATAGCAGCATATTCCCCCGGTATTTGATCTGTCTGTGTTGTCTCTTGCAGTTATGACTTTGCGGCAGTTTGAGAGAGAGGCATCAAGGAAACAGGACGAGATGAGAGAAACCCAGCAACACACAAAGAGGAAAGTCCAGAATAAACAACTAAAGGAGACCGAGATGGACAGGAAACTACTGCTGGTGAGACTTTTTAGAGCAGAAGACAGTTGGGAAAAAATGTTGTTACTCTGTTCATTTCTGCTGATGACCTGAATCTGTTCCAGGACACTGTCACTGGCAGAGGGCTGACACGTGAGTATACAAGAGCTCTAGAAAAAGCTGCTGCTTACAGAGAACATGAAGAAAAATTGCCCCGCTCTTTGGAGACAAAAGTAGCTGCAGACGGTAGGTAGTGTCCTCATGCGTCAGACACATCCTAATATCCATACAGACATGACTAATTTGACCAGCGGCCTGTCTGCTTCCTGTCAGGGAGGCTGCTGTCTGTTTTGGAGGAGCTCCATTCTCTCAGTGTGGCGGTGGCTAACAGCTCTGAGGACTCTGTGGAGGAGGGGGAGGAAGAGGAGAGGGGACAGGCTGACAGCGTGGGACCATCGACAGGCAGTCCACACAGCTGCTGATGACTCACTCACTGGAGCCAGTGAACGCACCTTTCATTTGTACATAAGGTGGGCAGTGTTGGAAAAAAAAAATCACTTGCTGGGGATAATTAGTTTGAGCCAAACATCAGAAAACCACGCATGTCACATGGCCACTGTGTCTGCTTTCATCCATCATTCTTTTTGAATGATGGATGAAAGCAGACACAGTATGCTTGACTTTCACACACATTTAAATCACAATATAATTTACATTTGTATGCTTCTGTCTCCAGGATGACTTTTACTAACAGTGAATACTTTAAAGTCAATGAAATGAAATAAAGTCAATTGAGTATTTAACTCAAGCCAAAATAGAATGAAAGGTGTTTGTGAATACATTGGGAAGAAACAGTTTTTTCTCTATATTTTCTTATTTATTTTGAATAATATTTCCCTTTTTTATAAAGGCCCATCAATAGCTCGAGCTTTTCCCATTAAATCAAATGCTTGAAACGTTTATATGTTTACTACAAGTAGACTATTTAATGTTTATGACTGGACAGATGGTGATTACTTCCAATTCAAATATGTGACTAGATTTGTCAGGTTATTTATCAGAATGCAATAAATGTAATCCAGCTGACATAATCCCCCTCGTCCTGCTGTAGTGAGCAGAAGTTTGTTCAGGGGACTTTGATCCTAGATGTTTATGTGATGTTCTTTTGGTTCACTAATAAAAGTTTTTTTATATTGCGATTATTTGGCGTATTTTGGGAAATAACCATTTTACATGCATATCAAACCATTACTTGGATTGCATTTTCAATGGCAAGGTCCAAATAAAAATAGATAAACTAACATATTACATGAGTTTGTAAGAAAGTAATATATTTGAATGAAATAAGATGATTGCATCGGTTAATTATAAATACACTGGAGTTCCTCGGATTCATCATTAGCTCAGTGTGCACTTTGCTATGGTAAAGCAGGTGTTGATGCCATCGGTGCTTCTACCCTGGTACTTCTTATATTACATAGGGACAATTGCGAAGAAATCAATATTTTCCATTTGAAGTTCCTTTATTGAGGTCAATTTTAATGACTTTGCAGTCATAGGATGGATGATGATAAACATCATGATGAATCAGATAATTGTGTAATTTGTCATGTTGTCATGAGAGCTAATAAATGTTGCAATAGTTCGAAGTTTCAAGCCTCTGGGTAAAAACATCTCGCAGAGTACCGAGGGAGAGCACAGAAAATAAAGTCGAATAGAGCATCACAAATAATTTGCTGGGACACACTCATCGCTCCCCAGGTGATTCATCACGGCAAGCAGAGGATAAATGCTTCAAATTAGATATTTTTAAAAGAATATTATTGGAAATCCAGCGGGGCATTCTCACTTATACCTACTGCTTGAGAGTTGGCAGTAACACAAAAACATAGGAGCAACGGGGAAGGAATTATGTACTGTATGCTCTAATATGCATGAGCGTTCATTTTAAAATAATTTGCCACTAAATGTAAAATTCCATATTCAACCATTGGGGTTTTTGTGTGTTGTACATTGAATCACAGCATGCATTAACATGATGCATTCAATATGTATCATCTGCTGTATTATTTATCATTGTGAGACATGATAGCAAATGTTCACGTCGACCTACTGCAGAAAGAAATGAATAAGTAATGTAAAATACGAGTCTTTATGTGCAGCTAAAAACCAGCAGAGGGCGATGTTGTCAAAGATGAGAGCAGCACATGGAGGGGTTTCAAGGATTTTCTTTGGGCTTTATTTTGTAAAGTGCTGTTTTTTCATCAGAATATTATAGAATAGGGTGAAGACCAATATGATTCATATTGGATATGTTAGTATTCATTCCCTGCAGCTACAAATAGGCCTGTGAGTGAAGGTGGCATATGTAATGAAAATGAATCCTCTATCCATATTTTCAGTATTTAACCTAAATCTTTTAATTCAGAAAACCTTTCTAGAGCTATTTCAAGTTATAGCCTACTGTGTTCCTCCACAAATAAAAAAAACAGACATACCAACAGGATTCTGGTACATTTCTTTAGGCAATGCACCTATTTTGCTCAGTCCCATGTGTTTTATGTTTCAATATCCAGCCTTAAAAATGTATTCATACATGTTCCCTGCCTTGGCAGTGTGGAGAGAATTGCACAGCTGTGGTTAACCTGATAAATAATTTAATGCTGCAATGCAATCCAGACAAGACATGAAATGAATGAGGTAATAAAAATCAATCAATAAGCTCTTGACAGATTTGTATTAACAATTCAGAATTAATAGCATGTTCAATGAGTGGTTCAAACAAACACGTGAGTGCCAACCGACGGTGTTTTAACATATCTGACTCCCAGCAGCTCTGACAGCGGGTATTAAAAATGTATTTGTATTGATAGATTGCAAAGTATTTCCGCTCTCTGGTTGGGAGGCTGTTGCTGTGCTGTCACAGTGCAGCGTTTCAAATCCAAACATCTGCTGTCAGCGGCCCGGCCTGTCATCAAGTGTCTGTGTCAAACTCAGTTCTATACTTTTTGTGGTATACAAAACTCTCAAACCTGCAGGTTCTTTCCACCGTTTGGATGCTGTGGAAATAGTTGTTCCCTTCTGCCTAGTATTGTTTTCTTTTTTTAAAGAAATTATTAATGGCCTTATTAGTGTTTAACCGTGTATTCAAAATGTATCAGACTACAAATAGAAACCAATTTCTTACAAAAATGCTGGGATATGGAAAGAGAGTTCTGTGTCCACCACGTTGAGACATTTCGACTAAAGGTCAAGAAAAACATCTCCTTGGTCCAGATGAGAAGCAGTGGAGTTTGTTCACAATATTCAAATACACAGCTCGTTGCTTTACCCTTTGCTTTCAACTTTTCTATCTGTGCTCTTAACTTCTAGCCAACATCGAACCCACCCAATCCTCCACCTACAAAACTTCCTATCACAGTTTGCCAAATGTCCCCAAAGTCGAGTCCTCTTGGGGCCAGTCCTCATTCAAGTTTGCTCCTGCCAGTGAGTTGATTATGCTACAAAAACATTAGAACTTAGTTTATGCTATTTCATCTCTGGAGCTCTGTGCAGTTATTTCTAGATTAGAGGATTAAGTCACACCAATTGATTAATTTACATATAAATGGATGCATGCAATGTGGGGCATTGTTTAGAGGGTTGATTTCAAACTACAGGACTGCGTGACATATTTTCATGTAGTACAGTAGTAATGAGGAAGAATTGTACTATTGACAAAGAATATGGGATGGGACAATGCAGAAATTAATCTGAGATAGGGATACAAAAAAAAACACTTCCATTTCCATAAGGGTAATCGTGAATGTACTCACATGAGTGACTTATTATAAAACAGCCTACCTGGCTATGGGTACAACAAATGAAAAATAGAGCAATATTTAAAATGTGAATCTTTTATTTATTGCAGAGGGAAAGTATGTGTTTTGATAACCTTTTCTCCAAATGTTAGTTTTTCACTAAAAAGGTGTTCACAAAGAAATGTGTCCTATCTGATAGAATAAGAAATGTGCTCAACAAAAAAAGTTTTCTTGTGTTTTTACATGATTATCAAATAATTTAATAATTCAAACAAAATTATTCTGACGTAACATTTTCATATTGTCCCTTGACAGGTTATTGCATACATATAATTGTACATCACATAATAAATCAGCACCTTGTAGTCTTCACACAAATCTGAATCTATTTAAACATTTCAAATAATTAAAAAGATCTTGAAGACTCTTTAACAGAACATGTTAGAAAGTGACATGGTTTCATTTCTGAGCAACAGCAGTAAACATGTCGTCATTCAGGAGTCAGGACGCATGATGAGTTCTCCACCTGTGCCAATCAGTCCTCTCGCTTGCGGCTGTAATTGCAGTTTCTCTTTAGGATGATCAGTGTAATTTGGAATGCAGCTGTGAAATGTTGGCGTTGTTTACCAGAAGTTCAAATGTTTAACAAATGTTTTGAAGGACACATCTCACCTTTTATTCCAACTTGCGACAAAAGAAAAATGCTAGTGGCCTGCTGATGTTTTCACTGCTCTAAAGGCGTAAATAGAAATAATAAGTTCATCAGAAAAAGTTTTGATTGAAGTCGTGATTACTGTCATTTTTACTAATGTGGAATCACTTCATTACAATTATGATTGGCGAGTCATTTAAAAGAAGCAGTGAAGTTTGTCATTCTGGGTAAAAGTCTAATTAGAAGTTTAAATCTATTTATGTCAAGAGTAACACCTGCACAGTTAAGCTTCCAAATATTAAAGGGGCCCTATTATCCTTTTATGGGTTTTCCCTTTCCTGTAGTGTTTTTGTGCACGTCAATGGTCTGCAAAGGCTAACATCCCAAAGCCTCCATTTGACTCCTTTGTTTACTTCCACGACATAGTGAAATCACTACGTATCACTTGTGTTTCTATTGGCTAGCCCTCTGACACATTGCACGTGATAGGCTAAGGGACATATCTAACTTAAAAAATGTGAGAACTATTTGACATTTTCACAAATGCTTTAGTTTTCTTTTTATAAACCAAAACATTGTTATTTGGAAACCACCTGTTTTAAATTAGATTACTTGTGGAAAAAAAATACTGTGAGTCTCTCAGTATAAACATAACATATATTTATATCTGTGTAGGTTGCAGCCAGCAATGTATTTTCATATCACTGTCACTGATGGTTCCTGTTCACCACCTCAGTGTTAGTATTTAATGAGCTTATGCATATGAAACCTCACTGAGCATTAATTATACATTTCTCAAATAAAAGAACATTAGTCCCCCATTTGCTTTTGTTTGAGTATTTGGAAATATTGTGTGAACATTGCATTCAAAAAGTGTTTGCTGTTGGATGAAGTTACATGCAATTTAAACGGGGTCAGCTTCCACTGGCATCACTGAAGCACACTGGGAAAGCACTCTCCCAACATATTCACAGTATGTTTCCTCGTACACTAATACATTAAATATCACATGATATACTCTGCAGTATGTGTGTGGACTTGGTTATAGAGGTAATGTGAACTATATGAAGGCATTTATGGGATGTAGGCCAAAGGGCAGAAAGTCTCATGTTAGTCCTGTCCTTTTGAAACATCTGTTGTTGAGATCTCATCAGGCAGCAACAGAGAAAACAGAACACAGATAATTAAAATTGCCAGGCTAATTTGTTTTGCCCTGAAAGCGCTTTGCCTGTGGGATATTCAGTTAAAGATGTGGGAATGTTTCATCAAATGTCCATTAATATTCTCTGCTGCTCCACCTTAGCTCCCTCTGGTTACCAACATGCTGTTCAAATAACACTTCCTAATGAGCAGATTTTTAGACTTTCACTTCATCCTCTTTTTCCATTTGCGAGCAAACTGTTCTAAAAAATGTGATTCAGTTGCTTCTCTGTTTGAGAGGATCGTTATGTGACAGTTTAATTACAGTATTGTAATGGGCAAATTGACTTTTCTCCAGTGAAATAAACTCTTTTTCAATGATCTATTATCCCATCATGTTATCATGGCAAGAGGAAACAATCTGACCAAGCAAGTCTCACATTTGCAAACAAAAAATGAAGTTTTTGAATTGAAGAGATTAGCGTAATGATTACAAAGCACTGTTAATCCTTCCTCTTCATAAAGACATTGCCTTGAGTTAATATTAGGCATTTGTTTTAATAAAATGAAAGACAAATTATTTTATTAATGTGATATCTAATTGAAAAACTGTTATTAGCGTTTGCATGAATAGAAATTATTATATTAGTGGCACATGGTCGGAGACCCAAATACATAAGAACAGGTAACATTAAAGTGTTGGACCTTTTAGGACTAAAGCATAAACTTATTTCGTGATTTGCTCTCGGAACTGATTTTCTTGTCCGTATCAATATCGACTTTTATGAGCAACTTTAAGTACATTTTTTAAGTAAACTTTGCAGCATTTTCTCAAAGAACAGATACAAATCCCTAATTTGATTACTATGCAACCATCTGTGATAGTAGCTTGTGTTGTTAATTAAATCTGAAAGAATTAGTCAGTTATCCAATTTTGGTAATTTATATCTAGAAAGACAGTATTTTTACAAAATTGCTGGTTGCTCAAATGTGAGTATTTGATGCTTTTCTTTATCTTACATGTAAGTAAACTGGATACTTTTGCGTGCTCAACTGTTAGTTGATTGTGGATTTATCAAAGTATTGCCCTTTGTTGTAAAAAAAACGTATTCAGATGCAGTTCTGCTCTGAAAGCCTTTTATATGAGACATTAGCTGTGAGTAACGTTTTAAGTCTGTATCAGCTTGTTGCATTTGGAGTTTGGGATTTTGCCCCATTATTCGTTGCAGATATGCTCCGGCTTAGTGAAGACGGATGAGAAGTGACTCTGTTTAGCTACAATATCTCTGTGAACGTCTTATCTGAGCTTTAGCTGGGTTATTCAAGGATTTTCTCATTCTGGCTCATGCCTTTGTCACAACCTGTTTAATTTATTGTGATGCATTTTGTACTTGCATAACACAGTCACCCTTAAAGCGTTTTCAGTTTGTTTGAAAAACTGCCTCCAGGCTCCAAGCACATCCTCCCTACTAAGATTCATTTTTGTCACGTTAAAGGCTCCTAACACTGTCTCTCAGCATATTTCAAATTGAATTCAAAACCTTTTTCATTATCTATAAGTACTTCCCTGGCAGAGCTTCTATCTATATTTTCCTAAATGTGCAGTATTTATATTTTATACAGATTTGTATCTTATGAAGGCTTATCATTTACTGTATTTAACTTGTCACTAAATCACTGAGCAGTGGTGCTTAGAGCTTTATAATTATCTTTGCAGTATATATCTACCACTTGGCGTATAGATCTACACACTTTAGCTTTTTCATTATTTCCATGAACCGTGATGAACACTGTCCAGTGATTAGTATCTTCCACTGCTGATCAATGATCGACACAATTTAATTGCTCTTAATATTGGCAAATCCATTAGTTGTCTTCTTTATTGGCTTCTTTGATTTCAGCTATGCTAACTACATGGCTCTATGGGTGGAATTTCAAGTCCGAGTCAATTTATGACTGATGTCTAAATGATTTCTGACTTAAAGGGGACCTATCATGCAAAATGCACTTTTGTACGTCTTTTATACATGAATATGTGTCCCCGGTGTTCCAGGGAACTCACCAAGTGTCAGAAAACACAACCCTCTCTATTTTCCTTCATACCCAAATCTCTAAAAAAAGGGGCTGCAACGGATCTGATAAAAACTGATCCAGATTTGAACACGTTACTGACGTCAGGACGGTGGCGCTACGGCTATTGGGCCAACTCTCCACCTATCAGGGGAATGTGGGGTTGGGCCACGGCCGGCCATTGCCGCTCGAAAGCGCTGGAGACGCTCTAGTACATATGCCAGGCCTGTAAGTGGCGCTGTAGTCTGCCACAAAAGCAGCGAAGAAGACTTCCCGCCCATAGTTACCATGGTTACCCTTCTGTTTATTCTCCGCTGTGGCTTTTTTTCTCTCTCCCCGAGGCAAGTGTTTGCTCCCGCTGCAAACGCTTGCGGGGAGGGATTGCTCAATGCAATCCCTCCCCGTCGAGGCAAGCACTGTAATTCTCTCCGGTTAGTCCACCAGCAGATGACAAACACCCACCTCTCCGCCTCTTCCAAGGAACGAGGGGACCGTGCGGCAGAGTTTCAGTTTCGGTTTCTTTCGCCGGTCAAGATGTCCGTTAAAGTTTAAATCTTCCGGACAAAATTTGAAAAGTGCCGGTCAAAGGTCTTCTTTGTTATTTATTGAGCTTTAAAACAAATGAATAACGACTCTATATAATAAAACACGGAGGATGGAGATCTCTTTTTCTCCCCCTCTTCTGACAGCCCAGCAGCTGATCAGAGCACGTCTCCCCTCTCCTGCAGAGGGGCGTGGTCAGCAGAATCAGACCCGTAGACAGCAAACAGCACATAGAGCGAAATGAGGCATGGCTAAAATGCATGATCTGTTTGGTATTTTGAAAACAGAAACGTATAAATATACCTTATATAGGTATGGCCCTACAATATATCATTTAAATATAGCATGATAGGTCCACTTTAATTTACCCTGACTTTATTTTTAGTGCCATGATAATAAAGCTTTATTTGTATAACACTTTTCATACACCAGGTGCAGCTCTCAGGGCTTTAACAACAAAACAAAAAAATAAAACAAGAAATTCATTTTGGGTCAACACTTTTTTGCACACATGCAGCATAATAACCTAATATTACAGTTCAAGGGACACAAGGAGGTACACATTTTTTTTATGATCAGAAACATGCAAAACTAACGACCTTTACTTAGCTCAACTGTGTTATAAAAGCTAATTAGCACATCTTGGCATTCTAACACGCTTATCTAAGATGGAGAATCAGAAAATTGTTTATAATACCTGATAAACAGCATGTTCGCATAGTCATCGTGTGCATGTTAGCACACTGACATTAGCATTTAGCTTCACAGCCTCACAGAGATGCCACAGTAGCAAGGCTGTAGTTTAAACTACAGTTTTGGCACACACACTGGATATATATTGATTTAAGTCACTTATTTGTCTCCTGACCAAAATTGAAAAATAAATCCAATAAAATACATTTTACAAAAAATACACACATGTTGGTCTGCATATAACGGTACATAATAGCTCAGTATGACACTCACTTCATCTCCCATCCCTAAACAGCACCTAACATGACCAGCATTATGGCTTTCTATTACATATTACCACTAATGAGCCCCTTAAATAATATATAAAGATAGCTACACCACATTTCAGTGAAGTTCATCTCCAAATATTTCCTTTTGGCTGGTATTACATGGTACTTGTTAGACGCTTTTATCCAAAGCGATTTACATACTCAATACTGTGGACAATCCCCACAGGAGCAATTTGGGGTGAAGTGTCTTGCCCAGGGACACAACAACATGCTGACTGCAGTGGGGTTTGAACCTGTGACCACCTGATCCGAACACCAACGCACTAACCCACTGCGCCACAGCCTCCCTACTGTATGTTGTATAAGGCTCCAACTGTTCCAAGTTCAATCCAGACCTTTTCTTTTTTCAGTTCCTTAGTATAATCCTGGCAGCGTTAAAGAAGCCTGCAGTGGCAAACTAAAGCTACAGTCGCTAGAAGAAAAAAAAAAGAGGTTGTACAGTTTTTTTATTACTCCAGGACAATTGCCACGGTCGGTGTTCTGACCCGATAAAATATTGAAAATAAATTGTTAAAAGGGAAACATTTTGTAAGCTATTTTGTTGTTAAAAGATCTCCTAACCCCATATAAGCGAATCAATAAATTAATGGATGTCTACTTGCTATCTCAAGAAGTGTTGAACTGAGTGTATTATGGCGCATTTCCACTACAGCGCGGTTTAAGCGTGCCGTTTTTGGTTGCGTTTCCACTAGGCGTATAGTGCCGGCTAGCAGGTACTTTTTCACAGTTTTTCTGGCTCTCCAAAATCGAGGTTCTTTCCGGGCCAACAACCGGGCTGAGTATGCTAAACTAGTGAGAGAATCGCTGGCATCTACAACAAAATGAACATATTTTACCGTGATTTAATTGTAATACACGTTTCAAAATGATGCCGAAGTAACAACATACTGATACCGGTTAGTAAAAACCATGAATTAATGCTTTGACAAGTCTGCAGACAGACGGCAGGCGAAAAACCTTTTAAAATGCGTGTTTTCTGAATGGAGATTGGCTAAGCTAACGTTGTATATGCTCCGACCGTCCACACTCACAACAACGGCCTATACAGACATAAATAAACCAGCGACTGTATTCGCCATGACACAGACAGTCTGTGGTTTGTACTTGTTTAACTTGTGTCTAGTTTCCGAACAGATATGAGGAGCTGTGAGCTCTGAGTGCTAACAGCTAACGGCTGATGTTGGTTTTGTGTTTCGCATTGAAGATGACGTCACAGCTCCGCCTACACTGCGTTACTATAGACACTATACACTATAGATACTACCCCAGTTCCTAAACTGTAATCGAAACGCAGCATAAAGTGAGCCTGGCCTAACAAGGCCTAACGAGGCCTAGCCATACCGTACTAAGCCGAGCGAGGCCCTGCAGTGGAAAAGCGCCATTAGAGAACTGAAATTAGAAACATATTACATAATTTGCACTTTTATTATATTCCTAGTTGCACATTCCTTGAGGTTCATAGTTATCACCTTTAAGTCAAACACAGCGACATAGACTGCTGTGAACATGCTGTAATGAAATTATGAATTGTCTCAGAGCTGTCAGATACACCGGTGCCACAGTACACACATCCATTCCTGTTCCAAATAAATACTGCATGTTTGCTTCTTTCTGCGTTAAGCACTCGACACTATAACACTTTCCTATACTGTTGAGCTCACTGCTTCTGTACATAAATGATCATTATCTGGTTTGTCCGCTCTTCACTTACTTGGCGTTTGTTTCTGCTCATAAATGCATTTGTGTTGGACTGAAACCTCTATTTAATGGCCTCTAATGATGAGAAGTACAACATAAGATTTGAAAGGGGAGTATCAGACGGACAATCTCCAAGTAAAGAGCAATAAAATGACAGCCTGTAATGTAAGAAGTGGCATGTTGAGAGGCTAGGAGCTCTCACTGTAGTTGAACCTCTGTTGAGCCATAAATATGGGCAATTTACAAGAAGCCTTAGAGAATGAAACATGAAAGGTTTATCATGGCGTTTTATAGCACTCTGCACGCTCTTTTTATCTCCTGACCTTTCTGGGAAGCTTTAGGCTACTTATTGCGGCCTTGACCTTGGGCACCATAACACCAAATGCAATATAATTTCAACAATTTTATTTGTCAAGTTAAAAACATAATATCAGAGCCACTTTTTCCAGGCAGGCATGCTGTATCCTGTCTGTGGTTTTGGTTTTGGTTCATGTATTATGGATCCTATAGTTAATTCACTGCACACAGGTCATGTGTGTATGGTGTTGGCTGAGTGAAATAATTTATATTACAGCAAATTATTCTGCCGTCTAATCTGCTGAGCCTCCGGGACAGCAACACGTTCTTATCACACTTTATCAGATTGTGTTTGATACCTATTGAACCCCGACTTCGAATAAATAATGGCTCTACTTACACAGTTCACTGTTTAGTTTTGAAGACATTGTTTACAACTGGATTCCTCATCTTCAATTATCCACTGTGAGCGATCATTTACGCTATCTCGCCAAGTAAAAATGAGGCTGCGCATGCATGGAATCACTTCTGCTGTGCTCTTTGTAATTCTCCCAGCAGGCTCTGGCCCTAATGTCATCTTTAATGTGTTTCACTTCCAATTTCACAGGGTGCAGCTATGAGTAAAGATGCTAAAACAGAGACCTTTACTAAATAAACAAAGGAAAGTTCCAATCCCTAAGGCATTTATAATAGGAATTAACAAAGTGTTTAACCAAATGAGTAAAAAATACAAAAAAAGAAAACATACCTAGTGCTAATGATAAACTTACAAAACTATTACTTTTAATTACATTTAGTAAAGTACAAACTTACATAGTGCAAATGTGGGAGCCTGTTGGATTTACATTTTTATCTTAGCATGTGTTTGACAAGATTGTTCACACTTTTTTCTAAAGAATGCTGACAGCTGAGTTGAAATCTGTCACCTTTTTGATGACTTAATTACTGTGGATGTCTGATGTGTCTGATTGTAACTGCATGCTCTCTGTTAACAAAGCTATGTCTGTAAAACACTGTCTGTATTTAGGCCACTCTGCTGCCTCAGGCTCACAACTTGTGTGCATAGTTCTGTGGGTTATTACAAGCACTCGCTATATATGAAACAAGGTTAAGTTCACAGACTCTGATAGATCGGTATTGACAAGTGATTGGACAGGTTTTGTTCTGTCATGTCTGTGGTTGGATTCGCGTGTCACATTATTTTATTTTAACCTAAATCAGTGTGGGGGTTGAGTTTTATCATTGTTTTAGCCACTTGGACTAATTCCAGAATAAAACCATGCTGTTAATTGCACCCATCATATGGTCAACACCTCATAAATGCCATTTTTACTTAAACTCCGTAGGAAGTCCTTGAAAGACCAGCTGACATTTACAGTCGATTGAATGGTGCTAAGGAGGTTGTGTCAGACAGAGAGGGAGAGACTCCCAGAGCAGACCTCATTTGCAATGTTGGAAAGTGGGAAGCAGGCCCAAGGTGTTCTCAGGAGGCAGTGCGATGGATGGTAACGTGGATTCTCCCAAAGACTTCTAACATTTATTGAAATGCTGTCAGATATTTAGCTGGGTAACGTCTCACTGAGGGATGCTGCGTTATCCTGAAGACACTTTCTTCTATTGATCACAGAGTATCACATGCTACAAAGTCACACTGGTAAAAACCTTACCATCAAACCAACTTATTAACAGGCAGAGAGGAAGGTATAATAAAACCGTCAAATGTATCATCCTTATTTTTAATGCGTTTGGGAATACGTTTATTACAAAGTCTCCCTCTTCATTACGCCATGATGAGAAATCAACTCATTTCATACAGGTTAGGGACTGTATAAAGAGGATCAGAGTAGGGAGACAGGGTCAGACAGAGGGCAGAATTGTAATTATGTTTGGGGTAAAGGTTATATAGTTTCATGATAGCACCATGGTTCATACTGTATGCATGATGTTTGCTATGTGCAGAGGAAAGTTATGTCTCTGTATCAGGGTTTTATTCATTTGGTGGTCACATTAGAGTTTGGAAGATAATAGTTGGGGAACACTATTACGCACGTTTTTTGTGTGTGAAAAATGAAGGCAAAGTGTGAGTGCCTTAAACCTGCACTTTTTCAGTTGGTCAGTCTGGGCAACTCCATTGGTTGCGAAAAGCATTTAGATTGTATAAAAAAATTGAAAATGTACCCTTCCTCTCACTTAATTCATCACGTTTGTAAACAATTTCCTGACAAGCTTATGGTCTCAATTGACAGTGTCAATTTTTCTTAAATACAGCATTATGTTAGATTGTTAATAATGACCTTATTATAGACGGTAAAGCAAGGTATTATATAGGACATGGCTACATTGTGATAGACACAACGCTTGCACGTTTTAGTCTAGTTAAACAATTTGGTTGCCTAAAATGTTTTTGTTTGTGTTCGATAGTACTTAAACCTCTTTCTGGTTCGAAAGAAACTAGGTCATGATGCTCAAAACGGTAAATCCGAGTCGGTGTTGTGATGGTTACTATATCTACAGTCGGTTTGCAACAATCTAACACTTTTATATTATCCTGGCAAGTTGTAGTGCCAAGAGGAAGGCTCAAAGAAAACATTAATAACTTTTTTCATTACACTTAAGTTTATTACAGTCTGTACTTTCTGCTATACTTTTTATTTACCAGTCGTTTATAAACCAACACCTCTAGCGAATTACAAGAATTTCATTTAAACAATGAGAGTTTATGTTCAAGTGAACCAAAACTAATTGGATCATTCTTCATGTGGCAGGGATCTCATATCTACAAACGACATACTCACAGTCTGCGAAAAAGGTCATACCATCCAGACATCGTTTTGGTTTCTGAAATTGAACTTAATTACAGTGCAGTTGTTCTACTGTGAAATATTAGAGTTGCATGCCAACCATTAAATCACATTCAGATCAATAAGCACAGACTCGGTAGCTGTTCTGCTGTGCTGGTTTTGCAGCACTCCAAAGAGGAAGCTGTAATGATTTCTACAACTCTGGCACACGTACTGTATATTGTGTATTTATATACATTTATAATACACAAACAAACCCCTGTTCCAAGGAATCAGACTTAGTGAGCCTAATTTATAATGTATTGCTCAGTTAATCTAATGGAAGAGTCGCACACAGTGAGTAAGCAATACTAAAGTGAGTAAAGCGATTTAACTTCAAAGTCTTCAAAGGGATGAATGATTAAAAAGAACACACTTCAACAGTGGTCGTCTTTTAAGAATTGTAGTTCAATAACTTTATTCATATCACATTACTCTGCATTCCTGCAGCACGGAGCCCAGGAAGTGATGTAAATTGTGTCCTAAAGTATAATAAAAAGCATAATGAAATGTCAAAGACTGAAGAACTGCTATGAACTTACTCTGGCGGTGCTATTTTACAGGCTATTGATTCAGACTGAAGTAAATACAGCTTCAGTGCTCTAAATTAGAAGCGGTTAAAAAAAACGGTGAATTTGTGAACCAAACCAGGCTGTACTACCTTAGAAGAATAGCATCTACCTCTTCATAGAGCTCAAGTTTGTCTGGCATCAGTACGTTTTAAGGTCACAGATTACCTGGAAATCCCCACGTGAGGTGATGGAGGTGCTGGATAATGCGCAGTTTCATTACGAAATGTGAGTAAAGATGGAAACAGGGACATTCACAGGCTCTTAACAGTGACATTAACTTAGCCTATTGTGTGTTGTGTTGCATATGGTGGTCACCTGTCCCTATCAAAATCTCAATTATGAATTTAACACATAGATTATAAAAATGATTTGTGCCACTGGGGTTGGTTTTTCAATCAGTGTTTTCCACTGAGGAAAACCCTTCTACAGCATGATGGTTCTTGGATAAAAAGTAAGTCAATTAGTATTCAAATAAATAGCATTAGTGAGGCCATTTGGCAACCAGTGATTAAACAGTGATAAACCAGTGCATTAATTTCCACATACACAGTTACTCTGCACTCAAACACCTGCAGGGGACAGCCTAAGATTACAACTATTGTACTGCTGCATGAGAGGGAAGAAGGAAATACTAATTGGAGAAGAAATAGATAGATAGATAGATAGATAGATAGATAGATGGATAGATAGACATAAAGAAACTAATTGCACACTCCCAAGTCAGTCTACTATTGGTCCATACTAAGATGCTGGTGTGTGCTGCTCTGCCTTTGCGCCACGCACACCAAAACCCCAGCAGAGGCTACACCGCCTCGCGCACCAACTCTGCAGTGACGTGAGGAGGAAGACGGGAGGCTGCTCTTATTATAATTCAACGTCAGACCAAGTTTGATAAACGCCCCCCCCCCCTCTCTTCCCCTCCCTCCCTCTTCTCTCTTTCTCTCTCGCTCCTTCCCTCCCGCGCACTCCCTCTCCATCTTTCTCTCTCTCTCTCTGGCCCATTCCAGTTGTCCTTATCCACAGTGAGAAGATCTGCTTTTTTCTCTCCTCCGCCACCACCATCTTTGAGATAAAACAGTGGCTTTAGGTTTTTTCCCAGCAGCAGCAGAGGCTGGTGCTGCAGTTGCGCTGGCACACATTCAACGTGGGTGAGTGAGAGAGAGACCCGTCCGCCGCATCTTGTGGATTTCTTTGCGTACCAGCCCGTGTACATGGTGCTGCCTGCTCTCCTTCTGCCACATCAGTACCAGGAGTTCATTTCACTTCTCGGAGAAAAATGTGGCATCGCACCATAGCGACACTGCTTATTTTTTTGTATTTTGGGGGGGACTCGCTGGCAGGGTTTCCGAACCAAATCAGCATTGGTAAGTTCAATGGGATACTCCTGAGTACCGTCTTTGTCTGAAGAGGACAGTGGTTATTTGCGTAAGCCATTACCAAGTGCACTTCTCATTCAGCCGGAAGGTTGTTTGATACTGCGCGGTTTGTAGGCGGTTTGGTAAAAATAGAGTTGAGCCAAATTGTGAAATCGTCTCAGTATCTGCAGTGCATTTTTTAGTGAGTGGTCACACCATTTCTTGCCTTCTTTTCTTAAATGTAACCCATAATTCATCTGCCTTTGACTGCGTAATTGTGCGGCACTATACATAAGCCTGGTCATGAGTAAAAAGTATGTTTTGGGAATGAATAAGAGCTGTTCTGTGTGACATGTTCTTTCCTGTAGGTGGACTGTTCATGCGCTCCACAGTGCAGGAGCACAGCGCCTTCAGGTTCGCTGTCCAGCTGTATAACACCAACCAGAATGCGACGGAGAAACCCTTCAACCTCATTTACAATGTTGACAACCTGGAGTCCTCCAACAGCTTCTCTGTCACACACGCCTGTGAGTAGTTCCACTGTATATTTATAAACTGGTTGATGAGAATGTTTTCTGCATTAGAACAGCAACAAAACCTCATGCTATTCTTTATTTTTAGAAAAAATCATGATGTAATTTCTATTTTTCAAATTGTACCAGGAAGTAATGACACACACACACACACACACACACACACACACACACACACACACACACACACACACACACACACACACACACACACACACACACACACACACACACACACACACACACACACACACACACACACACACACACACACACACACACACACACACACACACACACAGTGATGCACTTATTATTGGCATGCCAGTAGAACAATTACACAGATTTTTATGAGCTGAAATAATGGTGTTGGAATAAAAATGAATTGCTTTGTAAAAAAATATCAGACACCTGCCAAGCGCCTAGCTCTAATGCACAAACTCAGTCATGTCATCCAAACTCACCAGCTGGATGATGGAGCATGATGGCCTGTAATTGGCCAAACACGGTGATTTTGTAAACTGAGTAATTCAATAATTCCAGAGATGCTGATGAGCAGCACTTTAGGTTACTGCGGGGAAAAACAAACACACTGGTTGTTGTAGGATCTGGCTGTGACTTCAGATAATGGTTGCCAATCACAAAGTGTACTGTGCTGGTAGCTGTGGCTCCATCATGCAAATTGTTAGATTAAAAAAATAATTATAACTTAAATAACCTCAAAGTAAGCTTCACATTTGCAGCTTGATAATAAAGCTTTTGACGAATATTTGAAAGGTAAAAATAGCCTTCCTAAACGTCATTTATCACCATAATTGAAGTATA
Organism: Trematomus bernacchii; assembly: GCF_902827165.1. Taxonomy (NCBI): domain Eukaryota; kingdom Metazoa; phylum Chordata; class Actinopteri; order Perciformes; family Nototheniidae; genus Trematomus; species Trematomus bernacchii. The sequence goes on from NW_022987513.1 coordinate 8,061,645, forward strand.
CTGCAGATTTGAAGCAAATTAAGGTTATCTGGGTCCAAATCAACTTTTTGATAATGATTTAAATTATCACAAAAGGTTAACCCAGCAGCACAGTGGAGTAAATTCTTCCTACTACAGCTTTGGATGTATAAATAGCCTACTGCATCAACTGTAACATGCTGTAATCCATGTAGTCATATCTACAAACGTGATGGATTTGATAGGAAGGGCTGTGGAGTGTGAGATGGCTTCATAATTGGTCTACCAGTCACTTCTCTGCCATGTAGGGCACCGAGCTCTGCCTGGAGAATTAATTTGTTATCCTTCTTCCCACCAACTGCACTCCGCACTTTTTCGCTTACGGATCAGCTGCGGCTCTCCTAACTCTGTCAGCTGCCGTAGAGACTGCTGTGTAACCTAATAAGGTGAGAAAAAGGGCAGAGAAGATAGGAAAATTGAACAGTATTGCGCCTTGTACATCAAGGGCCTGGCTCTGATGAAAAAGCCAAAATGCTGTTGAGGTGATGTAGTTGTTGGGGAGCAGCCTTGGGGATATTTGCAGAGAGATGCAGGTTTCGGCGCTCACACCTTGACGCAGTTCGACCACAGCCTTGCGATGACGGCTGTGCTGAGTGATTACAGCGGGGCGGCTGTGGGGTCAGTGCTTAGCTCAAGGGCACTTCAGCAGTTGTCACTGAGGAAGAGATGAATATGACATGCTTGGCCTTTCAAGATGAGGTGTAAGAAACAAAATCTTCTATTTGGGGCTGTTTTTTTATTTAAAAAAGGCCTAAAGTAAGACATTATGTAAGATTAGTCATCCAGGAACACATTTCCTGTGACAGTGTCTTTGAGCTGTTTCCCCTCCAGTCAACTTTACCCATACGGTGTCTTTGGATATGCATTGATATTATAGGATAATGCTTCTTAGTTATTGTATTTATTGTTATCACAACTTCCAACAAGTCATCGTATGGAATAGGGCTGGGCGATATGGATATAATCTAATATTCTGATATTAGGTAGTTTGTTTTGTATCTCGATAACCATATTTACAAATTTCCAGTATATTTGAATAATTCTTTTGGAATGAATCACCTGACAAATGAAAATGATTGGGCATAATAGCCCAAAGAACATTATTTCCAGCTATGTTCCCATGCATGCTCATAAATACAGCATTATTGGATTTAACATTATTTTGATTTTAGTACACTGGGTGTAGGGGCAAAAGTCAATATCAGTGTGCATTGCATAGATCTATCTCTAAAAACATATTACATCCTTTAAAATATACGCCCTCCAAATACTGTATCTCAAACACATTTTTATTTTAAATGAGTCTGTGCTTGTTATAATCAATGTAGGCGGTGTAATTATGTATTAATCAGTTAAACAGTTAAAATAGAGGCCTTTTGAATTATAAAAGCAATTACTGTCTGATTTTGATTGTGCACTTTAAAGATTCAGAACATAACCGGGATTCTTTGTCTCTTTGAGTAAACCTGGAGTAAATCCATTGTTTTGGAAAGAAGCTTAACGTTTTTTTTCTTAAAGGAAAGAATACAAACTGGATAATCAGGAGGATTAATGTAAGCAAGATAAGCTAGATGCTTCCCTGTTGAAAAAGACCAGCGAGCCGCTCATTATGAATAGCAGCCTGGCCAGCTTGTGACTAAGACATGGGTTGAGCACCAAACTCCATCATTCTTATTTTAGTAGTCTGGATTGCATAATGCCCTGCTTCCCTGTCAGGTGTTGATGTAACAAATGGATGTGATGATTATGATTTGACACATTTCTATTCTGGCAAGATAGACAGTTAGTCATTGCTGTGCTTTCCTTCAGCTCACATTGTTCATTCTGATAAGATTAGCAAGTGTTAATATGGCTGCGATTTTAAATCTGCTTATTGCTTGTTATCTTCGGGATTGTCTACAAAACTTCCACTTTTGTGTCGAACCAATTCATCTAATAATGATTTGAAAAGGTGAGACTATTTATTTCTTGCCTGAGCTGATTTGTTGTGCGGATCCTGAATGGAATAAAGCAGGACAACGCTGCTGTCCTCCAGCCGGGTCAGTTTATAATGATTGTTACAAATCCCTGATGGCAAATGACTGTGTTATTGGCAGTGTGGATCAATAGGTGAGGCTATAGTACTGTGTGTGTGTGTGTGTGTGTGTGTGTGTGTGTGTGTGTGTGTGTGTGTGTGTGTGTGTGTGTGTGTGTGTGTGTGTGTGTGTGTGTGTGTGTGTGGTGTGTGTGTGTGTGTGTGTGTGTGTGTGTGTGTGTGTGTGTGTGTGTGTGTGTGTGTGTGTGTGTGTGTGTGTGTGTGTGTGTGTGTGTGTGTGTGTGTGTGTGTGTGTGTGTGTGTGTGTGTGTGTGTGTGTGTGTGTGTGTGTGTGTGTGTGTTCTCCAGTATGGAAAAATCAATTCTCACCAAGCTTTCATTTTCTCTATCCCAGTCCCTCTCTTCTAATATATGGCTGTACTCCAACTTCCCCTTGGCCAGAGATGCTGAATCGTCACTTTGATGCTTACATAGCAGCTTAGAACGTTAAAAACAAACAAACCTGTACCCAATGAAACATTGCGGCAAACTATTTCCAATCATTGCAACTTGATTGAATTGATTCTGACCAAGAGAACTTCCCTGTGCTGCTGTGTTTATTATCTCACCAATCTGTGTCTAGCTGGAGTGAAGCTGCAGGAAGTATTGATGTGGCACCTTGCCCCGGGCCTGGACAGATTGTGTGCATAAATGCACAAATGGAAAGGTTATATTCATTAAGACTGAGGTCAGGGCAGGAAGAGAGAGCGGAGACAGAGTTGTGTGCCTGGCTGGGCAATAAGGGAGGAGTCACAACAAGTTCATCTGGGTTCATCATGTTTGGATTAGGCGCCGGGGCAGACAGCGGGAACAGATCATTCACATCTTCATTTCAAAGCAGTTACTCAATGTACATTTAATTATCAGACTAATTTACATTCACATAAAATGCTTGTCCAGATCTGAAAAGTGATGGATGTGCCCTAAATCGGATTTCTTTTAAATAGCCAGTAGGGCTACTGGTTCCAAAAAGAAGTCAATGAGAAGTTGACCCATCTTCTAAATCACTAGTACCAAGTCTTCTTTAATTCAGCATGAAGTTCCTTTTGTAAATTATTGTCCCTGTTAAGGAATAATTCTTCTAGATATCTAACCTTTTGCTCTGTGACGTTTTATGATCTACTCTGACGTCTGTTATCTCCTTTAAGGAAAGGCATTGGTGCCATATGTGTTGTTGTCACCAGTTTGTGACCGGTCAACTTGTCTGGCACGAATGGTAATTGTTGTGAGAACGCTGAGGCACTTCTTTATCGGTGTTTGTGGACTCTAAGGTGTGAAATCTTTGAGGCCATGAGCGTCGGACGCAAGTGATTCAGTGTTCCCAGCTGTTTAGTCTACTCCTTCAGAGATGTTGATTACTCTCTGTGAACCAGTTAAAAGGTCTAACAGAGAGAGAGGCTCTTCAGAATTGACGTGGCAACTCTCCCGTGAAGTCAGACCCTCTGACTCGTGATTTGTGATGTGAATCCTCCGGCCGATACTCTGAATAAACCCATCAGTGTTTGACATCAAAGCTCCAGCTCTCACCGTGTCTCCTTCCTGAGTCGGTGACTCCCACTGCATTGCTACACAGAAGTTTCCCCCACAGTCCCATTGATGCAGATTCTTATCGGCCTGTGGTGATCGTTGGAATTTCGGCCTCAAACTGAATAGAAATTGAGGTTGATCAGTTTGTTCAAGTTTTTCAGTGTTATTTGGTGAAGTCATTTGAGTATTTCTGTGCAATAAGCGTTAGGGCAGCTTATGCTTTAGGGCGGTTTGACCATGTGATTGTCCAGTTAGGTGTTTTCTTTCACTGTGAATTTTCAGTTCATGTAAGTTTATTTACAGTTTATTTGCCTAAAATGTATTTTTCTGCATTGGTAGTACATTGCTCCTCTCTCTTGAATCACCTCTGGCGACCAATAAATGGCAACATCCAGAAACCAAAGAGCAAAATGTGAGGTTCAAAACTGTTGTCCATGCAACAATTGGTATGTCACCGTAAATACATTCACTCTTTATACCGTCTTCAATGTAGTTACATCAGAAGTTGCCAAGCAATGTAAACATTTCTTTTTTAAAGCCACATCATGCGCTTTTATAGACTATCCTCTTAACTTGTCTAAAGAGGAAGCATGAATCTGCTCAGAGCATTTTCTTTCCAAAAATGAACCTTTTACTTGATCCAATGTCATTATGACAGTGTGTTTCTTATTAACGTGTTTATTATAGCCACCTATCCTCCCTCTGTTGTGACTCACTCACCAGTGTGATGCTGCTCAGACAGAGGCTAATGTTAGAGCACTTCACTGTGTAGGCAACGGACAGTCCTACTGATGCAGCATAGACCCGTTTACGTAGCCAGATCTACTCCTCCTCCTCCTCCTCCTCCTCCTCTTCCTCTTCCTCTTCTTCTTCTGCATTATTAAGACAGTGGTGAAGACATTGAATCATGAGCTGTGTCCAAATAAGGACAGTTATGCAAATTAAGTAAAAAGGTTTGCTTGAATCCATCATAATATGTTTTGTTATCTGCATAGTGCAGACAGGGACTACAGAAGAAGCAGCATACATCGGACATTAACATTTTTAATGTGTCATTCAAACAACAGATAAGATGTGCTTTTAGAAAAAAGGGAAAGGATCACCTTCCCTTGGTGTGAAAGTCATATTACTCATAGATGGCTCTGGATGAGGGATTAACTCTAATGGTGTAATATTCAATAGGCCAAGATTATTTAAAGAATTTAAAAGGGACCTATCATGCAAAATGCACTTTTGTACGTCTTTTATACATGAATATGTGTCCCCGGTGTTCCAGGGAACTCACCAAGTGTCAGAAGACACAACCCTCTCTATTTTCCTCCATACCCAAATCTCTAAAAACGGGGCTGCAACGGAGCTGATTATTATTTGAATTTTTCTGACGTCAGAAACAGGGAGCTCCGCCTACTGTATATGGGCAACTCTCCACCTATCAGGGGAATGAGAGACCGTTCGAAAGCGCTGGAGACGCTGTAGTACATATGCCAGGCCTGTAAGTGGCGCTGTAGTCTGCCACAAAAGCAGCGAAGAAGACTTCTCACAGAATCAGCCCTTGCAAAAACAGGGCTGGAAAAGAGCAAATAGAGCGAAATGAGGCATGGCTAAAATGCATGATCTGTTTGGTATTTTGAAAAAAAACTTCACAGACATGTTTTATATCGGTATGGCCCTACAATATATGTTTCAAATATAGCATGATAGCAGAGGTCGCGTTAACCGAATATTTTCCGTCTATGACGTAATTTTTCCAAGACTGACGGAAAACTCTGAAAGCAGTCCGTCATTTTGACAGATTAGAACACAACTCGGAACAGCGCCAAAATGTCCACCAGCGGCCCACATTATATTACATCCTTAGTGGCCAGGTCGACTGAGGGCGATCTACTGTACTCTACTGTAACTATTATTTAGTAATTCACACCCCTGTCCAGTTAGTGGCGAGTGTGTGTATATTAAGTAGCTATTGTCTAGTCTTGTATTTGACCTCGTTGATTACCTCGTTGTTTAACCGGCTTTAGCAATCGCAAAATGTCACGGCAGCTGAGTGTCCGAAGCTTTTTTAATAAGCCCAGTAATTGTGATGGTGTGGATAAACGAGGTGAAAAAAGAGGGATTGATGCAGTGGAGGATGAAGGACAAGCCAGTAAGACTAAAACTGACAACGTTCAGCCAGCAGCAGAGGGACAAGCAAGTGGCAAGGAAAAATAAATCATTCATATTCGTTTTGACATGAAAAGTGACCGCACGGTCGGTGTTTCTGTTCATCTTTTTTTTCTCCATGCCCTTAAAAGTTCTGTATGAATCATAAAAAAAAGGAATGAATGAACATTTGCTGCTTAGTACCCAAACATAAATATGAAATATGTCTCATCATTAAAACATGAAAAATAAAATGACGGGTAATAATGGATTATGACGGAAATTTTACGATCCTGTCCGTCAAAATGACGGACAACGAAAATGTCTAACGCAACCACTGCATGATAGGTCCACTTTAATATACATTTTGTGAAACAAGCATATTGGCTTTGTGCCAAGAGTTACTGTAGATGAGAAGATTAATTTAATTCTCATTTATGTATGCTAAATAAAGCTTAGCAAGTATTAAGACTGAAAACAGGGAAAACAGCTGACTTGCTCTGGTCTAAAGGTAATGACATCTGCCTAACAGCAACTCTTAAAATAACTTAAGAGAAATGGGATTATTTCTGGTAAAATGACACAATATAAGGGATTCCTAATGGTGGACACTACAGTTGAAAAGGGTTAAAACTATATCAAAATATCATCTTTTGTATGTTAGGTATAAATAGGCAAATCATGCAAAAGTTAATGCTAACCCTAAACCTAACTAGTAGATGTAGGAGAAATGTACAGATAAACAATCTGTATTTGAGATGTTTTCTTTCCACTTTTCTGAAAGAAGAACATTCAGATACATTTTCAGAGTTGAGCATTAGCTCTGTTTTGTTTGTAGTGTCTAGCCTTAATTAGTACGATTTGGAAGAACAACTCACACAGTCGTCCGTTCAGAAGCTTTCAAGGTTTCTGGAAACAACAAAAAAGCACATCAGAGGATTTTTTGTTTTTTGTTAGATCATTAGAGCATTTGAAATATTGCAATGTCCTAAAGTAAATGTCAATTAGGCAATGCTTTACACAAATGTTGCTGTAGTCACTGTAGTAAAACAAACGTGCTGGACCATAACCAAACAGACCATAACAACCTTGGATCCATCATAATTCTGAGAACTCATTTAAACCGACAAGTCATGAATGATGCATGAGCAACAGAGACAAGGTTGTCTAAGTGTTTGGCCCGAGGGAGAGCGCTCTGCATGATAGTTTAGTTCACACTGACCACAGAAATAAATGTGTACAGAGGACACACCCATTACATTCTTTTCGAAACCATTTGTATTTTATTCACCAGCATCAGTCAGTGATGTCGCAAGGGAAGCAAAAACAGTGCAAAGCCTAACTGTGAAAAACATATTCCCTATCTCGATATTTGGACAACCAGACATCTTGGATTTTTGTGTGTCGCTTGAATACCTGAATGGATCCTTTCAATTTGTGAGCCCTTGAACAGAACGAGACTTACCCAAAAGCATGTCCTTTTATCACGGCGCTCAGATAAAAATATCTTCCTGCTACTGCAGCCAGAGTCCTGTCAGTTCGTATGACCCGCCCCAAGTTGATAAGCACTCATCCTCAGATTTGTCATGGCGTCCTCATTGGGAAGCATGATAAAAACGTCTTTTAAAATAATTGTATCTAACTAAACCAACATTCCCCTTGCAGGCAATGACGTTTACTAACTGATACTTTCGCTGACATGAACACATGGTTTGACCCTTAGTTTAATAAGAGCGTATAGGGTGTATTGCTGTAGGGCATCCTAACACTCATGGGTCAACGTGCAGCATAAATGCAATTTTCATTTTCATTTAATTTCAATCTTTATTTCGAACAGATTAAAAAAATAACAAATACAAAATAAAAAATGTGAAAAACAGAATACCGTATTGTTAAAATACAGTATTTATCCACATTCATGATAATATTGATATATTCAACAAAAAAGTCTTCATATTAATAATAATAATAAATCATATGTGTCCGAAAGGGAGTAGGAGGAAGCAAATGCTTATTAATTCCCACCCCTTACTTGATCAATGATTGTCCTTTAAATCATTATGCAAGTTATTCCTACTTACATTTACATTTATACATACATATACAATCATTTCTCATCTTCAATCACCTCTCTTCATTCTCATAGTTTACCCAAAAAGTGTTTCTGTACATCCTTTTAAACTGAATTATGCTTGTGCTTTGTTTGAACTCCTGCTCCAAACCATTCCATAAAATCACCCCACTCATACTTCTCAGAGTTGTTCTGACCTTGAGTTGTTTCAAATGTAGATTTCCTCTTAAATTATACCCACCCTCTCTGTCTATGAACAATGTTTTTAATTTCCTAGGAAGTAGATTATGTCTTGCTCTGTACATGATTTGTGCCGTTTTAAATTGAACCAGATCAGTGAACTTCAATATGTGTGACTTCAAAAATAATACATTAGTGTGTTCAAGATATCCAACATTATTGATAACTCTTATAGCCCTTTTTTGTAATGTGCATAACGGCTGTAGGTTGGTTTTGTACGTGTTTCCCCAAATCTCCACACAGTAAATCAGATATGGCAATATCAGTGTGTTATATAGAGTATACAATGAGTTGTGGTCCAGAATGTGTCTGGCTTTTCCCAATATTGCGATAGTCTTAGCCAGTTTTGCTTTTACATGAGTGATATGAGGTTTCCAGCTGATTTTGTGGTCTAAAACCACACCAAGGAACTTAATTTCATATACTCTTTCTATGTTTATGTTATCTAGTATTAATTGCACCTGTGGATTTGTTTTAGGTTTTCCAAATAACATAATCTTTGTTTTGCTTATATTTAATGAAAACAATATATAGCTATAGCTTTATTTGTACTGATGCCAAGGAAATGGTCACAACTACAACAGAGAATTTTAAATATCAGTTAGCTGAAGACATGTAAGAAAGCTTACAGAAAAAACTGATTGCATTGTTCTCTCATATCTGCTTAACCTCGAGTTAATGTAATGTAAAAGGGCCGAATATTATGAAAAAGGGTCTGGGGGCAAGCTGCTGGAGCTGTGTGCGGTTAGTCTTTCATCCTGTGCCTCAGCATGTGCGTACATGTCAGCGCCATAACGCAGCGACGGTGATGACTACTGACAAGCTACAGTGATGCTGCAGCGCTGTGTTGCAGTCTTACACAACATCCTTCAGGGAGCCTGCCGCTGATAGTTCTGCTGCTATTCACTAAATGTTACCTGAGATCATGCAAGGACAAAAAGTTGTTAACTAAAAAGAATAAGAGAAAACCAAAAAAAGCCATTGGGGCAGTGAATAATTTAGAAGGCGCTGTTTTCGTTGGTTTAGATACGTTGTACGAGCTCAGCTGTTGAATGCAAAAAAAGAAAAGAAAATCCTTTCAAGTGCTTCAGTGAATTTGAATTTAGATGAAAAAGAAACAATTAAAATCTCATTAGTTTAATATTCATATTTAATAATATTTTATGTCCATAGTGACACATTTATGTCGTGTTATCCTACAAGAATGAACACCACATGATTAGAGTTAATGAATTGTGAAAAGGTTGAGAGTTTTGTTCTATAATTAATTGTAATCCATTAAAATCAATGAATTTCATGGATTTGATGAAGAATGTTACTGTTTTGAATAGTTAATTGAAACTAATGTGCATACAGAGTCATAGGATTTTCCACTTTTCCTTTTCTTGATGTATTTTTCATGTCCCAGTGTCTTCTGCAGCATTGCAGCAATACCACATTTTGAAATAGAGTGTGTTGTATTCCTCTGTCTCCTGTGATTGTGGTCCTTGGATGAGGTTTTTTTCAGTATATGCAAAGCATGTGTAGGTGGAGTGTTAGCAGAGCTCTTATTTCCCTACGTGCAGTGAAATATTAAAGCGTATTCTTCCATACAAGACTCCAGTAGCCACAGGCCATGTCTGTGTATCTCTGCTGTACATTTCGTATTCTTTTAGCATGTGGGCTGAATCCAGTCCTATTTCTCAGATTAGGGCTAATCCAACAGAGTTGCCCCGCTCTTTGCATATAATGAGTATCTGCTGGGGGTAACCCGCTGGAAAATGTGCGCTTCTACAAAGCTGTAATCTGTAGAGAAGAGGGAATTCCTGCCAACATGTAGCTGTACTGCCTGAGGAGAAACACCTACTCAAGCTTCAGTCCCTTTATGCCCCCTGCTTTCTCCGTGGTTGGTCAGCTGGGTTGAATTGCACAACAATGCAGGCCGTAATGCGGATTCAAATGTGAACGCTTGAATGTCATAACACAGAGATCATTTAAACCCCGGTGCACTTTGCCTTAAGTCAGATTTTCACCTTACAGCAAACATTTACTGTGATTTTATGGGGAAATTATACAAGCGCGTCCAAACAAGCCTTTCAGTAGAATTAAGTGCAGCTTATTAAGTTCAAACTAAATGAGATGCTGTGAAGAATCTCTACTCAAAAGCTCATGTGCAATTTTATGAAAATGCATAATGTAATAATTATCTAGTTTTTATTAGCCATGTTAATGAGTTTGGTTATCTCTTAGTCTTTCCTCATGCTTCAACTGCTTTCAATATTGTGTTATTCGCTTCAGTGTTAGCTGTATTTTGTGATAAGTGCTAACTGATGGCCTGCCAAAGCTGAAATGTATGTGTTTACCTACCACAATGAATGCAACTGAATATCCATTTCACAGTTAATTTCACTCTAGAGTTATGCTTTAGATTGCATTGTAATGAATTATACTATTTGTTTTGACTTAAACATGGAAATGAGTAAAGGACGTTAAGGTTTGTCCTACATCATAACTTACATATTCTCTCCCCGAGTAAAATTTCCAAATGTAATGGAACAAATCTTTTGATTTACCGCTTTCTTAAAGGTCAAACACTCTAATGGATTCATGTGGAAGTTATTGGAGGATTTTTCTGGATTGGCACCGGACAGAAATGCCTAGAATTTGACATTAAGTGAATAAAAACATAAACTACTTACGATGGTTATAAATTATTTAGGTTTTCCTGTATTACAAGCAATACAAAATTAAAGTTGAATGGGTTTGCCTTTCACAATCTCAGCATGCAGATCAGGACTAATCTACAGAATATATTTAGTTTCCAATGAATAAAATAACAAAAGTGTATTATTTCATGTGTTTATCCAACCTTTTGTATTGCCAAGTGCATGCTGGGAGATATAGACCCCCTCCGTTCCTCTCGTGAAGCAGAAACAGAATTTTTGAAAGTGAATCTAAATTCTGATGGAAACCTCAGTAGACAGCTGTGATAACGTTTAGCAACACCTGCGCCCCACTGTGTGGTCGTACACAAACAGGGTCCTGAGATATTCCCACAACATCCCTGCACTTCCTGTCCAGCTGACACACTTAATAGTTGATGGCAGAAAGCATATGAGGCGTGTTATCTGGAATAACAGGAGAGGTATTGCTGTGTGTTCTGACCCTGCAAATCATCACTCAGACGACGGGCAAAGCTTCCACGAGCAAACACAGAATCTGCTGAGTGTCTCTCAGTCAGCAAATTTCCTAGATTTGTCGGCATCCTCGGACCAGCCTAGTAATGCTGTCTCATTTTAAAATCTTATTTAAAACACAAGTGGAAAGAGATCTTGATTACTTTTTGGTTCCTTTTGACTCAACATTTTCCCAACACCTATTAATACCCTATGGCGATATTGTTGGTTTTTGCAGGAATAAGCAGAAAGTAGTCTAGTGAACTGGCTTAGGGTAGAGACAATCTTTGTGTCATGAAGGAAAAATGGATCACCTTGATTTATAGTCCTTAGTTATTTATACAGTTGTAAATCCTCCGGAGGTTACATAACACATGAGACATCAGGGGTTAATGGTTTACATGAAACCTGATGTAAGACGCAGTGTGACAGGACATAAATCAAACATGGCGGTATGACTTTGACATTGTAATACATTTATAGTATGAAACAATATTTCACAAATAAAATAAACATATTACTGTACATGCCAGTCTAGTAGGAAGAAGACCAACACGGTTTTGAATGCTTTCACCTTTCGCACAGTGCTTTTTAGCCATGACCAACAAATACAACATCAAATATACTGTAAACTTCCCTAACATACTACTCACTGCTCAACTTTGAGGCAGAAAATAGCCAATGTTCTCACTAATGGTCTAGTTTGCTTATGTAGGTCAAATAGAGGCATCACTATTAAAATGAGACCATAAAGTCTTTGTATTAGCTTTACAAAGAGACTTAAACCTGTGCTGCAGTGTGTTAGATGTCTCTACTTCGCTCTGGTATGGAAGGGCTAATTTACATCTACATTTGCTAGGTTGTATGTTTGTTAGCTTTTTCCTCTAAAACTCTTCACCTCTCTGAGGTTCAAATTAAATCAGGTCGAACACTTTGAACCAGACTGAAATATCTCAACTACTTCTTGATTGGTTGCCATGCCATTTTGACCAAACATGAATGCTTCCTGAATTATTCTAAAGACTTTGTTGATCCCTGACTTTTTCCTTTATCTCCATGATTAACATGTTTGGCTTTAGGCAAAACACTGAACAACTATTGTATAATGTGCCATTAAAACTCACGATTAGTACTAATAACTTCGGCTACCCTCTGACTTTATATCTTGTGTGCCATCAGAAGGTCACATTTTCAATTTGTCTTATACTTTGGTTTTTATTTTGTTGGAGCTAAAGAGCCAACTTTAACATGCTAACATGCCTAACTAAGATCAGGCTCATCATACACCTGCCTCACATCCAATCGTTAGCACTGTATTTGTGATTTAGTCATGTTAGCATGCTAGTTTTAGCATTTTACTCAAAGCCCCAATGTCCAGCCTCCTCACAAAGCTGCTCGTAGGGCTGTGCGTCTTAGTCTTTTCAGTGATTCATGCTTTTATATGTTGGAATGCAAAAGTCATTCAAATGTTTTTGAGCTCAAGGGCATTAAAGAGGCTTTACATAACACAGCTATAGTGTATATGATGATTTGTTGTGTACAGCTTTGAATGGATTTGAATGGTGTTCATGCTTAAAGGCAGAGCTCCTTCTATAGTTGGTGAATATAGTCAGTGTTTTTCTAGCTAATCTTTTATAGGTTGGTAATTCTGGCACAGCAGATGCATGTTGTGTTTTGTCCTGTGCCTCCTTGTGACCCTGGGACAGGAGGACAGGTATTCCCATGTGGCTGAGACCAACACCTCCTCAGTAAGTCCTGCTGCTCTTGCCCCCTTTAGTATTGCTGCAGGCACTGCTCTCAGACAGCAGCGGAAAAACAACTTCCCACCAGGCCGCAGCACACGAAGAAACTGGTTATTTGTAATTGTCACAAAAAAAGTCCTTGTCCTTACCTTGTCCACACCCCAAGGCTCTCACCAGTGACTCAGTCCAAGAAAAGTCACCTCCCCATGTCAGTGTGTGTCCTCCTTTATTCTTTTCTTATAATCACCTTCTTACATGCAAGTTCAAGGACAGCAGCTCCCCTCTGTTCCCTCTCAGCAATGGAGCTTTAAGAATGTCCTTTGTAGGCTCGGCTCTGCTGTGCACACACACCACAGGTTCACCCCTACATCAGCGAGTTTTATGCTAGATTTAAAAGAAGATTCTGCAGCTGTCTGCAGGAGAGACCCTCAAAGCTGCAAAGCCCCAAGTTAAGGGAATACATAAGACAGGAGCTGCTGTATATACTAAGTTTGAGTAGCTGGCAAGAGATGAAGAAGAACAAATAGATGAGGGAGAACAGTTGAAACAGCAGTGATGTGTTGTTAGATGATTGAAGAAATCACATGGAAAATAAAGAGAGGTAGATTTTTCAGGTTGGATATTAATCATGCATATAAGGCGCGTTAGTATTCTGAACAGAAATACTCAGAGCCCTCAGTGGAAAAACATAGCTGCTCTTCCCCTCTGTAATAAAATAAATGATGCGTATCTTCATTGCTGACCATGACCAGGGGAATGTACTGATGTTGACTCGTGTTTACTGCTTCATGAGCCCAAATATACGATTGAATTCATCCTCTAGCAGAACAGGCTGTCAACTTGTTTAACCTTGAAGAAAAGAGCTATAATAGATGACATATCAGGAGGCGTGTGGCGCAGTGGGTTAGTGCGTTGGTGTTCGGATCAGGGGGTCACAGGTTCAAACCCCACTGCAGTCAGCATGTCGTTGTGTCCCTGGGCAAGACACTTCACCCCAAATTGCTCCTGTGGGGATGGTCCACAGTATTGAGTATGTAATAAAGTATTGGATAAAAGCGACTTGTAGTAACATGTAATAATAATGTAATGACCGAAGGAGTGTTTTTGCCCGCTATTCTTTTGGGATAACACAAGCATAATATTGCAGAAGAAATGTGTGAATCTATAATTTGAGGAGGATTTGTGTTGTTGAATAATGTTATCCACTGAGAGAGCTATACCTTGAAGCCTACTGAATCAGAAACTGAATATAAGATCATCCACTTTTTCTGTTTAGAAGGAGTAGGCCTATTTAATTGTTTATGAAAGGGCTATTGAGTCCTTACAAAGAAGCTTAAAAAACTGTCTGTCAGGAAAAAAAAACACTGGTGCAGGCATGGCCTCCATAACAGCATCATCTTTCACACCAGGTTGTATTTCTGTGGATGCCTCTGCTTGTTTAGTAGTTACGCCAGCAGGTCTGATCTGTGTGCTGAGTAGAGTTGAAGGCTGTTAGAATGGAGGGATGGAGTAATAGTAAAGTAAAAGAATGAAAGATGACCGAACAAAGCTATAAACCACCTGAACCCAAACTGATCACATGGAGAAATCACAGCTGTTCATTAGTGATTGTGTTAGCTCATGGGCGATGGGTAGTAGTAACTTAACAAATGAAAATCTTTGGAATTATTATTTCAAGTAATGATAAACCCATAAATACCAAATACTTCAATTTAGCAAATGTCCAATAAAAAAATGTATCAGCTCACTATCAGAATGTGAATTGACTAAATAAATGGATGATAAAGCCTTATGTGATTTAATAATTTCTTTACAACAATTAAAACAATCTGTAGGTGTGGAGTTAGGAAGAAGTGATTTAACCAGCCCTCTGAAGTCTGCTCCTCATCCTTACCTTATAAAATAACACACCTGAATATCAGGGCAAACAGTAAATGGATTGTATTGCATTGTGGGTAATGAGGGCCCACGGTTTGCCTACAATTTGAATAAAAAGGAAGATTAGTCTGGTTCTGCTACATCAATTTGAACACGATTTGACCATGAATCTTACATTGTTGAGTGAAATTCAAAATCAGTCATCTTTTAAGCATAACATTTATCAGAAATTCATACAGTATGTCACAGCATGGTTTCCAACCTATATATCCTCAAAACTTTATATCATCATAATCAAACTTAGATTTTAAATAATGAGCATTAAACATGAAATGGTGTTCTAATGAGGAGAAATAAGGACCATCAGAGCGGCTGTACTGCTTTGACCAACATTTGCTTCAGTTATTACTAGCATTAAGGCAAGGGTCATATCCTGCCTGCTGTTAATAAAAGCATTTATTATGTACAAATAAAATAAAATAGTTACCGCCTTGTAAGACGAAGTGTCTAGTTCGTTTATGGCGGTTTCACAGAGCTCATTTCCATGGGCCGCAGATGGCAGCAGATAGGGCTTGTTATAAATCTTTTATACTGCAGCACAGCCCAGCGCCTGCACATTTGCATGCTCATGTTTCAGGGTATTTGTCCATTAAGAGCTGTGGCCAATGCACTGATTCCCCCATTATTTCTAGTTGATTACCCAAGCAGTTGCATTTAGACCAAGGAGAAGTGAAGGGCAGTGGGCATCAGAGCATGGCCATGGGGAGCAGACTTCCCACATGGCACAAATGTATTCAGATCGCCGCTGCTTCATTCTGAAGATTAATACCATTATGGATACTCCCACATCTCCACCTTGCATTCAAGTTTTTCCCCCTACCATCAGTGGACTCAGCTGATTTAACTTTCAATATGTTGTGACAATTTGACCTTAGCTTTGTTTGAGAGGTCAGTTTGTGCTGTGTGCTTGTCCTGACTGAAGGCATAGCTGATCATAAATGACGGTTTGGACTGTGTCCCTGACCTTAACCTACTCTTTGTCCCCATTCCCAGTCTGCTCCCAGTTCTCCCGCGGAGTCTACGCCATCCTGGGCTTCTACGACAGGAAGTCCATGAACACGTTGACCTCCTTCTGCGGGGCGCTGCACACCTCCTTTATTACTCCCAGCTTCCCCATCGACGCAGACGTGCAGTTTGTCATCCAGATGAGACCCGGTTTGCGAGGGGCTGTTCTCAGTCTGCTGAACCATTACAAGTGGGAGAAGTTTGTCTACCTTTACGACACTGACAGAGGTAAGAGCTGGGAACATAAAACACACAAACACAGCTATGAAACACCTCAAGCTTCCATTTTGAGACATATGAGTAGCGCAGAACATCTTATAGCTAGAGAATATGGAAAAAGTAATTGGCACGCCGAGCCATGCTCATGCAGAGGTGTTATTATACAGTGAATATGATCAGTCTTTAATATGTAAATCCTCATCCCCAATCCTCATTCTAAGTGGTCTGATATAGTTTAATGTATGCCGGTAATGATCCTAAATTGCTTCACTATGTGGCTGAATGCTGCTCTCAGAGGGAGTCAATCGCTTCCGAGGAGTGAGTCATTCACAGGTGCTGCTGATCCGCCGCCGGGGTACGGCTGCAGCCGCCTGAGCCTCTAATCCTCGCCACTCTCTGATTATCATTTAACTCTAATTGGATTATATAAAGACAGAACACAACATACTGCAACTTCTGCATGTGTTTCGTGGCCTCGAGCTCCCCTCATCTAGGCCAACTATTTACAGACATGGGTCTTTGTCGTCCTCTGAGGGTCAGCATCTGGGAGGCCGAGTTAAGAAAGAGCACAACAACTTACTGTGTGGACCAGTGGACTGTTTTTAGCAGCAAAGATGGGAATGATGTTATTCCATGTGTGCGATGTCACTGTGTATTTAAAGTCTCCTGGTAAATGTCGTGATTTTCCGGCTGCAGTCTCTGCTGGTAAATGTGCCAAACTGTTCAGAAGTGTGCATTCAAAGTATTTTTAAACTGACATAGAGCATTTCTAGGACAAGTGCACTCCTTCTTAACTCCCCCCCACCTCACTTTATACATCTCCTGTTCAGGTGGTTATCTTATCTACGCTAATGCACAAAAAACGGATTCACACAGAGCTGCTTTGCGGATTTTTTGGCGCAAATGTAATGATGATTTAGTGGGAATGCTGTTAACAGCATTCCAACTATCTGTTCTTCTACGCACGAAATTCTTTATTCTTATTATTCCGCCCGTTATTTTGCCGGTCTTCTTCTCCCACATTCCACATCGCAGAAACTCCGTTCAAACATCAAAACGTTCAGCTCGGTCGGGAATCGATGGCTATTACTTTTCTTATTCATAACTTTCATAATTCCAGAGATACATCCCATAATTCATCACATTTTTAACCATTGAAGTCAATGGAGAAAATCTTCAGACTTGAACAATCTTCATGCGACTTCAACTGCTAACTGTTCCTTCATACTTTCACTCAGAAACCTCATTCCAACTTTAAAATGTTACACATCTTTCTGACATTATTCGTGTAACACAACTTTTAAATCTGATTCGAACTTTTAGAGATATTAAACATTGTTCAGACCTTGGTACAGAGGCCTTCTTCAGATTTTAGAGTGCGTGATGTCACAGCTAGAGTGGAGGAAATCTTGAAATTTGCCTTCATATCTTTTTTAAAAACTGCCATAATTCCCAAACCCTACATTCCTGAGACATAATTTTTCATGACAAATGTAGGAAAACATCTCGTAGCTTGAAAAATGACAAATAATTAAGCAAAAAATAATTAAACAAAATGCCTCTTGAGGGCATGAAGTGACAAAAACTTTCAACATGTCTCCATTAAAGCCCATTGTAATTTCAGGCTGATATTTTCCTCACAGCAGCAGCCTTTAGTTAATCTGCCAAAAAGGCCACATTATTGACCCGAAAGTACACAAAAAGCACACTTCATATACTCAAGGTCCTTGAGATGCTTCACGCTTTGAAATTTCACCGATATCTGTTATGGTTCTTCAACAAAACGTTCACATGTAAGAGGTTTATCTCTCATTCAGAACAATGGAAACCTTTGATCTCTGGACACCTCGTTAGCTCAAATATAAACACCTGTGTCATGGAACACGATGATGTCATAACTCCAACTGACATGCTCAGAGCAGCAGACTTCAGATAATGGTTAATGGTCCTGCCCTCAACAGCTCTACGTCAATTATGGGGTGTCATCATATGCCGTTTCCATGGCATCCCTCGCCATAAAAGACGATGTCGCTATACATTAACTCCTATGAAAATGTTCAAAAAGTGCTCAAACTTCACATGTGTGCTAACAGTCCAGCCGTGAAGACATCTACGGGACAGTTTTGAGATTTCTTCAAATGCCGTTGCCATGGCAACACAATGCTCGCCATGAAACACGGTTTTCTCATAACTTCAGTGAAAATGCTCCAAACGGCCCAAAACTTCACAGGTTTGGTAACGATGCAGCCATCAACGCATCTAAGCGTATTATGGGGTGTCATCAAATGCCGTTGCCATGGCGACAGACCACTCGCCATGAAACACGATGTCGCTGTAAGTCCAATGGACACGGTCCAATCGTCCCCCAATCTTCACTTATATATCACCGGTCCATGCCTCAACAGCTCTACGCCAAATCTGAGATCTCACCATATGCCGTTTCCATGGAAACGCATCCCTCGCCATAAAACACGATGTCGCGATAACTCCTATGAAAATGTTCAAAAAGTGCTCAAACTTCACATGTGTGCTAACAGTCCAGCCGTGAAGACATCTACGGGACATGCCGTTGCCATGGCAACACAATGCCCGCCATGAAACACGGTTTTCTCATAACTTCAGTGAAAATGCTCCAAATGGCCCAAAACTTCACAGGTTTGGTAACGATGCAGCCATCAACGCATCTAAGCGTATTATGGGATGTCATCAAATGCCGTTGGCATGGCGACAAATCATTCACCATCAACTTAGTTCAAAAGTTTGCAGTTCAAATATTCTGCTGCTTTTCCAAGCCTTTTTACTTTCTTTTCTTCTCTCATCACACATTCAAGCCCCCAGTGTTCATGTATAATTTTAATCTAAAAAGCAACAGAAACCAAGTGCAGACAAAACAGTCAACATATAAATATAAATAGCAGGGTAGCTACATCAATATGCTCTTATCATCCTAATCAATAATAATAATAAACGTTTAAGATGTATATGAATATGCTACATGGTCCTTTATAACAATTTATTTAATACCACTTCAAAAGTGCTCTGGGAAATTCTCTGTTTCAGATTTGTGGGCAGATTATCCCACTGTACTGCTGTATTAAAGGGAATTGTGCTTTTGCCCATTAGGCTGTTGAATCAGAAAGTTATAAAGTCTGTCAAGCTTTAATTTTCTTTTAATAGTTAATTGGCTGTCCAAAGTGTCTCTATGTTTTGGTGGCAGATTGTAGTAGCTGATAATTAGTTGGCTGTTGTGGTTGGGACAAAAATAATTTGGCAGTTTATAGCTTCTCTTGGGAACAATCAACCTCAAAAGGTCTTCCTGATGCGGTCACAACTTTTTTGGCCCCTCTCACCTGCTGCGTCTCGTCTGACAGGCCACCATCTGTAATCCTCAGCCCATTCCCACAGTGTAAACACCGTGGTTCTGGATGCATTCCCTCATGCTGCACAGCTTGTGTTTGTAGAGGAGCTAGTTATTAGTTAGCCATCCCATTTTGTCTGCCAGTCCCAGCCCGCTCCTTACTGTCAGGGCTGTGGAGCAATATAGCCAACAACCAAATGTCAGTTTAATCTTCATTATAGGAAGAGGGCTTTATTTAGGGTCAGAGAGGGACTTGCAGGGGGCTCTTGAGAATGATTGGTGATAGTTTGTGGGACAATATGACAGTAATAGGCTGTGTCAAGGCGTTTTACAATGACACATGTAATAGCTGTCCCTTAACAAGAAGCTTGCCACGTCTGAACAGAGCTTTTTATCAGAACAAAAGCAAAGGCATCTTAAAGTCAGCTGGAAATTGGAAAAATCATTAAAATGAAACAGTCGATCCCCTGCTGTATATCTTAGGGGAAGTGGACTCTGTCTTCCCTTAATCACACACCATAAGACGGATTCTTTATCGTAGCCTGAAGGCATAACTTTCATCAAACAGTATCTGTATGTTACGATTTTGACTGTAATAGAAAATAAGCCCCGAGATGCCACCTAATGTATCCATGCATAAACCGCACAATATTTTAGTTATTTTCAACCTCTATTTCAAATTAGAAATAGTATCGCTGTGAAATAGGTTCAGCTTCTCTTTCATGTTCGAGATGCCTTCGTCTGACAGAAGTATTGATTTAAAGTGCTTATACTATACATATTCGTAATCGTTTTTCCCCCGCTTCGTACAGAATACAAAAATGTTACTGTCTAATGCAGCCCAAATTAATCATTTGAGAAACATAAAAACAACCTAAGGAACCACACAGATGCAAGAAAAGTACAACAAAGACTTAAAGCCTTCACACACTGGGGTCATTTGATACATGGTTTCCTGCCGCAGTGCAACATCACGTATTTATCCTGATGTGCTGGCTTTGAAATGTCCTCATTAAACTGGCTAATGGCTGCTGGCAGAAAAGACCTCCTGAACCGAGGAACATCTGGGTATAACCAGCTGTCCACGGCAAATAGGAACACACTTTTTCATATATAAATAGTTTACTACAAATTGCATATACTGCTTAAATAATGAACAAGAGATGCCACATTAATAAGTACTTCTGGGAAGACAAACCAAAAATGAGTATCGCTCTGGTTCCCTCTACAAAATGTCAAGGGTATTTTTCTACTGGACTTCGGATATTGCGGAAAATAAGATCCTGGGCAAACAAAAGTTTATGACACTTTCACATTCTGTTCAGCAAGACTATCTTTAGAAATAAACATTTATTGGTCTGAACATAATCGCCAGAAGTAAAAGCTAACATTAGGCTTCAAACAAGCTACGCCACAGTAACTCCACTTGACTCCTTTAGCTACTTGTTTGCCTTTCTTCAGACATCTAAAAGCTTCAAAACTCTCAGGAAGGGTATTTACTTAGCAAAACATGCTGTGTATAGAAATGTGTTTGGGTAATTCTTATTCTGTAGCTGCTTTCAATCCAATAATAACCAAAGAAGCCGAGTGTTAAAACCGACGTCTACGTGCCTTGAGCACAGTTTTAATGACCTCTACATCCTGGCATGAGATAACAAGGATTGTACTGATGTCAAGGGCAACAAAATCAGACTGCTGTTGTGAAACATAAAATAAAAAAATCCCTAAAAGATCCCGTCTCACGTCTCAACAAATTAAATTCCAAAAACACTTCCTCTAATGTCTTGGGGTGATTTTGAACTCACGTCTCATTAAAACTAATATTAGGAGAAGTACAGCATGTTCCCCATCTGATACTTTGGGAGACTGTTGTATTGCATTACAGTTTCCATCTCTGTCCTAGTACTCTCCTCTATGACCTCTAAAGTATTCTGACTAACGCAGGAGAGTTAGTGATCAGTTTGCTGATGCAGCAGTCCCAAAGTCTATTGTTTAACATTTGAGAAGCATTGTCTCTTTTTTTCGAAGCATTATTTATATTTAACTTATATTGTTTTGTACTCCCATATTTTCCCTATACAACAATTAAAAAATAGTAGAAATCTTGCATTGCACAACAGCAAAATATGCTTTAATCAAACGCAAAAGTATTCATGATGCAGGAAAATGGCCCCTGTCAGTGTTTATGATCAGACATTATTGAATTACTATTATTTATGCAGCATTCTAATGTTGTGGATCAGTGAGGGGGAGCAAAGCTATTTTTAACAGTTAAAAGCATGATTGTGTTACTATTAAAACACATCACAACACAATCTTTTTTTGACGAAAGACACGTTTATAGGCAATAAAACAATATTGTTCAATTCAATGCAGTCAGGAGTTTCCGTAACGACCTTCCTTGTTCTGGTATGATGATTAGTGTATGGTTGCTAATGTTAGCTTTTTTTAAAGTATTTGCAGTTAGCCTATAATACTCACATGTTTCCAAAGTGTTCAATTTAGGCTAAATAGTCAATTTTTTATCTATAAAACATTAGTCAAGGCTTAATTGAAAATATGTATACGATATTAGTCACCTTGTATTTTCAGTAACAGCCTTGTGTTGTTTCGAGCTCCCGTGCTCGTCTGATGAGGTTCAGCAGGATGTGCGAAACTACCTTGAACTATTGAACCTCATGTGTCAGTTATCGAGGATTATGTTGTACAGTATTTGCAGTATAATTATCCCTCCAGCCTAAATACTTTGCCTCCAAAGCTTCCCCTTTTGTTTTTTTCCTTTAAGGTTAATCTGTTTCTTTGTCAGAGGAATCCATTTGCACATCATTTATGATGTGGACTGGTTACTTGAACTTTCACCCCACGGTCAAACAAGTAGATCTGCTTTGCCATCTCTAAAACAGATGCCTGTGTACATGGGATAAACACAGCAAAGCACATTGAGCATTGTCTGGTTCTTGTTCTGAATTTAACAACAACATTTAGACACTAATGCAACAAGTATACCAAATGATTTATTTGTCGGTGCTTTTCTGTTTGTTGTTTTATATTGTTAAAAATCACTTTCCAATTTCTCTGTGTTGCCAATGGAAACTCAGCAGCCATTACTGCTGAGCCTGTTAATTGCATCATATTTAAGAACATATTATGCTCATTTTCAGGTTTCATATTTGCATTTTGTGTCTCTACTGTGACATGTTTAGATGTTTTAATGTTCAAAAAGGTCTTTATTGTCCTCATACTGCCGGTGCTGCCTGTGCTGCAGCACCTCTTTCCACCCTCTGTCTGAAACCAGAGCCCAGTCTGCTCTGATTGGTTGGCTGGCCGGCTCTGTTTTTATTGGTCAACCGCTTAGAGATGTCCCGCCACCGAGGTACAATGTGTCAGGTACAATGTGTGGAGCGATAGCCAATAGAATGACCCGTGTAACCTAGTGGTGTCACTATGTTACGGATATGAACAAAGGAGTCCAATGGAGGCGTTTCAGGCAGGCGGGGGAGTGTGTGGGAGAGAAACTCCCTCTGGAGGGAACTTTGGTATTTTAGCCTTTGCAGACCATTTACATAACCTATTTAGCACACTAGATGGAAAAGCACCCTACAAAAAGCACTTAAAATTAAAACAAGCTCATTGTGGGTTTGTATGAAAAATCTTAATTTCTAACTGAACCTTAGAAGTGAAATAAATGTAGCCGATTATGAGATAGCATGTAGCAAGTACAGTACTTGAGTAAAGGCATGAGGTGAGTTCCCACAGTGTAATCTCATCCTCACTGACTAATGTAGTCCTCCCGATTCATGAACTCCACGTAATGTCAACCTTAATTTTCTCTTTGTTGCCATTAAAATGAAGGACTACAATCCAACCACCTTAACTGTAGATTGTTCTGTATCACTCTGCCCCTCTGACAAATGTGGATGGTTGGGAAGGTGAAGAATTTGCATTCGGTGTAATCATGCTGCCCTGCTGCTGAATGTCTGGTTGGTTTCGTACCCGCAAGGAAACGTCTGATTAATTGCACGCGGCTAAAGAGCTGCACTCAGCAGTCAGGCACTCATTAACAGAGAGTGGGAGAGAGAGGGAGAGACAAGAGAGAAGGAGGTAGAGAGAGCGAATGGCACAGAGCAGCTGCTTCCCTCTGTGAACACCTTACCGCACCTTCACTTTGAGATGGACATATATCAATAGGCCTTGACCCCTCCCCTGTGGGTAAACATTGTTTTCCTCCCAGGCTCTAATATTGGTCCTGCCTGTGGCACAGCTTTATCAATCAAACCCCTCTGCTTCAAGGGAGCTGTTAGCCCCCCCTGTTCAAGGACTCTATTATGCCTCATGGAGAACATAGAAAGAGCAAAGCAGAGCGCAACTAGGGTACACATTCAAAAGAACAGCCAAGCAGTGACTGAAAGGTACATTTGTGTGAAATGGGTTTCAAAGGGGTCTGAAGAAAATAGAGATGCAGATGGGAATGCACGAGTGTGGCACTATAAATAAAAACTCTTCTCAAGGTTACACAGGACTTTAAAATGTTTTGATATACCACCACAGTGCCTTTCTTCTGTGGCTTTCTTAAGGAGAGCGCGTTTATTCGGCTCCTCTCTGACTCAGTGTTGAATGTAGTTAAGATTATCTGTGGGAATAAGATAGCTTTTAGTTGATTGCTGCGAGTGGATTGTGTTTGGAAAAAGGCATTTTGGATGCTGTGAGTGTGTGTGTGCTGTGACGTCATTGGTTCAGACCTCAAAGAGTGCTGTGCATTCATCGAGAAGATACAGCTGAGGCGTTTGCTGTAGTGTTTGTGCATGAAGCAAACCTCCTCTGTTATCTAGCTCCGCTTTGCCAGACGCCCAAAATGGCACCAATTGATCCGTGCACATCCACGCATGCAGAGGCAGTGTAGCTTGAAACATCATCAAATAACATGCAAGCTGTAGACCCTGCTCCATACTGCAGTATCAAGCCCATTGTCTCTTTAGCATATATGTACATTATTTATGCAAAATAATATACCTTTTTCCTTTCTCTGAAGGCAGAATTAATTAGATATATTGCTTGTATTTCTTGGCATTGGGCAGTTTGTAAGTTACAGGCTTGTGATAGTTGAATAAACACAGAACATTGTTATTGACATTCTTCCCTTTCAAACATTAAAAACACATCTTTTCAACTGAACAGATTGGCCGCAGGCTCGCATTGCAGAGAATGTAACACACTTCTGTAACTACAGCAACCTTCAAAAAAACATTGCATAACTTCCCTTTGTAAATCTCTGTCCTTTGCTAGGAAATGGGAGTAACTGTACTCAGGGTAACTCTGCTAAACCAGCTCAATACATGTGAACAGAGTCAATACTCTACGATGCATGCTTTGATCAACTTTGCGAGAGAGGAATGACGCCATTCATCTGCACACACTGCGGTGACACATGTGTAGAAGTTTGTCGAAAATTGGCAAATATCCCATAAAGATTGAGGTATTCAGATGGATTTCAACAGAAGTGGAATATCTGTAGACATCTTTATCTCTACGCAACAACTAGACCTGGTGTTTAAAGCAGGTGAAAAACACTGAATAAAGCAGTTTCACATTAAAAGTCAATTCTTCTCTGAAGGTTTTCTGCTGCTGCTAACGATTGCTCAGTTTGTCCCTTTGATAAGATCCAGTCGAACAAAGACTACAATCCTGCAGCCGGTAAAAGAGTTTAAAAGATCCCTAATCTTAATAGTGTATCATAGAAATGGGGCTTGAAATAAGATGAAAATGCAGTTTATCACAGATTTAGCAGACAACCACAACTGGGACGCATGCTCAAAGGGGATACATCGCCATCGACCAAATCAAATGAACAATTACCTTGACTAAAATGACAGGTTTATCTAGCATTAAAAAAAAATTGAAAAAATGTGGGATAAGTATAAGTACTAAACTCAACAAAATATGTGACATAGGTGTAGTTGTATTTGACATTTAATGCATAAGTGTTACATGATGTTATATCTTAAAAGCAACCACACATTATAAAAAAGCACTCATTGCATTTAACCTGTTCAACCCGGAGGCCCCCGCCGGCGTTTTTTTTCTTCACAAAACTGTGTCTCAGGGCTTCTTAACATTTAAAAACCTATTAATGTGTCATACCCACTTAACGGGAAGAAACTCAGTTAACTGACGATACGAACCATTTTTACCAAAACAAAACACAAGTCTCACAAGAAGCGTCTAAATGAGCCCTGAACGAAAAGATGCTAGCACACTTAGCACAGAACTCACAGGTATAAATACCCTTATTACATATCGGATCTGCACAAACAAGATATCGATTAGCAAGATGAGACTCCACAGATTCCAGAAATATAAGTATCATCACTGAGCAGTCAGAACTCGCTACAGGGGAAGCAAACACAGACATCACAACACGGAGCTTTACGGAGCAAACACGGGAGAAATATCTGAAAGGTCAAATGTCACTTGTTTTGCATCAATCTTGATACAGGGTACTTACAGTATTATATGTTATAGTTTGGATTCCTAAAGCTTTTAGTCTACTATCCCATTATTCAAGGGTGGTTTTCACTATAAGTAATTTTTCTTTTTTGGACGGACACTAAATTTACTTTAAAATAAAAACATTTATATTGATTCTGACTTTTCTACATCCAACTCACAGGTTTATCATTGGTTTGAGAAAAAAGATGATTAATTTATCCCTTTTAGAAGGGAAGTTATAGTCATTTGTTCTGGGAATGTCATTTTCGAGCCTGAGACCTGAAAAACAGGCTCAGGGCTTAACAGGTTAACAGATCACTGTTTCAGAACCTTGGACAGTTCCTACATCCCTCACAGCTTTGTATGCCTTTAGTTTGTATGAGTACTTAATCAAAAATCAGATAGCTTTAACTAGGGCAGCACAATTAATGGAAATGTTATTGAAATCGCAAAAGTGAAATGTCAAAAACACATTAAGCGCTATATTTCAAATCTGTGAAAATATCATTCGGAATTAAGCTAGTTAAGTCCCAGCCTATAAACAGTATCATACAGACTTCATCAAAAACACTCATTCGGTATGGTTCTTCTTACCACGATAATCATATTAAAATATTGTGTATAGTTTTATAAAAAATGGTAATTCCCTTTACCATTGCGAATCATATCACAAGTGCAACATCAGTAAAGAAAATCCCAATTACTTAAATATATTGCATTAAAGCAGCCCTGCTACCCCTGTATCATTTGTATACATACTTGACATGTATATTTTGTCTCACAGAATTTGTTGTTACATTTTCCAATCCTATTTACGTCGACACCTAATTTAGTTTCAATTTATCATCTGCACATAATGGCCGAAAGCTACTTTCCCTTCACCTTGATGTATGGGGAGGTGGTATGAAGGGTAGTCCAGCATTATATATCTGCAAATCATTACCGCAGAATCTTTGGAATAATATAAAAGTATTGAATACTTGATTGATCATTGGAGGTACAGTATAAACGATTGTTTCCACCCAACGTGCTTGTTACGGAGGGATACATAATAATGTCAGACCTGAGACATCTTGAAATCTTGTCAATAAGCAACCTAAAGCTTAATCAATCATATTTGCAATATCTGTTACTATTGACAACAAACAATCAATGCTCTTCCTGTTACCCCTGTCACCTCTCTACTCAATACACACTGTAATTTAAACATTGATGAGTGACCTGTAAGATGATTCCTGCTCTCATTTGAAAAGTAATCACCCTCATGTCAGCTCAATGAGAATGCAGGGGTGAGCAGTTCAGTAGCATGAGGTTTATTTAGGCTTGAGCAAAGATTTCCCCTCAGCTCAACAGTGTCGACTCAGCTGCTCGCAGAGAGAAAGAAATCTTCAAATGAATAGAAAAGAAAAATGAATCTGTGTGGAGACGAGGAGGGAGGGAAGGAACGGAGGAGTCAGCAAAGCTTTTGTGCCTCTCCTGCGTCAGAAAACAGAAAATGGCACATGGGGCCATGCACTGTCAGACATGCTGTCAGATGCACCCAATGCTTTCTACTCCGAGCCCCCGAGCCCCCCCCCCCCCCCCCCCCCCCCCCTCTGCTGTTGGATCCAGCTTGTCATATCTAATCTGCTGTAACCTCAGCACTTGGCCGTAAAAGAAACCAGGTGACTAATAGAGCGCCCCTCTGCTTTATAGGCACTGCTGTGTTTATACTCCGGCTCCTTTCTCAGTGTTGCTCAAACATCTCTCATCTATTTCAGGACACTTGCTTTCAGAACAACTCAAGGCCATTACAACCGCAGTGTTTTTGCATTATGAAACAGATTGATGTGATGCGCTTTCTCTCTTCTGCCCAGGAGAAAGCACCATTTTAACTTGAGACTGGAATCGGTTTTATTTATTTTTATAGAGGGGAGCTAAAAAATAACAGGCTGTTAGTGCAGCTTTAACTGATGGGCTCAAGCAGGCATTTCTTCGTATGTGTTTCAAATATAAATATGTGTGTTTAGTCTGGCTTTATGCTTGTATTATTTCACAATATGAATCATCTTGCGACAAAAGTATACAAATTACCTAATGAAATGTGTGAAAAACAAACCAAAAGATGATAGGAAACACAATGAGGAAGGCTCAACATTCTGTGCAGCTGTCATTAGATAAGAAATTATCTGTTTGATTATCTCTGATCGGGGTTTGGCAGCAGGAGTGAGTGGTGTGGTGGTGCAGGGCTCTGTGCAGTTCAGCTCATTTGGAAGAGGGAGCTGTTATCTGCATTGGTCTGCGCTGGGAGTAGGCGTAGTTAGGCTAATTGTACTCAAATGTGGCCTTTTACTGTCATTTGGCAGCTTTAATCCCTTTTATATCGCCGGCTCAGTAAGCATTGCCAACTGAAGCAGTCCTCTTTGTGGAGCTGTATATAAGATATGAGATTTTTTATAGATTCTTCTGAAGTAAGTTCTTTGTCTGAGCCCCCCTTTGGAGTCGCGCTGAGCTTTAGGCGTCCCATGACGGCCGAGCAGGTTCAAACGGCTGTAAAATAATTTTTAAAGAGGCCACCTTCTGCAGGGAGGGGGGGAAGGACGCCTGAGTCACAGTGGAGACTCTCTCCACGCCATGTGAGACGCTGCCCAGGACAGGACACACAGCCAGGTGCCGGCACAGCCTCCGTGTCTTTCTCCTGACTCTATCTCCTACAGAGGAAATCAATCTTGTTTTATTCTATATTCGATCAAATATTTGTCCTTCAGGATTTAAAAAGTAAGCTGTAGTATATTTTAAGTCAAGTGAAGAAAAAGTAATATGTAGTGCTGGGTAATATATTGATATTATATTGACATAGCGTCTTACATTTGGATATTGTAACATTATATGTGTTTTTTCATGGTTTTCGAGGCTGCTTTACTATAAATGGGTGTCATTTTCTGAACTCTTTTAGCAGTTCTATTATTAGCTGTGACTGACTTAGCCATTATCTCCACATTACTAATGATTATTTGGCAAAAATCTAAACAATTATTTTTGACAGAACCAATATTCAACCCTAAAATATCCACAAAATATTAATATCAAAGTATTTAATGACAAATGTTGTGATATTTTATTTTCTCCATATCGCCCAGCCCTATCAATAGGCCATTTTAAAGATCCTTTTTTCCAAGATGATATTCATGGGTTTGGGTTACCTCCAATATTATTACTTTCACAGCTCAACCTGATAGCGGTACCGCTATGAGAGCAATCGTCTGAGCTGCAGAGAACACCCTATCAGAGGAGAACACACTTATCTCCTGGGCAGTGGAGCTGTGTAAGCTACTAAGCTACTAAGAACATATATTCAGCACAACTCTGCTTTTGGTGCATTTTTTGGAAAAACTTCAAAGTAAAGTGTGTTTTGTGTTTGTAGACGTGGTCATAAATGCTGTATGGAACATAATCTCAGTGCCGTAGTATGGTCTGGTGGCTTAAAAAGGAAAACTTTTTGGAGACAGCATATATTTGTGTTGCTCTGTGCCGGATTTCTGGAAATTATTTTGGCCAGTACATTACAGCGACAGTTTGCCCCTCTGCTTGACTGTCATACCGCAAATGTCACGTTCATTTGCATGATATTAGACATGTCGCAGGTCTGGTTCATGTCAGCTCTTATCTCTTCAGCAGAACAATTGTCGTCTCTTTTTCTCTGTGAGTAGCAGCCAGTTAAAACTGATTTCAGTTGTGGGCTGATGAAAGAACAATCTGTCCAGTTGAGTGCTGGTGCAGAATGAACTGCAGAGAAAACAGATGTTGCAATAATTCAAAGCTTTTTCAGTCTCTTTTGTTCTTTGCCTACAGGTTTGTTTGTAAGTGTGTGCGTGTATATATATGTGTGCATGTATATATGTGTGTGTGTGTGTATATATGGTGTGTGCCTGTGCAAGTTTGTGTGTTTCTCTCTGCTACTTACTGTGCTACCAACTAACTTTGTTAACTATCAAGAAACATTAGATTAGATTAAAAAAACTCCAATTATGTAAAGGTGTCCTTGTTTTTGAATTAGTTCTTTACTTTTAATACAGCCTGACTTATTTTTTACTTGCAATATTTGTTATCTATATCTATACTTTTTAATTGATCTGGCAACCTTGCTAGCGAACAGTTGCCTTTTTACACATTTCGCAGTTACATTAGCATTTATTATAATAATGTATTAATATGACTATACAGTCATGATTTGGGTCACCTGCTGATAGCTGATATTAATTATTTTTTAACTCTTTGTGGTTGCTACAAAACTTCTTAGGAAAATATATCTGGCTCGTTAGCAGCCGCATACTCTGTCATGTTTGCTAGCTGGTTGCTAACTTAATATTTATGCCATGTGACGCTACAAAGGTAGTTTACAGTTGGTTTTAAGAGCTTTATTCTTCTTTTAGCTTAAAGAGCTGCCTGCTGGCTAAAAATAAAAGTGCGATAGCTGAAAGAGTGAGCCATAGAGGGTTTTGGAAAACCAAAACAATTGAGCTGAAATACACTAAAATATCTATAGAGCTGAGTCAGATTAGTGACCTCTTTCTCATGAAAAGTACTCGTGTGATCCCTTATACTGATTACAGCAGCTGTAGGGAAGCATCAATTGATGGCTATTGATGACAGAAGAACTTCTAAGCAACCTGACAGATACACTTGTAGACATAATGTGTCTCGCGAGCAAACAGTTGCCTATTTGCACATCCAGTAGACCCACAGCAACATTAGCATTTATTTGAAGTTGTTGTTTTGGACCCTTGACAAATGTACTTCCATTCCAGCGCTACACAGCACTCGAGTGATTCATGTTCTGCCTGACATCAAGGCTGTCTTTGTAAAACATTTTACTTGTATGAGAAATGAAATCATTCCCCCCTGCTATATATAGCCCTGTGACAATATGCTCCCGATTTTGAATATGTATTATTTTTCAGGACAGTGCAGAATAATTGACTCTGTAAAATGCCCTTGATGGTCGTCCTGCCTGCTGGCTGTTGTAAAACGTGCCATCTGTTTACAAAGTCAACCAAGACTCTTGGATCAAAAGAGTGACATCACTCCAGTGTTAATATTCAACATGTCACCTTCCACGTCCTTTGACATTCAGATTTCACATTTGTACTTATTGAAGTCGGAGTCAAATAAATGTCACTTTCAGAAAAGTCCTTCACTTCACTTTGGACTTCAAGCTTATATGTCTACATGTCTTCCATTGTAAGCAAACTGAATAGCTTAACACTTCCAAGCTCATACAAACGTGAAAATCCAACATATCCAGCTTAGTTTACTGACAGAAAAGGAGTGAAAATAAAACTCTCCGGAGGAACGTTTCTAAATCCCTCAAAATCCTTTTTTCTGAAGCAGCTACTAACATGTTTTAAAATGCCATGCATATCCCAGCTCATGCTGTTCAGCACTATATCTCAGGGTACTGGGAGGCGAGCTGACTCTCGCTTCTGCTTTTTCACTTTCCCTCAGAGACACACTGTGCTTGATTCTTGTTTTGATCATTTCGAGCTGATAAAAAGAAACATGTTTCTGCCTGATAACGTCTGGATGATGACTGATCCGGTCTGCGGTTGGCCCGGCAACTTCTTATCCACGGTCAGACTCTTCATTATGCACTTAAACGATGCAGTCTCACTAACACACGTTTTGAATTCCTTAACCTCCCTCAGTATCAGACATGCCAACACATATCTTAGACTCCTGAGTAGCTAATGCCGTGGCGCCCAGCGAGAGCCACTTGTCTTTAAAGGCCATACCTGATCTGAGTGCTGTCTGCGGAGCACTTCACTGTGAAGGTCACCAGCAGGGGAATGGAGGGCAAACATGTCAGCCGAGTCGCTGTGCTCTGAATACTTAGGAGCTCTATCCGGAACATGTCAGCTCACATGTCCATCAGGACCGGTCACCAGTGGATGTCTAACAAAAGACGTTTTTGTTGTTGTTGTGAATGGACGATTGAAGAAAGAAATGAATAAATGATGCAGAATGTTATAAGTACAGGTCAGCACTGCCTGGCATGGTGAGTGTCTTTGTTTTACTGTGGGTAATTTGCACAGCACATAGATGCTCAACACATGTCTATGAAAACTTTCACAAAATAAACATGAAGTCCTTTTATTCAAAACTCTGAACTCTGTGGTGAAATATATTTGGGCAGTTAAACGCAGTAACCGCACTACTGTTTGGACACAAACGATGTTTCTTGGCAAGCCCCAGTGCGGTTTAATTGTGAGAAGATATTCCAACCCAATAGCAGGAAGTGAACACAGGATTATGGCCAAGGAGGGAGCTTGTCAAGATGAACCCTAAACAACAGGTTAACATGATTGGGATTTGACTGACTAGTTTCAGGAAACGTATCTGCCGTGTTCTGTTCCATGTTGCTTAATTATCGTTTGATGTACATTCATGAATATACCACCCTTTTTGATTTATCTTATAACATTTTCAACCACTACATTTCTAACTAGTAAAGAAAAACTTCTGCAAGTACATTCATGGCCCAGCCTCTCGATACACAGAGGCAGGGCTTTAACTGTGAAACCAAAACAGACTTAATATTAAATGGAACATTGGTCCACTTTTTACAATTGATCCCTCTTTAAGGAGATCTCCAGCAATTTTACACATCAACGTCTGTTTATAGGTGCTGGGGATTAGGACTGCATATGAGAAACAGTTGCATAAAACCGTATGTGGCTCTACAGGAAGCTGCTAGTAATCTGAGGCTTAACTGGCTGCTAATGGGATACAAAGTGTAAGACACACAGTGTCCGTAATTTGGTTTCTGCAATCATTTAAAAACTTTTCAAGAAACTCTTTAGATCCTTTCCAGACATATTTAAGACATTGTGCTTCGAATTATAATGTGAGGGTTATTTTTCACAAAATACAATTATATTACACATACTTCTTTGCCCTCTATCTATAAATATGCAAATCTTATTCATTTCAAAAGTTGAATGGCTGGACACAAAATCTCTCTTACTTTACTGGAAAAAAAAAAGTCAGTGTTTGTGCACTGGTGGTTTCATGTCTTCAAAGTAAACTTGTGTAAGTGGAGTCGTGATCGGCATCTATACTCGATGCGGTGTCACAAAGTCATGCTCGTATGTACAATTCTTAGATTCAAGGTCAGCAGAGAAACTTCCCTCCTTCAGCCGATGAATGTCTAAACAGCCTTCTAGTTTGAAACTCTGCACATACATCATTTTGCACAGTGAAGGTCAAACATCCAAGTGAAGCAAAAAATACTGCAGCAGTCTTGGGTGGAGAGTAACTTTAGAATTCAGGTCTAATAGCAATAACAATTCAATAATTCAGGAAATGAGGAACTTTAATATTAAAAAGGCATGTTTCAGCCTCACTGGGGGTTTATTATATCCGTACCATCACAAATAATGCATGCATTCCTGTGTAACCCTCCCAAACGCTGCCTAAAGTATTAATGGGCACTGACTTCTGTGCATAACCTAATAAAGCGAACATGCAGGAGGTGATATAAGAGCTTCAGCAGCCATGATAGTTAAGAGCAGTCTGGTCTGTGCTGCAGGGAGGCTGGCAGCACTGAACTGGGACTCAGAGCACTAAAACAGCTTCCATTCAGCCCGTGTAATGAAAGCTTTGCGTAGAGAGGTTCTGTATCTGACTTGTATTTACATAAACACATTTTACATCGGCTTACTCAGCAGCAGTATTAATATCCCCTATTTAAGGTAATCAGCAGTTTTATCCCCGCTTTGAGAGTAAAGGGTAACGCAGCATGTGACGCCTCTTTGCTCGGCTCATTTAGTCCAGTCAGTGTAGTGTGTTGGCTGTGCTAAAACATTTTCTTTTTTGTCCCTTAGTTATGACCCAAGTAATAAGCTCCCATCACCATGCTTTGTCACTGCCACTCAACATATTGTGTTCACTGTACTTCAGATAATGGAAATATGCAAATGTCTGATGTAGGTTGTCATTATCTGTCTTGGGAGCTGTTATTTATTCTGCTGTTTTTGTGTTGTTAATCATTTTTCTGCTTGATAAGGTGTTACCTTTTTAACGGCTGTTTGTGTTCCTACATGATGTGTTTTTTAATGACTGCTCTTCATCTCAGTTTATACGTTTTCTCTCGCAGCTTTGACAGACAATGAGCTGGATTTGAATGGATGAGCATTCACTTTAAGTTTGATGGATTTGAATTGATGCCAGCGTTCAACTTTTACTTACAGAGCTATAGTTCTTAGAAAACAAGCATTGTAATCTTCACGATATTTAAAGAAGATAAATCTCTACCGTTCGGGATGCTGTAGGGCAAATTCAAATGCAAATGATTTGTATAATCAATTGTCCTTAATTCAAATAACAATCAACCTGAACTTAAAATAAGCTAAAAAAAGCTTGACCTATTGTGTGTAGATCAGCCGACACTTTTTATAATGGCCTCAGCTTTTACTCAAAATAATAAACATAATGTTAATTCATGACTTGGTATTGTATGAAAACACAGAATTTATTCAACACATTTTTGTTTTTCCCTTAAGTCTGTCAGGAGCATTAATATGGTACAAATATAACTGTAGACTAACTGAAGCTTGTGTTTATTAGTGTTATAATAATGAACATTAAAATGGATAGCAGCAGCAGTTAAAAGTGCTTTCACTGTAAAATCTGAAAGGCCACATGTTTTTTTAACCTTTTGGAGAAGTAACAAGACAGAATTATAGGACATTTTCCACAACCCAAGGTTGGATGTTATTACCTGTTTCAGTACAGAGGCACGTGGCTAACAGGACATGTGACAGTGTGTGTGTTTGTCCTCACATAACAGATATGTTGTTGAATCGGCTTCATGAAAGCTCAGCAGGAGGTTGTGGTTCACTGGAAAAATCCCAGTAATAAGACAGCTCACCTTCCTTTCAACAACAGCACCAACCACACATCCACATTCATGAAATGTCTGAAGAGAAGCTGATAATATCACATCTGAGTTTACTGTGACATCAGGTTAACAAATCAAATCAACAAGCTGTATGATTGAAGGTGTTTCCCCAGTGACCCCAGTATGCTGTTTCTGAAGGGAAATAATAGAGAATGTAAAAAGAAAAAGAAGCCTTATATTAGATGAAAGCTTTTTGGTCTCTCTTCCATTCAGCTTGAGTCACTGATGTCTCATTTTTGCTTATTTAGAAAGTGCCTTTGTGGCCCATCATGACAGCTGACCGTGTATCTGTAACCCCTTTAGTGAGCTATCAGTGGAACCATCCAAATTCCTGCAGGCATTTTGTGGCTTTTCAGTGTCGCTGCCCCGCCAGGTTACCGTCAGCTCAGCTTCTTCCTCTCATTTTCTGATTCATCCCACGGCACAGTGAGCGCTGCATTGGCAATTGTGCTCCTCAAACTGCTTGCAGTCCGTTTCACTTCATCTGCAGGAGCCTGTGCTACATGTCTTACTGTTGTGTCTTTGCTCCCTACTTGTGTTAACTCTAGCCTTAAATTATCCAGTTTTGAATTGCTGAGTGACGCAGGAAAGAGAGATAAGTGCGGTGACCTTCTGTGACACGCTGCTCAGGCAACATGGGACACAGCCATTTCCCAGTTATAATAGTTAGTTAATTACGCTCTGTAACCTCTCCGTCTTTCTTTATGTCTGCCACAGTTTTAACTTAATCTTTTGTGGGTACATCCACCTCTCTGTGGACTTCTCCGTCTTTTTTCCTGAATCTGCTTTGTCTGTCTTGTCTGCTTTCTTATTTCTAATCTGCTTGTTTCAGACAGAGATGTTTAATTAACGTACATTCACAAAACAAGAAAATCTGAGCATATTGTTCAGACTCATTTTCCCATCCATCTATATTCTATTGTCTAGAATCTCTTTGAATAACACCCACATGGATACGGATCAGACCTTATTATTCTGCAACCACTTGCTTCAATACCTTGTTTACCTGCTGTAAACATTCATTTTCTTTCTTACAAGGGGCTTTCATTGTGCAGATAAATATTTAATCGCTGCATCATGACTTTGTTAATAGCTGTAATAAAAATCTGTTAGACATTAAGCATGTTGAAAGCCAGAATACCCTCGCAGCCATTTGAAGTCTCGGCACAGCATTTACCTTCTGCTGTTCTCCGGCTGAAGACAGTTGTGTGATGGAGCTCTTCTCCCTCTGCTCCTCCAGGTTTTGCAATCCTCCAGGCAATCATGGAGTCAGCTGTTGCCAATAACTGGCAGGTGACAGCCCGCTCGGTGGGGAACATTGTGGATCCCATTGAGTACAGACGAATCATCGAGGAGATGGACCGCCGGCAGGAGAAACGCTTTCTCATTGACTGTGAGGTGGGGAGGATCAACTCCATACTGGAGCAGGTATGAAGCCAACACACATTACTAGTTCCTCCTGCTTAAGTTGTGAAAAATAACACACAGGAAACCAAATATCTGTCCTTGAAAACCCTTTGAGTGTCAGGGGACTGCGTGTTCCAGTGTTATTTGAAAAGGAGTAAACACTGTGTTTCTCTCACCTTTTGTCTCTAAACTGAAGCACTCACCTGCCTCTGTTCGCTCCGCACTTTTCATTTATTTAATTGTATTACCTTAAACACACAGAGTGCATCTTGATTGCCTCAGATCTTGAGGTTCTCATTTAGAAGACAACGTTAAAACAAGCGAGCACTCAATTCAGTTTTGTTATCTGTGTTTTTTTTTGCGCGCACGTTGTTTGAGGTCACCATGGGCTTAATTCACATGGAAGAATTAGACAGCCTCCTCATCCTTGTTTCCTAGGTGATCGTCAGCTACATTTTTCCCCACATGAGTCTAGATTCAGATTCAGTGTTTGCGAATGCGTGCTGCTCACTGTGGCCGCACCGCAGAGAGTACTTTATTGTCGAAAACGTATTAAATAAAGGTTAACTGGGATTTTGCTTACTTTCTCAGAAGATCATTAGTGCGCATTTGCCGGATTAGAAGCTACGTTGCACATTTGGTCACATCTCAGCCTGCACATGTTTTCAGAGTGTATCTCATGGTTTGTGCAGTTAAGTAGATGATTGAGTTTCTCATCTGTTTTACTTTTGCTTCGGGGAAATGGATGGTGTTTTAATTAGATGGATGATTGTTGATAATATCTCAATCTAGGAATGTGGTTGTTTATTAGTGTGAGCGGGGGATAGTTAGTTTTAAATGACACTTGGAATTGTGAATTTACATTTATGTGTATCCATATTTGATGACACAATATTATATGTTCATATTATCTCATATTTCAAGGCAAACCCAATGGTTAGAGGCTTGCAAATGTACTTGATTGTGACATAACTATTCACTGTAATTATGAGGGAGCTGGACTTCTATAGACTAGACAATTATATGTATGACTTGAAACCATCTAACCATTTTAGCACTGCACTATAGTGAAAGGGAGAGAAACTCTTCTGGAGGGAACTTTGGGATTTTAGCCTTTGCAGACCATTTACATGCACAAAAACCTGTATAACACACCCCTTTAAATGGCAATATACAGTACACTAGTTTAATGTAAGACTGTTCTTCTTAGAGAAAAATGTGGCTTAAATCAACCTCCTAACAGGTGACGTCTTAAACCTATACAAATAATAATGTCCTCTCTTACAAGGAAAAGCTAAAGCAGAATATGTTGTTATATTGCCCTTTGGATTAGGTTTTATACACTGTTACATTATTTTTGAAATTGTCTTACCAAGTGCAATAATACAATTACATGCAGATATCTATCATTTTTTGCTAATTGCTTTTGCCACTGTAGTTTCACTTGTAACGGGGCATAACGGGGGTATTTACACAAATGCTCAGCAGAGTAATGAGTTATTAAACCCGTTAAACCCACAAGTAGAGTTTGTTTTTGATGTGTGTGTGCTCATTTAAACCATTAATCCTGCACACATTTTAACCTTCTGTTCTCTGCTGAGATATTTGTGTGTAAAGGTGTCTGCCCTCTACATAATGATCTTCATTATTGCCGGCCTTATGAGTTTAACTCTGACCTTCACTGCACATCTGTCTTCATGTGGGGAATATTTTTTGTGACAGCACAGGACATTTTCATTAATAAAGGGAAGTTTCCTCCCTCCTGCCCTTCACGTTCATTTGAAGGATTTCTTCAAATGTTCTCAAATCGCCTGCATATTAGATTCAAGTTATCGAATCAGATAATGGCGATAGCTCTGTGTCACGTCAGGCGGATCCGATTGTAATCTCTTTACTGTGGCGGATAAATGCGAGTGGTGGCTTCGCAGGCAGCGTCTGTCGTACGAAGGTCTTTTAAGATGCTGGAGAGCGGCGAGGCAAGATATCTCTTGAGAATGATTCCTTATACAATCTGTGACATCAACACTTGCTTTAATGTAATATCAGCTCCCAGTGTAAGTAGGACACACTGTCCCATAACAGCAACAACAATGAGCCTACTATAAATAGCCTACCCTGGTAGCCTGAGGGAAGATCTCTCACAAAGGCAGGAGTGAGCAAATGCAACAAAGAGATCAGGCATCAGCAAGCAACCATTGTGGACTGGATTCATTTCATAACCAGTGTTAAGGATTTGACATCATACTACAACACTGTAATCATTACATTCAGCATTCAGGCTTTTGTTTTACCCAGTCAATTAATTTATAAACAGACACCCATCAATCATTTTCCTCGAATTTTGCCTGTATTAGCAGGTTTTGGTTTCTTCCTCCCCTGCTGGCTCTCTCACCGCCTTTCAAAGCATCAGTCTGCTCATCCCTTCACTAAAGTAAAGACGGGGCGATAAACACCTCTAAGGCTTCTCATCAATAATAGAAGTGCAGTGGATTTATAACTGTGCCAGAGGTCCAGTCACCTCCAGTCTCCCCCTCACAGTGGAGCGACAGAGGAAGAGTCAGGGAGAGGAAAAGAGAGAGCTTGTGGGAATTGAGCCATGTAGTGTGAGTCCGCCTGTCTAGTGCTGTGGAGGGAAACAGGAGGAGTGCTGAACACCCAGAGGTGCGCTGGAATTCCACACCCAGAGGGTAGGATAGTAAAACAGGATGCTGTGTTAGGGATGAGATTACATCTGGGTGGATGTTATTTATTCCTGTATGTGAATTGTAGCGTTGCACACGGTGTTGCGTAGGCATTGATTTAAAGGCCATGACATAACAAATGGTTTCAGTTTCATACATTTTAATTGTATTATATTTTTCTCGTTACATCATACATCTACAGCAAGGATTGTAGATATATGATGTAACTACTACAACTACTATTATTATATCAGGTCATTAGATTAATGCCAAAAGTAGCATGCTAACATGATCGCAATGACAATGCTTACATTCTAAGGTTATCAAGTAATAATTCTAATTTTCCATGTTTAGTTTATACATTTGCAAATGTGCAACCAACCCAAAGTGCAGCTGAGGTAAATTGATATCATTAGTTCAAAAAGAGAAGAATAAGAAAATATGCAAACGATGCTCAACAGTGATTTTGCTTAGAGATGGGAAATGCATTCAGTATTTTGTAAGGCTTTAATGATTTGGCGGGAAACATTAAATGTAAACAGGGAATACATTTAACCATTGCAAAGTAATCCATGTCAAACAAAACATGTCACTGCAGTTGAAACCAAAAACAAACTAAAGACCAAGAACATCTGAGTCTCTCTAATAAGTTGACCTGAGGCTACACTAAAATAATTAATAACACACATTTAGTTTTCCTTTGTAGTGTCCTCACTTCCCTATCTTTGTTCCTTGTTTCACATTCAAATAATAATGTGTAAGAGCAGAATTAACTACATTTTCCTGCAATTAAACCACAACAACAAGACAACTATCTGTACTTAGACCTTAATTTCCTGTCTTTTACTTCCATTACAAACAAGAAAACATGGCTATTGAAGAAAGAAAAACATTGAGTATAAAAGAGGACACTTTTGTGGAGTCTTCTTTGTAACCCAGCATCCAAAGGAGACCCTAGAGGAGCCTGAGTTGAAAGCAACACAAAATGAAAAACAACATCAAACACAAGTAAGCAGGAGATTTGGCAAGTGCACAAATGTAACAAGGAAAGCAAGGGCACAACTTCATACACATCATTTTTTAGAGGTTGGCATTCAATTAGAAGATTGTATTCAAAGTGTGTAGCTGATGGCAACAGAAAGAGGAAGAACCATCATGCTGCACCGACATTCTTATAAATTAAACGCTCATATTGAAATTAATTAATTGAATACCGAATAAAGGTCATGTTTTAATGCTACATAACAATTTCAATGAAAATAACTGAATTGAGCATACCATATGTTTAAAGTTCCTTCAAAAGTCTGAAATTGAATTCATATTGTGTAATATAATTTGCAAAAAGGCAGACAGGAGTCTCATAATAATCTACTATCCATCCAAAGTGTCATCTTTAGGGTAAGGGCTGAAAAAAACAAGGACTTTGGAGCAATGAGTGATACACAGCCATGTCCTTATTTTTTCCTTAAAGGTGGGGTAGGTAATTTTGGAGAAACCAGCTCGAGTGCGCTAGAATTTGAAAATACACAGCCGGAACAAATCTGCCACTTCCTTATAGAGCCCCTCCTCCAACACACACGAACGCGCACATGACCAATGAGGGCGCGAGATAAGTTTGTGCACAGATGGAAGGCTGACAGGCAGGTAGGCCATCCAGTTATTTTAGCCGGGCCGGCTAAAATGATTGGTTGTACTTTTTACAGTACTACAGCTTCCACAGATGACATTTTTTTTATGGATTTTTTGTCAAAGTACTTAAGATATTCATTGCTATCGGGATGTTAAGAGCATTCCATGGAATATAACAAAAAGTGTATCTCGAGCCGGTTTCTCAAACTTACCTACCCCACCTTTAATGAACTTCTTTGACAGTTCAACCCCTCCTCGCATCATTCCCTGTTTGGAGTAGCATAACAATAATGATTTGACTGTTGAAAAGGCTCAGTCATCAACCTTAGGATGCCCGCTCCACTTCTGAAGATGGCAGATGACAAATCACTGTAACAAAGATAAGCCTCCATCAGTGGGAAGAGAGTCAAATCCTGTGGAAGGCGCCTGGGCAGACCGCCAGCTCCGCACAGGACTGTGGCTCCAGTCTGCTTAATTAGAGTCCGCTCCCTCAGGAATATTTAGGCTGATAGTGCTTTAGCTCGGCACGGCTCAGGCCTGCTTCAAACAGCACATCACAGAGTCGCTCATGCAGACAGACGGGCAGGAGGAGCCCTGTCGATGGACAAATAAAGATAATTGGGACCTGAGAAAACTGCTCTCTGCTGTCCCCCCTCCTGTCTCCTGCACAGCAGTCAGAGAGGGCCCCATGTGCCTGATTAAATCCTCAGAGAGGGGAATACTAATGTATAGATGTATAAATCTCTAGGCTGGCTTTATTTGATTAATCTAATTGCATTACGCTGAAGAGGGTTGGAAGAGCGTTTGCTGTGTTTTGTGCAGAGTTTGGTCATGATTTGAAGATTGGACAACCATTTTGGATTTGGGGTCTAAAGTTAGGAAATGTTTAAAGTTTTTCTGGGAAAAGAGAGACTCTAAAGTATGTATGTTAAAGGTCCCATTACATGGCAATTTTTTACTGATCATAATTTCATTGTTGAGGTCTACTAGAATAGATTTACATTGTTCAATGTTCCAAAATCACATTGGTTTCTCATACAGCATCTCTGTATAGTATGTGTATTCACTCTCTGTCCTAAACGGCTTG
The DNA here is from genome assembly GCF_902827165.1 of Trematomus bernacchii. Classification (NCBI taxonomy): domain Eukaryota; kingdom Metazoa; phylum Chordata; class Actinopteri; order Perciformes; family Nototheniidae; genus Trematomus; species Trematomus bernacchii. The sequence goes on from NW_022987513.1 coordinate 8,103,359, forward strand.
TTGGAGCTCCTGCCCCCCCCCTCCCTATGAGCCCACTGTGCTCTGATTGGTCAGCTCGCCCACTCTGTTCTGATGAGTCCACCACCGTTACAGCGGAACATCAATGTTTATGTGTTACAATGGCGTTTGTTAGCAACCAGAAAATGACACCAGTAATGACAAACGGATGAGAATGCTGCGTGGGGTCTGGGTGCCGTGTTGGCGGGACGTTGCGGGGCTCGTTGCTCCGCCCTTTGAGGCTCGAGGAGCGGACAGTGTGAGCTGGATTACTGGTGTTGTTTCCTGGTTGCTGCATGGGAGTCTGCGAGACAGCGAGACACCGCGGAACTCAGCCTGAGCACACACATACACTCACAGCCAGGCTGTTCGCCACACAGTTCGCCACACACTCACAGCCTGAGAAAATATAAGGCTGAGTGAGTGTGTGTGTGTGAGGATTGGTCCATTTGCACCTGGGTACATCACTATACTCAGGAAGAAAAACATGGTAAAATATAAATCTCCAACGAGGCGTTCTGGGTCAGCATAGACAGGTCTTTTCTGTGTTAGAGTTTTACTCGCTACAGGGTGTACTTTGAGGGTTTGTGACTTTGCAGACCGTTTACATGCAGAAAAAGTTACACAACACACAAGGGGACGGGTAATAACCGGAAAAGCATGACATGGGACCTTTAAATAGCGTCAGCCAGTTAGCTTAGCTAAATACTTTTTTATTATGATTTATTTTGTCCTTTTTGGATTCAAGATTCAAGGCTTTATTGTCATTAGCACAGTAGCTGTAGAAATGGCAATGAAAATCTTGAGTCACAGGCTTCTCCAACAGTGCAACATGAATATAGGACATAACAAATCAAACAGATAAAATAGTGCAAGAGAATGTTTTAACAGAGCATCCCTGAGGTAGGACTCAAAAAAGAGTTGTAATACATAAACTGACATTTAAAAAAGAAGGGCCATTGTAACAGAGCAAGGTCAGTTATAGATGAACATATTAATGGCATTTTTCTGTAGCACTCCATTAAAACACCACCGTTTTGCTACAACAACCAATCTCCCTAAATTAAATAGCTCACCTTTTTAAACCTGCATTTTTACATATTTTTTGCTAGCATGCAGTCTGCAGGATGAAACCATGGAGGAATGTGTTTCATGTCTCTCATGTGAGTGTTTCATGTCTCTCATGTGAGTGTTTATCAAGCAAAATAGGCACCAACTCTTAAAAACGTTGCTCCACAGCGCTACAAGTGGTCAAACATTGCACATTTCAGTTATAAATAGGGTTGTCCTTTTCTCATTCATAAGGAAATGTCACGGGGACAGGGATTACATATCAACCAAAGAACAACACCTTTAGGAGATGTTTATATGATTCAGCGTTCTTCATATTAGATCCACTTTGGACGGTTCCCCGATGAGAACATAGAACAAAGCTGACAGGGCATGGCACTTAGACCACTATCCTTTCCCTTCGATGAGCATTACAGATGTAGGAGGCAGTGAGTCCAATCAGAGCTGCGGGCTTCTTCTCACTTACAGCCTGCAGGTCTCTATTCCCCCAAGCAGTTTGAAGAAGCCTTTTTGTTAGAAATGGATTTTGACAGAGTAGGAGATGTCGTGGGACAATAAAAGTGCCCGTCTCTCAGTTGGTGTAGTGCCTGACCTCATCCTCTTCCCGGTGCTTTCACATACTCACATAAAGAGATTCTCCCAGAGGACCATGAAACTGGAGCATCAGGATCCTACAAATATTTGTAATGCCCAGATGCTTTTTCAAGAAGATCACTGCTAACAGAAGGATGGAGTAAATCCTACAGAAATGGAAATGATATCATTATTTACAAAACATGTATTATTCTCATTCAAAGGCAGAACAATTGCACTTTTAATGTAGCTTGTTTATGTTTTAGATTCGGTGGACATTATTATTTTTCCCATTTAGTTTATTTACAAAGGGATTACTGAAGAATGCAACTGTATTAGTATAAAATACATTATGTAAATGTAATGCCAATGTACAACCGTAGTCTCTAGGCAGGTAATAATACACATTAACATTACAAGCCACAATATACAAGTACAAATATACAATACACAAAGTAAAAAGGACCAAACACATAGTTATGCTAACATGAATTGATGTGTTTTATTCAACTGAATAATGAAACTATTTAAGTTTTCTGATTAGAATCTGTTGAATATCACAAATGTAACTCCATAGTTTATTTGTAGATATTATATCCTTCAGTTTTTTTGATGTTCACAATGAAACACAGTGAAGTATTATGTAAAGTGAAAGTGAGAGCACAGTGTTCTTTGTACTGTATCATAGCTTGTGCAGTTTTGAGTTAGGTCTGGTTCACTGACTGATTGTGTGAATACAAACATGCTCAAAATACCAGATGCAGCTCTCAGGGACTTCCTTTTCAGGTTGTCTTAAAATAAACACTTGACACAAAAACAAAGTGTTACATCTGTCAACGAGGTGTGCATGAAAGTGTATAAAATCAACAGTGATTGACTGAAGAAATATGGCCCTTTGGATGCTCAGCGCTTTACACTTAGTCTTGAAATCCATGCATGAAATGTTTGGGATATTTAAAATAAACTTCATTCAACTTTAGCCTCTGTTGTTACTCACCAGTAGAACGCCAAACAAAAGAGAAACTGCTGCCACACCATCGTTTCTGTTTTTGTTTAGCTTGTAGCTACAGCAAGCATTACATGTTTACAGTGGATTATTTCCCAACAGCTGAACGCGGGTTTAGTCAGAAACAGCAGTCGAGGTGACACATTTGGATGCTCATATAGAAGTGTGAAGTCTTGTGCTTTCTGCCTGAGAGTGCTGGTGACGAACGGCGGTTGTAGCCAGTCACTCGAGGCGCTGCAGCTTCATTAAATGCTCGCTGTGTTGCTCCACTTGGGTCACTGCGGCTCCCTCTCCCTCACATGGGTGAAAAGCAAATGACAAAGCTTTTCAAGACAATTTGGAAAAGCTGAAATGCTTCCAGGAATTTCTTTTGGCTTATGAGGAAAACGTAGGATGTGGGAGGCTTTCAGAGTCAGCGGTGAGAGGTGCAAAATGTCAAACACAATGAAATCATTTGAGCATTTCCGATTAGGATAATTGGATTTATTGTTGAAATTTGTGAGCGAGAATAAGCCGGTCGGAGGGGCAACCTTGGAGCATCAAGGACATTCCCTCTCTAGAGACAATTACAAGACATTTAGGCAGGAGAAGGCAGGAGAGTTTAAAGTGCAGGTGTAAATGGAAGCACAGGTGTGAGAATGCATGCACTGAATACAAACCAAACAATTAATACTTCTTTGTCTGCCATGCCTAAATGAAAAACACTGGAAATATACCACAGGGATGCATGTCTTTGTGTCAGTGCGGTAGTGAAATTTCTCATCTGTATTCAAGTCCTCTATACAATCTCTCCAACATGATACCACTATAATTTTGGACATTCAACATTTAGCGGATTTCAGTGCCTGAGTACACTTATAACTAAACTGTGGGGGAGTGTAGAAAGTGAAAAGACAGGGAGGGAAACAAATGCAACTATCCACCCCCACAGTATATTTTTGAAGCTCTGTACTCTGCGATGGAGGATGGAGGATGGGAGGATGGGAGGATGGAGAGAGATATTTAGAGGGAAAGAGAGTGCATGCAAAAGAGTGAGGTGGCGAACAAGTTTAAAGATATCAGCGAGTGCAGCTTTCTCCACGTCTGCTCGGTCAGACAGGTGCTGAGAGAGAGAGAGAGAGAGAGAGAGAGAGAGAGAGAGAGGAGAGAGAGAGAGAGAGAGAGAGAGAGAGAGAGAGAGAGAGAGAGAGAGAGAGAGAGAGAGAGAGAGAGAGAGAGAGAGAGAGAGAGAGAGAGAGAGAGAGAGAGAGAGAGAGAGAGAGAGAGAGAGAGAGAGAGAGAGAGAGAGAGAGTTTTGCTGGAGCCTTGACCTTATTTTACAAGTTGAAGTTAATGGAAAGGAACAAGCGCTGTCATCACAGTTTCTCCCCTCTCTGTGTGTGTCTCATACAAACACACACAAATGTAAAAAGTCACACGCTCCCTCTCCCTCACGGCCTTGCCTCTCCCTTCATTCCTTTTTTTTTTCTTCTACCAACCGTTATAAAATTAAAGGTCTTTGTCATTTCTGATTCTCAGCCCTCTCTAAATGTTCTCGGCGTTATGAGATTGTGACTCATTGTGTGTTTCCTCCTGTGACTTGTAGGTGGTGACCTCGGGAAAAAACGGCAGAGGATACCATTATATACTCGCCAACCTGGTGAGCACAACATTGCTGGCTGTGATGCAATGCATAGAAATACTCTCAATCTATGGTTTTGATAGACATTTAAGTGCAGCAATAAGTGAAGGATGGGCAAGCTAGAGCATTTCTTTCTCAGTTGCTAATGATCCCCCGCTCTACTACCAGCCATTTGTGCTCTTTGCTCCCAGGGGTTTTCCAACATGAGCCTGGACAGGGTGACTTCTGGTGGAGCCAACATCACAGGCTTCCAGATCATCAACCCAGACAGCCCCATCGTCCAGCAGTTCCTCCAGCGCTGGGAGCGCCTGGATGAAAGAGAATTTCCAGAAGCCAAAAACACTCCATTGAAGGTCAGTAAGGCAGAGCTGGCGATGCTGCAGTTACATTTTATTTCACTTCTTCAAAGACACTTGTTCTCCCCCACTACTTCCTCCGAGTCTTAAAGTAGTAACTCTCTATGTCAATCTCCATCTTTTCTTAAATAACTTGTCGTCTGCTTGCCCTTGAATAAAGGCGTCTTTCATACTCGCACCGTTTTGATGTCAGTTCTACTGCGAGGCTTTGATTTTTCAGCAGCAGTGTGTACAGAAGCAGTGCTTCTGTGATGATAACCTTGCTTTGATAGCTGTGAAGGGTGCATGACGTCAGCGGTGCGTCACCGGGGTTTCTTGTGGCCTTTTGTCTCAGTACACATCAGCGTTGACCCACGATGCCATCCTCGTGATCGCCGAGGCCTTCCGGTACCTTCGACGGCAGCGAGTGGACGTGTCCCGCAGGGGGAGCGCGGGCGACTGCCTCGCCAACCCCGCTGTGCCCTGGAGCCAAGGCATCGACATAGAGAGAGCCCTCAAGATGGTAGGACTGAGGGCGATCACTGTCTCCCTGAACTGCTTTGCTTTTTTATTTGAATGACTGTCTAATATTTGCTTTACATCACTTCACTTATATTCTGCTTCAAACGTTTTCAATTGAACTGTATGGACATTTACATTTTAAATATCCTTAATAAATGGTAAATTGATAGTTCATTACACTTTAGTTTTTTGTTATTTTACTGAATAAAATGACATTTTATAATATTTAACTAATATTTAAGATGGTAAAGTTTATGTTATTTTAACTATTTATTGTTGCGCACATTATGCCATTTTATATATTGTATAAGGTAGTTGTTAATGATTATCAAAATATGTTTAAAAGTTAAATGAAATAGTAAAACGTCAGTAAAATTATGGACCAGATAACACTTTGTTGATTAATTGGTTAAACGTCTGTAGGATGACAAATATAAAGTTGACAGTGAGCAGTGGCGGCGCCAGGGTATTTTTGTTGGGTAATCTATGGTAGGGCTAACCCATACAGTGGTGGTGCTCAAGTCAGTATTTGCAATGTAATTACATACACGCTATATCGCCCCCCGTGAAACAGTGAAATGCCACACGTGAGGTTTAGATTATTTCCCTTTCTCAATCAAAATGGAACTGTATGAAATAAAACGGCACATTTGTCTTATAGTAAATAAAAAGGGATCACTGTGAACGGACGTATGATAGTACACGTTGAAGATCCAATAGGGATACTGAATGGCGGTTCCGATTGATCTCAATCAGTAATGCATGACGCAGACCCAACGTTTCGTTGCTCTGATTGGCTGTAGGTCTATTCAAATTGCATTCGGAGGCATTTTGATCTGACCGCGGCCGCGCTGATATTATAACGCCAGAGAATTTCCACACCTTTAGTGTATAAAACTCCCCCACTACTTAGACTATTCCTTGCACCCCTCTTCTATAAGCCCGAATGGTCTCAACCATATTGCATCAGTAAGGTGCACTTGTTGTTACAGCAGGATCAGTTTGTGTGTTGTGGACACGACCCGTATATTTTCGCAATCCGTGTTCTCAACATTTTGCATTTAGCTTATTATTTAATTGAATTTGCTTACTTTAACATCACTTTTCATGGTGGGGCTAAGGTGGGGCTAAGCCATTTCTTGGTATGGCTGTAGCCTACCCCAGCCATACCCTGGCGCCGCCACTGACAGTGAGGACTATAATAACTTTTTAAATGGTTATAATTCACTTTAAAAGCATTTATAAACATTATTTAATTGGGTAGTTAATACTTTACCAAATTATATTTTAAACCAGAATCTATTTATTACCCATGAAAACCATTAACAAAGAATTAATAAAGCATATAACATATTAAGCTGTATCGTCTCTCATCAGCTATGATACTATATCATTTATAAATTAATTATTTCATATTACACAGACATTTTATCATTTCAAATAGTTATTCACCTTTTTTAAATGTTATTCTTCAAAGTTTTTTTACAATTACATTCATGAACATTCAATGTATTATTTATTATGATGTTATTAAAACGTGTTACCTCCAGAACCTTATTTAATTTAATATATCACATTTGTAAGACCGTTAATACACCATCAATCATCAAGACCATTCAATGCATGTTTACATATGAAGTATTATCCTTATTTTCTTGGTGCCTGGCAGGTCCAAGTACAAGGTATGACAGGACACATCCAGTTTGACACATTTGGCCGCCGCTCTAATTACACTATTGAAGTGTACGAGATGAAGGCTGCTGGCCCCCGTAAGGTAAGTGGGCACACAGCCTCTCCTTCATAATTTAATTAATGTGTAATGAAAAATCACCGAGCTGGATTAGCATATGTAATAGATATACGTGATGTATGTTTGGAATCCACAAACATTAATATAGTCACTTTAAGCAGCTCTGTGACGGGAGTTTACTTACTTGGCATGTTGGCACAAGTAGTAACGTTGGTTTTAATTTGGACAGAAGCTGCCAGTAGCCAGTCTTGCAAAACCAGCCCAAATAATTTGAGCTAACATCCCCTCTGAGATTTGTATCTGAAAAACATCCACTGAAAATAAACCGAGCCATGAAGATTGAAGCTTAACCAATCTGCATCTCTGGGGAGCGGCAGTTAGGATTATGACATGGCTCAAAACTCGGATACATCACTTACAGCCACTTAAATACATGTTGTAGCCAAAAAGTGAGGTATTAATTTACTACTGCCTATTTATTGCCTCTCACTTATTCAGAACCAGATTACAGTTGATTATTTAGAAGAACCTTGGTGTTTCCAAAGAGCTACCAGGTGGTTCCATCTTTAAATGTTGACGCTGAATCCAGTGACATCTGTCCAATCAGGTATCTGAAGCATCAGTATGGATGAATTGCATAAAGCAAATGCCTTTTGTCAGAAAACAAAGCTCAGTGTAAGGTGTGGGCTCACTTTGGAAGATTATAAGCATCTGATATGCAGTGTTTGTGATGTATATGTGTTCAGTCCAGTTGTTTTCCTCTCGGGAAACGTTCAATATGGCATAACATTCTCGATTAAAACTCAATAAGGACGCTGCTAGGTGGGTTAGCTGCTCTTGTAAGGCACCTGAATTAAAGTGCATTTTTATTTTGTTCTACAGCATAAAGAGCAGCTATGTAAATTCGATTTCTCCACTTTTAAATATCCAGAATGGAGGAAATGTAACATTTTGTTTATGCAAATCTGCAAATTACAAGGTTCTTAACAACACAATCTAAATACAACAATACAACACAAAGAACATAGCACTGTAAAAGAGGATAGATTATAATATTTTTTTTTCCATGTATTAGAGATTAAGAAAAGAGATACACACTAGGAGAGCTGCAACACACAGTAGTGTTTCCATTTGTCAACAGACATGAACAGGAAACATTGGTTTGTGCCTTGGCTTGCTAAACAAACAAGCAAACGACCGGGTAGAATTGCAATCGATCAAGATAGACATTTAGCAATTCATCTTGACAGCTGTATCGCTTGTCAATGTCTGTTTGTTTAGAAGCTTAATGATTTGGTTATTTTCTTCAATACCACTAACAAAATACTATCTATCCCCTCATTAGCCTGTAAACGACACTTACCAGAGCAAGTCTACTAACTGTAAAGTGCATTGACCTGCCACCATGGAAACCTAAAGCTAAAAGAATCTCTCTAATATATATCCAATGTTTTATTTTTTCAACTTTAAAAATGTTTAATTATTATTGGAAAGAAAAGCTAGTTTCAGTTGGACTTTTGATGATTTATCTCCATATTCTGAGGGAGTCACTGCACCCACTTGATCCCTTAGCGCTGTGATTGGACTTGGTATAAAGGGGAAAATAATCCTGGCGCGCACACACACACACACACACACACACACACACACACACACACACACACACACACACACACACACACACACACACACACACACACACACACACACACACACACACACACACACACACACACACACACACACACACACACACACACACACAGAGTGCTGTGGCTTGGCTAGCTCCTCGACCCTGACCTCTGACAAGGTCCCTACAAAAGCTGGCACCCAAAAGGAAGTGGCCCCATACTGTCACATAGTTCAGCTCACATGGCAACATGCATCACAGCGGCCCGCGCACCCAGACTCAGTGTGAGACAATCCGCAGTGACAACAGAGTGAGTATTGTGCTTCATACAGTAGCTACCACCAGTGGGAGACGGCGGTTTCTTCATAGCCGAATGCAACAAAAGAAAAGACAACAAAGCCACTGGAATCATCCCAGGTTTAGTAGATAGAGACCAGTGTTTGTTTTTGTGCTACATTATTCTGAGTGTGCTTTGTGATGGTATTAATAGATCAGTAGAACAACCTACTGCACTGGCTAGATAAGGCACATGTAGATTATTAGATTTGTCTTTCTGGTTTGAATTTTGTCAGTCAGTGTTGTATTGCTCAGCTAGTTCGGCTTGTTATGTAAGAGAACATTTGCTGAGCCAAGAATAGATTACGCCTACTCTGCTGTAGTGTAGCACAGGTGAAGTGAGAAGCTCCACTATAAGCTTTTTATAAAATCCTACATCACGCAAAAGTAATAAAGCCTCCCGCTGTGCAGATGGAGCCGACCAACTCGCACACTTGGAGGCTTTCCTGTGAAATGCATTTCTGTTTCTCATAATAACTGTGAACCTCTGTGTCGTTTACAGATCGGCTACTGGAATGAGTACGAAAAGTTTGTTTATATTATGGATCCGCAAGTCACCAACGAGTCCTCTTCTGTGGAAAACCGAACAATTGTGGTCACTACTATTATGGTACACTTTCAAGCAGTTTTTAAGTGTTTCACCTTAAGATTTCTGCCACTCAAGGTCAAGGTGTCCATTGTTGCAATCTGTCCTGGGAGGGTAGAATAATTTTATTTTGAGTTGCTTTCCATCCACTCACTACATGTTGAAACAGTCGATTCACGAAGAGTGTTTCAACTGTATCCGTGTGGGTGCCAAAGCATTTTAGTTTTTTTATACAACGGTGGGCTGTTGTAGTAGTGACGTCACAATAACGGCTTTGGTAATGATAACTATAAAGATATTCACCATTTTATTCACATTCAGTGCATACGTAAGTAAACATGTTTCCCTCTCATTAAGTAAAGTGTCAGTGACGCGGGGGTGAATCAGCTGTGTCTCACTGGAGACATCAAATGATCTGCACACAAGGAGGACATAAACACCCAAAGGCTGCAACCTTTGGCTGTTTATCTCTTTGTCCAAATTTATCTTGGCACTGAATTATAATGTATTAATGAAAAAAGAAACACAGTGCTCAGCCAGGCTCAGCGTTAGACTCAGTGCTAGCTACAGACGTTATCACAGGTCAATCATCAGCCATTTTTAAATGTAAGATAAGGTGCTCCTTATCTTACATTTAAAACCATGGCCTCTTGTTCCTTCTGACTTTGCCTATTATGTTTTCATGTTAGACAAATTCAGAATGTAATAGTCATACGTTCTCATTTCAATGTGTAGTAACTCATTGTCCTCATGAGCAGGCAGGAATATTGAGGAAAGGAAAACAGAAGAGTAGAGTCATCGTATTATTTTCTCACTGCCAGGCATGCCTTTGATTTGAATAAATCGTTTGAGATACATTACAGTCATGTCATTAACTTCATGTTGATTTTCTTACATTCCATAACTTTAAAGTAAAGTGCCATAATCAATGAAAGGCCTTCCTATTATTATAGGGTGCGACTCTTTCATCGTTTTTTTGTAACAGTGTACATGACCGCATAGAGAAAAGAAGGTAAGAGAAAGTACTTCCAACAACAAAGGAGTGAAACTGTGAAAGCATCACATAACAGTCTCCTCCAATACTTAGTCTAAAAACCTCTGAAAAAACATGTTCACGCCTTTGACAAAATAAATCACCATTGCTGAATATCCTCAAGGTGACATTGAAAAGAGGTTTGATGGCAAACATGGTTTCCCTTTTGGGGAAAAAACATATTTTATTGAAATCCAAGGCACAGAGGTGATGCGGAATAGTCAAATGACATAATCGAGACAACAAGCAGATTATTTTATTGTCATGATAGGAATGAATGAAAAGAACCAGTATGACCTTTTTATTTTAGTCATACAACTACTCTTCTGACGTGGCTCGCGCGTTTTCAGCTTGATATTTGTTCGATGACTCGATTCATCTCCTAGTTTTTGATGTGTCCCTCTTCTATCACTGACTTTTACTTTATGAACTGGAAAAGTGCTCCATTCTGCTTGTCCTGCTCCATGTGCACCCCCCCATCACCTCCCCCCCATCACCTCCCCCTCATCACCCTATTACCCATATCCACAGGTTGAAGTTGCGGATGAGCTTAGCATGAGGAAACCTGCTTTGCCTCCTTTGAATCTCTCAGATGCTTTGCTCTTCCTGCTGGCCCAGTCGGCCTCTCTCCTCTGCAGCGACCCACTTTTTCAGCCTGTCTAGTCCCCCAATAACTCGACTGTAGCCGATGCTGCGTAAATCCTTCTTACCCCCGCTCTGTTTGTCTTTTTATGTCCCCCACATCTGTCTGTTTGTCCCCCCAGCATGTGTGCATGCTTTCAGCGCCAATCACGGCCTTGGTGTGGCCACTGTGGATGTGTGTGTTTTTTTTCAATGAACTCATAATTATGTCTAATTAACAGGAAGCTCCGTATGTGATGTACAAGAAAAACCATATGCTGATGGATGGGAATGACAGATATGAAGGCTACTGTGTCGATTTAGCTTCTGAAATTGCGAAACATGTGGGCATAAGATATAAGCTGTCGGTAGTCCCGGATGGGAAGTACGGAGCCAGAGACCCGGAGACCAAGACGTGGAACGGGATGGTGGGTGAACTGGTGTATGGGGTAAGTATCAGAACGCCTGTGCAGCTTTTAAAGGGGAGGGGCTTAACTGTTCATCTTTTATCATTTTGTTCTACTTAAAGCCGGGGTAGGCAGTTTTCTGGTAAAGGCAAAAAAAAACAATTTCAAATGACAGTCATCTTCCTGCAGCTCTGTCCACAGCCCTGTGATTTGAGACTTTACCTAAACATGATTTTGAATTTGCTGCAGCCGTGAGCATTTGGCTAGGGTTAGCTAAGGTATTAGCAACAAGGTGTTTTCCCTCTCTGAAAAGCTTCACCAATATTGACATGTGTTTTATTGCGTGCATTGTCAGACTTACTCCTTGTTTTGTTGTTCTGCAGGAATAATATAAGACCTTTATTATTTGAAGGGATGTGCGCGTGCATCTGGATTTGGAAAAACTGTTTTTGTGTCTGAAATGACCCGTCATTGAACAAATTCTCTAGACTTTGATTTCTGAAGCATGAAAACAGAGCATAACAAGGTTCAGAAGTCTAGTTTTCGCTCAGAATCACAAAGAAAGGTTTGTATGTAATGTTTGCCCAGTGATGAGAAAAAACCTACCCCTGCTTTAAACCTGAGATTGGTTCAGATTATTGTGAAGCATTGTAAATGTCTTGAAGTGTTCATTACATTTGAACATAAGAAAGGCTTTTCATATTACTCACAAGGCCTATTTTTTGTCAAAATATGGTGCAAGAATTATATATGAAATATAATTCTCTGTCCTTTCTCGTAAGCCAAGTGAAATACTCCATGCCACAATCAACAAAAGTCTTAAAGCAGTGCAGATGGCAGCAGCAGTTGTAAAATAATCCTGTCATCTGATACTCAAAGCGGGCCGAGTGGGTTTTGGAAAGCCCTTCTTCAACTGTAAAATTGCTCAACTTTTTTGTATCATCCATCTCGTGGCTCACTCACACTTGAACCAGATTGGACAAGACTATTTGCATCTTTTATAGAGTCTCTGCTACTGAATAAATAATGTGAAAAATAATTCACACAGCAGAGAAAAATGAAAATAAATCTGCATGCCAACTGGGCTTCAATGCAGGTTTCTCATTTATAACACCTGTAGTTTCTGCTGTTACGGCTAATTCACAGACCGCTGTGCTTTACTGCAGACCTCCCTGTATTGATAACTAAGACAAAAATAAATGACATATCGTAAAAAGAAAAATAGCCATGGTGTTTTGAATCCAGAATAAATACTGGACACTTTTGGCTGAGACCCCTCCTGACCTTATATGAATTCTCTGTTAAATATTTGTATATTTTGGTGTTCAGTTTAGTCTCAATACCAGCAAGCATGTCACTGTTTTTCACTGCAGTGAGATACCAATTTATAGAGGATCTGATGGAGGTAATTTAAATAGATTCACATTTGATGGACAGCTTACATAAGCTCCTCCACCTCTGTCTTCCAACCCTCTGCTCGATGCTTGGAGGAGATCTGGGTCGAGACAAAGACATTAGCCAACACAAATGCTGAGTGACTCACATTCAAATGGCAGATATCCCTCTCACTGGCATTTTCACAGGTCTGCTATTCAGTATTTTCTCAGCTGTCGCACCGCATCCAATCTCTTTTCACCATGAATGCACTTTGAAGCTGAGGCCTGGGCATGTATATGTGTTTATAAGGCAGTGTGACTTGTCAATAGTCATGGTTGTTGGTTTGACTTTGAGTTTATCAATGTTTTCTTTACTAATTAACCATGTAACACTTTTGTTGGTTATTTATTCTGTATGACTAACTCCCAGTGTGCCTGTTCCCATTTTCACAGAGAGCTGACATAGCCGTGGCTCCTCTAACTATTACGTTGGTGCGGGAAGAAGTGATAGACTTCTCAAAGCCTTTTATGAGCTTGGGCATCTCCATTATGATTAAGAAGCCCCAAAAGTCCAAGCCTGGGGTGTTCTCCTTCCTGGACCCACTGGCCTATGAGATTTGGATGTGCATAGTTTTTGCCTATATCGGCGTGAGTGTGGTGCTCTTCCTGGTGAGCCGGTTCAGCCCTTACGAGTGGCATCTGGACGAAAGCGATGAGGCCAAAGACCCTCAGAGCCCGCCAGACCCTCCAAAACGACTTGGGATTTTTAATAGCCTGTGGTTCTCCCTGGGTGCCTTCATGCAGCAAGGATGCGATATCTCACCAAGGTTGGTTGTTGTGTTCACTCTCCACCACCCTTCAGTTGTCCGCGTCATCTCTCTGCATTTTATAGTCCCGTTCATACATCTCCTCCCTGCCATGGTGCATATAGGTTATTTTGAGCTGTCCATCTTTCCTCATGCTTCACTTCACTGCACTCTTTCCCATTTTATTTGTTTCAAACCTTTGATTTAAAACGGCATGCAAGCAGTTATGCTTTTCATCCACAAAATAACTTATATCCACCATGCTGAGGGCTGTAAAATGCAAAGGGGTCATCACATTTCATTCAGAGTAGCTGCTCGAAATTCCTCATGACTCTTGGAGGGCTACCGTGTTTTTGCTGCATGTCCCATTTTACGGTCATCTCATTGGTGCATATAACGCATTTTGTGGGGGGAAAACAACATCATCAGCGCCATACTGTACCTATATGCATTTCCCTCCTTCAATGGTCATCCCATCTATTTGTGCATCCATCCATCTCTTGACTCATCGCTGTTGTGGTGTCCCTGACCTCTTCTTCAAGGATTCTTGCTTTCGTCATCCTTTCATCCGGGACTTTGGAAGGTTATTATGAAGCGGGATGGAAAGGAGGAAGGGTTTCACAGATTCAAATTAGTCTTGAAAGGATTGATTGATGGTGTGCCACTGGACAAACATGGGGTTTTAATGATGGGACATAAAGCATTCTTTCAGGTTTTATACTTTATGAGGGAGACACATTAGGGGCAACCCTTTTCAATGGAATGTCAGCCTGTTCAGTTGTCACATTACTCAATTGAAATGGATGATTTCTTCATATGATTGTTTAAGTTTATATGCGCATGACTCTAGTTAATGCCATGTAGAAGCATAGAGGAAGATTTGTGGGTATATATAATATAATCAATTAAGCAGCAAATTGGGGATGTTATTGTGGTTCCAAAGTACAAATGTTTTTTTTTATTGATATTGCTGAGTAATTTTTGCTAAAGAGTACTTCATAACTCTATAGACCAGCATTTTCTGTGTCACCATAGTCCCCCGAAAGGGAAGTGTTTCTGCACCTTAATCTCTTCTCTACTGATCTCTATTGTTTTTTTGTGGATTCAACTTTGCCTCTGGCTCAACCATTTTTAAACCCAACTTATCTAAAGTATGGTCATTAACCTTAATATGATTCCATTCTGGATAATTATCTCAATTATAAGACTGTCAAGACTTTGGCCTAGAATAGCACCCCGCAGAAACCTTGATGATGGAGATAAGACATACTGTAGATTTAGACTGCTGGCAATATTTACAACTTGAAAGCACCACCATAAACCCATAAATAAGCTTTAAAAACAATAAATCCAGAGCAGTACATCTGCGATGCAGTGATGTGATGCAAATGGATCCTCGTTTGAAGTGAGAAATGTGAGTTCATCTGAGCGGAGCCCATTTAGTAGGATTTGTGCGCGATCGTAGAAGTTGAGGATTGCACCAGAGAGGACAGTCAAATTTAGAAAATATGAACCCCGGGTTCCTCTGCAAGGCACAGATTTAAAGTAGGAGCCTTAACGCTGATGTGGAAACTGTGAATAATTGGTTAAGGACCAGTGAGCAGGATGGGACTGTCTGTGTAGCGGAGCTCATCACATCCTGAATTCAATTGCAGAGTCTCACGGTGCTTTTACTTCAGACTTATTTTGTCCTCTGTGGAATTGATTTGATTTGATTTTTTGTGGAAAGAGTTTCCTGATAACAGATGGACAAATCCAATCAAATATCTGCATGGTTGCTCACCTGCCTTAGCTCCAAAACCATATATGAACACAATTACACTGAGTTAATGAGGCTTATTATTACTTTCAAAGAACGGATCAAATGTAAGCAGCCATAGGTGATGATACTTCACTTACGGCAGAAACACAAAACAATTTTTAAACCTATTCAACTTTTCCTCCCTATATTCGCTTTCCGTTGATTTACATCTGAACAAGACGATCGACCTAATAGTTCATGCAGTAAATCGTTAGCAACATGGCTACCGCTAGCAGCGTGGCTAACTTTTCAAAGCAAGAAACAACCTAAAGAATCCCAAAGAACTAGAAACCCTGATCCCAGTGCTTTTATAATGGCAAAGTCAAGCATCTTATAGTATGAATTAGCAGGTTTTGTTTCTTTCTGATCCAGCTTAGAAAAAGACGTTTCTTATCACTCCTCAGGCTTCTTTGCCTCCTCCATCATCGGGACTCAGTTGCCGGGTAGTTTTGACATTACTCTGGTTGTTCCGCTACCTGGGGATAGCTAGAGAATACTGCTATCATGTTCTGTGTGTCTGCTCTGTTTCCTCCTCTCAGATCATTGTCCGGCCGTATCGTGGGAGGAGTGTGGTGGTTCTTCACCCTCATCATTATCTCCTCCTACACGGCTAACCTGGCTGCCTTCCTCACTGTGGAGAGGATGGTCTCTCCCATCGAGGGTGCAGAGGACCTGGCCAAGCAGACAGAGATTGCCTATGGGACGTTAGACTCAGGCTCCACTAAGGAGTTCTTTAGGGTGAGTGTCTCCACTGTTTGTCATCCATGCTGTCGCTGCACTGAAACTGTAGTTAATGTTGGCCAAAGAGCGGAGAAAGTCCCTGGAGCTCTCCAGTGGGTTGTGATTTATGACCTGTCAGGTCATACACTGAATGAATAATCAATAATACAATGTCTAGAATAGTATTTTTCTCCTGTAACAGCACTTCCAAAGTACTAATACTACTACCACACTTGATTAATTCAGTACATTAGAAAACAGTGGTACACAGTGTTTTATATATGATTTAAGTAATACTTAAGGAGTAAACAGTGACAGGAAAATTGCATGCATTTGTTTTGTTAAGTGGCTTAAAAGAAGTAACTTAGAGATGGATTGCCATCGTTAGAGCAGGATATCAGTGCTTCTGGTAATACCACAAAACTAAATGAATCCCTACAAAATGAATTTTGGTTCTCGCAAACAAAATCATAATCTCTTTGCAAGCTTTACACCAGAGGAATAATTCAGTTGTGCAACAATTACGCTCCCTCAACCGACCATTAGTAGAGTCATTAAACCAAAGTTTCATTTGCCTCCACTTATGTGCAGATTAATTCTTATATCCACTACGAAAAAGTGCTGGAAAAGCAACTGCGCAAATATTCTCATCAAGGTCACACAGTGGACAAACATCATATTATAAAAAGAAAACTATTAAACTCCGATTAATGTTAGCCGTTCAGAAAAGCAGTTGACAGATTGTGTAATCTTGGGGGTCTTTTGTGAATCATTTGAAAGTAATTTTCAATTTTTTAAATGCCGCATCAAATTGTGAAGATTTACTTCTGTCCGGGCTTCTGAATCGCCGCAAGCATTACTGATTTCGATCATAAAGACTGAACTAAAGCTCTGTTGTGTGTTCAAAACTTTTGGAAAATAAATAGTTTAAGACTACAAGAATCATTAAAATTCCAATTTGTGGGCTTCTGTCACTAAACCCGCAATCTCAAAGAAGACGTCCTCCTTTTCCTCAGAAATGGAAATGTCATTCGCATCCTGTGTCCGGCTCTATGTCGCGTCTATTTTTAGACACAGTCAGTCTCTGGGTTTAAGTATGTCTGAGACGTTTGATAGAGACAAACCTTGTGGACTGTGTTTCACTCTGGAGTGATCAGTAAGGCCCCGTTGGTTGGATCAGACAGAGAGTTGTTAAATCACATCTGCCGATCTCCTCTGATATATACAGACAGCTTGTATAAATATGCTTGAATAGAGTGAGGGTAGAACAGCTTGTTTTTGTCTTTGAGGTTTGGCTTTCTGCTCCATTTTAACACTCACATCTGGCTTCCAGAATCAGTCCAAACATCAAATAAAAGCTCTCAAGAGAAGTGGGTTTAATAGTGGAGAGAGGAAGGATTTTGCAGGGATGTGATCGAGGGGAGGCATGAGTAACGGTTCTGTGACCCTCTCAATTTATGAAGTTGTTAAAAAAAGAGTGGCATGGTCCGCTGTGGCGCTCCAAACTCAGGTCTAAAAACATTGAATTGGAGCAATCAGCATGATCAGTTTGGAGTAGGTGTTCTGTAACTCGCCGCCTCCTGCTCTGCACTGCTTTAAATACATTACTGTTGAAATACCTGGCTGTTCAGAGATGATTTTATTAGGAAACTCACTGATGATAAAATATCAAATCTGTGTCAAATATCTGTTTAAGAGATATAACTAATACAACATCGGGGAAGACAATTAGATCATATAAGATATAGTTCAACCCAGTCTCACGGCATTTCGTGTTATAGTCACGAAATTAATCTATTGATTCGTGTTCACCAACACGATTTCCCAATTTTTTTCATGTCACACAGAACGATTTTAAAAGCAATGTAAATAATAACAAATTAGAAGGAAAAAAAGATTAAAAAATACAGATTTCAGTATTATGATGCTCTGAGCCCCATTTATTTTCCTCGCGGACGGCAAAAAAAGTCCGACATTATACAATTAAAAATAAAAACAAGAATCGTGGCTTGATATTGAGTAAGAAAATGTTTTTATGAACCCCACAGCTTCTGGTCTTCCAAGACCCGACCGGACAAAAAGACGTGTTGCAGGCACGAAACACACTACCAATAGAAATACATTGCTTTTAAAATCGTTCTTTGTGACACGAAAAAAAATGCGAAATCGTGTTGGTGAACACGAATCAATAGATTCAATTCATTTCGTGACTATTACACAAAATGCCGTGAGACTGGGTTGTATAGTTTTATCTGTATGTGTTACACTCTATGTTGATTATCAGAGCCGTGCTGATTCTCTCCTCTTCTATTGTGTAGTTATTCAGACTTCTTTTATTAAGACTGCAGGAGCAGATGCCCTTTAAACACGACACTAAGTTTGTTGAAGTTGAGTTGTTTAATTACCCCCGTTTATGTTCAAGTAAAAATTCCTTATGTGACAATGTGAGCAATAATTCTACTGCCAAAAACTCAACTTTTCAACAGACCTCTACATTTTTTCATTGATGTTATAACATAGGCTTAAAGTAAAGAAAGAAACCTTTTACGTGACACATTCATCAGCCCTAAAAATACCCCCTTTTATTTGTTGGTTAAAAAAACACATTAAACATTTGAATTCATTAAATTCATTATTGTTGAGGCTTCCTGGTGACTCATCACATTAAACGCACCTCCATAGGCAGCGGCGGATATGCTAATCCACGAGGTATTTGGCTGGCTGTGATTTGTCAAAGGTGTTCCTAAGGAGATAATTGACAGGCGTGTAGTGACTTCATCCTGAGTGACAAATATCTGCCTTTCTTCCTCCAAACTGGAAATGTCATTGCGGAGGAGCCGCTCTGAGGAACGCTTAATGAAATCTGGTGAATCAAAGCCAATGATAAATGAGAGCTGTTAAACATCATTGTAACATTGAACTTTAAAGCATCATACAGCTTACTCACTGCATGACATATATGATGATACAGAATGTGACGTTTCTTTCAATATTCTTTTCAGAAATTATTTAAAACCACTGGGTTTGTAAATGATTATAGTTCTGTTCAACACTCTTCTTCAACTAGCTGTCTGCTGATACAACATTTGGACTATAATATCTGGTTCAATATATCTGTATGCTCTTTTTTTTTAAAACTCTACATTTTAGGAGATATACTTATTTGATTTAATGTAAGATTAAAAAAGATCAATACCACTGTGCCGTCTGTACACTAACAATGAAGCTGGAGCTACTAGATGATTAGCTTAGCTTAGCATAAAGAAAAGAAGTGGGTGGGAACAGCCAGCATTTGGCCAAAATTAGCGTACCAACATCTCTAAAGTACTTTCATGTAGATATCATTTGTCACATTTAGATTTTGATTCGCACTGTACTCAAATACTTTCAACAAGTCGCCAAGTTCTTGTTTGGATCATTTTGTTCATGAACTCTGAAGAGGGTAAAGGGGATGTAAAAGAAAACACAAGTTAGAGAAACCAAAATGTGTTAATTATAAATTCTACTTTAATTACAGTGGTGCTTCTGAACCTTTACAGTATATACGTATACAGTCTATGTTCTGAACGAGACAAGATATGAACTAGTAACATTATCAATTTGTTTCCACTGATCATGAAAATACAGTATTTGAAGACTTTAATTACATACCTTATCATTCCCAAAAACTAATAACAACAAATCCCCAGAAAGATTGTTGATGCTTTGTTTGGCCTGTCGTCTCAATTTGTAGATGTAGACAGAGGGCTGTGAATAAATCTCAGCCTTCAGGCAGCTGCTGAAAGATGAACAGGTTGCTGGAAGTTTACTTTATTTCCTGAATGGATGAGGGGCAGCAAACCCAAATTCTTCACTTGCCCCGGTAGTCAGTTAAAAGATTATTGAGGCTACACAACCCATTTATTTAAATGTATGTATTTAATAATTTCTCTTTGTAAAGCTGTAGCGGCTGTGGTGACATTTTTGACTCTGACAGCACAGATTTAAACCCAGACGGCCAACCGACTCCTGACAAGCATGCGTCTCGATGTTACCCAGAAAAGAATGGCTGCTTTCACACTATGGTCCGGCCTGTCATCTGCCATTACTGTCATGTAAAGAGTGTTTACATGAACACTCGACTGAACTGAAATCGTGCATATGTCAAGAATGATTCACTTGCTAGCCTGAGCCCACAATCCATTACATCTCCGGTGAATAATTTACACACCGCGGCCGCACACACCGTCCAGCTGACACAGTTTGTATATCCACTCAAATGTTTTGCTCTACTTTTTCCTAACAGATGTGACGTGGGTCTGACTCACAGCTCTACTGAACGTACAATCTGGAGCAAACCAGACGCACACACTTGATTTGTGCATTTTAGTATGCTATAAATAACCAAGTGAATACAGGCAATAGTGCCCTGATAAAAAGGACAACTCAAATAGGAAACGTGCAATAAAAAAACAATTCTATGTGGAGTACAATGTGGGGTGTTAATGACAAATATGTAGGACTATGAATACATAATAAAACAGAGCTACGACTCTTGTGTTTTCCCAGAACATTTGATAACTTATTAAAAAAACATTTAAAAAAGGAAAACTGTAGATAATTAAATATAAAAATAATAATAATAGTGCAAATAATGGTTAATAATAATAATAATAGTAATAATTATGTTAATAATAATAGTAATATTAATGGTTTTCAGTTGTTGTTTGAAACTGGAAACTGGAACTTGCTCCAGAGTTTCGGAGCTCTGACGTCAGATGCTCGTCCACAGTTCTACTTCCTGTTTGACCTAGTGATTATGAAACCTGCCTGTCATGCCCTAATCTCAATCCTGACGAGAAGCCCTTCTAAAACCTGTAGAAATATGATGAGTTTCAACATAAAGTTTCCTCTGAGGCGCCTCTCCCTCGCCCGGCTCAGCAGAAGGTCACGTTAGCCCGGTTTACTGCAGAGTCTCTATCCTCCACTCTATTGTAGACAGCTGTACTCCAGCTCCCCAGTGGCCGGCCATCAGCCTCTCGCTGGCCATTTTTAGCAGCGTCCTGAGTGTCAGAGCGGGCGGAGCTGCCTGACTGCAGCCGCTCAGCTGGCAGCTGGGCCGCAGAGGTGGAGCTGTCAGTCCGAGCATGCAGGTCACATGTGTTCAACATAGAGCTGAGCAAACAGAGGAGAATTCACAATTATTTAAGCTGGTGTTTGGTTTAACATCATGTGGATTCATGGATATCATGTTAGAGTATAGGTGACAATGAAAAACAAGATTTATTATGTTAAAATTGACATGTGTGAGTATAATGATGAAGACAATCTGTTAACTGCTTTTATAAAAAGGTGTACACAAAAGAGATAAAAGGAGATAACACAACATACACACAATGTTATATGCTATATGTAACATTGTAATAGTAATATTTAAACACAAATTACTTGAATTTAGCCCTAAATAATTTGATTAAAAATACTAGATAGGCATTGTCCCACATATTCCTGCATTATTGAATCAAATGAAACAAACATGAGGATTCTCAATTATTTAAGCTGGTGTTTGGCTTAACATCGACGATGCTAAATCTGTTTTATTATGTTAGAAAACACATTTTTATTGTATTTAAACAGGCTCAAAAGCAGACATGTTTTCCGCATTACTGATATTATTTGGATACTGTGAATCTAATGATGAAGATTTGTCAACTGCTTTTATAAATAGGTGTACACAAAAGAGATAAAAGGAGATAACACAACATACACACTATTATTATGCTTTATGTAACATAATATAAACATTTAAAACACAAATGACTTATATACCATATACGCATTGTCCCACATATTCCTGCATTATTGAATCAAAGCAACATTTATTATCATCAAGCTGAATTGAAAATATGTAAATGTTGCACAACCACTAAAGTCAAATGAAATGAAGTTTCTATATTTAAATATAAATTAAACCGTGATGACTGTGACTCCAGCTGTGACCTGCTGGTGGGGACACACTCTGACGAGGAGCAGGAGGTCACTTCTCTGTTATTATTGATTCCAAACATGGCCGGCATTTTGCTTCTGCTGGGCTGCCAGATTGTCAGTCTTCAGGCTGCTGGCATACTGCCCACTACCTCTGCTGCACTTCTCTTTTTTAATGGTTGAATCCACTCTGAATTACACGAGGCAGAAAGAGACTGTCCTCTATGTGTTGAATTCTTGAAGCATATTGCGTTTCTGGACATGTTCCAAACTGTGATGTCACAGCAGGCGCTTCAGGCATCCTGCTCTCCAAGTCAAATCCAGATCTGACCTGTGATTAAACACACACTAAAGTACTTTTTTACCCTGGGTTAAGATGGTTTATCCACTCTTGAATCATGATACCAGTAGGGCGAGAACACTCAGGGTTTAATAATAAAAACCTTGCCGTTGATTATTCTTGATGATATCAGCTGATTTAGATGGTAAAAACAATTTAATATTTCATTTCTCAAAAAAGTCTTCTCATCTGCTGCTGGACTGCATTTAGTTAATTTTTACCCATGCTCGTACCTGTACATTTAAATGTGTACGTGGTTCGTTGCAGGACTATAACAGGGTGTGTCCAGGAAGTGCAGCAGCAGTCATTTTCCAAGTGATTCAGTGTTGCTTTAAAGGATCAGTTTTTCATTTTGGAAAATACGATTATTCTCTTTCTTGCTGTGAGTTCGAAAGAAGATAGAAACCACTGTCCAATGAGTGTGGCATCCATCTCCTTATGTTAGTATTTCTCAAAATGAGCGTTCCCACCCACAGCAGCCTGGTATAATTATATTGCATGACTGTGTTTGTTTCTTTTAGTGCATAACTAAACTGTTTCTGTCTTCTCTCTGTGTCCTATAATGCAGCGCTCCAAAATAGGAGTTTATGAGAAAATGTGGTCATACATGAAATCCGCTGAACCCTCAGTGTTTGCCAAGACAACACCAGACGGGGTTGCCAGAGTACGAAAGTCGAAGGGCAAGTTCGCCTTTCTACTCGAGTCCACAATGAACGAGTACATAGAGCAGCGGAAACCGTGCGACACCATGAAAGTGGGCGGCAACCTCGACTCTAAGGGCTATGGTGTGGCAACACCTAAAGGCTCTGCATTAGGGTGGGTGGGATAATATAACAATATCCTCCATGTTGTTATAGTATTCCACCTACCCTGATGTTTTCTTTTGCCATTTTCTTCTTCCTCACTCCTTTATTCTTATTATTTGACTCCAATTGCATCACTGAGTGAACAGTATTTTGAGTTTGTTCAACACCATTCTGTTGTGTCCGATGTATCTGTTTTGTGTCTCTGTTTTTTCTTCCTCTTAAGGTTATTGGTATATAAGTCACTCTGTCATCCATTTGAATGTCGATGTGTCACTCTCCCCATCCCGGTTTGTTTTGCTCCTCAACCTCTCCCCCCCCCCCCCCCCCCCCCCCCTGGTTTCTGTGGTGCCCTTTTGCATTGCATCTAATTCAACTCTGGGATATTTTTGTTCTTTGCTAGTTACAATGCTGGTCTGTTGGTTGTGATGAATGTTAAGTTGCATGCTGGATGTTCTTATTTCTAATTCAACAATGACAGAATGTCCCCATCCCGCACACTTCAGTTACAAGCAATGTAACCCTCCATGCCACCTCTCTAATATTTAACATTTTCTTTGCTGTAAAAATGCTTCTTACCCTTCACACCAGTTAAATTCTTTACCAATTTGTCCCTTCCGTTCTCCCCTTTATGAACCATTGATATTTATCACTATTTTTTTACTAATATTCTATATTAGATTTCTCACGGACCTGTTCATTTTCTTACAAGCTATGTTTTATCGTTTCAAGAAATGCTGTTAACCTGGCAGTTTTAAAACTGAATGAGCAAGGCCTCTTGGACAAATTGAAAAACAAATGGTGGTACGACAAGGGAGAGTGCGGCAGCGGGGGAGGTGACTCTAAGGTCAGCCTCAATGTCACCAAAGTCGGGTATACTAGAACAGAGTAATCGGCAAGGCTGTCACTGACTATAGTCTTAGACCCAATTATCTGTTAATAAGTAACAGATAAATAAATTTTTCTATTTTTATCTTGCAACTGTGATCAACTGGGAACCCTTTACTTGGCTAATAGAGGAAAAAAAGTTTGATAGGGTAAGATAAAGCAAAGTGCAGAAGTAGGACAGAGGAAAATCTGATTATGAAGTGCTTAACATTATGCTTCAGAAAATAGTTTGATATTTTTGGCCTGTAGTTATGAAATACTACCATCATACCATCTGTTTTTTATATCTACAAGCCAAGAGATTTGTAGCTTCTCAACTACAGGAATAAAGCTAGGATTTATTGTATATCTATTATCTTATTCCCACTCTCCAATGTACCGCCTGGGTTAGGGCAGGCACGGGGGGCAGCGTTGTCTTGAGGGGACTAAGCATCGCAGGCAAACGTGAGAATTCTAATGACAGAGTGACGACTAACGGTCCAAACTTTTTTGTCCAACATCCTCTCATCAAAATCCAGCGTAAGACTGACAGAAACCTTTGGTTGGTCTTGACCTCAAGGCCAGTCAAAGTCTATCCATGGCATCCCTGACCTGGTAAACCCTGCAGAAGTAGAGTGTAAGATGTGACCAGGGGCCTCATTTGTACACGAGGATTTGATTGTAAATATTTGTATTTGATCATTTTCATGGTGAGCTTAAAGCAAATGTGCAAATTAATAAGCCAAGATGCATTCAGACGTTGAAGTGAGACTATGCAGCTTTTGCCAAAGTGGCTATCACTGGGCAAGTGTTTACTTACTGTTTTAATAAAAAACATTACTTTAACATGGCGGAACAGTCACGAGTCATAAAGTCCATGAACCGCCTGATGAATTTCAGTTACAATACCTATAATTCAAAATTAGCCGTCGTTAGCTTCTTTGAGATGTATTGCTTATGAATATAACATTTCCTTTGCAAGAGAATAGTGTTTTTTTCCTATTTTAAAAGTCATAGTCTCACTTTAAATGTAGATCAAGAAGCAGAGTAAAATTATAACAAACACGGATTGGCAGAAAGCTTCTCTGGCCTGTTCATACTGTGTGCACAAAGGCTCCGACATTTATCAGGATTTTCTTCAATCAAATCTGTTGTACGTCCTTTCCATAAATGAGGCTCCTGATCGTTTTGTTTTCCTGAACTGTGAATCCATCTCTGCCTCTGCTCTTCAGCTTGCATCATGACCACAGTGGCACCTTGCGAGAGATGAGACGAGGCAAACTTTGATGTTACCGACCCCAGTCATGCATTCCTGAGTGAGCAGGACATGGATACTTCCTGGTTGGATAACACAAAGTAGCTGCCTCCTCTCGCTGGCAAAGTGCTCCTGGTTAGAGAGAGCGATCACCGTCTGACTGACACATTTCTGTTTCCTTATTTCACTTTCAGAAAGGCACGTGTGGGTAATTCAACAAGAGATGGAAATATATTGTATGTAACGACCACTGAGAACATTCACAGCAGAACAATCAATTACATCGTTATCATTAGGGAGCTGAAATCTATTTCAGCACTTATTTGAATCGATACTAGAAATCAATAGTGATATTTGTAATAACTCACATCCTGTGTGATTGGTGTTTGACATCACTCAGTATGTAATTGATATCCTAATATGGCCATGAGTCAGTATTGTGCATGAGTTGTTTTCATTTGAATGATGTTGTGTGCTTGTGAGTGTTTTTAGATGCTGTTTTCTTGTTTTGCAGACAGACTGTAGTCTGAAGTTCTATTGTGACTTCAATCTAATGGAGACGAGGTTAAGTGGACAGGGGGTGGACACAATAAAAGAAACACCTCTGCAATGTATCAAATCCAACAATAAATACTATCTTTGTGAAGCGTATATGTCTCATAAGATGTGAAGCCAAACTATGACCCTCAAAGATTACTTTAGAGGTGAATGAAAACCGCTCTGACAGGGCCGCGACAAATACCTTCACAAATGTAAGATTGATCACACCTGCTGTTACATTGCACTGCAATACATTGTGCAGGTGTCCTTGTTATTCTGTCCACCTCCTGCACTAAATCAGAAGTATGCAGTCATTAATTGTGATTAAGAAACTTACAACAACCAGCCTGAGAAAAATATGATTAGCAGACATTTCTATATAAGGTTAAAGGTCCAATGCAAATACAAAAAACATATTCAATAGTCATGGAAGGGGCAAGTTAGCTATAGTTTCAAAATGAATCAGCAGTGATAAAACATTTGACTCGAGATTACAGATTAGTTACACTTAAACGCTTCCTGGAGAAATGATGCCAAATACTGCAGATCCAGATTGGAATGAATCTGATTGGTCGACTGCATGTGTAAATAACAATCCCATGCATAACTAGTCACCAGAGAGAATTCAGAGATGAGAGAAAAATGATGTTTCTTTTTACATTTGAAGATGAGCTCCCTATTGACTTTAGATTTCACAATTTCAAGATTCAAAAGTGTTTTTGTTTTGTTCTCTGCTCATATAAGTGCAGTGAAATGCAGTGAAGGCTAAAGCCCTGTGTGCAATAGGAGTAATTATGAGACACAAAGAATAGAGCAGAAATAAATATAAATAAAGACTAAATAGTTTCAGACAGTTTCAATGTTACTGCAACTTAAAATGAACTTGTTTTTTTTGCTACATATTGTATCTTATATTATTATTATTATTATTATTATGACTAGTATTATTATTATTAATGTATTTATATTTGCTTAAAATTTGAGCTGTTTTTGCGTAAATGCTCCCAGTCCGTTTATTGTAAATGTGAGTGAAGCCAGGTGTGATAAATCTTTGATCTGTTAGAGTTTCCTCTCCGTGGAGCTGTAAGCTGTCTCGTACATCAGAGGTTTGGGACAGCTCAGAGTTTTTCTCTTGACAGAAAATGACCTGCAATCGACAAAATAATAATAGATGCAGGCTGTGGAGCCACTTGAAAGGGGAACAGATGTACAGTTTTATATTTCTCTGTTACTGAATATTTTCAACAGATGTTCCTTTTTCAGCTCTTAAGTTCCTTTTATTCTTTAAGTTTTCAGCAGGGATGATGACATTTATTTGGTGCTGTACTCTTTGAATTTGATGTACAATCTTTTATTACGTCATGTGATTTAGGGTTTTTTCATCCACATACAATGATCCCATTTGCAGTTTCAACCAAACAGCTAAGGTGTCCTTCCAGCTACTCATACAGTATGTTTACAAGCATTAGTTATGGTAAAGATAAAGGACATTTTGATTGTTTTTAGGTTTTGCAGATCAGAAAACATAGGGGAGTATTTGAGTGTAACTGTGCTCATCAGTTTTTTACTTAGTCCATGGCCACCACCTTGTGGCGGGTCTGAAGTCTTTTCTGATGACAGCCGACTAATGCTCCCTTTTTCTCTTAGAGCTGAATGTGAAATGTAAGTGAAAAATGTACGAGAGAAAATGCAATCAATGGATCATCCTACCTACAATTCTCTGTGATAGACATTTTCTGGTCAGAACCGATCATTATCTTTGCGCGTCAGAGTTTATTTTTATCTGACTAAAAGATATGAAACAAAGATTGTTAATTAAAATTAAACAGACTCAATTATTGTAGTCATGTTTCTGTTCAGAGAGGTCAAAGGTCAGAGCAGCAGTAGCTGAGTGTGTCATCAAGTCAAAAACAACAGAAACATCATCAGATGCTGATCTTTAATTGTCATATAAAAACTACTCTTTTGAAAAAATAATAATGAGGTAACCTTTAATATAATTTATTTGTAAATTGTTGATCTGAAGCTCCCAGAAGGAAGAAAACACCTCGTTTAAAAGCTTTATTTTTTTGCAATTCATCCTCATTGTGTCTCAAAAATGCATCCCAAAAAGTCAGAGGCTACAATTACAATGCATCATTGTCCGAGTTATAGTCTCATAGATCACTGTGTGTACGATCTCGCTGCAACTGGCTTGATTTTTACGCTCCTCTGTCAAGAAAATGTTTAGTAGTAAACTCAAGAGGTTGTGTCGGATGCGTTTTATTTTGTTGGATTTGAATCCATGCATCAAAGTTCCTAGTTTCCAACACTCAACGAAAAGAATCATCATGACTTTCAGAGAGCTCTGACCGGAGAACAGGACTGCAGATCATCAACTAACATCATGCATGACTTCTTGTTGTTGTTTCTGTATGAATTATTTTTGTACTCAACTGTTATTTTTTATTTTTTTAACAAACAATGAACACAGTGGTGAATACAATATATTTAATGATGTTGAATTACAAACAGTGGTCCTATTTCTGAAAGGAAATAAGCCCAGGAATCTATCAGTCAAGGAAATTGAAAATAATGTCCAAACCAAAAACCCACAAATGTGACCCCGCCATCATAGATCTGGCTCAGACTAAGTGTTTTTAGAGACTCTAAAATCCAAAATGTCCTGATCTAATCTGGCTGGTAGTTATTATCTGTGTGGGTGATTTTGTGGGGCATTAGCCTCTTATAGCTGTAAATGAAATTGGACTGCTGTGTTTTGTCTGTTACTCAAGAAAGGGTTCCTGTTAGATCCACCTTGCTAAACATCCAAAAGGCTGCCCATAGCACGAGAGGTTCCCTCCGTAATGACTGCCTCTGTTTTCTTTCATTCTGACAGCTATGCAGCAGCTGCTTTATTTGCAACGTTAAATCTTTTCTCTTGTGATCAGTGTGTGCCGATTACTCAAAGCGATAAAGGTGGGGTCTGGCATGCTAGGGTAGTCATGGATTATGAAAGGTCATATTTATACATTTATATATATATATATACTGTAGTGTTGCTTGCTATCTGTGATGTGTTGGCCAAGACCCTACTCTATCGCTTTGCACAGTATTAAGTAGTTAAAAAAGTTGAATAACATAAAATAACATAATAAAATGTTATTTATGTTATTTCCCACGTGAAGAACTCCTGTAAACCTTGCAGTATTGAAACTCAGTGAACAAGGCATCTTAGACAAGCTGAAAAACAAATGGTGGTACGATAAGGGTGAATGTGGAACCAAGGACTCTGGAAGTAAGGTCAGTCGCTGCAGGTCTTTTTATACTGATACTGAGAAATGCATTTTGACCTAATTGTTCATATGCAAACATCCAAAGCATACATTCTCCCTTACATGTTGATCAGGACATGATATTAACACATATATCTGAATGTTCGAGGATAAGCATGACTAAAAACAGAGATTAACTTCACACATAGTCTCATGACATTAACATGACATCATTACTACTGTATGGACAACTCCAGATTAGTAGAATTTCAGCATGATTGCACTACACTATTCATGCCATAAGATTTTGAAATCATAGAATTGAAACCATTATACTGTTATTTCGTCGTCCAAACCTTTATTGAAAGTTAGTTTATCGTTGATGTTTTTCATTTGTATGCTAGCTGCGTATTTTTACTCCAATATGACTGACTACTTGGCCCAAAAAAATCCATATTCTGACTAAGTCCAAACTGACCTTTAAATACCATCCGAGCACAAGGTGGTCCAATAGTATTTAACAGTCATGTCTCATATATGGAGTGTCAGAGTAAGGAACATTTATTGTTACATCTTTAATTAAAGCAAAAGCGGTTATATGTCTGACTTTTTAGAGATACAAAGTTGAAGTTACTGCCCTTACGGCTACAAGATGTCCCAGAGGATGGGAATGCAAATGGTAAAACTCACATAAATGAATTTCAATATCACAGTTTGGCTTTTAATAGCAATAAAATGGTTCAATTCGCCCTCCACAGCTTGCCACTTTTATTGTACAAATGCAGTGTGTTGAAGTTTAGCAGCTACAGTATGATAGTGAATCCAGGGTTTAATTTGTAGACCTGTACGACCACGACCACCTTCCTGTAGACGTGCTCTCTTAAAGAGACCATAGAGCAGCAGAGATAGAAACTACATTCACCTTCACAGCACTTAGATATACCTCGAGAGGAGGAATTAGACTAACTTAAGTTCCTATTCATCTCACTTATAGGCCAAAGTAGGCATCTGTAAATTAGAGGGTTTTGTAGACTCATGTGTTTAGTCCTAGTGCAGCAGGAAGTACATTGTGTTTGTGTAAATGTTTGAGGTCAGTCTCACGGTGCCAGTTCAAAGATTCTTAACGGTGGTCTTTACCCCCCCCCCCCCCCCCCCCCCCCCCCAGGACAAGACAAGTGCTCTAAGCCTGAGCAACGTGGCAGGAGTCTTCTATATTCTGGTGGGAGGGCTCGGCCTGGCTATGACCGTGGCTTTGATAGAGTTCTGCTATAAGTCACGGCAAGAAACCAAAAGACTGAAGCTGGAAAAGAATGCCCAAAACTTTAAGCCAGCCCCTCCAGCAAACACCCAGAATTTCGCCACGTACCGTGAAGGCTACAACGTGTACGGGACAGAGAGTGTAAAGATCTAGAGGGTAAGTCTTCTACTGTTGCTTCCCTGTCTGTTAAATATGAAGAGAAAACAGTGGAATACATCACGATAGAGAACAATGAGCATACTACCAAAAGGTCATTTATCATCAGCACATTGCCGTACTTCCCAGCATAGCTTGAACATTGTCCAATGAGTTTGTTTTCTCATGTTTAACTTGGATATTTTTTAAATGTTCACAACTCAGAGGTTCACCCAACTCGTCCTTTTAAGGCGGCGGGGGAATTTATGTTTTTGAGTTGAACTAAATATACGGAAGCCCTGAGAGGCAAATTAAAGGAAAACATTTTCTAAGTCTGGTCTAAATTGTTTTATCAAATGGCAACACAATTATCCTATCTTTGAATTTATAAAGAGAGGATC
Organism: Trematomus bernacchii; assembly: GCF_902827165.1. Lineage (NCBI taxonomy): Eukaryota > Metazoa > Chordata > Actinopteri > Perciformes > Nototheniidae > Trematomus > Trematomus bernacchii. The sequence continues at coordinate 8,134,367 of NW_022987513.1, forward strand.
ATTTTAGATCAGACTTAAAATGGATCACCAGAATGTATTGTGTTCTCACTGGCTCCTCAGGACTTCAGTACATAGATGATCTACAGCAGGGGTGTCCAAACTGTGGCCTGTCGTCCATTTTGTATTTCCCCTCAGCAAATTGTATAATGGAAAATGGCCCACGCCTGAAACTCATGCTTGTCTTACAGTATATTGTACTTCTTAAATATACTGTATATGTTCAAATATATTACACAGTAGGATTCATGTGTCAATTTTCAAATAAATTCAGTCAATTCAAGTTGAAAACATTTTAAAATAAATCTTAGTTGATAAAAAAAATCCCAATAACTTATTTGCATACCAAGCTTAAAATATACCCTTCCTATTTCCCCTTATAAGCAATCTGAGGCTTCTGTTTTAAGGAATTAACTGCTGACACCTTTTGTAACTAAATGAATGAAACCCTATAGAGAGCTTTGATGTAGGATGTTTGTTTCTTAAAGCATATTCAAGTATCAAGCATAATTTACCAACATTTGATTGACTTAGCTAACTTTTAACTTAACGTATGAGGCAATATACCTCACCTCCACCTGTTTTTCTGTATGTGGCCCTCAGTGAAACATGCCTGACTCCCCTGATCTACAGTGTAGAGGCATCTGGCTTTCTCATCTGTTCCTGATCCTTTGCCTCTCTCCTGCAGGGGACCGTGTCGTCTCCCACTGGTGCGTCTGAATGGAGCCAGCCGCTCTGTGTGACCCCGACACCCCGAGGCTGGCCTCCTGGAGGCGAGGCCTTCTCTGTCATCAGCTTGGACAAAAGTGCTCATTGTGGCTCGTGAGCCCCGTCACACTAACAGAGGGCAATGACGCAACAGGACTTTTCTGCTTCTGGAAACATGAGATTTGCCTCTTGTAGTGCCTTATGGAGCATTTTGGCGTCATGGCAATGCAACTCAAATTTAATTCACTTTAAAAGAAATCTGCGGAGCTTCAAATGACAATTAGATGAACTGTTGTAATTTCATTTTTTTTCTATTTTTAATAAGAAAAAAAAAAGCCATGATTTGCAATCATAAAATCTTGGAGTACTTATTAAGTCATTTGAATCCTTTACAGACTTATTTTTGTGGTGCAATCTTATGTTGGATAAATGTTATATTTAGTGAAGTAAAGTCATTTTCTTGTTTTACTATAAGGCTATTTTTAGTTTCATAATATTTAGGACAAGCATCAATCAATAGGTTTAAGCATTAGTTAAAGTGACTACATTGTACCCCAGTTTTGACTCAGAAAATATCAATAATAATGAAACTAGAGGTGATGATCAAACTGCTTATACTGTAGGTGGAGTTATTTTAAAGCCTGTTGGACATCACTTACAAATGACTGTATTCACTTAGATGCTTGTTTGAATCAACCAGGACTGCATTTGTTTCAACTGCCACTATTTGGAAACAAGACCGTTTTTGTTTTTTATAAAAAGAGGTCCGCTTTAATCACTTAGTGCCATATTGTTGAAATCAAAACTATTATGATCCTGTAGAGACGATAAGAGAGACCCCTTTTTATGTGACAGCATATTAAAAAGGTTTAACTGAGCTTATGGTTTACACTTTGTACACTCGTTTTCATGTAAATGCAGTATCTGCAGCTGTGAATCTCTACAATTTTTGGTAAAAGACAACACACCATAGCTTCTTTGGTTGTGATACGCTTTCTGTGTCTATGCATTACGCAGAAGGTGACTGTACATTGAGGAAAGAGCTACACATGAAACGTTTGTCTGTTTGTATAAGTGAACTTTTTATAAACTGAAGGAAAAAATCCTAAAAATGCTACACACCATGTACGCCTACATTTGTTTAGTAAATCAGACGTTCTCATCCGTTTCTCCCCAGATAAAGTGCATGTGAATTTGATGGTAGTTTAACAGACTGCAACTGGAGATGGACCCTGGTTTAGTTTCTGGTCCCATAACGACACTTGATTCAGTTTGGTTTTAATTTTTTTCCAGTTCATTTGTAACAGTACCTCAACCATGAGAGTTGCATGTATGGACACAATGAACCTCGGTGGGGAGGACATGTACAAAGGATTTTATTACATTTCCTTAATAAAAGCAGGTTTATATTCATCTTTTGGACTCTCCACCACTCTTTGTTATACTGTCACATATCAATCAGGAAAATGTGTTTGTTCTACTTCTGGTTATCTTTTTATCATAAAAGTCTTAAAACTGAGTTCACTGTAACAACTTCCTCAGATCAACACACCTAACATGAAATCGCCTCTGTATGGAAGCCCATTTGTGCCAGGAAACAATAAAAAGAAGGTAAGTTAGCCATGACAAAAATAAAACTGACATTGTAAAAATGAAAATATAATGAAGAACGCTTAAGATGAAAAAATACATTATCATACATTGTAGGTGGCCTTGTTAGAGCCTGTGACAACCATTGGCGACCTATTTTTCTTTTAGTTTCCCCTTTAAACACTGGGCTGGGCTCCCCTCATGACACAGTTTGATCAAGGTTTCAATCAGAGGAAACAAGAATGTGCAGGATTTTAAACAGGAATACTGTAGCTATAATATATAAAGAAAAGAGCAAAGGACAAAAACAAATTGACTTAAAGGTCCCATGACATGGCCATTTCTACTGATCATAATTCCATTGTTGAGGTCTACTAGAATAGATTTACATTGTTCAATCCTCCAAACTCACATTGGTTTTCTCATACAGCATCTCTGTATAGTATATGTATTCCCTGAATTTCACTCTGTCCTAAACGCCATGTTGGAGCTGGGTCCAAATGGGTCCATTTGGGTATGGGCACGTCACCCAGGCCAGGAAGAAAACAATGGAAAAAGAAAAATCTCCAACGAGGCGTTCTGGGGCAGCATAGACAGGTATTTTGTGTTAGAGTTTTACTCGCTACAGGGTGTACTTTGAGGGTTTGTGACTTTGCAGACCGTTTACATGCATAAAAAGCTTCATAACACACAAGGGGACGGGTAATAACCAGAAAAGCATGACATGGGACCTTTAAATAAAGTTTCATGTCACAACTTTGCATTTTCCACATCCTCTACTATGTCTACAATTTTCAACATAGTCATATGTCATTCTTTTTGTTGGTGATATTTTTATACTGTACTACTGTATGTCATTTTTTGCATATTTTCGACATACTATACTGTGTCGTTTATTCGAAAAAATGTGACATACTATACTATTTTGTTTTTTGCATATTTTTGATATGCTATACTATGTCGCATTTCAGAAATGTTCGACATACAATACCATGTTATTTTTTGGGAAAGATGTGACATACTGACATTTTCTCTCAAATGTGGACATACAACTATACTATATCATTTTTTCCGATTATTTAAACAAACTATAGTATGACTTTTTCTCTAATATCCTTGACATAGTTTTTAGATATTTTCGAAGAACTCTATTTCGTTTTCTGTTATTTTCCACATAATATACAATGACGTTTTTCATAATACTATACGAAAAGAAACTTAGTATAGTCTATACTGTTTCTTTTCGTCAATATTGTTCGACATAGTATGCTTCTTCGGTTTTTAAGATTTTTTCAAAATACTATACCATGCTGAATTTTCTGACATTTTCGGCACGCTATACTATGTGTTTTTTTTGACATATTTTTTCGACATACCATTTTATGTTTATTTCAGATTCTTTCGACATACTATACTTTACGTTTCCTGTTATATTTTCAAAATACTATGTTGTATTTTTCTACTTTTTTTGACAAGATATACTATATCATTTTTATGTTGTCTTTCTCCCTTTTGTTTTTGTTAACATTTTTGGCAAACTACACAATGAATGTTTTCATGACATTACAGCCGCTGAGAAAATATTCTTTAGATACTGATCTGTTTGTGGAAGGAAGAAGGGAAAGGAAGGAGACAATATCAAAGTGACACACTAGGAAAACTATCGTTTATTGTTTTTAAAAAAAGCTTACACTCATTGAGTACAGCAGATAAAATCTCCAAAAGACATTTTGAAACATTTGGAGTACAGAGTGTCAGAATTGTTTTGTCAGATTTTTCTTTACAACTCTACATTTGAATCAAGGTCGAAGTGGCATTTTATAAATTATGTAAAAACCTGATTAACACAAAATCACAAAAGGACTTTAGGGACATCAAAAAAGAAAAGAAAAGAAGAAATAACATGATGTGAATGTCATGTTATCCTCTTTATTATTGTACACAATATACAAACTGGTCCTTTGTATCATTTTCCTCACTTACGTCTATGTTCTAACTCGGATTAAAAGTTGGAGATAAATAAATAAAAAATATCTAAGTATCTCGAAAGGATATGAGGTAAGTGAGTATGGAAAGCATGTTAACTCCATTAAAACGAGCAAAAAGCAAAGCCTGACAACGTACAAAAAAATACACATATTTCAAGCATGAGATTATTGAATTCATGACCCAGAGATCATTCCATACAGTAACCATGTTTCTACTCAGAATAATAACATTGTGATAGAGCAGCACATTGTGCCCGTACTGAATAATAAAAACAAAAACATTTCAGCGGGTTCACTTTATACTGAAATGGAAACAAAATGAGGTGCTCTGTAAGTTGAAATAACTACAGCTAACAACACTTGGGAGTTTACAGCAAAACAACACGGGCAGAAATGAGAGTACGAGCCAACAAGAGCACGGGGGTGGGGGGGTGTTGCAGATGCCTCGCAGATAAAAACAGCTTCTCCAGTTCTGCTGGGGATCAGAGAGAGACAACGTGAGACACTGACCGGAGAGGGGTCGTATTGAGAGCTGTGTGCAAAGACGGTGTATGTGTCTTACCTCCATGGATCAGTGCACATTATCTGTGCTTGTCAGAGGATTTATGAGTATGATAGTTAAGGGAAATAAATCCAAAGAATGAAATGTGTTTTTGATGGTAAAAAAAAAAATCAGCTTTGTTCTAGACCTAAGTCGAGCCCTTAAGCAGTCAGGCTGCTGAACAACAGTCTGAGGGACACGGTTGCTTCTCCTCACACTGCATGTGGGATCAGGACGGGCTGCGGTAACAGCCAGACAGAGCTGTGCCTCCAGTTAAAAGCTCAAATTAGGAAAATGGAATGGTTATAGGCCGAGGATAAGTGCACAGATTCTGCACAGTACTCTCGGCAGGCTGCCCGATGCTACTCAGCATGAGATGCCATCTCGAACAGTAACTGCTCAGGATGCTTTTAGTGTCACATCGAGTGGCTGTGCTTAACACATGTTCAATCGCAAATGTTTACATTGTGTTCAAAACAACTAGCTATATACATTACAAACAGGAAACCCCAACTGTTCATGTGAAGTTACAAAAATACTATTTTAAAAGACTCCATACCTTTAAGTTTAAAACATTCACACAGAACAAATAACTCTCAATAATGATATATGGCGGTTTACGTTTAAGGATATTGCTTTTTCTCTTCTTTCCCGCTGCTGTCCCTCTTCTCCTTCTTTTCAGATTTCTCCTTATCGTGCCTGGACTCCTGTTAAATAAGAAAAGTATGAATTGAAAACAGAAGTAATGGAAATAAAGCTGCATGAATTATTAGCATTCATTTACATGAACAATAAAAGCTATAAGAATGCATGTGGACTAGAGGAGGGACGATTGGACTGCAGGGTCTTCAATAATAATGTACTTCACACACCTTCTTGCCTCCGGAGGATGTCCGCTCAGGTTTCACAGAGTCAGTCTTCTCTTTGCTGGAAGATTTGGATCTTTTGGTCTTCTCTTTTTCAGTGGACAGCGGGGAGTCGCAGGAAGGACTCTCACTCTTGCTGTTCTTGGAGGAATCTGAAACGAGAAGATTGAGTTAGTTTTGTTAAACTGAACTTGCCTGGCGAATGTTTACATCCGATTTGTCCAAAAAGAAAACATACTTGTTCCGTTCTCGTCCTTTCTGCGCTTGGACTCTAGGCTCGGCTCTCGCTCATTGATAAGATGGTCCTAAAAGAGAAACACCAGGACATTAGTGATGGGGACAAGACATCCTGACCATAGGCTGTATGAAACCGTTACTCGCTACCCTCTCTGAACAATGGCTTTAGAAGATTATAAAACGGTCCAAAGGATGGCATTTCCCCAAAACATGTCCCCATGGTGCCGTGATGATGATGATGATGATGCTGCAAGTACTGACTCTTTTCCTCTCTTTGCGCTCCTTCTCTTCCTTCTTCTCTTTGGAGCGGCCCTGTGTGCCGTCTGACTCTTTCTTCTCCGTCTCCCTCTCTCTGCTCTTGGACCGGGATACTGAGTTGTAGTTGGCGTGGTGCTGCGGAGGCAATTATATATGAACAGAACGAGAAGAATGAAACATTTGTTATATTGTCAGGAGTGCATTTATACAGAGTGTAAATGCCACTTCATCTTAATGGTTTACAAATAAACACCCGGCATCAAATCAAGAACAAGTGCGAGATGACCATTTCATCTGAGCAGTTCCAGATATTTACTGGTAACATATTGTCGTGCACATATCTACCATATATATATATATATATATATATATATATATTACCGAGATTTAAAATACATTTGCAAACACAGTATTGATCAAGCTGACAACGTTTCACACAGAAATCGGACAAATAAAGCTGTTAAAGCATACACCTTAACACAACATGTGTCCAAACTAAGGATTTAACAATTATAAAGAAGTGTATTAATTCCACTGTGACTGTGAAACAGGACTCGGCCGGGGATACGTGATGAATCAATTCACAGCTAAACTAAATATCCATGGTGATAGTAAGTTGAAATATATTTTTACAGTTGTCAATAATGTATCATACTATATTTAAAAAAAACAGGGTAATGATAATGAATGACGAAATAATGAAAGACAGCTGTACAGTTTGTGTTTTAGTAACGTGTTGCAAAGATGTTGATGTGTGATAAAGTGATGTCTAACAATAAATGTGACTGTGATATAACGGAGAGCATTCAGTGAAAAATGAAATACTTTTGTCATGTTGTAAGATTTAAAGTTTAAAATGTCCAACAATAAACCATGAATTCATATTTCACATAGACACTGACCAACAGAAAAAAGTTTGGAGTAAAGATGTTCAGAAAAGTTAAAACACAACTGTGTCTACTAAATATTAGGTCTTTTTGGTAGAAAATAATCTTACTTTTCTGTTTGTCAGTTTCAAAACCCCTATTACGTTCAACATTGTGACCAACCTGAAGAAACACAAAACTGGTGTTTTTCTGTATTGTTTAAGTTGGCTTTATTGAACTGTCAAAGTTCATCTTGAACCTTAAAGGTAAGCTACTCAATAAAATGATAATATGTCATATTAGAAAGGGCTTGCTTGTAGTGAAGTGGGAGTCTTAACTACTTGATTTGGTTTTTACAACCAACAAATTGCTTACATGTGAATCAATCCATACAGTGCTTTTTAAAAAGTGGGGATACAAAAACATGAGGTGGAGAAAAGACATTTGAAATGAATTTTGGTCAGCAGCAGAAAACAGACAGTGTAAAGAACGTGCAGAGTGGGTGCAAACCTTGGATGTGGAGTCCTTGGGTTCGTTGCTATTGTCCTGTGGGGATGAATGGAGATGACAGATGAGCTGTGGGGGGGTGGGGGGGTTTTGGAAGGAGGTTGTCAGACAGCAGTAGAGAGTTGGAAGAAGGGGGCAGGGGGGGTTGGCCGGACCAACAGCGTACTTCTCCCTTGACCTCTGACCTTCAAGGACTAAGGCTTTGACAAGGTTATTACATAAAGGAGAGTTCATGAGCTCAACATCTGGAATGTCAATATTTAAAATAGAAAACCCTGAGCATGTATGAGATGACTGCTAGCCATAGCACTACAGACAGGTCTGTGATATCAGACAGCATCGTATAGAGAAGTCTACAGCGCAGCTGGTGTTCAATACATCTAAAGTGCAAGTGCTGTGATTAACGTGTGTGTGTGTGTCTGTGTGTGTGTCTGTGTGTGTGTCTGTGTGTGTGTCTGTGTGTGTGCCTGTGTGTGTGCCTGTGTGTGTGCGACAAATCACTTAATTCCTATGTGCTTGGCTGCATCCCTACATAGGTAACTGTTGCCGTCACTTACAGTTCAGGAATGGATAAGACACAGGGCCTATTTCTCTGGTGGAAGGGTACAATAAAGACCTATCATCACAAGCTCCCAGCGGATTGGGCAACGCTCCAGACGCTTCAGGCTTCACCCGCTCTTTCCCTCACTCTCTCTCTCTCTCTCTCTCTCTCTGTGTGTAGGGGCAGGCTTACTTTCAGCTGCATTTTTGGCTCATTCAAAACTGCGACATTCATTTTCTCAGTTGATCTCAGCAGCTGGTGGCTTGCCAGGAGGTAGTGCGACTGTTGCTGCTGACGGCTGGAGGCTGTGGGGGCAGCGTTGTGGGGGCCGGCACCTCTGACTGGGGGACGTCGTGGGACGTGAAGCGGTAGCATGCAGGCCGTTTTAACAAACGGACAGACGGGGGGCCGACGATCAGGTGACTGCTGGACACCTTTCGACTCTGCGCAGGACCCAGGGACTTCGGCGGCAATAGTAAAACACTTTACATCTCTTTAACCAGGATATCTTCTCAGCTCGCAAAAACGGGGGGGAAATCTTGGGCACAATTTCAAGTAGTAGAACTCTGCTTCTGATGTTAAAAAAAACAACGAAAAAAGCAGCCACTGGAGAAAGAGCTCTTGATTTGGCAAGCCATTTTACTTCAGGATATTATTCTCAAAAAGCAACAAAAAAAATCCACGAGGAATATAGAAACACGTAGAAAACTTCTTTCTTCCCAAGGCACACTGACTGCTTTCATTAATATAAAAATAGATAAATATTTCAATATGAAAATACTCTATATACACAATATTCTCTTGGCTAAGTCTTTGAGGGGTTTTTTCTCCCAATTCTGCAAAATATTATGCTGATGTCCATGGAACGCTTTCCAACTCCCATGGATTTGGTTGGGGTTCCAGATGCGATGCCTGCATGACAACTCTCCTCGGTGATCTTCAGGGGCTGCTGGAATGTGCAACGGCAGGGAACGCTCCGGCAGATAGAGAAGAAACTGGCTCAGCCTTCCTCAAGCCATACTAACCTTAACAGACGAGGAGTGGGACGGAGAAGAGTGACTGTCGAGCTTTCGTCTTTTGTGATCTAGAAAGACAGAAACAAATAGTTTTTAATGGGGCTGCACGTTCAACATTCACAAAAAGCAGCGACGGACAGAAGTGTTGTAAGGGGCGAGTACATTGTCAGACTGAAATGTGAAGAGATGACAGAGCATCAGACTCTATGTCGTATCACAACAGAAAACAACAGTGTCCAACAGGGGTTAAAGGTGTGGACTGATAACCAGCGAGGCCCCTTACCCCTCTCAGATTCGGCTGACTCTGATCTGGGAATCGGTGACTTGATGGTCGCGGTCACAGCGCTCCGCTCTCCTTTCTCCTTGCTCTTGGACTCCTTGGTGGCGTCTCGCTCCCTGGATGGCTCCGCAGGCTCCCCGTTGCCGGCTTTGGCCTTGTCGTCTTTGCTGCTCTTCTCCTCGGCCTTCACTTTCTCCCTGTCTGCCTTGGGGGTCTTTTCCTTACCCTCACGTGCTGGTCGCTCCTCCTTCCCTGGCCTCTCGTCTCTCAGCTTCTCCCGACGGCTCTCTGCCTTTGTCTCAGGAGTGCTGCCTGCTGTCTTTTCCTTTTTCTCCTTTTTCTCCTTGCCGCTCTTCTCTTTGTCGTCCCGTTCTTTGACAGCTTTGGTGCTGCAAAAGGGATGAATTTTCAAAATGCATCATTCAAAAGGTTGCATACAAGACTCTGCTGATCCTAATATAGTATTATAAACAGACTGACCGGCAAAACAACAAGAGAGAGAGGCGATACTATTGAATGTATGTTTGATGCTTTTTAGAAACTGTGGTAGTTAAGTGTGAAAGCAGCTCTTGGGATAACTACCTGTTGAGAGCACCGTTCCCGTTGCTGGTGGTCACTTTGGCTGCTGCACTGTTGGCTTTGTTCACTGGCTTTGTTGTGCCCTGAGCTTTATCCTTGCCCCGCTCTGCACAGAATCAAACCAACAACTGTATGAGCACACAGGCTATTCATTTTACTGGCATGATTATTAGGAATGTGGCACGAATGCTATCTGGTCCCTTATTTGTGAATTCATTCAATGGTTATGTGCTGCATCCATGTTCTGGTCACTCACCACCGTCCTCTGACGTCCCCTCATCGGTCTTGCTGGTCCCGCTGGCGGGTTTGCCCGTGCTGCCGGGGCCGTTCTGCTGGCTGGCGGGGGTGGCACTGCGCGCCGGCTGCTCCTTGTGGTGAAACTCGTTCTCAGGGACCATGTGCGCCTTGTGGCTTTTCAAGCGACCTGAATAACTGCAAGATGCATAAAGGGTTTGCACAATGCACACACCAAAGTTGACACATACAAAGAGATACCCTTTTTAAAAGAGACAAGGATAATCAGGAAACTAAGCCCGGCACCCCATCCCTGCATCGTGGTATCGTGATCAGTATCTATGTAATAAAGATCGAAGAATATCAAGTTATACTGATTTGCAGTGGCTTGCCCTATAACGGTTGATCGAAACTCAAAGGCTGAACTATAGACTGTAGAAAAATGGTCTAACATGTCCACTCTAAGAGACAAAAATATAACACATAGGCAGCCATCTTGTTAATTGTTAAAAACTTCAACAGACTGTCTGACCACCCCTTAACATAATGAAAGTCAAACATTTGCTACAGTCACCACTATCCTCACTAGGTCTCCGGATAGATATCTTTCATAAAACTTCAAGAAGTAAAGAGAAAGTAAAGAGAGTGCTCCGCAGAGAGCTGAACAGCACACAGCGCTGTGTTACCCCATTGCTAAGGCATAGAGGTCTGGCCTCTTGTCCTTCTCCTCGAGGCAGATCTTGTGGACTCGGCATTCCAGCGCTTGCCCAAGGTTCAGGACTTTGGGGTAGCAGGGCAGGATCTTGGTGAGCACGATGAGAATGTTCCGGATGTGGGTGTAGTCTCCGGTCTCCAGGCAGTGAACTGAGGCCTGGATGGAGAGAGAGGGAGCATGATTAAACATAAAACACACCTTCAATAGGAATTCAACGGCCAATATCTAGATGGAAGAAAAATATTGAAAAAGGAAGAGCAGCTCACTTTAGTCAGCATGTAGTGCCATTTGTGCACCACATGCCTGAAGTTCTCATAATCCAATTGGTCTGCTTTGTTCCCGCCGTCAAAGCCTGTAGCTCTGAAGATGGTCAGGAAGCCAGGGTAGTTTACACACTCCTATGATCACACAAAAACAAGAAACAAGTTACTTCCCAGCTCTTCGTTAAATGCTGCATGTAGAGATGCACCGATAGATCTGCCACTGGTCAGATATATCAGATTTTAGACACATGCCGTGTGATGGCAGAAGCTGTGTAGCATGAATGAAGATATAAAGCTTGGGATTTCAAAACAAGCTCACGAGTAACTTCAAAAACAGGGTTTTGATAACAGAAGAGAATATAAACCATTTATTAGTAAACAAACTATGGGTCAAGATAAGAGAAAAAGGTATAGGCAGACTTTCCAAATATTGGAATGGGCCAGGAAAAGTGCAAAAGAAAATGCATGCAAGTGACAGGTGTAGAGAACAGGAAGAGATGCACACCTTCTCATAGATCGCACGGTCGCTATGCCAACGGGTCACCGTCTCCAGCATGCAGCAGAGGAAGCGTCCGTAGCGGTGAGACTCGTTCTCCGTACAGCTGGCCACAGTGTAAATGATGGCGGAGAACACCTGCAGGGGGACACAATGTCGTGCGTACGCTTTCAAAACAAGGTATAAATAACATCTTTCAAATGAGTTGCATACAAAAAAAGCCACAAAGTCTGCATATATTTTGCCAGATAGTAACTCAAAGATGTGATGTTCAATATCCTAGAGCTGCACTCCTTGGGAGTCTGTCTGACTGAATGTTACACAAATAGTCTTAAGGATCGAGCAGCTATTGAAGGTCCCTTTTAGGCTTTTATTAGGGTTGTTAAACCACTAAGTATTGAGTATCAGAGTATTGACACTTACAAATTACAGTCCTTTTATTAACCACATAGTCAATATTTAGTTCCTTTCTAATTGAGGAAGACTGCTTTGAAAATAAATTGTAGTTGCATTCATTGTAAGACGGAGATATATATGCGCGTCTTACCCTGTCGTAGCACAGGAGGGTGCAGAAGTTGGGCGTCTTCTGCTGGTGGACCAGCTCCACGAAGCGGGCGCAGTACACGGCGTCGATGGAGGAGAAGATGCAGCGCGGGAACAGGCAGAGCTGCAGGAACTTTGTTATGGTCTCGTTCTTTGTGGACTCTGTCAGTAAGAATTTAAAGTTGTATTAATAACAGAGACAGATGGGTTATTTAAATGCAGACATTTGTTTCACCCCCTACACCGGCACTGTGATCATGGCAATGACATGACCAGCCTTGCCTCGATGTCCCTTAACTACATTAATAGTCTTATTGTGTCTGGACTGTAACTGAACTTCTCTTGCTTGTAAAATATATGAACATTGTGCACAACCACATGTTTTAGCCATTGGTTCTGTCCTTCTGGAAGCTTAAAGCAATACTTCCCCCACAAAATGACCATTTTTACATTAATTACTCACCCTTTGTTACTTTGAATTCTTGGAAACTTTGTTTTTCTTGCATGCCTCCAAGGTGAATGATGAGTACAAAAACGGAGAAAATTCTTGATGAATTGCAAAACTATATCAGAACATCCGTTTACAAACAAAATGTATGTGTTCAGTAAGTAGTGAGCACATTTTTGTACAAATTTAAGGTAACACGAGTAATTGATAAACAAATTGTCATTTTGTGGGTGAAGTATTCTTTTAAATTCCATTCATTTAATTGCTGTATATTTTTTTCGGGAGGAACCGGACCTGCGCATTGTAATTAATGTGGCTGAATGTGTGTTAAGGTGTATAAATGCACTTCAAAGACTAATCATACTCTTATTGAAGGACCGTCTTCTTCACAGTATTGTGGAAGACGGTCCATACGCAGAGTAAGATGCATCAATTGTGTCATTGGCAGCAAAACCAGAATACTTACTGGCCAACAACCAGTTGTCTTTCTCCAGCTTGAGGCGGTGCAGAACCCTTTGGACGTGCTCCAGCTGCTTCTTCTCCTCCTCCTGCAGTTTCTCCTGCAGGGCGGTGCAGCGTTCCTTCTCCTTCTTTTTCTTATTCATGGGCTACGTTGGGATGAAAGAATATTCACACAATAAATACATTGACAGCGACATGCAATTGTCAGAATATTTTACATTTCTTATACAATCACTGAATCTTGCACTCTTTTGCATTGAATGATTTGTGTTGCCTTTTAGAAACAGCTGTGTCTGAAGTACTCACTATCTCGGAGTTGTCCTCAATGGCCTTGATCTGGACCTTGAGCTTGTTGACCTCGCGGTCGTAGGCAGAATGTGGCACGGCCAGGTCGTACATGGTGAGGGACCAGAAGGTGGCGTAGAACTGAGGGCGGATGTCGTCCCAGACCCTGGCCGGATGGAGGGACATTACGGCCTCATGCACCGGAGTCATCACCGTCTCACACGCTGCCACGTACTTGTGGACCTTCTGCTGCTGGCGGTTACCCTTCTCTGCTTTCTTCAGCTCGTCGTATTTAGACTGTGTGGAGAGAGCTTCAAATGAGGGCTCAATTTTCTCCAAATCAATAAACTTGTGCTTGTCTTGATTTGAAACAAAGGGTTAAGTGATACAGTTAAGTACTGGCAATTATCCAAAACATGTAAAAACTCCCAATCTCCCCAATTCTTTTTCTTTGGCTTTGAGTCTTTAAAACATTTGTATGCCCTGTTTTTAATGTGGTAATGTGCGTTTTGCTCTTCAAAGGAACCTTTGCTCCTTGAAGAAACTGTGACCCAAGTTTTTCATGACATCAACCCTTGAAATCTTGAGAAAGGGATCAGCCTTAAGGGAGTTGAATAGCCAAAGTCAAATCAGAAAATCCACATTTAAAATCTAACCAACATGAATACCTGATCATTGTCTTGAATATTAACAATACATCTCAATATCAGAAACGTGACGAAATGCACAACCGGGCTCTGACGCAGTGTTTCACTCACCAGAATCTGATGGGCGTACATTGGTCGAGACAGGAAGAAGGCAGCGTCATGGGGAGTGTGGAACTGGTTACAAAGGATGTCAATGGAGGGAACCCGCTTGATGTAGTCCTCAGTGCTCAGGTTGGAGGCCAGAAAGCCACCAAACTGCACCAACGTGTCATGACACTGCAGGAATACAGAGAATACAATCAGGAGAGAAAGAGATTGTTCTGATAAGAGGCTGGTGGAGTGTGAATTCAGGAACATTTCATTGTTTAGGAAGAAAAACATAGAAAATGACATTAATATATTGAGAGAAGGTTGCATACCTGGTCATAGAGGTGGCCAACAAGTTTAAGATGTTTCTCGCCACTCTCTAAGAAAACCACACCATTTCGCTGCTGGGCCATGAGTAAACAAAGAGGCAGGGCCAACTCGTGGTCCAGCAGCGCATCCTTCAGACGCTGTGACGACTTCTTAGTGTTCCTGATCTGACCAAAGTAGCCACCCTGTTGACGGAGACATAAACGATGTGAGCTTAGGTTCAGCACTATAATTCATACATGTCTTGCTCAGGAGACTGCATCAAGATATGATAACTGCAGTTGAGTCCATTTACCTCAGCTTTGAGTTGCTCCCCTCCGGTCATGGCCTCTAACTGCTCTGAGGTCATCTCGTCTGTGATCTCGATGCCAGCCATTTTCTGCACCACCTCTTTCAGAATCAACAGGTCAAAACTGCAGAAAGACGAGGGACGTATTGAAGCAATAGTCAGGCATGGGTATATAAAACCACCTTGGACTCTTTCCAACACAAAGGTATAATATAAAACCAATGCAAACCATCCATTTATCGTTTGGAGCTTCTTACCTCTTCCCTGCTTTCAGCTGATTGGTGACATACTGAAGAAGGCCAGCCAACTCAATCGGGTATTTTCTGAACACGGCTCCACACAGACTTGCCAAGCCTGGGTTAAAAAGACAAAGAGGTGTACGTCAGATTCTCTCCTCTGTAAGCAAATACATGATGTGACTGCTGGACAGTAAGTGTGAAGCCACTTACTCTGAAGCCACGAGGAGATTGTGGTGTCGTCGTGCTTCATCTTCTCTTTCTCAGGATTAGCCAGAGCCTCAATGATGCAATCTTAAGGCAGAGTTAAGTAAAACAACGTAGAAAATGGAAAGAAGACCTTCACAATAACATCCCACTGCCTCCAACAACACACACACACAGAGAAATATAGAGTAGGATACAGGCCAAGACATCGTAGTTGAGGGATGTGAGGTATTTCAAGGAGTCCACCACTGGAACGATGAGGTTGTCGTACCATTGAATCTGAGACAGCATCTGATGGACAGAGAGGAGAACACATCAATAACTACAGGGGAACACATTACAACAGACACTATCCCTTTACGTGACTGAGAGGCCAAACACATCTGCGCATCCTTTTAGTTCATGTGCATCCACAGATCAGGGTAGAAAAGACCATTTCTGGGGAGTCGTGTTAGGAATAACTGCTCAAGTTGGTCGCGGATGCGGTCAAAAAGATCGACCAATCTAAATTGTCCTACGAATTCTGCATTCGCCAAGATTATTTATATTAAAACAATGTTCATTTGTGCATCTTCAATATTGTAATTGCATTTTTTAGAACTTCTACAAATACAATTGGACATTGATGGACACTTAATAATATTATAGTCATTTATTTTTGATTCATTCAGCTTGATATATAACCAGAAAATGCATTAGCTATACGGAGCACATGCTGTTAAACACTGATTATTTGTGGCTAAATCTGTCTTCGTATGGTGTTTATTCTAAATGCTACTTAAATAGACAAGGCATAGAAAAATAAACTCACATAATCAAAGAGGATGGTGGGATTGCTATGGCTCAGCTTTCCAATCTGCCTTCCAGATTGTTTCACATTCTCTTTGGTCAAACGCCTGGGGAGAAAAAAACAAGTAGAGAAACAGGAGATTAAAAACAAGACGATGCAGAAAGCGCCGTTAGCCAAGACAGTCACTTCTGTGAGCTTCACAGCAATTGGGAAATGCGGTTATGGTTGTCAGTTGAAGATAAAAGTCACTGATTTCTTCAAAGGCAGAACAGTGTTAGAATAATAACTTCACCAGCACAGAAACACCGTTTTGCAAGTCACATTTTTGTGTCTGTGTGTTGTTTGACTAAACTGTTATTTTGTATACATCTTAGCTTAGGAGGGATGGTGAAAAAAAACATTAGATTCAAAGGCTTATTGTCATAACATATACAAAACTAGGGTCTAATTATGTCATGTATGAAAACTTCGATCACAGGTTCCTCAACAGTATCATCAGCAATTTACAAGACATAACTAAATTAATATAAAAAAACAACATTACAAATAGTGCAAGCTCGGGTGTTTAATGGACTTATGGAGATGATACTGTCTCTGTGTCTGGTGGTTCATTAAGACATGTCTTTACTATTCAATCAAGTCAAACCAATTGAGTGACTTTTGATTTAATTAGGTTATTTAAGAATTTCAATATGATATTAATAGTTTTGCTATTTGCTGCTAAATTGTCTGCAAGTAGAATGATCTGGCAAATTCAGTGGCTG
Organism: Trematomus bernacchii; assembly: GCF_902827165.1. Taxonomy (NCBI): domain Eukaryota; kingdom Metazoa; phylum Chordata; class Actinopteri; order Perciformes; family Nototheniidae; genus Trematomus; species Trematomus bernacchii. Next base: position 8,151,134 of record NW_022987513.1, read on the forward strand.
CCCCACAGAAGGACTAGAAAACAACAACAATGAAGGAATGGTCTTGATGTACTGATGATAGCGAATTTCTGCTGATAGTGTTGTTTTGAGAGCTGAATTTATTGTCCAAAATGTGTCACTATGCGAGGACCAGCAAATTGAATGGATAGGAAAGGCGGCCCATAAATTCAAGGTTTACTTTCTCTTTTCCAAGTAAAGCACCGGTCTGCTGAACAGAGCAGGACAGCTGGGGAAACTAATAGCTACATATTTTAAACAACCAGACACAAAATGGGAAGCACACAGCCCCGTGTTTGGATTGGAGACACAGCAAAAGATAACCGAAGCTACACAAAGACAGACGATGGATCAATAATGGTACACTGGGATCTGCAAAACAACTTACTTCATGATGTATTTGGCCCTTTCCACAGTCGTAGCTTTGACTTTAACCAACAGTGGGTGGCTTGTGTACGTCTCATTCTTCCACTGTCCATATAACCGGTACCTGAGCAAAGATAGAGGAAGCACAATAAACAGAAGGTCTGGCTCTAAAGCATTCAGAAACACAGGCAGGCTGGCCAGAATAAGGCACTTTGCAGTATAATACATCCACAGACTTTCTTCATGGCAGCTGGCATGTTCATTTCCACCTCATTTGCAGTCAGTTAAATAAAAAACTCGCTGTGTGTCATATTTTGAGAAAGGCGATGTAAAGGAATTAAAAAGCGAGATGCATTCAAATTCAGCACAAAGAGAAAACCACTGGATAATACACTGCTCGAGGATTAACTGCACTACATGTCCAGTTTAACTTAACAATAAACCCTTGCTTTGACAGCATTGACATGGTCTTGTATAATCTACAAAGTGCTGCTGTAATTAGTAAATAATCATGTTACTAGCTGTGACAAAATGACACAGAAAACTAAAAGAAAGCTTAACCTTTTTGATTGTGGATTGCCCATCAGTGATGTACTAAGGTATTTAGAATTCCAAAAAAAAATTCTAACATTGTGCGAGAGCAGGAAAGATGGTCTGCTAAACAACACACATTTCAAACTATGAAGCATGGCTTGATGAGCTCAGTGTGATTGTGTGCCCTACTCTTTCCTTGCCAGCTAGTAAACAGCATCCTGGAGCGGTGCCTGAGGGTTTACTATCCGACAGCTTAATTAAACAGAGCCACATGCAGAGTGAGAGTGTGTGAGTCTGTGTGTGTGTGTGAGTGTGTGTGTGTGTCTCACCTGTGCTGGTAGGGAAAGAGTTTGAAGAGACCCCACACTTCCTCAGACATGCAAGCATTACACTCCATCAGAGAAAGAGAAGGGAGTAGCACCTGGTCTGCAATGCACAGGAAACAACTCAATAGAGTTTCCTGCAAAAGGGCAAAAAGTAAACATTAATTGGGTCCTTACAGTCAAAATGACCACCTGTCACATCCATGTGTGCATATATTATAATGCGTATCTACAGTTCTCTTTTTGTAGCAGAGTTAGTCCGATATTGGTTTTCTACCTACCATTTTCTCTCGGCCATCAGGTCTGTTTTCACTTTGGTACTGGGAAGAAAACAACACCGAATATGAGTTTTGGAAAAAGGAGATGTAGGCTTGCGTGCAGATGTAACATTTTTGTGGTGACACTTATGTACCTCCTTCATGAAGCCCTTGCCCAGACGCACGATCTTGGCGAAGAGGATAGCGTCGTGGGAGAGGTGCGGGCCCAGGTAGCACATCATGCTGAATGTGTCCCTGCGCAGGTCCTCGAAGTTCTCTGCAGGCCGAGGGGCCCGCTTGTTCCTCAGTGGGTGAATTACACGCCCCTTTGCCCCTTTAGGGAGGCCCGACCTGCGAAGAACAGACCTGTTTGTCAGAGCCTGCATTTTCTTTTCGTAGCTTTCTTATTTGCATTCATAAAATGTTGGCATTGGTAGAAGTTGAAGATGACAGCTCCAGCTAGTGACAAGAGGTAATTGTGCATGCTTTCTGGTCAGACAACACACAGGTGAAATATGAAAAGAAAAGTCAGTACCTCCTGTAAAGAGGGTCCACAGTCAGGTGCACAAGCTGGCAGAGTGCCAGCGCGATGGCTTTGTGAGATGTAGCGTAGAAGGACGGCATCTGGTCCATAATACTCTGGGCGTGGTGCCAGTCTCCAATCCTGAGAAGCGCCTCAAGCAGACCGAGCTTCTGGTTATCAGGGGGCTGTGAGCACAGAAAAAGAGCAGCAACTGAGTGCCTTTGTACTTTTTAATGTCAAAGATTAACAATAAGTAAAGCAGCCACAGCAGAGGCACTAAATATCCATCCATTCCTCCAGAACAGGCTTATATTTTCACACATGCTTTGATACCTTGTCATTCTTCTCCTCCTCCTTTTCTTTCTCCTTGTCCTTGTCTTCACTTTTCTCAGAGGGCAACACCACCATGACCAGCTTGCGGGCAATCTGTTTGGCCTCTGTGATATCCCGTTTGTGTTCCTCTACGATGGTGGCATCTACTGGCATAAGCTAGAATGACAAGAGAGGCAACGAAAGACCAAATATGTCAGTAAAAAAACAAATTAGTTCTACATATATAAACTTGGTTTTCTTAATGACTAATGTGACGAGTATCTGCTCCTCTTTCTTACATGTACGTAGAGATCTTCCAGCTCTATCAGGTTATGGTGAAGCAGAGCAGCAGCAATGTGATAAAGTGACTTTGGGGTTTCCTCATTGGGCTCCTGAATAAAGACAAAATACAATTCATTATTACCATTAGAAAATCTAATACAAGTTTTTTTTTAAAGAAATTGGACTAATGCAATGATTATTATTGTTTGGCATTGTTTGGAAAGACAAAAACAGACGAGAAAATAAATATGAGGCATTTTATGCTATTGAGCACATTCTAGCCCAGTAGAGCACAGTACATTTATTAACACATTCTTGTAATTCTTACCTGGTAAAATTTGAACTTGAAGCCCAGGATGTGGCAAAGGGTGAGTGGCTCACACATGTAGGACTTGATGAGAGACAGGAAGAACTCATCTTGGTCAGATCGGCTCTCGTACACCTCTAGGATTATGTCCAGGACACGATTAGGGTCCAGGTTGAAACATCCTGCAGGGAAAAAAAACAGATCCATCAGAAAACAGTGAACAGTGGAGTCACGTGGGGCTTCAAAAGGAAAACAGGTTATTATGTTGTCCTCTGTGCTTCTGAGGCCAGAGTCCTCCAAATCTAAAGTATAAGAGGGAGTATCAGCTTTTTCTTGGCGGGAGTGAAATCGGGAGTGAAATCTCTGTGAAAAAACAGGTGCCATGCCATGCAACACACTGCCATATCGGAGTCAAAGTTCAATCTAAGTGATCAGAGGGAAAGAGATTCAAATCAATCAAGACAAAGTAGAACCACAGTCAATGAAGTCATCCTGAAAGAGACAGGCCAGATACCTATGAGGGACTTGATGCTCTCCAGGACGAGGTGGCTGGTGATGCTGCCCGAGAGGTCTTGGCCGAGCTCGGTGATTAGTTTAGCGTAGCCCTCGTTCTCCTCCCGTAGCAAGTTAAACTTCTGTTGCTTGTAACTGATGAGAGAAGAAACACAGGTTTAACAAAAAAATTGAAAAGCACATTTTGTATGTACGCATGTCAGCATCTGTACTTAATGGTGCACTCGACTCACAATAGTTTAGTCTTGATTTTAACAATCTTCTGGTTGAACTGATGAGCTTGTTTTATAAGTCCCAGAGATTCAAGGGTTTCTGGATCCAGCCTCTCTTTCAGGATGACCTCCGGAACAAAAAACTGAAATAAAAAGATATCAAGTTGCTTATTTATTTGTTTTAGTTGTTATTTAATCAGGCAGTCTCATTACGCACCTGGGTAAAATGAGATCACAATCCCTATGAAGTGTTATGGTCTTCATTCTAAATACAAATTAAACTATAACCCATTCAGTGTGTAACTTTGTTGCAACAGTGCCAATGAAGAGAAATGCATAATCATACAAGCCCTCGTATTTTGATCATACCATTTTTTTCAGGTAGTCTAGTATTCTAGTCCATGAAGTGTCAAATATATTAAAACATTGGATGTTATTCTTACCAAACATGCTCCCACAAGTGACGTGTAATGTTCACGTTTGATTTTTTCTTCCAGTGCACTAGTCTCTAAATCTGTGAAGAATATAATTAAGAAAAACATTAAGACGAGTCTGACAAGTTTGCAACATTAATAACTTTTTTATTATTCATACTACTTTAGACTTAAGTGTAATGCAGTACTTCAGAATAATTCAATTTTTAAAATAAAAACCTGGATGTACCTAGTATGCTGAAAACATCTGCTAAAATTGATGGCATGTCATCTCGGAGTTCCTGAAAAAAAAAAAGTAATAAAATGTTATACGCATGCAGGGAATAATTAAGATGGAATAAAAGCAAGATATGAACAAGGAAGAAAAGCTGTGTGTCTTCAAATAACAGCGTAGATAATTCTGTGCGTTTGACATTGTTTTAACACTGAAACAAAAAAAGCATTTGTACCATCATCTCCCCAAGGACGCTGGTTGCAAGATCCAACTTCAGGTTCCCCTGTACAACCTGCCAGGAGAGCTCGTATAAGGCAGCCTGTATGTCTGCGGGGGAAACAGACCAGACACAGTTCATCTTAAACTGAGTCGACAGATCTGACAGGAAAACACTCTTTGATATCAAATATAAGTGGATAGGTCTGTTGTAGCTAGGTAAAAATAGACGCTGAATTTGTTCATCTTTGCAAGTCAAGCCAAAACATTTGAATGTCACTGAAGCATCGTCCTTTAACAGAAAGGCAGTAGAGAACAGATTTGCATTGCCATGGATAGGTTTTCATAACAAATGCTTTGTAAAACAACTTCATTTTCATGTGTGCCTGCATTATGATGACTTATTTAAAACAGTTTGCATTAACGCTTAAGTGTATAGTTGTGCAAGAACAAAGATGTGGTGTGGTGTCATTCAACAACAACAAATCTGAAAGTCACAGCTTGACTGTAATTGCATAATATAATATTATACTATGACATAACAATATATTATAGTAATGTAATGATATTTTAAAAAAGGTATCTGCAACGGTGCAGTATTTTTAGAAACTGGAAAATAAAATAATGTGTTGTGTATTAGCAATGTATAGGGAAACTAAAGTTCTTAGGAAAAACTGCCAAACTACCAGGCTTTTGAAGGCATTTATCACTGCTATAAATAATTATTTAATGGAAGAGAATATTCTTTATAGGAGATTTTCTTGTACCTAATTAGGGTGATAAATGATTTAAGGTTTCCCTCGGACACAAAAAAACGGCCTGTGATTATAATGAACAAAGTTGTGCTCATTTACAGATTGCAGATATTTTTGCATCATTAGATCCATACATATCTACTTTCATCACAGCCTTTTCCAACATATACATTCCAACCTTACATTTATTACAAAGGTTATATTTCAAATGTTCTTTTATATATTTTATGTTTAACTTAAAGGTGGGGTAGGTGAGTTTGAGAAACCGGCTCAAGATACACTTTTTGTTATATTCCATGGAATGCTCTTAACATCCCGATAGCAATGAATATCTTAAGTGCTTTGACAAAAAAATCCATAAAAAAATGTCATCTGTGGAAGCCGTAGTACTGTAAAAAGTACGACCAATCATTTTAGCCGGCCCGGCTAAAATAACTGGATGGCCTACCTGCCTGTCAGCCTTCCATCTGTGCACAAACTTATCTCGTGCCCTCATTGGTCATGTGCACGTTCGTGTGTGTTGTAGGAGGGGCTCTGTAGGAAGTAGCAGATTTCTTCCGGCTGTGTATTTTCAAATTCTAGCGCACTCGAGCTGGTTTCTCCAAAATTACCTACCCCACCTTTAAACGCATTTGTTTAAATTATTTGTTTTCCAAATCAAAGTACCACCATTTCCATGAGTGTGAGTGTCTTTAAAACAGGGACGTTAAGATACATTGAAAGACAAACTAAAAACAAGTGTGTTACAGAATTGAGGTCATTTTCAACTTACCTCTAACCTCACTTCCATGGTCTGTTTTCTCTGTAAGGTCTTTGCAGAGTTGTACACTATGAAAGAAAAAGAAAGAAAAAATTCTGGTCAGTTAGATAACACAGACATGACAAACCATAGCCATTGAATCTTCCTTTAGTTAACACAATGTATATAATTAAATCTGTGGGGCTTTGCTGACATGGGACCTTTAACCATGACCCTCCAACTTGAGGATTTAAAACAGAGGTGCTCAAATAGACACACACTTATTGTGAAATTATTTAATAGTTTTATATGAAGGTAAAAAGTATTTCCTCAACATAACATTTATTAAGCATGTGTTGTGGCTACTGGATTACTTTACAGGTGCATCTCAGCTCTGCCCAGCAGCTGAGAATGTGCATGAGGGAGAATATTGTACATTGTTTGAAAACGTGTTTTGTTTTTTCTCAATTCGTATGCTTTACAATTGATTATTTGTTGCATATCTCAATAAAGTATCCAAATGAATTGCTAAATACACAATTGTTAGATACACGACTAACAATTGAGTAGTTTGAGTTGGTGCATCCTACTGCAGGCCCTACTTAAATATTCAAGGCCTACAACTTATAGTAGGTTGCACTGTGGATAGGCACCTTTAGTGTCTCCGCCTTTACATTAAAGATTAGCTCAAGAAAAATAGAGAAAGTCTTTAGGGCGACCTTTTCCCTTATAGCACAATCATATAGCTACAGGACAATTTTCTCACAAGTTTTGATTGCCAGGTGTTGTTAGGGCGAGCATCCATGGTGCTGCCTTAGGATGGGTTGGTGGTTTTCCCGCTGTGCCCATAAAGTTAATGCTGGCTGATGGTTAGCACAAATTGCATAACTTTGTATCGACATTTGAGTTAGCTAACGTCATACCATGGTCAATACGTAAGCTAACTGATGGGGTACACAATTATAGATCTATATTAAAGTAAACGTTAGCCAACAAGGTTAAGTGTGAGCAGAGTCTTTCTGAACAGAAGTTCGAATAAAAACATGAAATGTCATATTTAGTTTTCATGTTGCCATGCATATGCAAAACAACATCCAACAAGACATCAGACACCGTTGCTAATGTTGCAGCTAACGCTCGCTAACTGCTATAGCGTTATGTCAAGATTAGTCGTTTCCCTCCACTTGATTACTATAACATTACTGTTACTGTGCACAACTCTGGCTATAAAGTGTTTATCCGCCACCTGTTCTCTGTTGTGTGTTGGGAAATGACGCAAAGTAACTACATGACTGTTGGCATCAAATGCAATGCAATTACAAATCCTGAATCTATCGAAGCAGTTGGGGAGTGTGCTACATTGGTGCTAACTAGCTTAGCGTTGGTAGCCAGTGTTTACAAATCAAGAGCGTAAGCTAGCAAAATTGCTAGCATGCAGGTAACGTTAGCTAGTTAAATTTCAAGAAAAGGGTATATACTGTCTAGTTGCAAATATTTAGAATATCCGAATATTTTCAAAATAGCGACGTGGATATACGTTAGCAAGCCACTTGAAATGTTTTTTTTTTAGCTTGCTAACGTTAACGCTTCTGTTAGCCCCAGACCACACTTAGAAGATTGGCCTCAACTGCAATATTAGCTACGCATTTTTTATTAGTTGGTTTATATCAGTCAGCTGCTATTAACCCACGGTAACCCCTGGCACTGTGTTGAAGTTCAGCTATACTCACAACTCGTGTTTTCCAGATTTTTCCCAGTTTTTGATCCATTCACCAGGGAGGATAAGTGTCGCCATCTTCCATACACACAGCCCGGATGTCTAATTCATCTCATGGCACACACAGGGTCAAATGTGGTGGTTAGCTGCTAGCTCAGTGTTGCATGGTGGGACACTGAGGGTTGTCTGAGGGCTTTGTTAGTACGGAACTCTGTGTTCCAGGACTATAGAGGGCTCCGTATCGTCCAATTTCTTTCAAACGGTAATTTTAACGGGATAAAAGACATTCGACTAAACTTAAATAACATAACTAACTAATTCTTTTTTGGGGGGGAAGTGTAAAAGCCACCTGCATTTAACAAATCATAGTGCAACCATGGTTTCAAAAATGTTCACTAAACTTATTTAAACTGAAAAGCCAATCAATGTTAACTTAATTAATATTATTGTTAAAGAAAATGTGTTAAACATGGCTAAATGTTGTTAAATTAAGTATTTTGAACAAATAAACTAAAACTAAGAGTATTTATTTTTATCTTGCAACTTTTCATTCATATGAACAACAACTTGGAGGTATTAATTAAAATATCTCACAGTTGCAGAAGGTTCATGTTACATCGTCAGACATAAATACAAATGGTAAAGGATACAATAGGACACAAATAGAATAAAAACACATTTAATATACACAAATATTTAAATGTGTACACATACAGATGTATGCACATTTTCAGCAGTTCAATGCAAACAAAGATTCAAAATGAAGGATTCATGTAAATATACAGGCAACTCTAAGATGTATTTTTCTCATCTGCCTCATATGAATAGTCAGTATGTATATGGCAATGTTAAAAACCATGTGATCCGTTTTGTCCAGTTTATGATGAGATTCGGAGGAATATTAGGGTCTTGTTTCTAACTACAATATGAATACACCATTTTCCATTAAATCTTATTCTGCCCACCAGACCTATACACAGCGGTAAAGAAATATCGCAACAATCCATTGAAAGACAAACAAAACAATGCACTGTATGTATACTTGCAAGGTAGTAGGTGAACTTCAAATAGTTACATTCTATTTAAACTTTCCCTAAAATTTCAAGCAAACAGAAACAAGGATAAAATGAGCACCGATTCACAATATATTACACATCTATAATTGTATAATATACAATTCTGATACTATGATAGATGACTAAAGCATTCTAAAAGTTTGTAATTTAGAATAATTCTATTACTCTTATACACACAACAGTGGCTCATCAAATAAATTGGCTTTTGAAAAAAATCCTCTGCACACTTTCAAACTGGAAAAAAACAAACCACACACACAGCTTTCTCACCCGTTTAAAAAAATCATTTTCTATTAAAGATTTAATCTATGGCATATCTGTTTTATAAGATATTACTAGATACTATACCGTGGAGAAAATAGTTAGGATATAGGAGAAATTACATGTTTAAGGTTGAGTCAAAATTGTATGTATGATACTCTGAATGCTCCCAATATTAAAAAATAATTGTAGATGCAGCCATCAATTTGTCAAATTACTACATTTGAGCAATGCTTTACTTCTGCCCCATTCATATTAAAGAGATTCAAAGAAAATACAAACAACTGGCCATATCTTTAGTAACATAATCATTTTCATTAAAAATGATTATTTCAACATCTATGTGAAATAACATGATTAGAAACCATTCATTTACATTTGATTGTCATTACAAAATATCTATAAATGAAAGTCATCTATAAGGTATAAAAGCAGAACACATACATTTCTAAAAAATACCATCACAAAGAAATCGGAGAATGTCGTATATCATTTCTGGCAAGGCCTTTGAGCAATATGAGACGCCAGTTCACATTATACTTTACTGTATACATGTTTCGATATATGGCTACATGCCATGCCAAATTCTACAGTTTAAAAGTACGGCAGGTAAACGCAATATCGCTGACACCTTTACATTATAATGCAGTCCAATTCAATAGCCCTGTAATAAGGTTGATTCTACTAATCTTATGACGTTCAATTTCTGTTAAGATTGCATCAGAGAGGAATTGATTGGAGTCTATGATAATTTCAAAAAATATGGCTGTTAAATGATCATAGACATGAATGAATACCTCTGTGACAAAGTGCAGTGTCATTATAGTGTTTGACTGAACACTGAAGCATTATTTTGCAGGGTTATTGTATTTCTATCAACTGGTGTTCATGAAATTGTGTTCACCCCTCCTGTATATTGGCCACTATGTATTTACATCAGACAATTCCTGTCTACTGAATCAAAAAGATTAAAGGTATATATAACTAATTTGAATTTCAATCTGTTATTATCCCCTCACCATGCACCTGCCACATATTGTATGTACTGTTAAACTAACATCAAGTTGTTTTAAGGGTAACTGAACAAAAGCAGAAACATTGCAGCTGCAACGTGACAAAAGTCCTGTGTGTGAAAATATCAGAATAAAATTCAAATTCAAGCTCTCGCTCTAAATGTTTAACAAAGTGTTAAAGAGGCAAACGTTGGTGTCTCACAAACCATTTATAGCAGTCCATTTCGCTCCATTCTGATTTTCACAGGGAACAGCCATCCATCTTATCTTCCAAGGATTTGATAACACATTCTCCTTGACGCATCCATTTGTTTTAGAACATGGAAACATTGAGAACCTAAAAAAAAAACACAATTCAATTAACAATTTAAAGCCTTGAAAGGTTGACAGAACTAGTAAAGTGGTTTATTGACATTACTCTGGAGTTGTTGATGGGGTTTTTATCTAGTAGGGTTGCCTTAGGAATCCATTGTTATTGTTGTTAATGCTATTTATTGCTGCCACCCTGCATCCCTCTAGGTAACAGGCCTACAATTGTGAGTAACGATGGCCACTTTTTAAAAGAAGCAAATAAGTAAATACTTACCGAGTCATCCATGATTGAAGACGGATCAAAGTAGTCCGGTTTTAGTTCAGTTCTCTCTCTGCGATTCTTTGATGCAGGCTGAAAAATAACGGCTGGGTCAGAACTTCATAGTTTGACAAAACAGATAGAAACAAATGTGCTTCATCAACTATCAAATACTGAAAATTATTCTTATGTGCAAATGTTGTTATTTTGCACAAAGCAACAACACTTTTTTATTTAAAGGAAACGTCCTCGGAAATGTTGCAACTAGTAAAGCATGACTGAGTCATAACAACTGTCAAGGCAAGCAGCTGTTTTAAGAGAAAACGTTTTAAAACCCCACTGTTCAAAACTGCTCAGCACCAAACAGCAGACAGACAGTTAGTGATAGTGACTTGTTAACAAAGTGGAGCATTTATCAAATAAGGAGGCAGATATTTCCCTCAGACCATAACATGAGTGAATACTAGACTTACAATCACTGTAACACAAACAGTTAAAATAATGTATAATGTTGTTCTGTAACTGCTGGATGTGTTAATAAGCAACATTTTGTTAAATTATCCAACACATTCTTGCAGCTTTGAATTACCAAATCAATGTCCATTGTGTCAAAGTCCATGCCCTCATTAATGTCCTCCAAGCGGTCCTCTGATGACATCATCACATCCTCCACTATTGGCTCCTCATCGTCCTCCATGAGTCCTGAGCCTCGGCGACTGAGCAGTACAAACAGATACTTGTTAGGAGATTTTGCTTTACTATTTATGTATGGATGTCAATACAAAGAAAACCTGTTACTTTGTTTTAGTTTTAGGTCGCATTCACACCTAATAGTCCGCTTCTCTGGTGCCACCAGACGACAGTTTGTTACATTGTTTCATTTTTCAGAAGGTTCGGTTTGCGTTCACACGGGCAAACCTCAAACGGACTATGAACTTTAAACACAAGTCATGTGCACGGAAATGCTGTTCAACAATTGGTCAGACATTAAGGGGGTAAACACGCAAATCCCGGCACTCTACCGGAGCCTCCGCCATGGAGCATCGGCAGGTTATTTTCATGCTGCTGTTAATCTGGAGAGCATATCAACAGACTCTAGTGGACGGGGCGTATAATTATATAATCAGACAACGTGCGATAAAAAACATTATAACATATAATGAGAGACGTTCTACAGTAAGGAGAGCGTTTCACCGACGACAGGTGGTTCTGACTTTTATGTATTGTTGACGGAGCATTTTGACACACTGTTCAACACTTCATTCTGCTTCACTCTTTTGCTAAAGATTTTGAAGACATCCGCATTCTTGTGACTCGTAAATACTACGCTTCCTATATTTTGGTGCGGACTGCGTTCACACCAGTGATGAAACGCTCCAGAGTTCACTTGCAAGCGGTCCGAGACCACCTCTTTTAGGCGGACCAGAGTCCGGTTGTTTAGTTCACTTCAGAGGTCTCGGACTGCGTTCACACCAACCCAAATGAACCGCACGAAGCGGTGAAACGCACCAGGGTTCGATTCAACCGGACTATACAAGGCTGGTGTGAATGCGACCTTATATACTCTGAAGAGGAGTGCCATCTTACATTGCTTGCTGCATGTGGTTCCTCATCTTGGCGTATTGCATGCTGACCCGCTCTTGCTGCTGATGGGCCTCAGCTTGTTGCCTCTGTGTCAACATCCAAGTAACCTGTGTACTGTGGGTACAGTGGGTACAGTGTGTTCATTATTCAACACGACTTCTTAAATCCCATAGTTTAACAAAAGCAACATTTGCAACATTCACTTCAAGGTAAATTAAGTGTTTTCTTACTTGTAATCCATGGCAGCCTGATGATGGTGATGTGGCTGCTGCTGCTGCTGCTGGAGAGGCACAGGCTGATGGGGAAGCTGCTCTGTCGGCATGCTGTAAGCGCCGGTGTAGCTGTCTTCTGGCCTCATCTTCTTTGGATCCCTCAGCACGGTGGAGGTGAGGTGGGGCGAATGCATCATCACTGGCGTCTGCACGTTCTGCTCACGGTTCATCCAGACTGCATCACTGCTGCTGCAGCTGCTCTCTTCTGCTACAGAAAATAATTTAGCATGTGTTTCAATTTAAAAGGGGTAAAAAGCCCCCAAGCATTTACAACTTTGTGTCTATATATTTGCTATTTAGCAACGGTAATGACAAACTAATATTGTTTCTGCAAAGGGGGGGACTTTGGGGTTTACATAGAGACAGGGAGATGCACTAATTGCATTTTTCTAGTTGGATTCAATTCAATTCAAGGCTTTATTGTCATTTGCACATTAGCTACAGTGTAGATATGGCAGTGAAAAACGTAGGTCACAGGCTCTATATATACATATGATTGTTTTAAAAGTTGGACCCCTTTCTTTAAACTATAATTGAACTTAATAATTTGCATACACAAACATTGTATGTTCATAAAAAAACATTGCTATTAAATAAACTTAGAATAACTTACATTTTCTCCAAAACTGCACTAAATATGGGACATTCTGGTTGTAAAAATCTTGTTTTTAAGGTTTTTCCTACACAGCTGATTTTGGACTTGCAGGTTTTACAGGTTTTGGGTCTTACGTCATCTTCCACACAAATGTCATGTTGTTTGTGTGTGGGTGTTTGTGACATTACTTTCTGTGTCAACTTGCATCGCCAATCAGCTGGCAGATGCATCAATGTATCTCTAATAGTTCAGGAAGTAACTTATATGACTCTGAGTATAATGATTCCAAAAGTCGCCCACCTTCAGGATATTTCCGTTTGCTAGCAGTGGCTGGCTTGGCCTTCTTGCTCCTGGTGGACCCCCGACTGCTGATCCCACTGAGGACAGACATGGTGTCATCGTCCCCTCTGGCCTGCAGGGAGTTCCTGTAGGAGATGAGGGGCAGCCAACAGTCCTCTCGCTGCAGGGCCATCTGAACCGTCATGAAGCGCTCCAGGTATGTGTGACTGTACAAGTCACAAAATGCAACAGTCACACTCAGGAACTTGTGAGAAAACTCCTCAGCTTCATGCTAAACACAATCAGACACACGTCTTGTGGCGCAAACTCACACTGTTCTCTTGTCCTGCCGAAGTAGTTTGCTGGAGAACTCGCTCAGGACATCCAAGAAAGAGAGATTGAGAGGTGGACTCCCTGGTCCTTGGGGACTCGGTTCCTTAAAAGCAAACTCAATTCCATCCCTGAAACACAGAGGGAAATAATGATTTGCCTTGCTCATTCAAACCGGCTGTCATAGTAAGAACTGGATTGTAAAGCTGTAAACCATTAGGCCTCGTCTCAGGATGGTTACTTACTTATGCAACATGGCAATAGCCTCCCTGGTCTTCACCTGGTCCAAGCCAAAAGTCAACGAGAAGCGTCGGGCGAGCTCTTTTATGCCACAGAAGGCTGATGTTGAGCGGTCGACATTGAAGCCAAGTTCAGACAACATCTCATTGAATAACTATAAAAGAAAACCACAGAAATACACGTCTTTTAACCTTCTCCAAAGACCATCATCTTCCTGTGTTTACGTGGTACACTGGATCAAGCTTTTGTATAACTGATGCCTTTTAAATGACCATGAAAGTCAGTAAATACTTAATCTTTTGTTTTCGTTTTCATCTACTGATGTGTTCCGTAAAGAAAAATAAGCAAGGTAACAATAGATAAGTTATGTTAGAAAGTCTCCACTCTTACCGTTTGCAGGCTCAATACAAGTGTCTTTGCACATTGTATCTTGTCGATTTGTCTTGTTTTACTCATCGTCTCCTTGATGATATCTCCGTAGTCATTGTAATACTGAGGAAAGAGGAAAAGAATGCTGTTAGCAAGGAGAGCAGGGTAGGAGGAATATTTACAACTCAATTAAAATGATATAAAACCTACCCTCATGTACTGTTTAAATACGTCTGCTCCGGTGTTCATTTCCACCACATTGAAAGTGATTAATTTACAGTAGGCAGCTAGAAGGTTTCTTCTCTTGTGCAGAGCCTCGATTTTACTGGCTTCATCATCCTGCTGTCCATCTGGAAAATACAAAATAAATAAATAAAAACAATCAGTAGTAGTCCATGCTTTGTCACTTTTCACACTTCTGGCTGGCAATGCTGAGCGACTCTGACCTGTGCTGTTGTTGTCATCATCCTGATCAATGAACACTTGATCTAGGATGAAGTTGAGCAGATCCGCCTGCAGAGAGGAGTCTGGCATAAAGACCAGAGGCTCCAGTTGTTCCCGGCCTGAAGACATAATTTGGTGACTGAAGATCAGTAGGAGATCACATAGAATGGTGAAGGCCTGAAATAAACACAACACTTAAGCATTGATGAACATGTTCAGTGGTACGGAAGAGTGGCAATGTAGAAAAATCATGAATAAAAGAGCTGTCCTTTCAGTATAACCCACCTGCTCTTTAACGGCGTTGTTGATGCCGTTTAGGTAACGCTGACACATTAAGCAGAAAGCTCTCATTTGCTTTCTCAAGGTCACCATGTCACCCTAAAAGGAACAGATATTCAGTTAGTATTGATTAGTGTTCGATTCTTTCTAGCAGTCGAAAACACAAGATAAAACACAGTAAGTCAGTATCGTAGTTTTACCAGCTGGACTTCATAGAAACTCATGTTTGCTACTCACTGAAACCTTTAGCTGTCAGTGAGTGCCTTAAGATGAAAACACTAAGCTTTCTTTATACATTTTGTGAGTTTGACAAGATGTGTAAATGGTACTCTAAAACTCCTTGTGTCTGCAAGAGCCATGCAGATAATACCTTATGTACACTTTGCATATCAAATCAATAATTCAACCTTTTTAAATCAGAATCAATAAGAATAGTAGTAGTAGTAGTAGTAGTAGTAGTACAAATGTAGTGTAGTGACAGTTGCCCCATAGTAGAATGCAATAAAATAATCTATGGTATATGGTAGCTATATTTGTCATGACAATAGACAAAATAAGTGCTATATGAAAAATATGTAAATACCTTAATTGAGCCGCCGTCTGAAACCTTTGCTAGGTGCCACAGAATGATGTAATGTGTGCACTGCAATGAGTGAATCACAATCTGTGGGGAAAGGAGGAAAGCACATCAGAAGAGCCATTTATTTACTTAAAGTGGACCTATCATGCTATATTTTAATAATATAGTGTAGGACCATACCTATATAAGGCATATTTATACTTTTCAAAATACCAAACAGATCATGCATTTTAGCCATGCTTCATTTCGCTCAATTTGCACTTTTTTAGCCCTGTTTTTGCAAGGGCTGATTCTGTGAGAACAGCACCACCTACAGGCCTGGCATATGTACTACAGCGTCTCCAGCGCTTTCGAACGGCAATGGCCGTGGCTGTCTCCTCCTGATTGGTGGAGTTGGCCCAATAGCCGTAGCGCCACTGTCCTGACGTCAGGACAGTGTTCAAATCTGGATCAGTTTTTATCAGATCCGTTGCAGCCCCTTTTTTAGAGATTTGGGTATGGAGGAAAATAGAGAGGGTTGTGTTTTCTGACACTTGGTGAGTTCCCTGGAACACCGGGGACACATATTCATGTATAAAAGACGTACAAAAGTGCATTTTGCATGATAGGTCCCCTTTAAATAACCAGGTTACTCAGATACAATCATTTACATACAGAGTAGTAACCATATATAGTCTATGGTAGTAACCTTAATATTAATCAGTGATGCAAGTCGGTTATTCCTCCCTCACCCAAACTTCACTACGTTCTCTCATATTTACTATTTATTTTATTATTTGTTACTTTCCCTGTATGTCATGTCATTTTCATTAGAAACCAATTCCCGTGATCCTCTGATAACAGAAACCAAGTCCCTTGTTCAAAAGAAGTGTACGAAATTGGCTTACTGGAGGAAACCCACTGTAACCTGGATACTTATATAAGTGCATTTACTATATTTGCACTAGTTGACTGAAAATGTTGGTTGACATTATGGGAGAAGTTTCTGACAAAGTGAGTCTGCTGTTACCTGCTCAGGCATATCCCCGTTCTGCAGACCGGTGTTCAGCAGCCGGTAGATGCTGGTGAAGAGATCCCACTTTGAGAGGTCATGTGCACTGGAAACAAAAAGAAAACAAATTATTCACAGTTAATATGTAGTTCATAGTTCACACAAATGCCATTAGTTACATCTTCCCCCTTCAAATAAAACCAAAATTGAACTAAAATGGCGGATAGTGTATCTGAAAATGTTAACATGTTAACTTCTTTACTTGTGGAAAGCGCTGATCTTCTTGAGTGTGGATAGAACCTGGTAGGCATCATCCTCATCTGGTTCTTCACCCTGACAAACAAGAGGTCAAACCTTGTCAAACCCTGACATTCATTGTATCGAAGTCGCCTGTAAACATTCTTTCATGCTATCCACACAAAGGAAAACTCCTACAGCCCCCACCTCCTGCAGGAAGTCCTCCAGCAGTCTGTTAAACTTGTCCACCAGCTCGTCGAGCAGCTGGGAGCGGGCGATGTTCACGCGGTTGAAGATGGTGAACTCTTCGTTGGAGAGATAGTGGTAGGTGGTAGAGCAGGCCTCCAGGACCTCTATGTCTGTGTGCTTATCCTGGACCTCCCAGATTTGCCGCAGCAAGGCATCCAAATGCTTCATGAGAATATGAAAACACATGTTTACCTGATGCCGCATGCTATTTACAAATTGCACAATCAAGAACAAATGTAGAGACTGACAAACCTTTTCCAGACGGCCAGTTGTGTAGATGTCAAGATCAAAGTACTTTGGTATTTGTAGCAAATTGGTCACCTTATCGATATCAACACAGTACTAAAAGAGATAAGAGGTCAAATGGTTAAGAATCAAACCAGCCTTTGTTCTCTGTTTGATTCAGTGCATGATAAAAGTAAATCACCTTTGCCAACAACAGAGGCAGCGCGACTGCAAACATCTCTGTGATCCGTGTCCGATCATCCAGCTGCGTTTTCTTCTCCTTCGCAGTCAGGACCTTTTCAATGCACAGAAATCCAACAATGTAAATAACATGAAATCATTCAACAATCAACCCTCTCTATGTGGAGCCTGATGACCACACGCTCACCCTCTTCCCTGTGCTTCTGCCGACAGGAGGGTGGCACTCACAGGCCTGCCGGATGGCACAGAGCATGATCTCCACCAGGGCCGTCTCCTGGCCATCAGTCAGTGCTAAAGATGGCAGACGTAGACAGTTAATATCGTTAAAAGACTTACGCAAATTACTACAACAACCAAAGATAAATCTGAGCCGCTTATTTTAAAAAAGGGGATGTTTTACCTTCCTCTCCTGCCGCGGGCTCGTCCAGCAGCAGGCTGATCATCGTCTCCCAGTCCTTCAGCAGCTCGGAGCCACACTCCCACAGGCTATCCACCAGGTAAGCCCCGTGCTCATGGAGCTGTAACACATCAAATGGTTACATGTTATTAAATCAAATAAAAACATAAAGTAGATTCCTTGTTTTCGGGAAACCATTTGATTTATGGAATTGTAATTATCTTATCTCACAGAAAACTCAAAATAAGATCTGAACAGTAGAATCAAAGTGTTCTTTAGATGGACAGAGGCTAGTTACCTCGCTCTCCAAGAAGAAGAACACAGTCGTTTTGATAAGGCCTCCATTGAGGCTCTGCCTGCCCCTCCTGGGTAACCCCTCCTCCTCAGGGCCACGGTGGCTGAAGAGCCTTGAATAACAAAAACAAGGCTTATTGAAAATGTATTGTGAAGGTGGAATAAACATCTGCTCTGCCTTCAGTCACTTTGAGGAGAGATAATACACACACACACACATAAAAGACAAAGAGTCACATCACCAGTTTTTTTGATTTCACAGGTTTTCCAATTAGTTTTGATATTAAAAGAATAGCAAAGTAGCTTTCCACTGTTTGACTGCTAATTGATTGTAAAGAGGTTATATGGATATTCCACATGGATTTTGCAATGCAATTTCTATAAGGATACCTTTTTAAGATGCTCTGTTGAAGAGGTTGTTTGATGGATTCAACATAACTCCTAATACATCTTTTCTACTTACTTAGTATATTTAAGGTTATCTTACAAAGTCAACTTAGCGGACAGAACAATTGGTTAGTCTCCTACATATGTTTTTGCTGCGGAACAAGAGAAACTTCGGAATCCAAAGTTAGCTTATTTAATTTGAAGCGGATTATGAACCAGACTTCTGCAACACCCCTGACACCTAAATAGTTTAATATATAATAAATGTCTTATGTAACCACAAAGTAACGGTTCAATTGTTTCAAAAAACACTTACTTCTTGAAGAGAAATTCTCCTGCTGAAACAGCGATGGGTCGATGTGCTGAGTAAACCAGATGATAAACGCTCTCACAATCCTCTGCTGTCAGAACCTCATCACTACTCCTGTTAGAACAAATACATACTTTATTACTAATGGAGGCCAGCCATCAGAGACAAGACTAAGTAAATGTGTAAATTATTTGTTTAAAATATTATCGCAGAAGCTTTTGTGATAAGGGAAAAACCATGAATATTCAAGCCATCAAAAATGTAATATCCTCCCCATTTTACACTCAGCTACTGTGTTACAAACTCAAAATAATAACCCCTTCCTTGAGCCACATATGTTGAATCCCAATTTGTAGTGAGATTTACCATGTTTACTTTAATGCGTATTGCCACATTATTCTTATTCATTAACCAAGATTACATGCAGAATGCCATTCAGGAGGAAAGGAGGTTACTCACTGCAGGACCAGAGTCAGAAGTTTAATGGCTTGCACTGCAACATCATATTCCTTGTCTAGAGTCATAGACACGATGCGGTCCTGTCAATGAGAGTAACTTTTGTTACAAAATCTTAACCGAAACATTAGTTGACATATCATGCAAGGGTAATCTGAAGTTATCTGCATATAAATATGCAACAAGTGAAGTATAAAGCCTCTCATTTCCCCACATGTTTCATGGTGTTTAAGACTGACTGGCACTGAGGTGGTGCTCCTGCTGGCTCACCTTGAAGCGACTTGTGAAGAGCTCCAGTCGGGCGCCCAGCTCCCGGCTGTAGAACAGGCCCTGCAGGGCGCTCACACACTTCAGGCGCACCTCACCTTGCTGGAGTGACAGGAGAAATACATAAATATCTACCCTATTTTGTTGTGAAAACTCAAATGCTACTTTACCATAAAACTATTTAAAAATGTTTATTACTTTTTAGCCCCAAACAAAAAAGGGTGACTTGCTTTTTTCAATGCTAAAAGGCAAAATAATGTATCAAATGTTGATACAAATATACAGTATATAGACATAATATTGTAGTCTTTGTCTACTGTTTCTGCTGCTGATGCATTTCTCTTTATGATTTAGATTGTAAACAAATCATATCATAGACTTATCCTAACACAACTGAGAACACACGAGCACCACTGGTGCAGAACAAAGAGATAAGAGAGAGGAAACAGGGACATTTCTAATGTTACTAGAGTCTCAAATGAAAAATAATCCAATCATTAGCTGCTTTTCACAGTAAAAATATTTAAACAAGGAGGACTATGTGTGGCTTGTACTCTAACATCTATTGAAAGACAGGATTGGTTAGTTTGATTTAAACTGAGATTTGAAGTTGGTCTAAATTGTGACGATTTATGTGGACAGTTTTTTGTCACTTAATCAGCTTTGCTTCAGTAAAGATTATTTGTTTATTCACAAAACAGAGGCAGTCTGTGAGCTCACCTTGTCATGCATTGTCCAGCCAACATACTTCAGGTAGCTGTCGTTAAGGAAGGCGTCGCTGTACAGCTTCATCCACATTCCAATCTCCTCAATACAAATAGCTCGGATCTCAGCAATGGAATCACTGGCAAAGCACAACAGATTTTATTGAATTAGTCATTCATATATTATAAAATCCCATTATGAAAAGACAATTGTTCAGAGCTGTAAGAGCTTTGACTTAAAGGTCCCATGTCATGCTTTTCCGGTTATTACCAATCCCCTTGTGTGTTATGTAACTTTTTATGCATGTAAACGGTCTGCAGAGTCACAAACCTTCAAAGTACACCCTGTAGCGAGTAAAACTCTAACACAGAAAAGACCTGTCTATACTGCCCCAGAACGCCTCGTTGGAGATGTATCTTTTTCTTCCTGGTACTAAGTGACGTAACGACGACCCAACGGGGTGAGGCAGGAACTCAAACAAGCCGTTTCGGACAGATACTATACAGAGATGCTGTATGAGAAACCAATGTGAGTTTGGAAAATTGCACAATATAAATCTATTCTAGTAGACCTCAACAATGAAATTATGATCAGTAGAAATGGTCATGTCATGGGTCATAAGCATGGTCATAAGGGCTTATAATAGTGTTAACATTTATTTCCCACTAGAGGGCGCCAAACGCCAGCAGTGAACACTGCAAGGTTCCTGTTGGACTGTCATGACATTAAAGGCTTCTCAGTGAAATCCCAGTCAGTATACAGTGTGTTAGTAAATCAATATTCACTTACCGATATCTGTGAACAAACACTCCTTTAAAAATTGCATTCATCATGTTCTCGATTTCATCTTGATTTTCTTGAAGCTGAAAGAAAAACAAAAAGGGATACTTTTTAGAATAATTGCATGAAAATAGACAAACAAAAAAGATTGTGTGGCATCTGAACCCTCAATGACGAAATACTAAAAGGTATGACTAAAAGCTCTATTAGAAGATGTATTTTAGCTATGGGAAGCATAACATATAATTTCATGTGAAATGTTTGTATGTTTATATTTCTTCTCACCTCTTTACGCTTCTGTAACAGGAGCTCCAACTTGTCATTGGCTCTCTTTGCAATGACCTTGTTCCTCTCCGCTTCATACTGTCTCTGCGTGTTGTCCATATTGATGCTCAGGTTGAGAGCGACGTTCACCAAGGCGGTCATCAACTTCATCGCTGCAGAACACCACAAAATTCAGGAAGGAAAACAACTTCTATGCAAATACAGCGTGCAAACCAAAATGCAGGACATTTGAGTGGATTGAAACATTAAGACCAACCTCCGAGTGTGCTTGTGTGTCTGAAGGCCCGGACCTGAGAGTCAGACAGGCCGGTGAGCAGTGAGATAATGGTGTCCATCATATACTCATCGTAAATGATGCTGTACTGGCACTGACGCACCAGAACCGCAATGAAGTCACAGAAGCTTATCCTGAACTTCTTCCACTGTGGCCCTGACATCGTTAACGGATAGTCACCGCTGTCCTGTTGGATGAGAGCAGAGAGATGATCAGATTCATTTCACTTTATATCTTCAACATGCTAGAAATCTGATTACTGTAATAGAGTGAATAAAACAAAGCCTGCTTCACCTCGTCAAACTCCTCTGTCATTTTTCGGATGATTTCAGAGTTCTGCATATTTCTGAACATCTCTCCACTCACAGCCCCTGTAGAAGGAATCAAACCAAAACAAGTTCAGCATATTCATTTTTTCGTTCAAGCCACCGAACCTGCTACACATTTAGACTCATCCTGTCAGACACTTACCTTTACAACCAGAGCACTGAATGAAGAAGTTGATTAAGTCCAAGAGAGCAACATCCCTGTCCTGTTTGTATGCCTCGATCCAGTCATCAACAACAGACTGGAAAATAAACCAGACAGTTATTTTCTTATTATCCCAATGATATAAAGTCACATTGATCTATTATTGAGAGTGTTTTTGATTCCGATACAGAATAACATCTTCCCATCACTAGCCCTAATACAATTACATTTAAAAAAAGGGAACCTGCAGCTACCACCCATGTGAAAAAATATTTTAACAACATTAGAAGATAAGAAGAAACCACAGCACAAGACATCCTCTATTCTCCATACTCGTGTTTACGCACCTGTGTGGCACTTTTCCCCATTTTCACCACCTCGAACAGGGTCATATTCTCCATCCCGTTCTCCTGATGATGGCCGTTCACCCTGCCAGCACCGGGGGCCTTCCTTGCCCCCCCACCTTTGGCCTTATCTCCGGGCGCCTTCTTCCCCTTCTTGGCTGCCTGTTATGGATAAAATGTCAAATCAGAGATGAAAGTTTGTTATTGTGTTATCAGAACTCTCAATTAATATGTGTGTGTGTAGACTGAAAAGCTCATCAGTTTACTGGGAGTTGTGGGAGTTCCTGATCAGTCTAAATCACAGCTTCTGCATAACATCCATTTAATTCTACACTGTTAGTCTTGGGATCTGGGCCAGGGTTTTTCATGCCTTTCCCCGAATGCATGTTGCGCTTGGCTCAAGAGTCTCTGTGACCCGAATTAGACATAGACAGATATGTAAAAGGTGTGAAGTGAAGACCAAAACCATAGAAAGAAGAAGAAACGTACCATGCCCTTTGCTGTCTTTGCATCTTTGCCATCAGGATCCTCAAAGTCAGTATCTGAGGACCACTGAGATTCTGCCTCTCTGTGAACAACAGATAGAGTAATTACAATCACTAAACAGATTTTTTTAAATAGTTTGTGTAGCTTTACATGACAGTGTACATGCATACAAACAAATAAGAAACATTAAAATACATTTTTGATTTAGGAATATATATCCAATGATGCACTGCTTACTGAGAAAATTGAAAGTCTGTGTGCAATTCCTGCGCTGCTATCATTTCTTTAACATTTTCTGGATCTGCTGGACTGAGTGCTTCTGCTGCTCTGTACACCAAGCAAGAAGGAATCTGCACCTGGAAAAAAGATCGATGAGAGGAGTTAGTTGATGAATGAGGACACCGACCCTGGCTGCAGTACCTCACATACAAATCAGTACATCTGATACAGGTCTCGGATTTAAGACTGAGTGTAATACTCAGGACCAAGGAAGAAGAGAACATGTTTGTTTCTATTGTCAGAAATACAAATGACCCGTGATGCACCAGCCTGGCAGTGACATGAAACAGCAGTCTAGCTACTCGAGAAAAAATCCCTATGTATGCAAGTGACTGCTTTCCTCTATGCATACAGTTGATTGTAAAATATTTTCATGAACATAACGGTGTTCTTGTCAATTATTCATCCTAGGGTCTGATATAAAATAATGTCCCCAACTTCTAATTCAACATTTAATCCTGTGGTGGAGGATGCCTTCAGATCTTTATTTCCGTTTCAGTATCAAGATATACTTGAAGTAGCCAAAAGCAAAAGTATTCATTAAGCAGAATGGACCATTTATTTATGACCTTATAATATTACTAGATAATTATTATTACAGGTGTAAAAAATATGTACATCACTTTAATGAAGCAGTTGGTAATTCATTTTATAATGCTCGGTAGCTTAATGTACATATTAAGCTACCGAGACATCATCATTTGCTTGTTGTAGTCTAAAACTGAAAGGTTAATAAAGCTCTAGTAGGAATAAAGTACAATATTTTCCCTTTAAAGTTAGGTAAAGAAAAGGTATAAAGTAGCATCAATTAAATACTTAGATAAAGTACAAGAAACTCCAAAAAATAACTCAAATAAAATAAGAAGGTAATCAAAACCAAATGTGTATTAGATAAATAATTTAATTGAAATGTTACCTTTCGTTTTTATAAATCATTTCTTTATATTTCTTTCTTTCTATATATATTTTACTCTGTATATGCACCTGTGTACCCCTGATGTCAATGTTTTGTGTGTAATAATGTTTGATGTACATTTACATTTTCTTGAATAAAGGGGAACATTAAAAAAAAAAAAAGGAAATTATTCGAGTAAATCACACCGCTGGTGACAGGAAATACTGTGATAGAAGGGAAACCTGTGGGGGCGTGTTTACACAACACTGTCTGGCACATTAAAACTGTGACGGGCAATCCAAAAATGCCCATGTTAACAAAACATGACTGTTCTGAATAGACGGGGGCCTGACTCTGGATCTCATGACCATAAATAGGAATGCGTGCTGGGTTCAAGTCCCTCAATAACGATCGTTACTTTTTAAGACAAGAAATGCGATATCCTCATGGGCATTTAGTCCAAGTCATTGCAAAAATGAACTCCAATGTTACTTCGAATAAAAACCAAGTTGTTTCTGACACATCTCTGACAGCCAGTGTTGATACTTCCGAACTACAAACGCACCTACAGATGTTTCATCCCGAGCTGGTCTGTGATTCCCTGATCGCTTCCTGACGAGCCCCGTATCTGTACGACGGCCGAGCAGCTCGCTGGCTAATACGAGCTAACCTCACTCAATGTGATCTTGGCCAATACATTATCCTGTTAGCAACCTTCAGACCCCCTTCTTTACTATTCGCACCGAGCTAATAACTCAGAACTAGGCTTGACTTGACTGGGATTGTGATACATGTTCAGATCAGTTGCTAACTTGCCTAGCATTAGCTGTAGCTAGCTGGCTAACGGGGCCACTATTTAGCAAACACTAGCTGGAATGCTACCTCGACTTCAATAATCACGTTAATTTTAATTGATTCTGGTACTGTATGATGAATGTGTGTTAACACACACTTAAACGCATGTGTTAAGGGCCTGGTCAGCAAGCCATTACAGCAGGATCAATGACAAACTCCATAATGCTAACGTTAGCTAGCTATCCGCCATTTTACAACTTACTTACCTCGTTTAAATCAAAGACGGATTCAAACCAAAAAATCCAAACGTTTCGGACTTTGCAAAGAGAAGACTTTCTTTAATTTCTTGCACAAACTGTCATTTCCCAAAACTCCAGAATAAGAGTTGTATTTGCTAGCTAACGTTGAGAAGCTCCTCAGTGGCTAACCTAGCAAGGTACAGTTTGTATTTTCGTTGTTATGCATGTAGCGCACACACACCACCTGTCGGTAAGTCTGGGAGGTGCAGGTGAGAGGAGACTGTCGCCATTCAAACACTGCTTCTAACTTTTCTCAAGTTTCCAAAGCTTACTGTCTCTCAATGTGTAGGAAAATATCAATTTAAAACAAAAACTACCAAAGTCTGAGATCAATCTGCTTGTCTCTGTTAATGGAGACATACTGGAACTACCTAGATTACATACCACCAATTCATATTGCATGTAAACATGTAGATACACATCTTATTTCACATGTCATTTAAAGAGATTTAGTGATAAGATAGATACATTTAGGCCTACCTTAAAGTGGAGCCACACATATTATATATGTAGAAATGCTGGGCTGATAAACTGATAATTTGACAGACATACATTCCTGTCTCTGTAAGATTTGTGCTCAGTTGCCTGGTGGGGACTTATTTTGTTTAAAGACTGAATGCATAACAAACAGCTAAAACAAATTATTGCTGTAATACATACATTATCTTTCATTAAAAAAATATCCTTACTTCTGTTTTAAGGTAGTTAACCATGAGATGTGTGACAGGCATTGTCCATTTTATCACATCTGTGAGTTTCAGCACAAATGTCTCAGAACAAGTTTAAAATATTTATATTTATATTTTTTATTTATTTGTATTTATAAGACTTATCATTTTCTCTGTCTGAATTAATATATAGGCTATAGAATTGGGAGTTGCCCAGATAAATATGTTCTAATCTTTACAGATAATGACACCAATATATGTTTTTATGCAATGGTTCAGCTACATTCACAAACAAAGCAAACCATTGCAGGAAATTAATCTTTTAAAAGGTTTAACTCCAATATTTGACATTGTATGTAAGTTTAGTTAGGTTATATAAATAGCTCTAATAATGTTAGTACTGGTTTTCCTTAAAAAACATTTCAATTTTTCTTTATTGTTATATTTTGGTTGGTCAGTTTTAGGTAGCTACTATGACCATCTTGAAACCGTATGAACATCCATACTTGAACAATGTAGACTGGCCTCCAGACTAGAAAAGTCTTAATATTGCGACCTAGTGATACTGATAACTTTTATATACTCTAGTTATTTAAAGGCTGTTTGTTAGACTCTATTGGAGACAGTCAGCTCTTACCAAAGTTGTGCTATGAGATGCTTATTGATAACATTGTGTTTACTGCTAGTGGAAGTATGGAAATAATGTAATTAATAATTTGCAGTACACTTTCCTTAATGGATGTTTCTGGTAATAGGGTAGTGAGTTAAAGGAACAGGAAGTCAATTGGGGTTTAATTCTCTGTTTTTTACCCAGAACCCCCTAGTGGATACATCTGGAGAGAGCCCTTATATGGTTTGCTGTTTCTTGATGTGAAAGCTGCTTGTTATAAAGTTGCACAAAGTCAATTAAAAAACACTTCATAAGAAAATAATCATGGATGAAAAATCATGTCTCTTCACACGTTTGACAGCTTTGACATTTTATTGTTCCATTAATCATATCTTACAGGTTTGTAAGCAGTAGCAACTTGAAAAGCGACCAAACTGTTAGTAATTACGACTTTTTCTATAATCCATGACATATTCTTTTTCTTTTACATCAACGTGTATGTATACAGGATGATCCATTAAGAGACATACAGGGGATTGGAAGATGTGACAGAAACAGACTTGATGTAGGGCGGTGTTGAACACGCAAAAGTAGAGTCACACATGAAAAGCAGAGAAAAGGTCTAAAGCTCTGGCGGGCCACACTTGGATAGGGGTTTGTTTTTCTGCTGGCGAGGCTTCATCTACATGAACTCGTTGAGGAAACTATTGACGGTCCCTTCAGGTGTCTCCTCCAAAGGCACGGCCAGACAATAGGACGGCACCAGGAGCTGGTCAGGATCCTTGATCTCATTTTCAACCTCTGTCAGGCTGTTGGAAAGAAATGAAAAATGACTTGGAGGTTTTTTCGAAGGACATTCATTAAAGCCTGTGCCGATATACTAGAGGGTTTTCATTTCCCTAAAAGATTTCACCAACCTGACAAAGAATGATGAGGACTCGTGGAAGAAGAAGCTCCACACAGGCAGACAACCCATGGTTACAGACATGGAGTAGTGGCCTGAAAAACAGAGAAAACATATCTTTATGACCTCTGTAAAAAAGACAGATTAGTCTACGTATCATTTTAAAGCATTTCTCTCACCCTTCATGTCCGCCGTTGAACCAGTCCAGGTAGTGACTTTCAATCCCTCCCCTTCAATGGTTGGACTTCCACCGTTGGCCGTAGACATGAACGTAGCATCATCCGGGACGTCCAGGGGGTGCATGGTGCAATGCAGTGTCTTTTTCTCACAGCTCTTGTTTTTGCTGTCAATCTCGTAGAGTATCCCCTGACGCACATTGGTACAGATTCAGACATCAAAGGCGCAACACAACATCAAGTAAGCTTTTCTTTAAAGGGAGAAACTAGTTACCTCGTCGAAGAACATCAGCAGATCCAATCCTACTGATGTGTTCATGGGGTGGCTCTCGTTTGACCTGAACCGTAGTTTCTTGCCCATTGAATCGTAGGTGAACGCACCGTACCCCTTTATATCCCCCTTAAGGGCAAGCTGGTGTAATTCAGGAACAGACAGTCAGAGAGAAAGGGTTAAAAGCAATGTCTTTAGAATGCTTTAAAATAAAGTGCTACAAGAACAACAGGCCTTTAAAGACACATTTAAAAAAAACTCACCACGGACATGAATCCTGTCATATTGGGTGCATCTGAAAGAAAACAGTGTCAGTTAGGTCCTAAGAAACAATAGATAAGATACTTTTTTAATCTTAAATAACCATGGCCTTTTTTACTCTTAAGGCACATAGGAAGTTTGGTAATCTCGAAAGCTACATAACATACGAGCAACTAAGAAGAATAAGAAAAATAACCAAAAAGATGAAACTGTAAAATTCTTACGACAAGGATGATGGTGGTGATCTGCATTGGTGGTGGCAGACAGGCACATGAAGACGAAGAGCGTGATAGCTGCATACATTTTACCGGTTTAGAGAGGGACTCACTAAATCAAGTTGGAGATGGCAAAACTCAACCCTAAGCGCATCTACCTTTCACTGAAATTACTGCAGCTTTTATAGGAATAAAATCCAATGTAGCCAATACGTGTTGCGCAAAAAGGACCCAAGACTTCAAACATCAAGCTGTCTAAACAAATAAGACCCAGCTGGTGGTGACCCAACAAAAAATATCTAAAGCTATCTTTTCCTTTTTGATTGTGCAGCTGTCCTCCTTAGATGTTTTTGTCCGTCGGGATCAAATGGGGACAATTATAGAGGTTAATCAAGGCTCTTGTAGAGCTGTCTCTAAATAATGTATTTTTAGCATTATTTAACTGTATGATTAGTGTTACCAGCTTCTTATTTACAATGAGTTTATGGTTAAGAGCTATTTACTGAAGACCTACAGCCAAAACTTAAAGAAGGCCTTGTCTGTCGTTGTCTGTGAGGAACTGAAACCTTCCTTTCAACGATGAGTTTCTGTGGAGACTCCATCTTTCATGTCACCTTTGGTCCAACTCCTTCTCACTCTTCTTATTTGTTGCAAGCACGGATAGTTGCATGTCCCTAAAGACCTTTAAAGTCCCCCCTATACAAGTTTCAAAACATCTAAAATACTAAATAATACATTTCTATATTTTGATACCACAAACATGAACAATTACCTTTTTTACACCTCATCTCACATTGAATAATCTAAGATTTATGTCTATTTTATGAATATGTTTTTGTAAATTGTAGATTGGAACATGCTACACTTCTCAAGTAATTGTGATGTCACAAAATCTTGTATGGATATTTCTTCAACCTGAATTTGAGGTGAGCACTTAGTGAGCAGCAGATTATTGTGAAAACTATTTTTCTAGTGTCAAAGAACAAACAAAAACACAAATCAAACCCTACTTTACATTTTTTTAGATGTCTTATGTCTGGGGTTTTAATTTCATAATTTTATACTATTACATGTACATTTCTTTCCAGTTAGATGGCACTTCTTTTTCAACTTCAACTTGAAACTTTATCAACTTTATTTGATGTATTCATTCAATAAATATGTTTTTTTATTTGTATTAAGAAATTAAATTAACATCTACCTGTGTAATTTGTTTAAAACCCTTGGTACTGAAACATTAAATATTGGTGAAAAACCTTCAGGTGTATGCATAATGTCTTCTAATATATAGATGAACAAACACGTTTAAAAGTATGAAGCCCTACAAAAGAGTCGCGGCCAGCAGTGAATTGGGCCACTCTCCTCAAACACCCTCGCCCTTTCTTAAAAGAGATCCAAACTAAATATAAATCATGGGGAGTTTATAACAGGTCACACGCCAGATCACAATGTGTTGTTGTCATAAATAAACTTTGTGCAGCTGTCTTTTGTTCTCCTTCACAGCAAAATGTCCCTGTCTTGACCATTTTATCAACTCTATCACCTTGGATGTTACCGCTGTCTCAAATGTATTCTATTAGAACAGAAACAAATATATGTGTATTTCATGTCTATTTTGTTATCTTTGATCTGTTTAATGTGCAGGTTCTTACACATTTTTCTTCTAAAAGGCAGAGTTTATGTTGCAACTTGTAAAGAAAAAGAGAAGAAAAAAGGCAGTTTCCAGTGCAACAGAATTGTCTCTGCATTTAAACATAGCATTAATATGAGAATGTAAAATGAAATATCATGCTGTTGTCTTTTTATTAAATGAAATAACAGTTCCTTAAAGGCTTGTAGCACTGGTTTCTTCAAAAAAATCTCCATGATTAAAAAATAAATAAGAGTAAGGGTCCCTGGCTGGAATTTAACTTATATTTAGACATTTCATATTTTTTACATTTCATATTACAAGGAACCACAGAAGTTGCAGATATATCTTTTTTGAATTATTTTTTATTTAATATCGGTGCACTATGCTTTGTAGATCTTTTTCATTAACCTTTTTATTCAATAATTCACTTCTGAGTTTTACCCATAAAAGCTTTTTTTTCAATTTGCTGTGCTATTTTCATTTTATCAATTGATTTGAATTATAACAGGTAAGCACAACCAAGGTGGACAGACAATAACTGTTTTAATTATTTCTTAAACATTTGCTACACATTTGATCCCATTATTAGTATTTTCAAATATCATATTTGACATATTAATATGATAGCTTAGTAGCCCTTTTATCACAGGAGACAGTTTAACGGAACTTAGCAGGAAACTTGTGTATGTAACGTGATGAAAATATATCTAATTTACCACAAGCCTAATAAGGGAAGCAATCTCTATACTGTAGTGCTGTTATTGAGGAAGTCTCAAAATGGGAAGGATTAACAAAACAAAACTAAACAGAGGCCTGAAACCACAATGAATGAGACTGAAAATAGACTGAGAGTAAACCGTACACGTCACAATGGAAATTTAAAATTACTGTATGAGGGAAATACACGATGGGGAGGGGGTTGAGAAAATGAGGGAAGCCCTTCCCCTTATACAAGCCTTCCTCATTTCCTGATGTGTTATGACAGCTCCAGAAGCACTCAGCATTTTCTCTTTCTGAGAGGAAGTCAGCTTGTTCATAACACCATGACCCACCCACTGACCCTAAGTGTGTTATTTTACAGTTTCTATAAGTCAACTCCTCCAAGTGTGTGTCGGTGTGTTTTTTTGTATCTTGATTGACTAATTGTGGCAGCATTTTATTATAAGCAAAACACTTTTTTGTATAACCTTTATTTCTTTTCAGAGACCTGAAAATAAAGTGCGTATATACAACATCAGAAAATGGCAATCCAGTCAAAAAAGCAGTTAGCAAACATGCAAGGTAGCAGCTAGCAATGCCTTATAAAGGAAAACACAGGTATATGCTGATGTCTTCTGCATGTATTTGTTCACATTTATGGCATTGACATTTGTGGATAAAAGGTAATGAAATGCAAAAATGTTTTGCCACAAACTTTGGATAAGACGTTTGGAGGTCCTCATAAACAGTCTGTAACCTGAAGAAGATTTGTCTTATGGTGGCACACATACAAGTATTTGTTGTGAACTTAAAGACTGACATTACAATGTTCAGGTAGAAAATAAATAATGGTTAAAGCACAAGTCAAAAGGGGACTAATACAGATCCCTGTGGGACACCTTTAAGAACTTGTATTCTTTTCCCCTCCTTTACAGTTTTCAGCAAAAACCCAGTATGTTTGTGTAGTGTAAAAATGCATTATTGTAATCTAAATTAATAAGTGATTGAAATCGATGTAATACTAACATACATGACATGTGGTTGCTTCTTCACAGCAATGATGTTTAAAAGAAGCTTTTCATTTCAACTATGCATAACAATTTGGCGCAATACATTGTTAACACTAATAATTCCGTACTTTTGAATACTATATCATTGATAAAACTATAAGTAAAAAGCAACTGCAGTTTATTTGAACAGATTGGCTGACAAATATCTAGGGGGATATAGGTTAACTGCAGTAAGAAACTGTATGACGGAGATACATTATAGTATTGCATGACAGAGTGAGCTTTGAACCCTGCTTAACTTATTGTAAAACTGACAACCTCTGGCCTCAGCTGTGCAAATTAACCGTACAAAGAACCGTCTACACTCTCCTGCTGCCCACTGATATGCCAAAGTGAAATTATCACCCACACCACAAAGAGGTAGATGCAAACCACCAGCTTTCTGGTGAAGAGGAATTTATGCAGATTTTTTGATATTATGAAACGGATTGCATAAGGTTTATCTCAGAGGAAATTTGACAAAAGATCTCATCTTGTTTTGTTTGTTTCAGTCACACTGTAACTTTTCTTACCACAATAAGATATGCATATTATGTAATATCTGTTAAATAAAAAATAAGTAATCCTCTTTATTTGTCACCTGATCCTAATGTAAGCTCTTACAACAAGCTTGATTTGTTCTCATTTGTGGTGTCATTCTTACAGCGTGAACTAGAGTAGGTTGTAAGATAATTAAACCTAAGGACAATGACACTCTTTCTGCACATAATCAGGGTAAAAATAAAACAGGTATACACAAGTGCAGCGTAAAGAGAAGGCCCCAGTGACAATAAGACCATCAGAATGATAAATCACTCAAATACATGGAATCAAAGCGCTGGAATGTAAATACCAGCAAGAGCATTCAAATATTATCAATAATGCAGTTAGGTTAAAGAGGACATGTTTTTTGAACAGTGATTCAACTTACACCAGATGAGTAAAAACACTAATCATCCACATTTTGAACTATACTTCTTCAAAGTTCATTGATCCATGAACACACATTTTAATGAACATAATTCAATTTTCATGATGACGACAGGATATCCCCCCCAGGAGTAATCAGTTTGAATGTTGGGTTACTTCCAATGTAGCATGCTTTAGCTCTGGTTGGGAATTCACCTCCAAAGATTGGTCAACTTCCTTGTGGTTGCACAATTGTCTGGAAGTAAAGAAATATTGAAAGTATAATGCATCTTCGGTTTTTTTCATGGCTAAGGGAACTCCTAAGCCATGAAGATGCATTATACTTTCAATAACACTTTCCATTACACTACCAGGAATAGTACAGTAAATGTAGAGGTAGCTTAAACAGAAACAATTTATGAAACAGAACAATTCAGTATCACTTCATGTATCACTTCATGTATCAAAGTATCAAAGCATCAAAACCAGAAGACCATGAAAATATCAGGCGGCAGCTCATGCAAAACTCAAATTAAAAACACTTGATGCAAACTCGAAAAAAATAAACAAAGGTTAGTTATTGCAAACTACTTTTCCTGTAGTCCACACAAAACAACAAGATATTAAAGCAACACATTTTCAAGCTTGTTTGGTTGGAATATGGCATGAAAACAGAACAGATCAATACCATTTATTCTTAATTATTTTCTTCGTAAATTATGACTCTGCATAGCACAAGTGATGCTTCGGGGATTCCAGTAGATGGATTCCTTTCTTTTGCCCCAGATCCAGAAAACACACATGTATGTCACTGATAATATCATCATCATCATCATCATCTTTATTTGAACATAACTTTTTTCAACAAACAAGTTACATAGTGCTTCACACAGAGCAAATAAAGAGAACATCAATAAAAGCAAAATCATTTGGTAAATAAAGACATTAGAAACAAGTGCCAGCTAATCAGCACAAATCTAAATCAGGAGAAGGGCTATAGTTAAATCTTCTATTAAGATGCTCTCTCCCATCTGGTTTTAAGATTGTATAATTCATTTGAAATCAAGAGTAAAAATAGGCTAGAACATGTTGGCTTTGGTTAAATAAAGAGCCTGGATGGCCTTGAACCTTTCAAATGTTTATGAAAATAAGACAGAAGTGATAGTGTTTGGACCCACTGGTGGCCAAAATGCCCCGCTTGTGCTTGATTCTCTGGTCCCATATATAAAACCCAATGTTACAAATCTTGGTGTACAGATTGATCGGGATTTTAAATTGGATAAACAGATTCATTCTGTTGTAAAATCCAGCTTTTGTCAGCTGCGAATTTTACCAAAGGTCAAGCCTTTCCTTTCTTTTAATGACTTTGAGAGGGTGATACATTGTTTTATCACAACTAAACTTGACTACTGTAATGCCCTCTACGTTGGAGTTAGCCAGGCTTCCATCTCCCACTTACAGCTAGTTCAAAATGCTGCTGCTCGCCTTTTCACGAGAACACGCAAGCACATTACACCTGTACTGCCATCTTTACACTGGCTTCCAATAAAATCGAGTCGATTTAAAAAATTGTATTGTTTGCCTGCAAAGCCCTTAATGGTTTGGCCCCACCTTACCTGGCAGGACTCCTACAACATTATACATCCTCATGGTCACTGAGGTATGCTGACAGATTCCTCCCTGCGGTCCACGGGGCCTTTGCTGTAGCAGCTCCCAGGCTCTGGAACCCCGATCAGACTTGCTCCCACTTTGCCTGTTTTTAAATCTCGTTTAAAGACTCACTTATTCTCCCGTGCTTTTGCACTACGTATAAGATTTATCAGTCTGTGCTTTTAAATTGGTTTTATTCTCCCGTGCTTTTGCAGACTTCGTATAAGATTTATCAGTCTGTGCTTTTAAATTGGTTTTATTGTCTCGTGTTTTTGCATTTGTTTTTTGTCCGAGTGGTTTTGTCTAAATGTATGTATGCTGCTTTTTATATATTTATTGATGTACAACTCTGTTGTGCTATATAAATAAAGTTGGATTGGATTGGAAATAAATAGGTGCATACGTAAAAAACAGGGGGATAAGAATTGCCTTCATGTCAAGAACTCTGAAAAAACACCTACTTCCAATAATGACAGTCAGGGATGATAACAGTTGTGATAAGAGGAAACTTTAAAACTTTTTTTTGTTTAGTGAGATTCAGTGAAACTGTGGCAGTCATTACTAATGTCCATCATGAGACTCCTCAAATATTCCCTTAAGATGCACAGTCAAAACGTTTCCCTGTTGAAAAAAAGTTTCAGATTTCAGACATCCCACTTTCATCGTCATGACCATGTGATGACACTCCACAGGAAGAAGACAATGTATCTGTGTGTGTTGTCATTGTTTGAGTGTGCAGTAATACTCATTGCTGTAATTGTGAAGAAAATGTGTCCCTTAAAGAGAAGAAAAACAGAATATAAGCATGCAGGGGAATACAAAAGTGCCAATTAGATCAAATTAAGATTTATGTTCCATCCTTATCTGATTGTCAGTGTGACATTTAACTTTATATATGCTGGAATAAACAACCTCACTATGTACTAAAAGCACAAAATGTGAAAGTGTTTATTATAAAAATTCAAATTGCAGACTATAACTCCCTAAACATTTATTCCTCGCTCAAGAAAACACTTTTTCCCTAAGTAGAATCATTTCTGTATAACTTGCTTCCCCAACTCACATTTCTGAATGAATCACAGGCCGCAGGATGCTGAAACAGAGAGAGAGAGAGAGAGAGAGAGAGAGAGAGAGAGAGAGGAAGGAAAACAATAAAAAAGCCCAGCAATGCGAGAAACTGAAACTAAGACATGAAAGATATATAAACAGTACACACGCCTTACTATAACATGAAGCTATCTTACTACTGTTCACTGCTCCTCCAAGGTAAGACCATCTTGTAAATATAGATATTTTAGAAATGAAAAGATTAATTGTTTTAGTATTTGTCTATATAAGTATATATATATATACACACAAGGTATATCTTTTTGGTTAGTGTATCATGTGAGCATTTAAAACAAACGACAGCAGGCTATTTTCTTAAAAAGGTGCACAGTGGTGTTTATGTAAACATAGGGAAACATTTGTAGGTAACAATCTGTTTTTCTTTCTTGAACACACTTCAAAATGTATGTTATTAGGCCTGTCAGACAGCTGCAGTGATTCTGTATATGCATGATAACATCTAATGACACTTCTGCTGTTTATTTGTGTAGAATTGTGTTAGCTTTTATTGTCAGTAAGATCATGAGGGAACACTGCCATACATTCAGTGACTGAGAAAGAGCTTGACTCACCAGGAAGAAAGTCTGTGACAATGCTGAGCGAATACTTCCAAACTGAAACTATTTTTAAGGAATCAGGACATTTTTGTTTCCATGAACGTGCAGCTGTCAACGTGTCACTGAATAACACAAGAAAGAAAGCATGAGGATGCCTCGTGGTAGAGGTTGTGGATATGGGTTTTGTTTTTAGACATATTAGTGGACTTCCTTCCAATGCTTGGTATGCAAATGGCCAGTTAGGTTCCCATAAACAGAACCAGTGTGCTTAACCGGAACGCTGTCATTTGATGTTGGAAGTGATACTGTGGGTCCCCCTTTTTTTTGTGTTGTTAAATGTTAGCTATTTGAGATAATGAAGTGTGAACATCAGATGATCTATAACCATTATCTCTGTTTCAGATGACTCTTTGCTGGCGAGCTCTCTTCCTCCTTTGCTGTGTCCTCAGCTGTGTGAAGTCCTTTTCTCCATCTCCAGTCCTCCAGAAGAGTAAATACAAAGACTCCTTTAGCCTCACAAGGTCAACCCGAACCCGTGTCCAGCAGCTGCAGAAGAAATACGTGAGTACTGCACACCACTCCCTGCTCTATAGTTATATAGACGGTACTAGCGTTCTCTTACTAAACATAATGTTTCAATGTTTTTACTTCAATAGAAGGAGCAGCAGTTGGGGAATAAGCACTTCGAGGACAGAAGCCGGCAATTAAATGACCTGCCATTGCTTTCTACAGATTTCTACAGCTGGCTAAAGCTCACGGTTAGTATTTATTCAAAACAAATAGAAAATCACTGTGATGTATTTCTGCTAAACACATTCTCAAGTTTCATTGTTTTGATCATTTCTCCCCCGCAATCATGATACATTGTCAAGTCTGCTCTTGCAGAATATAAAACTTGTAAAACTTTGACTGGAATTCCCCTTTAACAACTTTAAGCGCGGCATTATTATTATTATTATTATTATTATTATTATTATGTAATAATGTGACCTTCTCTTGTTCAGGACTGGGAACGACTGCACAGTGCATTTGTGGACATGCAGGCCTATTGGAATAGGCTGGACCGGAAGAGAAAACAGCTGGAGGGGGACGAGAAAGAGCAGATGGTGTCTCGGGCGGTCGGCACCACCCTACCTCAGAACATCAGGCACGTTCAGCATGACCTGAGGGACCTGATGAGCCAAGTCAGCAGCCAGGTATCCACAAGCTCTTTACTGAAACACACTCACATTGTTAACCCCCACATTAAGTATTTTGGAGGAATGATGCCATGGTTTTGATAAATAATACTTTTTCTTCTTCAGATGAGTTACATGAGGAGTTCTTGGACAAAGCCAACCTTTCCTACACCATTAAACCCTCAAAACAGATCCCAAACGGTTTGGGACAGCAGTGTGGAGGGTTACATCATTCTGCGGGATCTAGACCTTTACCTCACCAGGCTGGCAAGAGACTTCCTGTTTCTGGCTTCGAAAACACACTGATGACTCAGCGCTGAAACAGAACCGTGACGACAAAAAAACAGCAAAACTAAGAGAAGGCAATGAGCACTTATTGGGAATAATACCCAAGTTAGTACTTTAGGAGATCTTATTTTTGCTAGTCACATTTTTTACATGATGTTTTACTGTATGTCTAAGGGTTTTCTTGGGTATTTCCCACAGTTTCTGTATCCTCTCTAACTTACAGTTAGCAATAAGCTCCCAACACAGACAACACTTCCCAACATCCTGTTTTTCCCCTCACTATACTGGACTTTCCAAAAATATATTTAATTATTTATTGACATATTTATTAACATGTTATTTATTTCAAAGTATTTTTATTTCTCTTACAATAGAGATACAGTGTTAAAACATTATTATATTTTATATTGATAGAATGGAAATGTATTTATGTATGACTGACAATAAAGAGCATTTGAAAAACAGTGAAGACTTCATGTTATGGTTTTCTTATTATAAAAAAAGATCAGTCATTTTTGCAACATTGAAGACATTCGTAATAAAGTTGATGCGTATTAATTAATAAGGGAACTTCCTTCTGTTTGAGCATGTGCTTGTGCTGCATTTTGTCAAGATACAAACGAACAAGGACAACTTCTAAAGCGGCAATCCTCCCGTGAGCTAAAAGGATTACCGTTTGACTGGACGCTGTTTTAGGTTTCTTCATGCAGAGTTGATCTGAGGGGCGGTCTGTGGAGGGAAATCAGATTGAACAGTTACCTCCCCAAAATCCCCTTTCCAAAACACATGACTCCAGATCAGTCGCTGACTCACCACCAGCAGATGTCCTCGCTTGCCTTTGGCCACCTTCAGTTCCGACCCCCTGACGAAATCAATGAATCCCTCTTTGCCTCGAGCCACGACAAACCTTATGCTGCGTGGGGGACAAATAAAACACAGGAGGAAGAGATGAGTTATAATGGGTTTCCAACAAATAACCATAGAGCAGCAGGCAGGGAAGCCTCACCTGCCCGGGCTGATGTTGACGTAGTTGACTTTGCTGGCCATCATTGATAGTTTAGTCACCACCTCGATCACATGGTGGCAGTGCAGCACCACATCGCCCTGAGGAACACACAGCATGGATTTAGAGTCGTTTGTCACCGGTAAAACAGTCACTTCTGAGGGTCCTACTGTACCTTCTGCTTATTGTCCTCGTTGGGCATGTGCAGCACAAACATCCCGTCGCTGAGAGAGCTCACAGAGATACCTGATAAGAGAAAACCTGGCTTAGACTTA
Organism: Trematomus bernacchii; assembly: GCF_902827165.1. Taxonomy (NCBI): domain Eukaryota; kingdom Metazoa; phylum Chordata; class Actinopteri; order Perciformes; family Nototheniidae; genus Trematomus; species Trematomus bernacchii. Next base: position 8,189,808 of record NW_022987513.1, read on the forward strand.
TTGAACCAAAGAACACAATCACACTGAATTACGTTTGAGCCACATTCTTTAGTCAGTAAAAGGCGAAAGGGTTATTTTATAAGATCATTAAACTCTTATAGTTTCACTGCTTTATCTTGTTTTCAGGCAGATCTTTCCAATGGGGAACTGAAACTGCTTTGCTCTAATCAAAGCCACCTGATCCATTGACAAAATCCATAGTTTTACATTGCAGAACACAGGAGCTGCTAGTCTTCCGCCGCCTCATTCATTTGCGTAATTGTGTGACTGTGGTGAAACTAGACTAACCAAACTACAGCTTTAGGGCTGGTACTCCTGTCTGCTTCTCTAAACTGTGTGCATTAAAACATCCATTTCCTGTAAAGCGTCTATGGATAAGTAGCTCATACAATCTCAAACCCCAATTACAATGAGCTCAGTAGTGATCATGGATTAAAGGACATCGCTCTATATCTTATCATATATAATGTATCAAATTGCCCCCCTCTTTACCTCTCAGAGCAGCGTAGTCGATCCTCTGTTTGATCTTGGTCCTGTCCACCAGCACAGCGAAAGTGTTAGTGAGGAGCAGCTGGCGAGGGCGGGGCTTGAAACCCCTCCTGTCGTACTTTACAACCGTAACGCCGTACTGAGAAGCACAAGAAAGTCGCATTTGTAAGAGCCTGCGGAAAAGTTATGCAGCACTTTTATAATAATCGCACAGGATAAATAAAGGTTAATCCCACCTGCACTTTGTCACTGCCGAGGGTCTGGACAACTTTCAGATTGATCTGCTCACGTTCTATACAAAGCAATGGGAAAGTATCTTTTAGAAAGCCTATCTTAACATCTTCTGTATGGTGTTCATTTAGCCACATAGGTTGAAAAGGTGTTACAGAGCAACCGTGAGAAGAAGTAAACTCAGAAATAATAAAACAAAAAACAAGACAAAACTCACAAGTTTACTATAATTCTCTGACATTAAAGTCATATTTGAATGAGACAACAACTCAGAAGATTCTTGTTTTTTGTCAAGGAACCTCGTCATAAATGATTAATCTTAGAAAAGGCTGAGATTTTTCTTGCAATATTTCTCTTCTCCCCTGGCTCTGTAATGTTTTACTTTTGTTTAAACCTACAATGGACTGAATACGCTGCCGTAGATAGTAAGTACAGAGCTAAATGATGCGTGTATCGACACGTACCCAGCCTGGAGTCCAAAAACAGCCTTCCAACACCCTGAGGGTAGCTGTCTTTCTCATCCTTAAAGATCTCACTGGCGACAACCTTCTGCATCATCTTGAGAAACGAAAGAAAAAACAAGCAAGAGAAAAGAAAATTAGCAGATTTGTTCTTTTTGTTCAAAACAAGTTAGGCCATGCCTTCTGCAGTGAGCCTACCTGCTTCTTCCATTCAGGCTGGACTCTATGGCAATACTTCGCGACCATGTTTCTCATGTGAAGCCTCCGCAGGTGGTCAGAGGCCTGTCGAGAGCCAAGGGAATTACAATATAGAATTTGCATTATTACTACTTATTAACTATTTTTATAAGTCTGTAATAGTGGGTGTACCTCAATGAGAGAGGGAGGAGGTGTCGGCCAGCTTTTGTCCAAAACGCTCTTGGGCAGGTTTTTCCGTAGGTTCTTGAGGAAGGAGTAGCGCACGTGATCATGGAAATACTCGTTCTCAGGGCAGAATTCCTCATGGCGGTAGATGAAGCCCTTTATTAGCCTGAAATGAAGACAGATAGAGAAAGAAGTTAGCTGTACATGCAAAATGTGTACAAAATATTTAGAGAAACAAACATTAACAAAGTATCAGTGAGGCACCTGCGTATTAACTCAGCAGCCTGGCGACGCCTCTTAGCCCTCCTGCGTGCTTTCATCCCCCGCCACCCTGACTGGATCACTATCACTATAAGTACAAATACATGCATGTATTAACCCCGGGACAACTTGTCTTCTCAGTCAAAGAAAACATCAAACAACAACAAGTTACAGACAACAAAAAAAACATATAAATCTAAATACATGAACTGGAATGTATACATTTAAAAAAAAGGTATCTTTACGTTTGTGTACATACATTTAACAAAGCTCAAAGGCCCAATATGACAATTGAAGAAACCCAAAACAAACATATAAAGAAGTAAAAATGTCAATAAACCCCCATCAAACTAAAGTTTGGAAGGCGAAATAAATACGTAATAAACCTGATGTGAGTAGTTATATTTCTTTATAAATGAGCATAGTGACACTGTTCTGTAAGGGAGAGGGGTCAGCAGCAGGGGGCGCTCTGACCTGCTCGTCTGATGCGTTGGTACTTGGCTCTCTCCCTGTAGCCTCTCCAAGACGTCTGCAGGGTCAAAGCTGGGATAAAACACATGTAAGAGAGTCGGACATATATATATATGACAGATACTTGCCAAAATAACTGGATAAAAGTATAATGCATTGTTCCCTTGGGCTTAACTATAACAGTGACAAACTGTAAAATAACAAAGTGATATGCCATGGGGAGCACAGATAAGCATGTGTCACATGAAAACGTGGGTGTTGGAATAATGTTGACAGATCAAAAAGGTTGCCAGAAGTTCTGTGTAAAAAGAATGGAAATAAAAAAGCAGCCGCAATATTGCACAGGTCACGTTGTGTTCCTTCCTGTGTTTCATTTTGAGCAGGATTTGGGATGGCTAGGTCAGGCAAAGTGTAGCGGATACAAATGTATTGTTAACAGCTCAGTTGTTTAAGAAAGAGGAAAAGATGATTGTGGATTGGTACTGGCAGATACTCATCATGGATGGAGTATCGGTATGAGACGTGAACAATTCGAATCCCTAGTTAAGCATTATCAGGCCAAGTTGTTTATTCATTATTTATCCAAAATGATGATTACAGTGAGGTGATATGTTGCCGTTTAATGTTATTAAAGTCATTTTTTAATCTTTTTAATTCTCAACTCGCTGTCCTTGCTTACTCACCAATATCTGGCCTTTTTGCTTCCAGTGCATCCTCGGTGTTGAAGAGAGTTTTTGGGAAGCGGATGAAGATTTTTGACCTGCAGATCATAGCCAAAGACATTTATTATCAACACAGCTGTACCATTTCTCTTGATGAACACTACAATATAAAGTGTTTGCATGAATGTATTAAGTGTGGGTTGTATCCACTAAGCTTCCCCCTGGCAACACATTACCTGCCCAGTTTGTACTCCTCTGCTTTATATCCCAGGTGGTTGACCAGTGTGGAGACACCGTCAGACAGTCTGCCATGCCAGTTGGGCCACGTCTCGGGACAGAGGGGCTTATACCTAAAGTCATTTAAACAAACCATTATAATGACAATAGGCTGAACATAGAGTACATACATAATGAACAGTCATCGAGGCAGTGAGTTTAGAGAGATGTCAGTCACCTCTGCAGGAAGGCTTCAAAGCGACGGCGATAGGCAAAGCCAGCTCTCCTGACCCTCAGGTTCTCCATCAGACCCAGGTACTTCACCTGGTGTCGGACCAGAACTTCATCAAACCTTCCTGCAGGGGGAGATATCATTAACCTCTGACTCATACAAGATTGGCAAATCTGATGGTACTTATTATATACTATGCGAATGATTACATATGGCAAGTCCTCAAAATGATTACTTTATTGGGATCATCCCTAAGAGATTCTTGAGGGTTAACTACACAGTTCAAATATCAATAGAAGGAAGGAATATGGTAGTTTGACATCCATTTTAAATGGTAAAAAGCAGTTTAGCCATTGTGGAGATATTATATGTCTTAAGTCAATAATTGATATACCTCAAATATTTTGTATGTGTTTTGAAGGATCGGCCTTGTTTTCCCTATTTTGGTCTTTTGGGTTATTTTTCAATTTTAGGGATAAACCTTCTTGTTTTCTGATTGTATTTCCTGTGTTAATCACAACACATCCTCCATCTCTTTCGAATTAAAATGCCATCGTTTATTCCCCTCCCAGCGGGGCTTTTATTGTGAAATCTGCAGTGATTGTTGGGTTTGAGTAAAACTATGTTGTAGTGATAACTATGTGGAAATTAACCAGGTAAGCCTTTAAAGACAATATGATTACAAGATGTAAATATCTACCTGGCTGCTTGGCATCATTTGGTTTGATACAGCGCACATAGGACGGCTCTTTAGACATGAGGATCTCCATAAGTTTCGTCAGGCTGTTTTTAAACTGAGTGGCGGCCTAAGAAACAAAACAAAAAAACAACAGCATTAAACTATGGGAAATTCTCTGTATATTCGTGGGCATGTGTTTGGGTTTTTTCAAGGAGAGAGAGGGTTCATTGGCAATGTTGACAGAGATAGAGAGAGAAAGAGAGATTCTCACCATCTCCGGGCGTTTCTGGTCTATCGCTTCCTCCTTGCGGAAACAGTGACTCAGGATCTGGTTGTCTGACTGACACATGACCTGGACAGAGACCAAACCACACAACCACATGTCAACATGGCACTCCCCCCCCCCCACCACCTCCTCTTCCTCTTCACTCAGGAGACCGAGGATTTCGAAGGCTGTGGTGAGACTCTACCTTTCATTATTCTCACCTCTTTCAGGTTCCTGTTCAGCAAATCATTGTTCTTGTCTAGGAAACCTATACCAGATAAAGAAAAACACAGACATTTGTCAATAAGGAATCAGCGGGTTTATAAGACTGGAATAAATGCATGAATACAAATAATCATCTGGTTATTGAAAACCCCATCTCACCATTGACATTGTAGTTGACCTCTCCGGCGTAGTGCAGCAGCCTGAACTCCTCCCTGCTCATCACCCTGCGAGTCTTTCCATTTGCCAACTTGTGACTGAAAGACACACATGTAGGAGTTTTAACATGCACAGGACTGCTGGTACAAGAAGCTGTGGATAATAAAGTATTTGTACTGTATGTCTTGATGATATTTGATACAAGATGATGCTCACGTGACGAAATGGGGATGGCCGCCCAGTGTGTCTTCCAACTTCTCGAGAAAGGAGACATCGCAGGTCTCTCCAGGTCTCAGACACTCCTCATCCTGAAAAAAAAGCATTTAACTTCACCCACAGTGACAGAGACAACATCGTATACAGACAAACCTATAAAGTTGTTATACAGTACCAGAATGGAGATGATGCCTTTGTGCTTCTCTTCGATCAGGTCACAAATGATCTTGTTGTCAAAGTATTGCACCGTCTCCCACTGACATTAAAAGGTAGAACAGCGTAGTGTAAGCATAGTAATGTATATCAAAATATATCACATTTTATTTGTCTTGACCACTCAACTCACTGCAATTCCCTCGGTCTCGTACTCCTCCTGCTCAGATCTCAGGGTGAGCTCAATGAACAGTTGCTGGAGCTTCTCGTTGCAGTAGTTGATGCAGAACTGCTCAAAGCTGAGGGGAGAAATGGAAGGGAATGTGGAAACTTGCATGCTAGAGTTATGTATAAGCTTTGTGCAATCGGGACAATAAGAGACTGTGAAGCAGATTAAGGTGTAAGAGAGAATGGAAATGAATAAAGCGCATACCTATTGTGCTGTAGGACCTCAAAGCCGTAGATATCTAGAAGCCCTATGACAGAGCAGCCCTTACCGCTGTGGTAGATTTCCTCCTGTATAATGTACATTACAGAACATGCAATGGTAAACAAAATAACAGTTTGGTAGCCCATAACTGACTTCATGAAAATGATAATGTTCAAATAGGTATAAACATCTTTATTTGGACTTCAATATTGCTTGCAAAACTGTAAATTTGTTATATATTGCACCTCCAATGTCAGATTTGAAGAAACATTTAAATATTGTCAAATCGGAGTGTAACTTTTAAAATAAGATGTCAAACAGCTTTTCATTTTATTTGAATATGGTCATAGAAAGCCCATTCGAGTATGTGCATGTTCTTATGAAAAATGAATTATTGCATTTTTATTTTAAATCAAATAGCACATACATGTGTGAAAAATGTTATATTGTGGAATTAGATATTCAATTTCAAGTCCACATTATCATTTAAAAAGTCCCCTAAGGGCTTCCGTACAAGGCCTCACAACATGATGGGGGAATTTGAGTTACTGCACCTTCAGAGCCAGCGACTGGTTGATCTTCTCCACCAACCAGGTGAAGGTCCGACCGTACACGGCCTTGGCTAAGGCATCGCGGGCAGACACCGCCTGCTCAAAACTGAGTGGGGTGATCATCTGTAAAGCGCGGATGCAAGCACAAGACACATTTATAAAACAACACAACACACACTAAATAAGAGAAAACATGAGGATCAAGGACACTATGACGTCACCTCCTCTCCTTTGGCAGTGAGTTTCTTGTGAGTGAGTGCCTCCCCGAGGGCCGAGCCATCGACACCCAGCAGCTGGAAAACAACAAATCTGCTCTCAGTTCGGACTTTCTGCGAATGTTTTTGCATATTTGAACATCTGATAATACCAGTGAGACTGTTCTGACCTTTGTGAGGCTTGTTATCTTAGTCTCGGTGGTGATGTAAGTTTCTCCCTCCTCGCCTTCCCCAAACTGAGTGTTTCCCAGGTGGAGAACACTTGCGATGATGTTCAGCAATTTCTGAGGTCAGACACAGGAAGGACAGTTAACAAAAACCTCACAGAGGAACGATCTGTTCTTTAACTCAAATCAATGTCTGGAAGGTCACTGAGAATATTAATAACATCCATCAGAACCAGAGAAAGTGTGCTTTAGGTAAAAAAAAGTATTTTTCAAACAACTCTCATATTAAATAGTCAACACAAATGCTTGAGTAAGCAAGTTTACTTGAACAATACAAATATTCAAAATGTTGCATACTAAAAAAGAATGTTGAGTATACAAATTATTTGTAAAAAAGGTTTTCGCCATTTAAACTGCACAGGGTCCTGTGGTTTAAACAGTTTTGAATGTGTTTATGATGATGGGAAATGTGATGTGATGAGGCCAAGGGAAAGAATGAAGGATATTAAACAGCACACATATTGATGGTGGAAAATAATATTCCCATTATTATGCAAATTGTAAGAACATTGAATGTATTAAATCCAATCCATCAATGTGTTCTACATAATTTGACTGCATTTTAATGTATGACTATATGAAGAATTTATAAAACTAACTAACTGCCTTTATGTGAAAAAAACCTATAAGTTGTCATTTAAAGTGTTCCACTGAGCGTGTTAAACCAGAGATTATTAGTTAAAAACAAAACAGTTATTTTGTAGCGTGCATTCAGGTCAAAATCATTCCAGGCGCTGACTGCTTCTCACCTGCACCTCTTCCTCTGTGAAGCCAATAACGGACAGCGCCTTCATCACGACTTTCCAATTATTCTTGTCACTGACGGAGCTGAGTCTTGGACAGTTTCCCTGAACAAGATGATTAAACATTACAGCACAACTGATGGAACAATTGCATTGACCTCAGTTTGGAAACAAACAAATAACCTGCACCACACACACCTTTACCAGATATTGGTAGCTCTGAGGGTTTCTCTCCAGGCCCAGCGTGGTGAGCAGGTCGTCCTCCCCTCCGTCCAGCAGCTGGTAGAAGATGTGGAAGTTCCTCTCGCCGTGGTTCTGGTGAATCACACGGGACTTCTCCAGCAGGTAGTTCAGGATGTGACCGCCTACTGGTGCCCCCTATAGGGGAAGTTACAGAAAAACAGCAACTATTAAAAGCAGGTTCAAAAGTCTGAGCTTCTATTAATGGTATAACTAACTGGTGTTATCAGTATGATTTAAGCGCATATGATTTATATAAAAGTTTGAGAAATGAGGGAGTGTTTACCCTAAAGTCAAACTGGACATCCATGTATTTTCCGAAGCGGCTGGAGTTGTCGTTCCTAAATGTTTTGGCGTTCCCAAATGCCTGAGCAAAGCAAACAAGCCAGGAAATTAGAAGGAGGAAGGGAAATTAAGAGCAACAATAGAACAAAATCAAACAATATTTACAAATAAAGAACAAGCAAAGGTCCGGATAGTATCATATGTTTGTAAAAAGCAATAAGTCTAAATACACTGGGCTTTCAACTGTAATGTTTGTTGAGTTAAGAGAAGAAATACCTCCAGGACGGGGTTGGACTGCAGCAGGCATTCACCGAGGGCAGGCATCTGATCGTTGGTGGGGCAGGTGACGGCGTAGTACAGGAGGATCTTCTTGGACGCCTCTGTTTTACCCGCTCCACTCTCACCTGATATCAGAATACACTGGTCCTTCCTCTCGGTCCGCATGGCCCGGTAAGTGTTGTCTGACAAAGCATAGCTGAGGGGGAAAAACAACAACAGATCAATACGCTGAAACTTTGTGGAATACAGTCACACAAACACTTGCCTGTTACTTAACCATTTCTTGATTTGATAAGAAATGTTTAGTGGTGGAGCCTTTGCCCACTGAGCTCTATTTCTCTGGAATAATCTCTGACTGCCATCTCGGAGGCAAGCTCTGTTCATCATTTTAAATCAACGCTGAAAATAAATAGGTTTTTCTGTTTAATATGATCTCTCTAAGACCGTCAGCTGGGTCACCCAAATCGCAGTGTGTTGATAAGCCAAACAATCCTGTTGTGATTATATGATCGCTGAAGAGGAAGATCTTCAAGAATCTTAACCTTGCTGACATATTAACATTATGAGGTGAGTGGGTGATTACTCTTGTTTGCAATAGTGTGTCTTTTCTTTTCTGACAGATTCAGGATAACGTCTACTGTAAATAAACTAAAATTGATGTTAAACTGAATTTGAAGTTGAATACATCCGTCAAATGGATTAAATACAACTCTGTAATGACAGATTAAAATGTAAAGTCAGTAGTTTACATACTTGTTATTTTAAATATATTTGTAAAACAACATTTTCTTACGGATTGTAACAACATGATAGATTACATTCAGAATGTTTGGACATTTATTCTGTTAATAATATTAAGGTCTTTAGAGTCGAAACAATTAATATATCAAGGGACTGACAAGAAAACAGTAGATCATTTGATATGGAAATCATTTATAAGTTGCGTCCCTAAAATGATTGAGCTATATGTGGAGGTTTAATTACTAAAGAAACATATATCTCATGCATGCCTCAATAAATCTTGTTTGAGAATACATTTAGCAATATATTTTTCTCAGCATACTGTGTGAATATTAGCTGGGCAGTTTCCAGCAGAGGCCTTAAACATTCATGTGTGAGGACCATGAGGGGACTCACATGTGCGGCGATATCTCGTAGAAGCTGACTCCTCTGTAGCGCTCCATCTGCTGCTTGGAGTAAATCTCCAGCTCTTTGTAAGGGTTCACCGACACCAAAACCGAGCCAATATACGTCTGCGGCAAAACATTAGATCACATTTTAAAATGTTTCACCATACCAGCTGAAGTGTTTTGGAACATGTGAAGGAAAATTGGCTTCATTACATAGATGAGGTTTTCCCCAAAGCGTCTCCGTAGGTTCTCAATGAAGGCCGCCTCACTGTTGTAGTTTTCCAGCAAGACAAAGTCCTGCACCCCCACCCTGTCCCGGGCCGTCAAAGCGCTCTCCATCACCAGGCGCACTCTGCCTTCAATATCCACCTCCTGTAGGAAGAGCGACAAGAGGAACATTACAGATATGAAGCACCTCAGTCACACTTTCCAGAACATGTATTTTCAACACTTGTATAGGGAATCTGCCAAGAGCAACAGAGAATGTTCACTGATAACTGATTATTTTCAACAAGACAACTATTAGGCCTGTAGGAATCATTATTCTTTTGGCAAAATTAAAAGAAGTAGCTTTTTTGGTTTTTCATTGATGTTATTTTTACAAAGCTTACACTCTTGTAAAGATGATTCCCACCTCCTAAAGATCTTTCTGGTAGCAGGTAAACATTATAGAACACTGGTTTTAGTTAAACGCTTGTATCTTCTAAAGCAGGGCTTACTCAACACAATTCCACTTACATTTCATTTAGCTGACACTTTTGTTCATAGCAACTTACAATAAGTACATTCAATCATGAGGCTACAAGTTAATTACAGCAAAGTACATTAGCTTCGAAAAGGCCAAAGTGCTACATACAGAAAATATAAGTGTTTGGTAAAACTCATAACCTCATATTTGTTTTTGTTTCTTAATTGGTTTTGCTTATTGTACTAAATAATCAAGAGATGTATTAAATACAATGTTTAGCAGTACTGCAGAGAAAAGATGACTGTTCTTACTGTTAACCATATGCTGCCTGTATAAAGATGTGAACTCTTCCAATAGATGCAATAACTACTGTAGACCAGCAGGGGGCAGAACAGGCCTTATCCCATTTATTCTGAGGCATGATACATTCACCCAGTTTAGAAAGGTTTTACATCTGGCGCAGTGCTCAATATAACAATAATTACCACATAATTACATTACAAGATAGAATCCGTGTATGAAGAGAGACACCTTCAAAATATCAGGGCAAATGTCTCCAGACTTACCGGCCTCATCACCAAACTACACTCCAAAGAAGAACAGCTCTACTAAGCCATGCCAAGATTAAACAATGAAGACATTTAAGGAATCCAAATGATAAACAGACAGGGTAGACTCCTCTATGATACAATAGTGAGATAGTCATGTATGTACAGTACACACAGCTTTATATCACCAGTTGGGATTTAAGGAAAGTATGTTTACATGTCAACCACAATGTGATGGCTAACATTATAGCGCAGACAGGAAATAATAACCCTTTAAGCAGAGAGGAATTCTCAGATATGCCCTAAGGTAAGATATTAACCGCATCCACATTCATGCAAAGAGATAAAACTGTCAGCAGTTAATACTCACTGATGATAATAATCCAGACAAACAGTCCAGTGAGTAATCAATGCACTACACCCCAGCAAACCAGCTGCACTCTACTCCAGTATCAAAGGTACATTTATGAGAGAAGCCCTGCCGTTTTCCTTTACACATTTGAAAAAAAACAAGCAGAAGTGGAACAAAGGGGCTAGACTTCCACAGGACTTCTGTTTTTCTTGAAAGCACGAGCCTCTCAAGGGTCTCATTTGGCAGCTTAATGCCGGTAAAAGGTCATTATCTCTGAGAACTGGATGCAGGAAAACCCTTTTCAAAACAAGAGGACAACAGTGGAACACAGCCAAAGTGCGAGAGCAAAGGAAAGTCACTGGACTCTTCCACTGCGGCCCCTCCTCTCTGCTTCACCTTGGAGTATTGTTCTCCCACTCCTGCAGGTGGGCTTCCTACAGATAGTAATTAAAGCTCACAGTCAGATTTTCCAAAGGATACAACGAAGGAATGTGAGGGTCATGTTTAGGGCAGCACTCAGTGGATGCCACTAAATGTTTCTGTGTTGTGTGTCGCCGGCTGTGCTTTTATAACAAACACTGAGGATACTGTACTGTGTTTCTGCATTCATAGCCAGGAAGACATTTGAATGTGTCCTTACTCAACTTCAGGTGCTGAGGATGAAATGAAGCTGTGGTCAATCACAACTATTACTCGATCAACATAATCACCAACTATTTTGACATTTGTTTATTGTTAAAGTTCTTTTTTCATGCCAAAATGGCAGAAAATAAAATGTTCCGCCTCTTTAACTTCAAGATTTTCTGTTTTTGTAATGTTTAATGTCATATTAAACAGAATATATTTTGATTTTGTACTAACAAAATTACACATTTAAAGACATCAACTTGGACTTTGAGAAACTTGGATTTACTTTTTTCACAAATTTCTTGCATTTTATAGACCAAAACACTTGATCATTTTCTCCATCAATCGATCAACTGTTACATTTAAATTTAAATGTCAGCTAACATAAAAATGTGTGAAGTTGTATTCTGTACCCCCTCCTCCCCTTTTGATTTTCTTGTTGGTACTAAAATATATTAATATTAAAAGTTTATTTTATCTCTTGGCTTCCACAAGAATACTAACTTTCTTAAATGAAACCTTTATTGATTCATGTGATTGCTGCTTATCACATATAATGTCACAAAGCTCAATGTGGGCTGGTACAGTATTATGGATCTTATAAAGAAAGTCCTCCATGTGTTCAGCAGACACATCAACCCTCACAGTGGTTGATGCTGAACAGTAATGCATGCCTCTGAACTGTGACAGACGGCTTTGGCATGAAACGTTCATTCCACCTCCTCAGATCTCATTGCTTTTATGATCATCTGTGATTATTATTATCAGTAAGATGTACAGTAGCTTCTGTGCTGGCACTGTCTGTGCAACGCCGTGCCTTCCAATGTCTGAAACATCCAGATTTGTGTAATAATCTTGGTTTGCTCTTATTTTTCTAATTAAATGTGAACTAACATCAGACCTCCCAAACACTGTTTTCTTTTAGGACTAAAAAAACACAGCAAACATTGTTTTCAATAATCTATCCCTCAGCAGTCATGGGTTATATATTTTTTTCGCGATTTTCACCATCACATGTGGAACCAATTCATTTTTAATGTGGAGAAGCCTCGTCCAAAACATGTTTACCTCTACCGCTGGAGCAGAGGAAATCTTAAAGGAAGTTAAAATAATGGAACTGGAGACACATCACCTACATTACTACAGGCCTAGGATGGAGATATAAGCAGAATATAAAGTCATCCTTGCAGCTCTGTTGTCAGAGAACTGACCCGAGGCCCTGTTGTTACAGCAGTGGGGGTCTGATCTAACTTTACGGAGCTTTACAGGGGATTTGACTCAGAGTGGTGGAGCTTCAGTGAAATGCAGGTTTGTGGCTGCAGCAGCAGTGACATCCAGAGAGGAGGCTCACCCTCAGTGGGACTTGGCTCCAGGCCCCATGACTAAGCTCTGCTGGGCCGACTACATTCGGATTGTCTTCCTTATAAGGCCTGCCCCTGCACTCTGTCCCAGGGCGAGCTGCTCTGGGACCACAGCTGGCTCTCTACCACTGATGTGCCAGTAATGCTAACGGTGGAAAAATACCAAGTTTACCCTCTTTAGGTTGCTTGGGTTATATCTTAAACAAAAACCAAAATACGCAATGACTCATGCTCTAAAAAAAAGAAAAGGAAAACAAATCTCTAAGTGACTCATTGTTCTGTTTTGCTTTTCCCTCCATGAGAGACAAAGTGAATTGGTGGATCGGATCTTGTGCTTCACTGTCTAAGCACACCAGAAAAAAATCCAGTGTGCAGCCCTTAACATGAAAAAACACAACAAGGAGCATCATGGTAGTCAGGATCTTACCCTGCCTTGGTACCTCATCCTGTCCTGTTGTTGTTGTTGGAAGACCTCTGATCTGGTGGTCCCCCCCAGGCTGGCGCTCCTCCTCCTGTGTCAGGCAGAATCCTCAACTCGATCTTCTCATCCACCTTTGCAACAGACTTCAACTTATCCTCTCTTTTCTCCCCCACGTCGGTCACTTTCTCACTCCCTCTCAGCTTTGGTCAGCACGTCTTCCCCCCTCTCCGTTTGGCTCCCCTGTGAGGACAGAGCAGAAGCACTTAGGCCAAAACACAAACAGCTCCTCTTGTTTATACATTCACTTCATCTTCCCTTTGACAGCTCAAGTAAATGCCTGCCTCTCCGTAAGTCCTTCTCCTTCCCTCTAAATTACATTGCATGAAACAAGGGCAGGAACTCCACTCACACGTCACACACAAAAAAAAAGTAAAGGGAAAGTAAGCTGCTGGTGAGAGCCAGTGAATCAGACCGAGAGGGTTTGGAAAAATGTGCTAAGAGCCCCAAACTAAAAACATGTAATCACTGTGCAGCTATATAAAAAGGGGGAAAAAACACAACTCACATGAGGAGATCTCACTACATTCTTTCTTTCATTCCCTCCCTGTTTAGTTGGCTCCCTCCCTTTTCTCCCACAAGCTGAGACAGAGACATGGGATGTGAGTTATGGAATTGTTTCACCAGCAACACTGACGGTCTCCTAGTGACAGTCTTTCACCGCTGATGAAATAACTTTCACCATCATCATAACATCACCCTGCAGATATTCAAAAGGCTGTTATTATTCTGATAATAGTCTGGTCCTCCATAATCCCAAATGTGTGTAATGTTGTCCAAGCTCCATTCAAAATACAACCTAATATGAATTCTATAGTGATAGTGCTGTTAGCAGGGACCGCTAGGTGCGTCACTTTCATTTTTGACATTTTTGAGGAGTGCTGTCAGGGCCACATTGTCTCTGAGAGAGAACAGCGCCCCCCTCTGGTTTCCCTCCCCCTGCTCTCACCCCATTTCCCCTCACTCTGCTTCCACGCCCCACTCCCTTCCCTTTGCCAGCATCATCAAATATCCAACGCTGAGGAATCTGAATAATGTTACCCAGATGGAGAAAGCCTCTCGCTCTTTCCCTAAATCCCAGGCTGTCTAAAGTAAGATGGAAAAAATCTTCATGCTGCTACCTCTCGAACATTCACACAACTAAGGGAGAATTGACACTGCCGCGTTTATTAAACTGTTTGAAGATCTTGTTCCACTTGGAGTCACCTAAAACTCCATTAAGATGCCTTGCCTCTTTTAATATAAACACTCCTGCCAGGTCTGCCCTTGTCAAGTCAATTTGATAGATATCATAAATCACTAATTTGCCCCAAGGGGCTTTACCCTATGTTTCCTCACTTCAACTGTTGCAGTCACATTTCCTAACAGATTTCCTTGATGAAACTTTACTTTGCCTAACTGCATTCCTCCAGAATTGCATGTGCTGTATTCACACAGTCCTCACCTCAAATGATCTGCGGGTCAACTGTCAATAAACCCAAAACATCAAAGGAATTAGATCATAGTTGGTCATTTAATTGTCACAGACTACAAGCAGAATGGTAGTTATTGTTGTGTTCCCCTATCAAAGCTGAACAGAGCTCTAGTGAAATATGATATATATATATATATATATATATATATATATATAATATAGACGTTAACATGGTGTAATTCAGGATGCACTGTATGTTTGGTTTCAAATGCTCCTCTTCTGAAAAAGAATACACGCTGAACTATTGTTGGGACCAATGTTATTTTGAAATATGAGTACAGTATGTTAAATAGGAGTTTATGTTCACAGGAGCACCATGCATCCATGCCTGGCCTCGCCGAGCTCCTCTTTCAGGCTAAGCTTCAGGGCCCTGTTTTCCTCAGCTGAGTGTCATATGTCATATAGACCTGGAATAATTCCAAATTCAGTAGGCTTGTCTAACAATGTCTTTACAGGTCGCACAAAAAAAAAATCAATCAGACAGCCGCAGCGGATCCTGAACACAACTCGACTAAGCTTTCGGGGTCACATGGGGAAAAAAGCTCCTCTATACTGTAAGGTGAAGATTACTGCAGGCAGCCATTATTTATACAGAACACAGCAATTGCCATTTGAAATAGACGACGCATCTATTTCTCAGATCTGTTCAGAATGTAATGTTTGAGCATGTGTGGTTATTGCTCAAACTATTAAAATAATTGTCAGAAAAGTCAACTTGAAGATTTTGAGGTCAGAACTGTGCTAAGACGTCTCAGACAGAATATACGGCAGATAGATTGCTGGCAGCTTTTTTTAAACTTACTTTTGAAGGGCGTCCAATAAATAGCAATGTAACCACATGCATGTGGAACACATGAGGGTTCACCTAACACATCTGGCGTGTCTATACCCTGCATCTGGCACGACCTTTCTGCTAATGAAATTAAAAAAATCACTTCCTACAGCCAGTGAGAAAACTATGTATACAGTTCCACGGTAGACAGCACTTTAACCACCTACGTTTCTGATGTATCCTCCTGCGTTATTTTCCATCTGAATTTTTTTCAATAAGTGTTCCTATCTTTGTTTAGCAGTTCCTGTAAGAAGGATTTCCTTCCTAGCTGTTTCCTGATGTTCAGGGGCTTCCTCCATGACCATTAGCTCAGTTCTGATGTGAACTATGCATTTTAATGTTTAGTTATATCTGCATGCCTAAATCTAGCTGTTTATAATTGTTTCCTTTCCAGAGAACTGAATAACAGAAATAACATTTTTTTTAAAAGATGCAACCCTGAGCCTGACTTCAACTTCAGATAAATAAAAACTCAAAACAAATTCTGAACATCTGACATAATATGGAACCAATCCAAAGAATCCTACCCTCCGCCCTCCTTAAACTGGCTGCCTGTGACATTATTTGAGTTTGAGGAACAGCTATCATTTCCCTCATTTTGTATTTAAATTGCAAAGGTTTTCCGATTCAATATAACAATGAGTCATTGAGGAATGTAGTAGGAAAATCGTTTTTTCTCTCTTCACTTTTTTCAAATTCTCTCTCTCTCTCCCTCTGTCTCTCACACACTCATAGACAACGTATATGAATAAATGAGATAGTGGATATCAGATTAAAAAGGCACACATATAGTGCTAATCTGAATCTCCTCATGCTAGCATTTACATCATCAAATGTATCTCTTCTTTCCTTTCGTTGACTTGTTATGTTGCATTATTTATGATTCAGTGTAGAACTATTTGGAAGATAACTTGAAAATAAAGAGCAAATCAAACCTTATTTGGGTAACTTAACCTAACACTTCTTACTTTCTGGCATGTCCTTGGAAGAGACGCCTTTTAGTGTCACCTATCGTCCATCTGCACTGCCCTCGCTCAGCACCCATCTGCTGACCCAGTTCTCACCTCTGCAGCCTCTCATCCCCCAGATCCCTGTTACACCACAAGGGCTACTAAATTGATCAAGATGTAAAACAAAACCTGTTGAATCTACAAGCTGTGGAAATACTTTTAAATGTTGCAGGAATTTAGAAACAAAAACAAATGGGGAACAAATATCTACTTAGGAATGATATCTATATGTTTTCCATTAATAACAATAATAATAATAATAGTAAACACACAATGAGGAAGATGTTTAAGGGCAATAGTGTCACTTCCTCTGCATGATCACTCAGATGAGCAAGCATGAGTTTATCACTAACTCCTCATGTTGTTCTGAATTATAGAAAGGCTTAGGGCTCTGCCTAGTGGTAGTAATATTCATGACACTGAAATTAATCCTATGCCTCTATATTTTGTGAAAGGGGTGGATTGCCATTACATTTGGAGCCCAGAATGAATTCCTCATGAGTTTGATGACTGCTAAACTTTTCATCTTGTCTCACAGATGAAATTTCACACTGACTAACTGTATGCAGGATTTTCCCGTAATAGTATTTTTTTCACAATAGGCTACATCAATTATTGTCAATCATCTCAATACTTATTCTACAATAGCATGCATCTTGCACATCCTAAAAATATTCACATGCATACTGTACACACATGACATATGTAGTAATATAATGCACATGCATATCTGTAATATACCATAAACACATACAAATAAGCCTACCTGGTGCTCCTTAATCGTCAGAGTGCACGAACATCCTTATTGAAGTGCAGCTAACACTTTCTCCCATATCCTTCTCCAGTAGCAGTCTGGTGGTATTATTGGCCACACACTCCATTGCCTGTCTGTTTTTCTTTTCCCAGCAGCCTGGACCAAATGCACTCTGAATACTGAACCGCTCAATCCAGATGGATAGAATTACAACACAAAAAACGCACAAAACAAAACTTCATAGAAAGTAAATGAGACCGCATTAAGCCTTCACTGCAAAGGGTGATAAAACATTTCATGCAGTTTATAGCCCATAAATCCGCTAGGAGGCAGCAACGCTAAATTTAATCAAAAAGTAATCAGATATGATGCTGATGACAGCCTCTGTTAAAGGTGGAGGTGCTGAATGGTAGTGTACTGTGATATTACACAGGCAAACTTATGAGTACAATTAGACTACTCATGGTTGCATTTATTACATCAGTCTGTCAGGGGCTTTTGCATATATTGTATTGTATTATATTGTTTTGCTGTATCTATAACGCCTGGACTGTCATGGTCCCTGTGCATGCTGCTTCAGTCTCATTTCCATTTAATTTGTTTATTATTACTTATTAGGCCTATTTATATTTCCCCCCTAAACTGTTTGTCTGTTTACGGAATGTATTTGTTAATATCTGTAATATGATATCATGTTGTGTTTTAAGCATGTTCACTACTCAAAATGAATTATTTGTATTGCTTATCTACATCTAAGCTAAAGCTAGTGCTGGAGTCTAGGCTACACCATCAATTTTTTTGATGATTGTCAGTATTAAAAAAAAAGTGCTGTTCCAAAGCTTAAAGCTTAAACGTGTTTCTGTTTGGTCTTAAATACGTTTGAATAAACATTATCGTTTGACACATATCAGCCAACTTTGCTAGCCTGACTGTGTTTGGTGTAATGGTATGCTTGCTTGTTAGCATACAAAAAGGCCAACGTTCCTTACCTCTTTAAACCGTTGTTGACAGCAATGCAGTCTTTTTTAACAATTAAAAAAAAATATATTCAATTGAATTTTTAACATTCTGTGGAGTAATGTTACAATAACATTAGTTTACGATAAAACCACACAAAACTTGTAAATTAGTTACTGCAAAATATCTAGTACGTTAGCTACGTACGTTATCATTACATTGGTAACGCTAACGTTATGTCACATAAATCCCTACTTTAATTTGGTTTGTTTAACCCCATACAACTGTACTAATGTAGCCCTGAAACACGTAGGCTACTTTCTACGGGTAGGCATGTGACAGTCAGTAACAATTACGGAACATTAAGTGCGGTGGTAATACTTTATAAATACAGTCTGAATTGTGAGAAATAGATTACTTTGGAGTAACGAGCCCCGCATAGAGCAGCGACCTGCTGCAGTTGTGTGAGGGCGCCGCTGGGTGAGTCTCTCCGCTGCTCTTCTCTCCACAGCTCCCTTTTCCTAAAGAAAAGAAGAGGAGAACTAGGTCCGGGGAGGAGGGCCGCCGCCATTATCGGAAAGCTGGCAGAAATAGCACTTTCACACACGCAATCTGCCCATGAATTGACCAGGACATGAACAGTTTCTGTTGCAGTAGAAACATTATTTGAGACAATACACCACGGCGATTGCAACAAACTCACCGTTTTCTCGTGTGCGCGGCCGGCCCAGCATTATGTGGGAACAACAATGGACAGAATAATTATTGAAAAAGCAACGTGGTGAACCGAGAGGAAGACGGCTAAGCAGATTTTTATACGCCTGGATTTCTCTACAGGAAACCCCATTGCAAGAACAAATCTGATTGTTTTAGCATTCGAGATATTTATTTCTTCATTCCCCGTGTTTAATTGCAACGCTAAGAGTGATGCTGGTCAAGAGGATCCAGGCATGGGTAATGGATATTTAAATCTAAGTACGCCATCGCACAAGTTTTAGTTTTATCAGTATTATATGTGAATTGAGAGGACCCATAGTGTATTCTGCGGCTTTATGCTTATGCACATCAGGCGGCGAGGGCTGCGGCAAGGGCTGGCCTGACAGATGCAGGAGGAGAAAGGGAGAAATGCGATGGTATGTACCCTACTCTCTATGCTATTCTTTATCGGCTATTTCCTCCAGAAGCTGTCGAGGGCTGCACCCTGCAGCCAGCAGGGTAAATAAATTCCCTTTAAACATTGTCGGTGTGGAGAAGGTAGGCTATCCCAAATTTCGGCTCTGCAATTTCATTATGTAGACAGGCCTGGCGTGGTCAGCCCCTCTGTGTGCACCCTAAAGCCCATGTTAACTGGTAATCCTTCGCAAAAAATATAACGTTACTAGATCTTATCTAAGTAAGTTGGTTATGTAAATGGGATTGGTTTAATGTGTGCTTTTAGTAAACTGTGTTTTTATTTCCGATAGACTGATCAGTGTGGTTGTTTTTCTTCGTAAAGAACTTGTCTGCATTTTGGTATCCGGCCTAGCTCAGCTGAGCGGTGTGGACTGCCCATGGTTGCTTTTGACCCTGCCGGAGCTGTTAGTTCCTAATGTGTGGACACCTCATGTTACATGTTGTTCATTTCCTCATATTTTCATTTGTCATGATGTTTCACTCCAGTGAATCAAATCAGACAAAAGTGAAATTCTGCAATATGTCATGTTTGCCTTCTATTGAAATTGTGAGCACATCAGAAATGCATCAGTGCTATTATGATGGAGGCATTTATCAATGCTATGATAATAGAAGTTGGTCTATTAGCATTACGTGTCCTAATGGGTTGAGCAAATTCAGTGTCTTTGGCAGTAATTTTTAATAAGTTCTTTATTCAGTCACCGATTTGTCTGTGGAGATTGGGCTGATGGCTGCTGTTTCAGTTAGGTTGACAGACTGAGGACTCTACATCATATTCATTTTCATGCTATCACCCCACTCACTGATCAGCTGACATTGTCATTTAAAGAGCACCACTCCCAATATGTTTTTTGGTAGGATTAATGAGTGATCATTTTGCATGGATACACCTTGATAAGGCTATGTCTGACATGTGTGTAATGACATATTTATTTTAGTTTTCTATGATATTAAATAAAGTACTTGGAGAATTTGGACTGTTGGTGAGACAGAATAGGTTTGTCACTTGCATCTCAGGGGGAATATGATGTGATTTGTTTGTTATATGTTATACTACATAATTGGACTAAATATTCATCAGATTAATTCTAATTTGATAATAAAAGTTGTTAGTCAGTCACAATCAGCAACAAATCAGCCTAAAAATGTAATGACATTTGGAAAAATCTGTGTGTTTCCCCATTTGGAATTGAGTTTACTTGATGTTATAGTGCGACCCCTTATTGGAAATATATTGACTGCTATCATCTTTATTATAATTTGGATGGTGACTAGATATGATGTCATAAACTACAATGTATTGATTTTGACAAATGTTTAAATTGAAACACATTCAAGGCCATAGTTGTGATCATGGACAATTCTCAGAGCGCAGTAAAACGTTGAACCAGCATTAGTTCCCCTTAAACATTCTGCCTTACAATCACCACTGACAAGGTCCACTCCTTCAATATATTTTGGTATACAAAGGAAATGGGCACAAAATACAATAAAATGGTCTTATCATTCTCAGATATAGGTTAAACTCGATTACTGTGAAGGGAAAAGACCTTATGCAAGTTGACATTTTGCAATGGTTATGTGGAATATATCACGGTATAAAAATACTGTAAGTAACATAATACAAAATTGCAAAGACCATTATCACATGAATAAAGCATGTTTTAACATTATGTTTTTAATTTTTATTTTACCATAGTCCTAAGGTTTAGGGTCTGACCTTTTTACCCATTTCAATTCAAAATGTTGTTCTGTTCATAACCCAGTTTGTCTGATTCTTTTTTTATTTCTGTTTTTTTACAGGATCTGATGTCACAGGAGTGAATAAAAGAACCATCTGCTCATATCACTGCATGGCCCTTGTTTAAAGTTGAAGACCAGCAGAAGAAAGTGAAATCTGATCTCCTCTGTGGATCAGCAATTTTATGGACAAACATTGAAGTGAACTCCTTTATACAGTGCCTGTTTGTGGCAGGATGAGAGTCAGCAGGCTATGATGGCAAAAAAGCAAGATGCCCGGGCACCCATTTACAACCTCATTGTGGTGG
Organism: Trematomus bernacchii; assembly: GCF_902827165.1. Classification (NCBI taxonomy): domain Eukaryota; kingdom Metazoa; phylum Chordata; class Actinopteri; order Perciformes; family Nototheniidae; genus Trematomus; species Trematomus bernacchii. The sequence continues at coordinate 8,211,290 of NW_022987513.1, forward strand.
GTTTGTCAGGAACTGAGAAAGAGAAAGGGCAATGTGGGGTTGGCAAATCCTGCTTTTGTAATAGGTATGTGCGGCCAAGCGCTGATGACTTCTACCTGGACCACACATCAGTGTTGAGCACCAGTGACTTTGGGGGTCGAGTGGTTAACAATGATCACTTTTTGTTTTGGGGCGAGGTATCCCGGGTTTTCGAAGAGGGGCCTGAGTGCAGGATGCACGTCGTTGAGCAAACTGAATTCATTGATGACCAGACATTTCAGCCACATCGTAGCACTGCTATGCAGCCCTATATCAAACGGGCAGCAGGAACCAAGCTGTCTTCAGCAGAGAAGCTCATGTACTTCTGTACAGATCAGCTGGGCCTGGAGCAAGACTTCGAGCAAAAACAAATGCCTGAGGGAAAGCTGCAGGTGGATGGCTTCCTGCTTTGTGTTGATGTCAGCCGGGGCATGAACCGCAACTTTGATGACCAGCTGAAATTTGTCACAAATTTGTATGGTCATATTAGCAAGACTAAGAAGCCCATTGTGCTGGTCCTCACCAAATGTGATGAAGGAGTTGAACGTTACATCAAAGATGCACATACCTTTGGTATTACAAAAAAGAGTCTACCAGTAGTTGAGACATCTGCACGCTCAAATATAAATGTGGACCTTGCCTTCCTCACGTTGGTTCAGCTTATTGATAAGGGCAGGGGTAAACCCAAGATCATACCTTACTTTGAAGCCCTAAAGCTCCAGAGTCAGCAGATAGCTTCTGCAAAGGATCGCTATGAATGGCTTATCAACCGCATAGTCAAGAATCATAATGAAACCTGGTTAAACACCAGTCGTCGCATGAACACCTCTCCAGAGTTCAAAGAATATGTCTTCTTGGAGGGAACAGCTAAGTGCAAGAAGCTTTTCCAACAGCATGTCTACCGTCTGAAACAGGAGCACATTGAGAGGCGTCGCAAAATATACTTAAGCACTCTTCCTTTAGCACTTAGTTCTTTAGTGCCTGACCTAGATGAGATAGATCAGCTGAGCTGGTCTGGGGTACAGAAGGTCCTCGAATCCAAGCAGCACTTTGCCCATTGGTTTGTTGTTCTGGAGGACTCACCATGGGAGGATACATCTCACATCGACAACATGGAAGATGAGAGAATCCCTTCAGACCTACTGGAGACAGGTGAAGCAGAAGACCTATTTAATGCCCACCTTGAACATCTGCGTAATGAGTGCAGGCGGGCAGAGATGAGGCTGCAGTTCAAACAAAAGTTGTCTTCCTCTCCCTTTGTCACACCTGGTAGGCCGTGGGAGGAGGCCCGCAGCTTTATCATGAATGAAGAGTTCTACCAGTGGCTCGAGGAGACAGAGTACTTGGACCTGTACAACCGCCATCAAAAGGAAATCATTGACCGTGCTAAAGAAGACTTCCAAGAGCTCCTACTGGAGTACTCTGAGCTTTTTTACGAGCTTGAGGTGGATGCCAAGCCAAGCAAGGAGAAGATGGGGGCAATTCAGGAGGTTTTGGGTGAAGAACAGAGGTTCAAGGCGCTTCAAAAACTTCCAGCTGAAAGAGATGCTCTGGTGTTGAAGCATATCCACTTCGTCTATCATCCTACAAAGGAGACCTGCCCTAGCAGTCCTCACTGCGGAGACTTTAAGATTGAACAACTTTTAGTTTCACGTTTCCCCACGTGTTACCCCTTTTTCGATGTGAAAGCTCACTTTGGGGACACCAAAGCTGATAGAATCAACCTTGTCATACTAGGGAAGGATGGACTGGCAAGAGAATTTGCCAATGAGATTAGAGCTCTCTGCACAAATGATGACTGGTACGTGTTGGATGGGAAGATGTATGAACTGACGCTGCGGCCGATTGAGGGAAATGTACGTCTTCCAGTAAATTCATTCAACACCCCCACTTTCACCCCTCACGGATGTCTGTGTCTGTACAACTCAAAAGAGTCCCTCTCCTATGTGATTGAAAGTCTTGAGAGACTTAGGGAATCAACTCTAGGACGAAGAGACAGCCAGCTAGCGCAGTTGCCAACCTCACTGCTCTTAGTCACTAAAAGAGGTGTAGGATCATATGTGGAAATTGGTGGAGAAACTGCCTTACACCTAATAACACAGGGACAGCAGACTGCAAGGAGGTTGCAGTGTAGCTTTTTAGACCCTGCCTCCCCGGGTGTGGGCTATGGCCATAACGTCAATGAGTCCCAAATCAACCAGGTGCTGAGGGGCCTCCTGGATATTAGGAGGAGCCCATCCTTTAGTAGCAGCTCCCCGCCCCTCCTCCCTGAGCCTCCAGGGCTCAGAGACTCCCCTCACCAGCCAGCGCAAGAGGCAGACCTTCGAATTGTCATGTGCCTAATGTGTGGGGACAACTATGACGTTGAGCAGCTCCTATCCCCTTTTCTGATGCATCAGCACTGCAGGCCCATGTCTAATTGTGGCACCTCTGTGCTGTTGGAGCAGACAGTTGGCGGACACAAGCTGGCGATAGAGCTCTCTCTGCTCTCATACCACGCCTCCTTCACTTTGCGCAAGAGCAGGTTAGTGCACGGCTACATTGCTGTGTACTCGGTCTCCCGAAAAGCCTCCCTGGAGACGCTTTGTGCATTCCTGTGTGAAGTTCAGGACATCATCCCGGTTCAGCTGCTGGCAGTGGGAGATAGCCAGGCAGAGCTCACTGACAGCGACTACGCCTGTGAGCAGCAGATGCAGGGCGAGGAGCTAGCACATGAGATCGAGGGTCGCTTCAATAGTGTGGTTTGTGGATCCGGGGGGGTTGTGGGAGGTCTGCATAGGATAGAAATGTTCCATTCTTTTCTGATGGAGGTGGTAGAGAAACGCAACATCGTGGAGGCAACGCACATGTACGATAATGTGGCTGAAGCATGCACCAATGAAAACGTATACTCCCCACGCTGCAGTTCTCCCAGTCCCGTCACCATGTTCCTGGATTCAGAGGACGACGTAGAGCCTTCCCCGCCATACTACGATGGCACACTCACTTCTCATGGTGGGGGCTTCAACCTGCCTGACCTAGATTCCAGTGACATCTCCGTCATCTCTGAAATCAGAGACTTTGAGAACAAACTCAACAACAAAATACCCCCACAAGTAAGAGTTAAACCAGGCGTCACCTTTGACTTCCGGAAAGTGAGCCGTAACCCGTATATGGATACAATGGGTCACCGTCGCTCCCTCCCCTCTGCGGTTACCTGGGTTCCTGGTGGCGATGTGGGCTACGATCCCTCAGACTACGCCGAACCCATCGACGCCGTTTCAAAACCCCGCCCCAGCAATGAAGAGATAATCTACTCGGTGCCACACGACAGCACGCAAGGCAAAATCATCACCATCCGCAACTCTAATAGGATGCACTCCAACGGAAACGGCTCCGACAGCGAGGCCGACAGCAGCTCCCTGGAGCGAAGGAGGAAGTTCTCGGCAGCGGGGGTGAAGCCTCGTCTTTACCGCGACCGCTCCAAGAGGCTCGGCAAGTTCAGCAGCTTCCGCACAAGCTTCATAGGCAGCGACGATGAGATAGGAGCTCTTCCAAAGACCAAGGAGGATGATTTCGGGACCCTGAAAAGCGAAACTCTGACCGAGGAGACTGAAGACCCAAAAAAGAGGAACATTCTAAAGAGCCTGCGACGAACAGCCAAGGTGTGTATTAAGCCAACTTTTCTCTTTTAATCCTTCAAAAAAAAGTAGCTAATTGTAATTTTATGTGCATTAACAGAAATGAATGCATTACTTATTTTTTAAACTGTTTTCTTAAATGTTGTTCTATAGGTATGATGATAGCAGGTTTACAGATGGTATGAAATGTGTGGGGGGGGTCACTGTTAAGTGAGCATGTTTAGGGTCCACACATAACGTTTGTGACTGAATTCAACAAGTGCCACTTAGAAACAAGATAATTATCCGTGTTCGAGACTCTAATGGAGTGCTCTGTCTTTCTTTTTTCTGCAGAAAACAAGAACAAAGCCCCGTCCAGCAATTCCCAAGCCCCCGGAGAGCACTTACTTTGGGGTCCCTCTAGTGAATGTGGTTTCCCCAGACAGACCCATCCCACTCTTCATCGAGAAGTGTGTCCGCTACATTGAGACCACAGGTGCGTTGTCTTTTACACGTGCTGCTGCTCTGCATGTGATGTGTGCAAAATCAGATTTAAGAAGGGACATTTATGAATTGTATTTCTTTACTGAGCGTAATAATTCTAATGTTGTTGATTAGATACCTTATAATGATTACCGTTGACCACAATCTTATGTGAAAGTAATACATTGATTTATTCAGCACTGCTAGTACTGTATGTTTCGTCATATGTGTTTCCAAGGGGGCTAATGAAGTGTTTGTGCTTGTTTCCCCACTGTGCCCCCCCCCCCCCCCCCCCCCCACGTCTCCCTTGTTTTTTTCTCTGCTGCACTCTCTTTTCCTCAGGCCTGAATACAGAGGGGTTGTACCGAGTAAGCGGCAACAAGTCAGAGATGGAAGGCATGCAGAGGCAGTTTGAACAGGGTGAGCCCATCATCAGACTTGTTAGGCAGACACATAATTACATGTAAAATCCAAACATAAACAGAGAGTTACTAAAGGAAAGTGACATGCAGCTGAATGTTTGCTCCTGATGGCAGCTACTGCTTATTTCCTATGATCCTTCTAACGCTCTCTTTCTCTTCGTATAGACCACGGATTGGACCTGGTGGAGAAAGACTACGCCATAAACACTGTGGCTGGAGGCCTCAAAAGCTTCTTCTCTGAGCTGCCTGACCCCCTGGTGCCTTGTCCTCTGCAGGTGGACCTACTGGAGGCTTACAGTAAGCAAACACTGCTGGGCAGGGAGGGTCTTCACAAGAACATAAAAAATGATTATTTCTTTAAGAGGGAGGGGAGGGTGCTGGGAAGGTTTTTGCAGTTCTATTTTGCTCTGCCTTAGTGTTCACAAGAATAATTTTCATGGTAGTACGGAGACATTCAAATCAGGGTTTCCGTTAGCCAGTAATTACCGGTTTTTAGCCGGTAAAATTAATGACAAACCGGTAAATGAAAAACCTGCCGGTCAAAATATCCGGTAATAATTAGGGATGCTCCGATCGATCGGCCGCCGGTTATTATCGGCCGATATTCACTCTTAATAGTTTGATCGGTGCTCTCTATAAAGGCCGACCAGGAGAGCTGGATCTGATCCATATGGACATAAACGCGAGTGAAGTATAAAAGGACGAGAGAGAGAGATCAGATCAGCTGCTGAGTCTGCCGGAGACACGCAGCTCTGCATGATCACCTGAAGCCCCGCCCACTGTTTAGCGAGCTGCATGAGAAACAGACGGGCTGTCAGGAGAGAGAGGGAGGGAGAGGGGAAAAGAGAGGATCCGTTTCTCCCGTGTTATTATTCAAAGTTAATGTAAACTTTTGAATAATGTACTTTATCTACTAAAAGTAGTTTGTTAATAATTTTGTTGTTTGTGGAAGCGCATCATTTATTGAAAAATGAATCTGAACTTTTCGATCTGTTACGATTATAAACTGAAGCAATATAAAAATGAGCCCCATTAACTGAGTTTTAAACATCAGCATATCCGGTCATAGTCACACAGGGAGGCGTGTGGCGCAGTGGATAGAGCCTTGGTGTTGGGATAAGGGGAGCACAGGTTCAAACCCCACTGCAGTCAGCATGTCGTTGTGTCCCTGGGCAAGACACTTCACCCCAAATTGCTCCTGTGGGGATTGCCCACAGTATTGAGTATGTAAGTCGCTTTGGATAAAAGCGTCTAACAAGTAACATGTAATGTAATGTAATGTAATGTAATGTAATGTAATAGTCCAGTAATTACCTGCTAACGGAAACTACACAATTCTTATTATTATTATTGAAACATGACCGGTAAGTTTCGAATTTGACCGGTAAAATTAATTCTTTCCGGACATTTGACCGGCAAGAAAAAATCCTAGCGGAAACCCTGATTCAAATGGCTGTGGGCAACGATGAGTATTAATGGTAGCTTCTCTCTGTGTGTGTGTGCAGAAATCAATGACCGAGAACAGAGGCTCTACACCATGAAGGATGTCCTGAGGAGGTTCCCCAGGGAGAATTATGATGTGTTCAAATATGTAGTGAGCCACTTGCACAAGTAAGACCACTGTTTAAGTCACTGTGATGGATTTGTTTTCTTGTGGAAGACTCCCATTTGTTTTTTTCAGCATATGATGAGTCATTTGTGGTGTGTTTGTTTTTCTCCTCAGGGTGAGTCAGCTGCACCGGCTGAACTTGATGACCAGCGAGAACTTGTCCATCTGCTTCTGGCCCACCCTCATGCGGCCGGACTTCACCACTATGGACGCCCTGACGGCCACGCGCACCTACCAGACAATCATCGAGAGCTTCATCCACCAGTGTACATTCTTCTTCTACAACCAGCCCCTCCTCGATTCCCCCACGGGCCTCGCGGGCCTCCCTGCCTCCCCCACCACCACCCTCAGCTCTGCCTACTCTTGTTACCGCTCGTCTCCGCCCCACAACGCCGCACACTTCAGCCCCCTGCAGCAGTCTCCGCCCACCACCCCCCAGTCTCCCCTGCAGTCCCTGCTCCCTCCCCTCCACCAGCACCCCCACTCTCACCACTCCCCTGCCGAACAAGAGACGCTGTGAGAGACGCTGACGCCACATGTGCCCATGATGATGCTGGACCTTATCACCTATACACTAAAATAAAAATAAATAAAAGAGAAGTGCACTTGCACACTACATCTTCCATCCTGGACAACTGAGGGCATGAAGAGAGGAGATGAGGAAGTGTACGAGAAACTTCCCTAACCGGCCATTTGTGTCCATACTCGTGTGCATCAGGGCGTGAGGCGGCCATTATCAATGACTCCTCTGAGCCCCCGTTCACCTGGAGTTTAACATCCGGTCAGAGGTGTCCGTCACAGCCTCTCATCTGTCTACAGCCTCCAATTATCCTACACTACCAAGAAATAGAAACCTTAAAGCTGGAAGAATTGATTTGTGGCCATTGTGTAAAACTGTTTTTTTTGTTCATCCTGAAAGTACTGCCACTGGATTTTTAGACTGCTCCTCTGTAGGTCCTTTGGGCAGCGGTCTGAGGTCTACCTTCGGGTTTTCTCATCGGCTCTACTTGAGCGGTCAGCATGGGGAGGGAAAGGAAGTGAGGGGGGGGATACACATCCAGGGATGCACTTTAATGATCACTGTTGTTTTTCCCCTCAAAAGGGTTTTTTGTTTTGTTGACATACTGTTTTTTTGTGTGTTTTTTATTTCACAGCTCAAACAGCCATACCCATTGCCTCTACAGAGCTCTGGTAGATCAAACTTTGTTTACATCAAACTTGTTTTTTGTATCCACAAACGTACCTGAAGCACTTTTTTGATAGTGTAGTATTACATCTGAAGAAATGCCACGTTTATTAATTGTCCATATTGTTTGTTTTTAGTGGCTGAATGTGGCATCAGTGCAGGCTTGTAAAACAAAGTCCTTTTTGTAAAAACTTACGTTCTCTTTAAGTGGATCCAGAAGTCCCATTTGAGGTTGATGGGAAATCTGAATTTACTCATAATCACCCAGCCATGTGAAAGAATCGTTTTCTTTCAGAGTTTGTCCTCTTTCTAGCTGTTGGTTGATCAGAGTGGACGTTTAGGGAAGTTTGGTTTAATTACACCAATATAATATCAGAAGAATCTACCTGCTTTCAGTCAAGTGAAGGAGAACATTTTGCCATTTTTGAATGTGTAACCTAATTGTACCCTAACACAACACAATTGCCATCTGGTGTCTATTGAAACCAAACGCTTGAAACATGATAGGATGCTGGACGTGTTGCTGTGGCTGTCTATCTAAAGCTCTTTGTACTCATCTAATATTAAGGACCTTCGACTCGGAAGGTTTAGTATTTTCAACGCACTGTTACCGCTAGTCCTGCTACACAATACAATGACCAGTAGAAGTAAAAAAAAAAATGTTGGATGGGAAACATTCAGGAGGAGGGAGTTCTGTCTTATTAAAAATGGACCACCAGACACTGAGGTTCTGGATGATCGTGGCGGTTCTTGGTTGCAACAATGTCAGTGTAGTTTGGCTTTGTAGTATTTGGGATCACCACCTACTGGTACTGTTGGGAATGCTGTTAGGAACTCAGTCATTTTACGCGTTCTTGGGCTCTTCTCAAACCGCTCAGAGCTGTAACATTAAGACCGGCACTTTCCCCACTATAACACGACTCCCGGGAGTATATAATCTTACCACTTCTGACACAACCTTTGGCAAAATGTGCTGTTCAATGAGCAAAAAGTGAGTGCATACTACTCTATAATGGTTGTTTATTTGTATGTTGGGGAACACCACCCGTTAGTCAATGGTAGAAAACATTTCTAGTGTGTATTTCAATGATTGAAAGTCCATTTTTACAATTTTTGTGAATGGTTCAAGGCCACTTAAGTTTAGTGCATGATTTAAAAAAAGATAAAATAAAAAAAAAAAGATAAAACACACACACAGGGAGAAGGATGAAAGCCTCTCCCGGTTTTAAAACATGAAAATTAGTGCGAGAACAAAAACAAAATGCTGAAGTGAAATAGCTGAAACGTGAAAAGTTTATGTACTGTGCACCAAGAGCAAACCATGGAATTTGTCTGACTGAGACCAGTGTTTGAAGATGAAGGCCTTATGTGAACTGTATAATAGTTAATAAATTAAATCTTGTAAAATTGTCCTAAGCTTCCTTGTGTCTTTCATTGAGCCGTTTGAACAAATCCACAGATATCTCAATCCATTAATTCTGCATTTTCATTCCGTACTTCATTTGTAAAAATACATTGTCTGATTCTAATTTACAAAGCCACATGCTAGCAGTTAGATCAATATTGTCACAACAAAGGAGCCCGGGGAAATCAAGAACATATAATTTGGTTGTGCAAAAATGTCAGTATTTTGTAAAATAGGAGGGGTGGGCTCATGACAGATTCTCAAAAGCCCCCGCAGCACCATGCTGTCATCTGACAAAATATCACACAGGCTATTATTATCCACAGTTCTCACTAGTGGTTAAAATGCTGATTGACAACTTGTGAAACAATGCATAAATGCTACCTAAAGATAGGGGCCAAGCTAAATTAATATAATTGTTTAAATCAGGGGTGTCAAACTCAAGGCCCGGGGGCCAAATCCGGCCCGCGACTTCATTTTATGTGGCCCCACAAGAGCTTGCAAAGAATATAATATGTTTATTATACGGTTACATGCTACTTTACAGAAGCACGTTGCCCATAAACGACATGTCCCACAATGCATCTCAAATGTGACTTTTTCTCAGAATTTGACTTTTTTTTCTTCAACATATGTATTTTTTCTCAGAATTTGACATTTTTTGTCAAAATATGCCTTTTTTCTTAGAATTAGCTTTTTTCTCATAAATTACTTTTTATTTTTTTATTTCACTTCTTTTTTCAAAATGTCACTTATTTTTTTTTGTTTTTCCAGAATGTGGCTTTTCTTTTAAAATCATATTGTGACATTCTTACTGAAGAGACTTGCAATTATTTGCCCTAGACTTCTGCTTTCAGACGTAGTTAATTATGAAGTTATTCCGATAATAATCCAATGCAGAGGCAATAATGTAATATAATACATTATTTTATATATATTCAATATTTATATATGTATTTTTATATAGTCTTAAAGTTACAACCGGCCCTTTGAGTGCAACCATAATGCTGATGTGGCCCGTGATGAAATTGAGTTTGACACCCCTGCTCTAAATGAAGCATATTAAAGAAGCTTGATCCTACACAACACATCGTACCTGCAGAAAAACCTCTGCCACCGTGCAGGTGACTCTGAAAAACATCAATTATTTACAGCATATCCTTCATGAGTGACTGCACAGTTTTAGTAGAACACACACACACGAACACACACAAACACACACAGTATCTGTTGACCCATGCAGAGCGACTGGACAGTGTAATGCTATGGCGTCCTCTTGTGGTTGAATAGAGTTACAGTAGGGAGAAGAGGTGGGCGTCTGCATGTCACGTGATACCCTGGTTATCATGTTACATTTGATTAAAAAGTAGAAGTATCAGTCACTAATTGACCTGTAATACCTATGTTGACACGATTTGCTATTATACAGTCTACTTCCTGCTCAATTCCACACATAAAATCGCACATCTGACTGAAAAGTCCAATATGTCTTCTGTACATGTATGTCTTTTGCATATAGGTTAATTTGAGGAACTCTGCAGCCTGAGATTATAAATGCTGTGGTTTATGGGAAAGATGTGATTGAGCACATTCTGAGGAATTGATTTTTGGATGTTTCCTAAAGATATATGCCTATATACAATTCACTGAATGAGGCCTATCACACGGTTTGAGTGTAATTATCCTTTTCATTGCTATTGGCACATTAAGCGCTTACAAGAGTAAATCAATTGCTGACCTGAATGTGCTCTCTGTGAGCTGCAGCACTGAGGCCTGTCACTACCTCGCTCCACTGCTGAGTGATAGGCTGTTCACGATTGTTATTAATATTAATAGTGTTCAATCTATAACCTGATTATTCTTCAGGCTATGTGGTTCTTTCATGTGTTCCCCATGTGTCCTATAGTTATTCAGTTCACTTTAAAACAAAAAAAAGTAATAATTTCAGTTATTTGAAACACAAGAGATGTATTCGGGCAACTCACCCCCCCTTTATAAACCCACATTTCCAGTTTTGTTGCTCATTTATGGTGGTACTGTACCCCATACTATTTTTGTAATCCCAAATTGCTACCCCATTATCTCCTTGTAACTGAATATGTGTTTAAGTACTGGTATACCAAGTGACACTATACATTGGGAATATACTGTTTCACTTTAGCCATTTGTACTTGTACACATCAGGACCTTACTCACAGTAAATACACAATCTGTGTCTACAGACTTATCTGCAGATTGTTTAAAGGGGCATTCTCCAACTTACCTGTCATTAGGAGAACAAATGCAACAGTATAAGGACTTCTGTGTATGTGAAGAAGCCTTTTTCAGAGTCTGAACAAAAAAACATAATCATCAGGGAAAGTGTAGTTTTGGCCGGATACTTAAAATACACAACAGAAAGCCTTTGTTACAAAGTGTTGGTGTGGAATTTTTAACGACATGGCAGTTATTGAGCCATTAATGTTGTAATGCTAAATTGCTGGTGCACCCTAAAGTCAGTATAAATGACACATGTACACTATCCATTGTTACATTTACATTTGCATTGGATTCACATTTTCATCATGCTTTGGCCAATTTCATACTGGATATCTATTTATATGTTCATATGATGTAAATATTAAGCTGAGCATCAACATCAGATAGTATTCTCCATGTATAGCACTTCCCCCATCTCATGTCATGGGCCTCTGCTAATTAAAAACAAATGGCAATAAAAACATTTCAGATGCAAACAAACCTGTTGAGAATGACAGAAGCCGTGACGTATGAAAGATAGCTTTATTGCACAAGGTGTTAGAATGATCTTTTTAGTTTTTGCTTTCTTTTCATAGAAAATGTACTTTTGAACACAAGCAATTGCTATAACAAGCAACTCAAACAAATGTTTGGGATACCCTCAACATTATTTTTTTGTTTGTTTTGTTTTTCATACGTTTTTTCCTTCAATTTTTCCCTTTTAGCAAGCATGCAATGATTTTTTGAGGATGAACAAAATACAAAATAATGAGAATAAAAAAAGTAAATAGGACAAATGACGACATCAAACAACCTTTAAAAAAAGAATAAAAATCCAACAAATTAGTATCAAAAACATAAAGGGAAAGAAAAATGTTGTTTTTGTGCCCATTTCAGAAGTAAAATATTTTTATTTTTGATACTATTTCAATTTTGAAAGTGGGGCATTCGACCCTGATGTGTCCCCTGATTTATTCTGACGAAAATAGCTCTTCATACAAAACTGTGTTTTATGTACAAGACTTAATCTATAAACAACACTGACAGGTGGAGATGATGGATCTAGTATGTTTAGGGTGGTGAACTTTAACCTTTAATTTATCTGAGCGGGGGGGGGGGGGGGGGGGGGGGACAGGAGTCAGAATGCTTCAGGTTTGCGGACCGACTCCAGTCCAGTATTTACACAACAGCAGTTTGTGTGACGAATAGCTACGAGTCCCTGATTTCACTTGGATCTACCCACCGGCCTTAGTACTGTTCGGCCTCTGGAACCAAAACATTTGACAAAAACCCAAAAAACTAAAATAAAAGCAAATATGATGAATGAAAACCAACACACACCCCGTCCCATAAACAAACAAACAAAGCAAAATGGATAAATAAATATAAAGCACAAAACGCTATCATGGAGATGCTTCAAAAAGACATTCCAATAGGTAACGTGTGAATGTACAAAATGGAGGGGGGGGGGGGATAAAGAAGGCGGGACATGTACAGTACTTCAGACAGGGCAACAACAAAGATATAAATTGTGTGAACATTATATCATTTTTCAAAGCGGAACTCCCTGACATATAACATCGCTCATTATTATATTATTTTGACTTCATTCACATCATCACTGGGATTCTTTCTGATGTTCGGCTGAGTGTCACCAAGGCAGGCGGGAAGTGGTCACCGAAGCATTAATACTGTAAGTAACATAAACCTCATTCATGGATCTTTTAAATATTACATGATTGTTTCCATCATAAACACACAGCAGAGTTTAAACCAGGGGGATTGTGTTTGGTTAACCCAGCCAGCCTGCCTTTCAGAAACTGAAACTAAAATATAATTTTAAAAGTATTTTCCCCTCTCAACATTGGGCTTGTAAAGGGCCGCTCTGTGTCCATACAGGAAACACTCTTCTCTTAGGCGCTCTACATACAGTAACATACAGAGCACCCCGTATACATACTTTAATTTCCTTTCTTTAGTCCAACCTTTTTTAAATTTCTCTTCTTTAAATTCCATGATTGAGCGATTGTCTCGTTCTTAAATTTGACATTAACATTAAATTGCTGTATATACTACTACACTATGGTAGTACATACAATTTATACTTTGTCATAATTTCATTTAAATGTCAATAATATACCTACATAGAAATATATATGTAAATTCTTTATAATACCAAATATTCTCTATTTGTGATGTGAGAACTTATGGCGGGTTTATTTGGGTTGTCGTGATTTGTTTCAAAAGTGAGACACGGTTCAGCTGGAGAGAGACGTGTGCAGGGCGTTTATGGGATAGATCTTTCCTGGAGGAGAACCTGAATCTGTTCTTTTGGATTCACCGGAAAGAGAAAATATGCCAATAGCTTTATGGGACTTTAGGAGACACACAGAGGGTGAGAGAAACAGTAAGAATAGGGAACTTAACTGGAAGTCCTGCAAATTGACAATAATACTGAAACTATGGAGGAGTATGTGTGTGTGCATGAGAGACAGGATGGCCACACAGCTTCATACTGGCTATCGTAGTCTTCATCGTCATAAACAAAGAGCTTCAGCTCCTCAATTAAAGTCAATATATCCAAATGACCACAGAATCACGTCCTGTTTTTTTTTTAGCTGTGCTACTCCTGCGGGCGGAGCCGAGCACCAGCCGGCTGGATCTGTTAGTTGGAGTTAGTAATTCTTTTAAAGAGTCCCAGGTGAACATTAACGTAGGGTTAGCTGGGTCTCTGTCTGGGAGGAACCTGTCCCGAGGAAAATCAGAGCGACCGCTGGGCAGTTCACCGTTAGTCAGGTTTTATAGAAAGATGGTGGCATGCCCTTTCTGACCCAGACTGAAGCAGCGGGGCAGCGAGTCTGTGCGGGGCGGAGGCTACACCAGCGTGTACGACTTGGAGTACGCCCCCGCGCTCTGTTTCTGCAGTCTCCCCAGAGCGGAGGAGCTGCTCTCCAGCAGCGAGTCTCTGGAGCCGCCCACCTTGTTGCAGTTGCTGCTCGTGCTGGAGGTGGAGGCCGTGGCCGCGGTGTTGGAGCTGGGCATGGTGAGAGTCCTCTGGGGGAGGGTGGAGGTGCCCGAGCTGGCCCCCAGGCTGCTCAGCCCGGAGTGGCCCAGCGTCAGGACCTGCTGCTTGCTGGGGTCTAGAGTCTTGTGGCGGCCCTGGGTGTGGTACGCCCGCTGTGTCAGGCTGCGGATGGAGGCTTCCCGCGGCGGCACCACTGGGCAGGGGTCGTGCAGCTCCCCTTGCTTACGGAAGAATGGGTCTGTCTTCATGTAGAGGGGGAGGTTGCAGAATTCACCTGAGAGAGGCGAGAGGAGAGGTTAAGATTAAAGTCATTCATGGTTTCCTGTTTTAATGCAGTTACAGACTGCAACAGCTCCTGTGTCACACAGCAGGGCCTTCTTAACAGCAGACAGACTGTTTAACACGAGCGTCACATTATGAACACTGTCACCATCACCCCACACCTACAACATGACCATCCTGTATCATTTTATATTATATTTTAAAGCTTGTATCATATGCAATTATTTGAATTAATACTTGAATTAATGTTGTTTCTATAACAACTATCTGTGAAATTATCTATGATCATATATAAATATATACTGTAGGTGCAAGGCATATATATGCTTATAGCTATACTATTTTCACATTTTTGTTTATTTTTATTTTTAGAATGTGTTTTTTTCCGTGTGCATTTTGACTGTCCACAGCTGCTGTAAGAAGACAATATCACTGGTTTCTTCTTTTCTTCTTTATTCATGCTTTCATACCAATATACTAACCATCGTACTAACACATGTCTCGCTGGTTTTAAGTAGATTCTTAATAAGTGTGAAAAGAAATCAAGCCTTTGCGTGTGACATGAAATATCAGTGTTACTCCTTGCTTCTCTGTGTAGCTTTAGGCGGCCTGGTCAACTGTGTGCAGGTAATACCTTTCCCCACAGATTCTAGTTAATCCCCACTTCATATTTGTATTTGTTTGGAGAAATATCTATTCAAGCCCTATTGTATTTATTATTTGTAGTTATATATTTCCTACGTTGGATTTAGTCTCTTGCTTCCCATTACTCTCAGTCGTGTGTGTCAGGGTATGGCTGGTCTAAAACGTAGTAGAAGCAAGAATCTGCCTCCACATTGAGTATCCTCACTGATCAAGAACAAGTCAGATTGTCCTGCCTCGTTTGGAACTTACTTTTATTAGCGCGGTGGGGAATGGGCACCGCCACATTCTGCCGGCGGTCGTAGTCCTGCGGTTTGGGCGGCGAGGCGGTGAAGCGGCAGATGCCGGGTTCAGACGGCGTGCTGAGCGAGGTCATGCTGTCCGCGGGGTCGTTGGTGCCGGTGGTCATCTGGTCGGACGAGCTGTCGGAGATGAAGCACTCGGTGATGGTGAACTTGGCGTGCTGCAGATGCTCCTCCAGCTTGGCGTGCTCGTACGCCCGCGCCAGCTCCTCGTAGGTGGAGGAGGCGCTCTCTGTGGACACCATGCTGTTCCGACCCTTATCTGGAACACATACGTATTGGAAATGTATTAAAAAAAACTCATATTTAATTTAAAGTGGATACAATTTCTGTTTGACTGATAAAATAACATTATTTATGATATTTTGTATTGAGAAAAGTAGGATGACCAGATACAGACCCTTTGGAGAAACTGAAACTGTTGAGTTCATTTATGGTTTATGAATTGATGTGAGTGGGCAACTGTATCCTTATTTATTTTGATGTGTAACCTTGATGCTTATTGCAATGACACTATTTGTATTTAGTCACTTTATTATCTGTTATTTATTCCCCTTTTTTCTGTGCAGTATAGTTAGGGAGGTTAAAGATGGAATATATTTTCTCCAGTCTTTCATTTGGTAATTTGAAGATGCATTTATGATGTATATATTATTTATATGCCACTGGATGGTTGGATTAACATTTGACCACCCTTTGAAAACCCTTTCTAAAATATTCTTGTATGATACTACATAGGTGTACATTACATCACGTGTGGAATAGATTTGCCCGTGGATGATTTAAATTGAAAATATTTAGAAAAGTGAATTTTTCTTATAGAGAACTAAAATATTTTCAGTAGATTTTTATTGAAGAACTGCCATTTGCTATACATTATTTTTAAAAGACATAAAATAATTAGTATAAAATAATGTTATCGAGCGATGGTTCCTGGCTGCGATGACCCACCTGTGTCCTGCGACAGGCTGGCGCTGTAGCTGTCGCTCTCCGTGGCGGTGATGCCGTGAGAGCCCATGGTCCGCCAGTCGGAGGTCAGAGTTCGGGCGGAGGCCGTCGATTGGCTCTGACTCGGCCGGCTCAGCGTCCATTGGCTGGAGTATCTGTTCCTGGAGCTGTGGGCGGACTTTATACTCTTCCTGGACACGGGGTCTGAGAGGGGATCAGAGGACAGCTCGGTGTTACAAACACTGTGTATCCATGTATCGATCGAGACGAAAGCTAGATACTGACTTTACTTACTCTAGTGGATGAAGTAGAATTCAATATGAGATTAGGGTTAGAGATTATCGATTTATTTCATTTGAAAGCTATAACCGCTAATTACCAGTTTTGTCATGGTCGATACCGATAAGATAACCTCCATCACATAAATATATTTAAAAAAATGACTTATATAATAACCTGTAGTTTATGCACACCTGAGGGTAAGAAAGGTTAAGATGCAGCGAGCAAAGACGGATGATTTATTATTCCTTAGCTCGGAAATAACCAAACCTTCCTGATTGTCGTTAATTAACAAAAACAAAGAACATGTTTGTTTATCTAATTTTTTTCCTCAAGTACATCAAAAAACTTGTGTTGTCTCTCTGTGAAAAACATCCACAGCAGCAACTCTTGTTATTTGTGTCCGTCTTCTCTGTGTTAATAGGCGGTTTACAAACTAACTTTATAAAAAAGGTGCATATTGCTACTAACTCTAGTTTGTAGACGCTGCGTTTGTCACGTTAAAGAAAGCAATTTAGCTTTGTATTTACATGCAGTTAATAGCATTAATGCATCATGAATACATCATTATATTAAATTCCCAATATTTGCAGATAAAGCTCTCTTTGAATTGACCTGCTCTATTTATTTCGTGTACCGTCACATCTTTGCTAAGAAATACAAACTCACTCGTGCCTGGGCGGATGTCGGACATGTCGATCAAAGGCCCTGAGTTCTGGATGAGGGCCTGGTGGTGCAGAGACACGCCTGTGCAGAAGTTCTGCGGATTCACTGATTGGCTGAACTCAGTGTCTGTCACAGGCACTGCTGCCTTGTCCTCTCCTGTTGCAGGCAAAACACGAATATAAACAGTTAGACAAAAAAAAAAAAACACATAATTAACGTAAGCTAGAAGACGTGTGTGTTGCTGCCACATGCCTATTTGTTTGATTCCTTCCTTGTCCTCGATGAGTAGCTGGACACGAGGGATGTCAATGTGGAGCCTCGGCCCTTGAGGAGGGCCCTTCACCGGAGTGTCTATACTGCGATTGTTCTTGCTACACACATGGAAAAGGACACATTTGGTCAGATTATTTTTGGGGTTGCGCCTACAAGATATATGACTTCCTCTTCACAGCAGGCATTAACAATAGCACCAAAAAAAAACGGTCTCTTACCTGATAAGCATCTCCGCAAGGCTCTTAGCATCTATAGGAAGACAAGATATTAGTTAGAGATTGTTTGGCCGTGAAGATACACTTCATTACACACAATAACACCGATCTCTGTCTGAACTACTCCTTTTCCCTCCCTCTCACCTCTAAGTCGTTTGAGCCTCTTCTCCTTGCGTTTCTTGCGGATAATAAAAAGCAAAGCGACGCCCAGAGTGACCAGGATGACGGGAGAGCCGATGGAGAACAGCTTCTTCACGTCATCCCCTTCTCCACGAGCAGATCTAATGGGAGGGATTGTGCCTGCGGAAAGGAAGAAAACCTTCAGAACAGAACATTCAGTGAGAGAGGCACTCAAAAATAAACGTATGTCGGACACTCACTGCCGTCGTAGTCGGTGGTGGCAAACTGGGAGCTCTGGTTTCCGCAGCCGGCGCTGTTGCAGGCTTTCATCTTCAGCTCGTACCAGGTGGCCTCACGCAGCTCGCTGAGGAACAGCTGAGAGGTGGAGTTGGCTTTGAGGCTCTGCCACGCCCAGGTGCCTTTGGGTCTGAAGTCCAGCATCATGTCGGTGATGGGGCAGCCGCCGCTGGTCCAGCCCTGCAGGTTGATCCCCGCGTGGGTGGAGTTGATGTGTGTGAGCAGCGGCTGGTCCTTGTTGAATACCGGTTCTGTTCACAAGAGAGGAAAATACACATGTTAGAATGAAACAGGTACTGGCAACATCATATATCTGAATTTATTTGTGATATTTCAATGAACACCTGGAAAAATACTGCTATTTGTATTTATTTAAATAGTATTAAGTAGGTGGAAAAGAGCAACCACAGGATTATTATTGGACTGACACATATGTGTATATGCTCATGATCGGCATAAAGCATCTTAAAGGCAAATCACAACGCTTTAAAGTGGAACTAAGTCCATTTCCATAATTCATATATGTTATTTCTTTTATATAGGATTGTCGAAAAATATTAGCAAACATGAACTACTCTCACCCAAATCCACAAACTATAATGCTAAAACCTCAAATGAGCTAAATGCTAAATTGACAAAGAATTAGGAAAGATGGAAAAATAATATCCAAGGGGATCTTTCTCGGTGTATGAGCACATTTTCTGTTCTTATGTTCACACATTTTGATTGGACTGTATTAGGCCATGGAAATAAAATATTGGAATTCCTATTTTAGGTGGCGTTCCCCTTTAAAACAAACACTAAACAGGACTGAACAGCAAAAGCCAAAAACAACTATATTCCTTTTGGTGTCCTCAGATTTATATCTCTGGTCTCCTGCTTCATGCATGTCTTCAACACGTCACCCCCCCCCCCCCCCCCCCTCACCTCTTCCATGTGTCTTGGCCTCGATGATCTCACTGATGCGTCCTGAGCCCACGCTGTTCTTGGCGGCCAACTTGACCTTGTACCAGGTTCCACAGCGCAGGTTGTCCAGCCTGAAGGAGCGCTCACTGGAGCTGATGAACACGTCCCTCCACTCCTCCGTGTTGTCCACCGAGTACTGCAGCACAAATCCTGCAGAAACACCAACACAAGTCATTTAGAACAAGTACTGCACATTCAGGAAATTAAAACGTGGAGCATTCTCCCTGCTGCTGCATCTGTTGGACACCAGGGGGCAACCATCAGCTACAATCACTTTTAGTTTGTCAACTTAATGCCTAGAAATATTGTTTACACTGTTATGTGCATTATAAATGTGTTGATGTAATTATGTAAACAATATCCTACTTTTAAAATGTAAATAATATCCTACTTTAACATTTTGTTAGCTGTAATTTGGCCTCTGACAGATTTTTATCTTTCACTGTCAACATTATTTTACTTGTTAGTTCTGCTTTTCTTTTCTATTTTGAGATATTTCTATTTTGTAGTTGTTGATGTATTACTTTTTTATTTTCACATTATTTGCAATGCCTAGTTTAACACGCTGCTGCGACGAAAACATTTCCCAAATTTGGATCAATAAAGTAATTCTTATTTTTTATCTTATTTGTATAAATGATATAACGAAGGTGAAGCACATTGAAAAACATCCGTCACAAAATCAGATAGATCTTTTGTTGGAGGGCAGGTGTTCCTCTGTTCACAGAAAATCTCACCTCTGATGGAGCTTCCCCCGTTGTCCCCAGGGATCCAAGCAAGGGTGATGGAGGAGGTGGAGGTGGTGGAGACGGTCAAGCGAGGCTGATCTGGAGGAACTGGGAGTAAAGAGAGAGAGAGTGACTCAGCAACAGAGCCACTAAACAAACACATCCTCCACTGGAGTTCCCCTTAAACACATCTCTCTCCTCACCTTGCACCACCAGGTTGACTATGATGGTGTCAAAGCCCAGAGTGTTAGTGGCCGTGCAGGTGTAGTACCCAGAATCCTCCGCTTTGACCGAACGCAGCACCAGTGTGCCGTTGGATAGGATCTGCCGCTGACTGTCCGCCGTCACCGGGATGGCAGTGTCGTCACTGAAGGAGCCAAAACAGATACAGATGTTATTGATCTCATCCCAGAGGAAAGTTCTCGGTGAGTCATGGCGCTGACATAGAAGAGGTAGAAGTTGATCTCTGACCTGTCTTTGGTCCATTTAATTGTGGGGGCGGGTTCTCCCACGGAGCCGCAGGGAAGACGCACTTCCTTCATCCAGGGTGTGGTCACCGTGCCGCCGAAGGACAAGATCTTACCCGGGACTGTACACACACACACACACACACAAAAATAATCAATCTTTGACACACAGAAAGTGAGAGATATAATAAAATACATCAAAATACAATAAAATCAATACATTAAAAGAATGTGCTTCAGCAACTGTCTCAACAAGAAGTTTGTCTTTGTACGTTCTGATGTGTATCTGCCAGTCAGCGCTGAATGAGTGGCCCAGTTTGCCTAAAGGCCTTAACTCACTGCTGAGGGAATAGAGAGCTGGTTTAGCGTAGCCCCTCCCCTGACCTCTCAGTGTCAGTCTATCTTTTCTCCATAGATCCTCCCCTCTATTGATTCTCTCCGGCTATCTCTCTCCCCAAGGGTCATTTGACTGGATAGGCCCTGTTCATCACCACATAATTAACAACAGCGTTTCTTGCAACACAGCCGCCACTCAATCAATAATACGGCTGTCAATCAATAAGGGAGAGCGGGACGGAGTGCGAGGAGGAGCGCGAGTCATGAAAGTGATCTGTGTTAACGGGAGATCATGTTGCCGTTTCATAGCCATCTTAAGAGCGCGCTGCCTCGTAACCTTTACAGAGATCTCTTTACCCTTCTCCTCCACTACAGGCTCGCCCGGAGGACCCACCTTTCCCAGCAGGCTCCACTGTGACCTTTGAGCTGATGTTGCCACGGCCGGCGGTTGTCACGGCTGCAGACCAGATGTGGTATTGTTTACCGCGGGTAAGGTGCGTGATGCGGTAGAAGAGCATCTCCGGGTTGGCCTCGTACTCGCTGGGTGCCTGGGACAGAGGGCACGCAATGTCATGTTAGAGAAGTATGATGAGACAGGGAGAGGACAGCGGGGGGGGGGGCAGCTCCTGTACTGGGAACTCTAGCAGCTTAAAGAGTCATTACAGGTTATACTTTCAACCTGTTCAAGTGGGTGTGACACATTTAATATCAACCTTTTTGTGATAATGTGTCATCCCATTAGAAAACATAGCAAGTGGTAGCAGTAGAATTGTCAATGTTCAAGGTGTTTGGTTTTGTACATGATATGCTCCCACATTATAATAACTGTGCTTTCCTGTCTAAGGGCTACTGTGTGTGTGTGTGTGTGTGTGTGTGTGTGTGTGTGTGTGTGTGTGTGTGTGTGTGTGTGTGTGTGTGTGTGTGTGTGTGTGTGTGTGTGTGTGTGTGTGTGTGTGTGTGTGTGTGTGTGTGTGTGTGTGTGTGTGTGTGTGTGTGTGTGTCTGTAGTAGCTGTATCTGTTCCAGCAGTGTCCTTCTTTTTTTTTTATATTGGCTTGCAATCCGCCAATAGACAGAGAGAAAAAATAATTGAAAAGTCTGCCCATAAGTCTTTCTCACAGCTTTCAGGTTGATTTTAATTCTATAGATCAACATGTTTTATGAAAAAAATAAAAATGAAATAATCCGATTTAATTTACTGAGTTTACAGTTCACAATAAACCAAAAATAAATGACATAAAGATGTTTTACCTTGCCTGTGACATATTTGAGTGTTTAATTTATGTTTATTTAAATAATATTAAAGTCTTAGATTATCAAAACGTTCAAGTCTTGTATGTTTAAGAATGATTTAGCCGTCTTTGATATACCGTAAACACTTTATGTGTAACTGAAAAGCATGTAATTCCCTATTAAAAGGCCTTTTTGCTTTATTTTATTTAAGCACTGAGATGTTTAATTTGTCAAATGTTTGTATTTCTGCTGCTTGTACAGTATCTGCAGGTTCTCTGAATGGAGACGTGTCGGAGGCCGCTCTCAGCCTGGAATGACCTCTCTATGGACTCTATTGATTAAAAGGATGATAAATGGAAATGTCATTTCGATTGTAGTGATTCACTCATTGATGAATTTATTTACCTTCGACGCCCAAGTTAAATGTTTTAAGTGAGTGACAATGTTCTTTAACGTTTTAGATGTAAAACCACAATGCATTTATAAATCTGGTAATCTAAATGTAACAGTTGTGACGAAAAACTGTAGGATAAATATATTGACAAATAACAAAATGTGTTAAGATGGGTTATTGGGTATCCCCTTTTTTTTTTAAAACAAAACAGAATAGAGCCACTGGTCCAAATCAATTGGAAACAAATTAAATGATTTCACTTCGCATACACAAAAAACCCCGTCATTTTAGGACTCAGTGCTGATGACAGGAATGATGTGTTCCTGTAGATATTTCCCCTACAAACTCATCTTTGAGAAAACATTCACGCACACACACACACACACACACACACCTGCAGGCACGAAAACACACACATGCCAACACGCTCGCAAAAACACGGTTCTCTCTCAAGTCGATCCTCTGTTCTATCTCTGTAATCTGTTCATCTCTCAGTGCTCATCTTCAGTTTCTTCACCATTTGCTTTCCCCCTCTCCCTCGACCCCCCTCTGTCTAGCTCAGTGAAGAGGAGAGGATGGAGGAAGGAGGGAGGGAGGGAGGGAGGGATGTGTGTGTGTGTGTGTGTGTGTGATGTGTGTGTGTGTGTGTGTGTGTGTGCGTGCGTGCGTGTGTGTGTGTGTGTGTGTGTGTGTGTGTGTGTGTGTGTGTGTGTGTGTGTGTGTGTGTGTGTGTGTGTGTGTGTGTGTGTGTGTAGGGGGTGCGTTCCAACATTCCACCAGCATAGCGGAGGTGTTGTGGTGATCCAGGGAGTGATACAGGGAGATAATGAAAAGACGGACAAAAGCACTCTCATCTCGATGTGACTGATACCCTCCTCTGCTCCTCCTTTCCCTCTCTCCCTCATCTCCCTGTTTTCCTCCCATTCCCCCCCCCTCAGTCTCTCCCTACCTCTAATGGTGTTTCTCTTTCCCTCTCTCTCAACCTCCTTCCTCCCCCCCCCCCCCTCCTCCCTCCCTTCCGCTCTCCTCCCTGCCTGTGCTCATTTACATGGCACTCATGCACAGAGAGGGAGGAGTATTTGTGAATAATAAGAAAGTGAGATTCTATCCTCATATCAGATTTCACTCTTCTTGTTTGTGCGGGTGTTTGTGTGCGCATGAGATCTCAACACAAGTGAAATGCCGCACACGCGTGTATAAATAGAAACATTTTGAAATGTGATGTCTGTGTGTGTGTGTTTCTGATGCGGCAGTGTGCATGTGTGAGCTTGTTCTCCGCTTCATTTGCATATCTACGTCTCATCACGTTGCCAAGACAACCTCATCTGTTCATCTGGGAGGGCAGGAAATAAAGCGATGTTGCAAACACGGTGAAAGGGAGATACTCGTAAAGATACACGCACACACACGTACAGGCCCAATTAACAGAAGTGGTTACAAATGATTAATTTCCACTAGTGGATTTTTATCAAGTTCACAGATTGCTAGCCTCTCAATCTCATGGAGCATTTTTTTAACTGGCCCCTTACGAGACACGCCCACAGAGGAAGGACTCACCGGCTGCAGAGACCCCGGGCTGGAGCAGTAGATGGTGTACTTGCGGATAACACCGTTTGGTTTGAGTGGCGGCAACCAGGACACGACCACACTGTTCGGAGAGGAGGGGACCGCCTTGATGCCCGCCGGTGGTCCAGGAACTGTAGAGAACACATAAGGGAACATCAGCAAATGCATCTGTTTTTGTGTCGGGTGCCCATTAAAGTGAGCAGGCTTGTTTGCAGATTGCTAGTCTTATCCCGCACTAAGCCGCTCTGGGAGGACTTGGATGAACTCCCTTTGGAGTCACGGTGGTGACATATGTTCGCTCAGACACTGGTCAGCACTTCTGACTCTGTGACACCCAGCTTTCTCTTAACTCGCAAACAGATTAGACACTTAGCGCCTGATCCTCCGCTAGCCACTTAAGCTGGACACTGGACACCACTTAATACGCTCATTGCAGTCTAAAGGCGTAAGAAGGGTTTAAAACGGATGAAGAAAGACACATCGGGACGCTGGATACTGTTGGAGGTGAACAATGAGGCTTTTGTCGCATTGGCTTTACACTATTTGGTTCTCAGTGAGAGGACTATTCACCATAAATATGACTTTCACTTGACAGTGGGCCTCATCTGGGGCCTAAAGAAGCGACGTCAAAACTCTGTAAATTCAACCCCCTATTCCTCTTTCCTTACACGCGAGGCCCCGGGTCATTCACACAGGACTCCTTTATCTTGCACCTTACATGAGATAAAAGGGATGAAAACAAAAAAAGACAAGATGTAGTGAGGGAGGTTTTAAAAGAGGGAGGCGTGGAGGAGAGAATGGCGAGAGTGATAGGTGCAGCTCCTGGGGGAGTGATGATGGCGGTGGTGGTGGTGTTGGGGAGGGGCAGGGTAGGCAGTCATCATTATCATATCTGGACCTCTATGTCAAAGTAGGAGTGGCAGTGGGAGGGGGGAGAGCTAAGTCCCATCTGGTGCCCACAATCTGCCCAGGCCTCCAGACAGACACACAGCCAGCACGGCCCGGTGATGACGAGGGAGCGGGGCACGATGATGCTGAGCAAACATCCCCATCGACATGAATACATAATTCACTGCTGTGCCAATCAGAGGAGGGTGTGTCACAGGAAAGGGAGGAGTCGCTCAGCTAAATACCAGAGCGCTGCAGTCTCATTTCAATTGGCTGAGAAAATGAAATCCTCGGCTTTGACATTTCCATTATCTTTTTTTTTTTGGAGGATGGCTTATTCATTTTTTTTTTCAGCCCGTG
The DNA here is from genome assembly GCF_902827165.1 of Trematomus bernacchii. NCBI lineage: Eukaryota > Metazoa > Chordata > Actinopteri > Perciformes > Nototheniidae > Trematomus > Trematomus bernacchii. Next base: position 8,236,236 of record NW_022987513.1, read on the forward strand.
TGATCACCTTTCTATCTTTCCATCTTCCACCCTGAGGCCCCTCCCCCTCCTTTATAAAGAGACATGGATCCGTCTGTAATCCCGCCTCCAATGGTGTAAGCAGAACATTAATTCTCCCTAATCCAAGAGCAGTTAATCCCTCTGCCTATGGCAAGAGGCTGGTGGAGAGGATGCGGGCCCCGGGCTGATGGCTGACTCCTGCATGGTATATACCCCCCCTCTCCCCCCCAGTGTCTACCGCCTGCCCCCCCTCAGTCCTGAGCCGAGACCCAAAGCCTCTTAATTCTCATTAGCACCACTAATGGAGCTTCGCAGCATAAATGAGCTTTTGTCATGGGTTTGAGATACAGCCCAGCACTCTTTTTTATATATCCCCCTCCTGTCTCCCACCCCCCCCCCCCCTTACCCTCACCCCATATTCTGTGCACGCATTCCTTCAGCGTTTTTTCCACACTAACATATATTGAAAATCAAGTTGACATTTTGTTTATAGTTTCTACTTCTGTGAGTACTCACGGTCCTCGCGGGTCTGGATGTACAGGACGTTGCTGCGGACCCCGTCCCCCGCCTGTGTGTAGGCCAGCACCTGGACGCTGTAGTTGGTGAACTTCTCGAGCCCTCGCAGCTCCACCTGTTCCCGTGTGGTGGTGATGTTCTGCATCTCCCCCCATTCTGAGGACAAGATGAGAACAGGAAGGTTATCTGATGGAACGAGAACTAACTCCATCTTCTACAAAATGTATTTATATTCTACCAACTTGCTTTGCTAAATATGTTTTGTAGAAAGGACTGCCTGGATTACAAAGCAGCAGTTTCAGCGAAGATATGAAGGGTAGATTAGTGGCTGTTTAAAGTTGAAAACATTAAAGCAGTTAAAGTGTCAGATTTGCAGGCTGTGTTGCGTAATTTGTTTGTGGTTAAGAAAAGATTAAGGTTTTGGTTAAATAATGAAAAAGTCAACACACAATTATTCCCTAGCCTTAGTGCTTCAGAAGCCTGAACATAACCATGAAAAGGTATTTGTCATGCGTTTTGTTGCGCTTCATCGTCATATGCCCAAAACATATTCTCTATTGCAAATTAGTTGAATATAAACCTTTTTTAAGGACTCAAGGTTTAACACACAAAAGGAGCAAACACACACACACACACACACACACACACACACACACACACACACACACACACACACACACACACACACACACACACACACACACACACACACACACACACTACTGTAACTGAAATCTCATCCCTTTAATATGGATGATGCTAAAGAAACAACTGGGACTGAAACAATTGGGAATAAATTCAACGACACACAGGAACAGGAAGTGCTTTATGCGGAAGGTGTGGACACACATTACCACGTTGTGACGCACGACACTGACACAGAGGCAGGTGGTTGGGTGGGAGGGTGGGGTTTTATTTTTGGTGACATTTAGAATGAGATAGGTGATAATTACTCTGCAATGGCCACTGGGCCTGGCCCCCACAGCACCCACCTCCGTCGGGGAAGAGGGACCAAAACACAACGCGGTAGCCTTTCAGCACACCGTGCAGCGTCAGCCGCGGAGGCTCTGACCACGTGATCACCGCCTCGTCCGACGTCACGGAGATGGCTCGCACGTTCTGAGGAGGCTCGCTGGGCACTGGAGAGAAAGGGAGAGAGGGTTAGAGATACAGGGTTTACAAGTACATTACATTTAATTTTCTTCCCTATTTCATTATTAATAGTTCACATTTGTTGCAATTTATGTCCGGAAAGTGCTAAGTAATGTAATGCATCAGTTTTTGTGGTTGTAACAACAATGGATTTCCCACATTTTTCAGTCATACAATATTGCAGCTTCTTGTTATTTAAACCTTTTCACACACACAGACCTTATGGCGGCATTTGTGTGAAATTCTGGATAAAACTAGCTTATACCTCAATGACAGATAGGTTTGACACTGATTTGACAGATAGTCCAGATACAAAACAGTCGTGAGTCTGTTTGAACCATTTCTACTTATTTGTACTAAAATATCCTTGCTGTTGCTAAGAAGAACTGACTGATCCAGCATGGCGGCTGAAGCACACATAATTAATGACTACTCAACACCAACAACCCACAGGCAATCTCTGCTGAAACAAATCAGTCAAATAAGCTCAAATTAGATCTCAATGGCTCCTTGTTCAGCGCTAGCTTTTAGAGCACAGAGAGGAGGGGGTCGGAGAAGGGGAGGAAGAGAGAGAGAGCAATGTACGTGAAAAGAAAAACAGTCACACCTTAAGGGGTTAAATGCAGATGAGGGTGAGCTGAGAGGTGGAGGATACAATCTGAAGGAAATCTATGTTCGTCTAAAATCACTGACACTATTATTATTATTACTGTGTCTAATCATTACTGTCCACACAGACAGGAAGTGATACATATATTTATATCTGCAGTGTTTGAGAAATATATGAAATCAAAAGATGTGAAATAGACAGAGGGAGGATGAGGAGGAAGAAGGAGAGAGGCAGAGTGGGCAGACATATAGAGAGAAATGGGGGTCCTGATTCCTCTCTCGCTCTCTACCAGCCTAATGAGGGTGCTAATTCAAGACAAAGGGAGAATGGGGGATGTGCTGCAAATTCAGTTTTACCTTTCCCTTTTTCAGTGATTTCAATCTATATCATATTTGTCTGTCATCCTGTTGCTGCTTTTACTTTGTTTTCCATTCTTTTTGACAAATTAACATTTGAGGCGTTTTACCCTCACATACTTCCACTTTCTCTCGTGTCATATTTACTTTTGCCTCTTCTTTCTATCTACTGTAGTTTTTTCCCATCCTTCTCCCTCCTCTTACCATCTTCCAGCGTGGTGGCGTTGATCTCAGTACTGGATGGACCTGTCCCGGCCCTGTTGAAGGCCTGGACCACTACCCCGTACTGGGCATACTTCTTCAGGTTGTCCAAGGTGTACACTTCACTGTCCCCCGTAGCTTTCATCTCCACGATGCTGTACTGGCCGTTGCTGCCCGGACCGTTCTCTCTGTAACCGATCTGGTAGCCTCGGATCACCCCGTTCTGCAACTCCTTCTTCGGAGCCTGAAACAAACGTGGGAATAGAAGTTAACAATGAAGTGCATGTCAAACTATAACCCTGATTAGCTGCATTCAAATCACTGGTGAGTTATTTTACAATTTGGCAAGATGTCCAGTATTAACAGCACACATAAAAACATGTTCTGATGTCTTAAAATAGTACAATTGTCAGCATGAAAACAATTATATCCTATGATTTACATATCTTTTTTCACTTTCTTTGAGTTCAATCTTTTCACCAAGTTCAGTCCTGATCATTATTGTCTGTTTGTTCACGTAATGCCACTAGTTTTTTAGTTTTTTAGTCAAACTAAATAAATGAAAAACGAATTAATTCAGTATACTAAATGCTGGGGGGATTTTGTATTTGTTCACAGTATGAGATATGTCAAATATTATTATCATTATTATAGAAAACGAGGAAAATGGCTTGCACTTTTCAAACATGAGAAAGATTGCATAATCTGGTGCAAAATAGTAAAAAGTAAAATTTTGAAATCAAACTTCTAGATAGAAAGTCTGATACAACATGCAATAATGCATGCTTTTATGCTATGGGCTTCTTAAGGGTGGGGTAGGTAAGTTTGAGAAACCGGCTCGAGATACACTTTTTGTTATATTCCATGGAATGCTCTTAACATCCCGATAGCAATGAATATCTTAAGTGCTTTGACAAAAAATCCATAAAAAAATTTCATCTGTGGAAGCCGTAATACTGTAAAAAGCACGACCAATCATTTTAGCCGGCCCGTTCGTGTGTGTTGGAGAAGGGGCTCTGTAAGGAAGTGGCAGATTTTTTCCAGTTGTGTATTTTCAAATTCTAGCGCACTCCAGCTGGTTTCTCCAAAATTACCTACCCCACCTTTAAGGGGTTCTTGTTAACACTTAAGAGTGTTTGCTTTTTGTTCACTGAGTTTATAATTGACCTATTAAAGGAGCTGAGGTTGAACAAAGAAAAACCCTTTACAAATCAGAAGGCACTAGGGTTAACATTTAAATGAAGTGAGGTGCAGACAGGTGTATGGGTTCTCTGTGTATAATAACATGTATAGCAGTGACTTTACCCTCCATGTAACACGTATGCTCTGAGATGTCATCGGTGTGAGGATGACTTCCATCGGCGGCCCATCAGGAGCTGTTAATGGAAGATGTCAAATAAAGTGTTACTATGAATATTCCTATCGCTCCTCCATACAGAAATAAATGTTAGGCACACATGGAGAAAGAGTTATTTCTAGAGAACGAAAACAATCACTCACGTGCTTCCTCAGTACTGATGGTGAGCTCTTTGCTGGGGAGGCTGCGGCCTATCTTGTTGTAGGAGTACATGCGGATGCTGTAAACGCAGGCCGGGTGCAGCTCCACGATGTTGGCCTGGTTGTTGGTGGGGGAGATGTTCCTGGTTGTGTACATGTGATCCCAGGTGTCTATGAAATACAAACAAGATTTGAGATGTAAGCAAATGTATCTTAAAGACATTTGACAAACGATTTGAATTAGGAATACCAACCTGATTTGTTCTTGTACTCGATGTCATAGCTGGTGATGATGCTGTTTCCATCGAACCTTTGGATCCAGCGCAGGTTCATGCTCCTGTCCTTCACCTCCCGCACCTCCAGTTCAGGGGGGTCTGGTGGTTCTGTGTGAGAGACAGAGGAGGTGAGCGCTCTTCACCTGCAGTACTTCACTGGAGATCTGATTCCAGAATGTTATACATGAACTGCGTTATAAATTCAAATTCAAAAGCTTTTATTGTCATTGTACAGAATACAACGAGATTTATAGTTACTGCTCCAGCGAGTGCTTTAAAAACAGACATATTAAACACAGATTAAAAGGTCTGACAGTTACGACCAGCAAGTAGTGCACACAGCTTCGGATCGTCATGTAGATGACCAGGATTAATACATAAATAAATAAATGAATAAAATAGAGTTATGATAAAATATATATGATAAATATTACAGTATATACATAGAGACAGACCATGATTATTGCACAGTGGGGATATGGGGAGTTATTTTTGTGTGTTTAATGTCCTAATGGCCCATGGGAAGAAACTGTTTGTGAATCTGGAGGTGCGGGCTTTCAGTGAACGGTAGCGCCGGCCCGAGGGCAGCAGGTCGAACAAATGACGGGCTGGGTGGGATGAGTCCTTCAGGATGGAACTGGTCCTCCTGAGGCAGCGAGAGCTGGTGATGGGAGGGCAGAGGGCAGCCAATAAAGCCTAATGTTCAGTACGTTTTCAGGCGAGTATGTGGTGGAAATACCTTGCACAGTGAGTTGGATGAGCCCTCGACCCTCTCCATAGGAGTTGATGGCGTGGCAGGAGAAGAAGACAGAATCCCCTCGCTCGGCCGGGTTCAGCTGTGAGCATCAACACAAACAGAAAAATGTTACAATGTGCCAGATCGATCACCCAACCATAATGGTACATTTTGCACATTTTTCCCAAAGTTAGGAGTTGAGAATAACCACTATTAATGAATGGTGCATTTATAAGTTATTTCAACTTTATTATACATTTGTGTAATATAACATAAATGATATACTGTATCATAGCTGATGTGTGGCAATAATTATTTTAATAACATTAGTTTACATTAGCTTATTTACAGTTTATTTGTAAAACGTATTATTCATTTGTAATTCTTTTTATTTTTTGTGTAAAATGTGTACACCTTTAAGATATTGTTAAACCATGGACCAGAAGCCATTTATAAACCATTGACAACATCTAAATAACATTTTAAAGATGGATTACATAGTATTTATTAACCATTTTCAAAGGTATTATAATCATCAGTTGCAGCTTTAGACAAGCCATTCAAATCATGTTTATGAACCATTAACAAAGCGTGTCAAATATCTGGTCAATATACAAATCATTTGGTAATAACTAACAAAAACGTAATATGGCTATTACCTTTTTATAATGTGTGCAACAATACAAAGTTAAAATAATATTATTTATAGCGAGAGTAATCATTATTAATGATAATTTAATTGTTTTTGAACAGTATCATAACTGATGTTGTGATTACAATAAGCTGAGTTCAGGGTCTGCTCTGTGTTGTGTTCACTGTCTGTTCACCTTAAGCGTGGAGATGACTTCGTCCCCCTTCTTGTTGATGGTTATGGAGTAGCGGGGGTTTCTCTCGGCATCGATGACTGTGTCCCCTCTCTCCCAGCGGATGATTATGGGTTGCTCTCCGCGCGCCGTGCAGTTCAGCTCCTTGGTCTGGCCCTTCCTCGCCATGGTGGTGTTGGGGTGGCTGGTGATCATGGCGGGAACTGAGCAGAATGGCACACGTATGTCAGTGTGACGGATGGCATTATATGGAGTAATGAGACGAGGAAACACGGGGATGTGGTATTGGAAAGCGAGGATATATTACAGATGTATAGACATCTCTATTTCTGCGCTGCGTTCCCCATTTTCATTTCACGCTTCAAGCCCTGCTCGCTGTCTCCCTGCCTTCTCCTTCTACTCTTCTCCTTTCCGCAGACATAGATTATTGATTGAAGGGGTTCCTGCGGTTTTGTTTTCATCACTAATTCATCAGCCCCTTTCCCCACCAAAAAACATTGAGAAGCACACAGACCGGCAGCCGGAACACATCAATCGATAGCAAAGATACCCTCAGTTAGTGATGCGCAGGACGGAGACAGGGTTTAGTGAGGTTCAGTGCAGGCCACACTAGCCTGGGGCAAAAGTGCATCCTTCCCTCCAAAAAGCTAAACCTTGTCTCTGTGTACAGTATATGTGCAATCCAGGAGATGTGGTTATGAAAGTGAAAGAGAGTATATTGGCCCTTACTTTTGACGGTGAGGATCATGCTCTTACTGATGTCTGAGCCCACGCCGTTAGAGGCTTGGCAGAGGTAGTAGCCTCGGTCGTCCTCTAGCACGTGTCGGATGAGCAGAGAGCCGTTTGACATGATCTGGATTCGGCCAGTGAGAGGGACTGGGTGGTACTGCTGAGGGTTTCCTACACCTGCACCACAAAGAACACGCGTGTTAGTGCTGGTTCTTTTCTTGTTTTCTGTTTCTGTTATGTTGTAGGCAGTGATGATGTTACCTTTTGCATGCTTCCACATGACTTTTGGAGGTGGGTAACCCTCCACAGAGCAGTTGAGAACTCCAGCTTTGCCGTAGATGCAGTCTTGATTGTTGGGCTGCACCGTGAAGCGTGGAGGCACTGAGAAACAAAAAGATGAGATTAACCTCAATGGAAGGTCTTACAGTAAAAAGGTAGAACATGTAAGTGTTGATGTGAAATGTCTAAGCTTCCAGTGCACATTAGATATCTGATCTGACCTAATTCATCATCATTCTCTCCTTGCTCAATCCCTCACCAGTTACTATCAGCTGCCTCTCCCAGCTGACGGTGGCGGCGGCGTTGCTGGCGATGCAGGTGTAGTTTCCGTTGTGCTTCAGTGTCACCTTGGATATTTGCAGGGAGCTCATGAACTCTTTGGTCTCTATAGCGACGCCAGAGGCGGAGCCTGGCACGATGAGCTGGCCGTCTTTGTGCCAGGTGATGCGTATGGGCATGTCCCCAGATGACACCACACAGGCGATGTACATGAGCTTCCCCACTGAGGTAGAGGGGATGTCGAAGGGCTGGATGAGCGGCGGCACTGGGGGAGAGAGGAAGAGTGCGGAGAGTCAGCGAGATGAAGGTAGCGATAGACGAGGAAGAGTGGCAGTGTGGCCATCTGGAGCAATGCTGAGAGAGAGGGAAGGTCATTGGCCAGTGGGCCCCTCTTCCTCTCCCCCCCACCACTCTTCAGCCCCCAGCTCCTGAAGCCCATAATAGCTGCTCTGGTTAGAGTCCAATTGGCAGGAGGAAGTCATCCCGTTGCCATAGTAATGGAGGTTGGGGTGGGGGTACTACAGCTGAGACATCTGGGGGATTTAATCTAGGCTTCATTATTATTCATCTAATTAAATCAGAGACACACTCACACGCAGGCACATGCACACACACTTACACACCTCTGCAGCTGCCCCGCTACCATCATCGCCCGCTCGCAGACTGAACAAAATGCAGGCGCACACCGAGACATAAATCTGTCCTAAACACCATCTACCTCTGTAAACAACTTTGAACACTGGTGTATCATGGTGGTATGGTTTAAGTACTCTGATATCCAGAAATCTATATATCTAACATCTGGAAACTGCACCAGACCAGTCTGTTTTTATTATTTCTAAAAGGAAAGGCAGAGAACTAATGTTTACTGTGTTGGCTGTGATTTAATTCTCACTGGGTCTGTCATGATAATTACACAGACCTAACTGCGATAACAATATGAGTTGTTTTAAGACTATTTAATGCAACTGACATATTCATAAGATAATAGCATAAAAATGCAAGTACTAACCACTAAACATATTCTTACTGTATAAGGTAACAATTGAATAAAACTAAACAGCGAGAAATTGTGAATAAAATGGACTATCTTACTAAGGGGGCAATGTCTGTATTGAATGGTCTTGATGGTAGGGTGAAGCCTGCTGTTTATTCTGCCATCATGTTGGCTAGAATTGTGTTGACATTCTTATGTAACAAACATGCATGTAAACATATGGGCAATATCAAGGCAAGTCAAAATGCTCTGAGGTTGTGCATATATATATATAAATAGTACAATAATCTGATAAGGTAAAAGTTATTCCTCACTACTGTTTTTAGGGATGTTTTGTATACAGTGATGCCCACAACAAGCAAGATGACCTCTTTTGGGGAAAGAGGCCAAAGCTACAGTCAATCCCTAGCAAGAAGTCCTTGGTGGGTTACTCTATCTGGACTGATTGTGTGTATTTGACCGGAAAACATTGCCCTGTGCATTTTGTATCCCTTTGAGTCCATTCTTCTCTTCTTACCTTTGACAGTGACGTGAACGGTCTGGTTGATTGACACCTGGGGCTGGATCAGAACGCTACACAAGTAGGTGCCCTCGTCCGCGCCCTTCTGCACGTCCGTCAGCCTCAGCGTGCCGTTCTCAAACACCACTTGACGATGATTATCGGGCAGCTGCATGCCTTCCTTCAGCCACTTGATTGAGTAATACGGGTAGCCAATCACCCGGCACGTTATGTAGGTGTTCCTGCCCGCCACAGCGGTGATGTCCCGCATGGGTCTGATTCGGGGTGGACCTGGAGACACAGGGAAGAGAGGGAGGGGATGGAGGGAGGAGACAGAGAGAGAGGCAGAGGTCGGGGAGAGGGGCAGATGAGGTGAGGGAGGCCATGGCAGAGTCAGGGAGCAGCCACGGAGACGAGAGGAGGTGAGGAGATAAAGTTTGAGGGATAGAGTGATTGGGGCAAGTTGACAGGTGGAGAGGGAGGTTAGTTATGCTCCCTTTACTAAAGTCGGATTGAGGATATTTGTTGATTGTAATCTAATTAAATAGTCTGTGTAGCCAAGTAATTCTGTGTATTTTTCTATCTGACCCTCATCTAGATAGATAGATAGATAGATAGATAGATAGATAGATAGATAGATAGATAGATAGATAGATAGATAGATAGATAGATAGATAGATAGATAGATAGATAGATAGATAGATAGATAGATAGATAGAGCGATAGATAGATAGATAGATAGATAGATAGATAGATAGATAGATAGATAGATAGATAGATAGATAGATAGATAGATAGATGTAGATAGATAGATAGATAGATAGATAGATAGATAGATAGATAGATAGATAGATAGATAGATAGATAGATAGATAGATAGATAGATAGATAGATAGATAGATAGATAGATAGATTGATAGATAGATAGATAGATAGATAGATAGATAGATAGATAGATAGATAGATAGATAGATAGATAGATTGATAGATAGAGCTGTAGATAGATAGATAGATAGATAGATAGATAGATAGATAGATAGATAGATAGATAGATAGATAGATAGATAGATAGATAGATAGATAGATAGATAGATAGATAGATAGATAGATAGAGCTGTAGATAGATAGATAGATAGATAGATAGATAGATAGATAGATTGATTGATAGATCTGTAGATAGATAGATAGATTGATAGATAGATAGATTGATAGATAGATAGATAGATAGATAGATAGATAGAGCTGTCGATAGATAGATAGATAGACAGACAGATAGATAGATAGATAGATAGATAGATAGATAGATAGATAGATAGATAGATAGATAGATAGATAGATAGATAGATAGATAGATAGATAGATAGATAGATAGATAGATAGAGCTGTAGATAGAAAGATAGACAGATAGATAGATAGATAGATAGATAGATAGATAGATAGATAGATAGATAGATAGATAGATAGATAGATAGATAGATAGATAGATAGATAGATAGATAGATAGATAGATAGATAGATAGATAGAGCTGTAGGTAGATAGATAGATAGATAGACAGATAGATACATACATACTGTGTGAAATGCAAAGTGATATTTGACACTAACTAGCCCTCGTGTGTTTGTTTTCAGTCAGGTGTAGGGTGCAGTTATATTGAAAAGCAGACAGGCACCTCTTACGTTTATGCGCGCTTGGTACTCGGCGCTACCGGCCGAGTTGCGTGCGACGCAACGATACACTCCCCCATCCCGGATGAGCGGGCTGCTGACGTTGACGTGCGACACGGTCAGGCCGTCCGACAGCGTGTACTGGCTGGTCTTGTAGGTGGAGTCTCGCACCACGGCCTCGTCGTCCAGCGTCCAGGTAATGGAGGGGGGCGGGGCTCCTTTGGCGCCACACATGAGGGAGAAAGGCTCGCCGGGGTTCACCACGCGCTCGCTGAAGGAAGACACAATACGAGGAGTACCATCTGAGGGAAGAGAGAAAAACAAGACACATAATGGTCAGAAAGCAGGATTTAGATCTGTTTATGTCTAAAGCAAACTGATTTATGTGTCTGTTCAATGACACTGCTGTGTGATGTCCTATTTATGCCTCTATCAATGACATTTGCAATTTATGCCCAAGTATTTAGATAAAGAATAAACGTAATCTGCAAAAGAAGAGGACTCAAAATCGAAGTCATCTGTCATTTTGCTCTCCTTAAAGGTCCCCTATTATACTGTTTTTCGTCAATATATTATAGGTCTCAGATATATACAAAACATGTCTCTGAAGTGTTTGGCTCCAAATACCAAACAGATCGTGCATTGTAGCATCCCATAATCCCCTCTGTTTCAGCCCTGTTTCAAAAGTGCTGATTCTCTGTCTGTTACTTTAGATGAAAATAAGGAGCCCCTCCCCAAGCCCCTCTGACAGATATTTGGTTAAAAAGAACCCAATGGTGCTCTAGGAGGAGATTCAGGTGATAAGGTGGGGGGGGGGGGGTTACCTTGGTTGGTTATTGGCTAATGGTTACACAAGCCAAAAAATCGTTATGACATCATAAAGTGGCCTAAATCTGATCAGCTCATTTTCAGACAGGTTTTTATATAATTGGATCAGGACAAAAAGTGAGCGAATCTTTTTTCCTGAAACTTTCAGAATCTCTTTACACAGAGGGGACTCATGTTTATGTGGAAAAGACATGAAAAAGTGGATTTTGCATAATAGGCGACCTTTAAACTCCTACAGACCCATCAAAACAGAATGTACACTTGTTTATTTCCCCGCCAGTCTCTGTCCACATACCCTCTAGCAGAATAATGGAAAAGTCCTGAGCGGTGTGGCCCTTTCGGGAGGCGAAGCACTGGTAGGCCCCGGAGTGGAACTTCTGAGCCGCAGTGATCTGCAAGGTGTCGTTGTGCTGCCCCTGGATGGAGATGTGCTGGTCGGGGACGATGGGCTCCGTGTTGCTGTACCAGCTGATGGTGTATTCTGGAGAGCCCTCCACAGTGCAGGTGAAGAACAGCGTGCTGCTGATGCCAGTCTTCAGGTTCTTAGGGGACAGGGTGACTCGTAGGGGATCTGGGAGAAAAACGCAGATTGTTTGTTAGAGCAATAATTGAAAACACAAAAAGAAGAAAAAAAAAGAAAAAAAAACGTTTACATTTTTCGGATTTCCATTTTTTATGTTGTGTTTCGCAGAAAACTGTTTGTAAAAAAACTATAGAAATAAGTTAAGTTAAGCACAAGTGTGTATACATTTTGCTTGACTCCCCTTTTATATTCCATTTAGTATACTTAGACCTTTTACACCGGCAACTTTATAAAATAATTGTTGTTTTTGTTCATAAATGAATTAAAAAAGTTATAAAATTCTGTGGTATCCCTGTGAAGTGTTTCATAAACATAAATAGCTTATTAGTTGTCCATTGTTCATTTATCATTGGTTAATATCTTGGGTATTAAGGCTTCACAAAGCAGTTATCATCCAATAAATACAAATACATTTTATATTTCAGAGTAAATATTTTAGTTATACTCTGCTAATTTAACTTCCTGTATTTAGACATTATATTAAGTTATACCTCTTTTGCAAAACATTAACAATTGAATTGATCTATAAACATTTGAAATACTTTATTTAGTATGTTTTATTGTCAAGTACCAATTGCTCCTTAATCTTTCAGCTGGATTTACAGTGCTTCACATGGAATCATACATACTATAGGCGTTAGTGTTACTAGAGATGGGGAGGACGAGAGATAGCACAATCAGCGGCGGTGACTCAATCAGATGGACGCACTCATTAAAAAAGCAGCTGGAGATATCTCTTCACATCTCTGTCCACTTATGTGTGTGTGTGAGAGAGAGGGAGAGAGTGTATGTATGTGTGTGTGCAAATGTCAGTGAGCAATAAGGCAGCTGGTGGTGTGTGCTGGGGGGCATTGCTGTGCCCCCCCCCCCCTCACCCTGTCAGAGTCACAGAGTGTGCTGCCATGATGTGCCCACTGGCAAAGCCCACCGCCTCTCTATTCTCCCCCTCTGTCTCGCCTTCTCCCGCTCTTTTGTTTCTTTGTATACTTCACACAATGTACATTTATCTCCGCCTCTCTTATTATCTTGTTATTACATGGTGGATAATGTAATTCCGGAACTGTCTGGATGTCTGATCGTCCCTCCCGTGACCCCCTCGTATTTATCCCCGTCCTTCCTCCTCACCCTCCTCCCTGATGGTGAATGGTGCTGGCAGCTGTGTTACGGATCCAGTCTCAGTGAATTACTGCCCTGCCTCTCTTTTTGAGAGCTGATATGACGGGGCAATCATACAGCTCACACACATGTTTGTTACAGACACACTCGAGGTGCGACTTGTATGTGTGCCTCCAACCAAAAGGAGAGGAGTTTGAGAATGTGTCCGTCTGCCAGGCTGATTCACCGAAAAGACAGCGTGGGAGTCTTTTAGCAAGTGTGTGTGTGTGTGTGTGTGTGTGTGTGTGTGTGTGTGTGTGTGTGTGTGTGTGTGTGTGTGTGTGTGTGTGTGTGTGTGTGTGTGTGTGTGTGTGTGTGTGTGTGTGTGTGTGTGTGTGTGTGTGTGTGTGTGTGTGTGTGTGTGTGTGTGTGTGTGTGCTCACCCACCTATAACGTGAAGCAGTCCAGACACCTCCTTTGAGCCAAAGCTGTTGGTGACCTCGCATGCATAGCTGCCGCTGTCCTCCTGCCTCAGGTCGCTGATGGTCAGCCCCGTCAAACGCCGTGTCCAGCGGGCGTCCGAGGGGAGTGGGCGACCGTCTTTTAGCCAGCGCACCGTGGGGGTGGGATACCCTCCCGCTGTGCAGGGGAGCTCGATACTCTGGCCTGCGTTCACCTCGCCTGCTTGGAAACTGTCCAGGATGGTAGGGGAGGACTCGTTTGGGTCTGGAAGGAAAGAGGTGGGGTCATTTGTTGGTTCAAGACAAAGAGTGATATGAGTCCATCATGAGTAAACTGACAGGCTGCTCACCCATTACAGAGAGCCTGACTCCGTTGCTTTGGCGCGTCTCGCCGCTGTACTTATGTCTGGTGATGCACCGGTATGTGGAGAGGGCGTCCTCCTTCTGAACATCGGAGATGTAAAGAGCCCCGAAGGAGGTCAGCGAGAACCTGTTACCTGCGGAAGACACATCCATTAAAGACTTACATGAATACCCCCAAAGGAAAACTGCTGACAGACAGAAACACGCAGTAAGAAACCTGCAGCAAGATGATCGCTCTGCTACAAATGCATTGTGCTCATTGCAAAACCGTATTGTGCTAAGAACAAACAGCTGCCTGAACAGTTGGCAGTACCTGCCTGATAATGTTGCCTACCAAAACCTGGCACTCTTTCAAGGCCTGGAGGACACACAGCGGTCACTTGCACCACCCATACACAGCGCAGAGGCAGATTTACGGCAACCCTATACACACAATGAAAAGCTCTTATGCACCTTCATCAAAAAACTATCTGAAATGTTCTGTCTTTCAAGTTTGGTGTTGTCTAAAGTGGAAGATTAAGTGTTGTATTATGTAATGAGAGCTGCTTGTTCTCTTTCAAGCATGTTATGCTACTTAGAGAACCTAATGTGTATGCTGTGTGCAGTGATTGGAGGAAAACCAGAGGCACATTAATGAAGACGTACTATTTCAAACATAACATATTGCAACAGAAATATGTTTGACTGCTCTATGTATCCTCATGCAACTGTTCTTCTGATGTATTCCGAAGAATTCCTACAAATTGAGCGATCAGCCAGATCACTGTAAACGAGATATATTTAAAATGGTTACAATAAGGTACATTTCGGTTTGCAAGCATCACTAGTGTCTTTTTAGCATCTGTCTTTTAGCATCTGAGCTCCAGGCCAGCAGCTGGACTGGCCTCGTTCAGGTGCACCTGTGTGTTTATCAGCATCAATATTTCATCTACAAGCTCTGTGTTTGTCGGGGTCTTGCCGAGGTGCTTGAGCAGCAACACTGAAGGCAGCAGTTATGGACTGTGCATGTGTTTGCATGGAATATACCGCATGACCCGAGAGGGAGGCACAGTCTGCAATTTCACAGCAGCCTTTGTTTGCCCCCCTAGAATGAAGCCTTACAGGATAATGAGCACTTTAAGACTGCTATTCCCACAACACCGACGACTCGCCTGTCACAACACTCTGACATAGGCAGGGGGGAGAGAGGGAGAGAGGGAGAGAGGGAGAGAGTCAGCTGGATCTGACAAAGCCACACTTTCTGTCTTCAGCAGCATCCCTCTGAAGCAACACTGATTCAAACATATCACACGACATTATTTCCATTATTATCTGGTCATGTTAAGAGCGTGGCTTGTACAAAGAATCAGAATATCAGTGTTTCTTTAGTCGACTCTCTCCATCTCTGTTTGTGTGAACGCTCTCATCGTTTCCCTCTCTCTCAGTCTCTAAGCAGAGTGGCAGACAGAGTAAAATATTAATTACTAAATCACTGTGCTCCCTCAGCTTTTATTCACGCTGACTTGACTAGATAACGAGAAACTGAGCCAATGTGCATTTTACACACACATACTATAGACAGGGACGCACAGCTGCAGCAAAACATGCAGATGATGTAGATGTCGAGAGAAAACGGTCACAGTTGTTCGTGTTGTATAATTTTTCCAGGGAGTCTGACAGTTTTTTTTTGCAAGTATCAAACATTTTTACACAAACACTTAGTTTTTCCTCACATTTAAGTTTTCCAACATACTTGAAGACAGAAACTCGCTTTGTTGATCCATGTATTGACAATGTGTTTTCAATTGTTCTAAACCAAAAAATGGTTCATTTTCTTTTGCAACACCAAAACCTAGGAAACAATAAAGGTTTCACCACTTGTTAAATAATGGACTCACTCATGGATCCTCAAAAGAGCTCTGATGGAAACCAAAAGAGGTTTAAGTATTTTCCATCAAGTATAAATGGCTCTTTCAGCCAGAAATAAGCTCTCTGAAAGAAGCTGTGTTGCCTAGAGGATGTCAACATTGTTGGATTTTGTATGAGTTCGGTCAGAGTCTCAATGAGATGCATTCATGGAGGAAATTGTGCAAAACTGTTTGCGTATCCTGATGCAGATGGGGTCCAGAGGGAAACTTTTATCATCTTAGTTTGTAATATCTGGGTCAGGTGAGATATGTTCATGACAGGAAAATAAATGTCATTCTCAGATAAAAAAAAACAATAAAAAAATCTAATATTGACTTATTTTTGAACAAAATCAAGATATTTTCCCATTTATCCAGCCAAGATTTTTTTATATGTTTTTAGAAATCTTTTATTTGATTTTTTTAAGTCTATATCGATAACAACCACTTTTTATAAAGGTGGATTTATATGAGAAAATCTAAGTGGTAGAGCTGTACGCCATGTTTGTTTGTATCAAATGTCAGAGTGCCATTACTCAAATGAATCGAACTGTATGTCCTTAGCGAACCTTTTGTGCAATAAAGGGTTTCTTCCGCTTTATTTTTTCAATCCAACAAAATGCCAGCGGCCTCGCAATCACACAACAGGCCGACCTGCTGCTATGACAAATTCCAAAGAGGAGAAAAAGAAAAGGGGAAAATAATGGAGTATAAATGTGCGAGAGAGAGAATGGGAAATGATAGAGTCTATAAATAGGATACATACTGTAGCTTGTGTGGGTCCAAGAGATGTGTGTGTGAGTGCACCGTGTGTGTGAGAGTTAGTAGCAGCCTCATTTTCTCACATGCAAATGAAGGCGTCGGCGCAAAGATAACGAGGCCCATATTTCCACCTCCTCAGTGGGGCCATTATTTATTGATGTTCTGCATCTTTCCCCCTCCCTCCCACTCTCACGCTTTCTTCCTCCTCTCCCTGTTGCTAGGGTCTTCTCACTGCCATCCTGTTACGATGTCGGTGTACTTTCAGCAATTATTAAAGCACAACGTGTTTGCAATCACCGAGGACGAATCAGTGAAACCCTCTGTGTTGTGTAAATGGGAAAATCAGAACGGTGGAAGAAGTCAGTGTAATGAATTGGAAATAAATCGCATCAGTATGAAGTTTCTAAATATAGCTCGTCACATGCAAGAAGCTTTTGCATCCAATCACAAATATTCTCCAAACACATACAACACAACACAGAGTTTGCTGGTTTTCAATGCAGTTTTCAATGCTGTGCCTTAAATTAAGGATAGTAACAGGAACTTATTTCACTTTTTAACCCTCCAGACTCTCAGAATGTAGCTGGAAGATGTCTTTCGGCCTGTTCGTTTGGCAGTTCCTTACGCAGTTTGGAAACTGTATGGACTTCTCAACAGGAAACTAATTTGGCTCTTGGAAGTGAATCTGACCTACATGCTTCAGAGGGGCAAACTTCCATATTATAACTAGACTAGTCTATTTTAAGAGACAGCATTTTTCCTCTCTTAGCAGGAATTATCTAATGACACTTACCCGTCTGAAACACAGAGTTTCCTGTGTATAAAGGAACAACAATAAAGAACAAATGGAGTGTGAGATTGTGCAGCACTCACAGCTCTGAGTAAAATCACTGGTATTCCGGTGGGATTTCCCGGTATGGACCCCATATCTAATCAGTTTGGAAAAGGCTAATGAGCTATCGAACTCACATCCCTGTTCTCCTCCTGGCAGAGCACTACCATCTGATCCCTGGAGTCTCCGTCTTACTCAACACTGTTGACGGTCAAAGGCAGCGGTTCCTTGCCTTGAAGGGCTTTCCCTGTTAAATGAAGGTTAGCGTATCTTCACTGCTCATTATGGTGACTATAAGCTAGCACAAGGAGAAAATGTAGCAAAGCAGCGGAGGGTCAGAGGCTCCACTCCTCCACCACAACAACAACAGTACAAATCCTCAGATAGATGCCTGCAGCGCAACATTTGTATCCATTAAAGAAGAAGTAAGAAGGAAAAAAAAAGGAAATTGACTTTAATAACTTTGTTACGTTTACGATTATGATGCGAAAGAGAGACAGGAAGGGGTTTTCTCTGTTTATGCTGAAATGTGAGCTTACATTTTTACTCTAAAAAGAGACAAAACACACTCACATGTTCTAATACTCATAATTCACAGGGATCATTGGAGAGTGGTTATAAAAATTAAGGGTGTTGAGCAATTTTCCTCTCCTGAAATGTGTTCCCAAAAAAAGCCAGGTACATTACATTTTGATCCAAAAAACATTCCTGTGATGAAGTCCTTTTAACTTTACTTTCAGCAATAAACCCTAAACAGTCATGCATCACAAAAATGCTTTGAAGATGTTACTTAAAGGTGGTGTAGGTCATTTTGGAGAAACCAGCTCGAGTGCGCTAGAATTTGAAAATACACAGCCGGAGAAAATCTGCCACTTCCTTACAGAGCCCCTCCTCCAACACACACAAACGCGCACATGACCAATGAGGGCAGGAGATAAGTTTGTGCACAGATGGAAGGCTGACAGGCAGGTAGGCCATCCAGTTATTTTAGCCGGGCCGGCTAAAATGATTGGTCGTGCTTTTTACAGTACTACAGCTTCCACAGATGATTTTTTTTTATGGATTTTTTGTCAAAGCACTTAAGATATTCATTGCTATCGGGATGTTAAGAGCATTCCATGGAATATAACAAAAAGTGTATCTCGAGCCGGTTTCTCAAACTTACCTACCCCACCTTTAAATGATAAAAAAATTAATCTTTCCTATAAAAAAAAGAATCCCCAAAACTTTGATACACACAAACCCAAATGAACACATATGGCACAGAGACGTCAAAGTTAAGTAAGTCATAATAATTTAGCATATAAATCACAATCCTTTGAACGCTGTGATAGAAAAAGTGGGCGATATTCTGACTAATCTGAAAAAACTATGTATTCTTTGCCTTACACCCCTGCTCTCAACGGCAAGTTGCAGGGAATTTGAACGAAGGTGAGCAGAGACAGTGGAGGAGGAGCGGATCAAAGACTTGTGACTGTCACAGAAAGAAGAAGAAAGAGGAAAAGAAAAAATAACGCAGCATATATTCAGGAGATATTCTCTCTCTGCGGTGCTGGGTTGTGCTCACAAATGCAGACACGCCAGGCACAAACACACACAGAAACACCTACCGGGCTCGAAATAGGACAACAAATATTCCCCGGCTGGAGTGAAAAATAACAAACTACGTTATAAAATTAGCCCAGTGGAGTCAGGGAATGGCAGTGGTCCAGTTTTGCAGTAGAGGAATGTGTTAAAGCATGAAAATCAGTGCTGTCGTGCTGAATGAGTTGATTTAGAGAGGAATGAGAGGGAAGAAAAGACAGTAGGGGAGGAAAGCAAAGGGGAAGATGGAGGGCAAACTGTGGAGGAGATAACAGTCCACGTCTGTGTTCTCCCCTCCTTTTAGACCTTTATGCAAAAAAAGGGGTGTTGCATCTGTATTCAAAGCGCGTGCCCACTCCACCCTCCCTTTGCTCTCTCCCCTCTCGCTGCTGTGTACATTAAAAAGCCCAAGTAGAAGCAGGTGTCAACCAATTAAATATATACACTTCCCTGGCTTTTATTCTGCCGCACACTTACTTAACATCTATGAATGGCGCCCTCTTAACTCCCTTCAATTCACATTCAAAGCAGGTTTTATTGGCACAACTGATGTGTAACAACTAATTGTGCAACGGGAGCCCACCCCTCTGCATCTCCTCCATAAAAGAGACTTTGTTAACACGACCAAACTGTTCAGACGGAGCACGAGACGCGCTGCCAGTTAAGACTCACACTGCATGAGCAATATCTGAATCTCAGCACTCGATCCACTCTCGCTTCTCATCTGGCCGCTTGTTCATGTTTCTGGAAGCGGGGACGAGGACGTAGAAGGAGCCGCACAGCTCTGTCATGTTTTCATTAAAAAGCCACGCTTCACTGTCTAATCCTAACTGCTGTCCTCTTTCCTAACCAATTCTGACTGCTTACCTCGTCCCTCAATCACTCTCTCCATGCCCGGCCCCTCGCCACTCTGTTGTGCACCCACTCACCCCGAGAGGAGGGAAAAGTTGATGGGACAGAGGTGAGGAGCAGAGAAAAAGGTGGAGGTAGAGGTGGGGGGGGGGGAGAGAGAGAGAGAGAGAGAGAGAGAGAGACAGACAGAGTCCGGTGCGATGGGACCACGTCTCTTCTGCTTCACTTGACTGCTCTGTCCCAATTTGCCCCTGTGTGACTTTAAACAGTAAACACTGGGGGGAGGGGATGATGCATTGAGGGTGGGTGGGGGGGGGAATGGCTGGCGACCTATCTGCTGAACGGCCAGTGGAGGACAGACATAAAAAGTGATCGTATGCAAAAGACGTCGTTTGCGTGGATATAACTCAACGCAATGCCGCGGAGACGCCATGTTCCCCCCCATAAAGCCGTCCTAAGCAGACAGGCCGACGACACTGCATAAAGCTAAATGGACCATCTCAGATAGAGGGAGCGCCGAGGAGATTAAGCATCAGTAGGAGCATCAGAGGAAACGAGGGATGGAGGGGAAGAGGGTGGGAGGATAGGAGAGAAATGGGGAGAGATGTAGAAATAGGACTCCATTATTCATGACGTGTGTTTCATGTGCTTGGTGACATCTGGGACAGCAGTGATAATGAGAGTCCCGGGAGAGAGAAACCACATACATACACACACACACACACACACCCCTATGCACCGCAACATAAGTGTGCCACCGATGGTCCAAACACCTTCAACTGGATATCCCATAATGTCTTATTGAACTGTTATTAGCATGAGGCAGAAGTAACTGTTCTTTTAAAAAGGTGACATGTCAAAGTTAACATCCGGCACCAAAAAGCCCCTCCACCTTGTTTTGATTCAGCTCTAGATAAGAGACGGTGTTGGAGATACGGTGTGTGTCTACACGCCATCCTGTGTGTGTGTGTGTGTGTGTGTGTGTGTGTGTGTGTGTGTGTGTGTGTGTGTGTGTGTGTGTGTGTGTGTGTGTGTGTGTGTGTGTGTGTGTGTGTGTGTGTGTGTGTGTGTGTGTGTGTGTGTGTGTGTGTGTGTGTGTGTGTGTGTGTGTGTGTGTGTGTGTGTGTGTGTGTGTGTGTGTGTGTGTGTGTGTGTACACTCAGGCTTAGGCCATGGCCCGGGGCAGTGAGCTGCATTAGCGGGACTGAGTGAGCGGCCTGGTCCCTCCCTATTAGAGTGCTGGTGGCAGAGGAGTGTCACTGCCCAGCATAGAGAGAGAGAGAAAGATAGAAAGCTTAACTGCTGCCACAAACACACACACAAACACACACACACACGTTTACATTGTTTACCACAGTTGAAATCCCTCACAGCACGCCAACTGACTATAAATGCACTCAGAATAACAGTATCAAACGTCACAATCTCCCATTCACTTAAATTAAAGCGCAGACCTGATCGTCATCGACAATAACAACAACAGAGATATTAACTGTAACATACACAATAAAGGTGGTGGGCAAAGTTCTTCCGATTTAAAAAAATGTTGCGGTGAAAAAAGTAATTATTTACACTACAATAAGAAACACAAGTCCTGTAATGAAAACCTTACTTAATAAAAAGTATGTATTATCAGCAATATTTACTGTATTAAAATTACTACTGATTTCTTAACATAAAGACAGCATTTAAATGAGTGTGATTAGTCAATAGGAAGTTATACACTGTTGGGTAGTTTAATCTATAATAATAATAATAATGTAAAATGTATTGATAATATGTGTCTGAATATGCAAAGTGTCCAAAAAAGCCGTGGAGTTAACGGCACAATACTGTCTTCTGAGATGTGGTGGAGTATAAGTATATAAACAAAATTGTGTTGTAAATGTACAGCACTGTGAGTAAAATAATAATTGACAGTACTATTGATAGGAAATTATGGATTGTGCTCCAGCACTTTCAAAGACCTGGCAAAGTGTGCATATTTTACATGTTGGTACTGTACCATTACATTTCTTACTGATCACACAGTACTGTACATTCATATTCACACCAATTATTCGCAGGAAAACATCCTTATTTCACTCCTGCCCAATAACAAACGTACATTTTTGAGTGAAAAAGACCCTGCTTTAAAATGCGACTGACGCTGTTCTTTTATGTTATTGATCCACAAAAAAGTAATGCCTGCTATCTGCTCTGTGTCATCCCTATTGTAAATCCAACACGCTGAATTATTGACTGAAATATTAACTGAGTTCCACTGAAGAGAGAAACAGAGAGAGCAAACAACTCCCATGCTGTTACCATGCTGAATTATTGACTTGCTTACACATGATATTCACTATGTACATACAGACACACAAAGAAAAGCAGCTGAGAAACATCACAACCTCTTCCTTACACTTTTCTGAACCTGAAAGCAGCGTCGCGGCGCCGCTAACCTCCCTTACCTTCCCGCTCCGCTGCCGTCAATCACGGCCCGCAGTGCTGATCTGACCTTTATGTGTGTTTGGACAGCTAATAGTGAGGCGGATCAATAGGTCTGATTAAGAGGTCATGTAGGAACATGGCACTTGGATGACCACCGGGGATCCCATTTGATCCCTGATCATGTCTTCTCATGGTCCCCGGCGACCAGATGCTTTCACAGAAACATTGTAAAAAGAAATCTGCCCATCAGGGTCACTAAAATGCAAATATATCACTCTAGAAAAGAATGAATCACAATAGAGAATATCTATTTTGGGCCTAATATTAGGCTCTGACACACCTTTCTTTCCTTATCTACATTATACATTATAGGTATCTAAATGTAATCATATAGATACGTAAGAACGTTTTTCATAATCCCATGAAATCGGATGGAAATGTGTGCAACCACACAAGAAGTTCTGACAGGATTTGAGAGAAAATCTTTCCTACTGAGAAATGGAGACTAAAGGGGAAATTAGAACCCAACTCCTTACCGCTGCTGCGAATAAAGAAGCATTTCCTTAAATACTATTTCTTAGTAGAGCCTGCTGTAATCTCCTTGCGCTAATCCTTCGTTCGCTAGCCTAAACAAAAGAGTAGAAGAAAGCGGGAGGAAAGTGGTAAAACCTCCTTAGTGAAATCCTATTTCTTAACCCAATCCTGGCCACATAAACCCTCCGACTCTTTACTCTAAGCCTTGACACAAGCCGGCATGCTTTCACTTTTCCTGAGGATGTGGTGCAGATTAACATCTATCCTTTACAGAGTGAGTAGTAAGAAATATGTTGGTTTCTTTCTTCTGATTATATACTAAAACATTTCACAATGGTGATAATATGGGGAGAGAAAGACCGGGCAATGTGACCTGAGATCTTTAAGAAGACAAATGATTCCTTGATAATACACTTTTGTACATAAGTGTATGATATTATTATTAAATGAACATGATATACTCACAATTTAACATGTGGTGTTGAGCTTCTGATGACATTCTGAATTGTGCAATAATAATGATAAACTCTATTTGTATTGCAGCTTTCTTTTCAAAATAACAAGGTGCTTTCCAAGAATGGTAAAAGAAATACAAAGTAAAGTTCCGTGTCAATTAAAACGTACCCAACAATCTCTCTTTTCTTATCCTCATTTATTTTTAACTTCAATCATATTTCAGCAGTTTTGTCCCTGCAAGTCCAAAAAGTGACGTTTTCATAAATAATGTAAAAAGCTGAACATATTAAACTATTATAACATTGTAAGGCACACGTTAAGAAGTGCACCAATCCAAATCAGACTTCCTCAACTCTCCTTCTCTCTCAGTTGAATATTTCTAACACAGGCTGGCTTAAAGGGTGAGATAGTGGCCAGATTTCTGTCAGAGTGATGCGCTCGCAGGGGCTTCCCCATCTCTCCCTCTTACACTGATTGACACTGATACACTGATGCACTGTAAACATGCTCATGCTGCATGTGTGTGCCAGCCTGAGTGTGTTTGATGGAGTCACAAAGAGAAAAAGAGGCACGAGAGAGCGACGGCGGCGATAAGAGTGTGTACGTTCCCGTGTTACGTGCACGTGAGCAGGCGTGTGTAGTAGTGTGTAAATAGTCAATAATAGCCGACACTTGTCAGCCCTCTGCTCTGTACACACAAAGCCCGTGGTTGAGCCATTGTTGAACTCCGCCTCTCCACGCCGGCCACCCCCACCCCCCCCCCAAACTGGGACCTCTCAAGCAGAGATAATTATGCCTATTGTGCCCCTTGAACACACACACATAGACACACACACACTTGTTTGTGCTAATTCACACACCCACCCACGTGCCTACTCAACCAACTGAGTAAAAGATGGCTGCCAGCATCCCATCTGTTCCTGTCCGGCTCTCAGTCGCTGTCAGCACACTGGGGCAGGGGCAAAAATATTCAGAGAAAGTAAAAAAAAAAAGAGTGGACTGAGGTGAAGAAACTGCAGAACAAGTGACTTCTCTAGTCCCATTGGAAACTGGATTAAAAAATGAATACATTTCCATGTTGTTTTTTCATTAAGATTTTACAAGGAGCTGCTCATTGTTAGGTTGTGGTGTTACCGCCAAATGTTTGCATGTGTTTGCACGTAATAGCGGCACCGTCATCTGCGTGATTCAGTCTTTAATGTCCCCCACTCACCCCCATGGCCATGCTGTGTGCCATGTGGGACAGAGGCAGCAGCAGAGGGGAGGGGGAGAGGTGAGGGAGGGATTGTGTGAGACTGGAGGGTGGGGGTGACAGAGGGCAGCAGTCGATGGGGTTGTGTTCAATGAGCCCCGGGGACGCCACGTGCTCGCTGTCCTCCGCTGTCACACCACGTCCTGCTGCACAACAACACACAGCCGTCCCACAGCAGCGCGGAGCCTTAATGTATCCCGAGTTAATGTTTAATGAGCGCTCCATATTCAGGCAGCCTCATGCAAAACCTGAAAATGGCTTTATTGTGTTACTTTTGAGGAAGATGTGTGTGTGTGCGTGTGTAAGGGGCAGGCTTGTACATTTGTACTTTGCAGGAGTAAGTGTGTGTGTCAGCCCGGTGTTTACAAGAGTCTGCTGTGTCCCAGACAAGTGTATCTATTAATGTATTCCTGCTCTGAGTGCAAAAGCACAGATTTACAAACAGAAGTCGTGTCCTTACACACCGCCGCTCTCCATGAGGTCCCTCCGCCTTTGTCACCTCTCTCCTCACTGCACCTGGCTGGAGCCTTATGATGGCAGCAACTTTTTAATCACAGAGGAAAAGCTGCTGTATAAGTGCTTGTGGGAACGGGTTATATCTACAATAGTGTCAGAATCGTCAAATACACATTGGAGTGTCTAAGTAAATAATATATAAGTATATAAACATTCAGAATTATAGATTTGTTTACCATTTATCAAGGTGAACTTGTATGTAAACATAAAATATATTTTATATTTATACCTTTATATATTGTATAATTAAAAAGGCCCAATCAGCAACCTAGTTCTTTTACCTAAAATCTAGTAGACTTGAGCTATCTTTCTATCAAACCAGTTGTATGGGGAGCACTTTATTATACACTTCATTAAGAAGAAGAACATTGCCAGTAGCTTTGAATATCTCAACATATATATTTTTTTAAATTAGGTATTTGGCCAACTATTTTCTTGATAAAAAATAAAACTAAATCGTCGTAATCGTTTGAAAATGTGCTTAAGACATGCAAATAGTCAATTCATTCATAAATACTTGACCAATTCTGTTTAACTGTTATTGCTCTTGCTGCTATGACACTTTTGCAATTTCGTTACGGGGATAACTAAAGTTTATATTCTCTAAAATCAGTCAATAGAAAATAGATTGCCAACTATTTTTGATAATCTATTACTCATATTTGGATTTTTTTTCTGGCTGGTTCCGTCTTTTGGTTTGTGATGATTTTATATTTTTCTCTGGAGTCCCTTTCGCAATCTGGTAATTTTAACAGACATTTTGCAGACATTTCTTTTAGACAATACCAAAGCAAGAAAACAATCAGCAGATGAATCGATTAAAAAAGTAGCTATAGGTGCAGCCTAGTTAATACACAGTGATGAAGTCCTTCAAACCAAAAGTGGAGGGACGGCGCACCACTCAATTCATCATGTTCAAACTCAAGTGACTGCAAACTAATCAGTTTAGTTATTGTAACTTTCATATCCTACAAAATATATAACCTCAACTCTCCAGGTGTTTCCAATTAAAGCCAATTGTGTGTATGCGTGTGTGTCTGTTGAACCGCTTGACTTCCAGCAGGGACCCCAGGGGCAGAAGATTGATCTGTAATGTAGCCTGTAAGTGACCTCACCACCCGGTGACGCCCATTAGGATCCAAGTTCACAATAAGGCCTGATAACTCAGCACTTACACACTGACAGGTTAAACGCAGGTTCACCCGGCCTTATTTTCAATACAACAGGGATTTAACTAGACTGAGTAGATCGAATACAGCTTCCCTCCCAGATTTCTGGAAATGTAGAGAGGAAGAGCATCTGTTAATGGACTATATGCATGCAAAACACTCGTGTGCATTGTGTAATTTGACAAAGGGAACAAAAAAAGATGGAGTGGCAGTATGGAGAGAAATTGAGAAGATAGGTGCATATCAATTTGATTCAGGATATTTCGGGGTTGATCATTTTTGCATCGTAATTGTCATTATCACTGAAAATGTATTTAAATAATATGGTGAGATTTTTTTTTTAAACTATCTGTACAAAACCTGGAAATATGTTTTGTTAAGGCGATCTATAGGCTGGTATATCTCCTCAGCTCCACAATAATATTATATCTTAACACATGGTTTCCTTTTAACAAATAGTTTGCTTCCTGCAGTTTGAATATTGCACTAGCCAATATTGACATTTTGATATAATGTTCATTTATTGTGCAGTCTATCTATAAACTGCTATTGTTTCCTTCTATTACTCCTTTTCATCTCTGGGTTTTATGGGCATGTCTATTAAATGACTGTGCAAACACATGCACAAGGCCAAACTGTGTGGCAGGTGGATGAGATGGAGCATGGTTGGGCATCTTCTATGGACCACCATGTGGCCGCAGCCATCTGCTGGTCCAGTCTTTATTCATCGGAGCCTCTCATTAGCTTTCTGCTGGTTAGACTGACGCTTCGATCTGCAGGCTGAACCCTCCCTGTGTCCCACTGTTGTTTTTCATTCCTGTCCATAGACCCTCCATCTCTCTGTCTGCGCTCCAGCTCTCCTCCTTCAGATCACTGCTCAGACTCGCAGGCTTCCATTGTCTCATGAGGGTCACACACCCACCCACACACACACACACAAAGCTTAACTACAGAGATGGCATGGGACGGGGAAGTGAGAGGGAAATAGGTCAGTCTGCCTGCACCCCTCCCCTCCTAAAGCCTCTCACTGTCCTGGCTGGACAGGAAAGTGGGACAGGGAAGGACACACACACACACACACACACACACACACACACACACACACACACACACACACACACACACACACACACACACACACACACACACACACACACACACACACACACACACACACACACACACACACACACACACACACACACACACACACACACACACACACACACACACACACACACACACACACACACACACACACACACACACACACACACACACACACACAGCTCCAGATGGGTGACGTGTGTTTGAATAAATGGAACCTGTTGGGGTTCAGAGGGCATGGCTGCGTTATGTTATGTCATCAACTCAACCTTCAGACTGGTATGTGATCAGGCTGCTGATACACACAGCGATTCCTCCGTGCAAAGGCACAGGTAGGTGGTGAGGGTGGCGTAAAAAAAAAAGTTTTACGAGTCGGGTGTAACAATACATAGATTTGGATTGATACGTTGATTTAAAGATCAACAACCATTATCATCTGCCAAGCGAAATCCTTGATACATTTATTTTTAAACTGCAAGTCTGAGTCATCATTTACATCCAAGCACATCTTCTTACTAAATATTCAAACCGTGCCTAAACGTGAGAAAGGAATAGGTTGTCTTTCATTTAAATGTCTGGAAAAGCAGAGTAATACAAATGTTGAATCATATTTTAGTTGCAAGTTTTTCGTGTTGATTTAATTGTAATTGATTTTGTTAAATGGCCATAAGATATCCTCCGATACCAACCGGTGACCCTTGATCTAAACCAAAACAAAATCATATTGTGGCAGCTATATTTAACATTGTCAAATATTGTATCGTTGTCAAACTATTTTGTATCGTGATGACATTTGTGATTTACACCCCTAGCCCCTTTTCTGATCTTTTTCTTTTTTTAATTCTGAGGGTGAGGAATCAGTGAGGAGACACAGAGGAAGGAACTGTGATGGTTTAAATGTCCCTCTAAAAAGGTAGATGACATTAAGCCATCAATACCTCTCATAGAAGGCACCTGAAATGTAAACAAACACGTCTGTAAACAAAATCTATGTTTAGAAACTAATGAAATCTCCAGCACTAATCCTTTGTGCACACACTTGCAGCTGGAAAATAGAAACCATCCTATTTAATTCAGTGATGGTTGAGTGCTTTGACTTGCTGTTTGCAGTGGATTTCAGCAGACAATGTCCCTTTTTATCAATACAAAAACCAGGCAATATCCCAGGCAGAGTATTTGTCACCACAGAGACAGACATGCAAGTCAGTGAAGTGAATGTGATTGTCTCTCTCTCCTGGGAAAAGCCCAGGAAAAGGAACAAGCATGTACGGAAAATGATTGAATGAAAGTATTTGATTAGAAAAGACAGGTGTGCACAACCATAACATGTATGGATTTACTCACTCAAAATAAACTGCAACTCTTCAGCAAATACAAGTGACAGACACAAGCCAACACCCTCTCACTCAAAAAGATCCATTTTAATTTGTACATCTTCATTAGACCTGTCCAGACAGTCCTTTGCTGGCCAAGTAGATTGTAGAGGTAGAAAAGAGAGTTTGACGGCTGATGTTTGAGCTACTCGAAGAGAGGGTTAACTGAGAAGTTGGATATCAGCATCAATAATGTTTATATAACCAAATGTACCCACTGTATATTGATATTCACTGTATGTGTGTAGTTGCTGTGCATCCATGTGAGAGTGCACTCACATTATTCAGATTATGAACCGTTCTGCAGACGTGTTGTGTTTTAGAGGTTATGCTGCAGATAAGCGACTGCAGTGATTGGCTGAGAGGACGACGAGGTTGCTGTGTTGATTAGCGCGGAGGTCGCGGGTCAAGGTTGAACACGGCCATATCGCGAGTTGCGTTTGTGTGCGCCGCTGTCGCAGGGAAACGAAAGTTCAGTGAGCAGCTCATCATGTTCAACATCTGATCCTCACACTCACTGCTCATCAACTGACCTATATACCCCTAATTACACACAGCAGCCTCATGACAGCCCACACAGCAACACCCCATACATGAAAATACATATACACACACACAGGACTGGCACATCCAAAGCAGTGTTTATGTTGAGGAAACGTATAGGAGGGCACTGTGAACCATGACAGTGATTGCAGAGGGAATAGAGAACTGTTACTGCTGATTTTTAAAGTGAAAACAGCAGATCAAAAAATAAATAAAATATGTGTATATTTAAAAAGGCATTAGAAAACAAACACTAAAATCTATTTTAATTTTAACAAAAACTTTAAACCAAAAAAGTAGCTGGTTGGTGTCTGGGTTTTTCTAAAATAAAATTGTTGTATGTGAAAAACAGGAGAACTCAAATTGATGTTATCCATTGATCGGAAATGTAATTCATTTGATACAATGTTTTGGTGTTTTTTGTGTTGAAATGTGTTTATTGATCTGTCAGGACAACTGAAGACATCATTTGATAAAAAGTACAGTAAAACACTAATATTCTGTAAGTGAAACTGAAAGGTTTTTTTTTTAAACACAAAAATGTCTGACAATAACAAACTACTGCATCCTTGGTGCATGTGAATGTGTGACACTGGGTGTGTTTTGCATACATATAATATAAAACGCCATCTGGCAGGACCTGAGGCCGTTCTTGCCCTACTACCCTCCTTGCTTCTCCTCCTATGGTGGATGTCCTCCTCTACCTCTCATCCCTCTCTCCTATTGTTATTGCGAGCATACTTTACGCAGAAAATAAACATTTCAAACATACATTACACACAATATACACTCACATTATAAAACACTTATAATGGATTCACAAACAACTACAACAGATGAGACTGAAACACACACACACACACACACACACACACACACACACACACACACACACACACACACACACACACACACACACACACACACACACACACACACACACACACACACACACACACACACACACACACACACACACACACACAAATGAGGTTAATGAAGATGAATGTGGGGGCACAGTCCTATTGTCATCCTATGTGTCTATAATTGTGGCCCTGTTCTTCAAGGACGTGGTGTTAAGAAAAGCAGGAAGAGGACAGGAATAGATATGATGAGGAGAAACTATGGAATAGTCATGCGACTTGGAAGAGATCTAATGCAGTGTCAATCACAATTAAAGGCAGGATGTGACATTAGGGGGAGAAATGTATCTGATGAGATGTAAAGCAGTGGGAAATGTGTGGGAAAAGTAGAGGAAGACGAAGGATAGTGAGGGAGGAGGAGGAGGAGGACCAGCTCAGTGATCCAGAACAGTGAGCAGACAGAAGACACGAGTTAAGAGTTCGGTCAAACATGGAGCACAGCGGTGCATCCGCTCACACAAAAGCTCACACACACACAAACACACACAGGAGATAAAGACATACCTAAATCCTATGAAATGAATCAATCTGCCCACCCCCAGGATAATCCAGAGTCACTCATGTGATGACCTACCTGGTACGATGGAAACCGTGTCCCTTTCCCAGGACACGACGCTGACGTACTCCTGCACAGCCACGGGGATGAGGCACTTGAACACGGCTACGTTTCCCCGCATAGAGCGCTGGTCCGCCACCCGCACCGTGTAGGGCTCCCTGAAAACTACAGAAGACACACAAATCACATTCAGATATCTCAAGCTCAATATTTTAGGTGTAAATGAAGGTGTTAATTCTTACAAGCCAGGATTTATTTTAACATATTGTCACTATTTGAAGATGTCTACACAAATATTCTCCATCACCTATCCAGAAGATATATTGGCGGCGGATGAACATGACGACAATGTAAGCCTTTTTGTTTTGACAGAAATAATAATCTACTCGTGTTTACATGATCAAAAACAACACATTAACACTCCAGAGACAAAACGTCCTTTCATCAATTACCACAGTACTCCACATTTATTCATTGGAAATTACTGGCCTACTCTTCGTCGGTTGAACTCTTCAAATTTTGCCTCCGCTCTCACCATAAATGGTGCAAGCCGCCATTAAGCGGGTTAATCATGGAAATGATTTCCTAGCTGTGGCATGGCGTCATCTCAAAACACAATTTTCTTTATTTTTTCAGTTTTTTTAAACACAGAACTTCATAAGGATGCGACGGAGTGAGCTGCACATTCAAAGTCAACTAAAGGCTTTTTTGGGGCTCAGTTTATGCAGGTTCGTGCAATATTTTACACTCTGGTGAATGAGCAGGGACTCATTAGCAAAATCACATGAAAGCTAGGACGTATCCGAAGGTTGCTAAGAAACTGGTTCGGAATCCCTTCCCTGGTAACAGACACGATGGCAGCATGCATACATGCCCGCTGCGAGGGGGAAACACATGCAAGTGCACGGAAATTTACATCTTCTTTGAACAAATGAGCGGAATAATGCAGATCTGTCGGGTTCTCCTGGAATAACATGGAATGAAACAACCAATGAATGCGTTTGAAAATTGATTGTTAGCCGTGAAGGTGATTCAAATGAGACGCCTGTCAATTATTCAACACCACGACCACGGGACTGAACCCCGAGATAGAGCGGCCGCATCCTGTCTGGCCTGTAACCTGTGCACCAGCGCTGCCGCGGCCCGACAGAGGCCGCTGGCTGCAGGATGTTTGGTTCATGCTAATCCCTCGTCTCCCGAGGCCGGGCTTTTGGGTCATGTGGGAATGAAGGCAGCAACCGGCTGGCATGCAGCTCAGGGCCCTGGCTCAAATCCTATACTTGGCGCTTGTATTAGTATTAGAATGAATATGAGTATTAGTTCAGGTCGGTGTTGGGAGGCAGAATATGAAAACAGATGTTGATGGCAGGAGGGAAGGGGGGGAGGGACCGACCGGCCTGAGCGAATGATGGGATGGAGGAGGGGGCGGGACAATAGATGCAGTGTAACTAACATCCAGCTGCAGCTTTTGTTCCAGCTGCGGTTTGATGTAACTGTTTGGTGAAGTATCTGCTGCAGGAACCCAGACCCCCAGACGTACCGCTTTACTCTAGATGAGGTCTGGCTTATTAAAGCAGCCTCGCGCGGTCCAATCAACGGAAAGCGCCAATTAGGTTGGTTAATGAGAGATAATTAAAGAAGTGTGCTGTGGCTATTTTTAGTCTGGCACAAGAGGACAGTTTGAAGAACGATGGAGCAGGGAGAAGGAGGAGGACAGAAAAGAGAATATGATGGCAACAGAGGCAGCTTTTGGTCAAAAAGTCTAAAAATAGCCTACCTATTATAGCTGCTAGTGTTAATTAATTGATTCTTTATGTTCTCTAAGGACACCTTATAATAATAATTGTTTTCTCTTTTATGTCAGAAACAAATGTCTGAGATATATGTTTATGTATGGTAACAGTATATTTAAAAATTATGAGATAACAAATTGAGATTCCATTAGCTGTAAAAAGGGTCCCTCACACAAAACTTATCTCCTTATCACTAGGTGTGGAGTTACTTTTCTCACCTTTCAAAGCTTTAAAAAGCATTCCTCAAAAAAAATATCCCAGTGGCCGTCAAGTTCCTGGTTATACTTACTTGTACTGACCTTTTAAAAAGTGGAAGTGTGTTAATGAGGATGATGCGGTGATGTGATCTAACCTATTGTCACCCTTTCTCCCTCCTCATCTGATGTGGTTATATCATCTAAAATCACATCGAAGTTGCCACTTAACTCTAAGTGCTGTAGGGGTTGTGCTCTGGATTTCGTCCTAACAGATGCTGTAGATGGAGCTGAAGGGGTTATGTTGGTATAAAGTGCAGCGGTTCATCACCAGCTCAGTCAAAAAGGTGTGAGCGGAGTCGAGGCCTGGTGTAGTATCTGATGCAGATGTTTCCTCTGAAGACTTCTCCCTGGCCTTCTAGTCAGATCGGAGCATGACTCCTGACTTTTCCCTGTGTTTTTTATATATCTGTTGTAATTTATTGTCTTTTATTGTGATTGTAGTAATGTGTTTTTATTACATGTACAGCACTTTGGCTCAACCAAAAATCGCTTTTAAATGTGACCTGCTCTATCGAAATCAGTCGCATCGACCCGAAGACACATTTTGAGTTGTATACACTGTTGGAAAGAGGATATTCCTAGCTTTCTAATGATATCAGGATTGTTTTTGTACTCTAAATATTAAGCAAGATATGTCACATTATATAATGACTGTCACCGAGTCATCATTTTGAGAAAAAGGCCTTCAAAGTTTCCTCTTCTCTGGAATCCATCGATCTGATTGATCATTAGCGGAGCAAATGATCAAAATAGTCCGGGGAGGGAAAATATTTCCGTTTGGATTACTGGTCTGGGGAAGCTGGCGAGTGTGTGTGTGTACGTGTGTGTGTGTGTTTGTGTATTTTTGCGTTTGTGTATATTGTGTTTGTTTCCCGGGGAAAACACTCACGAGAAACACCGGCTGTTGTTATGCCTGCTGTGACGTTAAGTTACTCCGTTCTCCGCTTGTAATTATGCCGTTACAAGCTTCATAGTTGTATTTATCATCTAAATTTGCCGAAACAAGTTTAATATTCTGAAAGCCAAGACTTTGTTTATTTGAAATCAGATGAAAACAAACTGTAACGGACCCTGCCGTGTTATCTATGATTACTATATGCCTTACATTCATAATTTCAGCCGGAGGGAGGGGGGGCGGCGCTGCGGAAGAGCAGATTGCGAGTGAGAGGTGCCTGTCATCTTCCCTTTACAAGCTTCACAAATGTATTTATCGTGTGATTTTGGAAATAAAAGTTTCATATTCTGAAAGCCAAGACTTTGTTTATTTAAAATCAAACAAAACACCCGAACCCCGAAAAAATTGTTTTTTACGCAAATCCACGTTTATTTTGAAATGAGCCGTTGCGACTTCCGACTGATTTCGATAGAGCGGGTCACAAATGTGCTTTATAAATAAAACTTGATTTGATTTGATTTGATTTGGGTCAATCTGTGTCCAGGTGGAGACGCACTATTTTAGGCCAGGTGACTCCGTGTGGGCGGGGCTTTCTTTTGAAGCTGCCAATCACATCTGCTCGACTTTATGCTTTGACAACTATGTTGTTTTTCTCACTTCTTCATCATGTTGTGTCTCAATTTGGCCTTGTGATCTTCAACATCACTTTTTCATCTTAATAACAGGTCTTACTTCACACTTAGGCCTAGTCCTCAAGTACATGGGTATCTTTGTGAAGGTTTCTTTTTTAAAACGCGCAATGGTCTTTCGTCCACACCCAATCAGCATAGAAGATCCCTAAAAAGGAATCTTTTGGAAAACTCAAGCCATGGTGGACATCCCAGAGTCCCCACATGTCAGAATTGATGCATAAATGGTTTTAGCTTGAAACATCTGGGTGTGCACCCGTATCTCTTTTGTAAGGCAACACAAACGAGGCAACATTTGTTGACGGCAAATATACATCCATTGTTGTTATATATTATAGTACAATGTCCATTTTTGTATTTTATTACAAAATTGAGCATCTATTCCAACATCTAATTTCCACTCGGGGGATGAATAAAGTATTCTGATGGACTTTTTATATGTTTACACACAACTGTACCATTGCTTTTAATTGGCCTATATATGAGAAGCAGAGTGGTCAGACTTCCACTGGTGTGTGTGGGGACATCCTAACCATTTGTGTTTTCATCTGGACAGAGACTTTTCTTTTTAAAACAGTGCTTGTGTGAATGGGATTACTTTGACAACAAAGGTGGGAAAACCCATGCTCATTCCGCTTCCCGACCACAGATCCAACTCACCAGCTTTGATGCGGATGTTGGGGCTGCGGATCTTGCCGGCTTGGTTCTCAGCCGTGCAGAAGTAGTCGTTGTCGTGGATGTAGCTGTTGTAGGCGGAGGGCGAGAAGGGGTACAGCTGCAGGGTTCCATTGGCGTGCACGTGTCGGATGTGGGGCACGTCGTAGATGTCGTCGCCGGTGGCCAGGTACCAGCGCAGTATGGCACTGGGGGTGCCGCCTGCTGGACAGGGCAGGGACACCCCCACCGAGCTGGAGTAGGTAACCCTCTGCAGGGAGGCATTCACAAAGTACAGCCTGGTGGAGCCCACATCCTCACTGTGTACTGTGGGGGCAAACAGACAGCAGAACACAACTCAATAACAGGCCAAGGTGAAGGTGAGAGGCATGTGCTGTACACACACATATATATAAACCAACAAACAGGATTCCACAATTGAAGCGATCGGCATCACATTAATGGACAATAAAATGGACAGAGTGGGATGTCCTTCAAATGTGTTGCAAAATAATCATAACAAATATATGTCAAATGTCCAGCTGCAAACATCAGTCATGTGATCCAGAAAGCCAGGGATTTGGGCTAAAGCCTGTGATGGTTTAGATGGATCGGAGGGAGGAGGAGCCTGTTACCTCCGTACAGTGTGTAAGCACACAAACAAAGACACAGAGAGGCAACTCCATGATAGGTTATGTGATTGGAATTTCTATGCCAGACGCAGAGATTTAAGTCTATTTAATCTCCTTACATATTTAACACACACACACAAACACACACATGCACAAACACACTCACATGCAGGAATGTTCTTCATTGGCACTCAGATTAAACACATACAGCTCCAGTAGAGAAGGAGAGTGAGAAGAGGGAAGGAGGAGGGGAGACACTCTCAAATTTGGGGTCATATTAGAAAAGATTAGAAGAGAAAGAAGAGTGGGGGGGACACTGCTGATGGACAGATGTGGACGTTAACCACCACTGATTCTAAATTATATCTAATACAACACCACTGCAACACATGGTCACACTGTTAATGTTCAGTTCAGCCCAGAGAGTCAGACACATCAGGGAGGATACACACAGATACTGAAGGAGCCATGGTGTGGATCCAAATTGGATGAAATTAGCCTTTAGTTTACTGTGGTTCAATCATGACTGAGTGTGTTTATTTCTTCTTTTTGTAAAGAAGGATCAAATATATTTGTATTGTCTATTAAATAATGTTTGTTAAAAGAGCTGAATTGTTTTTAAAGTCAATATTTATATATAGATTTATATAGATGAAAAATGTCAGTAGAATCTACAAGTTTGGATATTTTGCTATTATATATTTAACTGATTGAGTTTAATTAAATGTAATGATTTGATTGTTTTCATTGACATGGTGCAAAAACATACTTTAGACCAAACTTCAGTGGTGGTGACATCAGGTTTTTTAAAGTGGTCTTTTGGCTTTTTATATTTAATGCTTACTCTGTATCTTTTTGAAAATAGTTTATTGCGGTTTCAAAACAGTTCTAATCATTTATTCTATCCTGGAAACATTTTGTAAATATAATACGTCCGACATGTCACAGTTCAGCACAGAATGTCACTAAAATCTCATGAAATATTTACCTAGAAATATGACTGCAAAACATTGAATAACTTAATACTAAATGTATTATTTATACAAAAATACATTGTTGCATCATATGATTATTTGTTTACATTTTCATAAATCCATTAATCATTTTGGTCTATGAGATGAAAAAAGGGAGAGACCATCAAATCATTGTTTTTGTTCGACCAACACTCAATGAAATTAAGAGGCTAGAACAACAATTTTCCTTGAAAATGATGAATTGATCATCAAAGTGGTGGTAGTTTTACTTTTGTCAATTGAGTAATTGAAAATGGACTAATTGTTTTTCTCACACCAAGGTTTTCACCCCCCATGGTCCAGATTATCTGTTTTCCGACTTCACCAAAGCAGTATCACCAATCACAGTTGTTTGCTCGGTAAATAGAAACATTATAACCTTCTGTTACTCAGAGGTAAGGAGTCAGTCAGACATCTTAAAGGTCTGCAGGTAGAGGTGTACATACTCAGATGGATTAACAGAATATGTGTCATTATCAGCATCCTCTTTATGATGGTACTTGTGCTTTACCAGCCAACTGTTGGTCTTGTTTACATCATTTAGAAAGTATCAAATATCCCTGTTTTCACAAAGTTATGAGAATATCACAAGATCACAAAGCAGAATATCCGAAGGAGTTCAAATCGAGTGAGAGCAGCGATTCTGCATCAATATTCCAAACTTAACAAAGTCCAGCAGATGTGACCTTCTGGAGCACTAACACCAAACACAAGTAATCAGGAGTGAGAGCAAATATTGTGTCACCAAACATATAATCTTTGTTTAGGACATGTTATTAATGAAGTGTGGCTTATAGCATTGGGGGACAAATGCATAAATCGCAACAGAATCAATGACCACCATCAACAGTGTCCCAGAGCAGCAGGTCACAGCAGACCCAGTGACCTCTGCCATCCAGGAGGGTTTGGTGATCATTCCAGCCTCCTTTCAAAGAAGTGCTACTTTCCCTTGTTGACTAGAGATTGATAAAGCTGTGCAGAATGTTACAGATGGTATATGAAAATGTGTCTGGCAGTCCAGTGGTGGGCTGCAAAAACCAGGTCAGACTCCCTCCCCTCTGCAGATTACTGATAATGGCCCCTGAGCATAAAGCCCATATTAAAGATTGCAATATCTATAATCTCCCAATGGGGGGACAGGACTAAAGTGGAGGAGTGAGGGGGTCACCCTGAGCGCCCAGGGGGGCTGGGCAGCAGGAGAACCTCTCATACAGTAGATTATATGGCCTGGGGGCCCGGGCACTGGGGGGCTGGGGAGCACTGGGACTGATGGAGCGGGAAGTAGAATAGAAAAGGGATCAGAGCAAACCACTACTGTCCAAACCAGGTGAAACTCACCCCGCGCACACACACGCATACAGACACACATAAACACATACACACTCCAAAAGCACTCACACTGGGAGGAGACAAAGCGGGTTGCCATGGTGGCGCTGGCACTTGAAAGCTGTCAATGGATATAGAACAATGCAACAATTTAACCCAACAACACTGACCCACTGAACATTCTAAATTTAGACATTTCAAGTCACCAAATGTTGTCAGTGGCTCAAATATTTTGTGTTGCGATTAAAGTGAGCAGGTATGTTTTAAATGGCATAAAGTTGGATGAGCTTATGAAAAAAGTGTTTATTTTAGAGTAAATACCAATAGATTGCTTAAAGTCAGCGATGGAATCTGGATACTTTGATAATTATAACACAAACATTGCATTTTTTTATGTTCTAAAATGGGCCGTTTCGTAAAATGAGTACTTTTACTTTTGGCCTTTTCGGTATCTATTTGTGCCAATATTCTTAATTTAGCAGGATTTTGAATACAAGACTTTTTGTACTTGAGTGTTTTAATGGTTGTGTTGCTACTTTTATTGAAGAAAAGTAAAATATGTCACATATGTCAGTACTTCGTCCACCACTGGTAGTGGCTGTGGCTCAGTGGATAGAGTGCTGAACTTCGAATCAGGGGATACCAAGTTCGAGTCCCACTGCAGTCAGCATGTCTTTGTGCCTGGGCAAGACACTTCACCCCAAATGGCTCCTGTGGGGATTGTCCACAGTACTGAATGTATGTAAGTTGCTTTGGATAAAAGCGTCTAACAAATGACATGTAATATAGTGTGTAAATGCCTGACATACCAAAGACAGTCAGCAAGAGGATTACAAACTGATGTTTAGGTTAGGTGTGGTCAGTC
Organism: Trematomus bernacchii; assembly: GCF_902827165.1. Taxonomy (NCBI): domain Eukaryota; kingdom Metazoa; phylum Chordata; class Actinopteri; order Perciformes; family Nototheniidae; genus Trematomus; species Trematomus bernacchii. The sequence continues at coordinate 8,275,083 of NW_022987513.1, forward strand.
GCGTCACAATGGGCACGCTCCAAAACTCAACTGGCAATGTCCTGGTTTGTGCCAGACTTGCAGACTTTCCACTCCATTTAAAACCAACGGTCGAAACATTACATGCCGCCTGTGCCAACCTGCACAGACGGATTTTGTGGCAAGACATGAAAAGGCCACATGCACAAACAGTGAGATAAACGACCGAGACTGCATGGTAAACACATCTTTGTCATGGCTGAATCCAAACGCTAAAAATGGATTTCAAGTTGGGCCAGTTGCATCACACTAATGCACAGCTTTTCAACATTTCCATTAGGTTGAAACTATCTGATATGTTACCTTAAACACATCACCATGATCAAATGTTGCCATTATGACCTCAAGTGCATCAGAACAGGGAAGTACTCCCCAGCTTAGGTAAGGTTTAACCAATCGACAAATCAACTATATGTCAAGTTAATACAGTTTAGTTTTGCAATTTACCAACAGATCCATTTAAACACAAATATATCAACATATTACAGACACTGCTTGACAGTTATACAGTGAGTGCTTTCTCACTCTTGAATGGTCCCTTCCTTATTATCCACGACTTCAAGTTCCATCAATTTCCTTTCAATTCACAAAATGGCAAAGCTAAAGGAAAATTCCCAGACTCTAAATCTTCACGTCTTGTTTGGTCAAATAAACAGAACAAAACACAAAGATATTCTGTTTAAAATTATTCAAAAGCTAAGAAAAGTGTCAAATCCTCTCAAGAGGGGAATCTAGAAACTGAGACTGAGGATTAAAAACAATTAAACAATCGTTAAATCGGCAGTTATTAATAGGCGATGAATAATTAACAGATCGTTCCAGGTCCACTCTGATCTCAGCTGATTGACTTATTTACAACACAATATGCAAGTAGGCTTAAACAATTTCAGCAACAACATCCCAAACCCATGGTGTCACCTTTCTCATATTCATAAAGATCGAACACCAGCAGTGGTTGGACGGTCGGGGCCCTGATGGCAGTATTGACCAAAGTCATGAGGGCCCCTGCGTTGATATTGCTGATGCAGCAGATCACCTGCACCCAGTGGGCTTCACAAAGCTCTTTCAGACACAGCCCCGGAGAGAAAAGGGTGTTGGAGCCCTGACGGCGCTGCTTAGGCTGTCAGATTCGCAGCCACTATTTTATACATCCTGCCAGAGAGCCGCGCATGAATATGTATGTCGGCGATGCAGAAGTCATAACCTATGCAAGGTTTCATCATGCATAATGCAGCTGATCTACGCCTCTCCAGGATGTGAGTGCGCACAGGAGTGCACACACACACACACACAAACCCTTGACGCTCACAACTGTATTGTGATGAGGAGGTAAACAAACACCATAAGCCCCTCACTGTTTCACATACACACATTCTCCCACCCAGAGCCCGGCCAGAGGCATAATACCTCCACATGTTCCTGCTCTTCTTCTCTCACCTCTCTCAGTCCATCTAATTCTTCACCACGGTAAAATAAAACCTTAACAGCATTTCATCTGTATTGGATTCAGTGCAGTAAGTGTGGTAAAGGTCAAAAGTGGGATTCAACTTCTGGCCATAAGCACATGAGAATAGTCTCTGCCTTCTCTCCTCGAGCCGTTGCTATTCAGTTCCACCAAGTCTGTAACTCCTGTTCACTCTTCAGGTGTTTCTGGGACAGAAAGTTGCGTTTCTGATAAGATGATTGTGGAAACGTACAGCAGCAGAGGAGGAGGAAGTGGGAGGAGACGCGCCACACGAAGGGGTGTAAATTGAATATTGGTTGGATGCAAGGGGCTGAAGATAGGTGTAAGTTTATGGATAATCCTCAGGGGCCTGGCATAAGTAGGTGGTGAGTAGGGGGGAAGGTTGTCAGGGTTACATCTAATCAACGAAGGGGTATCGCCGCTCCCCACCTACTGTCTTTCTGTACACCCTGTCCCCAACAATCTGCTCCCCACCCCACCCACCACCACCAACACCCCCCCCCCCCCCCCCCACCCCCCCCCCCCGGCCTGTGCTGTGTCAGTAAAAAAAAAAAAAGTGTGCTACTTCAGCAATCCCCTGGGACCTGCTCCCCCTCACATCAAAGCAGCCAGTTTCTCTCTTAATGTGAATATCAAATCTGTGGATCACAAGTCCCAGCACAGTCTGCATAAACTGCCCCTCCCCCAGCCTTTAATTCTGCCTAGTGATGAGGGAGAGAGAGGGAGGGGAGTTACTGCGAGAGGAAGCGATGGAGGGAGGGAGAGATGGAGAGAGAGATGGAGATAGAGGGAGAGATATCCAACAAAAACAACTACTTGCTTCAGAGATTTGACATTTGCTGAACGCGCCCTCCTTCTGAAAATGTGCAGTCCCAGCATCCAATACAATTTGGAGGGGGTTTGGTTCAATTTAGCAGTTCTGGCTGGGAAAAACATTTTTTTTTAACCGTTGACGGTGTTCATTTGCGTCTTTTTGTTGTCGTTGTTTTAAATGATTAGTTCTTATTCATAATCTCGTTGGGATTTATGATAGACTTGAGGACGAATGGGAGAGCAGGGATGTCAGTGACAGAGCTGTGGCATCCTATTGGAGAGCTGGGAAGTGCAATGAGCTCCGTTCCTCTGCTGATGGTCTTAGCACACTTTGCCCACCGTTAGGCAACAACATTGATGGAGATGTGTGTGCGGATATTTTATCCGTGTTAATTTGAGAACAATAACTTACATTTTCTTTCAATTTAATTGCTGGTTTTTCGGGTGAAAGTATAAAAGCTGAAAGGCAAGTTGTTGGAGTAATCATTCAACTAGATTTTTATAAATGATTTTCTTTAAAAGGAAATAGCCAAAAAAAGCCTCTTTATAGGCGGCAGTGTTGAGTGGGTTTGGGTGTTGTACAGTAGTCGTGTGTATATTTGTTGGAGCACAGTTCACTCATTTTAAAATAAATCAGAGTTGTGTATGACCCCTGAAAGAAGCAAATTACAACAAAAATCACACAGAGAACTCACTATTACTCCTTTAACCCTCTTTAAGATGGGTGTTTTTGAAAAATTAAATAATGCCATGTTTCAGCTGGTAAAAAATGTAGGCCTGTGCCCTGCCTGAGTAATGATTGGCACCCCTGTGTCGACCACACAGCTTTGTCATTGAGTGCTGCCTATAGCTCAGATTGCAGCTTTAATTGTGCAGCCTTGCAAAGGAAGCACAGGGAATTGGACTGGGTAGGGGGGGGGGGGGGGGGGGAAGGGGTTTGCATATTTCTATTTGTAGCGGGTGAGCAGTGGAGAGGACGAAGTGTGCCAGGGTGAGGGATCACCTTATTGCTTGACACATCTCAAATTAAGTTTAAATGTCACACAAATCCTTTATTATTTTGTTTAATAAATTGGATTTTGAATTCAAGTTTCAGAATAGGCCTTCAGTAGGCCTGTATGTTTAAGAATATGTTAAGGTGGATTATATTCACTGCTAATTAATTTACAATTACAGTAAATTCAGTCTTTGAATTTCATTTTAACTGATTGTTTAAAGAACAAATACAATCACTTTAATTAGGTATGATATTTAAAATCACTGAAGAAAAATTATAGGCATTGTGCTCTAATAGGCCCTTCAAGCTCTTTTTTCAAGAATCCGTTAATTACCCTGCAACCTGATTGCCACCTTATGTCTCTGACATAATTTAGCACCATTTTGTATCAATAGCGGTGTGATTTTTTTTAAATATATTTCAAACACCTCATAAATAAATACATGAGTAAACTTCCAGTCAAGCTCAAGGCAGAGATAAAATCCAATCCAAAGTGTCCAACATTTATCAACAAAACCAAAGAGGGGTGTCCCCGTCACTTCCCCTCCTCCGCGCGCCCGCCAACACTCACACACACACACACGAACCGTGACGCACGCGCTGGCACACGCGCGAACACGTCCGCGGGGTCCAGGTGCGCTATTAGTGAGGAACATGACCGGGCAAGTCTATAATCTGCACCCACGCCCCTGGAGTTTCTCATTTGGGGAAATACATTTGCGCATATTAATATGATTCTGCAAAGCTCTGAAACCACATCTTTCAAGTTGAATAATTGCTTTAAATCAATAGTTGTTTTGAGGAAATTGTAGTGAATTTAAGCGAGTTGAGGAACACAACATGGACAACAAACATAGCACATATGTGACCAATTGCTAATTCATTAGCAGATATTTAAAAAATAAAATAAAATGGGGGAAATGCCAAGATTTAAAATGGCCCATTTTAACAGCCATATGCCTCCTTCCAGCCAATCCTCCATACCAAGACTTTATGCTAAATTATTGTACACCCTCTCAGGCCCTGTGCTAGGACGAAACAATATGTAAACATGTATCCAAACAAACAGGCTACACAAAGGCCTAAGCAAATGCTCTCATGTGGAGATGGTGTTGAATTTCTGTTATTTTCGACGCAGATTTGTACAGGATTATTATAATGCACTGTAATAGCAGAAGATCAACTTTGCAGTAGGGTCAGGGATTTACTGCATGCACCGAGCAAGAAAGAATCTGTTTAAACAAATAGCATGCCTTTTATATGCATATAGAAAATTAAACAAAAGAAACTGAGTAGTCCAAATTAATTTGATAAAGCGGACCAATCTTAATGCACCAATTATGGCCTTTATGTGGGAGAACATCTATTAAACTAATAAGGCCTTTGTGGGGGGGGGGGGGGGGGGGGGGGGAAGAGGGCCTTTTATTAGTCATCCAATTTAAAAAAGGCAATAATTTGTTATCACAGAGAAAAAATATTTAAAAGCCTAAAATAAATGTCATCCTATAAAAACAAGAGCATCTCTGTGCAATGGAGCGCTTGTGCCAAATATAGTCCACGAAAACAGCTGCAATTAGCAAAGGCTACACAATGAGAGCATCCAGATAACACAAATCTCAAGAATTCCCATCAAAACTTTACAGGACTGGCACATTTTGAGGGAATTTGTTCTAGAATTGGTAATCAATTGCTATAATTGCAGGCCGATACATGTTTTCATTTGCCTCTCACCCTCCCTCTGAATTCGCACCTCATTCTCCCTATTCAGCCATTTTACATATTCATAACTGGAGTTGGTAATGCGAAAACAATCCGTGCTATCAGCACCATCTGAGGCCGCTACGTAAAAACACCAAAACAGCCAGGTAAAACAAATAACTTCACGCATTTTACTTTCTCAAAATGTAGTTCAGCACCAACAGTTTAAACATTTGGATTTAAAGAATCATTTTAAATCAATTCCTCATGCACAAGGCTTCCGACATCAAAGCACAAGCCACACACATCATTCAACACACCGCAATTCAATTAAGCGTTCCATTCATTTTCACTTTTCATTCAACTTAAACACTCCCAACACTCCTTGTGCACACGATTTGAAATATTTCGAGCATTCCTTTTTTCCCTCTTACCTTCTTGGAGAGAGTACAGCAGGAGTAAAGTTACAAGCCACATGCCATAAATAGCAGGTATATTTTTCAGGAATATTTGGCAATCCTGGCAAGTGTGAGGCGCGGTCTTTTGGCCAGGCGGGTCTCCGTGCTGGACTGGCGACTGTGCTCCCCGGAGGTCTCTCCAGCCCTGCTGCCCCGCTAAGCATGGAGGGGAAATGAGAGGCGCCTCGGCCCCGCCCATGTCCCTCCTCTCCTCCCAACACTACTGTGCATGCAAATCCATCCTCCCTACACTAATCAAACACCGCGGAGCGAAGGGGCTCAGCAAAGCCGAGGGTTGTTGTGAGGTTTTTTTTTTGGGTCCAGTTGTGTCCAAATGTCCAGTTAGTTTGAGCTGCGCTGACAGATGTGTTGGCACCTTGGAGAGCCACCTGTGCGCCCCTGATGACCGCGGTGATTGGCGCAATATGGATCTAAAAAAGCCGCTAAGGCTGCTGCAAAGAATCTTAAAATGCGTAAACGCCTTTTTCTCTGCAGATTGGGCCTTAATCACAAGGACGTGGAGCTACACGACAGACTAATGACTGTTTTTCTTTGTCTTTCGGAGCCATGAAACGTGCGTAGACATTTGCGCACAGATATGCACTGCAGATAGAGAGGAGGGAGAGAGAGAGAGAGATAGAGATAGAGATAGAGAGAGAGAGAGAGAGAGAGAGAGAGAGAGAGAGAGAGAGAGAGAGAGAGAGAGAGAGAGAGAGAGAGAGAGAGAGAGAGAGAGAGAGAGAGAGAGAGAGAGAGAGAGAGAGAGAGAGAGAGAGAGTATATCGGGGTGTGGGGCATGACACTTCCACACACAGCAGGTGAATAACACAGCAGGTAAACAATTATCAAAGGCTTCAGCGAATCCTTAAAGCATAGCGAGCAACTTTCCACATTGCCATTTTCCCCTGCTCTCTGTTGCGCCACATGTGAACTGCATCACCATATATTAGGATGGCACAAGTTGCAGGACACTCCCAGTTCATAGAATATTTAAAGTCAATGTGAGCGCCAGTGCTGGATCTGAGAAGTGATCGTCTGCTGCAACAGACAGCATCTAGGCATGGAAAGAACAGTGAAATGTTTTTTAAAGGGAACTTAATGTTAATTCAGTGTGATTTTGGGCGGAAGCTTGTCTGATAGCTCACTTTACAGAGGATTGACTGAACATGTTGCTGCGTCTTCAATAAAAAGTATTTGGCATTATGCAGTAGGCCCTATTGACATTTTAGTGGGCCTACACAAACGCACCTAGACATTTCACTTCTCCACGCAACAGGATCTGAATCAGATGGTTTGGAGAGGGTTTAAAAGATAATAAAATATGTGTGTGATTCGAATGTTTCACTCAACTATATCACACATTAAAATATGTGAAACAATAGCCTTAATCCTCTAATGAAGATCATTTAAATAACGTTTTTGTTCACAGATCAAATATCAGACTCTTTTGCACAGATTGTGTAAATAACAACATAAGTCTGTATAGCAATCAATAACATCTACCCATGTGTATTTGACGCCTGTGTATGAGGTCTCATTGTAAACGTGGTTGTCTACAGATTTAAACAACTTCAAGAAAAGGTCAGCATCACTTTCTCTCGGCGCTGCGTTCTGATGATCTGACCTGAGATTCAAGCCTCTGGCTCCAAATGCGAGTCTCTGCTGACACCTGCTGGATACACTTGCAAGTGCATGGGCCCACAATCTGCACAATTATCTAGTTTAAAATGACCTTCAGATATGATTATGATTGAGGCACTTTCAGTAATTTGGGGAAAATGTGTACCAGAGGTGAAAGCAGTACTTAGGTAAAAGTAGAAGTAGGCTACCAGAGTGTAGGAAAGCTATGACAAGAAGTTTTAAGTAAAAAAAAATACAAGCATCAACATATACTTAAAGTAGGCAAAAGTCAAGTTACTCGTAATGCTGATATGCCCATTTTAGAAAGATATATTATGTTTTGATTATAATTATTGATGCATTCATGTGTTTATCACAGAACGGTAAAGGTGGAGCTAATTGTAATTCCTTTGTATACTGCAGGGTAGCTTGTGAATTTACTCCAGGTGTAACTAAAGTCTTATTAGCCTAAGTGTTCTGCAAAGTAGGCCTAACTAGTCACAAAATAAAGTAGTCGAGTTAAAGTACAAAGTAGCAGAACATTGAAATACTCAAGTAAAGTACAAGTAGGCCAACCTTAAAAGTGTACTTTTAGTAAATGTACGGTCCTTGAGTAAATGTAGGCCTACTTAGTTATTTTACACCACTGACTTTAACCTGCAGGTTAACAACCAAAGCACAAATATCTTTACCTTCTTTATCATTTATCCAGGGCTGTTTCCAGTAGCTCTGCTTGCGGTCTCTCCATGGTTTGTAGCTGAGTTTAAGACTCTTGATCTCTGCCGCGTACAACTCGACCGCTTGCTTTGCTAGCTAACATGCTGCTGACACATTTATTTAGCTTTGTTATTGCGTCTAAAATGGCAATAATTCCTTCGTTAATTTCTGTTTACTTTTTGTAGTGGCTTGTTGGTTCTTAGTCGGTGAGAAAGGAGGTTGTGTTGTTTTGGAAAAACGCTGCGCTATAGTTCCACTTTTTCTATTTTAGCCTTAACTATGGCAGATGGTTGTCTTGTTGCGTGGCCTAGGACAGGGATCTTTTTGTCGCCATGGCTCAGATCTTTAGAAAATAAATTATGGGGGAAAATACAAAGAGTTATAAAGCACCAAATAATAGACGTTGTAGGCTACAGTAAGTCAAAGGTGGGGTATGTAATTTATTTCAGAAACACTTTTTGTTATATTCCATGGAATGCTCTTAACATCCCGATAGCAATGAATATATTAAATGCTTTGACAATAAATACATAACACATTTTAATCTGTGGAAGCCGTAGTACTGTAAAAAGCACGACCAATCATTTTAGCCGGCCCGGCTAAAATAACTGGATGGCCTACCTGCCTGTCAGCCTTCCATCTCGTGCACAAACTTATCTCGTGCCCTCATTGGTCATGTGCGCGTTCGTGTGTGTTGGAGGAGGGGCTCTGTAAGGAAGTCTGAAGAAAGAGGCAGATTTGTTTCGGTTGTGTACTTTCAAATTCTAGCGCACTCGAGCTGGTTTCTCCAAAATGAAATACCCCACCTTTAAGGCCCCGGCTCCACGAGGACGAAAACGGGTTGAATCCGCATATTTCTCATGCGTATAGCCCTCTAAGCTCGACGACGCCGTAAGGGAAACGTAGAAACAGACCCCGCAAACGACAACGGGTCCAAAGGTGGATAGATCTGGGAACGGAGCGCTCTGGGGGGTCCAACGGGGCCGTGGAGTCGCCTATACGGTCATTCGTTTTCATAGCCCCGCCTCTCCCCCGCAGGGTTGCTATCGTGCTCCAGTCGCTACTGACCATGCTACAGTTCTTTGTGCAACATCTACAGGAGCTCCTCCTTGAATTCAGATTATTTATCTTTATCTCGATATGGACATAAACGCGATTGAAGTCTAATCTGACAGGACGGAGACACGCAGCTCCTGCCGCTGTGATGCAGCGGGAGCAAAACACACACTTCAAGTCAGATCATCACCCTTAGCTATTTTAATTACCTCTCAAACTACCTAAACTAGTTATAAATATGTTCATTTTTACTGTCGGGTCACTCATTACAGGATCAGCTGCTGCATGAGACAGACACTGACGCTGTCAGAAGAGAGGAAAAAGAGACAGGCTCAGTGTATTTGATGATTATATATCATTATATCGTCGTTATTCATTTGTTTTAAAGCTCAATAAATAACAATGAAGACCTTTGACCGGCACTTTTATAATTTTGTCCGGAAGATTTAAACTTTAACACACGCTGACCGGCGAAAAACTCTGCCCGGTTCTGTCGGCCCCCACCGCGGAGAATACACAGAAGTGCAACCATGACAACCATTCTTCTTCGCTGCTTTTGTGGAGGAAGTTGCTGCTTTTGTGGAGGAAGTTACAGCGCCACGTACAGGTTCGGCATATGTACTGCAGCTTTTCCAGCGTTTGGATGTAAACGGAGCCGTCTCGTGGAGCTTGACACAATCCGGTGTATATTGCGTGGGGACGGAAGGTTTTTTGCGGTTGCATTTGCGTTACTCCGATGCGTTTTGCCGTATTTGTCCTCGTGGAGCCGGGGCCTAAGTGTATAACTGGGACAGGCCATGGATGTGCTTGGGACAGACAGGCGGGACTTACGGAGTAGGATGCATCCGGTCCACCATTTTACAGGAAGTCCCCCAAATTCACGCTAAATTGTAAACCAGGTTGGTCGCAGCAGGCAGCAGCAGGATTAGCCATAACATTTTGAAGTCGCCATACAGGGTGTTTCTCAATCGCGAGTACGCTTGCTTGGTAGCACATGTCTGCCGAGCATCTTGCTTCAGAAGTGAGTCAAGAATACTTCCTGCCATTCGGAAAACGAAGTGTGGAACACACTAGCAAGTGTGCAGGTGTGCGTCATATGAGAGGCCCCGCCTTACATCTTCCGCCACAGATTTGGAGTAGTATGAAGCTGCAGCCTCGGAGGCTGCACTCTCAGGACCACACTCTCAGGACCACACTCTCAGGACCCTAGTTGTTTTGCAACATCGCCACCTAGTGAGCAGGAGACATGAATATGAACGACAACGCAGAGAGTGTGAGTAGTGTGAAGTGCTTTTAAAGTTTTATTTGTTTAACATTAATAACAATTCCGGTGTCTTGAAATGAAGTGTGATTAGCTAACATTAACTATGATAGTCTTAAGGCAATACAAACAAACATCTGTTAGCTTATGATAGCTTCTAACAGTATTAAAGGCACTAAAAACAATTATTTGTTAGCTATAGCTTTCGGCAAAAGCTAATGCTAATAGCATTAGCTTAATTAGCATATTTGATTATTTGTTTAATGAAACTGTAGCGTGATTTTGGCAAGCCCAACTAGGTGTCCTACATTAATTGTTGATTTAATCACTAATTACAGTAAGAGTGTGAGTAATGTGAATCATGTTGTTTGTTTAAAGTTAACAGCTAAATGTCATCTGTTAGCCTATGATGACTCGCTGCAAAACCAACTGTTAGCCTTTTTGTTTATTTGTTTAATGAAAACGTATGTTATGGTTATGTTATTTAGCAGAGGCTTTTATCCAAAGTGACTCACAAAAAACATAAAAGAACCATAATTAACATTAGATTATCAATACAAATAGTTACATTACTTATTACATTTTTAACAGGGTAATTAGTCATCTGTAACCTACATTTAAAAAAAGTAAACTTCCCAACCCTGATCATTAATTATAGTCAGCTAATTAATTAAACTTCAAAGGATGACAAAAGCATGTCAATATGATCTGTCTGTCCGCTACATTAAATCAGCAGTAGCCTAATATAAGTTCTGTCTTCAGTGTAAATGCTTCTTTAATAGTCATTGTATTACTATTTGAATTCATTGTAAATAATCTTAACTGTGCTGACTGCCTGTTTACTGTTTATCAGACAGTCTCATCATTTTGACATGTTTTGTAATATTGCATGAGGTGTTTTAGTCAGTTATTATGTCGGTCTATTCTGTAGGTTAGAATCTGTCGTGTCAGAATCTAACAATTAGGCCTAATTTATGTCTGTCTGTGAAAGTATTTCAAAACTAACTAACTGACTAAGGTCAGCTAAATTAAGGAAGGTTTTGTTGTTTTTCTGTCTGAATTGTAATTTTCTTATGACATTCTACTTCAGGTGTCGTCAACTGGAATGTCTTCTCAGAGGGACACAAAAGGGAATTTCGGAAGGAATACCAAATTTCCAGGTGCTTTTACTGCGACAACCTTTATAAGGACGTTGGCACAGGCTACCGGGGAAGTGGACGGCGAGGAGTGTTGCAGGGTTTTTACTCAGAAGAGGGCTTCCCGGGGTACTGCAGCTGGAGCTGTTGTCTGGTGGTTGAGGGAACAGCAGACCCCGCCTCACCCCAGTGAACAATCCACAGTGCCCAATAAATAAAAATGTATTCTGCACTGAAATTCCTCTCGTCAAATTGCATGTTTATCTTTTGCAGCCTGGTGCATAAACACACTAACAGTTGTTTTTGAGTAATCTAGCACCTCTTCAAAGACACATTTGATTTGATTTATTTCGAACGTGTAATACAATAAAAAATATATATATAATAATGAAATGAAACAAGAGAATTATGATACTGTAGAAACATAAGCAGTATCAAATTGATTCAAAGGAGTTTACACTTATTTAACCCCACCCCTTCTCCCAAAAACTAAATTAACAGTTTTCTTTTAACAAAATATACATCTAAATGTATGTCTACATACAATATACATTTACAATTATAAATAGATTATATAATTATTACTACAATATATATATATATATTTATGTTGTATGTCAAATTTGATAAGACAAATATAAAAGACTATCTTTTTACATCTGACATACAAAATACATTTATTATTAAAAATCAAAAACATATTAACAACAACTTGTTGTTAATAATAATAATAATGTAATTTCAGTAAGAAAAACATATTTTCATGCATTTTTAGATGGTTAATAACAAGCATTACAATGTCTAAAGAGACTCGCAGTGTATGAGACTCAATACTCGCTGGTTGTACTTTTGCGGTCATCCAATCCGCTAGGTGGCGATGTTGCAAAACAACTAGGGTCCTGAGAATGTGGTCCTGAGAGTGTGGTCCTGAGAGTGCAGCCTCCGAGGCTGCAGCTTCATACTATTGCAGATTTGGGGAAATTGGTCCGTGCGCAAAGCATTGTGGGGATTTTAAGACCGCGGAGTCTACTCATGTGCAGCCTCGATATTTCTCCAAACGGAGTATGCCGGGCTCGGTAGATTTCCAAGTATGCTGGAGATTGGAACAGTACTTCGGCGGCACTCGATGACGTAGTATGCTTGAAATAGTGGCTCTGAAGCAGCTTTACTCGCGATTGAGAAACACCCACAGTCTGGAAAGTAAAGCACAATGAGCCTTGAAGATGATGTCAGTCTTCTTCTTAAAAGTTAGAAAGGTAAGATAACATTAGCTTTCCTGTGTTTTCAAGTCAGAGCCACTGATAACATTGTTCGACATTCTTTCATAATTTTACACACTTTAGCTTCAAATGTCTTGATTTAACTTTACAGCACAGAGCCCTATTCATTTGGCTGAATTTGTAGAATGCAATGGTAGGGAACATTTCATAACTAGATGAATAGTATGTGCAGAGGTGGGAATTCCCACTACGTGTATCTGGTTGGTGGTGTACTGCCGTACAATTTTGAGATCCTTTTACTTTACTTGAGTATTTTAATGTTATGCTACTTTATACTTCTAATACACTTAAATTCAGAGGTAAATCGTGTACTTTTACTCCACTACATTTATGTTGTACCTTTTAGTTAGGCTACTTTACAGATAGCCTATGGATTCATAATGTGAAATATAAAAAACACTTAAAAAGCTAGCACCTTTCCAGCTTGGATAAACACATGAATGCATCTATAATCATAATCAAAACATATCATATATTATTCTGAAATGGAACAATTTGCATAATACGTTCTTTTAATTGTGGTAGGCCTACTTTAAGTATATTTTGATGCTTTTACTTTTGTACTTTTACTTGAGTAGCCTAACCTTTTGAATGCAGCATCTTTACTTGTAACAGAGTATCCCTACTACACTGGTACGATTTTGGGGTACCTGTACTTTACTTAAGTAATTCCCTTTATGATACGTTATACTTCTACTCCACTACATTTTGGAATCCAATATTGTACTTTTTACTCCACTACATTTATTTGACAAAATTAGTTACTAGTTTCTTTACAGATTCAGATAAACAAAATAAACTAATACATAAACTATGATATATAATTATAGGTCAAGATATCCAGTAGTAGTACATAAAGTCATCAAATTAGCTCCACCTTTACCAGCAGTGATGAACACATTAATGCATGATTGATAATAATCCAGAAAATTAATATATATGATTCTGAAATGGGACATACAGTAACGCACAATAACTACTTTAACTTTTGATAGTCTATTTATAATTTTATGCTGATACTTTTGTACTTTTACTCAAGTAAGATTTTGTATGCAGGACTTTCACTTAACAAAGTATTTTCACAATGTATTATTTTTACTTAAGTAAAGAATCTAAGTACTTCTTCCACCTCTGGTGATGTATTTGTGAAGTAACATTGTTATGTGTCCTGATTATTGTTTAAAGAAGGGTCAACGTGAACCAACAGCAGGAGGGTCAAAAACAATCGTTTGGCTTGAGGATGACCATGGGCAAACTCGACATTTTACATAAATTGCTGTTAAGTGTAGTACAATGTGCTATTTTTTTGTTTAGGTTCTTATGTTTTATTAAGAATATTTGTCTCTCTTGTACTTTCCTTATGATAGAGGAGGATTACAGTTCCCTAACATGTTGTGGTACTACTGGGCAACTCAGCTGAGAACATTGATATTTTATTACACAGAGGAGAGGCCTCCGGCGTAGAGGGATGTTGAGTCTTGCTCCTTAAAGCTCCCACTTCCCACTTATCTATATTCTGACAACCATAAAAACCTTAAAAAAACTACACCTAACCCTATAGTTAAAAATATGATTGGTGTCTGGCAGGAGGTTAAAAAATATATGAACGAACCTTCTTCTCTCCTGGTTTAGCCCGATCTGGGGAAATACTCTTTTTGCGCCAGGGAATGCCGATGGGCGTTTTAGACTATGGGCTGAAAAGGGGGTGGGACAGTTAAAAGACATGTTTGGAAGTTATAATGGGAACTTTTTATCATTTGAGGAACTTGTCAGTAAATACGATATCCCTCGTAAACATTTTTTTAAATATCTGCAACTCAGGAGCTTTGTTGGAGCGAACCAGGATCGACTCATGCTGGCCCTTCCTCTGTCTATATTGGAGAAAGTTTTAATTAAAGGGCCCATGTCATGCTCCGGTTATTACCCGTCCCCTTGTGTGTTATGAAGGTTTTTATGCACACTGTAAAAAAAAAAACGTTGTTTTTACGGTAAAAACCTGGCAGCTTTGTTGCCAGAATAATGATGTAAAAAATACGGTAAACTGTAAACAACTTTACAGAACAACGTGTATATTTTACAGTTTAAAACTGTTGTAATTTACATTTTAAATCTGTCATTTCAACAGCCCTTTTCTGCTGAATTAGCATGATCACGTTGCTATTAAACTGATTATTTCAGTAAGATTTACATGCAGTTGCTGTCTATTGTACATTGAATCCCATTCAATTTTACAGAAAAATACCAAACAAATAACACTGTTTAACTGTAAAAGCATCAGTGTAATGCTGTAATTTAACTGAATTTTCCCGCAAATTGTAATCAAAAGTTGTGTATAATTTAGTGTATTTTGCCGTAGTAATGACGAGTTTTACAGTGAAAGCAACATCTAAATACTGCAATTTAAATTTTCTGTAAAATGTATTTATTACAATTAAAATGCAGAAAAAACTGTTCTATGAATAGCAATCTCAAATATATATATATATATATATATATATAGTATAAAACCGCCTGTAAGGATTATTGATATATAAAAATGTTTTTCCTATACATTAGTCAGATTGAAAGATTTCATTTAAACTACACTGCCTTCGTATATATATATGTTTGACTATTACCAGAAATGTGAAGAATGTAATCCAGGGTACACAGATTAAGCACTTAAAATTTAAAATGCAAAGCTAGATAAACCTCAAGAGCCACTGTATTAAAAGTTGAAAAAATTCCAACAAGAACTTGCCTTTCCAAGAATTTATTATATATATATATAATAGCAGTGATCAAAAACATCTGTCATTTCTCAACATACATATTGGTAAAACATACAAACTAAGGCTGCACAATAAACAAACAGCTCACATTGTCCAGGAAATTCAAGCTGAACAAAGTTGAGAGGTTACTTGCATCACATCAAATGATTTATGGGAAATAATGTTTTTAAATATTTTAGTACTTTATATGTCTCATCTCTTATAGTGGGCACCTGTATAATATAATACTCGACTGTCACAGCCACAGACTGAGCTGTAACTTAGCCAAAATAAGGGATTGTCTTAGTTGAATACATGTTCATTGCTAAAGGAAGTGTGTACGTGATGAAGCTACAGTTGCAAAACACATGTGTGTGTGTCTAAGTGAGATAGGTGAAGAGGTAGGGTCAGCAGAGACCCTTCACTTCAGAAGCAAAAACCCAAGTGGAAAACAAAACAAAACCACCCAGTGGAGTGTAACACATCAACATTTTTACACTCAACAGTGATGTCCTGAGCTTTTACAATGACCTTAAAAGAATAGTTTGACATTTTGAGAGTTACATATTGCATTTTTTTAAATTAGTTAAAAGAACATGGAAAAAAAAAAGGCACTTCAAATTTTAACTACGATTTAAACAATCAAAGAAACTGTAACTTGGGCACATCGCTACATGCCATTGATCTTACTGTCCATATTCAGACATCACGCCACTCATGGTCCGAAAGTTCCTGTATCAAGGTGAGGACTCTCGGGTTCACCTGAAGACGGGATGCACGTGTCTTCTCCACTTTGGTGCCCTTCTCTGGGTTGATGGAGAAAAAACACCTTAAAATAAAAATACAAACAAACAACAGAATTAATAATAAAATAGCTTGCCTAACAACAAAAAAACTTCACATCAATCTTATTATTTTGAAGCCAAAATGACAATTATCTTAGCCCCCAATTCACTGAAGCAGCTGCTTTAGATTTGTTGCAGTTTAATAAAATAAATTGTTGGATAAAGCCAATCCCAAAAAACACATACCTCTGGACAAACTCCAGGGTGGATGTAGGCGATGTTGAAGCAATAATAGCTCCCAAACATCATGGACAGGGCAGAAACCAAGGAGGGGATGTTGTCCTGTACTATGTTTCGATCCACACTCAGCATGAATCGCCTTGAAGAATAGCATGATCGTCCTAAAAAAGAAGAAAAACACAATTCAAACTAAATTAAAACAAGACTTGTCTTCCTGAAATATTTCACAAAACAATTTTAGCACACATTTTAAGGTCTGTTAAATTGCTCACCATCAATACAAAAATGTATGTATGTGTATTTGCAGGTTAAGGGGAGATAAATGTAATGTCAATTTGACTTGCTTTTAGGGGATAGTTCATATTGTTTGAAGGGGGGTTGTAGGAGCTACAGTTTGGAGAAACAGAGAGGAGAACCAGCAGACAGCTAAGCAATGCACTGCTGTGGACATAGTTAAGCCACCAAAAAAACTAAAACAATATTACTCTTAGTGTATGCTATATTAAAGAATATTTTCAAAGCTCTACCTTTCTGTCAGACAGCTATACAGTCTGTTTCTGATAGGGACTGAAGCAGCAGGGTACATTTGTGACAATATTATAAATATAGCGTACACGTAAACTGAATTTTTAGGTGGCTAAAATACGTTTCGCTGCTGCACCCATCCACAGCTTTACATACGTACCCGTACTCCTGCCTGTTCCTCCAAAGACATGCAAGTAATACACTGACTATGGATAAGTATCCATAAGCATCCAAACTAGCCCTTTACGAGCTTACAGTAACAAAAAAGATTGTGCAACATAAACGTCTCAAATTAGACAGAAAAGAGAGAAAGAAGTGGCAGAAAGAACAGAAAAAAGTAGACTGCCAGTTAACTTTGAACCCCCTCAGATGTAGCTTCAAACCCCCCACTTCACAACAGCATGAATTAAACGAAAATAAAGAGTTCAGCTTTTAGCATGATACTTCAATAACGTTACCAGACTATTTAAATTAACTCCCGGTCAGTAGACGTTATAACTATGACTGCAAAATTAATGCACTCAATCACAAACAGAAGCTAGTATTGTCCTGACAACACACCGTTGTTTGCTTGCAGTTCGCGCCAACACATTTGAAAAAACACTTATGCAATGCAGAACATAAACGTTTTGCTGCAAAATGCACTCAATCACAAACAGAAGTTAGTATTGTCCTGACAACACACCGTGTTATAATTGAAGTTTGAAGAAAATAAACGGTTAGCTTACCAGTGCTACAGATGTGATCCTGCGCTCATGTGCACACAGCTCCGTGGCAGGCAGACTTGAGACAGACTTGGCCGCGCCCTGAGCCGTAACCGTTAACCTGCAAAAACGGCAGGTAATCATTTTTAGCGCTAACATGACTGCCCGTTAAATTTGAACCCCCTCAGATGTAGCTTCAAACCCCCCGCTTCACAACAGCATGAATTAAACGAAAATAAAGAGTTCAGCTTTTAGCATGATACTTCAATAACGTTACCAGACTATTTAAATTAACTCCCGGTCAGTAGAAGTTATAACTATGACTGCAAAATGCACTCAATCACAAACAGAAGCTAGCATTGTCCTGACAACACACCTGTTTGCTTGCAGTTCGCGCCAACACATTTGAAAAAACACTTATGCAATGCAGAACATAAACCCTCAACGTTTTGCTGCAAAATGCACTCAATCACAAACAGAAGTTAGTTTTGTCCTGACAACACACAGTGTTATAATTGAAGTTTGAAGAAAATAAAAGGTTAGCTTACCAGTGTTACAGATGTGATCCTCCGCTCATGTACATACAGCTCCGTGGAAGGCAGACTTGAGAGACAGACTTGGCGCGCACTGAGCCGCAACCGTTAACCTGCAAAAAGTGGCAGCTCCCGCGATAATTAAATAGTCCAATGAAATAACAGAAACAAACTATACTGCTCAGTAGGCGTGTCTCAGTTCAGCGGCCGTTTCCTTCGGAGGCGTTCGATTACTGTTTGGGCTGTCTGCCGTGGGCTGCATTCCACTCCAAATAGCCGGTCGGCCGCAGAATCCAAACGCCAGCTGTTTTATGGATTCTCATTTAATTTCCAAGAATATCTCAGTACTGGGTTATTTCCAATTTCAAAAATAAATATATGTATTAAACAAATAGAAATAAGAAGTAAGTATATTATAGTATATTCAAGAATGAAAAAATATAAAAAAACATGATTTTAACACTGTCATGTTGTAATTTTAACTGTATTGTATTGTTTTATGTATTACAGTTTTTCTGTGTTCAAACCACAGTAATCTGTAAATTATACAATGAAATATAATTATTTTTAACATATTCTTAATGTGAATTTAACAGTTTTGTTTGGTTCAGTACTTTACGAAATATTACTGTAAATTAAACACTGCTTCATTGTTTCTCTATTTACAGTTTTTTGATGTTGTGATTTTACAGCTTTTCCCTGTTAATTTCACGGACTTTTTTTACAGTGCATGTAAACGGTGTGCAGAGTCACAAACCCTCAAAGTACACCCTGTAGCGAGTAAAACTCTAACACAGAAAATACCTCCCCAAAACGCCTCATTGGAGATACGTCATTGTCCATTTGATTCTTCCATTTCGTTCCGGGTACGGCATGATGTCAAGCCGTACCCGGAACGAAATGGACCAATCCGTGAAGCCGTTACGTTACGTCCGCGGAGCCGTTACGCTAAGCCCCCGCTGATTGGTCCAAATTGACCAATCCACGGACTTCCTCACACACACATCTGTGTGCAGGGAGCAGGGAGCGCTGCTGATTTCTCCTCCCTGGCTGCAGGCTGATAACAGACAGTTGGGATCGCGGCGAAATTCTCTCTGCAGACCCATTCTCACAGTGTTTATCAACCTTTTTCTTACTCAATATCAAGCCACACTTATTGTTTTTACTTCGGCTGTGACTTTGTGTGTGCTCAGGATGAGTTTGGCTGTGTTTGGCTGTGTATCGCTAACAAGGAAACAACACCTCCACGGAGCTCAGCGCGATTCACAACGTCCCGACCAATCAGAGCACACTGTGCTCACAGGGAGGGTGGGGGCTGGAGCTATTGGAGCTACAACGAGCCGTTAAAGGCAGAGAGTGAAATTCAGTGAATACACGTAGTTTACAGAGATGCTGTATGAGAAACCAATGTGAGTTTGGAAAATTGCACAATATAAATCTATTCTAGTATACCTCAACAATGGAATTATGATCAGTGGAAATGGCCATGACATGGGCCCTTTAAAAACCCCTTTGGGAAGGGCATCATATATGAATTCTAGGATCTCATGCTGGCGTTCTCCCCAGAATCCTCGAACTCTAGACTTAATGCCTGGAAAACTGACTTACAGGAAGATCTAACATTGGAACAGTGGAGCACAGCTTGTAAGGCGGCCCAAACACAGACGGGTAATACGCGTCTAAAGCTTCTGCAATACAAGTGGCTAATGAGAGTGTATATTACACCAGAAAAACTGAATACATTTAATGCTAATATCCCAGACACGTGCGCCAGATGTGGGGAAGAAAAAGGCACACTGTTCCATTGTCTATGGTTATGTCCAAGAATAAAGGAATTCTGGGAAGAGGTTAGGGTAACAGTACAGAATATTTTATTGATCAGCTTAAAGCTGGAACCAAAAATGTTCCTACTTGGCCTATATCCGGATGGACATAACATACAGAGTTATGAACAAGTTTTTATAGATATCTGTTTATTACAAGCAAAAAGAGTGATTGCCTTAACATGGAAAAAGTTGGTCAAACCTAGTATTGCACAGTGGTTTAGGGAACTTTCTTTATGTCTGCCTTTAGAAAAAATCACTTACATTCTCAAAGGCAAACAAGAACTGTTCCAGAAGTTCTGGGGACGTTTTATACAGCATACCAAGAACAACGACCTATCTCAATTTCTGAACGAACCTGGGGCAGGATAATATGTTATAATATGTTAAAATGTAAATTACTGTGATATCCTCTGCAGAAATACGGTCCTATTGCTGGAAAACTGGATGGTTGCCGATGTATTAGAGTGCCCTTGTTGTATGCAGTGGCAACTGGTCATTAGGGGCAGGTGGGGCACAGCCCCACCTAGTGTCAGCAGAAAGTATTACAAATAATGATTACAAAAAATGCAAAAAATTAATTAAAAAAAATATAAAATATATTTTAAGATCATGGTTAATCATCTGATTTGTCTGTACATTGCTGTTTTAGTCTGTGTTCTTCTAATTAGTGTCTACAGTGTGTGCCTATTGAGCTGTTTAGAGCCATGTGGGACAAAACCTGATCATGCCCCTCCCTCTCACTGTCTAAGTCAGCGTTTCTCAAAGTGTGGGGCGCGCCCCACTGGTGGGGCGCAGAGATGTGATAGGTGGGTCGCGAATGGACGTGATGAACGGGAGATTTAAAAAAAAAATGTTTTTTTAATTAATTATTTGGACCTCAGGCCGGAATCGAACCTGGGTCCTCGCGGGCGGTAGTGGACTGTTACAGCCGGAGACTCGCAACGGCTGTGGACTTTCACAGCGCCGCTGCGCCGGACCCGCCGGAGCCTCACAACGGCGGGTATTTGCGGTGGCGGGTGCGGTGGCGGGTGCGGTACCGGCGCAGCGGAGCTGTGAAAGTCCACGGCCCACCTATGCCAGAGCCAGCGGCCCACCGAAGGCAGCAGCCCACCGGGAAAAGTCCCGAATCTCCCGATGGCCAATCCGAGCCTGCTCACACACACACAACTGAAACCAAAATAATTTACAGACATATGTAAAAATCTCTCATACACACATGTGAATCGCTCTCACACACACACACAACAGCGCTGCAGTCGGGAAGAAAAGCAATGTGGAGCGGCACCTCACCACTTCATAAGGAGTTTAACCGTGACACTTTTTGAAATCCCGTTTGTGGCCCCCCACTTTAAAAATAGGTCTATGTTTAGAGAGAGAGAGAGAGAGACAGAGAGAGAGAGAGCACACCTTTATCTATTTAATATAGCCTGGTTGTAAAAAATAAAGTAAGAAATCATTCCAATGTGTACTATAGGACAGTAAAAAATAAAAAAAACAGTTTAAAGGGGAGTGATTAGTAAAATATGCATAAATAGAAAGAAAGAATGCTAACTAGGTAACATAAGATAAGAATAAACCAGTTTAAATGATTTGTTATTGGTTGTGATCATATTCTAAAGATGTTTGGATTATTGAAAAGTCTACAGCTCCCTTTCACCTGAGTGTTGAGAGCTGTATCCATCAATTCATGTTGTGCTCAAAGTGCTCCAGATTGATGCATTTCACTTCAACATTTAAAAAAACATCTGCACGGGGTTGCATGCCCCCCGACCCCCCTATAAAGCAGGTTAAAATAATTAAATTGAATACATGTTCTTTTAGTAAACACTGCAAACGGGTCCCACAGACCCAAACAGCACACAAAGGTTAAAGGTCAGCATATCATCATGTTAAAATGTGCTAAATAGCAAAAAAAGAGGAGTAAAAGTAGTTCACGACTTGTTTTATTTTTTGAAAGTAGCCCTCACCCTAAAAGGTTGGAGACCCCTGCTATAGAACGATACATTTGACAATTTTAAGCTTGGCCTACCATTTTATTGGAGCGATGAGGAACAGGTGGGGCTTGAAAAGGCCCACCTGTTCAAAGTGGGGAATGACAGAAAAGGTTTGAGAACCACTGGTCTAAGTGAACGGTGACTGTAAAAACTACACTGCGCATGCTCAGAGTATTTTCCTATTTAATGTGTGTGGCAAAAAAATAATGACCATAGGGGCACTGAGCTGCCATCCCCACCATACGTCATCTCACATCATTCAGAGCTGATTGGCTGTAAGTACGTGTGCCGTGAAAAGTGTGGCGTGTGAAGAGGAGACGAGAGAGCTGCAGTGACGCGTCCTAAAACCCGGAAGTAAGCTGCGCATGGCTTCCCTCGACAAAAAAGCAATGAGATTTCTCCATAGGATTTTAGAAAATAGCTCGAAATAAGATCTGTGGGAAACGTACCTGTTAGATAAATGCACGTTTTGTTCAGCCGGATAATATCCACATGTCTACCCTACTTTTATAATTTTTGAATCATAAATCTATCGATTTAGATTTATGATAGACTTTTGAAACTACAAGAAGATAAGGAGGACTTTTACAAAAAAGTAATAGAATTTTTTGTCCAGAAGGATAGACAAATGGACTTCATCTTCAAGTCAAGGTAAGACCGCAATTTTATTGAAAATGGGATCTTACTAAGAGAGAACAATTCAATATTTAAATGATAAAATTACATTTTTTGGGTATCCTTTTGTTGAACTGTTTAAAATTAATCGAAGCATCAGACAAAAAAGCTTTTGAAAATAATATTATATTTTGGTTTAGGTCAAAATATAATATTTGTAAACCTGAAGAGTCAGTGCCAGTGCCTCACCAGCCATGAACCTCACTGCACGTCACTGCAGAAGCTTATATATAGACATCTACGTTTTTTGTGCCCCACCACTTTTGTACATATAAAAACGCCACTGGTTGTATGTATGTACCAATTAAATTTAGTGTTGTTATTTTTCTTTAATGTAAAGTAATGTAGTTGTCCTGTGTATATATGTATTGCTTTTGGCTCTATGTCTTCGTCCTATGTATGTGATTTTTTTGTATGCTGAAAATCAATAAACATATTGATAAAAAAAAAAAGAATATTTGTATTTTATTTATGTTATGGAGCAACTCACAAAACCCAAATTATCCATTACATTGCATATCCCTGGGATAAATAAAGAATTCTGATTTAAACCTCAAAGATGTGGTGAAGGGCGGTGGTGGTGAAGTCCATAGGGACTTGGCTTGGCTTGGCAACTGGAAGGTCACCAGTTCAAGTCCCGACAAGACCAAGTGCTACCGAGGTGTCCCTGAGCAAGGCACCGTTCCCTACACTGCTCTCCGGGCGCCGTTCATAATGGCAGCCCACTGCTCCTAACACTAGGATGGGTCAAATGCAGAGAAACCATGTCGTTACATCGTACCTGTACTACATAATGACAATAAAAGTGCAAAAAAAATAGATGTAGTGTTGTAATCTTTATAGTCAAACAGAACAGATTTTATTAAAAACTTTATTAGATTTTGTGTTTCTATAATAAAGACATTAAGAGCTCATGGACAGATGAAAGGTTGACAATGGAGACATAATTTAAGGGTGAGCAAGAGCTTTAAAGATGTACAGCATGCAGAGAGCAGCGGTGGAGCATGACTTGGTGAGTCTGTACGCTCTGCAGGGTCTGATCGAGTACAGGGGCTCCAGTCCACTCCAAACTCCTCTCTGGATGTTCCACTGATCCAGGACATCTCATACTGTTGTATTGCTCACAGAACTGTCACAGTAACTCAAAGGTGCAGTGTGACAAACTGTCACTTTTGTGATTTGCATAGAGTTGCTTGTCATCATTTGCCCTCACTGACACAATCACTGCCCAAAAACGTTCTCAATTCATTCACTCATTGAAGTCTAACAGGACAACAACTGACAGAGATTAGCCAGTCAAAGAAAACCCACTTTTCAACAGTTAAAAAAAATCATTGCCATAAAATAATTTGCTAAACATTGTATTCATTTTTTAAAGCAACAGCCGGAGGTTAAGACCTGATATCTTGAAAACCCAATTCATACAGTTCTTCGCCAAGGTGGATTTTCTCTCTTGAGTCTAACATTGTAAAGGCATATGATAAATGTATATATTACCCGTTGCACCTTCTACCTGCAATGACCTTGTTGTTGTTTTTTTAAATATCCCAATAATTGGGACAATGAAGTGACCTCAGCTTTTTCTGCAATTTTGCCTTTCCATCAGTGTCATCAAATAGGCCCACAATTGATAATTCTTTCTAAATAATAATTCAATATTTTATAGCAAATAGTCCACTGGTTTATAACTTAATTAATGGGATATTTTTCAAATGATAGCTGAGCATAGCTTTAAAGACAGCAGGGGATACAGCTAGCCTTGCTCTGTCAAACACTTTTGAAAAATGAAATCTAACTTCCAACACCTCTAAGTGCCACTTAAGATTAAACAAATGAGATATGTCATGCTAAGTGAGATTTAAAGGTGTTTGTAGGCGGATTGTTTCCTTTGTAAAGAGCCAGGCTAGCTGTTTCCCCATTTCCAGTATTTATGCTAAGCTAAGCTAAGCAGACATTAGCTGTAGCTTCGTACTCACCATGTCAGATGGCGTGGTATTGAATTATTTAGCTCTGCATCGAAAAGCAAAAAAGCATGATGATCTCATCATTGGATAATCATGTACAAAAATAATAAACGTGTTTTTAAAGTGTCACACACATCCATTTAATAATATTGCTTCAAGCCAGTGACTAAAGGCTGTAGTCTCTTTAATGTGGAGGCACATTATTGTCAACATAAAAATTAGCTTCAGACACCACCAGAAACTCACAGTGTACAGTATGCTGAGCTAACACCTGCTGAAACTGGGGAGGTACAATCATATCTGACCCAGAGCTCACACACACATTTGTCCCACTCTCCAGAGGTAATTATTTTAAAGCCAGACATTCAGTGTCTTAAATGTGCAACAGTAAATGTAGGTGAAATTGTATTCACCTTTAGTATGTGATGCAGATACATTCATCTCCTAACATGATGCTCAGTAGGAATCATCCCTGTTTGGCATGTTTTATTTCCTGCTTGAACTACAGCCCCCATACCGTGCCAGCTTTCTGAGGCCTCATCCCATGATCATTTAGAGTATGAATTTATACGTTATTTACTGTATGCATGGTCAGCACAACCATGTTAATTATTTTTCACTGCAGTGCAGTTGCTAAAGATGATTTATTGCAAAAAGTAGTGGCTGGCTGAATGGATGTTTATGCACCTGCTTCAAATCTTATTAGCCGAATAAATGCCTTGTACCAGTTGTCATCAAAGCAATGATTTGAGGTGGTATGGCTCTAATTTACCTCATAGTTGGCTCAGTAGACCTTTTTTATCTATTGGTGAGTTGGACCAACGCTGGGACATTCAAAAATCGTTAGGTTGCAACATGTAGTAGCCATAGTAATAATGACAGGAGCCAATGTGTAGGACTAAACATTTTTTTAAAGCAACAATGTCTGCAACTGTAATCAAGCGCTTACTATTTGTGTCCTCTGTTGAATCAAATCTTGATCTATATTTAATAATAAAGGAAAGTGAACATACTTTTTTGTCCTTAACAGCGGTAACACACTTTACTTACGTATAACTTAACTTATGTGACTGATGTACGTATTTGAACTTAAACCATTATCTTCAAAACCTAACAAAGTGTTTTTGTTACATTTACATGTTTAAAATCGTGACCATTTCACAGCATTACAATTCAATGGCAGTGATAACAACTGATAAAAGGCCATTTAATGGGTTGATAACATTTGAAATGGGTGTTAATTTACTGAATGCATGGGCAGGATCATCTTTTCACTGCTGTGAATTTATTGCAAAACACAGACTGATTTGTCTCTGTTTAAGAAGAAACAAGTCATGTTTTACAAGGTGGCCCGTACTAATATATGTTGAGTTTGATCAAGGCATACAGTGTCCAGGGCGACGTCACCAAAAAATGCTTAGCCTTAGCAAGGGTTAGCACAATGAAATTAGCATGGCATACAATGGGATTTACAGTTAACCTCAGAGCTGACTCTATCAGTCTTAGTACATCGGAGCATGTTTCCTCTCCAAAAAGGAAGGGTTTTTGTTTTCAAGCATTGTATCTAAAATCTGGCTTGTGTTGCACATGCTTAAAATGCATTGGTTATTTGTCTTAAAAGCAGCATCATCAGAGGGTCATTCATTTTCTAGGGGTGGGGTTGTTTTTAAGGGATTGTCTATCATGTCAGTTCAGAAGCTTATTGTATTATTACTTTTTTGCTGAGCTTTATAAACTGTTTTGCAATATGTAGTTGTCCCCGCTGGCAGAGGAGCATAGAAGCACTAACAGGCACCTGTGTTTTATATCAAGCAGAAAGGTACAGGATAAAGAGCTGGGCTGAGTCCTATAATATTCTGTTACAAAGAACACTTTGTTTTGTTAGTTGTTTGAATAAATCAGACATCATATCACATCATATAATTTGATGTTGACTCAGATGTCCATCTCATCAAAGGGATACTTTGAATTTGGTGTTTGTTAAAGAGGGATTCAGCCCAGCTATAACTACATTGCATTTTATCCTGTCTCAAGCGCTTAAACAAAAAAATCTATTGTTTTGACTTCGGATGAAAACAGTCAAAGTTTAAATGTGTATGTACTCTGGCTGTGGCCACAGATTTTGATATGTGCAAAATGATATACAACTGCTGGTATCTTTTCTTGAATAAACCCACACACACACACACACACACAATAAATGTACAAACACATTCACACAAACATTCCCATAATCTAATAAAATGTGTGCATACTTTGGTTTTAATGTAACCAATTCAACAAGAAACCACCAACCAGAGACACGTAGCTTAATGCTCATTAACAAGCATGCTTTTAGGTGTGGAGGTATCAGATGATGACCACTGGGAATCTTTCAAAAGACCAAAAATCCAGAAATAAATCAACAAATCTAATACAATTTTGATGCGTTTATATTTTACAGAGCCTGCCGAACAGTGGGGAATCGATCAGTTGAAGAATTTCCAGACTATTCTTTTTTTAATAGTTAAGTTGTAAAACTACCTTTTAAGGTAACAAGTCCTTTGTGACTGTTGCCACAGCAATGTGTTCCATCCACTGTCTAACTAACCAGAGGCAACTTGGTAACAGTGTTTTTCCTAGTTGCTTTTTGGACCTGATATACAGGCTCTGTGCGCCACCAGGTCACATTTCATTAAGTAAAAGTGCACATTAACTTTAATAGGGACATTTCATAAGATACAGCAAGCCACACACAAAAGAAAAACAAAGACACCTTTCAGTTGTTTTTTCTGGTAATGTGTTGGCAAAGGGTCTTTGGGATTCCAGGTGGGCAGTACATATGAATCCTATATACAGTATATAGAGGATAAGTGTTTATGGTAGGTGACATTATCCTTTAAATATTGTTTTCTTTAAAGTTATGAGCACATTTTAAATAATTATGTGTGCATTGACTTGCACAAGCTATAGTTGTATATCATCTGCACAGCTACCTTTCCGTGCACATGTATGTATTCACCTTTGAAGGCCACAGCCAGGCAGTTTTTAAGAACCTACCTAAACATAATGAATTTGCTTGTGTGCAAACACGTGTGCATATACAAATATATGCAACAGTACATCATTATAAGTACTTATATGCTGTTATATACGTGCACTTTCTCATTTCCTTTTTGGTGTTGGTTTTGAATCAGCTTTGGATCCTGAGAGGCCATTTTCTGTGTTGTCGATCCCTGATGAAGTTACAAGGCACTCCTTACTGCAGTGGCGTCAGGGGGAAAAAGAAGACAAAGTTAGAACTGTACATGCACGGCAGGTCAAAGACACATTTTGAGCTCACTCAAAAATCTTCTTCAGCATTTACAGTATCTGAGCTACTCGAAATTGCCTGCCGACCTCTAAAAGTGGGCTCTGATCAAACAGTCTGAAAAAGTGACATAGCTGGTAAACGCGCAGGTGGTGGTGATAACTCACTTTTTCTCCTCAAGCTTGGCAAGAACAAAAAGAGTGAAGTTCTTGAGCAACATGAAGGCCATTAGCCCTGCGATTCCTCCGCCCACAGCAGAGGCTATGATGATGGTCAGTGTGTTGTCCACCACCCTCACTGCAGACATGGACAGAACACCAGAGAAATGATGATTGGGGGAACAAATGTATATATAATCCGTTTAATGAGAGGTTCCAAAAAATAAAAATGTTCTCCAACTTTTAACAGAAGGAATATAAGCTCTTTATCTGATCATTTTTGGTAATTTTCATTCTTTTACTCAGCAGTAGCCTTATATGTATATGTGGCCTGATTTATCTAATTAGCATACAAATTAATGCATGTTCTAGTTTATTTGCACTTCAGCATGCACCTTATGGGGCTATCAAGCTAGCCCCAATGAGTTGTCCTACATTGTGATTGGCCAATATACAGTATGTCAGGGCACATAGTTAAACTATTCAAATCTAAGGGGATGTGTTGTCACATTTTCCACTTAATTAGGTCCACTTTTGTTGCTGAAAGGGACACATATTTGTTCAAGGTGAGATTATGTTGGACTGGTTTAAGATCGTTTGGGCAGTTACTAAATGTAAATACAAATTAATAAGAATACAATTTCACCTTCGAACCCATTCATATGATGAAAGGAAAATAAACCATATCCCTCCTTCACATATATGACCCACATTACCAGCTTAGACCACTCACACTCGTCCACCACGATGAGGGTGAAGATGGTGCTGTGGTTCCGGCCCTTTTCTTTGGGGTTGCGTCCAAAACAAGTCCACTCGCCTGCGTCCTCGAAGGTGATGTTCCACAGCAAGATGGAGACGTTGCGGTCAATGTTCTTCCCAATAAACTCCACCCGCTCTCGATATATACTCACTTCTGGCTTCGACTCCTCTGACACTATCAAGGAATCGCACACCTGACGGGAGCAACAAGCAGTCAATCATCTAAAAACTTCCAAACAGTTAGTTACCTGAACATTTCTCTCAACTAGAGGGATCTTACCTTCTGCATGGTGCCATTTTCATTAAACGTCCAGCTGAAGTAGAGGTCTTTAATGCCAATACAGCTCAAGTACGTGCAAGGCAACAAGACTGTGCTGCCATTCACCGCCTGCAGGAAGGGAATCTTCCCCACAGACATTTCCAGGCCCTGGACATACCACGCGCCTGAGGATGAACGGGAATAGAGTTACATTTTACAGTGCAGCAGTGTCAGTCTACGTTAAAGCAAGCTTTCAACATTTTGAGAAATGGGTATCATGTGCTTCTTTATGCAATTTTACAGGGGCCTATGTCCTAGACTGTTTTTAAGGTTTGAACAAAGATTTTCCTGTGTGTTCATGCATGTTTGAGAAGTCTTGTCATTATCGTGAGAAAGTACTTCCTGAAGTAACTTTTCCTGGGGTCAAGAGAAAGTCTTCGGTGCGGTTGAAGAGTAAAAATTATATTATAATATAATTGTTTT
Organism: Trematomus bernacchii; assembly: GCF_902827165.1. Lineage (NCBI taxonomy): Eukaryota > Metazoa > Chordata > Actinopteri > Perciformes > Nototheniidae > Trematomus > Trematomus bernacchii. The sequence continues at coordinate 8,304,546 of NW_022987513.1, forward strand.
TCGAACCGGAAAGGACTAAGAAAAGAAAACTACAGCGCTAAGAGAATTGGACTGCACCTATAGGCTACCTACTGTAACTATGTGAATGTGGATGTTATTGTGGGTCTGCCATCACTATAAATGAAGTGTGGGATAGCATTTCCTTCTTTCTTTTCATTAAGGATGGTCTATATAGGGTAACTTATGCTTAAGGTGATAAGAAAGAAGGCATTTAAGCACTTTTCCTTAGCAATTAGAGAATTTGAACAGCTCTTATTGTGGCTGTCACTCAGATACTTTCTTTAGTTTTTGTGCTAAGCTAAGTTAATCATATGCTTGCTGTAGCAAGATGTTCACAGATTTGAGACTACTCAAAATAAACAATTCATTGAGAAACAATCAACAGATTACTGTGATGTGGCTGTGAGGAAGTGCGGTGGGCTTTCTATCAGTAGGTTGTATCCAGCCCCTGTAGTCAATATGTCGATGTATCCTATCCCTATCCTGATGGCCAACAGTGTGAGCAAGTGGCCCATTGCTCAGTATGAATGGGGTATGAATGGGTGAATGATCACTTCTGAGTGTAGAAGTGCTTTGGGAGTCGTAAAGACTGGATAAAGTGCTACGCAAATACAGTTAATTTACCATTACATTGCATTTCATTTAGCTGACAATTTATCAAATCCGACTAACAAAAGGTGCAATTAACCATCAGAATACAATTTCAGAACAGCAAGAAATCCTGAACATACATTATCTTTAATAGGCTAAAGCAGATTCATTGACAATTTAAATAGTCATTACTTCCAGCTCCTTCTCTTTAAACAAATCACCCACATTTAGGCTATTCTATATTATCTTCTTTTAGCTAATGTTAGAACAAATTCACATTTTCCTGCCTCCCACTTTGAAAGTTTCTGTTGGAAACCAGTTTAATTTAATTTTAGGTAAACATATACTAAGGCACTAGGCTAGTCAAACCCACAGTGACATGACCCAAAAACCTGTGACATTTATGTAAATAAGAGAAGAGAAACTCTCAGAGTAAGAACTGTTCCTGTACACCAGGGACCACAGACAGGAAGTCCCTGTAATTACATTTGACTTCCACCATTCAAAAGAGAAAATTGCCATGTCTTTTTTATTAGATGTTTTTGCCTTATTCCTTATTTGTTCTCGACTTAGCAGGTATTTCACCTTCTCATTTAGCCACCTAGTTTTGTGTCAAGATCACAGGTAACAAATAGGTTCACTTTAGCATTTAACCAGCTGTTAAAATTCTCTGAATGCTCACACCACTAAGGCTCCTAGTGCTTAATGCTTCCATCTAGTGTGTGACTTGTAAACTGCATGCCCAAAAGATGCTGTGCAGAACTAGTGCAGAGGTAATACAAAAAAACCTGATACCAGGATAAGATAAATGGTTTTAGGAGCAGCTGTATTTTCGGTGCTGTTTCTAACCTTCCCAGGATTGTGCCCTCTGTTTTGGGCACAGTGTGTTACGACTGGCTCATAACACGGTCAAGGTCAACGTCTGACAAGCACCACTGCAGCAAAGAGGAGTAACGTAACATCAGATACGGCTCCATCCATGCGGAGCTGTGGCGTACTGTATGTGGGAACGATATTGATTCATTCTCATCTCTCACCCCGGCTATCTCACAAACCTCACTCTCTCCAACCATTTTCCTCAGCTGGTCCAATGCAGCACAGTGAGCTTGCACATTTTTTTAATGGAAACAACCCCTCCCGTCTAGATCCTTGTGCAAATGTTTAGTGTCACGCTGGCTTTTTGATCAGCCTTATGCAAGATGCGCATTCTGCATTCTGCATTCTTTACAACTTGTGTTCCTTTGTGTGTACTTAAAATATTTGATTTCAATGAAGATACAATATAATGATGCCATTACTCTAGGTACTGAAGCTGTTGATAAGAGACCAAGAACAAAACAAGTTGAATTTCTTAATAAAGTATCTGGTCTCCTTTCAATGAGCCTGAATTTCTTTTGTATTGTGTCTAAACATTAAAACATTAATCCCCCTTAAATCAGTAAGGGCTCTGTTTTGAATTTGTGTTTTAGGTATCCAATCAAGTTTTGTTTTGCAAGGTAAAGATATGGTGCTTCAGATAAAAGTAGAACAGCAATGCTCTAGTTTCTAGCCTAAATATGTCAACTTAGAACAAACCTTGTTTTTTAATGCTATCACTATGCTACCCACATCATTGAAACTGAGATTTTCGCAAGGGGGGCCCTAAAACAATCTTATTTGAGGTAAAAGGTGATTTGCTTTGAATTATGAGGATTTAGAAAAAAAAACAAAAAAAAACAGTGTCTCTCAAAGTGGAACATAATTCAACATGAACAGCCTGTTGGAAGCCAAACATACTAAGACATAAGATCACTACATATCATTACAGCCCTGTAAAATGCTGAAGCTTTGATGAAACCGCTGTAGCATCTTTCTTTCTGCTCCTTAGCCACCTGCACCTGCTAGTTAGTCTACCATGCAGTTTAACTTATAGGCCGCCATCTTGTTTGGTGTTCATTCTAAATAAAGATAACACCTGCAAACAACAAATCCTGGAAATACCATTACAATGTTAACCTGGCAGCACATCACCACTGACAATGAAGGTCATGTGTGTAAATGGGACAGTAATGGTTTAAATGTATTATTGATTTTTAATGTGATCGACTTTGAAAGACTGGTCATGTTGAAAGGATGTTTTAGAGCTGACAATAATGTCAGTGACCGTGGTCTGATGGATGTTTATCTATTAAGTATGTGTTCGCTGAACTATTACTGCATTGATAACCCACACCCATAGTTACCTACTGTCCGTTCACTGCAAAAGCACTCCTGATGTTTTACAAGACACTGCTTAAAGTGACCCTACTGCACTTTACTGCAGATGCACCTCTGGTCCAGCACACTAAACAGTGCATGGCAGGGCCTGTAGTCTGTCACAGCTTTCCATTTACAAGAGCATCTATTCTGCTGACATATCTTTTTGTGGACATACAATCCCAATCCATAGCAATTCGGATCACAGATCAGTGTGCAGCCACTATCAGTCAAAGACTCCGAACAACTGCATTTTATGAACCCGTCATGGTCTGTGTCCTTTCTGTTTCCAGGCAGACCCAGCAGCACATTTTGCTGATGTAATGAAACCCATAAACTCCACAAACGACTACTCACACAGCTTTTAAACTAGTCCTATCAACAAAACAAACCTCTTTTGTAAATCCTAGTGTACCGACACATGGACTAAATAAAAATACAAAAAACACCTGCGTATGTCAGGAGCTGATGAAGGTCAATGTCAGATCTAACTCGGCATAACAATACAAAAACATGCTCATATTGTCTCAAGTTTAAAGGAAAATAAAGGTGAGAGACAAGAGGCACTGTGCACATGAGCTGTGGCATCCCATAGCAAGTAAAGAGAGGTGACGTGAAGTGAGAGCCAGACATTACCAAGCAGCAGAGAGAAGATCAGGCCGACAGCTGTGTGTTGAGGGCCCATCCTCGGGACTTCAACCCCGGCCCACTGGACCTCCATGGCAGCAAGATCAGCTCCAAAAGAATTGCTGCAGCAGAATCCAGCGGGCTCCAGAGAACTTGTAAAATATCCTTTACAGCAACTTATCCTCTCTGGTATACTGGACTTAAATCTGGAAGCTGCTGTCTGGGTGTCTTCAGCCCAAACAAGTCCAAGCTGTGCTCCTGCAGCAGCTGGGGGTGAGGAGCCTGCCCGCCAGCCCCCACTACACTCCTGTGAAAGAGACTGTAGGTTAGACAGAGGGCAAAGAAGAAGAAAGGGACAGAGAGAGAGAGCAGGGAGGAAAGAAAAAGTTGATCAACTGACATGTTAAAATAGGACATAAAGTCCCTATAAAAGCACATTCGGGACAGGTAAAGGTACAGGTTTGTGTGTGTTTCCTGCATGCTAGAAACTACTCTTTACCCCATGTAAAAGGGGTAAGCTCAAGGAAAAAACACATGCACAGATTACGTTTTGTCATGTTACCTGCTCCTGCAGCCGGTGCTCTCTCAGAGGCCGGCAGGCTGCACAGCTGAGTCAGTGTGGATAGGACAGCGGCGGAGTTACACACACTGCGCACAGTCAGGGTTCAGTCAAGGAGAATCCAGCCAGCCAGCACTTTCACTGCAGAGCCAGCCACATTGCAGCGGCAGCCAGGACGGGAGACAATTAGAGAGGAGAGGGGGGAGAAAAACACAAACGTAGGGAGACAGACGGACAGGAGGAAAAGCCGCTGCTCTCATTTCCCCTCAGCAGAGCATCAATGACGCCGACTCCTCTCCCTGCCCCGTCCCCCCGGCTCCCTCACAACTTTTCCCCGTCCTCTCTGTTGGCTGCATGCCACCTCTCTCTCCCCCACCCATCTCTCCGTCTCCCCTCCCTCACCTGCCCCCCGAACCATCTTATTCTCTCCTCCTCCTCCTCCCCCCTCCCTGCCTCACCCTCCTCCCCATCTCCTGACTCGGGGCGTGAATGCAGACTCAGGCACTTTTGTCAGAGTGTTTGTGAAGATCAGAGAAAAGTTCTGCAGTGCAGGTTGAGCAGGAGGAGGAGTGATGCAGCCACAGGGCCGGGGCCAGACACACAGTCCCACACCAAAACTCTCCATTCATAAATAGGCATGTTCTCTCACTGATAACATCACCTTCGAGGAACAAACTTACAGAATTACAAGTAGCAGGATAAACCATACGGTTGCTACTCTCTATTCAAATGGGATGAACCTCTGAAAGCAGTTACCTTTGTTTTTGTCTTCTATATTATTGATAGTGGGAGACGTTTTCTTATGATTGCACTTTCCTCTCCTCCCCCCTTCCCCTGAAAGGCATGCCCCTGCTGGGACTCATATTCTCCTGGCTCAGGATAATCAACGTCCCCTGGTGATGTGTGCATATGTGTCCCATGCAATGCCTCGAAGGTCAAACTGTCCTGTACATCATGAGGCTTTCATTACTCTAGTGTGATCAGTGTGATGCAGCAGCAAATACATTATGATATGAGGCTGTGTGTGTAGTCATTTCTCACAATGGGACAGCTCCTTTCCCATAAATGTAACCACGCATCAGTCATCGACAGCTGACCAATAGTGTCTGTCTGCACTATTCACTGCAGGACATGGCGCAGGAAGTGCTTAGCTCAGAGATTTGAGTAGTTGAGGTTAGACCTGGCTAACGTTGCATTCATACACTTAAGATCATATGCCTGTCTAACTCCATCTATTACTGGAAATAGAAGGTGACTACACAGTAATGGTGTCTTATGAGTTCAGTAGAAGAAAAAAGGTTGGTGACTGGTTAATCAGAGTTTCATATTGGGAAGAATTGAGAAATGTGAGTGTTAACTGGATGCAACTGAGACCATGTGACAAGGCTTGCCATCTGAGCCGAGGTACAGTTACACAGGCAGAGGACACGGGGACAGCTACACATCCATTTTGGACTTAACCTCCTGATGTATTTTTCTCAGCTTACAGAAATGCTTTTTCCTTAACATGAGAAGAAAAGGTAACGTTTGCAACTCGTAAGAGGATGCAACTGGAATTTAATTTGCTAGATTTAACTTCAGTTTCAAAGATAGATGCAGGTATTTGTCACGCAGTATACGTGTACAGTATACTGTACAATACTTTGAAAATACTTACACTGCAATCTGTTTTTAATTGAGAAAGTTATTAGGCAAATATGCAGATGTTTAAGAATGGCATCTTGTAGCTCATGCAAAATTTGAAATACCTATTATTTGTTTAGATTTTGTGAAACACATCTAATTCAGATGTCAGCTGTTATACTATTGCATTCAATATCATAAGCACGTTTTAGTGGATTGTGAGGGGAAAAGAGGGTATTGACACAACTCACTAAGCAAAACTAGAAGAAATTAAATTAAAATCTAATGTGTGTAATTGGCTGATGAGTGCACAAAGTAAATCTGTGTTTAATTAAACAGTAATAGATTTTATCGAGGCTGGAACCTGCAGGGCCTGAACACAATTAATAAGCTGTAAATTACAAACACCAATAATAACTAATATGGTTCATATTAAGCATATATAGAAGTAGGTGAAGTGTGGTGCTGGGTGACAGTACAGATAGAGTAGGGAGTGGTTTGACGGATGTGAAACTCTAAAGTGAGAGATCATGTGGCCGGGCTGCATGCTCACCGCTCTCCTCTGCAGGCCCCTCCACTGGAGTTTTAATGCAGCAGCGGTGGGAACTCTTCCAGAACTGCAAAGGAAAAAAAGAAAAGAAGCATTTTGCTGCAGAAAGACAGGGTGCTGCTGCAGACCTGTGCAGGACAACACAGAGTGCTCATGTACAGTCACACAAACATAACCACTTGGTATGTAGTAAACATATATGAATTATCATGTGTCCCATATTATTAATGGATGCCATGTAGGTGCAACCTCAGCATTTAAAAGCACGTAGGTGTCATTTGCTCTTACTGCAGCAAAATGTGTGCTGCTCCAAAGGAAAGAGACAAGGACACACGTGTCAGCGCTCTGTGGGTTGGAGTGTTAGAGCAAAACATAATGAAAACATAAATTCAGTGGTGGAAATAGTATTCACATGTTTTAATTCACTACATTAAAAGGTTTCTGCTACTTTTACTATAATTGTATTGCATAATTGAACAGTAACTGCAGTAGGCTACACTGTAAAAAAAGAAAAAATAAGCTGTTAAAAAATAATCTGCCAGCTGTGGTAATATTGGAGTTTACGGTTAGGGGTCGAGTTTGACTATAATGAGTATAAATCAAATGTAAAAATTGTTCTTACCACATTTACCATAGACTAGAATAAACATAAATAGTTGTTTTGAACCTGTTATCTGGCACCAGTTAGTTCTTCAAAGGTGTTTCAGAGATTGCACATGTGTTTAGAATCTGTTAATAATGAAAGCATCTTTGCCTGGGGGGAAACCAACATTAAAATCCAGTATTACCACAAACTGTCACCTGCTTGTGCCCAGAAACGACAAAAGAAACCTCTCCCTAAATGTTATGTGTTGTACCAATTCAAGGCTTCATCCAAAACATAACTTCAAACAAACAAACCGTCACCCATAGCGTCATCTTCAAAAGGCAAAGAAAAAGTTCCTAAAACCTAGCCAGTTCGTAACTAGCAAAATGTTTAGTGGCTAAACTGAACTAGCCCCAGTTTGTGAATCAGCCTACATTAGGGGTGACAGTTAGCAGCATGTTGTTTTCTCTAAAGGAAAACAAAACATTTAATACATGAGAGGCTTCATTTGGTGCTACTCTAGGGCAAGTAGGTAATCCTACTAGGCCTACTAATAGAGCTAAAAAGAGAGTTAATTGGACTTACCTTTATCAGATAGCTATAAACACTAATGCTAATGCTGCTAAATAAGCAACGTTTGCCAAGAAGCTCGAAATATTAACTCAGAATTTGAAGAGCTGTTAGTGTTCTGTTCCCATCTTCTTTATGCTGCCCCCAAGATAATTACATTTCAGCAGTTAAGAGGAATTACTCTTTGGTGGAACTGTTAACATAGGCATTGCACATTTAAGTGAAACGGAGGCTATTCAGAAGAATTAATACTGAAGTATAGCATACAAGTAGCATAAATTGTACTCAAGGATGGCACTTGAGCAGATGTGCTGTTACATTCTACCTCTAGGCTACACAAATTACAAAAAACACCCAGAATGATAAATAGCAGAATATATTTATTTTTCTTTCTGTGCCTACTATAGCTACAGTACTGTATAAAGGCACACACAGCTTAATAAACCCAAACCCATTTTTGTTATTCAGTAGTTGTTAGAGTACTATAAAGAAACAAGTGAGTAAACTGCTTCTTTTAATTTGTTTAGCACGGCATCTCATACAAAGTATTATGTACAATGCAGACTGAACTAAAGAATCCGTGAGGAGAACTTGTGTAATTCCAGGCAGGTTCCCACATGCCCCAGAGTCCCTTTCTAACATGACTTGAATAACTATATTGACTGCACTGTTTTTTTGTTTTAGTAGGACGGATATGAAAGCATGGATTGTGTCCAAGTTAAACAAATAATACTAAGTAAAACACCCCTTAAGGACAATGAAAAGGGGAGGCTATGTTACCACCAGGGGGCGAGTGTCTTACATGCCCCTACTGTTGTTTTTATGACTCAGTGCTCAAATCCCTGCACTGGAAAAACACTCATGTTCCAGTGAGTTATAATGCAAGTGTCAAAACATCAATGCCTGGTATTTATATATTTGTTCAGTAGGTGTTAAAAGATCCCTCAACCTTTTAAACAGTGAGAATAATTCGGCCTGTATAGAAAACAAATTAAGTCATTCCAAGACACAGGCAGCTCCATTTTTGCACTGCAAGATCCAAAGGTGAATAAACTGAGATTCACTCAGCTGTTTAAAGCCCAGGAAGTGTGAGTGTTACTCATTGTCCTGTGTGACACACGTACAGTAAAGGAGTGGCTGATGGAATTTCACACTCACTCACCCAATCTGTAAGCCTAGAGACCTGGTCTCTTCCCACACACTGTACTCTTTAAAACATATATAATCAAAATACACTTCATACTGCTCAATAATCTTAAAAACATTTCTTTATTCCATAGGTTAAAAATAGATAGACATGACAACAGTTCTAGGGTTCATATTTTTAAAAAGAGTAAAGTTCTGCTTATTTTACACTATGTACAAAATCTAAATACAAAATCACTTATACAATCAACACATTGCTTTGTTCATCACTCAAATGGGTAACACAGGTAAACCGTTTCTTTCTTAAATGAGGATTTGTACCCTCGGCTGATGCTTTTAAAGATTAAACCGGAGAAACATTTATAGGTTGGAAAAAACAATGTGTCCACTAGCAAGTGGAAGTTTAAGCAATGAGCCAAAATAAACTGGCTCTTCTCTCTGGAAAAAAATCCATAGACCATTTATTTGACATGAAAATTCATGAGTTTTCACTAAATTGATCTGAGGCAATAGAATTCCAGCAGTTGTATGGAAATCCAGTAAAAAAAACACAACAAATAAGCGAAGTTACAGGAGTCATGTACAACAAATTCACTTCAATCAATCCACATCCATACAGTACATCACACAGAACTTAAAAGGGGAACTCTGCCAATTGTACATGTCAAAGTCTGCGTATAGTTGTGTGAGGGTTTGTAAACAATTTTGTTTGTATAAAGTATTGCTGTTGTTTGCTTTAATTCATCATAACTTTTCTAAGATTTTGAGTTCTTAATCCACACTTGAGGCATGCAATAAACAACTACTTTTTCTTTACGAATTTCAGGTACGGGGCGAGTTATTGTTAGAAAAACAGCTATTTTAGGGTGGGCATTCCTTTAACATCTACTCTTATTTATACTGTAATTCGTTGACTATAATGCACGAAACTCTGAAAAATGCACAAAACTCTGAAAAATGTACAATAAATTACACATAACCATTTCAATCATGTTCATGAGAGGCAAAAAGGCAGACGTTAATACCGGGAAAGACGATTATAATCGTTTGAGTGTGTCCATTTAATCATCATCGTCGTCATCTCCACCATCATCATCGTCATCATCGTCGTCATCGTCGTCATCGTCTTCAAGGCCATCCTCTTCCTCATCATCATCTCCACTGCTGGGTTCAGACGCTTCATCATCTGAGCTAACAGGTTCTTTCTCCTTGAAAACTGTTAGATGAATGGCCTCTTCAGGTGAACTGACGCAACCCCCGCAAAAAAGAAAATACATCACACACACGCTAACAATGAAACAGACTATTCATGGATATCCGGCAGCAGGGAAAGTGTAAAAAGAGGCAAAATAACAAATATGGAGGCTTTATAGAATACAATACCCAAAATCCTAGCCTTTAACCAAACCCAGAGTACCGCGGAGAATTGATGTACTGCTTCTTTCCGTGGACAAAGAGGACCATAACATGAATTTGTGAACATTTCTCCAACAAATACAGTTCATGGTTGTCTGGGTCTCAAAGTGTTCACCTGTAGTCACAAATCAAAGTGGCACAAACTGTGAAGCACCAGTTGTTGTTGCAGCTACTGCTCACAGTTAGAAGGAAATGTTTTGCCAGGGAAAAAAAGTTTTTCAGCTTATCTTCCATAGCTTCAAAACGTAAACAGCAGGCAGTCGAGAAGATAAGATTCAATTCACTGCAGCAGTATCATGTTTGAAATGCTCTTTCTGCAATTTAGGGATGTGATCAATGAAATGTTTAAAGTTATTAGTTAATTTAAGTGTAATTCTATAAAACACATAATTCAACTAATGATTTTTTTTTTTAAATCACATGGTAATATGATAAAATAATCAAGAGAATAATGTAAACTAGTGCACTGCTGGAGTGAATTGAGGTCAATTAACAAGCTCCAAGAACAGCATGTACTGTAGGAAGGAAAGCAAATCTCCATATGTACATCTCCTCCTCAACAGTTTATAAAACTCTCAATAAAATTAAGCAAGTAATTACAATCACTGGCAAACTTTTGGTAAAAAACATATAAAAGTGTATAATTTGGCGTTACTACAAATCGGATATTAAAGCTCTAATACTGAAGAAGACAAACTATAATAATATCTGAGGAGGTTCACATAGGAGGAGCAAACATGGAAGGAAAAGATGCATCCCCACCCTCAAAATTCATTTGTCTTTTCCAGCAGCCAATCAGGCTCGACACCAGTCCCGAGAAGAAGAGGAGCTCTGCCTCTCCGGCCCTCACCACACGGTCGGGTCCTTCCACTCGTGTTCCCGCACTTGCATCTCAGGGTCGGACTCCACATTTTTTTTCCTGCAGAGCCTCACCACCACGAAGATAGAGAGGAGGATGAGGATGACACCACAGGCGCCGCCAACTGCTGCTGCCAGGATGCTGATCTCAGAGAGGGAAACTAGAAGCAACAATACACTCAAATCAGGGATTACAACGGGTGAAAGCTGGGTGCAGCCTAATGGGAAATTTGACAAAATAGAGATACCATAAGAATACAAAAGAAAAACACGCTGCCTGAGTGATTGAAGCAATACTTCACCCCCATAAAAATTGATTTCTTTATAAATCATTCCCCCTTTTATCTTGAATTCTTAAAGAAAACGTTGTTCTTCTTGCATGTCTCCATAGGGACGAAGAATCCAAAAATGGATGAATTGAAGTGAATGGGGGCACGTATAATACCACTTCCACATACAGTCTAAAGCTTCAACAGTTCACGCTACTGATCCAGTCCGAGGTGTATTAAATTGTGAGGTTTGGGCATAAAACCACATAAAGGCACGCAAGAAAAACAAAGTGTTAAAGAATTCAAGGTAACACAGGTTAAGTAATTGATATGTAAAAATGCAAATTTTTTGTTTTTCACACAATGCCGTGGTCTGTCAAAGTGCTCTTGAGCCAGACACTGAACCCCTACCTGTCCCAATAGGCGCGTTCACACCAAGTACTTTGCCGTATTTAGTACAGATCGCGTTCACACCGGAGTACTTTTCCCTGAGGGAAGATTACGCAAATGAGCCGCTGACGTCACTTAGTCTTCTTCTGCTTTGGGTTTACTGGCAGGCCGCAAACAATTTCACGGCGTATACTGCCATCTGGAGTCCCCGGCCGGATGTCCCCGGAGTTGGGGACTGGCTTCAGTAGAAGCTGCTGGGACTCCCAGCAGCTTCTACTGAAGCCTTCCGAGTAAATCGCCAGAACGCCGACACCTCCTCATCTCCACCGCTCCCATGTTTTCTTTTGTGTTGCCATAAGTTAGTCTCTCTGCGTTTGTGCACTGGGCGAATGATAATGCTAATAATGCTAATGCCAGGATAATAAAATGGCGGCTCTACAAAACATTTCAGAGTTGTACGGGGCGTGGTTTGCAATTCGCCCAGCCAACCAGAACTGGGGAACTTTTTTCCCCCAGGAAAGTACCATCTCTCAGCAGCCACTAAAAATGGGGGTAAAAGTTCCCGAGATGAAGTGCTCTTTTTGGTGTGAACGCGACATAAGGGGTACTAACGGAACTAAACGCGAAAAGTACGGTGAAAAGTACTCCGGTGTGAACGCGGCTATTGAAGACCTTGAGCCCTGACCTCCCTGTAGAAATACATTGTACAAATAAACCGTTTAACATCTTTTAAATGTTCTTTTTCTGTAGAACATTGCCGTGCCTCCAGTCTAACCTTTGTTGACGACTCTGAGGGTGAGCTCTCCGCTGCTGCCGTGCACATCTGGAAGGTTGCGCACCTGGCAGGTGAAGGTGCCATTAAAGGTCGCAGGCACCTCATGCAGGGTGATGGAAACGTCCTTTTTCATAATATCTCCCGACCACACCGCGCGGCCTTTAAAACGCCCTTCCATGGGAGGGTATGGTTGCTCCTGGTAGTAAAAGACCTGGAACATAAACACACACACAATCCATATGTAGAAGTCCATTAACATCAGAAAGCATGAGATTATTCTGCAAAGAAAAACCCATTTATTTAATAAAAATGCTAGCAATATTGCCTATTAACTAAAAATGTCTCTTTTTTTTTATCATACAACATTATGTCGTGATACTCAAGTGTATTGATATTTTCTTACACTCCTAACCAAGATCTGTTAAATTACGGCAAAGATATTGAAAGGCTGTTTTTACAAAAGTGGAGAAGCCATATTACTAATCTTAACAATTACAACTTTTCAGGACCTAACTAAATAATGAGAAGGTTTCAAAAATAATTACATTAATAAAAACAATAAAAAACACAGTTTCTACACACCGACTCATCTGAATTTGAGTTCAGGGCTCTGAAATTCCAGGACACGGTGACAGACTTAGCTGACACTGGGTGATTGGAAGAAAACGTGCACTTCAGTTTCACATTCGTCCCGTTGGCCACTTCCACCTCTTTCGCCGTGTAAATAATTATTCCACTGACATGTTGCACCCCTGTAATAAAGACAAGCAAGTAAGAATAAATACTCCTCGACAATAATGAACACACTTTTTTCATTTCTTAGGTGCAAACATAGTTATCACTGCGTATTTAACAAACAAAATGTCCTTGAAAGTTGAGAGCACAGGAACAGAGAAAGCCTCAGATATCTGATGTTTATTGTTTTGTACTTTTTTGGGACAAAAACGGCCCACTATTCCACAGCCACTTCTTGAAATTGTAAGAGCTGGGTTCTCTCTTTCCTCTATGACTTTACTTCAGGGCTTCGGTACAGCAAACAAGAGAGCAAATAATTCAACTAGTCTAAGAGCTGATACGCCTACAATTGGTTAATGATTGCATGTGTGTGCAAGTACAGAGGGTTAGATAGAAACAGCATTTGCAGGTGCCTTCAGAAACCCAGGGGGTATGAAAATATCTAAAACAGGTTTGGATGTTTGTTTATTTAACACCTGGTCTATAATACATATTTTTACATGACAAAAAAGGAAAACCTTTAAAAAAAAAAGTGATGAGCAGACCTGAGGATTAAAGCATTCCTCCCAATGATTCCAGGACAAAAAGAGGAAGAAGAAGCCTGAAGCCTAAAGAATGTTCTGTAATCCTCTACATGGAGGGATACCAAAATGAAACCTTACATTGATGCTCGTTTTTAGGCAAGATATAGATACTAAAATCAATTTTTTGAAATAAGACTAGATATATTATTTGGATTTTGATATAGCACAAGTCTTCTCTATCAATATAGATGCAATTTGTCAAATATTGTGATATTTGATTTTCCCCAGTTCACCCAGCCCTAGTCTTTAGGACATGGTCAGTGTCTCTGTATGGTAATCTTACAGGGACCTACCTATACTGACATTGAACAATAAAAGAGGATACCAATGAACTTACAAATAACAAATACTGAATATTTTTCACACATTAATTAAATACACATTTAAGCCAATGAGAGACTCTATTTGTCACTTTATTCAATGATTTGATGGATTATTTATTCAAATCTATTTATAGGTTTGGAAGTCTTTCTATTAAGAAAGGGTTTCTTTGTTTAATTCCTGATAACGTGATATTCTTAACATTATCACTTCCTCTTATCGATGTCTTTGCACCTGGATAGACCAGAGCAATCTTTTTGACTTTTGTTTTCGTGCCCATTGCCAGCCATAGATGGAAATAACATTTGAATAAGATTTGCTTGGACCAAGACTGACAGGAAAATGTGCAAGCTTTATTTTGAATCCTTACAGTTTAATCATAGGGGTGTGGTGCAGGATATATTTATGGGAGAGCGCAAGTTCATCAGATACCGCAAGTTCGATCCATACAGGAAGCCTAAGCACATCTTTTCCACAGAATAAAAAAAAAAGCAAACTGATTTTTTTAAAGTACGTTGTTAATATGACCACATTCCCCTCATTTTGTGGAGATTTAGGCTCACAAAGTAGTTTAAAGTAACACTTTTCATTTCCAACCAAATGTTTTGTTGTGATTAAGTGTTTAATATTTTGATGTGTATGGAGTTTGCATTCAGTGGACACTGTAATGGAAGCTCCTTTTACTAAGACAGATCAGTACAGTATTTGCCTTGCACAGATTGAGCAATAAAACTGAGATAACCATCATAAAACTAGCATGAGCTTGTTAACAGCCAATTACAGCCTATCATCAGGAACAAACAGATAGAGGAATAAGTTCGAAAAGCAGAATCACAACTGGATGTAGAAATACAATATAAAATACATTTAACACTTGCAATTTTCCAAATAAATATCAATGACAGTTCAAATGAAAGACTTTCCAATTGCATAGCTTTGCAGGTGAGTGTTGCCAATAAAACAGGTCTGTGCTACTTGCAAGAGCAGTTTAGTTTCAGTTGTTCCTTTGCCCTCAATTGAAAAAGCCTGGGAACATAAGGAGTGTTACAAATCCTGCTCCATGTTATCTATTAATTGTGAGGCCATGAGAGTGCTTATCAAACGGACAGCCTCACAATGTCACTACAATCAGGTATGGAGCATTGGTGGATATTCTAACAACTCAACAACAAGAGTAAAAAGTCTACCATGTCTGCCAAAGACTCATTTCCAGAAAAGGGATAGCCTGCGTTTAACAACAAAGCACACAACACACAACAACAACACAATACAAGACAGGTGTGTCTAAACCTGCCTGTCCAAACAGCTCCTACTTATTCCGGCAGGATATTGAAGTAAATAGTTACGAGCCTAAAAAGACATTCTTTAACTTTGTTTTTGGTTGCATAATAAGTGGCCTACGGTACCCTCTACAGGAAGTTGTTGAAACTCACCTGGCAGCACGAGTCCTCCCAGCAGAAGCAGAGGCCATATCCGAAACATGGGATAAAACATTTAAACTGCGTCACCTCCGGCAGGTTAGTTACTCTGTTAAAAGTCTCTTCGTGCACATTTGTTGAACGGAGGCATGAACGCAAATGTCTCCGCGGAGTGTCGGAGTGAAAGAGCCGTGTGTCGGTGGTGAAACAGTGAGTCACTGCGCCCACACCTGAGGGGCGGCGTCTACTGCCTCACCTCTCCTCTGGTAAAACCTGTTAACATACCGACACACACGACCTGCCAGTAGGCCTCCTGTTCAGGCTCGTTGTTAGCCTCTCACGGAGCGTGTAGTGTGGATTTATGGGCAGGAGCAGTCGGTGTATGCTTTATAAGTCAAAGCTTTACTGAGGGTCAACTTAAAGTTTGAATTAGGTTAGAATTGCTGACTGGTACCATCTTGTGGCCACAGTGTCGTATCACAAAGCCATTGTTCACTTAAGCAGAAGACAGTGGTATAAAGTGTCATGAGGTAGGAAAAGTACTTAGATCTTGTACTTAAGTAAAAATACAAACTAGAGTGTAGGAATAGGCGGTAACACTTTACAATAAGGTACACAAAATGTGCTTAGTTACTGCTTAGTTACTGAGGAACTACTAGGTAGTTAATGGTTAGTTAATGAGTAGTTCCTCAGGGACTGCGATTGAGGAACTGATGGTTAGTTACTGGTAAACAGACTGGGGGGTACTGTATTAACGAATCATTCGTTAATGGTTAGTTAATGAGTAGTTCCTCAGTGAACTTATGGTTAGTTAGTTACTGGTAAACAGACTGGGGGTACTGTATTAATGAATCATTCGTTAATGGTTACTTAATGAGGAGTTCCTGGGAGACTTTGATTGAAGCAATGGTCCGCTGCAGCAGGGCACTTTTAAACCTGCCATCTTCGGCTGGCTTGGGTCCCACACTGGATCAACTGGTGGAGGTGGATCCGACTCACGTTTTACTGCTTAAGTCATCATTATTTACCTTACCATTACTTAGGCCGTTTGGGTACGGTAAACTCAAGGAACTCAAACAAAAACAGTAGTTACCCATTACCTAATGCTTACTTTACCGTTACTAAAACAGTAGTTGCCCATTACCTAATGCTTACTTGACCATTCATTAAGCAGTATGTGTCCCCTCAAGTAAAGTAATGCATCAAAAACAGTAGTTACCCATTACCTAATGCTTACTTGACCATTCATTAAGCAGTATGTGTCCCCTCAAGTAAAGTAATGCATCAAAAAACAGTAGTTACCCATTACCTAATGCTTACTTGACCATTCATTAAGCAGTATGTGTCCCCTCAAGTAAAGTAAGGCATCAAAAACAGTAGTTACCCATTACCTAATGCTTACTTGACCATTCATTAAGCAGTATGTGTCCCCTCAAGTAAAGTAATGCATCAAAAACAGTAGTTACCCATTACCTAATGCTTACTTGACCATTCATTAAGCAGTAGTTACCCATTAACTAATGATTACCTCACCATTATTTAAGCAGTTTAACAAACAAACAAACCCTGTGCACTCAAGTTTACATTTTTATTTAAACAACAATCCAAAGCACACTAATAACAAAAAGGAGGTTGCTTTCAGAACTTGTAAAAGCGGCGTATGTCATGCAGCAATCTGCCTAAGGGGCCATCTTTGTGTTTATTTGCCAGCCAATGTGTCCACTCGATCAAAGCAAGATGACTCTTCAGAGTCTTCCCTCTGTCTGACGAAGAGGATGAGGAGCAGGAGGAACTGGAGGAACTGGAGGAGGACGAGGAGGTGGAGGAAGAAGAGGAGTTGGCTGCCCCTATTTGGTCACCTTCCCAAGTAACTGGCGCCTTAACTGATGCCATTTTTAGAAGGGCCATAGCTGAAACAAACAAGAGGATTAGAACATAACTAGAAAATGCATTTCCTGCAGAAAATGCGTGCGAATGCTGTAAACTGTGAACATTTGTGGCTGAATTTAGCTGAAAATGCAGAAAAAGCTGAATGTTATTAGCTGAATGGTAGCTGCTTTTAGCTACAAAATGGAGAAAAAGCTTAATATTTAAAAGAAAAGGTTTAAACAAACATGTATAGCCTTGATGTCCTGAAATAGCTGAATAATGTAATAGTTGAATGGTTTCTGCAGCTGAAAATAGGATGAAGGAGTTAAATATCAGATGTAAGTAGTAGTGAATGAATTTGTATTAAGATGAGAAAAGAAAGTAAAAAGGCTTGGGAAAGCAGCAGAATATTTGAACTACAAACTTTTGAACTAACTTGATGGTGAATTATCTGTCGCCATGGCAATGGCATTTGATGACACCCCATAATACGCTTAGATGTGTTGATGGCTGCATCGTTACCAAACCTGTGAAGTTTTGGGCCATTTCGAGCATTTTCACTGAAGTTATGAGAAAACCGTGTTTCATGGTGAGCATTGTGTTGCCATGGCAACGGCATTTGAAGAAATCTCAAAACTGTCCCGTAGATGTCTTCACGGCTGGACTGTTAGCACCAAGCGGCAAACTCTGGGGAAGAGCCGGGACGCCAATGCGGAAGTGCCACAAACTGCAGTTCATATATTGGCCGATAGGCGCTGACTGCAGAAAGGAGCAATTTCCATAGACCCCAATGTTAAAATGCCCATTTTCACAGCAGAAAAAAAACATGTTTCTACCGATGGATCCAATAAATATTATTATGAATATAGTTAGATTCCACCTTCGTGATTATGAATCTGTGAGTGAATTGTTTTCTAACGCGACCCTTTTATTTATATTAGGTCTTAAAGTTTTTGCATAAATTAGGGCGTGGTCACATTGAGTGACAGCTCTGTCAGGTGACTGCTGCTGTTAGCTTTTTGTCTCTCTGCTAGCTGCTCCGTCCGTGAAGCTACAGGGACACTGCCTGCCCAGTTCATCCAGGGAACACAACTTGATCCCGGCCGTGTTTGTTTGTTCTTCATGCTTATATATCGGACTATTGTGACTCGCTCTGCGGTTAAAACAGACGGTGCATGAATGCCGTTTTGCGGTAAGTGAAATTCGAGTACTTTATTTATGTGTTTATGATACGTAATGAATGTTAAGGCTTGGGTTTGCGTGTAAGCGAGTGGTAGCTATGCTCAAGTATGTAGACAAGCTAACGTCGAAGTAGTGTATGTGAAATCAACCTCACAATAAGATGTGTGTATATTACAATTATTAATGTCATATTTTTCAAGATGATTACTTAGATATTACAATATGGTTGGTTGAGCTGGAGTTCATTATTGAGTTTACACGTTAACGTCACAGTCATCTGAAGAACGAACCCAAACGTTGTTGTTTTTATTAATTGCATTACCAAATTGGTATCAAATAAACAGTAACACAACAGCATTGGTAACACAACTTCCAAAGTTACAGTAAAATAAAAAGAACCCTGACTCGGACAATACACAATCCAACATGTTCAACAGAAGAGAATAGTTATATTGTTTGTACACATGGTTCTTTACATATATATCTGTTTGTTTAAAGTTTCCAGGTGATGCAGACAGGATGGACCAGAGAGTGAGAGACAGAACTGGACTCCTCACAGCAGTGAACTTCAGCACAGGTACAAATACTCTTTTTTCATACTGTACAAAGAATCAAGAAAGATATTGGTTTAAATAAATGAAGTATTGACTTTAATACACTGATATACATTCCATTAAACAATACTAAATACTAGATCACCTACACATCAGTGAAGTTGAGGGTTTTTTCCATGCAAAGGGTTACATTTAAATGTTAACAAGCAAGTCAGCTTTCTAATTTAAGGTATTGAAGGCAAAGCTATTAGTGAGAACTGCTACTATTTATCTCTCAATATTGTCTGTAAAAAACGTGGTAAAAGTTATGATTTCAGTGAGAGAACAGAGCAAGCTTCTACAGTTGCACTAAGTTTTGATAACAGTTCAATATTATTTTGATAATAAAATATATTTCAATGTTGATGAATTTCATACTGTTCATTCATAATCTGATTGTCTTTGTAGCTCACTGTTGAAATAAAATAAAACATTACAATTACAAAATAATTATATCTACAAGCCCCTAAACACAAGCACACCTCTTTCATAAATACACACACTTGTTCTGCAATAATATGTTTTATGTTTCCTGTCATTTTTGTTAGGAAAGGACATGCCTGAAAGACACGACTCAACATGTTCTCCTTCTCTGAGGGTCAAGAAGAACATCCAAGAGGAAAATTAAAAGCTGATGTTATGAGATTTTAAGACCAGTACAGGACATTCACTAAGAAACTACTTTTATTGTGAAGTCAGCTGATCGAATGCACCTATTTCCACATCTACACTCCATCAGCTGATTAATTCTATTTGCCTCACTTTATGAGCTTCACAACATGTACCTTGTACCGCAAATAAATGGGGCCAATCTTCAGTCGGATGTGAATGTGTAATCTAACATTTTCAGTAAGAATAATGGACAAAAGGAGTGCAAATACAAATTCAATTTATTGAAATCTGAACCAAAAGTTAATCAAACATGTTTAAATAAAAAAGCACATATGGACAGAAGGTGTAAACCTATTAAATGTATAAGTAAACACATTTAGTCAAATAAAGTGACAGACAAGGCCTGATCAGGTGGTATCAGCTATGCATGGGCTCCTCCATCAGGTCTGATCCTCCTCACAGAGGAAAGCCCCTCAGTCCTCTCCAAACCAACAGACTGGACGTCCATCACACGGAGGTTTCTCCCTGAAGTCTCTGCAGCTCTCTGGACACCACGCTGTCTCAATCCGTCCACACTGAATATGAGAGGGGAAAATGAAAATAATAAATGCTTTAGACAATAAGAAATATAAAGTTGACTGTTGAGTTGCTCAGTTTTTTTAGATTGTCAATACTATTACTGTATAACTAATATCCCAGGTTAAGAGGCACCTTCAAATAAAGATTGGTCTTTAAATACATTTTGTCTTTTGTATTGTTTGTCTAAAGTCAAGGATCTAGAACTGGTACTTATAGTTTTAATGATACAGTCTGGTTATAATGCGGTTTGGAGGAGGCCTCACAGGTAAGAGCACTAACTAGCTACCATCACATGCACCTTAGCTTAACTTAAATGTATTAAACGTATAATTAAGTGATAGCAAAATATAAATAACTAATGTCATACAAACATATTAATATTTGCTTGATTCCAGTGTTGCATTTAGCACATTGCATACAAACGTTAAGGGATTTAAGATTCTGAAGTATTATGCTAAAAACTCAATAACTTAGATTATTATTTATAGTTTTGCTGAATAGTTTCATGTCCGCTTACCTTAGAAACGTAAAATGTGACGGCAGTGTGCTGATGGGGAAGCATGTTAGCTTAGCTTCTTAGCTTGAGCTAGCTCTGTTACTTACCAGCTGGAGGCAGAGGTCCCGCCTCGGCTTCCGCCTCTTTGCCCTTATTTGGAGCAGGCTGGAGCAGGCGGGAGTTAGACTCAGACGTCACTGTCGAGCCGTTAGTGGCCGACTCCGCCTACTAAGGGCTTCTCGGCAACTCTGCAGAATCCTATGGGTGACGTCACGGACCCTACGTCCATTTATATATACAGTCTATGGTGTAAACCCAGAGATGAAAGGTTACCATGGTGACGATTTATGACGATTTTCCAACTGCAGCACTGAGTCCCCATTAAGAATGCATTGAGGATTATATCTGACAATTTTGCCACCTGTTAAAAAACCATGGCTCCTATAAAAAAAAATGACCAGACCGTGAGCATCAGGGAACCCCAATGAACTGATATATGTTGTTTTTTTTGGTTTTGTGTGTAAAATGTGGAGATGGGAGCAGTTTGTCTAAAGTGTACTTCTCTCTGTTCTGAAGAAAGTTCCGGAAAGATTTAACATGGGAATCAATTGGGAGCTAGCTGGACTTTTTGTCTCTTCATGCCCGCAAGAGGCATTTTGTTTAATATTTCTTCTTAATTTTTTTTAATTTTCCAACCTAGGAGAGGTTTTCCTACGTTTTTCATGAAAAGATATGTCTGAGGAGTGTAGGGTTTGGGAATTATGGCAAGTTTAAAACATTTTTTGGGGAGCACAGCTGCACTCTGTTTTGAGATCAAAGCACTCTAGACTTAACGAGCTGCTCCATCCACACTGATGTTAAAATCTGAAGAAAGCCTCTTTACCAAGCTCCAAACAAAGTGTAAAAGATATCAAAAATAAAAATCTATTTTGAATAGCTGAAGGTCTTGTGATCATTTGAAAGTTGGAATGAAGTGTCTAGCTGAAAGTATGTGGAAGGAGTAGCATTTGGCGCAAAGTTTAGGAAAAGAGAATTTGACGGCATCTCCCATTGACTTCAATGTTAAAAAAAAGAGTTTAAAAAGCTGAATATTTCAAAAAGTATAAAATATTTTTAAAAAGTTGAAGGTTTCCCATCGATTCCTGAACAGGCTGAATAGTTTAATATTTGAATGGTTTCTGTAGCTGAAAATAAGCTGAAGTTATGGAGTGCTAAAGTATTGGCTGAAATAATAATAATAATAATAAGGGGAAGAATAAAGATTCGAAGAACTATAGTGGAATGCTGTAAACAGCATTCGCACTAATAATAATAAGGGGAAGAATAAAGATTCGAAGAACTATAGTGGAATGCTGTAAACAGCATTCGCACTAATAATAAGGGGAAGAATAAAGATTCGAAGAACTATAGTGGAATGCTGTAAACAGCATTCGCACTAATAATAAGGGGAAGAATAAAGAAATTGAAGTACTATAGTGGAATGCTGTAAACAGCATTCGCACTAAATATTAAGGGGAAGAATAAAGATTCGAAGAACTATAGTGGAATGCTGTAAACAGCATTCGCACTAACTATTGTTACCACTAAGGGTCAGAACATTTACAATAATCTTTAAACCTTATATTGTGTGTTCAGAGTTTCACGCAGATCGGTGAAAATTCATGTAGTGTTTTTCACTAAATTTGAAATAGTGAAAAATATCGTGACCTGAAATGTTAGGTAACTGAAACAATTTGTTCTTTAGGATTTATGGAATATGTGAGATAATTTTCATGACTCTAGTTCAAACGGGGCATGTGATATGCCTATTCCAAGTTTCCCCCGAACAAACGGACTCAACATATTTTAACAAGTGACTGTTCTTTCCCTCTCAATCCAACCCTTTACTGTCTGTTGATAAGTGGGAGAAGTGAGCTGGAGCCTGATCTGTCAAGCTCCACCCCACCATTTGGTGGTGTCCGTCCTATATGCTTGTCATGATATGTTTGCAGTGAAATGACTGAATTGCTGATGCAACTAGTCATCTGCAAGCATGTATGGCCTCATGGACTGTGATGAGAAATGTTGTAGGGCTTGGTGTATGTGCCTGTTTTTTTTTTCTTTCTCAAAAGCTATCAGATGCCAATAAATAATTATTTAATCATTATTGATTTGCTTACCCTCAGCCAGCTGTATCCTCAGATAGTCCCTGTCCCTTTCAACAGTCAACAATTTGTCCTTTAAAGCATCTAGCCTTATTTTTAAGGCATTGTTGTCTTGGTTTCTGCGCTTCAGAGCTACTATGGCTGTGGGAGCTGCAGAAAAATCTGTAATGACAAAAACGGCAAAAAAATAACATTATCTTTTCTGTAGTTATTACACAAATAGTATGTATAAGCAGATTGTGGTTCCATGCCTTTGCTTAGTGTTTTCAAAAAATGTACAATAAAATGTCAAAATTAGAGATCTACGACCGCCTGTATTGTCATGAAGTTGCAGACATGTCATTGATCACATTTAATAGAGACTGTTGAATTCTATATTGGGACTTGCAACTGCATTTAAACACTGCAAAACCTATGATAATACATTACAAAATAGTACTATATTCACTTCAAGGCAACTGTAAGATAATTGTTTCTGACAGGGGCTTCACAAGTATTCGCAAAAAAAAACTTCAACTTTTAATATGCACTCAACCATACAGAAGGAAAATCGGCTCTAGTACATTTGCACAAGCGTTTACATTTTCGTTATGTAATATTTTCTTGTTCTAGTATATTGTGCAATATTATATATATATATATAAAAATAACACAATCAAAAAACAGTAACCGTAGATAAAATGTAAATGTAATGCAATTTCACAACACAACCGAACCTTTACTTGATGCTTTCACAGTAGACTGCTGTCCTGTGAATGAATCCGAGTCAGACCCATCACTGCAGTACACTACAGCTTTAAGAAGGGAGACAGAAAGTTCATAAATTAGAAATAGTGTTGACAAAATGGTACATATATCGATAGGGAATATTTGAAATTGTGTAAAGGTCCAAAATGCCAAATTAGACCCAAAAAACATGCCTGTCGTCAAAACCACTATCTGCCCACCCTGACCTCTACCACCAAAAAAGGTATGGCAAGAAAGCACAGTGGAAGAATCTCCTCAACACAGGAGATAACAAGGGGCTTCACTTTGTGCATGTGACATCTTTAATCCACTATACGTTTACATATTGTTTTTTTTACTGCTATCTGCTAAGCAACTACTTCTTTGTAAATGGTACACCATCTGAGACTGAGTGGATCCTTAAAGTATGTTTAACATTTGAAAGCAAACACTTACCCGTTTTCTTTGCCACAGTGTGGGAGCTGCATGGCTCTTCCTCAGGCTGACCAGCCACATTTTTAGCCGCTGTAACATTATGGAGCACAGAAAGAGTTGTTGATGTAGAGAGCATTACTATATGGAAGTATGTTTTGTTTTTTTTGCAGCTATATTATAACTTCATGGGAACTATTTCAAAATTGGATATCTGAAAAGCCACTCTTGCATGCATGTTAGAATATAATGACATTACATTTTGAACTCTTATTCAGGACAAAAAAATGGAAATTATGTATAACTATCTGAGTTGTTGTGGAAATTCCACACTTAATCACCTTCTGATAAGAAAAAATATATATACAAGCTTAAACCAAAGTTGTGTTATTTAATAAAGAGTTATAGCATTTAACAGAATCAATCATATTTCCAGCTGGAAAGGACAGAGGTCCTGCACTAGTAGATAGTACCAGGATCTGACCCCGTTACACGGAAAAGCAATGTCATTTATACAGATGAGACATAGGACAGAAGGGGAAGCACAGTGTGTTAATTACAACCCTAACATCCATATGATAATTGACTGACAATGGTCAGGGCGACACCCTTCTGTCTGAGAACATTTTGTAGAAACCTACATCCATAGATTCCCAGCATAATTCTCCCTTTTGGCGCATTTCCACTACACGGTCGGCCTCGGCCACACTCGGTACGGCTCGGTACGGCTTGGCCGCGTTGGGCCTTAACAGGGCCGACTCACTTCATGCTGCGCTTCCATTACAGTTTAGGAACTGGGGTAGTTACTATAGTAACGCAGTGTAGGCGGAGCCGTGACGTCATCTTCAATGAGAAATCCAGAAACACAACACAGCCGTTAGCTGTGAGCACTCAGAGCTCACAGCTCCTTATATATGTTCAGAAACTCGACAAAAGTTAAACAAGTACACACCACAGACTGCCTGTGTCATGGTGAATACAGTCGCTGCCTTATTTATGTCTGTATAGGCCGTTGTTGTGAGTGTGGACGGTCGGGGCATATACTGCGTTAGCTTAGCCAATCTCCATCTAGAAAAACACGAATTTTAAAAGGTTTTTCGCCTGCCGTCTGTCTGCAGACTTGACAAAGCATTAATTCATGGTTTTTACTAACCGGTATCAGTATGTTGTTACTTCGGCATCATTTTGAAACGTGTATTACAATTAAATCACGGTCAAATATGTCCATCTTGTTGTAGTTCTAGCCCTCTTGCCAGCGCTCCTCTCTCTAGTTTAGCATACTCAGCCCTGTTTGTTGGCCCCGATAGAACCACAATTTTCTAGGGCCAGAAAAGAGGGGAAAAAGTGGCCCTGCGCCGTGCCGCGCCGGAACGAGGCCTAGTGGAAGCACAACCAAAAAAGGGGACGGCACGACACGGCACGCTTAAAGCGAGCTACGCGCTGCAATGGAAATGCGCCATTTGTCCCAAATAACGGCCAATTTACATTACAAGAAGTGTTGACCAGACGGTTGAAACTTTACATACATGTTAATTACAAAGCAATGGTTGTAGAGACAGACTTTGTTTTGTTCTAAGGAAGATGCAAATAGAGGCTAGATGTGAATTAAATCAGTGGGAAATAAACAGATTATTAAGTTACAGTAATACTTATGATTAAATGAGAGTTGATGATAAATTGCACCAACAATTTCCAAACAATTTATCCACAGATGTAGATTTAATGGTTGTAAACCATCATTTCAATTTTCATGAATGTACTGTTTAACTATATTTTCATTACATATCGCCCAATGCTGTGTTAAAATAAAAATACTCTCGTTTCTAGCGCCCTAATGTCATTTACTTATTTAAGAGTTAAGATAAAAGGTTAAACCTTCGTAATTGAGATATTTCAGAGTTAATTTGACAATTTAACTAATTTAACCCATAAGAACCCAGACCCATTTCTACTTTTGGGGAAATTAAGGGGAACATAATTTACACTAAATAGACCACATTTCTGACAATGTCACATTGAACTTTAATGGTAAAGTAACTCTTATTTATAACTTAATGAATGAGGAGGATTTTTTGATTTAAATTGGTTTTAACATTCTTTGAATTGAAGAATAAAGAATATATTAACTAAATATAATTGGATCAGCTAAATTAACTGAGCAGATCATAATCATATTTGTAATTGTGACATATGTGTTACTCCAGATTTACTGTGAAAGTTTAAGGTTCATGTCCCGATGTGACATCAGTGTCACAGCGATATTGATCTAATTTGTTTCATATCAATTTTATCAATATATGTTAACAGGTTAAATGTTACAAAGTACATGTTATGTAAGCATTTTAATTCTTAAAATGGCTTGATTTGTACCTTTAGCAACCAAAAACAAGCCTCTGAAATGTAGCTAGTTTTGTCACATGTCACCGGCACATGACCCACCGGACTGTTCAGGGTAGTGATGTGTCGGTCGCGAACGAGCCGGCTCAAAGAGCCGGCTCTTTTGAGTGAACGACGGGAGCCGGCTCGCGCCCGCGAACGAGCCGTTTTTTTTTTTTTTTTTTTTTTTTTTTTTTTAGTAATACAGAATGATATGATGATCTCCGCACTACAGCTGCTCCGTGCATGCATGCAGTGACATGTAATATCCAAGGATTAGAGACTGTTGGATGCTGCTGTTTTGAGCATTGCAATACATTTATTTGCATTATGTTTTTTTATGATTAGAGACGGTTGGATGCTGCTGTACTGAGCATTGCAATATATTTATTTTCACTATGTTATTTATTTATGATTATCCTTGGGCTCAGCAAAGATTTGATGTCAGCTGTTGCTGTCTTTTTTTCGATAGTTAATACTGAAATAGAGCCCTGCTGTTTTGTCAGGGCCCTTTCTTTAAATATAATTTTAAAATGTCGATACAGTAGCCCCTTTTTTTAAATGTCTATGCTTAAGTTTTTGTGTTGCTATCTGCTTTGTGTAGCGTGGTTCTACAAACAAGTCTGTGCATTCATTGGGTGGTATCAGAGAGATACAAGGGTCTGTAAATGCAATGAAAACAATTGCCCACAGCAAATAATTGATATTAAACATGTAATTTTTACTTTTGAATACTTCAGTACAAAGGATGTATTGAATAATTTAAGTGATATGTGTACACATATAAATCATTAGTCAAAACAGGGCTACATTTGATTGAATTATAAAAGGTATAATATGTGGTAAACTGAAGAGCCGTTTGGGAGCCGAAAGAGCCGGCTCTTCTTGGTGAGCCGAGCCAAATGATCCGGCTCACCAAGAAGAGCCGGAATTCCCATCACTAGTTCAGGGTGTGTCACTGCCGCGTTTCCACTATACGGCCTCGCTCGGCCCCGCTCGGTATGGCTGGGCCGCAATTGGCCTCGTTAGGACCAGCTCACTTTATGGCGCGTTTCCATTACAGTTTAGGAACTGGGGTAGTATCTATAGTAGCGCAGTATAGGCGGAGCGACGCTGCTTAAAACTGCCGTGACGTCATCTTCAATGCGACACAACAATGGAGGATGTGAAGATGTGAAAGCGATCGTTTGCTTGTTTTTTGCTGTGTGGTTTATTATCACAAGAAATAGACAAGAGTTGTTTCGAAAGAGGCGACGTATAGAAGAAGCTGACGCGAGAGTTCGGGCAGTCCTCCTACGCCGCAGAGACTACAGGACGACTCGAATCACTACTAACTACGATGCTACTTGGTAAGCTAACGTTCGCTAACTAGCAATGTGTTTAGGCTCACGATCCCTATACGACCAAAGTATTTCAAGTATTTAATTAATTGTAGCTACCACTTTTACGTATTAAAATATGTATGCTTTTGTTTGTGTATTTCAGAAGTTACCGACCGAGCTACCGAGTGGTGGAATGTGATTGTTCCATCTTTCACACACAAAGTGGGTGGAGAACTTCAGGATGCCTGAGGAAAACCTACGTTCATTACATGAATTCAAAAGAGGGCATTATGAACAGAAAACAGCGAAGTTGTCATTCAGGAATTAAGGTGTTTAAAAATGTGTAAAACTGATGTGTTTTTTCATGTTTGCAAAATGTAATACATGTTTATTCAGTGATAAAAGCAATAAATACTGAGGACATTGTGAGAAAGCGACATTATTGTATAATATATGTTAAAAACCGGAATGTTTTGCTCGTTATAAGTTAGTCAACATTACATTACATGTTACTTGGGTCTGATGCGCACCTGAATACCTAGAATGTATAATGTAATACCTAAATATTCATTGTATTGAACATAAATACATCTTTTCTTTTTCACATACATGTGTTTGTCAAATTATTTAAACCAAAAAAATGTTATCAGAATTGACTATTTAGTAAATATTTGAATTTCAAGCACCAGTACTGCCCCCATAATAATAATAATCTAATAAATGAAGCAAATATCAAAGCAAACTATAAACATAAATACAAAAGTGTAAAACACAACAGAACTATATTCATAAATGCAAGTGTAAAAAATTGTTAACATGGATGGAGGCTAAAGTATCCACAGCATAAAATAATATGATTATGATGGTTTGTCTGAAAGACACAGCCTCAAGGTTCAAGGTTTTTTATTTTGTCATACGAACATAGCTAGTGTAGTTATGACAATGAACATCTTAGGTCACAGGCTCCTCCAACAGTGCAACACAATAACCCAGATCAACAGAAATATAGTGCAAGTAAATATTAAGCGCTGTGCACCGCTCTCTTTGTATAGGTGTTTTATTTTGTTCTCTTCTCTTTGAAATATATAAGCAATGTGTTTGAGTCTAGCACAACGAGGGTATTACAATTGAGTAATTTTTACTACATGTATTTATCATGTATTCTTAATACCATTATGTAATGTTATGTTTTAGAGGAGGACCTCAAGCTAGCAAACTCAATTTCAAACAGTATGCAGAGTTGTCCTGCTAAAGAGTTAAAATGTATTATTTAACCAAGTATTTATTCTCTTATTTGCTTTAATTGCAACAGATGATAAAGGTTTCACTGTGATAAATATTCTCTTAAATCCATAAACCCCTGTACAGTGTTTTGTGGACGATGGTGTTTATGATATTTCTGACTGCAGAGGGACGCCTAGATGATGCCATCTTTCTGTGTGATCGCTGGTGGGTGCAATTATTTATCAACAAGCAATAAGATAAGACATGGCATTGATTCTGCTGGGCCAGTTGCCGTTCCTGCAGGGCCAGATCGTCTCCTCCTCGGTTTGTGCTGTTGATGCAGAGGACGTTGTTCGGAACTGTTCCTCCTCGCTAGTCCCAATGTAATCATCTAGAACAGAAACATGACTTGTAAATTCCACAAACTACTGCAGCACAATACTATAAATAGCAACAACAACTATAGAAAAGACAAACTGAACGTAAACAATGGCACATATGGTGTTAGCAAACAATAGCTCTCGCTAATGCTATCTGCCTAGCTAGCCTTCGGGGCTCCATAAAATCATGGGTTGTCGAACATAAATGTAAGGATAAAATAGACTTATTTGTTAGAAGTGAGCTTTAGAACAGATAGGGACACAAAGCTTTCAAGCAAATAACAGAACGTTAGCAAAAACGTACCATGCAGACTCCAGTAACGCCAGTGTCTGTGTAGAGACCTCCTGAAAGACTTTGATATTGCGAGTTGTCCCGTCGAGCACCCGCTGGACCTTATCATCTGCAATATAATGGACGTCGTCACTTCCTCGACCGACCATGGTGTGCTTTTCTTTGCCATTGTTGTAGCTCCTCTGTTAACAAAAATGCTGTTTGTAAAAATGGATTATCTAGCGCGCAGATTGTGACGATTCTCTCCGACCAATCAGCAGCCGAGAGCGTTGACGTCACAAACTCAGCCTCGTTGTCTCTGGCCCTGGCCCCACGATTTTATGAGGCCAGAAAAACTGTGAATTAGGACCCGCCGGCCGGTACTAGGCCAAGTGGAAACGCAACCACAAACGGGCCGCTGACGTCACAGCCCTCTTAAACCGGGCTGCGGGCTGTAGTGGAAACGCGCCAGGACTTTATGAGATAAAAACAAGTTTAAAGCTGTATAATCTTTTATTGTGATTGTAGTATTTATTACATGTACAGCACTTTGGCCCGACCAAAAATCGCTTTTAAATGTGCTTTATAAATAAACCTTGATTTGATTTGATTTGAAGGAACTTTACAGAACATTGAAATGTCATGTAAGTGCTTTGAGCTCCAGGAAGGGGCTTTATAAATGTAATGTATTATTATTATTATTATTATTATTATTATTATTATTATGTAACACGTGTGTCACGGTGGGTCCTCGTGGTTTAGCTAGCAACCTCAAATCAGATAGCACAGAACAAAAAGTGTAATACATGTGTAATAAAAAACACATTTAAATTCATACTTACATTCAGACACTAAACGCTTGGGGGGCATCTTCTTTCGCTTGCTTTTCCTCGAGTCCATTTTCAGTTCTACGTATAGAGCATAGACTGTGTGTATAAGGTGTAGAGGTTGGGTTTTAGATACAGTCTTTGGGGGATTGAACTCACGTCTTGTCACTAGCCGAGATGCACGTGACAGGCTCATGGCCAATCGTAGCACTTGAATGCTATGAAGGGGCGTGTCTTGCGTAGTGCTCCAGCCGGATCCCGATTTGCAGCGCATTAACACTTTATTACAGTTTTAATATTTTAATTGTATATCAGTGAAGATACAGAAGCTGTGCTTTGTCAATTTAACAAGGAAGATGAAATACCTGATTCAAAACATCAAAACTATTGGTTTGAATCGTGTGAACAAGAAATGAGGATCAGGGTGCTAGGGCCCTAAGTGGCTCCGCGGCGGAGTTCGCTGTGCTTCAACTTCCGGTCTGGCCCAGCGGCAGCACATGTTGAACTACGCTGGGTGTTAGGGTTTGTGGACAGGCCGCAGTAACGCAGTAGTAACGCCGCAGTAGTCTATGGTTTTAGGTTATAATCATGACACTGCACACCAAAGTACTCAGTCTTATTGACGGAAGACAGACTTTTATAAAAAAAAGAAAAAATTAATTGAATGGCTAATGAAAAACAAATTGCTTCAAGGTAAAATGAAATGCAAACTCTGCAAAAAGAGGATGAAACTGGAGAAACACTCAAACGTCGACGGACTGCAGTGGTAAGTCTTACATTTTTAGCACGGGTTTTAACGATGACTTCCTCTGTTTACTGATATGTAATGTTACAAAGATAAGTTCTTTATCAGGAAAAAAGGACTATGAATTTACGATGTGTCTTTTGTAGGAAGTGCCGACGTAAAACACACCGAGGGAGAACGACGAAGAAGTCAGTGAGGTGTTTGTCCCTGTTTGAGAGGAGCAAATTATCCTTGTGCAGCTGGATGAAATACATTTACAGGTAATATTAATTAATCAATAATATCAGTCATTTCCTCAGAGCACAGCAAATTAATGCCTGTAAGTATTACGTTTATTTTAAGCATGTTGACTGTTGTTTAACATTGCCGATATCTAAATGCTAATTTCAGTTAGCGCGTCAATTCCGTTATCCATTATATGTTAGCATTGAGCTAGCGGACTAAATGCTAGTTATTTGGCAATTCACAACGCAGGCGGCTTGGAGGTGTGGCGGGGCACATTGGCGTCGCTTTCACACCAAGCCCCCAGGAACTGCAGGTATCCCTTGAAAAAGAGATAGTTGATCTCAATGGGATTTTTCACCTGGTTAAATAACGGCTACAAACAAACTGCGCCGGACTCTGATGACAATATTCGAGAGTTATTTCCCTCGGCATTATGAACGCGCATCTAACCCACGAGACCGCGCCGCCCGGCACGTTCATGTTACGTGTTCAGTACTACATGCGTTTTACCCATAGACTGTATAT
Organism: Trematomus bernacchii; assembly: GCF_902827165.1. NCBI lineage: Eukaryota > Metazoa > Chordata > Actinopteri > Perciformes > Nototheniidae > Trematomus > Trematomus bernacchii. The sequence continues at coordinate 8,336,327 of NW_022987513.1, forward strand.
AAACGTTTTACCTTTACCCATGGATGCACAATAAGAACGGACCCATATCGCCTTACGTTCGGGTGTTCAGAGCAGAGCGTGATGTGAACAACATTTTTTTTCTGTCGCAATATTATTTAAGGAATCGTTGAGCTAGCTAACTAGCATACATTGTCACTAAATAGCTAACATTAGCTTTAGCCTTCGTTTTCTAATTTTTTCATAGGCTATAAACAGAGGTGGTATAAGTATAGATCTTGTACTTTAGTAAAAGTAGAAGTACTCAGATCGGGTACTTTAGTAAAAGTAGAAGTACTCAGATCGGGTACTTTAGTAAAAGTAGAAGTACTCAGATATTGTACTTGAGTAAAAGTAGAAGTACTCAGATATTGCACTTGAGTAGAAGTACTCAGATCTTGTACTAGAGTAAAAGTAGAAGTACCAGAGTGTACGAATACTCTGTTACAGTAAAATTCCTGCATTCAAAAATGTTCCTCAACAAAAAAATGGGTTCAGAATGTTTAAATGTGTGATTATTCTAATAGTTTAAAAATACATGCGTAGATGCTATGATATAGGAAAACTTGATAGATACAATTAATTAGCAACATTAAAATATTCTGTTTCATTTTGAGTAATAACAAATGTCTAATGTGAATTATATAATTAATACATTAGCCACTGGTGCTGAATGCGTTCGTCTTCATATGTTTTTGTTCATATTTAGTAATTGTATATTGATCTTTAACAGATTTTCCCAGGGACTGCAGCTAAGGCAAATGGACATGCTGCAGGATGGCGTGGCAGGAAGCAGTCGCACGCTGTCAAAAATGAGCCAGAAGTTGAGGAAGGTCTGCAAGCGTGCAATCAGGAGGAGAGAAAGGAGGGGAAAGCAGAGACTTGGAGGACCAAATGAATTTGTCATGCTGGACGAAAGCAACTTCTACCACAAAAGGAAGGTGTGTATAAACTACAGAGCCTTAGCCTTTGGCCTCACTAAAACTAAAAACTTTGTTTTTCAAGGTGAAATAATAACATATCTTTTAAGGTCAGAGATTAACAAATGACTGAGCAAAGTAATGTAATTTTATAATTGTGTCATTCACACCCTTATGACTGGCGTGCTTAGGCTTCCAAGACAGAGTATACATTAGAGAGAGCCAGCTCCACAGTGTATACACAGTCAAATAACAGAAAAAAAGAATTTAGAAGCTAAGAAGTATCTCATCCAATCAGATCATTAATCAATAAGGAAATAAATCCATATTCTTACATTTTATTACTAACATTTTAAAAGGGCATAATCTATTTATATATCATCTAATTCCAATATCTATCTTACCTTTTCATGTTTCTTGCAGCAAAATAAGCAAACTTTAACTTAATAAAATTAAACAGCCTTTTCTGTTTGTACCACTACATTTTAATATTTTTCTCTTCTTTTTTGAGAAAGGAAGTGAATATTTTTAAATTGTAAAAAAACGCAAATAACAAACACATTTCACTTTGTTTATCAATTGAAATTACTGATGTTTATTTTTATATAATTTTGTTGTCCTTTTTCACTGCTTTATTACAGTATGGTAGGGGAAGATTCGGTCCTACGTGGAGGAGGAGAAAATGGGTCTTTGGTATGCTGGGCATCAGAGGAACAAGGAGAAGACCTATCCTGAGGCTGGTGAAACAGAGATCGAGGCGCCACTTAATTCCTCTGGTCACAAAATACGTTCGCCAAGGGACCACGGTGATAACGGACATGTGGAGGGCATACATCACTGCAATCGCAGAAAGTGGCTTTGTCCATTTCTCTGTGAACCACAGCCGTTCATTTGTGAACCCAGTCACAGGAGCCCACACCCAAAACATTGAGCGGGCTTGGTCAACGTACAAGTCACAGGTCTGGAGACTGCGAGGAAACCGCACAGAGAAGACTCTGAAGAGTCATCTTGCTTTGATCGAGTGGACACATTGGCTGGCAAATAAACACAAAGATGGCCCCTTAGGCAGATTGCTGCATGACATACGCCGCTTTTACAAGTTCTGAAAGCAACCTCCTTTTTGTTATTAGTGTGCTTTGGATTGTTGTTTAAATAAAAATGTAAACTTGAGTGCACAGGGTTTGTTTGTTTGTTAAACTGCTTAAATAATGGTGAGGTAATCATTAGTTAATGGGTAACTACTGCTTAATGAATGGTCAAGTAAGCATTAGGTAATGGGTAACTACTGTTTTTGATGCCTTACTTTACTTGAGGGGACACATACTGCTTAATGAATGGTCAAGTAAGCATTAGGTAATGGGTAACTACTGTTTTTGATGCATTACTTTACTTGAGGGGACACATACTGCTTAATGAATGGTCAAGTAAGCATTAGGTAATGGGTAACTACTGTTTTTGATGCATTACTTTACTTGAGGGGACACATACTGCTTAATGAATGGTCAAGTAAGCATTAGGTAATGGGTAACTACTGTTTTTGATGCATTACTTTACTTGAGGGGACACATACTGCTTAATGAATGGTCAAGTAAGCATTAGGTAATGGGTAACTACTGTTTTTGATGCATTACTTTACTTGAGGGGACACATACTGCTTAATGAATGGTCAAGTAAGCATTAGGTAATGGGTAACTACTGTTTTTGATGCATTACTTTACTTGAGGGGACACATACTGCTTAATGAATGGTCAAGTAAGCATTAGGTAATGGGCAACTACTGTTTTAGTAACGGTAAAGTAAGCATTAGGTAATGGGTAACTACTGTTTTTGTTTGAGTTCCTTGAGTTTACCGTACCCAAACGGCCTAAGTAATGGTAAGGTAAATAATGATGACTTAAGCAGTAAAACGTGAGTCGGATCCACCTCCACCAGTTGATCCAGTGTGGGACCCAAGCCAGCCGAAGATGGCAGGTTTAAAAGTGCCCTGCTGCAGCGGACCATTGCTTCAATCAAAGTCTCCCAGGAACTCCTCATTAAGTAACCATTAACGAATGATTCATTAATACAGTACCCCCAGTCTGTTTACCAGTAACTAACTAACCATCCATCGAAGTCACTGAGGAACTACTCATTAAGTAACCATTAACGAATGATTCGTTAATACAGTACCCCCCAGTCTGTTTACCAGTAACTAACCATCAGTTCCTCAATCGCAGTCCCTGAGGAACTACTCATTAACTAACCATTAACTACCTAGTAGTTCCTCAGTAACTAAGCAGTAACTAAGCACATTTTGTGTACCTTATTGTAAAGTGTTACCGAATAGGCTACTATGTTACAAGTAAAAGTACAAAAGTACTGGCATCAAAATATACTTAAAGTTACAAAAGTAAAAGTACTCATTATGCAAATTGGCCTATTTCAGAATAATATAATTGATATGTTTTGATTATAACTATAGATGTATTATTGTGTTTATCAAAGCTGTAACTAAAGTCTTATTTAAGTGTTGATTATATCAATAATCTGTAGTAAATATTCAAATAGTCAAGTACAAGTACCTGATTGAAGTTTACTTGAGTAAATCTACTTTCACCACTGCTGTGGCTGAGGGTCAATTTAAGGTTTGAATGATTAAAGGAGTTTTCTGCTGACTGGTACCATCTTGTGGCAACAGGGTCATATCACAAATAGTAATTGTTCACTTAAGCAGAAGACAGTGTTATATTCGAGTATCATGGGAAATAGTAGAAAAAGCTTCTAACATTTTTTATTTTGCATAATGATAATAGGTTTAGTGGCCTACAGCTAATTCCTGATTATAAAAAGAAAAATAATGTTAACATGAGGATTTTGCATGTAATAGTAAGTATCATCACTGTTGTATTATTTGTTAGCCTTTTATTTAGTTCATCATTAGATCCCGAGGTAACTGTCTTTGCCACCCCAAAACATTCACAGATTTACATCCTTATTATCTCTTTCTAGAGGAAACATCTATAAATATGGCAAGGTTTCAAAGATAAATATACATATTTGTGGGGGAAACTTCTGTGTAGCAATGCAGGAGGAGTCACCGACTCAAAGGAGACACGAGGAGAGCTGGAGCTTTGATGTCAAACACTGATGGGTTTATTTGGAGCTTCGGCCGGAGAATTCACAAAACAAGTCAAAGAGTCAGAGAATCTGACTTCACGGCAGAATTGCCACGTAAATTCTGAAGAACTCTACCCCAGACCCATGTATTTAGCTAGTTCAGAGAGAATAATCAACATTGTGCATAACAAGATAGAATACACCTCTATCAGCTGACGCCAACAGGCAGGAACAGGGAGACAAAACAATGAGAGCACAGCAGCCAAGGTTACAAGTGCGTGTGCTCAGTCAGGACAGTATGAACTGATAAACTGGGCCAAAGTTATGGGCCTTGGAAAATATTTTCCCAACAATATTGAGTCACTGACATTTGTATGACTATACAGTGCTGTACGTCATTACATATTGTTCATTTTCTAAGTTTTCACACTCCTAAATAGACATATCTCTTCAAATTTGGATAATTTAAAAGTATTTATGTACTCAGACATCTACACTATGTGTTCAGGACTGATAAAAGCATGTTTGAATAATGATTTGTGTCTGATATGTTTTTTTGTTGGAAAATATTATTAAAAATACCCGCACTGACACAACACAGGCTCAGTGGAGTCTAAAAAATAAGGAGATCACACAGATTTCAAACCACAGAATGTTTATTTAGAAGTGAAAGTGACAGACCTACAGTCACTGTTGTACAGGAGGAAAAGTAGATCCTCCACTTACAACAGGAACGCACCTTGTTTTTAGTTCTAAAGGTCTTATAGTAATACTTGGACCTGAACATTTCAGTAATCAAACAATTTCACTCAACATCCTTCACACCACTGCACCATTCATTTCCAAATAATATCCAGGTGCAAGTCATGTGGAATAAAACCTGCAACAAGAAAAATAGAGAAGGAAAGAGTGATAGAAACAATAGTGTAAGGACTCCCACCGATTACAATTATTGAGACATAAATGACCAGTGGCAAATCTGGGTCCCCAGAATGAAGCATGGCTTTGTGAATACGGGATGAAACAGGGCTTACTTGTTGTCTTGTTGGCCACTCTGAGGACGACCTCTCCATCTCTTCCATGTACATCAGGCGGGTTGCGCACCATGCAGGTGTAGGTACCACTGAAAGTCTGGGACACTTGCAGCAGGGTGATGGAGGCGTCTTTTTTCATGACATCCCCTGACCACACAACCTGGTTTCTAAAACGCCCTTCAGGCGGAGGATACGGCCTCACCTTGTAGTACATCACCTGAAACACACAAAATGACATTGAAACACAACTTCAACATCCAGTGCCACACACCGTCTCAGGTCTCCCGTGCAGGGGTTTGAACTTCCAAATCACTGACACAAACGTGACAGGATATCTGGAACTGAAGATGCACCTCAGTTTCACATCTGTCCCGTTAAATGCTTCCACCTCAGTATAAACTTGCATCCCGCTGACTTTTTGCATCCCTAAAGAAAGAAAAACGATGTTAGAACAAATGCTCTCTAATGGGTTGTCTAATTATAGAAGAGTGTCTTGTGTCTGTAGGTATAAATTGTAAAAATAAACAGTTTTTGTTTTTGTACCTATTGATAAATCAACAAATCCAGAGGACTTTTTTATTGCCTGTCATGCATTCTGGTCAATGCTCTAATTTCGCAACTGGTTAATGATTGTAAGGGTGTGTAGAGTTCAGGGTTTTGACATGTGTTTGACAAATAACACTGACCAGACTGGGTGCACGTTTTATTTGCACAAATATGTGTAACAGGACATTTCTGCATTTACAGCTTAATATTACTAACTGCCAAACCATCACTTCATGTGGAGTAGAATATGTTTATATCTAATGGTATCAAACAACCCCCTTCAAGTGGACTTAGTCTGCATAGGTAAGGTAGAATTAGAAGTTCAGGTTCTTTTAAAATGCGTGTTTTCTAGATGGAGATTGGCTAAGCTAACTCAATATATGCTCCGACCGTCCACACTCACAACAACGGCCTATACAGACATAAATAAAGCAGCGACTGTATTCGTCATGACACAGGCAGTCTGTGGTGTGTACTTGTTTAACTTTAGTCTACTTTCTGAACATATATGAGGAGCTGTGAGCTCTGAGTGCTAACAGCTAACGGCTGTGTTGTTTTTCTGGGGTTCTCATTGAAGATGACGTCACGGCTCCGCCTACACTGCGTTACTATAGTAACTACCCCAGTTCCTAAACTGTAATGGAAGCGCAGCATGATGTGAGCCGGCCCTAACAAGGCCCAACGCGGCCTAGCAGTACAGAGCGAGGCCGAGGCCAACCGTGTGGTGGAAATGCGCCAATAGTGAACCCATACAGGGCTGGGGACTTTCTCTGTCTGCCTATAGGCGGACGGGGGGGAGCCCTCAGCACACTTTTCGCGAGCTAAGCGCATCAAGGTGTGCTCTGTCAGCCGCAGCCCGGACTTCTCCACGGTTACAACCGAGGGAGAGGTTAGTGAGGCGCAGCGGCTGCTAAAGCCGGTCAGGGACAGTGAGGTGGAACGGTGTGCTGGACGACAGTGCGTGTATACATCGGGGCTCCGCCCACTGTACCCATAGAGTCCAGTAGAGGGCGGAGCCTGTGAGAGATATAACGGGGGGTTACGTATTGTAACCCTTGTTATATAAGCACAGGCGGAGCCCTCTACTCAGGGGCACTGTCTGTCCTATACCGCTCGCTGAAGAGAGGTGTAGGATGATGGTCAGGAGGTGAGATGCGCGCGCATTCAGGTAGGCCCGCCCCGGGGCCGGCTACATCTATAGAAATCTCAGTAGGTGTATGCTTGCATGATAAGGTAGTACCCATAGAGTCCAGTAGAGGGCTCCGCCTGTGCTTATATAACAAGGGTTACAATACGTAACCCCCGTTACAGTGGTTGAGTAGTTACACAAAGAACTGTGGTGTTACCGCTCTCAGAGGTGGCTGTGTATGGCATAAAGAGGAACTCAACAGTCTGGGTGGAGTGCTGATCTGGTTGATCATGTGTTAGTTCAGATTTGATGTGACATCAACAACCATGTTCAAATGGTCACTGTAATTTAGGGTAAAAGATCTAAAGAGGCCATGACACAATTGTGTATATCTATAGTGATTAATTCATGAAATTGTGTAATTAATGTTGGTTGTGTTTAAAGCATTATTTCCAACAACTGCTAAAAATAATAGTTTCATGACATTTCCTGTATTTCATACTGCACAGGAATGCAGTATTTTATCAAACGTGACCATGATGCATTGCGATAATCTGACAGGCAGGGCTGAGATCAGAGATGGTGTATTAACAAAGATGCTCTCTAAACATACGGTATCTGGTGTTAAGATGGGCCAACAGTGGAAGTAAGAGAGTCATACAGAAAAGATGTCGGCAGTGCTGTATACTGTCTGAACTATACCCTCACACTTCGAATTAATTTCCTCCTTAGTGTCTAACCACGGATTAATTCGTTGTTTGTGAATCGGAAGTAAACTCTATTAGGGTTTTAAAGTTCGAGTCTATGGTTTTAATGCAGCATTTGTATGCCAGCGACCCACCCATGATACATTGCGGGACCAGTTGTTTTGGGGTTTTTCTTCCCCTGAGAATGATCTGTCAGGAAAGAGCATCTGTAAGCTGTGTGTCGACCTCAACAACCTCCACAGTTTACATAATGTAGCAGCATGTTTGGTTTAAGCTACATAAGCTTTTTATTGCCATGAACATAAGAGTTTGGTTCTGGCAGCCAGTCACAAATGCCTGCCTGTCAGACAATACTCAGGGAACAAACTCCATCATCTAGCATTAGCTCACTGCAGTGCTCTCGAACGGCCAGACTGAATGGTTACGGCTAGTGGTATCAAATGGGCGCTCTTCTCGCATTACACTCTCTGTAGTTTGCCTTCTTGACACACCTTTTGTTGTCTCGTCTAGCTAGAGTTGGCTAACCGTTGCTAGCTAGCGAACATCACCCGCCAGCGTTGAAGTTTAGTTAGGGCAAAACAGCAACTCTGAAGCCGAGGGAGTCGACACGTGACGGCTGACACCCTGCCAGGTAGTTTATCTTTTAAATTAAGGACGAAATATGTTTTTACATTGTTATATTTATGACGGTCTTGTCAAACGTTGAGTATCAGAGGTGCAGCCATAACAGGTTCCAGTCATTAGCAGGATAGCTAGCTGGCTAGCAAGCTAACGTCATATCAACTGTCACACAGCAAGTTTATTGCCACCTGCTCTGTGATCCATAAGCCTGGAAAGCGAAAGCACGTTTGCCTGTATCTCTATTAGGCCAGTGTCTCTGCTGCTGGTATGTTACGCTTCTGCATCACAGCATAGGTTTCTGCTAGCTAGTGCTGATGCTTTCCCTTTTCAACGCAGCCCCACCAACCTACCACAACATGAACCCGTCCTCTTTCATATACGCCTCGTGTCTCTGTTAATTTAGAGCTATATGTTGTTTTTTACGTGTGAATAAGTGGTGGTTTCTCCTGCAGGATGAGTGGTGATGAAGTGAACCCAGCTGCAGTGGCAAAGCCAGTAGAGGATGCGCAAGGAGATGACCGGTGGATGTCTCAGGTTTGTTTTTTTAATAGCTATATCATATAAAAATGACTAAATGTATTCACTATTTACAATGCATTATTATCATCTGGAGGATTGGCATTATTTCATTGAAAGGTTTGTCTTTTTCCATTCTTGATCAGATGGAACATTTGATTGGGCATTGTCTTTATTATGCATGCTTTATGTTAGTGTTGTCTCAGTGGTTTGTTGTTTTCTGCTCAGTCTAAATAACAAACCACTGCAACTCTGCCTGACCCTTCCCACTCAAACACATGCACAATAAATATAAAACGTATGTTATTTAATATATTTGTTCTCATGTGTCTGTATGCTCAAGTGATTGACATTCACATCTCCTGAATCTGTTAGAATGTATATTCTTGGAAATCTTATTATTTAATCTGCCCCAAATACAACACATTTTATAATGCAGCAACAACACATTTCATATTGTGTTAAATATCCACCATTCATTTTCAATATTGTGCGTTGATCCCACAGCTAGAGGCGAGAAAAACACATTCTCATGAGATAATGCTTTGACAGTACTTTCAATTATACAATTTACAAATGTGGGACAAAGATTGAAGTAACCATTCCCAAGATGGATGTTTTTCTTTCAGAGCATCACTTTATGTAGTTTTTTAGTGGCACCTTCTGGTCTGTCTTCTCAAATGTAGTTTTCAAAAGCTACAACTAGTCTTGTCGTGCGATAAGGTTGCATTATTTTGTTTGACTCGGAAGGACAATTATCTAAACGTTTAGAAAACTGAGGCCTTAATTCAGATTGAAATGCATAATAAGCAACTGATTTAAATGGCATAGTTTTCTTTAAAGTGTATTTTATGATCATGATTATTGACTGCATCTCATACTCTGTTGTGACGAGGCTGTGTTGTTTTGGGGTGTTTTTTTACAGCACATAAGATTTGTGCAGGAGTGTAAGGATGCTGAACCAGACGTGCTTTTTGTGGGAGATTCTATGATACAACTAATGAAGCAGTATGAGGTGAGACAAGATAATTATCTTTCTAAACAGGCTCATTCGACACACTTGCATCTTTATGTAGTTTTTACTAAATCATATTATTTTCAATCAGTACTCTAATGTAAATGTACATTTGTAATGGCTACTCTCTTAACATTTACTCAGCCTCAGTGAGTTGCTTGATATAAGTCACCAAAGTTCAGAAATGTTCATATGAATTGTAGATTTTTTATTTTCCTCCGCACAGGTCTGGAGGGAGTTATTCTCTCCTCTTCATGCGCTCAACTTTGGCATTGGAGGGGACAACACCTGTAATGTGCTGTGGAGGCTGCAGAATGGAGAGCTGGATAACATCCGTCCCAAGGTGAGAAACACCTGCCTAGACCTCCAGCATACAGTTCACTAATTTACATCTCACATGCACAACAAATACTCTGCATACACATTTGATTTCCGTTATCCATGAAACACCATGTGCATACACTTCTTTTGTCTCTTTGACTCAGAAATCAGTTTGGTCCTTTTACAAAAATCTTGCATGTGATCTTCCCTGCCCTCTTTATCATTTCAAATCATCCTCCTGTAGGCAAAAGAGAAGGTTTTGGTTTGGCACTCACAACACATCCAGGGAATGCATCCTACGGTTTCCTTTTATATTGTAACGCTGTGAAAAACAAATCTTAGTTTAAATCGGCAGGAGAGCTAGTTAACTTTAGCTGTTAGCAGTCGGTGTAGCAAGGTTCCTTGAAGTTGCACTATGATGTGTTCATGCTCTATTTAGTAAAAACCTACATGGGCTAAGGTTAATTATAACCTTTTCATGATGTGCTCAATTATATTATAGTGGAAAATAATTTTTGGCAAGAAACAAATAAAAACAAGTTATTATTGCAATATAAAAGAGATATAAGACAGGGAATTATGACATAGTTAACTAGCTGACAAAAACCAGTATGGCAATGGTAATAAGTGAGTTGAGCCAGGGTTTAATTGATTTTTATTTATTGATTTTTACAATGAATTGGTATCAAGAATAGCACATTTCACTGGTATTCCTAGCAATAAACACATTTCTGGTATTGTGACATACCAGATTTGGAGGATCCCTTTTAGGAGGAGCAGAGGCAACAGTCTGTTGTATCCCCCTCACAGTGCTTATGGTGGTGCTGATGATATAGACATAGGGAACAGCTTGCATTGCTCACCCATCACCCAGATATAAAGCCAAGACAACTCATTCCTATAGTCAAAACTAACAGGATGTTAGCATTTCTGTATGCAATGCTTTGATCACACTTTTGTCAATTTAACTTGTAACTACTCTGGTCTTGAAAGAACGTTACGCATCGAACTGATGTCCACAATCACGTTTATTTTCTTCTTTGTACAATTATGAAACACCGTGAAAACGTGTTTGCCTAGTAGACCAGCAGTAGAATTACGTTATACATCGTTTACACTTTTAGCGCCCTTTACCCTCTCACAAACACAAAGTAAACATCCGGGCTAGAGGTCACTTGACTTCCGGAAATAAAACTCTTGTCATTTTTAACAAAGTTCAATCATACATTAGGCACTCTTCAAAAAATACAAAACAATAAACAAGGGCACTTTGAGCGTCAGCTACATAACTGTGTTCAGTAAACATGAACAATTTGTCTGTCTGTGGCCTTGTCCAGGTGGTGGTGTTGTGGGTAGGAACCAATAACCACCAACACACAGCAGAGCAAGTTGCAGGAGGAGTTCATGCTATTGCGCAACTGCTCACCTCCCGCCTACCCAAGGCGAAGATAGTTGTTCTGGTAAGTACTCTAGTTTGTAAGTAAGAGGCACGTTTAAACTTGCTATTTAGTTTCCTTTGTGGTCTTCTCTCTGCACTTATCACATTGAGAAAACATTACTTTTCCAATTTAACTTTGATTCAATATTTTGTACAGGGTTCCTGCGGGGTCTTAAAAAGTCTTAAAAAGTCTTAAATTTGATAATCTGAATTCAAGGCCTTAAAAAGGTCTTAAATATGACCAAAAAAATAAGAAAGGTCTTAAATATGATTTAGAAGGTCTTAAAAATGATGGGATTTGAAAGGTACTTCTGGGTTGCGATCGCGTCTAAATGTGTTTTGGGGGAAATGTCCGGGCTGCAAAGTAACCAGTACGGTAATAGCCTTTCAGTTCCCCCCAACCATTTGTATTGAAATAAATCAACATGGAACCCGTAATCACTAACTTTGTTTCCCCCGGCCCCTTATCGGAGAACACCCAGCTAGTAACCTAGCAACCAAGCTTCAGCTAGCGGCAGTCAGGAACTCATGTATCTTCGAATCTACTTACAAATAAATATGGGGAAGTGTAAGTTCAACCGTATTTGGTTGGAAAAGATCGAATTTAGTGCTTGGTTGAAACCAGTGGAGGGAACGTGTTTGAAGCCCGCTGCACCTTTTGCAAACAAAATTAGCGTTTGTTTTGCTAATGCAGTGTTAGCTAGTGCAGCAGCTCCCGCAACAACACCGGGGGACCTCCGGGCGACGTTTGGGTCTACGTCAACCCTAAAAGCGGAGGTGCTGTAGACGCTAAATACCGTAGTTAAACACCAATCATACAACAGCAACGATGAAAGATTGTAGCCAAGGCAGCAGAGCTCTGAATATAGCTCTTGTCACTCTCTCACACATTAAACTTTTAAACATTTTTATAGTGATGAACACAGTTCAATTTTTTTATTAATTGACAGCACTAGTATCTCTATATACACAATTTAGTAAATAATATATGATTATGTAATGATCCTTAGTGTTTGTCTGTTTTCTTATATTTAGAGCAAAACAACATTTTGACATTAACATAAGATAATATAGGGTATAGGATTTATACAAGGTGGAAGCTTATACTTTAATATAACAATTTATAGTATAAACAGCAGTATAAAATGTAATATCAAGTATAATAAATTGGTATAATTTAAGAAATAAGCTTGTTTAAATGAAGAGAACGTGATATTCAAATCCGTTTTTCAGAGTGTATTGCTCCTCAATGCTGTATTTAAAAGCAACATTATAGTAAAAGCTCTCTCACACACACACAAGCACACAGACACACATACACACTTTTTGTCTAACACGCTAACACAGTTCTGTGTATGCTGTTATGTTCAGTCATTGTTCTTATGTTGAACATGAATACATTTACTTTGTAAGTCATTATGGGATGTATTTCTTCTTTCCTAGCAATTTTCCTTCATACTTTCTTGCCGTGAAATAGGTCTTAAATTCTATTCAAAGTGGTCTTAAAAAGTCTTAAATTTGAGTTGGTGAAACCTGCAGGAACCCTGTTGTAAAGATTTAGCATTGTTATTAAAATCGACAAAAACGATTGGTCCTTTTATGATGAACATTGCATGATAAAGAAAAACAATAACATAACTAGATTCATCCAATGTTGTTCTCCCTCACAAGTTGCCATCTTAAAAATGCAGGAATGAAAAAGAAGCTGAATTGGTTTCCATAATGAACAAATATATAATATGATACAATTAGTTTAAGATTCAAAGGTGTTTGATTTCAATATTTTCAGTAAATTGCAGTTTGGAATACTGTTGATGCTCTGCTAAAAGGCTAGTGTGCAATAATGAATGATACTTGGAGTAGTAGTACAAATGAACATACAAGGATCCTCCATTTTTGAGTGATGGTTTATAATGTGGAAGACTACCCTCACCCTATCAAATGCTATCTTACCCCTCTTTTTTATATAACCAAACAACTGAAATAAAAAAAATATATATCAAGGTTTGACTCACACATGGACTTGAATAAATGGGTTAAAAATATTTGTCTTGACTCAGGGTCTGTTGCCTCGAGGGGAGCGACCCAACCCCCTGAGGGAGAAAAACGCGGCGATTAACGAGATTCTGTGCGACTCGCTGCCGCGGCTCGGCCGGGCTCAGCTCCTGGACGTGAGCCGGGAGTTTGTTCACTCTGACGGCGCCATCAGCCCGCAGGACATGTTTGACTACCTCCACCTGACGCCCACAGGCTACCGCACGCTGTCCAAGCCCCTCAGTGACCTGCTGCTGCAGATCCTGGAGGAGAAGCCAGGGGAGCGGCGGGCCCCCCTGGTTTGAGGGGCCCAGCACCACATTTATCCAGAGGTATGGCTCACCCGCTGCTGTGGGAGACGGGGGAGACATGTCCCTGGTATCTGGAGGAGGAAGGGCTCACTCATAGGGTGGGGGAGGGGTGGTGGGGGGGGGGGGAGGGGGCACACCGATGTGAGTGGGCCCTGAAGGGGTGTGGGATCACATACATGAGGGAGGGATGGGTGTGGAGAGGGAGAGACCTCACTACAGACGTACACACTGTGAATGCAAAAGGTTTTCCAATGTCAGCCTACTATGAATTATAGACGGATATACCGAGCTCACGCAGGACTGCAGTGGAACACACAGATTAAGTAGTCAATAAAAGTGTGTTTCCATCTGAGATATGATGCAAAACAGAAAAACTATGACATTTCTTCTTCTGTGATTCGACTGCTAAACAGTTAGCTGTGCAAACTTTATGTTAATACATAAGAAGTGCACTGCTCCACACACATACAGAACGAGAACGTTAAAAAACATTGAACAATGTTATGAGTCTGACCTGTGTGATGCAGAGCAGTGGTTCCCAACCCGAGGGTCAAGGCCCCCTAAGGTGGCACCAAAAATGTTAAAAGTCAAAAGATAGTTAAGAGTTAAGATGGGAAAATATACTTACCTCTTCAGCCAAATTGAAACGATCTGAGAAGTAAAGTGACCTTTTAAGGTCGCCTGGTCCAAGGGTCGGGAATCACTGTCTTTATACAATTATGTATCGCACTATTTAAAAAATCTCACTATTAGATGATTTTGCTTTAATAATCCAGTGTAGCAAAAGTCATACAAATTACACACATTTACTTTGATATTGTTTTGTCTGTCCAGCTCTTCATGTTTATTACTTCATTTACTCAGCAAGACAAGAGCACTCTAAATGTTTACTTTTGAATTAAGTCAATACTTGGAAGTCATTTTTAACCTATCAATATCAGATATATCCGTGTTTATCCGGGGAGATAACTGCTTCCCGACAAACCACACATTCACCACGCTTCTGTCTTAAGTGATTGAACATCAAGAGAAAATCATGTTGTCCTATTTACTCATTAATGATGATCCCTGATAACACAAACACACAAACACCCTTGTGTAAAACGTGTGATTATATTTTACTTGTACATTATACAGATAAATCTACTGTGACATTTGATGTCTTAAAACTAACGTTTCAAACGTTTTGTGTTGCCAAAACCAAGACCTGCCGGCTTTTTTAAATTGTGATCGTATTGTTTCACAAGCTTTGCAGTGCAACCGAGCACTTGATTTTATTTTTCAAAATGAAGTAAAACAAATGGGGATTCTCGCTTCAGCTCCGGTCCTCGTGTTATTCCATATGAAAATACAGATGGATTTGGAAAATCTTCTCTGTATCTCACACTAATGTTAAAACACTAGCAGTCTAACACTTAAGCACATGCTCTCTCTCCTTCTCCCTCCTAAATACATGGATATTCAGTATTTTCTCTAAAAAGCACCTCTTATTCTGCTTCTCACCTCCTCTCTTCTCTCCCTGTTGTATTTATAGTCGACTCCCCCCCTCGGCCCTAACATCTGTAGTTACTGAATATTTTTGGGAATAAAAAGTAGCCACATGGTTAATGTCCTGAACACGGCTATGCTGATCATTGTCGCGCGAAATGCTAATAAGCAAATACAATTCACCTTAAAAAAACATGACGTCTGTTAGCTTCTGCTGTAGCTGTTTCTTCATGAGTCAAATGATCCTATGTTGCTGTCTTAAGCTCTGCACACCTGCGTGCTGTGTGATATATCAATGGTGTATGTGTGTGTGCCTTAAGTGTTCCTAGGGATGGTTGTGTACAGTATGTCTGGTACTGGATTGTGTAAGTTGGACATATGAGTGTCTTAACTGTGACCCCCGCTGTATATAAGACGTGAAGCTTGAGGAAATGATGTTTGAAGGGGGTTCAGATTGTGGGAGTCTGTGTTTGGTGCGATACAACATGTGCACTGTTTGGCTCATGTCATGTTGAGGTAAAGCATTCCAATAAAGAAAACAAGGATCTGATCATGTGTTGGGAGTGGTCTTTTCGATTTCTGCCTGTTATCAATAGCTTTGAAGAGTGGGCTACGGAAGCCCTGAGTGGTAAAAAAAAAAAAAACATCTAAATAATTGTATGTGATTTTAAGACAAAAAAACTGACAAGGAAAGGGGTTTTGCTTGGATTGTTTTCTTTTTCATTTCCATTATTTATTTATTTATTTAGGAAATGTATGTGATTTCATCCCCCCCCCCAAGTGCCTCTCAGGGCTTCTTCAGGGATCATGTTTGAATGTTTAAGAAAAACAGAAGATTCTCTATTCTCCTTGTGGTTCTGAAATAAAGGATAGTGATCTTCAGCGCTGTGTGTTACACTCACCAGCAGAGGGAACCATTTTATCAGACAACTAATTTAAGGAGACAATAATAAACCTTAAGAGTTCCTTAATGCCTGATTAGATTACGTTATCCATTCATCTCTAATGTAATTATTCACAAACAGCCCTTTAGAAGCAATGTAGACTTGTGCTATGACATGTAGTTATCCGTGCTGGAGTGTATATGATTATTGTTGCAAGCTGTAAAATGCGTAGTTATTAAACCATTTGTTCATGTTAAATGTTACACTCATTCATTTTAACTGAGTCAAAGCTTCTCCGGTGTAGCTAAAATATTTGGTTCATTAAGAGCCCCGTACTGTCGACTAAGTCTGAAGTTTGAGGCTCTGTTAACACACCAAGCTCAGCCCAAAACTAATCTATTCAATGCTGGATTTACTGACCTATTGAAGCTGCTATTTCACGTCCACGGCTTGTACATTTCCAGCAACACTGTATATGTTTAGACTGCGAGAGATTCAAATCTAATGATGTACTTAATGTTCTCAAAGCCACACATGTTCTCTGTAGATAAATATTTGCCTGCTTGGTCTATCACCACACAGTTTGAAAATGTAAAATGATAACTTTCCAATTCCCAACAGGTTTTAGAGGCTGAGACTACACCCTGATAAAATCTATATCTGGCTCCGTTTGTCGTTCCTGCTTTATCGACCTGTTTGAGATTTGGCTGGAGTTCACTATTAACAAGCCGGCAATGTTGGTGTGTCTGTAACACGACATCTCAAGGGCCTGAATGAACTGAGAAGGCAAGAAGGGAAACATTACATTCTGATTAGATATATACTTTCTCACCTACCAGGGGGCTACTTTAATGAACCTGTGGGGTCAGGGTGTGCAATATACTGGCAAAAGTGATAAATGGACGAAAATGCATTTGAGACCTATAGTATGAAAACTATATGTATAAAACAGCCCCGGTATAACATAAGTTATGTATTATTTGCGGAATTTCAAAAGCTATTTGCATTGCAAGTGTACTGTGGAATTAGTTATTTTAAATTGAAGATGTCTGTGATAATAAATTACAGATCAAATCTAATTAACTTACTTGAAAACAAGAAGCTCTACAGTTTGAATTAGTCACATTTTTCTCATGGGTTTCAGTGTCTTTGAAGCCCATGCAATTTTATTTCTCTCAGATGTCCTCATTTCATAAATAATAACCAATATAAGTGCGGACTTGTGCCAAGGGCCATGTGATGTAACCCTTGTGATGCAGTAATTATTTGTTACAATAAAATAAGCCCATCACATGTTTTAATTGCACAATCGGATCATGTCATTTAAGAGGAAATTAAATACAGAAGTTGTTGTCGTTATGAAAGCAGAAGTTTGAAAATGTGACATTGGAACTTTTTTAGCATTTCCTTTTGTTGTGCTAAGCAGCAGAGCAATTATTTGACACAATGGATGGTGGGATTGATATTGGGCTTACCTGAGGTAGTAACCAGTACCAGCCAGGGGAGGGCTCTCATTAGCGTACTGTAGTAAGTGTAATGCCGTAGTGCGGAGGTTGAGGAGTATTGGTATTTTATATCTTTAGCCATTTAATTTTGAGTTTTAAATATACAGCCTGTGACTAAGTCATTTTTAAAAGATGATATAAACAATGAGTATAAACAATATAGAGTATATTTATTTTTACGTGTTCATGACCAAAGCATTTTCCTATATCAACAGAAAGGACGTTATCTGGCACATGACTTTACATGACTGCGCCTCTTGGGATTCATAAACAGACTAAAGGCCTCATCACATTCCCTGAGGAACTTCTTCCTAACGCCAAACGCTTTTCAGCTTCAATGCAGCATACTGTACAGACAGTAATAATTGGTTGACAAGGCGATCAATTGTATCATAAAGTGGAATGAAATCTGGGTTTTTGGCAAGTTTAAGAAAAACCTGATCAGCATTTCTTCAAAGTGAGATTTGAGGGATTTCAGTGGATATTTCCCTTTCGTTCTCAGCTTCCATCTTGTCATGCTGCCTTAACAGCTTTGTCCTCCTCCTCTAATGGCGTCTAAATGAACGGTTCACCTTTCAGGTCTCAGAATATTTGGCCTCTAAAACAACCTTTTCTAGTCATATTCCTGACTCAGATTACCCACCATTTACACCTGATACTCCTGTGACCTACCTTTTCACCCTCTTTTCATTCAATGCAGCCACAGAGAGAGCTTCAGACGCATGCTGCCACACTGCTGCACCTTCCTCTGTGATTTTCTGGATCAACCATAAAAGCCTCTTGAGTCATTCACACATATTCAGAGGCAATGTTTATTTTATGTGTTGCGTAGTGTTGTTTCAAATCCTTTTTCTATGTTTCACAAACAAGTTGCTTTTCAACATTTAAAAAACACTTCATGCGTTGGGGATCTCCAATGCAAATTTCACCTGAATTAAACAGCATTCAAAGACTGTACAGTCCAGAAAATAACCAATCTGGCTCATTGTTGGCTCTGCTTTTTTACCCGCAGAGAGGTTTGTGTAAGAGTGTCTTTACCTCACTCGCACAGTGCTGAAGGATTCCAGAGGGCCTTACTACTCCTTGACTAGGTCATCAAAATTCATTAATACTCATTGATTTCTGCACTGCACTTCACAGTAATTGTGTTTGTCCCAAAGCTAATTCAGCAGGTCTCAGGTCAGGGTCAGGCTGTCCTATTTACTTCCCCAGGGCAATATTGTCTTAACTAGCACCTGAATGACTTCTGACTGACATCTCCTTGCCGAGTAGAAACCAAAGCAGCCTGACATTGCTTTTGCTGTCAATTAATTTCTTATTTTTCCGTGTTAAAATGTGGTTCCGCGCAGAATAATCTGTAGGACAAGCTGCCCTTTGGAATTCTCTCGCTCCAATAACTGTGTCTTAACCTTTCTCCCTCAGCAGAATTTAAACTGCTACACATCTGGTTTTCTCACATCCCACTTGTCCTCCCTTGTCATTTGAATGTTTAAACAAAAATGATGACTTTTTGAGAAAGTAGAACCTAAGGCCTGACATCTCTTCCTTACAGTTTATACAAACGGAACATGCCTACAAAGAACATTTGAATTGAAGTACTTTCTTGTTTATGGAAAGACAGCTATTGTAAAACAAGATAAGCATTTTCAAAATTAAATAGAGATTTATTTTGAGATGTGTGAATTCAAACCCAAAAACGATAAATGTAAAAGTGCAATAGGTCTTTCCTTGGTAAAAGATACACAACAAATCCTCAAATTAATCAAAGTAAATTCATGCCATCTAGAACTGCACATAAAAGCGTTTTCTGATTTGACACCATGATATGCCATTTGACGTTGTCCTTATGTGGCCCTTGCTGAAATGACTGGATTTTCATGGGAGGACGGTCAGAGGTTGTGTTGCGGGTCAAGCCAGAATGAAAGCTGCCCGGGCGACAACTTTTTCCATCACATCACTCGGAAGCCTTGATCAGTGTCCTACTTTAGTGACTTCATCTGAAGCATTAGTTCTAGCCTGATAATCAGACTGAAAGGCCATTTACTTTAATTCATTCAAACTGGTTCAAATGTTTACCTTAAACTGTACCCCATTACTTGGTATGGTGGTTTAAGAGTGACACATTAGGGACCTATTATGTGCTTGTTATTGTACATACGTGACTAGAATTGCTGTAAACATCTGGTTAACCTTGTATTCTTCCTATTGAGACACAGCTGAAAGCTATTTTTGACCTTCAATGACCTTTGTGTTACACCGTAATGAGGCCATTGTATGTTGAATATAAATACATTACGTAGCCAGGTGAGGGGTGTAATAGTAAACGTTAAAAAAACTACCCAGAGTTAAAAGTAGAACATATACGAGAAAGAAACTTGGGATAAAGATTAACATTAAGGTAGTATTACAAAATAAATTAAAAAAACACACATAATGTATAACATTTACCAAATGTACAGGAAAAAGATAAATGTTTTGTTTGTTATGTTGCAAAGGAACTAACCGTAACCCTAACCCACATTGTTTTACACAAGTTTGGATCAACCTCAATACACCACAGACTTTAAACTCTAAATCTTACCCCCCTCATCCAGCTTATATTTATTTTACCTACAATGTCTCTAATACTCTGTTGTACTTCCTTTGTGTTAATTCATTCAGCTGTCTACTGGAGCCCCTCTCCTTTGTCTTGTTTAAAGCCTAGTGTTAGGAGTGTGTGTTACATCAGCTCCCCCATTCACATTTTCTCCGACAGTCTAAGGATCAGACGGGCATCTCTCCAGTCATAAGGCCATTTCTTTAACCTCATGTCTAATCGTCGCCCCTGTTATGCCCCTGTATGGCAGCAAAGTGCATTCCTCTGCTGTGAGGCCGGCGGCGTGTTAGTGTTTCCACACTTTTATTAAAACCCTGATGGAATGTGAAAAAATAGCTCCTGTGTCAAAAAGGCCGGGCGCCAGTTAAAAAAACAAAAAACTAGCTGTAGGAATGTTTAATTCATTGCGACTGTGAGATAAAGATACTGCATGGAGGCAGTGGTTGATATGTTTGCTTGAGCTTGTCTGAAAAATATCTGAAGAATATTATGTTCTACATTTCTTCAGGTAAAAAGTGAATTATGAGTCCATCATATGAATTTATCAGTTTTACCTGAACATATTTGAGGTAGAATTAAGGCAGTTTTACACAACCACAGTGCTTTACCTTGATCAAAGTGTTAAATTATCTCATGGCTGGATAGCTCATGATTTATTACTCTTTAACAAATCTTTCACTTATCATGATTCACTTGTTTCACTTTAACTTCTCTACAGTGTAACTAACAATAGCTGATAAGATTGTATTGTGAGGGAGTGGATTTATATGCTAAAGGTTGTTAGCTCAGTAAGTCAATAAAGGACGACTAGGTATAGCATTGTTTCTGATTAAATGAATGGAAGATCCTGCTTCACTTATGATTGCAAAGTTCCTAATGGCAATTAAACAGTAATAAAAAACTAAAATATAACAAATAAAAGGTTGAAAATGTCAGTTTAAATAACCATTTTATCCACATACAGTAGAATCACCAGACCTACACAGTGTGTTTGCTGCAGACAGAGAAACAGTAAAGAGTGTAGAAGGGTCTTTTAGGGACAAAAAGCTGGCACGATATTTTATTGGACC
Organism: Trematomus bernacchii; assembly: GCF_902827165.1. Lineage (NCBI taxonomy): Eukaryota > Metazoa > Chordata > Actinopteri > Perciformes > Nototheniidae > Trematomus > Trematomus bernacchii. The sequence continues at coordinate 8,357,555 of NW_022987513.1, forward strand.
TCTGAGATAAATGTGTGTTTAGCATTGTGAGACTCAAAGTGCTCACTTATGCTAAGAACATTAGTTAGTGTTGAAAGCGCGAGTGTGGAAATAAATATTAGTGTTGAAATAATAAATGCGGTTTCACAATTATAATTATTTAATCTAGAGCTGAGAAGAGCTGCCGTCCCACAGACACTAATGTCCTGTAGCATCAACACTAACATATTATATAGTGTTGAGAATAGCTTTAAGGGGTCTTGATACATTAAAGACCAGAACAAAATATTCATGAACTGTTTGATAAGTGTGACTGTACAGTGAAGAAGCATTTTTTCTAATGCTTTTATAGTGAAAATAATAGATGAACTAACTTTTTTCAAATTTCTACTTTTTTCAAATTCATACTTGTTTCTCCTGATTTTACAATTGACCCCTTTGTGGCAAACTGTTATACACACAGCATCCTGTTAACAGACTAAGAATAAGAAGGAAGAGGAAAAGGAAATGTTTTGTTTGCCCTTCCTCTGCAATGATCACTCCTTTTTTGGAAACACCCTCTGACTTGATAGGTCCTTTGCTCTCCTGACGGCCACCTTGATCGTACGAAATCTCTTCTTTAAATTCTTCCTGTTTGTTTCATTGTAATCTGTTTCTCTCCACAAACCTGATTTAATTCTCTTTTTGTCGTCTCCTTCCTGCTTTTCCTCTCCATCTCCGGCCTCTCCAGAGTCAGTTCATGCTGAACAGCTTAAAAATCAAAGTATAAACAAAACCTTGGCAGGATATAGTGATAGCCCTCCTCTGAATCCCCTTTGTTTCTCTCAATCCATCCAACCAGGCAAGCCCGGCCAGGAAAAATCCAGGCTTCATGTTCTCTTGTCTCCTTCCTTTGGGACAGATTGTCTTTTTTAACAGGCATTATTACATCTGTGTATCTCTTTATAGAGTAAAGCTCAGGTTTAAAGCAAACAAGGCAGTGTTATGTTACCTGGAGAAACTCACATTTTTGGTTGCTATGTACATTAGTGAGTACATTACTTTTACGGTTTACCTGATGCCTCACTAAGCACCGTGATTTGTGTGATCAATAGTAATACGTGGACAAATCCTGCTACTGCCTTTTCAACACAAAAGAGTCTTCTTAAAAGGAAAATCTAAGTTTATTTCAAAGCCAAGCCTTTATAGAAGATGTATTAAACTGTAAAAAGAAGGACTGACATCTTGATGAGTTGGACTTGAATTAACTAACTGCAGGTTGTGTTATGGAGCAGGTCAAACACACACAACTGTATTTAACGATAACACTTGACCAGACCGGTGGATTTGTTTGTTGTAACCTAATAATTTTAAATGGTGTGCTTAAAATGATTGTAAACCACAACACTACACTTGTTACCTTCCACGTTGCAATTTAATCCAGTCCAGAGTACACAACAAATGAGACAAACTTGCTTATGATAACATTATCACTATTCACTTAACCGGTGTATCATTTTCCCTTTGGCACATTTTTTGGTTTTAGCTATATATCAGTTTAGTTCAGACTTCTTCAAATCTCTCCTTAGTGATGCATTCATTTGTGGTATAATTGCAACCAAGCAAATATGGACATCGTGTCAAATAATGGATTTGTTTTTTTTCATCCATTAAACATCGTCAGATATCAGAGTGTCCTTGAATGCACCAACGGGCAGATTTTTGAAATTGCCTGCTGCAATAATGTAGGTGTTGAAATAAAAACTGAAGCAAACTATGTTAAATGTGAATGTGTCTCAAGCAAGTCACAGGTCTCTGCAAGGTGCTTTTTTATAGTGAACTGAAAATAACTGAAACCTTTGCGTATCTGGTGAAAACAGTAATCTAAAATCAAGTTTTTCAGAAAACTAAAGCACATTCCTTTTTTAGGTAGTGGGTTAAAACATGCAAAACAACTGGAATGATCCTTTAGGAAAATCCTTTACAATTCACTGTGTTAAATGCTCTGTCTAATTGTTCACTTGCACTGTTAAAGGTATCGATCTATGTATGTGTGCCAAACATGATAAATGTGCATTGGTCCCGGTTTTGGTCCAGTTATGTTTGAAAACAGTCAGGTTACATTTCTCCTGATGGCCAAGGTAAGAGTCAGGAGAAACAGTTTCTTGGAGGAGGGTTTAGGGGTTGTTGTTGATGATCTGCCTGGCTTGTCCGTAGCCTGTCATTCCAGCTTGAGATGCTCCCTTATTTGTGCCCATTTGCAGGCCGATAACACACTTGCCTTCGGTCAGCTGTTCCTCTGAGAAATCTCTCCTGTTCTCTTGGGCTTTCCTGCACACATACAGACATATCTCAGTCCACAATCTCACTCCTTAGCACCGGAATAAAACCTCTTTTGTTTTACCAACAAAGAGAGAAGAGACACATTTCTTCTATTGAGGAATCTCACCTGTGGAACCAGCTGGGGTCTCCTTTGTAACACCCATCGTCCTTTGTGATGGCCAAACAGCCCAGAGCCATCAGGGTCCTCTGCACGGCAGCCAGGTCCTTGCCTGAAGACATGCAACAGTCCCACATGAACAGAGCACACACCAAATACAGGGAAGGGGGCAGTGGCCTGTGCTGTACACCACTGAATACAGCTCCTTTTCCTTGCTTATAGGAATATTATTATATATATATATATATATATATACAATAAGGTAAATCTGCCACACCATTAAAGTGTGACACTACAGGCAATAAAACAGTGTTTTTTAATGCAATGGTTCATTTTGAGTATTGGCTATTCTGAGCCTTTAGCATGTCTTCTTTCTGACAAGTGGAAAGAAAAAAAATACATTAAAGTCAATTTTGCTTCACTTTTCTGTATGTGTCTTAACATTTCTGCAAAATTCACCAAAAGTAACCTTAATATAATTCTCAATTTGTATTTTAAAACATAACATTTCAGGAAACTTGTCATACAAAACATGTCTTCTTCATATTGATATCTACTATACAGAATGTTTACCCTAAACAGTTATAATATCTCTAATTACTCTGAAGTGCTGCGGGATGTCTTACCTTCAAAGAGGTCAACAGTCTGAAATATGTCCGTTTTGGTGATTCCATAGTCTTCTGCAGCTTTGAGAAACATGGATATTTGTTCCATCTGCTTGAACACCATGGTGGACTTCTTGATGGCCCTGATGGGCTTTTTGGCTCCAAACAGGGTATTAATGAATTCACACAGCAGCTAGATGAAGCAAAGGTGCATTATTAGACAATGGGTTCATGATGTGTAAATGCCCCACCACTTTTCCTACAAACGAGGAAGACACAAAGTGATTGTAGTTGTTTTTTTACTGTTGTCCTTTTGTGTCTCTTTAAAGTCAATTTGTGTGTCATTGTTTTCAATTTGTTTCTTTTTGTAGTCATTTTGTGTCCCTTAGTAGTTGTAACTTTGAATCTCTTTGTAGTCATTTTGAGATTCTTTGCAGTGATTTTGTGTCTTGTTGTCTTTTGAGTCTTTTTGTAGACAATTGAGCCTCTTTGTAGATCTCTGTAAACATACAGTACTGTACATAATGCAGATCTATGTTTACACCTATATGCAAACTGAACACTCACACATCCATCCTTCAGCCAGTTTTGGAATCCGGTCCTCCCTGGCTCCGGCCTTTCCACGCCCGAGCCACACTGGGCCATGATCCACTCCACCAACCTCTCCTCCAGCTCCTGGTCATACTTCTTATCAATCTTGTTCTGCACCTCCCGGGACAAACCAAATTGAGGACCTTTGTTGGACATGTTGACCCTGTTGGGAGGGAAGATTTTTGTTAGATACACAGGTAGCTGAGCAAACTGTACTCCTTGGCAGCTAATTCTGTCCTTTCAAAATGGATATTTAATAGATGACAAACCGTTCAGAGTGAAGTCCCTGCCCTATCCAGACCCACAGTCCTGGCCTGCGGTCAGAACAAATTGTTTCTGCCTAATGCGTGTGTTAATGTGTTTCTATTGTGAGTTAGACCTTGTTTTTTGGGAACGTATGGATTTAAAATGTTCAGAATATGTTTTTCTGTTTTTGTTTAACTTGTCCTCACATGTTCCAAGAGCAATTTTACTGTTCAAACTGTTAGGTTAGCTTAGGTTAATAATATTTATATATTAAAGGTAGGGTAGGTAAGTTTGATAAACCGGCTCGATATCGCTAGAATTTGAAAATACACAACCGGAGAAAATCTGCCACTTCCTTATAGAGCCCCTCCTCCAACACACACGAACGCGCACATGACCAATGAGGGCACGAGATAAGTTTGTGCACAGATGGAAGGCTGACAGGCAGGTAGGCCATCCAGTTATTTTAGCCGGGCAGGCTAAAATGATTGGTCGTGCTTTTTACAGTACTACGGCTTCCACAGATGACATTTTTTTATGGATTTTTTGTCAAAGCACTTAAGATATTCATTGCTATCGGGATGTTAAGAGCATTCCATGGAATATAACAAAAAGTGTATCTCGAGCCGGTTTCTCAAATTTACCTACCCTACCTTTAAAGGTGTAAGTGTTGAAATCAGGGAATTAGTGCTCATGGTTGAACTATTATTTAAAAATGTTGAAAAATACAATCCTTCACTTTGTCATTGAGTTATATGAGAACATTGATACCAACCATTGTTATATTTGTGAGTTCAATATGAAGCTAAAGTCAAAGGCTGGTTAGCTTAGCCTAGCATTAAGACTGAAGAAAGGGGAAACAGCTAGCCTAGCTTTGTCTGAAGTTTGCTAACCAGAACCTCCAAGGGTCAATCACAGGAAGTGTACAGTTAACTCTAATGTACTGCTCCAAATCAAACAATAGCACATAAGCCCTCAGAAAACACTAGATTGTAATCATTCAATTATTTTTTGTTGTATGAGCTAAAGAGGTGCTAGTAGGCAAATTAACCTTTGGATCCAAACCACCGTTTTTTACCTATTTCCATTTCTTATGCCAAGCTAAGCTAACCTTCAGGTGGTTATGATCTTTTTATCTAACTCTCCACCTGAAAGTGAAGGCAATAGGGAAAGAATCCAAATAACAGTAAAGGACAGAACAAGGACATACACAAGTGAGTGTGCCTTTTATAATACATTAGGGTATTTCATTCTAATGGAGTCCTTCATCTTCTTTATTAATCATGACGCTACAATGTGCACTTTTAATAACTATCTCGTGAAGTAAACAACCACAGATTGAAGCTTTGAAATGGCATTATCCTCACCATGTCAGTGTCTCTATTTAACAAAGACATTTTGTACCATGGATGTTGAACAATGCTTAATGTCTACCCTGCTGTTAGTCATTATGGTTGGCCTATCTCACTTATTAATGCAGTCTGAGCTTCCTGTTGGCTTCAGCAGAACTGCCTCGCTACCTGCATCCTGTTTGCTCATTCGGCTGTCACTTCCTTCCTCCCTCCCTGACAAAGGTAGCTACAGAATGTGTGTGTGCATGACTCTAAACAAAACAACACACTGCTGATCACTATGGGAACAATCTTTAAGCAGGAGAAAAAAAACACGAAGCCTGTTAAAACATGAAAGTTCAAGACGTACGTGTTAACCACCATGCTGCAGCTATTGCTTTTGCAGATCTGATTATTAGAGTTATGCAATTCACTCAGATTTCCGAAAAACTAGGGAAGTGTATTAAAATATGGAGATGTTTTTAGCTGATAGGAAAATCATCTTGATTGCCTTTTCTTTCTGCCAAATATGCAAACACATTTTTGGTGCTGTATATGTTCTGCCCTTCAGGGAAACTGTACTAGTTTGTTGCATTTTATTCATGTTCATGTTAGATTGTTCAAAAATCTCAGATTTATTATATAGATAGATATGTTCATCTATTACATATCTTGCAAAACAGAGGCTTCTCAGTTTTAAACAATATGTGGTAATGGTATGACAAATCTTCCTTGTGTCCACAGTCCCACACTGGAGCCTGTGCTGCCATAGATCACACTTGTGGCTCTGTTCATTGTCTTGAGGTTGCAGTGGTTAAGTGGAGAAGAAGCTACTTCCTGTCCGCTGAGTGACTCCAAAACCAGTTTGCGACAACAACATGAGTAAAGTAAATATCTAAACACTCGATAACCTCTTTCTCAATTGCATGAGGACTGCCATCTGTTTTGTCCTGGCACGCCCAGAGAACATCCAGCAGCTGCAAACATCCAGATTTATTTCTGGGAGTTTCATGAAGTCAAAGTATTTGTTCTTTTGGATTAGGTGTAACCTGCACTCTGATCTCTGGACTACACATGTCAACTGCCGATTGGATCATAACTCTGTAACTCTGCACTGATATCTACCATTTGTGGGACCGATTTTTACTTTTAAAGTGACTTTTAAGGTGCGAACTAGCATAATAGCACAGCCATTCAAAGGCGAGTGTGTAAAGGGGTTTGAGTGCATGTTTTGGAAGATTTTGTAGACCTGTAGACTTTAGAAATGAAATAGGAGTGGCAGAGTACTCAATGGGAACATCTTGTAATCATAGAGTAGCAGCTACAACACCCCACAAAAACCAATGCGTCATTAAACAGAGATGTGTGTTGTTATTAAACTTGCTCAAACATGCTCTGGCAAAGAGTAACTAAAGTTACACGTTTTCATTTCCTACCCACATTTCTTTAAATGAGTGTCTTTAGTTTCCACATCTAAATTAATGTGTCTTAATATGTTGTAATGAATTATTCTACAATATACACTTTTGATCTGCGTACTTCAATGCTTCAGCGTTCAATGCTTCAGCGTCTTCACCTGTCATCACATGGCTTACAAAGTTTTACTGTTTGACTATTATAATATACGAATTACTGTATACAGTAAAGAGTTTATTATAATTGCCACACAGTTAAATTCTGGAAGTCTATATATAAAGCTTACTATAAGATGTTTGTCATTTTGACCACAGCCAAAAGTCAAACAGTCCGCCTACGCTGCAGTACAAACCACACTGATAGGTTTTCTTTTTTATCTTTTCTTTTTAGCGTCCTTACTCGAAACAACAGTGAAATAAAGAACCGCTGCGTACTGATGTGACTGACTTTCACAAATCCTCTTACTCAGTCCTTTATATCTCTTCCCTACACTCATCTGCTCCTGTGGGTCATTGGAGGGTTAAGTGTGCACTCAGATGCAACTCCAGTTATTATTTATATATTTGTCGTATCCCGCCCCGCCCAAATTCTCCACTTTGTATCATAGTAACTCGCAGTCATCCGTTCAAGATGTTTCACAACATTCTTGTTATTGCGACAGGGCTGCATAAAACTGCATCATCGCAGTTATTTTCTGAGTCAACTCAATAGCATCAAAACTCATCATATTTGCTTTTTGAGTCATTTCGCAAAAGGCTAAAGGGCATTTGGCAAGTTTTGTGATGTGAACACAATGGATTAACGATACTTGAGCAGCTGCTGCTGACGACCTAGACTGTGAATTCACTCTGTATCTATCAGTTTATCACTGAAGATAGTGAGAACAGCCCAACGTCACAGTCTTCAAGTTATGTCACATGCATAGAGCGCTCGCCTACACATAAAACTGTACCATGAACCATAAAAGTAACAACATATGTGATGCACACATACGCAGTTTAACTGCCATATCCTGAACCAGCAGCCTGGTGCTCACAGCATACATTAAACTTGAAAATGACATATTATTAGAGCATACTGGTTACATGTTGAAAGCTCTCTTATTAGAGATTTAACTACAGCCTGAACCCATGAAGCTATGAGGCCTCACACTGTAAGTGCTGAAACTAAAGGTAGATAAGAAACAGGATTATATAACACAGGAATGTACAAACTAGTGGGCTGTTCAGAAATCATCTGATCCACACAGAAACACACAAAAAAAGAACAAAGATCAAACAAGAGTAAGAGGGAAGGAGCGAGGGGAGGGTGTGTGATACATTACACTCCTTTTTTTCTTGTTTCCTGCATTGAGTTAGCCACAAGCTTAACAAAGAAGCGAGAAACCAGAAAGCTGAGATTGTTGAATGAGGCTGAGAAAAAACAACAAGAAGCGTTTACTTACGTTGTGTAGTAGCTTTCAGGTGAATAGGTGTGTTCTCGCGCTTCTTCTTCTTCCTACACAGTACAGAGTGCACCACTCAGGACAGCCAATACAAATACAGCAAACACCCTCGTCTGTAATATATGACTTCACCACATTCAAAAGACACAGAGAGAGAGAGAGAGAGAGAGAGAGAGAGAGAGAGAGAGAGAGAGAGAGAAGAGAGAGAGAGAGAGATAGCATAGGAGATAGTCAGCGAGAGAGAGAAGAGAGCGATAGAAGACTGAGATTATATATAGCTTATAGGCTGAGCTCGATCTCTCTCGATCTCACTCTATCGAGAGAGAGAGAGAGAGAGATATATGCCTCACATCCTCTTATTTCACTCTAGGGCCCGCCCCTTTGCTCTTTCTCCCTGTTCCTCACTCAGATTGTAATTCCTTATTTAGGAGAAGGCCGGGAAGGAAAAAGTGGGCATGTGACCGGGGAGTTTGGTGTGGTCACTGAAAAGAATTCTCCAAATGTCTCCCTCCACCACTAAAGAATGAGACAGGATTAAGAGGGAGGGATGATAAAAATCCTGGAGAATATTGCCCAGGAAGGGAGTTACAGTAATTAGAGAGCAGTGAGGCACGAGTAGGAGTTTATTTATTGCCTTAATTCAAACTGGTGATGTTTGTTTGTCTGAAATAAACAGGCAGCTGTTGAATGCAAATCTCTTCCTCTCTGTTGAGTTTCATGCTGAGACACAAAGAGGAGGAATAAACAGGTCATGACACGTCACAGCATTTCTTTACCTAATAGTTGGAGATGTAAACACAGACATCTGGAAGTGACTCTTGTCCCTTTGTCATTAATTTGAGCACAGAGGTGAAAATCTAGGCGGTTTCCATGACAACAGGGAGAGACACTCCCTCAGAGGCATGTCAGGACCCGGCGGGGCTCCGAGATAAAACATCAGACGTGATAACAATGTGAGGAGCTGGCATGTGTGAAGTCATGTAGCTGAGACACGCCATGTCAGCTTTGTTTAGTGTTATTCAACTGCAGGACTACAGGCTAATGTTTAACCACCAGGACTTTAAAGAGTTAATCATTCTCACTACCTGAGTGGGGTTTCGTTGCAGTAAAACATTTCCTCTTTCCTGTGAACAAACTGTGATCACATGAGGGTTTAGGATCTTTTTTTTTATCAAGTGAACTTAAAAAGAACTCAAAGTGATCATGAACATGTGATGACTTTTTTATTTTTTATTTATATTTTGTAGATACAGTTAATCAGAAGCAGCCTCTTATGAAGCCTTAAAATGCCTTAGTTAAAACACAAATCAAACAAAGAAAGAAGTCGTGCTGCCCTCTGTTATACAACACTGCAGTGTAACACACCTTCCTTTGACCCCTGCCAAGGAGGTTATGTTTTTGGTTCGTTTTGTTGGTTTGTCAACAAGGAGCAATTTGTCATAAAACTGGGTGGAAGAGTGGAGCACGGGCCAAAGAAGAACCCATTACATTTTGGATCAGATGCACACAGTATTCTTCTCTTACGGACACAACCTTGGTTGAGGTCTGTGATCTTCGAATGCCCTTTTTCTAAATGTAACAATTCAATCGCTTTCTTATAGCCGAAAAGCTAGATAACTGTCCTTCTAATAGACATTTGACATGTCATTATGACGCAGTAAATGCATGCTTAAAAAAGGTAAATCATTTGACAATAATATTTCATTTTATCATACATTCATTGCTTTATTTTACATTAAGGAATCTTTTTATCTTCAATTTTTCAGCATTTACCATTTTTATTAAAATAATGCTTTCATGTGGATTTCACTTAAGGGTCAGTTTTGATAAAGGGCTGCGATGAACAACTATTTTCATCATTGATTGTTTTAATATAATTGAAGGTTAAAATAGCATACTAGTAAGGGCCCGTTCTCCATAGTAAGCACTTTTAATTTGGATACATTTTGGCAATAATACTTTGGTAATTTTCATTTGGAATCTGACTTTTAACTGTAGTGGATTATTGTTACATTCAGGCATTACTACTAAATGATCTCAGTTCTTCTTCCCTGGCAACCCATTATACGGGATACAGTGAACCTGTTGACACTGGTGCTGTTACTAAGAGGACTGTTCATGTTCAACCTGTGATAGCTGTGTCTGTGAGAACATGGGAAAATGATCCAGCAAACTTGTAAAAAGGTGAAATACACGCAGATGAGAAATTCCACATGTGGTTGAGATCTGGGCGAAGTGTAAACTTACACCCACCCTACCCCATAATTTAAAGTATAGGAGCAATTCCCTCCTCCTGGTTTTGTATTTATCCCGCAGACGTACCTGTTTCTGCACTTGATGGCGTCCTGCCATTTACCTAAAATCACTCAAACCTTTTCATCCCCAAAATGCTGCCTATGCAGGAAATATGAATTACAGCTTGTTTTGCAGCTTTCCTTTCCAGATGCTTAGCAGCCCTCCTGAGTCTCTACAGGCTGCTCCTGCACTACAGCAACATCTGGTGGCTCAGGGGGGCAGAAAGCAGACATCCACACTTTGCCTCTTCCTCTGTGGTGTGCACTTAACTCCACTGCAGGGGTGTACACAGCCAAATGTAGCATTATATTCCACGCTCAGCAAGCTATTCTTTAAATGTGATTTTGTTTATCAAAAGGACTATTTCACGTTTAATCCTCTAGAATCAACCTTTGAACACAATAGTTTTATTTTCAGGTACGCACTGCTGGGTGTTGATACCCATGCTGAGAGCTGCTAATTGAAAAAGTGCTGCATGGTGGACGCAACACTATAATGTCATCAGGGTGTGAAATCTGAAGCTGTTTCACGTAAATAGAAAAGAAACACATGGAGGAGAGTAACTGAGCACTAAGGGGGATAGTCAGAGAAAAGTGAAGGTTTTTGTTGTTTGTTTTTAAGCCTGAATTATTAACGTACAAGCCTATTTTGGGTATAAAACCCCCCAAAATGTGGATGCTCTATTTAGATGCTCCATCACATGGGTCATGTGGTTTTTGACTTTTAGAGCGTTGTTAATACTCTAAGTGGTGTATGCTTTATGTGGTCAAAAATAAACTTATTTTTATTGACACAGCTCTACATTACAATGTCTGGACAATACTAATGGTCGGCTATTAGGCCGGTCCACTACTTTGGAACAGACTGTAATGTGAGATAGATTGACACGAAATTGGATGCAACCATTAATGCCCCTACCAAACGTTTATTCTATTGCCTTCATCAGATAACATTTTTTAAATGTTCCATACATGCAAAACTAATGACATTCCCATTAGCCTCAGATGGACTTTGTTTCAGTGCTAATAACCAAATTGAATGGTATACATAACTTCTAAACCTTAGCATGTTAGCATTGTGAGGGTTTTAGCATTTAGCTCACAGAGCTGCTAGCATAGCTGCCGACACTTGTTTTTACTGGCTAAACAAAGGGATCACCATCATAAAATAAATATGTATTATATTTCTCTGCTGTGGAGACAAACACTTAACAGACATATTAAGAATATGTGATTTGTACGCAAAGGCAGTCTATTTTGTCCTTCATCCTAAAATGTCATGATGCTAATGTGAAAAACCAAAACATGCCCATGTTTAACCTTTTAGTTGAAGAATAAGATTATCAAGAGAGTAAAATCATTAAATCTTGAATGTTGGAGGCAAGCCCAGGATGCTTCTTATCCTTTTAACCTCTGTTAATGTATTGCCTTCATTCATTGTATTAGACATGGGACTGCAGGCCCTGATTATGTTTGCATATTTCTGTAAAAGCTCCTGTGGCCAAAAGCCAGCTTGAAGCTAAATGCTAAGGTGATTGTGTGCTGTAGGTCCTTGAAACTAGGTTTCCACAAACTGAGCAGCGTGTCAGCTGAAAGGAAATCATACATTTAATATTTCATGTCCTTGTTTGAAAAGCAACCCTCAGAGAAATGATAAAGAACGGATCTTGCGCACTGTCAATGTTGTATTAATAAACAGAAAAAGTTTTGAACCGGATGATGAGATATGTGGATGAATAGAAAAGCCTAGATTAAGACCACAGGTGGTCCAGCAGTGCCTGATCCTTTAGGACAAAATACCAGTCAGACGCAGCAGGGAACATCTGTTTAAATTCCTCATTTATTCCCAACCTTCTCTCCACTTTCAGTCTGTGAATCTGTGCCAGGTGCCCACTATATAATTATTTACAGTCTTTTGTTCTTCTTAGACAAGTGAATGCAGCAGTTTCAACCAAGAAAGTATTGTACAGTTTCAGAAGTTGGATGAATAACATCTGTATAGTATGACCTCAGATATAGAGAAGGAACTCTTTTTTGCTTGATAGAATATACTGAATATGACAGTAACACTGTAAAGAAAAAGTTAAAAGTACACTGGCCACTGTGATTGGCAGAATTTCACCACAACAACTACAGCAGGGATTTTTACTGCTGTAAAAGGACATAAGAACTCATGATTTCATGGTTAAGTTCTGAGTTAGATTTCATATTTGACCTTATAAACACACGTTCTTTTACATGTTTTCTTACAAGAGCGCTGTAGTGTGCAGCTTGGTCCTCTTGGAGGCGATGTGTCTCAGTGTGATCGGCACCACTAAACACAATGTTCACTCTGCTGACACTCAGCCTCTAAACTGTGACCCCTAAATGTCCATATCAATCTTCTGCTTTTCACATCCGCCCTCTAATAATGCTTTCACACAGGAACCAGCTGTGCAGAAAAAAACATCTACAGTGCAAATCACATGTTCAAGGTGGAGCGGGTGTCAATCAAAACAGTAATCATGTAAGTACTTGTTTACATTCAAGCCCAAATCTGATGACTGTTCCCTCTTCCCTTTAGAAATGAGACTGTGTGCCAAGGCTTTTTGTAAAAACATTTAAAGCAGTGTCCCACCTGCAGTGAGAACATCTGCATTCTCTGTGACTTCAGTGCACAACGCTGCTCTTTGCCAACAACATGCTATCTAAGGCAATTACAAAAAATAAGATTAGACTTCCTCTTAATTGATGTGACCTCTGTTTATTGATCCAGGAGGCAGTGGTGTATGTGTGGGGGATGGGTGCAGAGGCGGCAAATTGTGAGTTTAAGATTCGTGGGTAACCCTGTTTTTTCGGATGTTTGTTTGGACAGATCATGCTGTACAGAAGGAGATCATATTGTACAGACTGTTGCACAGTTTGTGCTTTTCTGTCACATCCAGCTCCTTCCTTCCTTAAATTCCAGCATTGCACCGACTAAAATGAAATATCCTTCCTCTTTGTGTGGCTTAAGGTTTCTTAAAACATCTCTGGGATGCTGTGTAAGTCTTGCTCTGTGTGTCTTGGAGAACACTGTATGAGTTTTACTGTATGTTGAGATTTGTGTATGATATAGATGCAGACATCTCCTCAGCTCAGGTAGAGGATTTTACAGAGTTTATTTGAAATACATTACCATACCGCTGTACGGTATCACTCAAAATATGCTTGTAAACCATGGTATTAGTTGCAGTAGTTTGACAGTAATAATCCAAATGAAGTTTCATGTGATGTAGCTCACATGTGCTCCCAGTGCGGGATTAAATACTTTTAAGAGGGTCTTTAAAGATATGTTGGGAGCTGTCACACTGAATGTGAGCAAGTAGGTACATGGATTTTAACATATAATCTTCAACTGAAGAAGGACCATTTGCCTTCAAGATGCACAGGTTGCATGTAGAAAATTCCAGTTTACCAACCGTTTTACACTGGCAATCTTTTTCCTTGGTATCCTGGATTATTGATGACCACTTGCAGGGGCAATATCCAAAAGGTTTATTTTCACACCACTTTTCTTTCCACTAAAAACTCCCAGCCATCACAAATATACCAAATTAGAAACATCAATCTGAATAAAGCACAAGACAGTGATCATTTTGACAACCATGTAACGCAACGAAATGAATAACCACGATAAAGACAGATTTGTGCAGAGTGTAAAAGTGACTTCATGGAGGGGAAATTTAAAGATGAAACTCGAATCTTTCTCACACACAGCAAGCCCCAGAGATGGATTAACCCAGTAAGATGTCAAGATGGTCTCGACTGGATCTGGAAGTCACAGCTTTAAATAATAACATCAGACAGAACTTGCACGTTATCCGCTCCACACACATCGTGCTTTCAGGATTTCTAAGGAGATGAGAGAGGTGTCAAGCATGCATCAGTTATAAAAGGAGTTAATGATAGCTGCTGAGCTGTCGGGAGAAGATCTCTCAGCTTTTTGTCAGCGTTCCCTTTGAGAGAGGAGACAAAATCCTTTGTGGTGGGAGAAAAAGCGGAAGGAATTGGGGTCAAAGACGGTTTAGGAGTGCAGAGAGTGAATAAGAGCTTTCCTGAAGTGCTTCAGCTTCAGCTTTGACACATATAAACAAGGAGGAAAAAGGGAGTGAGATCCAGGTGGAAAAGACAAAGCCGGCCTGCATGAAAGAGGACAGAGAAGGTCAGAAGGAGGCAGGAGGGCAGAATAAAACGTGGAGGTGGAGGAAGCTGTGGAAAGAGAGACGAATGACTCAGGTGGAGGAGAGGAGCAGATGGAGACAGAGAGAGAGGCCACATCACGCAAAGAGAGCGAGGCCCTGCAGAGAGCCGAATGGAGACTGACACAAATTGATGGGCCAAGACATTAAGGGGGTAGAAGTGGAGCAGGCTCTGGAGAGGAATAAGCCAACTCCAATTTCATCTTTATGAATGAGTGAAGAGGCAGAGAGGGAAATTTGGAGGGAACAAGGGAGATGAATAATGAAATGATTCCTCGCTTATTGCCGTCTTATCACAGGGGTAGTAATGAATCAGCTGAGGAGAGTAGGTCACAGCAGATGAAAATGAAAAAGGAGGAAAAGTCAAATGTCTGGGAAGGGATCGGAAATCTATTTGATTATCCTTACATGGGAAAAAAGTATATATTTACTTTCGTGAATGCACTTATTAACGGTATGGTCAAGGTCAACAAAAGACAGTGGGATAAATGGAAAACATCGCTGCACCTCGCATTAAATTAAAAGGCTTAAACATGGAGGAAATTCATTTGTTAAGGACGACAAAACAATGTCTTGTAATAGACTATGGCATGAATCGAAGAGAGACTTTTCTATATCTACAATCCAAAATAAGCGATTTCAAGAAGCTTATGTGCAGACTTCCTAAGTGCACCTTGGGGAAACGAACATGATCATTCAAAAATTATCAAACTGGGTGAAACAAAAATAAATTTTAGAGCTGCTTGATCTGATCAAGATACAACAACTAAAGTGAACAAAGGTGAAACTGATGAAGTGTAGTTGTTCATGAATGCATTTCAGCTTTTGTTTGATTTTGTCAATTTAAAAAACTGATTAATATGGGTACTGTTTTTACTAATGTTGAAAAACGATTTGTTTAGCAATGAAGTACGTCAGTGTTACATCAATATCCCTAAGCAAAGAAATACAGAAATGTACTGCATAACCAAACATACAGGGGTTTAACATGTTGCTGTTTCATTTCAGCCACTTTAGTAGAAAAAGAAAAGACCTTTGGGTTTAGGCACTCTAATTTAAAGCAAATGGAAAAAGTATAAAGGATGGTTGAACATTGATTATCTCATAGCTCATAACTGGGTTAAATATGTTTCCTTATCCACTACAGCAGAAATGATTTTGGTCTGAGTCCAGCACACGGCTCATTGGTTGGGATGCACCTGCTTGCTCATCCATATTCTATTGTTGTTGTATTGTTTATGTGCTTGTGGACAGTGTTGTCACCGCAATAGCAATTCAACCGTGCCACTTGCAGTCATGAAACTTTACAGGTATTTAGTTTAGATCCTATCTAAGGTTTAGTTTGAAGATGGGTCTGATGTGAGCAATAGAGTAGGAGAGTAGGAAGTGGGGGAGAGGCCCACTCACTTTACACCCCTGGCACCACTTGTGATCCAATCCCAAGATGGTCTCTAGTTTCTCTTCACATTTTGTTCTTTTTCTTATTCGCATGCGACCCGCTGCTAATTTTAAACTTTGTATTCCGCCCTCTACCTTCACTGTAATTACACGGTGCGGGTTGAAAGCTTATTTGCAAGCTTTAATGCATGAGTAAGCAGATGAACTCTTAAGTTGTAGTTATGAATCTGTGCTAAATGTACCGAGCGCACACATGTGGGGGTATGTGGGTGTTGAGTGACAGCTCTGTTAATAACCGTGATCTGAGCTTATAGAAACACATGCATATCTCCTCCAGACCACAAGTACAATACACTGTCTTGTATTGTCATTATGCTGAAGGCGGAGGGAGGCGGCAGCTATTAAAGTTTGTTATTTGAACTACGCTGTACTGAGCACCAGATGGAAGAACATGAGGTGTTTACATTTAATGTACATAGGTTATTAAAAATGCATTTCTAAATGTGTGAAATGCAAACAGTTTACCCTGCATTAAATTAATTTAACTGTGACTTCATCAAGATGATCCATTTTACAATATTTATTTGAAAATATATAACTTTCAATACAGTAATCTGAATGTTGAAAACTTGAACTAGCTCAAGCTTTTACATTTTAAATGGTAAATGTTTTTAAATGTTAGTTTTTATTTTATTTCTGCTCTGTTCATCCATACTTTACAACTAATTCAAGATTCAAGGGTTTTATTGTCATATGCACAGTAGCTACAGTGTAGTTATGGCAATGAAAATCTTAAGTCCTTAGCACCTCCAACAATGCAACTAAAAGAAAATAGCTAAATGAAACAGTAGGATAAAATTAGAATAAAATACTGCAGGTTATGTTGTAAGACCAGTCTACTAGTAGTGCAGATGAACCTTCCTTAAAACAAAAGAACAGTTTAGCAGGTAATAACTGTACTTACTTACCTATATTTTAGCTTAATGTGCTGCAGCAGCAGAAAGAGCACAGTGGGCTATAAGTCTAACTTTCACCATGAGTGAGTCTGTAATTGCTCTGTGGGTCGAGGAGCTGCTGTGGAGCGACAGGCCGAGAGATGGTGCAGAGCTGCTGTTTCTACTCTTCATACTGTAGTCTCTGTGGTGCTTAATGTCATTACTGTCCTCCTGTCACCACAGCAACCGGCCTGACTTCATCCTCAGAAAAGGCTTTTGTTTAGGCATTTATTGACTTGTGTGACCATTGTGTGTGCATGGTTGTTGTGTGCTTGTTGTTGTGAATGTATATCAGACCCAGCAGAGAGTCGATCACGGCTACCCACATGTCAATAAGAACACAGCGTGGCTTTTAAGTGAATGAACAACGACGAAATTCATCACTCTCCATCCTATCAGACAATCAGCTTTATTAACATGCCTCTCCATCGCTTCGGTCCCTCTTCTATATCCCACCACACGCTCTCAGTGATCCCCAGGACACGGCCCAAGGTTTAATAGCACTAAAAGGTTCACCGCCCCCACACATCTCCCCCCCTTATATTATGGAACTATGTTAAATATCTATATTTTATAAACAGAATCTGAGAGAGTCGACTAATGCCGCTCTCAGAGATGTATCATTTCTCAGCGTTGAATAATAAATGTTTAAACAGGTTTTCAATCTGTGCAGCTGCACTCTGTGTTGAATATACCTATGTATGATATACGGCATTGAAAAGCCTCTGTATATTTTATATTGCAGTAACACCACACTGCCATGTACACCAAACGTAAAGAAGTAGCTTTGATCGAGTACTGTTATAACCCATCTGTGCCACCGCTGAAATATAAAATGTCCTTTGCTTAAAGTGTTATCTGGGTCCAAGCACAAATATGAATACTAACCCTTATGCCCTCGGACACCTGGGACTACTGATTTTCATCTCATTATATTATTTTAAAAAATGTCCAAAAAGTAAAAATAGTACATTGGTCTATCTGAGAAACTACAAGAAGCACAATCAAGTATTTCTTATCGATGAACAGGTTAATTATTAAAGATATTTACACATTTTTTAAATCATATGGTAGACTTTTAGGTTTAATAGACACAATGAAAGTGTCTTTTGTAGTTTATTAGCCCTGCCTTTGACTGTTGTTTAACTCTGATTTTACAGGTGATCTAAATGTGCTGTTATTACAGTATGGATAGGCTTCAAGCCCAAAGTATGACTATACCAGATTGAAATACTCTCGACTAATAATAACAAATCTTTGGGGATTTTTCCTCACACCAAATAGTGTTTTAAGACCCAAAACGGAGCTCAGTTTTTCCATTTTCTGCCACCTAACTCGTTGTTGTGAGTGTGGACGGTCGGAGCATATACTGCGTTAGCTTAGCCAATCTCCATTTAGAAAACAAGCATTTTAAAAGGTTTTTCCCCTGCCGTCTGTCTGCAGACTTGACAAAGCATTAATTCATGGTTTTTACTAACCGGTATCAGTATGTTGTTACTTCGGCATCATTTTGAAACGTGTATTACAATTAAATCACGGTCAAATATGTCCATCTTGTTGTAGTTGTAGCCCCCTTGCCAGCGACGCTCTCTCTAGTTTAGCATACTCAGCCCGACTCAGCCTCGTTGTCTCTGGCCCTGGACCCACGATTTTATGAGGCCAGAAAAACTGTGAATTAGGATCCGCCGGCCGGTACTAGGCCAAGTGGAAACGCAACCAAAGACGGGCCGCTGACGTCACAGCCCTCTTAAACCGGGCTGCGGGCTGTAGTGGAAACGCGCCATAATTATCCCACTCTGCCTCAACTTGGTGTGTAATGCCACTTTACTTGAAAGGAAATATGAAATGTAGGAGGAATTCTTACTACCCGATTGCCTGTTCATTAGAACAGCAATAAAAGGCTAATTATAAAACATTGCATTTGTATTAAAGATAACATTATATAAAATCATACACTCACAGGGAATTGTTTTCCTATTAACACATTCTTTCACTTTTGATACTTCAACAACATTTAGCTGATTACACTTTTGAAAGACTTTAGCTTGTATTTTCTCACTGTGTTCATAGTTTAGCGGCAGCAGTGGTCAGATTTTGGTATGTGTAACTGCGTGTATAGTTATTTAACATTCACAACATCCTGATGAAAGCTTAATGGCAGCATTACACGTTAATTCCCGCTTGTTTGTTAAACACAGCACAGCCAAAATCTCTGTTTGCATAATAATTTATTCACATCATTTTTTTCACATACTATATATTATTATTGCTGCAGTTCTGGAGCCTTTCAGGTATTCACCTTCAATATTCCCACAACGGGATTCTATGTTCATATCTCTTTATATTTTTCATCTTCATGCATGCTGAGTATAACATTTCACAGGAGCAGGATGCAAATAAATAAAACAGTCTCTTTTTAAGTTACATGTCATAATCTATCCATTCTATTAATGCTTCGGTAACATGCCTTTTTCAAAGTCCATAAGGGAGGGAAGGGAGGGGGGGGGGGACTTTTTCGGAAAGTATAGTCTCCATTAGAGGGCGAGGGCTTAACAAAGGGCACATTAATAATACATATTGTTAAAGCTGGCAATCTATGATTAATCTTCATTACCACCCGAACCCCTGCTCCCCCATCCGTGTGAAGCCCATCTACAGCGCATAGGGAAAAGGCTAAGTGTAACTATTACATTTCATCTATGTACAGTAACTTTGAAATATGGCACCAAATCTGCTTGTGAAAAAAAGCTTGAGGTTACACGTTAAAATATTTGTGACTACAATACTTTTTCCTTTTTAGCTGAAAAACTCTTTATATAACTCTATTCAGCCCCTTAGACAGCGATCACACTTCAGGAGCAAAGTGGAAACAATGGCACGCTTTTTCTTGACTGTTTTCAGTGGTATTCTTAGAGTAAACAGCATGCCTTGCGGGCATTGGGAGCATTGCGGTGCGTGACACAGTGTTGGAAAGTAAATCTAACTCATCTTCAAAGCACCATGTGTCTCACTTTGAACAAAAGCTCCCGGGCAATGTCAGTCTGCTGTCTGATTGGCACCCAGTGATACAAAGAATATGAGTAAGTGACAATATTTAAGAAAAAGCCTGGTACACTGAAAACAACTATTGTGTTCCAGTTTCTGCTAGTGCTGTTGGTTTTTGTGTACATTTCTTAGAACATGTTTAAAAAGGTGCTTTTTTGTCCGCTGAGTGACTTTACTCGAAAATCATGGACAATGCGAAATAACAATATATTTCTCTCAGTAGCTCAGATTAGCTTAGCATTCATTTTTCTGACTTAAGTCAGACATTGGCTTTTTTTCCCCCCACACACATGCGTATGCATGCACACGCGTAAGCCTTTGCATATGCACACATCATTGGAAAATGAGGGGATTATTTCTGACCTACAGCAAAGGCAAATAATGAAGAACTTCAGATAACTCAACCTCAGGCTATCTTTACAGTTTACAATTTTATTATAATTAGTAATTGCTCCGTTCTAGCTGTTGGGTTCTTTGAAGGCTCCTAGTGTCACCTAGGCAGAGCAGAACTCTCCATCATGTAAGCTTTGATACAGCGAGACAGTCACCTTTTTAGGAAGGGGATTCTTCCCTCCTGAAGTGTCAAAGACTCTACTTTGTGAATTGATGCTTCATCATGACTGCACTGAGTCTGTGTGTGCTCCTGAATAATAATGAAGAGGTGAGTTTTGTGCCCTAATGATCGGGGGTCCTGGGCCAGGGAAAAGCTCTTCTCCAAAATGTAAGAGGTCCTTGAGCCCCCAGGCAGAAAGGCCTCTGTCAAACGTAGGCTGACTCACTAGACTGGGTCCTGCCCAGGTTTGGGGTCTGGGACAGGTGTGAAACATCCTTCTTCCGCACTTCACAGATGGACTTCCTTCGGGCCTGTACCCCTCGCATGGCCGTCTTTATCTTCCTCCAGCCAAGGTGGTTGAGCTCAGCCAGGTTGAGCAGCACACATACGCCACTCACCGCGAACATAAAGATCAGAAACACGGTCTTTTCTGTGGGACGAGACACGTAACACTCCACCTCTTTCACGCACGGGTAGCGATCACACTCAAACATCCCCGGCACGTTGAAGCCGTACAGGAAGTACTGGCCGGCCAAGAAGCCGATCTCCAGCAAGTTGCGGAACACCACCTGGATGACGTAGAAACGGGAGATGCCCTCCTGCCGTCGCACTTTGGAACTCTTGTGTGTTTGGGGGAGTCCTCGGGGTCCGTTGGGAATCTCTTTGACCTCCAGGCAGTCGTGATCCTCCTTGCCGCTGTCAGGGTGCATCAGGATGCCGTTGATGTTGCGTGAGTGAAGTTTGCGGGTGTGATGGTCATGGCGTCCGTGGTGACTGCTGTGACCGTGTTGATCCATGTAGGGATGGAGGAGAGAGTAGCTTCGGTCACGTGCTTTGGCTGACTGGTGGACAGAATACGTGATGAAGCACAAGCTCGGCGTGCACACCAGGATGATCTGGAAGACCCAGTACCGGATGTGCGAGATGGGGAAGGCCTTGTCGTAACAGGCCTGGTTGCAGCCGGGCTGCATGGTGTTGCAGATGAACATGATTTGCTCATCCTCGTACACCTTCTCCCCCACAATGCCAACGATCAGGATACGGAAAATCACCACCACAGTCAGCAGGATCCTGCAGAGAGACAGAAGGAGAAGGAAAGGGCAGAAAGGGGGAGGGGGTGAAAGGGAGAAAGGCAATGTCAGTTAGTAATGACCAAATGAACAGAGATTCAGGAGATTTCTGGGTATAATTTTGACAATTGTTTGCAAGTCTTGGTTCAACTTATTGGATACTGCTTTGTTTATGATCACGTTGTACCCTAAATCAACAGTTTTGGGGCTGGTTGTTATACCTTACTTTGTTCCTGGGTGTGTGTGCATGTTCATGCATAAGTGTGTGAGTGTGTGTGTGTGTGTTTGCCCGAGTTATCACTCAGCTGCTGTGACAAACAACACCACAGGATGGTAGAGATGCGCTCTAGATGGCATGCACACATGAGCTCGCTAATCAAAAGAGAATAAAACAGGAGGGGTTGTCAGAAGAAAAAGGGGATTTCATACTAACTCTTCACGGCTGAGTTAAAATGGTACAGCATCAACACACTTCTGTGTGTGTGTGTCTGCACATACATGCTTGAACATGCTATTCATTGATTTTAAAGGATAGTTTGGATTGTTTGAAGTGGGGTTGTATGACCTATAGTAGATTGCAGTCGGCATGCACCCAGTTTGGAGAAACAGATATGAGTTAGGACACATGAGCTAAGCAAAAAACTGTTGTGGAGAGGGGCAGATGCAAACTTATTTTTGCCATGTGAAATTCTTACAAAATTCTTGATCTGTGTAAGCTTTATTAAGAATATTTCCGTTGTTTGACCTTGCCGACAGGAAGCCGTTATCTACAATCTTACCTATGCCTGCAGACTCAATAGCACACACTTACTAACCAATCAAGCAGCGCAACAACTCCTCAAGGTAAAATTACAGGGTTTTTATTCCCATGGACATAGCTGGTAGCTTTGATAAGACCACAGCTGGATATAAAGGATTCAGTGAAATCAGTAAAAGGTTCTAGGTAGAGTATACAATTCAACTGATATGGATTATTTTCGTCTGCTTTTCTTTTAGGATGCTAAAATAGGTTTTGCTGCAGCCCCTTTCCACAGCAGTACTTTGCTTCAAATTGAAGGCATGCCGACCATCATCTATTTTAGGTTATACACTTACTCTGAAAACCTACCTCCTAAAACCCCACTTTAAACAATCTTTAGTTATCCCTTTAAGGAATAGTGTAAGTACTTTTTCAATAATATCAATTCCTGCTTCTCATGATATCATGAATCTTATCATTACTGAAGAGCTATTTAACAAACATTCAACCGCTGTACATGAACTCTTTTTGTGACCTCTTTTTCGCTGGTATCATATTATGTGTGGGACAAACAGTGTCTTAGGGGTGTTTCCGCTTAAAGAGATCAGAAACCAAAAAAATCCTCAAATCTGGCAAAATACAGAGGCGGCTGCGGTTCCCATGATTATAGAATAACAGCTAGGCTTATTATTAGCAACTTAATGCTGAACCATACAGGTGTCATCTTCCCATTGAGGCTGATTAGTGCAGTGCTGCAGTTGTGTGCAGGGGCTGGAGCGTCCAGAGAGGATCAGTGCGGCTGCTTTTTAGAGGCCTCTGAGAGACTGGTGTGCTGTACTGTTATCTCCTGGTGTCGATCCAGCGTGAGCACTGCGGAGGAGGACTGGGGCTTTAGGGCTGCACTGTCAGCTCTTTATAATGAGCGAGGAAAGCCTGCACATCATGGGGCTCCCTGGTATTTATGCCACAATGCAGTGGATGTGCATGCTCCCTGTGTGGAGGAGCCAATTACTTAGAACACACTTGTTTCTGAGGACATGGGCCACCCAGGGCAAACCGAGGGGCAGAGAAAGATGGGAGGCGGCCCCCAGGTGGGTTACAGCCACTGTGGTACTCGGCAGATACATATGGCAATGGCATTTAAACAGGCGATGTAATGTAATGCTTTTCAGAAAGATGAAAAGTTGGTCAGTGTTCTTCATGTTGTTGTGTCAAATGAGACTCCATAATGCAGCATTTAATTAGACCTCAAATATGCCCACGCCCTGTTTCCATGGCCAGTTACCACAGCAACCAGCGGATTATAATGAAAGGTGAGGATCTGTAGACGAGGGGAGGAAGAGATGTTATTCCTTGGGGGGGTAAAAAAATAAATGTCTTCCATTGACGCGATTAAGGAGGCAGCTCTTTAAAGGTGAGAAGTTTAGCAAAGAAACACGTGTTAGCGACTTAAAATAGAGCATTGCGCCGCTGCAGGACTATTCCTGCTTCACCTGCGAGAGCCTACTTGTGTGTGTGTTTATTTGTGTGTGTAAGCAAGACAGACACCCGAGGACACAGAGACAAAGAGGGAGAGTCAGTCATGTGTGTGACTTGTGCAAAATGGCAAACATGTCCGCTCGTCACTGCTTGGAGCAGCTGTGAGCATATACGCTACGCTGGCTTTCAGTATGTTTCAGAGAACAACACAAAACCTCCCTGCTAATTTGGTTTTCCAGAAGTTAAAAACAGGTCATGTATGCAATTTACATCCAGTCACTCTCTGATCCTTTGCTGTGATGTATCTGCCTTCACTGGTGGTTTGACAGCAGAGGATTTGACCAAAGGGCTGACACTGATAGTGTTCTGCTCCACAAGGAATCATCTGACGCATGCTGCTCAATTAGATAGAAATCGGCAATCCACACTGCTCATTTATATGCAAATATTTGTTTGGATTGTACGAAAATAGCTCATGTTTAGAGCGGCTCCGGATGCTGATTCAAAAGTCACAGGATAGAAAGCGTTTACATCTGCATTCCCTTGTCTGTTTCTACTCAGGGTCTGCTTCTTCTCGTGCCAGTGATAATTACTACATCATAATAGCATTACCTAAATGTCACTAAGTCTGCCTGCTGTCCACATCTCAGTATACGGTGACACAGGCTCAGAGACTGGACACGTCATAGTAATATATCCACTACTATGTGATCACTTTCTTTGAAATACAGACATAACAGATGGCTTGTGTTGTTATTTACATATGTGTTTATGGACTGGAATGGAAAGCAGTTTGCAGACCAGTGACTTCCTCATTACCAGTGGACACTGTCTATGTGCTTCCATGATTCCCACACAAGACTCTGCTTTATCTGAAGCTTGCTTTAGTGACTCTCTATGCATGCATTTCTCTTTTTGTGTAGCACCTTTTTAACTGTCCATAGTCCACATGCATGGTATCCTTTTCTTCACCACATTTCATCTATATTTTGTCAAAGTATAAAGCTGCCAGGAACCCCAAAAAAAGGGAAAATACACAGTTTATGCCTCTAATAAATATCGTTGCACTATTTATACACAACTTAAAACCATAATGCAGTTTATTAGTGACTTTATCCAAACTCCAGGTCTACAAATACCTCTTAATCACTGAATATATAACTAATCCACGTCGTAAAGATGTACTGAAAAAGGTCTTTGGGTCTAAAGATATAAATAAGACAGTGTTTAAATACCCCTCATCAGCACTTTGAAGCAGTTTTCTCTGCTTGTCCCTACATGACATTAAAATAAAGATGCTGGTGCTATAAATAAAACATGCTCCGTGTATTCACCCACAGAGAGACACCACCTACAAATGAATAGCCTTTTAATTGAGTGCAGCTGAACCTGCTTAAGTTAACATAAACCAAAAGTAAAAATGTCCTAGTTTATCACGGCCTCATCACATGGAAAACAACCAGTGTACTTGGTAATTAATACAGATGTAACTCCCAATTCTCCATCCTAATTTATGTAAATGATTGTGACAGTGGGGTTTAGCAACAAAAGAACAAAAAAGCGTACAGCCGTCTCCCTTTTCTCATTGCTGCAACTCTGCATTTCATACAATGTTTCCACTGCGGAGTTTAAAGATTGACTTCCCTCAGATATAAAACTTTTCTTAAGCACTGTACTGCAGTTATTTGTCTATACTTGTTTGTTGGTCAGATCTATGTCGTTTAAAAATTCCAAGACTGTGCAAGTATTGAGTGTTGTGCAGTGTGTGTGTGTGTGTGTGTGTGTGCATGTGTGTGTGCTATACTGCTGGATAACAGGGTAATCAGCACGGGGCAGATTGCTGCATTAGCAGAAAGCAGTGGACGAAGGTTATCTGCAAACATCAGTGTTTTAAGTCCTGCGGAGTAACGAGCCAATAGAGCAGATTGGGACAGGACAGCCTGAAGCTGCAGAATATTCAATAACCACCATCAAAAAATGATGAAAAAGATACCAGGTCATTTAGTATATCATATCCTAGGGCAGAATATAAAAACAAGGCTACTAGCTTATTTGACTTAAAAAAGAAAACGTAAAAAAGACGCAGGCACTACAGTGCTTTGGTTCCTTAGAGTTCATTTAATTCCAGTAAAGGATCTCCCACATCAGTCTCCACTCATCACCTCATTTATCCGCCTACTCTCCCTTCAGCTGAGACTAATCATCACATTTTTGGAGACTTTTTAAATCCCTCACACTGCGCCAGAGATTTAATAAGATTCGGAAGAGCATTAATCCAGTCTGCATCCCTGGATTGGGCTCACATTTGAAAGTTATTTGTCTAATGTTCACAATTTCCTTGTGCTGCATCAGTCACAGCTGCTATTTCCATAGGGTGCAGAGAGGAAGTAAGTACAGATAAGGACATGATACTCGGCTGCGGTGTGACTATACAAAGTGATCTGTAGCCGATTGACCTGCGAGATTGTGAGTATAGTGTAATGCTAGCTGCTGGTGTGTTGTCAACTGGACCAGAGGCTTTTATACACACACACACACACACACACACACACACACACACACACACACACACACACACACACACACACACACATACTGTACATTCATTCATACAGCAGCTGTTGTCGCCAGCCTCCAGAGACAACAATGCTTCGAGGACAGCATTGGGAAACAAACACACACATGCACACAGTGTGAATTTAAATGGCCCTTTACTGAGTCAACAAACACACGTCTGCACATATAGGTACACGGACAGGATTCTGACTGGCTAAGTGCAGTATTATCTGCAGTAAAAATATTCTTCAGGTCTCAATAATAAGCTCCACTGATTGCTGATGGCAGCACATGATGAATAAAGACCTAACCAGACATAGAAATTGTGCAGCTTAATTATCAGAGTGCAGACATTTCATTCCTCCCCCCCCCTCCCCTCTCCTCTACTGTTCCTCTCTCAAACTGTTTTAATAGTTTCAGGTCTTGCCCACGTATCAGGCACGACCGCCCGAGGTGCCTCAAAGAGTCTTGACGGAGACATTAGTGCAATATGTGTGGTTGTTAACTTACGTCACTAAATACTCATCAGCAATATTTAATTGAGAGTTAAATAATCATTACTCGTGTATAAAGAGGCCCGTTGTGATGTTTTTGAACAATCATAAAGGCCTTTTAACTGTAAAATGCCTGAAGAAAATGCAGAAAGCAATTATCCCACTTGCTCATTCAAACAACTCTGAGGGAAATGACTTCCAGCTGTTTTTCAGGAATAAAGGAGGAAACAAAGAAAGTGAATTGGGGGAGACGCTACAGGTAACTGCCTAAATGATACCTTGGCTGTTTTGAGTTATGATAAAACCTTAAAGTGCTCAAATCTTTTTGAAAGCAGAACTCCTTTGTTGAAACAAATAGATAACACAACCATCGCCCAAGGCCGGAGGATATCGTGTTTGAAGAAATTCCAAACACAACTTTTTAATTAACTCACTGCACAGCCTGACCATGCGTGTTGATGATGTCAGTGTAAACCAGATGCATCCTTCCTTTTTCACATTTGTCTCGATGCCACTTAAAATTAGCCTTTCATCTCAATTCTAGCTAAGGATAGCAAACATTATGTTAAATTATTTCTATCTAGAATAGCTTGTAAACCATCAAATGCATGATATCAGCATCTCCTCTTTGCTTCCTAACCAGCACATTTTTGCTGATTGCATCAATATGCGTTTCCAGGATATTCCATAAATCACTTCGCTGCTGTTCAGTATTCACAGCAATGACAGCTACATGAGCATCGCAAATTAAAAAATAAAAGCAGAGGAAGAGGTTCACCCCGATGTCAAATATTAGACCATATTTATCTGCAGAAACGTTCTGCAGAGATGCGCACACATTGTGCCGTAAAATGATTACTTAATTGGGCTTTTGATGGAGGACTAAGCTTCATCCCAGAGAAAATAATTTGTTTTGCAGCACGACAAAAAGCAGATTATGTTTTCTTTCATTCAACCCACTCTTTTTATGTTTGTAAAACCATTTAACTCACAATCTAAGTTTAATGAAAACCAAGTTTAATCTGCATGCATCTCTTAAATGAAAATTAAACTCATTAAAAGTATTTTCCTCAAACTTATTTTCTCTTTGAACAGGGCTGGAATTATTATAGGCACTTTTGTTTTAGCTAAAGCTGCAGTAAAGCATTATTTTTCAAGGAAATGTAATCCTCTTGTGGCTGCATTGCATTATGCTCTGCTGAGGACGGACCTGCAGTGACTCATAGTCTGTAGTTAACAGGAAACAATGAGACGAGAGAAAATCCCTCTCTCTTGGAACCTAACAGACTCACAAGGAAACATGTTAAGATGTTTCCTGTTAATATAGTTTACATTTTAAATATTTCAATGGAGCTGTATTCAGATTTAAATGTATAATTCCTGAGGCCTTTAACATGTATTCACCTCTTGAAAATGAATTTCTATCGTCCTGCAGTTACAAGTAACCAACCAGAGCCGATTTATCTGAATTATGTTAGTTAACCCTATAGGACCCACATACATCACACCTGAGTCAATCGATAGATGATGTGAATGCAAAATGCTTCTCAGGTAAAAGTTCAGTTGTGGTTAACTGGAATTTACATGGCTAACCTCACAGTCCATTTATCATGTCGGGCGGAGGTGTCGTCATGATTTATTAACACGGTTACAGGTCAGGTGATGCAGGCTTCTAAGAGTTGTGGTTAATACTGTGTGGTGTGAATGTGAGGCTGAAAGTCATGAAAGGCATTCCCCAACGTGGGCGCGCAGCTTGTGAAGAAAAGTCATGGGTGTATAAATCAAGGTTTTGAAAGGAAATCCCACTTGACATTAATGTGAAAGGTTTGCAATTGTTCTTGTTCTGAATAAAGCTTTGAATATGTGTCTCATCACCTGCTTCTTGGTCAACTTTTGGAAAATTCTTCATATTTATGCAACCTGATTATGGCTCATAATTGTTGCTAGAGCTTTTTTCTGATTTGCAACATAAATTGAGTTAGATGTGTTTAATTCCATCATTCCTTTATTGATTTTCCACCTATCCTGATCTAAAGTTGAGTATACAATATCAATCTAATTATTGATACACTCTGACAATGAAAAGCACACAAACAAGAATGTAAAGAAAAGAGGTCTCATTGATAAATAAACCCATTGGGACACCTTTTGATACTGTAATTCCTTGATGTACTATGTACTTACATTATGAAGATATCTTATTGTAATTAAATCCCATTCTAAATCTTAATGAACTGCTACATACATTGAAAATATATATTTTCATTGTGAATGCCACATAAAGAAGTTGTTCAGATTCCCTTACATTCTCTTTACATTTCAAATTGACATTTATTTTGTCTAAATAAATACAAAATCTATCATTGCATTTGATTCTCTGACACAAGGATTGGTCTTCATTGGACTACATTAATTATGTATTGTTCATTACAACAAACCTGCAGAGCTTTACAATATCTGACCATATTAGATCCTTACATTAAATAACATGTTGTATCCTTTATGTTAGTTGGATTCCTTTTTAATGCATAGTATCTCTGTACAGAAAATAGTCAAATAGAGCCATAAATTATTCTCAAACACATGGTACTGTACATCTGGGTACATGTGTTTCTAGGTATCTAAAAACGGCTTAAAAGCCTTTAAAAGTAAGGAAATCCTTTCCAAACCTAATTAAGTGAATCCAACACGTAGGGAAATCGTTGCAATAAAGGACATTTAAGCTATGTATAGGAAAGCATTACACGCCCGGTAAAGCTCATACACACACCATCAATATGGTGCTGAGATGAATAATAGCCTGCGCTGAATGAGAGCTGAGCTCAGCTTTACCGGCAAAATCCCCCTGTCGAACAGAACAATCAATAACATTCAACAGCAGGGATTTCTACACAAATAAACTAATGACAACTCTAGATGTGCGGAGAAATGGTTTAATTTGAGAGACAGTGCCGCTCCTCGCCCGAGGATGATGGATAACTAATCCTTTCAAAAGCTGAAGTATTGCTTCCACATTTGTCTGCTTTGCAACACAAAGACAGAATAGATTTCCTCCAGGAAGTTTATCATTAATGAAACATGAAATATCTTCTGGTTCAGACAGGATGATGCCCTGAATTAAAGCAGAGCGTTCCTACATTTTACATTATTTGTGTAGGGTGCCCTTCTCAAAGCAGGGTACCTCCTTCTTGTGGGTATCCTGACCTATTTAGGCAAAGTGGAGAGAGAATACAAATATGTGCACGGGCACTACAGGAGTGAACCACTTTTAGGCAGGCTGTTGTCTTTATTTTGCTTTTAGAGCCGGAACACAAGGATGAAGATATATTTGGTTATATCAAACCTTTCAGACTGTCCATTCAAGTGCTGTTGTTTTTACCAAAGTACTTTGTACACCACTTTATCCATTACATTAAAAGGCTGGACAAATCTGAATACATTATTAATGAATGACTTGACATCAGTTGCAACAAGGGGCCTCATAACACGTATTACGATTTTATGAAGTACTTATAATGCTAGGGTGAGGAGTGATAGATGGTGAATAATAGATCTGTCTCTCTCCGCAGGAACAACAAATAACAGGTAAATGGATACAGATTATTATTGAGTAAATTAATTAAATATGAACCAATGTCTGATTGAAACTATTGCCATATACACAAGGGTAATGCCACATACAGGATGAGCTCATTACACCTTTAACAGCAGACCTTACAGGTGGTGTTTATTCAGACAATGCTGCACTGCTGTGTTTGCAAGGATGCTGAACGTTGCATGTCATTTCTCATTGTGCTGAACTGTTATAAGAGCTACAGTTAGAGCATTACATTAAGATACATGTGAAATTAAAATTACACTAAGGTCTTGCGTATTTTTAGAAGCCCTCATCAATGCAGAGGACACATATTGAGTGCAGACTGTTTCCTCAGCAGCAGGGTCGGTCAGCGAAAGGAGCTCTGACACAGATTCGCAGCATTGAACCTCTGCAGAGGAAAAACGTCTCTTCCTTTCTCCGGCTCCTACTCCCCTCCCTACCCCCCTCCTCTGTATCCTTTTTTGTTTTACAGCTCAAATCCTCTCCTCTCGATCCTTCCATCCGGCAGGCTTTAGTATTTGATCTTCCTTAGATCACTCTGGTGCTACATTATCTCTGCCTCTTGTCTTTTTTTTCTGCGCTCTACTTGTCTTTGGCACTGACCTCACTACAGCATTGCAGTATAGAGGGAGATGCACAACACACTTCCTTCCTTCCTTTCTTCCTTTCATCCTACCTGCAATGTGTTTAACTCAAACCCAAAGGCCTCGTCACCTCATGGTAGAACACACACAAGAGCACACCTGATGTCTGCAGAACACCTGAGCACGGCATGTGAAGAAGCAAATATGTAATGGGTTGTGTATAATACATTTTATCGCCATGAATAAGAAATATGCATCACAGAATTATGTCACATATCAGATTTGTACACACAGTATTTAGGGTAGTCCTTAAAGATCAATAACCATGTATGTAAGAAAAAAAATCAAATCATCTCAGGTCTACCTGGTCCGATTATCCTAGAAGCCAAACGAATGACCTTATCATTGAGTTGTTTGCATTGATGTGTGAAAAAAAGATCTGTATCTGGCGGGTCGACAAAATATACAAGCAGTCGGTTTTATCCCACTGGATTAAACATGTCCATTCATTATGTCATGCTCTTTTAAATACCAGTCTAATAAGCAATGTAATGTAAAAAGGAATTGCACAATTGAATTGAAGAAACAAGACTTGCCTATTTATACAAGACTCCTATCCAAAATGCCACACCAGACCTACCCTATTTGTTGCAAACCTGTTGTTGAATGTATTGTCCGTACTAAATAAGTCATAATGTGAACAACATCAAATAAACTGCAAACATTATCAAGGCTGCTGGTGTTATATATGAAACACGTATATCAGTGTATCCTCAGCACATCAATAAGTCCTTTATTCACTTTGGTAACACAAATAGGTAAATAGATGTTTATAAAAAGTGTATTCATCTGAAGTTGAAGCAACATGCTGCTTTGAAACTCAGTCAACACACAGTCTATGCGGATGAAAATGTGTAGAAATATGCAAGCAAGAGTATGGTCCACTTCAAGTTCTGCTAGAATAAACCCACAAATCGTTTTGAAGTTGTTTTTATAAAATGCAAGTATATATTTAACCTGGGTGTGTCCTCACCATTTAGCAGGTTACCTCTGTTGATCAAAAGCAGAAACTTATTTTTTGTATTTATTATTATCACACCTAGTGATCTACATTGAGACACTTTACAGGCCAAACTGAAGTGTTAGTAATTGAATGCTCAAGGCCCAAAGGCCGTTATAACTGTGATATACACATTTAGTTTGGGCTGGAGAGAGAGGTTAATGCAGCCTTGACAATGATTTCTTTATTACAGTCATTGGTTATCCATGCACACGCTGTACATTGTCCAGTTAGAAGTCAGGCGTATGGAAATCACAATACACACACATTGAATGAGTCATAATATGCAAGCCACCTGTGTTAGTCAGAAGCACAGAAGCAACTCTCAATTTCTTTGTCTCTTTCAAAGACCATAATTAAGCTAACCTATGCCACTGCTTAGAGACCGGCCGTCTCTATTTTTAACACTGTTACGTATGCCTAGGATAATTATCTATCCTATGCCAGGGCATAGGTTAGCTTAAAACCTACAATTAAGAAACAGCTTAATTGTAGCTGGATTAGACAGTCTAGACATCCAACAATGCGATCTGACAGAGTCTAATGGTGGAGCTCCATCCTCCTCATGTTATAAGAGAGTAGTCACTCAAACAGATGACTGACATGCAACCATGTTCCAAAGTTTGAATGCAGGGGAGACCTTTCAGCCATGGGGAGACATCACTGTTCTGATCTTTGGAACGGCATTGTTGCAAGCGCACACATGCATCTCTTTCAAAGAAACTAAACACAGGCTGAACGTAGTACATGTGATGCCATCTAGCGTTTGCTGCATGCTCCGGCCACAACCTGTGAAGTGCAGGACTTCACAATGCACAACAGTGCAACTTTACATCGCAGTTGGTTGTGTTCACAAGTGCAACAGACCACACCTGACCACACCCAACTGGGTTGTTGGGTGTGGTCAGTGGTGCAACAGACTTGAACCTTTCAACCCATAGAGGTCAGTGCAACAGTTTTGGCTCCATACATGATTTAGTGTGGAGTTGCTCATTAACAATCTAGGAGGCATCTTTACAGCACAAAACTGTGCCAGTGGTGAACAATTCTCCAACTTGCTGGTACATCCAAAAACATCATTCTGATCATTTAAATGTGTCATTAATTTCCTGACCATGCAGACACATGCTTAGGATTAGGAATCAAGTCTTTATCTTTAGTAGTTTTTTGTGTTATTGCTAAGAATGTCTTATGTTTAAAAATGTCTAGCTCCAGGTAAAAAAGCCAAGATCGAAAACACCATTTAAAAAAAAAAAAAAACTGCTACACCCTAACCCACCAAACTGCATAAGAATTCTTGTATACTTGTATTGATGTTTCCTGCAAACAAGTTAGCTTACTGGGATAACATAAAGATCTGCTTGACAATGGTAAAACAAATTAAGGGATCTACAGCCTGAAATACTCACATAAAACTGTACAAAGTGGTTGTATAGACAATGCTTCTTGACTCGCATACAACAGACAAGCAGAGTAGAAAGAGGGAACCTCATTGGAAAGAAGCTAATGTTACAGCTAATGCCCTAGGGTCAACTACCGATCCTTGTAGGACAAACACAGTCTGAGGGAAGCCAAAACACAAAGGTATCATTTACAGAGCAGTTCACTGTATTCAGCAAAGGAGCTTGTAGCTGGTGTCCTGGGCATCACAAAAACAAATTACTATATGAGGGAACTACTTTACTGGTTCATAATATCAAATTAGCATTTAATGTAATGTGAATTTGGAAGTTGGACTCAGCAGGTTAATAATCTAGAAGATCATATTGTATGAAAAACGGGTGCACAAAGGATTAATCTAAAACAAATTACTGCTAATTGGAGTTAATATGTTTTAGGTATTCAAGGAACCCTTTTTAGTCTTCAACCAGTGACGTGTATGATCAACCAATAGCTCAAATTAAGCATATAAGAGGAAGCCATTACATCATCAGAGTGTTTATATGACTTTTGAGAGAGGTAGCAGACAAATTGAGAGTTGCTTCTGTGCCTCTGAAAAATTGTAGGTGGCTTACATCATTGAATCATCCAAAGATTGATTGTCAGCATTCGTTTTACCCTGTGCCCAGGGTTTTACTGATTTAGCTGCCAGGAATGGATTTTAAAGCTGCATTAAGTAATTTTTGACCACTCGGGGGCGGAAAGACTCCAGAACAAGTTCACAACAGTTAGCAATTAGCTTATGAAGTTGTTATGGCTAACATGTTAGCAAACAGTTGCCTACTTACAAATCCAGCAGAAACAGAGCAACACGAACATCCCTTTGGTCTCCTTTTTCTGGCCACCTGTTGAATGTAATTCCAATATTCACTGCCGTTTAGCCCTTGTTTGGTCTTCCGGCGCATGAGATATATATATCTGTCTCTTTTTGGATTGCTATATGTTCTAGTTTCTTCACAAGTTACTTCGGTTCTTTGCCTTTTAGCGCTGGGCAGTTAGCATACAATTAGCTTGTTTTAGGCCTGTGTTGGGAGCAGCTGCCCACAGTCGTAGCCAAGTCAGAGCCAACGTAGTTTTGTATTTGTCGTTCCAGAAACCATAACAATGAGCGGAAAAGGGTCGAAAGCTGTGTAGCTTCATGGTGAGATGTTGATTCCCAAGGATACCGGCAATACTACCAACACCATAAGCAGGAGGGAGTCGTATAATTAATGGCACAAAATATTGCTTAATGCATCTTTTAATCAAGTCAACATGCTCGACTGTACGCAGGTTTTCATTCCACATGAGGACTAAACCAGGTAATTTCATTGTATAAGGCATTTTCAACCACAGAAGAAGAACCCATTGAAATGACTTGGTATAGTGTTTGAATGGAAGGAAAATCTCCATCACAAATGGCTTCAGATCCCTGATCAACAAACGTTTTGCTATAATGCGGCTCACATCATCTCTGTTGCTCTGATGCAGTTACAATGTCTCTATATAGACATAGTTTAA
This sequence comes from Trematomus bernacchii, assembly GCF_902827165.1. Taxonomy (NCBI): domain Eukaryota; kingdom Metazoa; phylum Chordata; class Actinopteri; order Perciformes; family Nototheniidae; genus Trematomus; species Trematomus bernacchii. The sequence continues at coordinate 8,392,611 of NW_022987513.1, forward strand.
TGGTTTTGTGCACACAGTGCTAATGTAGTCAATAAAGGCATCAGCCAAATCATCTACACAAAGAGCAACAAACCCACACACACACACAACACACACACACACACACAACACACACACACACACACACACACACACACACACACACACCACACACACACACACACACACCACACACCACACACACACCACACACACCACACACACACACACACACACCAATCCGCTGGAGCAGAGAGAAGGTTAGGCCATGCCCTTGTTGCGGACTACCTGGGCTCCGGGTTAATGAGCACAGCAGTGCAGTCAAATTGATAGTCTTTCATATCATGATTTTTGTTCTGATCAGTAATTTTCTAATTATAAATCTATACATCCGGGTTTCACAGGCTAAACCACTTATCAACCAAATGAGCATCCCAGCATGACATTTGGATTGTGCTTAACGGGTGGAATAAAATCCACTTTTGCAATTAATTATCACACAGAGATGATGTGGTACACATTTTTCACACAGATTGTACAGCATGTCTCCATGGCCTGTCTCCACTGCTAATCAAACTAAAAGCTCATCTGTTCAACCCTCCGCCACAAACCATTCTCACACAAAATATGAGAAAATATCAAATCAGACTTTTTTTTACTATACGATGCAAATAATTGTCTGCTGTTAAGAACAAATTGAATGAACTTGTGTTTTTTGTCCCAAGTTCACACAGAGTTCAGAGCCATTTACTTCCCCTTTGATTCTACCTTCCACACCTGCTTGCTCATCATCCTTTCATCTTCTGCACCTCTGCTCTCCTCCCCCCCACTCCCCTCTCCTCCTTCTGTCCTATTGGTCTGTGGCCAACAGCATCAAGCGTTATCCATCAATAGCTAGGCTATTAGGTAGTATCAACACAAGAACCTCTCAGAATTAACCATAATGCCCAGTAAAGCCTGATATTGATTATATGCAATTAGTTTATCTCTTAACTAATGATGGTTGTGGAGGGTAACGGTGAGGAGAGCATGGGGGAGGAAAGGACGGGGGAGGCAGTGATGACTGTGGGGGACTGTAGAACAGAGGAGAGCACTGGGACAAGCCTGAGGAGGGGGATTCATCAACTGATACAGAAAACATACATTAAGACACCCAGCTTATCAGTATAAACAGAACCAGACAATATAACCTTTACACACAAAACTCATCAGAGCCTTACCTTCCGATCATGGTAGAGTGCTGCTGGACAGCCGCCTCCAGCAGCCTCTCCAAAATGGTCCATTCCCCCATGGTGATGGAGAGGTGGCAGGGCTCTCAGAAGAAACAGGGTCTGGGGAGCCAACCCCTCTTCCTCCGAAGGACTTCTACTTCTTCTCAGGACCAGCCTGCGCTCTTGTGGACCTTCCGGACCAGCGGGGGGTGCACCCGACCCCCGTCCCAGAACCAGCTCCTTTTTGACCTCTACACGTTGACCTGGCCGCTTGTCTTTGACTGTGTGTGTGAGAATGAGTGTCTTTTCCTGGGCCTGTCCCGCTGTGCTTCTCCTCCTGGTGGAGGAGAGGTGCTGAGCTGATTGCCTCCCCCTCCTCTTTCCCTCAGTCTCTTCCTTCCCTTCTCCCCCTCCCCTGCGCGGTGATGCTTGTCCTCCCCCTGCCGCACCGCTCTGTTCTGCGCTACAGCATATGCTATAGCTCACTGTATGACAGCCATGATCACCCTCTCTTTTCCACTTGCCTCTGCCCGTCCCCTTGCTCTTTTCTCCTCTTCCTCGTCTGTCCCTGCCTTCGTCCTCCACCCTACCCCCAGGGCGCTCCTTGTGCTCTACCTGCACTCCCTGCCATCAGTGTTGCTCTGTGCTTGTCCTTGCATTGTGTAGGAGATTTGCCTTTGCTGCAGCCTTGCTACTCTAACCTAAACACACACACACACACACACACATACACACACACGCTGCATACAGCTGATCCTCCTTGGCTCACCTCAGTGAACAGCACTGTAAACACACACACACTCCAAGACCGCTAGGAATCCCACTCTTCCACTTCCTACTGAGGACTGCAGATCCACACCAGCACACCAAGCTCCTGCCTGCTGAATGTCATTTTACGACAGGAGGAATGGTCGCTCCCACAGCCCTGAGCGCTACAAGGACCCATAAAAACCTGCATACACACACACACGCTGCCACCCAGCCTCTCAGTAATAAATCAGCTGCCTTGCTGCATCCAGTGAGGCTGAACCAAGGCAGTGTGCTGCAGACCTGCTGTCCTGTGTTGTCCCCCTGGCTAATTTCTGCACAGTCCAGTGCCCAGAGTCATGTCTGCCGCAGAGAGCGGGGATGAAAAGCTGTCCTGTGATGACTATTTCTGGGCTCCATCATCTTGCATCCCTCTCTTCCCTCCTCCTCCTGCTCTCCTTCAACCTCCCCGCTCTTCCTCCTTCCTCTCCTTTACTCACGTTTGTGTGCAGATCTCAGTCCTACCAACTCCCCCTATCTCAGTGCTCGGTCCCCATCTCTGCTTTGTGCTCTCCCTCTCTTTCTCTGTGTCTCTTTCTCGCTCATGGAATCGCTCTATCTCTGTCACACTCTGCGAGCATGCAACACCCCCCCTCCTCTTCTTCTCATAGATCTGCTCTCTCTCTCTCTGCTTTCCCTCCCTCCCTCCCTCCCCTCCCACCCTCCCTCCTCTGGCAAATGTGCTTGGATTGCTACCCTGATCGCTGCTTTACTTATGCTTGCAAGAATGCCTCCCACCGTACTGCTGTGTCTGTTCCTGCCTGATGTTGCACAGAAAAAAGGGCATTTGAGATCTAAGCGTGCTTCATGCCCTGTCTCCCTGTGTCCCCTTCGATCCTTTGTTTTCAGTCTGTAAGCCTGGTGGTGTTTCCCGTACTCAATAAACCTCTTCCTCTCTTTCCCCACTCATTGTCATAGATCATCCGGCCCATGCTTCCAGGAGGAGGGTTACCGGGGAATTGTGGCTTTGCTCCACCCCATCCCCCATCTGTCTCCTCCCTTTCTCCATCTTATAAGGGAGGACAACACACCTATTTTACCCTGACCTAACCCTCACGCCCGTCCTGTTTTTCCTCTCCTCATATTCTATATCAGTGCCTCATTCTGTCCATTTCCCCCCCATCCTCCATTACAGCCCCCGTGCTCCCTCTCCCCTCTCAGGAGAGATGAGCGCTGTATTGTACTTTGCTGTGACATTGAAAGCTGCATTCATTAGATTTATATTAAGGTGGTGTGGAAGCGGGATGGTCTCCCTCCATTACACAGAGAGATAAAGGCAGATGTATGGAGTGTTAGTAACGTGCTCACACACCTAGACGAATTCATGTGCATCTCTATCAAAGACACCAGGAAATACACGAACGGGAAAAGAAAAAAAGCATAGGGTTTTTTTCCCCCTCCAGGTTGTGAGTCACAGCAAGGTTTCCCCATCTAGAAGACTGAGTCAAGTAAATGATGCAGTGGCATGACATGAGACCAGCACACTAGAATGAAGTCATGGCTTGGGGTGACAAGTTCAATTCATTTGTGCTGCAATTCCTTTTAGTCATACTCCTTTGATTGTGCATGACATGCTTTTTTAGCTGACAGTTTTTTTTGTTGCTGAATAAGGTGAATGCCTTTGGGGCGATTTGGAAACATTTGATACAAATTCAACATCCTCAAAGATGTGCTGTGTTATTTCTGAAAACAACAAGCATCAAGGTGGGCAAATTCACACTCACAGCTCTTACCCAACAACCTCTACTGTGCATTAGTGTGTAATCGATCTATCTAGTTGTGTGTGTGTGTGCATGAAGAAATGCAAAATCCTTCTGCATCTGTGTGTGTGGGATAAAAGGACTGAGTGGGGGAGACAGAGCGAAAGAGGATTTTGTTAGTTCAGCATCTTCTGCGGGGGGACTTGGGGTCTTTCCCTCACCAAGGACATATGGTACAGTAGGAGTGCTGTTGGGGAGAGCCGGGAGGGGGGGGGCGGTGCAGTGGAGTGTGAGGGCTCTCGTTTGGCGAGGCTTGGGTTCACCAGCAGAGCAGCTGAAGCACTCGCATCAGCAGCCAGCTCTTGGAGAGGAGAGTTCAGAGCTGGATAGCACATGAGTGAGAGAAAGAAGGCGCAGGTGTGTCGGCAGTGACCTAGAACAGCCAGCGTCTAGCATGCAAAAAGCACACATACTGTACTCAAACAATTGTAAAGCAGCAGCATGATTAATAACATCAATGGAAACATAAGTGGTACTTTAATTTTTTTTTTTTATATATATATTTGGGTTTCTTCAGGGCATTCTAAAAATTGCAAATGTAAAATCTGACATGCTTACCATATTCTGCAAGGAACCAATATATATATTTATATATATATAATTTCTTTTTAGTTTGATCTCTTAAAGATTGCCAAGTAAACATACTCTGTGTGTCCCATATGTGTATCTTGTCGGAATAATCAATATTTAAATACATGCAATGTTAATTAAGAGTTATGCAAGAGTGGCATTATCGTCACAACAAGGACACTTGATGAAATATGAAAACCAGAGGTGATTATTAATAAATGTGAGTATGATTACGATCAAGTGTGGTTTTGTGTGAATGAAAGAGCAGACCCTGGCTTTGTAAATGCCTCAGCAAGATCCCTGATATATCATCATGCATCTGTTCTATCTTGTGCTGAATAAACATCAGTAGTGAAAGAAAAATAGAAAAATTCAATTTGAATCCTTTGGATTGGTAGGCAACTATTATTATTATTATTATTATTATTATTATTATTAAAAATATTATTATATTTCTAAATATGTGAAAAACATCACTAGAAACATGTGTCACACAATTTTAAGGTAATTGTTCTACCAAGTTGTTATCAGTCAAATAAAATGAGTATTATATTGATCATGAATAGAGTCAATATAAGTTGTTAATTTGTTGGTTTGTCTCTGGCTGAAGCAGGTAAATGAAGTCACCTTGTATATTGAGGGCTTTCACCTTCTGGACAGCAGCTGTCTGTTGAGGTCATAAGCAATCGAATGTGAGCTCCTGTAAACATCACAGCAAGATCCAATTTTAAAAAGTGTCTGACAAGTAAGACTTCCACTTTCACACCTACACACTGCTACCCACAACTGTGATTATTATTTTAATTCACAAAGATAATCATGGCAGTTGGATGGTGTTCAGAGCATTGCAAGTAAAACCTGGCAATAATATAGCGGCTAGAAGAATGTATGTGCACATTATTGCAGGAATGTCTCCAAATCATGCTATGAAAAAAAGAGGCAGCAGTCTTTCAACACCACATGGTGTTGCTCAATATTTTCAAATGGGGAGTGTCAATACATATAAACGTTCCTGTCCAATAGTAGGTTTGAACAATATGATAGAATAATATAATTGATATGCAAATGCTTTACTATTATAAGTGCTAGACGTATACAGGGCAAGGATACACCGCATAACAGTTTCAAGTCAATGTAATAATTAAAAGACCATTCTGAGGAAACGTTTTTCATAAAATATAAATTAAATAAAGGGTCAATTGAATCATTACCACAACATAGGTAGGTAAATAATCTATGAGATTAATATAAAGGTTGTTAGGTGGTGGGGTGGGTCCGCCCCCTGGTGGAAATGTCGAGAAACAACACGCTTCATTCTCAGGCTGCTTCTTTTGGTTATGCCTCGGTCCTAATGTCTGTACACTATACATGCGTAAATGGAAACAGGTGGTTCATGATTTAAAGCTTGTCATTTCTTGTTGCATTCTTCAGTGCGTTGTTCAGCTAAAGGGTTTCACCTTTTCCCCTTTATCTGATGTATCCTCCACCACCAGAGGGCAGCAGAACAATAAGGCTGACATGCGGAACACAGTCAACTTTGTGTATGAAGAAGAAGAAAGTAGCCCAGAGTGGGTAGCTGCTCCAGACATGTCAGACAACTGACAGGAATGGTAACTTGGCCGCAGTAGTTAGTGAGTTATCAAAAAGTTCCTGAAAGCTGAAAGTAAGGATTTTGGAGCACGACACATCACCAGGTGGCCTGTGTAGAGGGTTGACAACCCGGCATCTTGATTATCGTTGATATCTGACAACCGCTGGTTAGCTAGCATTAGCTACTGGCTAGCTGTGGAGAGAAGTATCGTCAGTTTTCAGTCATGTCTTCGGCCGGGGACTTTGGAAACCCTTTAAGAAAGTTTAAACTGGTCTTTCTGGGGGAACAGAGTGGTAAGTGTGATGCTAACGTCGGATGTTGTTTGTATGTCGAATATGCGTAATGTCCTTCAATAGATGTTGCTAACACTAGAGTTTGGTGGGCGATTAACGTTAACCAGTTAGCTTAGCTAACATTAGCTGCGTATCATTACACTTGGCACAGTAAAAGTATTGCAACAGAGTAATTTGTTTCTAAAGGTATCCACCCTAGCTTTGTGGGGTGCGTTTCGTTGCTTTTCCTGATAGATTGAGTAATGTGTGTGGAAATTGACTTGTTGGCTAACTTCCGCTGTGAGCTGTAATAACATGGTATTAGCGGAGGCAGTGGCCGCTACTACAAAGTTACAGGTATCAATTAAGTAGTGAAATACAGTGCTAGTAGCTACTTTCTATTCTATATGGTAAAAACATTGATTGTATACGTTGTATATTGTCTTTGCATTCATGTTACTTCCTAAGTAGAGGCTACACGCTAAGTGTGTTACATGTGATTTATTGTATCTGGTGCTGTGTTCAGAGGAATAATATCAATCTCAAAGTCCACAAATAATATGAGTATGATTACACAGTCAAATCAGTTTGACCACCCTAGGTGCTTTTCTGCTGAGGGGGATGAATCTCAATTACTGAACCTGCTCAGTGGCATTCCTACACTCTCCCTAGTCATTTTCCCTTTTTCCTGCAACTCTGAGTAACACAGGGTGTACTTGTACTGGAAGGGTTCTGTATAGATCCATACTTAACAATCATGTGTCTGTTCTCAAAGGTTAAGGTGTTGGGTTGTTCATTATATATTCCAGCACTGTACTTCCACGTCTTTCTACTGTTTCCAAAGCTGTGTGTTTAGCATGCCAACACAAAGCACATTGTGGAAGCTGAACTTTGGGGTTTTATTTAGAATTGGGATGTACTGATTTAACTTGTTCTCCTCCTCCTGATACCGTTTCTGATATCTGAGCTTGGGTATCTGCTGATAGCAAGTACACATATAATCCTGAGTTTAAAATCTGTGTACTTCACAGCATAGGATTATTTCTGTATGATGGAAGTATGACCTGCTGAAATAAAACTGATATTGGTAACACTGAATTTGATGACAGTAATTAAGAAGCTATAGTTTATGTGGATTCATCATTTTGGTCTGACAATATCTATTTGGTTTAATAAGGTCAGTACGATACAGATCCATCTGAATGGTATGTTCAAAGTGTAGAAACGTTAAGTATTTCTTCAGGGATTATTACTCTAGGTTTTGTCGCCTGGTTTATTACTCTCCCCTTTCATCAAGATAAAACAGACTTGGTGTTTGTCAGACGTTGTGTGATCAGCTGTTGTTCCTTGTACACAGCAGTGTTGGCTTTGGCCATGTCATCATCACTTAAGGTGCAGTGTAACAGATAGTGTAACTCTAGCTCAGCAAAACAGTCTGAGGCTGGGGAGCTGAATGTGGGCGCTCATAGCAACAGTACGAGTGTCTATTTCTCTGTAATGTTGTAAAAGTAAAGTTTTACAGGTGAAAATCAGCAAGGTTGAAGTAAATGTTATGAAACGGGGCCATGTTTAGAGAAGGTGGAAGAGTAAGCATATACTTGGAGTACCTAACTACCTCAATCAGTTCAGGCCTTAAAGAGCTAGGCAAAACCTTTTTTAGAAACGTAATAAATGGGGAGCCAGGTTTCCCAACCCTACTAGTCTCTCAACATTCCTCAACCCTAAATGTCTCCTACAAAGGGCTGTGCACCACACCCTTTAATAATGGACCAGATCCCTAAGAGGGCAGCAGGAGTCTCATGTCATGCTGCTCTCAGCTTCAGTCCAGTTAGAGGGTTCTTCATCTGTGGCTCATGGACTGCACACAACAACTTGATGTTAGTTCTTATTTCAACTCTGTTACCCGCCAGTCAATTATAATCCCTCATTTATTTATGATATTTTCTTACATTTCAAATTGTCAGCAAAGTTGAACATCAGGCCGCACCTTACATAATGAGAGAGGCTCACGCTATATACTTTTCACTTAACCCCCCCCTCCTTTATTATTATTATTATTATTTGAAACTGGCCTTCTTTCCCTAAAGTTATTATCATTTAGGGTTTCTGTTTTGGTCTTCAATGTTGTTTATTTTCAACAAGAACTAAATGAATAGTTGGTCAAGTCAATTATCAGAAAAGTGTTCTGCAATCATTTTGGTTATTTGTTTGATCATTGTCAAGCAAGAAATTGCAGCATTTCAAATGTGAGAATAATTATTTTCTGTGTTTTGTATCATTATAAATGACTACATTTGTTTTGGAATGTTTCGCATATAAGTAGAGTAATTTCAAGATCTCGCATTGGGCTCTAAAAAATAGAAGATAATGGATAGATGGATAATTAGTCAGTTAGTCAAAGACTCGTAGCCCTACTTGCTATAGCCACACATTTTAGCCATTCCAAATAAGAACTGTTTAAGCTACAAAATAAAAGTGTAATTAGGGCATTTACTTTGTTTCTGTTTGTTTTTCAGTGGGAAAGACTTCTCTGATCACCAGGTTCATGTATGACAGCTTCGACAACACTTACCAAGTGAGACCAACACCTCCACCTGATTTCATCACTCATGAAAAGTTCATTCATCAGACATTGATGAGTTGAAGAAGGTTATGCTTGTTTATTTACTACTTGTCATTCATTTTCAGGCCACAATAGGAATAGATTTCCTGTCGAAAACCATGTACCTTGAAGACCGAACAGTGAGTAAAACATTTTTGACAACTAGTGTTTGTTGCTATTCTACTTAACTATTTATTTCAGACACCATTTTTAGTTTTTTTGTAGTAGTTTAGTTTGGTTGTTTCTAACAAGCACACACAGCTTTTTTGCCTTCCAAGTGCACCCCCCCCCCCCCCCACACACACACACACACACACACACACACACACACACACACACACACACACACACACACTCGGACTGTCCTCCCTTCCTTTGTTTGTTTCTCCCCTCAACACAAGTTTCTTCCTCTCCTTCCTACCCCTCCATCTATTCTCCTCATTCCTGTTTTGATATCGAACACCTTACTTGATCAAAGGAGGAGGGTTGATGACAAGTGAAGGCTGATTATTTATTTATCCCCCCCCCCCCCACACCGGGCCCAGACAGCTTGCTAACTCTGTCGGTCACTTCCTGCATGCACTACACTCTCTCTGAACGTTTTCTCATCCATCTGACTTCATTCAGTTTTCTTTCTATGTGCTTTTTGTCACCATAACGTACCTTATTTCTGACATCGGTTTTGTCTCGTTTTATTTTCATCCGTTTTTGTTTTGTTTCTTTGTTTTTCTCTTCTTCTGTTTCTCCCTCATCCCCTTCCTGCCCCCCCCCCCAGATCAGGTTGCAGTTGTGGGACACGGCGGGGCAGGAGAGGTTTCGTAGCCTGATCCCAAGTTACATCAGAGACTCAGCTGCTGCAGTCGTAGTGTACGACATCACAAGTACGTGGATTACCTGTGTGCACGTTATATAAACATGCCACATTAACCTCATACTCTGTCTTATTTAAAGGTCCCCTATTATACTGTTTTTCATCAATATATTATAGGTCTCAGATATATACAAAACATGTCTCTGAAGTGTTTGGCTCCAAATACCAAACAGATCATGCATTGTAGCATCCCATAATCCCCTCTGTTTCAGCCCTGTTTCAAAAGTGCTGATTCTCTGTCTGTTACTTTAGATGAAAATAAGGAGCCCCTCCCCACGCCCCTCTGACAGATATTTGGTTAAAAAGAACACAATGGTGCTCTAGGAGGAGATTCAGGTGATAAGGTGGGCAGGTGTTACCTTGGTTGGTGATTGGCTAATGGTTGCACAAGCCAAAAAAACGTTATGACATCATAAAGTGGCCTAAATCTGATCAGCTCATTTTCAGACAGGTTTTTATATAAATGGATCAGGACAAAAAGTGAGCGAATCTTTTTTCCTGAAACTTTCAGAATCTCTTTACACAGAGGGGACTCATGTTTATGTAGAAAAGACATGAACAAGTGGATTTTGCAATAATAGGTGACCTTTAACACATTACAGTCCTTTAATTCAAATAATAGACATCAGACTTGGTGAAGATGTGCAGGACATGTAATTCCACTTCCTTCCCGTCACAAACCGTTCTCACAGCTTACATCCCCTGAATACTGACGCCCCGCTGTCTTTTCCTCCCCCCACTTTCTTTCAGACGTCAACTCCTTCCAGCAAACCACAAAATGGATTGATGATGTGAGGACGGAGAGAGGAAGTGATGTCATTATCATGTTGGTGGGAAACAAGACAGACCTTGCAGACAAAAGGTAATCTGCTCTTCCTTCCTCCTGCCTCTGTAAGTGGCTCCTCTCCATTTAGAGCATACTAATGAAGTCATTGATCGGTGCTGCTGGCTGTCGATACTCAGGCAGAGCAGGTTATCTCTGCCCTTCGTGGATGTCAAAGCCCCCATTGACTTTTTTTACACTTTGTTTCAACCTACATTGTTTGAAGATATTGATTATTTAACAAATCAACCTCATAAAGAAATTGATAGTTGTCTGCTGTGATGTTTGATATTATTTGATCTGAAAGACCCTGTGCAGTGATCTTCTCAATCCACCTGATTAATGAAGTCAGCTGTGCCATGTTTTCTCTGCATCTCCTAACCCCCTTTATCTACCGCAGGCAAGTATCTATTGAAGAGGGTGAGCGGAAAGCCAAAGAACTAAATGTAATGTTTATTGAGACTAGTGCGAAAGCGGGCTACAACGTAAAACAGGTGAGAGTGTGTGTGAGTCGTGCTCTGTGCTCCTGATGCAGAAGCTGCTGCCTGCGCTCCACAACTAAAGATCGCCAGACCAAATCAAGGTCAGAGCTTCAGGCAGGGTTGGTTTTTAAATCTAATATCTATAAAGAGTTATTCTGGATTGATTGAGACATCCTCACATTGGCATTTCTAAAACGTACCAGCTGAATCCTTCACACCCTTTTTTTCCAGCTGAAGTTCTACTAGCCGTCTTTTGGTCTAGATCCCAGGTGGCAGCAGCATCAGGAAGGGGCACGACTTGTTATTCCACTGCAACCTATTCACACTGTGTATTTTCTTTCCCCTTGTGTTTTTGTGTCGTTGTCTGTGGCGATATGTGTGCATGTGTCCCCTGTGTGTGTGTGTGCGTGTTGTGACTCATCGCAGACAGATAACCACAGAGGAGGGAGAGCAGAGAGCGAAAGAGATGAATGTTCTGTTTATTGAAACAAGTGCAAAGACAGGCTACAATGCCAAGCAGGTAGAGCGTGTGCACCTTCTCGTGTGTGTGTGGGCTCATAGTGCTCATTCTCTCTTCTGGTTGGCTTCTGTTTCACACACCCATGCGTGCATTAAGGTGTGCTTTAAATTTCGGCTTGCTCTGGTTGAAAGTGAGGTGTGTGGATTCGTTTTTTAAGCTCTTTCCCACCTGAAAGAAGTCATTATTTTTGATTGGCAAACCTTTGATCGTGCAGGTGGGTCGGGGTCTGCAAACCAAAACGCTCATTAGCAGTATTTGAATTGCATGTGTATGAAGTGTAGTTCTATGTGATGCTCTTGATGATGCGGGGGTCCCTTTTTAAAACTCATGAATCACTTTAAATGTACGGAGCTCCATCAATGAATGTTAAAGTAAGGCACCAATCCACAGAAATGTAGCCTTGCAGTTTGCTGCTAAATCAAAAATCTAATTTGGTGAAAGCTCTGGTGGCCGTCTTCCTCTGTGCGAGCTTCAAGCTAAATCATGTAATGGGAATGCGCTATCTTTCCTTCATCTTGTGCGTTTGTCCTGATGTGAGTATACTTCCTGCTCTGACAGAACACATCTGGTTGTCTCTCCCTGCAGCTCTTCCGTCGCGTGGCAGCCGCCCTCCCCGGCATGGACACCACACAGGACAAGAGCCGAGAGGAGAGTATCCTTTGTGTACGTGTCGGTGTCAGAGGGTCTCTAATGTTGTGTCATATGGATAGCCCCTGCCAGAGGGAGAATGTAGCGCAGCACTGTGACAGACAGATGTTGTTTAACCTTTGTGTCTCTTTTTGATTTATTTTACCAGTGAGGACACGTATTGTGCTCCAACAGAGAGAAATACTCACGGCTGCAGTTAGGACTGTACCACATAGTTTGCTCAGCATCCTTTGACATTCAAATTCCAAATCCACATTTGAATGCTGTGCAGCTTGTGAAGTGCTTCTCTTCCGTTTATTCAATCTTCTTACCTGGTATCCCTGCACAGTTACAGATACAGACTAATATTAGTTGTCGATTTTGATTCTGGTACTGACTTTGTAGTATTGTTTCTTACTCGTGCGTTCCAAACATTTCCAATAACTCGAGCATTGTGAATTTCCAACGGTCAACATTTTTTGAAGATACCGATGTGATCATTTCCAAAGTTTACCCCAGGTTTTTACGAAATAATCTGCTTTTCCATGAATTCTAAAAGTTATAATTATAAAGAAAATTGGTTCGTTTAGAAAATAATAGGTATAGAAGCTTTCAATGTTAAAAAGATAAACTACCTTAATTATAGCCCTAACTCCCTGTGGGGTTAAATGTCACATGAGAGGAACATCAAACATGATTTATTTTCTCTAGAATGGAATCTGATTTGAATCTTCCCTAAAACTGAGCTCGCACAGTGGCTGTTTGGTTTGTGTGGAAAAAATATTTAACTTATTCAAGCCTGGCATGTCCTGCAGTAGAAAACAAATTATATAACATTTTTTATATATAACACATTTTAAACAATAACTTAAGCATGGACAGCAGTTGTGGAGTTTAGTTTGTTCGTAACATCCCTTTGTGAACATTTTCCAGTTGTTTTATTCCAGTTCTGTGACGTTCCCTAACTCCTAAACCCTTCAGTGATTGACATTAAACTAAAGGAGCAACCGGAGCTACCGGCCAGCGAAGGAGGCTGTTCCTGCTAATGCCGGCTTATGTCATAATGACATAAAGCTAAATATTTCTCTTACCTGCTTTTTTTTTCAATAATTTGTGTGTCTGTACCCTAAACTGCACCGCCTGTTCCCCAGCCTAAGAGAGAACACTACAGCCGCTACTCCTCCGCTCTGTGGAAAGCTGCTTTTTGATGTGGATGCTCTGAAAGTCATAAATCTCTTAAATTGAATATTTGCACTGTAACACACATGTTGAAACGGTAGCCACAGCTGTTGCCTGTCATTTCAAACAGACCGAGATGGGGGCTTAAGAGTAATGAGTGTCTAAAGATGACCCTTTGAACCAAACTGAAAGAAGGAACACGTGTGTTTATGCATTAAAGTATGTGATCAAGATTGAGAATATTGTTCAACATTTTTAAATATTGCTTTACGTTTAATAAGCACAACAATAACACTGTTCTTTTTGTTGTTTAAATGTCTGGACACGGTCACACACCAGCACAAACACACTAACTAAAAGAGCAACACTATAACTACGTCATCCCCATTACCGTCCTTCCTCTCTTCCCACACTTGTCCCTTGAGATTATTTTTACCTTGGCTTCCATTTTCTATTACCTTTTTATTTGAATAGATCTCTAATTATTTTTTCTAAAGACTACAGCTATCATAGATTAAAACTACTGCTTTAAAGATAGTGCTTGAGAAGTATTTTCTCATATATTATAAGAGTCATAATCATGAAAACCCACTGTAAACATTTAGATATATATGCCTTTTGGAGTTTAATTGTAGAGGGCTTCCTTGGTTTTGGGTTAAACTAGTTTGGTAACACTTTAAATACTTTTTTGTTTTTGTTTTTATTCTGTTGGCATTGATCTTTTGTTAGTGATTATTCTACATGTGTATTTAATCCACAATGACTTTATTTATTTGTATTGGATTCATGTTTCTTTTTTTTTTATGGCTGTTAATATCTACACTTCTGGTGAATCACTAATGAATTATGCATCCGTCTGAAACACCTTTAACTGAATCAGCAGAGAGCTAGATGGCAATTTGATCTTACTGATAATACAGTGCAATTTTTGTGTGGACTTATGGAGGAGAGTGGTATATATAGCAAAGTAGTCCTTAACGTTTGTGTCTGGAATGATTTGAAATGAAAGAATAAAAAATACACTTGTCAATGTGGCTGGAATTCTTCAATGTCCAAGCTTTCATATTTTCCTTGAACCATTTTTTACACTTGAATTAGGCATTAAGCTGGTAATTAAAATAGTAATAATAAAATATAGTGTTCTCCCTACTCTAATGCCCCACACATATTACAAATATTTACAGGAAAAGAAACAAATTGCACAAAGACAAAATGAACACAATATGCATTTTTATAGTACCTTATAGTAACAGATAACTTGCCAATGGCGGTTTTGTGCCATGAAATAATTGTGGCTGTGATAATTGTTTGAACCTGATCTGACAGCTCTAATCTAAATTACAAATCAAAGATAAAAGTATTGTTGATCTGCAGATCGTCGGCAGTGGCAGCAAAGTGTTAAGTGCAGGAACAGAACAGCAGAGTCTGTTATTAAGAGCAAGGCCTGAACAGTGTTGCTCCCTCATGAGAACTGAAGGCCTGACAGTAATAAGCTGTCCTGCAGGAGCAGAATGCTGGACCTGGACTAATGTGCACTAATAGGCTTATTTCACAGGAGACATTTTGACCTGGCAGGAAAAGCCCATGTGGAGCAAATGGCTACGACTCCAAAGTATGCCATGCCACTGAGCCAGCATTATCATTCAACAACATAATAACTTAATAACTGCTCCATCAAACACAATGCTGCTGTTTTTCATGCCTAAATGTGTGGTTTGACAAACGTAATCATGGGGAGGCTATTTCATTTAGGGATGTATGAGGCCATATATAGCCACCTGTTGTTCACTAGATTGCAAAGCATGCTATATTGGGCCCCAACTTTAGTTTCACATAATCTGATAAACTACCAATTTCAATTAGAATTAGGAAATTTAAATATGAAGTAGAATTTAGCCTCAATTGTCTTGTGTTTTGGAGGGATCCTGTGTCAAAGTGGTAGTTGTAAGGCTGACATTTTCCAGAATAAAATTAATTTAACTGTCTCTAATGGGGTGAATTATACACCTACGAAACCCAAAAAATAGATTAATCCTGATCATTGGTCATCACAAAACAAATAAAAGGAATTAAATCAAATAAAATGTATTTGTATAGCCGTTTTAATGCTTAAGCTTACAGGCAACTGAGACGCTGAAAGTAATAACTATACTTCTGTTTTACAACATCCTACAAAAAGACACCAAATTAGAACTTTATGATGCTTTTTCTTACATGAACACATTCAAATGTTGTCAGTTTCTCAGATTGAACAACGTGTGCAGCGGATCCTTGTTCGTGATTGGCTGAGCCTGTTTTTGCAAGTCACGCGAGAGTTTACCGGGAATCTGTTACCCTGGAAACCAAGCGAAACAACCGCTGCACTGAGTATTTATTATATCAAACCTTTGTTTTTTAACACCAACGCTGCATATTGAGCTGTCCTTTGATTCTTTTATACTTAATTCAAAGTGTTGAATTCCATAATGGGTAGCGACTACTACGAGACTCTGGAAATAAACAGAAATGCAACAGATGCAGATATAAAGAAGGCGTAAGTTTTTGTTTCCGGAAGTTGCTTTACAGACGTTAACAATTGAAGTTGTATGTGTTTATTGTCAACGTTTTGCTTTTTTTATTACTAGATATCGAGGACTGGCATTGAAGTTTCATCCGAGCAGAAACAGAGACAAAGGAAGCAGTGAGACGTTCCTTCAGCTGGGTGAAGCCTACGATGTGCTGAGCGACCGTAAGTAAAGTTCAAATATAAACCAACACATTTATGGTATGTTTGTTACACTACAGACTGAGACTACACTAACCATTAAGAAAAAAAAGGTGAATATATCTGGTAATCTTTACTTTTAGGCTATATAGTGTGGTGCTAACAATGTCACTTCACACTTTAATATTCCTACTGGTTATACTTCAAAACTTATTGTCAAGAAATACCAATTTGAATCATTTTGGAGATTTTTTATTGTGTAAAATATTCAATAGCTTCACTTTTGTAATGCTACACAAATCCCTATAATGAAGTGCTTTTGTAAACCTTTATAAAACCTTTTATAAAGTTACCATATTTTAACCAATATGTGCTGCAGTGTGTGTCTATGGAAATAAAGATGTTGTCTGTGACAGCTCGGAAAAAGGCAACCTATGACAAGTTTGGTGAGGAGGGTCTCAAAGGGGGCATCCCACCTGAGTTTGGCTGCAGCGGGGCTTGGTCATCTAAATATGCCTACCATGGGAACCCAGGCAAAACCTTCAGGGAGTTTTTTGGAGGCGACAACCCATTTGCAGGTGAGAAAATCAGACCATATGGTGAATGTTCTTATTCAAATATCATACCAATTACATTACACTTCTTTCGTTAGACTTCTTTACAAACGATGAACCACTTCAGTTTGGCGGCCTGCGATCTGTAGTGGTGAAGACACAAGACTCTCACATAGAGAGAGACATGCATCTGTCCCTGGATGACCTCTACCACGGCTGCACAAAAAAGATAAAGATATCTCGCAGGGTAAGAGCTTCTGTGCGTGAGAGACTATCTATTGTCATTCCACAGCTATTTCAAATATAAATGAATGTTCTATTCATTTGTTTAACAGGTTATGAATGAAGATGGATGCACTTCCAGTATCAAAGACAAGATCCTCACTATTGATGTGAGGCCTGGATGGAAAGAAGGCATGAGGATAATTTTTGCTAAAGAAGGAGATCAGGTAATATAACAATACACGCATTGACACGAATACAGTTGTAATGATGGTCACTGAAAAGCCATTCAGTATGTCTTTTCCTTATTCAAATGTTTTTTCACAATATGTGTTTCGATCATGTGTTTGCTTGTGACACTGTCAACGCTGATTTACGAGGTATTGCAACTTCATTACATAGCTTTTGGTGTGCGGCAGGCTTTAGAGGAAAGCCCTGCAAGTGACCACTGCACCAACATGTATCATTTTATATGAAAAGTAAATAACGTGTACGCAAAACTGAGAAAAAGGGGTTCGTTTGGGAAGGGGGTTTCATCAGGGTCTCACTGTGAGACCCTGATGAAACCCCCTTCCCAAACGAACCCCTTTTTCTCAGTTTTGCGTACACGTTATTTACTAATATGGCACAAATAAGGTTACTGCAAAAATGTGTGAGACTCTCACACATTTTTGCAGTAACCTTATTTGTGCCACTTAGTGAAACTGTGTATTTGAATATGATAAGAATAAAGAATAGTGAGATAAGTATATGTTTGTAACTGATTGGGATATATAGATCAAACATAAAAGCATTATTCGTTTGCTTTATAGTGTATTCTTCTAGAAAGTTTGGATGCTTATTGACATTATGTTTGATGAATATGTGTTTAAGATGATACTGATGAATGGAAACTTGCTCAAGCTGTTGACCACAGAATGTGTGACTGACAGCTTTGAATCATGGGAAGTTAACAGTGGCAGTTATGGTTAAATATGAATGGGCAAAATTTAGAGTGCATAATAACTCAGTTGTATAGGGTTATGATATCCACTAGATCTGTTTCATTGCCGCCAGTAGGTGGCGTCATTGATCTCTTTGCATATAATAAAAGCCACATAATACGGGGACTTATTCTTGCTCTTACTCTGCCTCACCTTTTCTGTTTTGCTAGATATGATTTGATTACATTTGGTCCAAATAAATTATGTGTAAAAACCTTTTGTGTAACAGATAGTAACTGTATTTTAGGGAAAGAGCCTGATATGCATGGTAATCAGTTTGCTGTATTTTACCCTTAGGGACCAAACAGCATCCCTGCTGATATCGTGTTCATAGTGCGACAGAAGAGCCATCTTCTGTTTGTGAGACAACACAATGACCTCATCTACAAGGCCCAGATCACCCTGGAGATGGTGAGTCATGTACATAATCATTTTCAGCATGAGTCATACTTAAGATTAAGTAAAATAAACACCGGACCTTTTCCCACAGGCCTTAACTGGGTTCTCTGTGGATGTGGAGACTCTAGACAGCAGGCTAATTACTATTCCCATCAATGACATTGTACAGTAAGTAGCACTAAATAACATTCATCAGTCTGTATTTTGTTATCATATTGATGGCTGAATGAATGAACACAGGGAAGATGATTGTAAGAAATTCAAGCACTTTATATAAACTCAAACAGAGAGGTTTTTGAAGGATATGTTTCTGGTTTGTGCGTCATGTGCATAAATAACCATCTTCCTTTCTCTGATTTTATTTCATACATATCAGCCCTTCGTACAACAAAGTGGTGAGTGGAGAGGGAATGCCTCGGTCCCAGGATCCTTCTCAGAGAGGGAACCTCATCATTACTTTTGAAATCCAGTTTCCTGAGAAGCTCTCCGCCGAGAGGAAGCACCTGATCAGACAAGCTCTAACTTTGAAAGACTGATCCTATTCTAGTACATGTGTTGCTATGCTGTGTCTGATAAAAGTGGTCATAAGAGAGAGAAGTATCAAGTATAAGTATCTTCATTTGTACAACACTTCAGGTTGAAATATGCACTTGGAGGCAACAAAAAGTAAAAAAATGTGTAGACAACACAGCTGTGCTACAACATCTGACGGACAATAACGGTTACACTCGAGTGGTGTAGTTGTGATTCGCTGCCATCATGGCTCGCTTCAGCTGCTCGTACGTCACAAACATCACCACGTTCCAGGAGCCAAGGCGTAAGAAAGATGGCATGAACCTCAAGAGAAAAAAGAAAAACAACATTATTGATTGCAATAAGAATAGCTGTTCAGTTAACAACCACTTTTCTTTCCTCCTTCCTTCATAAATGCTTGATTTAGATCCTCATTAATCCTCTCAATATTGACCTCGCAATCAAAGCATACCCCTTATAAAAAGCACGTGGTCCCTCTTTGTTCATCATGGCAGCAGCACACTTGAGGACGCTGTTGTAGTGGCCGGGTGGAGAGTTCATATATCTTGTTTTGACCACATCAACTGGAGAGGCAATCACTGTTGTGCACAGTCCTGCTCCGAAGGCCGATACAAAGTGGCAGGGCAGATTATCTGAGGAGAAGAGAAGACTGAGCGTTACCTCTCCATACAGACGAACAATGGGGCATTATGTTGTACGCCAGGGTGTACTGCAGTCTTTGTTTAACCTGTGAGCGGAGTGGACTTAAGGAGTGTGTCCTTGATGTAATCGTACGTCACCAGTTCAGTGCAGTTCACAATTGCATTTCGAGCAATGTTTGGAGCTGTACCTGTGTGAGAGAATAGACAAGATTTATCGTCAGAGACAAAAGGTCATGGTTTAAAATTATCCTTTTAAAAAGGCACAATGCTAATAGGGGTCTCATGATTTAAAAGAAAAAGGTGTCAGTGACGTTGTGAAGTAGTGTGGGATCATTGATAGTTGTTTTACAAATAGACTTCATTGCAGTCAGTTTCTGTCTGTTAGAATTCTTTCATTGTTCATTGTCAAGGAGTTTTTTTATCAGGAGACACATTTACCTTAGAGGTTTCCTTAGCTCCAAAACAAAAGGACCCGATGATTGAATCAGTAATATACACTGAATACAAGAGTCTCACCTTAAAAATCACTCTTTCCTCCACTAAGTTCATCAGATTTAGGAGGTTCTGCGACCCAACCGTTAACCTTTGCTCAGGTTGTTTTTCTGATAACTAATTCAAATCCTTCAAAATAGTAGGAATGATCAGGATTTTTTTTTTAAAGCACCAAAATTCAGGCTTTAAACTGAAAAAAAGTCAAAATATAACAGATGTTGGCAGAGATGGAGTAGTAGCCAATGCAGAGAATGAGAATAAAGCGCGCTGTTACTTTAAATATTAAAAAATAATAATTCAAGGTAATAAAATAACACATCTAAAAAAAAAATAGGCAACACAAGTCTAGTCCTTTTTGTACAATTCGATGCAGATTTCTTACATATTTTATCTGTAAATTCAAGCTACTGTACCTTTCCACAGACCACGAATGCCTTCTTCCTTAGCAATGGTCTTGTAAGCATCAATGGTGCCACAGTAGCGCCTGGCCTGCCCAGCAGACCTGGCCTGAGCCTGGAAGCGAACCTTCACCACATCTGTAGGCTGAGCTAAAGCAACCGCCATGGCACCAGTGGTACATCCTGCCAGCAGCCGACTGCCGATACCTACATCTGGAGAGGGGAGATAGGGGTCAGGCCTGATTGTTGCAGGAATGTATTAACTAGATAAATATGTTCATAGATACTCACGATCAGAGCCTTTAGTGTAGAACTGTTTAACAGAGTCGTAGAGACCAATGCGGACAGAGGCGAAGCTCATCTGCCTCTGGAGTCCTGCCACCAGTCCACTGTAAAGGCTCCGGGGCCCCTCTGTACGCACCATGGTGGTGATGGTGCCAAACACCCCCCGATACCTCACTGCAGACTCCTTCCCTGCTGAGGCCTCCCCTTGTATCTGTATTAAGAAGAAACAATAAGGGACTTTTGCATACAATATTTGCAAACTCACACGCATTATGAGAATTTCACGTGTTGATGGGAAGAAAAGAAGCTTACCTGCAGCCGCACTTTGGCTGTGTCCAGGGGGAAGGTGAGCAGGTCAGCGAAGCATCCTGCAGTTCCTGCTCCCACAAACTTCACAGCTGCCGATGGAGGCACATCTGCGGGTCCAAATCCAACCATTTCCCAGAATTATTGCAATCAATATGAAGAGGGACCTACTGTATTAATGCTGATAGGACAAGGAGAAGAGAAACACATTCCATTCAAATTATTATTTAGTGAAGGAATGCCCTCAGCTGGCTTGTTACAGCTCCATTAAGCAAAACAATAGCTAAAGTTGAGCAGTTATTGATGTTAAAGGAAAGAAAGCTGTTCAGTACATTCTGTGCAGACAACATGCTGACCTCACATGAGCTAAAAATATAGTACACCTAATTTTCCACTCTCAATTTGGATGTCTCTTACCTTTAATGGAGCTGTTTGGACATTAGAGATCAGGATTCTCTAAAGGTGTCTCTCTGGCTAAACGTTGTCCCAGCTTTAAATAGGTTTCCTTGTTTTTCCATAGAAGATTTTTCAGAAGTGTTGAGCCTTAAAATCATACTCCAAATCCTGGAGAAAAAAACAAACACAAATGAGGTCAAATAGAAAACAAAAGCAGGGGGAACAGTATTAAGAACAACATATTTGGTCAGGAAATATATTTTACCTTGATTTGAATTGAGAAAGTTGGAATCCCTGGTGAAATCCCTGGTGAAATGCCTCTCCAAGTGACAATAGCCAAATGAAACCGTGAAACAAGCAGTAGTGTGCACACAAGAGCCGCCTCCTTAAATACTGCCTTGTTCCTGTTACATCATGGCATGTGTTTTTCCCAAGGCCCCACCCCCAGCACATCTACTGTATAGGAGCTGCCTGCTGGTCAAATGGATGGAGGACTATAAACCTGCCTGAGTGACAAACAGCCTGAGGGTGTTTTTGTCTTAAAGGTAGGGTAGGTAAGTTTGAGAAACCGGCTCGAGATACACTTTTTGTTATATTCCATGGAATGCTCTTAACATCCCGATAGCAATGAATATCTTAAGTGCTTTGACAAAAAATCCATAAAAAAATGTCATCTGTGGAAGCCGTAGTAGGCTACTGTAAAAAGCACGACCAATCATTTTAGCCGGCCCGGCTAAAATAACTTGATGGCCTACCTGCCCATAGATATATATATCTATGTACCTGCCTGTCAGCCTTCCATCTGTGCACAAACTTATCTCGTGCCCTCATTGGTCACGTGCGCGTTCGTGTGTGTTGGAGGAGGGGCTCTGTAAGGAAGTGGCAGATGTTTTCCGGTTGTGTATTTTCAAATTCCAGCGCACTCGAGCTGGTTTCTCCAAAATCACCTATCCCACCTTTAAAGCGTATATGTTAATACCTACTTTTCTTTATTTCTCCCATTTTGTCCACATACTAGCAACAACACAACAATAATAAAAAAGGAAAGTTGGAATTGATTGGACGACCTCAATATGTTGAGAATATTTTTGACAAAATAAAATGTTGCATTGGAAAATTGATAGACCTACTGGAATTCAATAAGATAAGTCAGTTATCTGTGTGAAGGCCTGCACATCAAATTATAGTACAGAGAGCACAGAGAGAGGGTAAAAGCTGAGTCATGCTGAAAACACAAGAACACACAGAACAACAAATTGGATCCTTATGTTGAGACCATTTAACATCCAACCACAGCTTCTTCTGTTTAAAACGTGATCCGTGACCTTTATATATACAGTCTATGTCCGTGACCAGTGGTTCCTGCAATGATTGACGATTGAAAACTACTTCTAATCCTGTACAGTGATCAAAATACAGTATTATGTTTATTGAAGTGTCTTTATTAATCCACATCTAAACAGGGCTCTGTAAAGCAATACAACACTCTGTTATTAGTTAAAAGGTAGTTGACATTTTAAAAGAAAATTGTCATAATAAATGGACTGCAAATGGAAATGCTATGAATGTGTTTCCATTGATAAGAAACACAAGATAGGAAATTACTGAAAATAAACATTCTTAGGCTAAGCGTCAACCATTTTATCTGACAATATGTTAATATAATACATTCGAAATATCTTTGATTGCAGGCCAATAGGCCAAAAATACTGAGTCTATGTATTTCTTAATGTATTTTAGCCATTCAAAGTGCCATCGACATTTCTTACATAATGCTAAATGCTACATTTAAAAAATAATTATTCGTCACTTCATTCACAATTTTCAGGTGATTCATGTTCAATCGCGCCTTCATGATTGAAATCTTGATTTGTTCTCTTGGAGCTATAATAATCCAAATTCTACAATAAACCTTTTTTGTGATAGTTACAGCCAGTTTTACCTTTGACCCATATGTTACGACTACTGTTTGGTTCCATCACATCATTTCTAGTAATTGAACGTCACATGTATTGTTTAATATTGGTGTGTTTGGGTACATGTTGTACTATCATACCTCTATCTGAATGTCCTAAGAATTAAAACCAGCTGATTCTGGAAATCTTTCAGGCTGAATAAAGGCCCTCTAAACAAAACAGCATTTATTTAGAGGCACAATGCTAACTTCATGTATTCTTACTAACCTGAATACTATGCTACATGTGAGGCGGGGTATATGTTTAATTGGGTTGTTATTATTAAAATCACAGTTCTAAAAATGTATTAGATTTGCTTGAAAAACAAAAGAATTGCTGCCTGCTGTCTTTCCCAAATCAGAAAAAAAAAAAATGTCATTATGAATAAAGTATTGTAATGGTGGATAAACTGGATTCCCCATCTTTACTCAATCCTGATTTGTCAAATGGTGAATATAATCGTTTTTTACAACAAGGAAACGTACATACTATTCCACTTAAATCTTTTATCTATGATATTTTTTCTTTTAAAATTGCAATTTTAAACTGTATATTTCAGGGTAGTTGGATGTGAGACAACAAAAAAAAAATGCAATAATAGACAATTCAAAGAAAGTCACTTAATTTATCATTTCACAATCACATGTATGACTTATCGACCAGCAATAAATCATGCTCTTTACAGCAAGCCGCACATTGAATTACCCTATATATAAACTCCTGACCACATGCACAAACTATGGTAAACATTGTAAACCATGAAACAGAATGAAACGTACGGAGAAAAACATAGAAATGGTCACTGTTAAGGTGTTGTGAGACTCAATCTGTCTATTGCTCATGAAAAATCGACTTTAAAGGGGACCTATCATGCAAAATGCACTTTTGTATGTCTTTTATACATGAATATGTGTCCCCGGTGTTCCAGGGAACTCACCAAGTGTCAGAAAACACAACCCTCTCTATTTTCCTCCACACCCAAATCTCTAAAAAAGGGGCTGCAACGGATCTGATCAAAACTGATCCAGATTTGAACACTTTACTGACGTCAGGAAAGTGGCGCTACGGCTATTGGGCCAACTCCACCAATCAGGAGGAGACAGCCACGGCCATTGCCGTTCGAAAGCGCTGGAGACGCTGTAGTACATATGCCAGGCCTGTAGTTGGTGCTGTTCTCACAGAATCTGCCCTTGCAAAAACAGGGGTAAAAAAGTGCAAATTGAGCGAAATGAGGCATGGCTAAAATGCATGATCTGTTTGGTATTTTGAAAAAAAAAGTATAAATATGCCTTATATAGGTATGGTCCTACACTATATTATTATAATATAGCATGATAGGTCCACTTTAAATAACACATGAAATGCCTTAAAGTTGTCTATATAATCTCACAGTATTTGTAAACACAGGAATTCATCTTTAAAGCTTTGTTACAGACAGCCTATCAAGGTTATATGGATAACACATGAAACATACAGGAACCTTCTGGAATTACTGCTTCACTAGCCTCTTTTACACCTGAATACGCATTTTTGTAATGGAGGCGCACACCATTACAATGCATTAAATGTCTCTTTTTTTGTATTGTATTGCAACAATGCCCACTAACTATGTGTTCATTTAGGAAGTTGAAGAGCTATAGCTTCCTGCCATATACCCTGATCACATCCTTCTCTCTTCCCGTATAACCACTGCTCCATCGCGGTGTAAGACGTTCTGTGCAGTTCTGTGTGAATAACCAGTCTGACAAGCTGAGGTCACAACGGCGTCTCGTAGTACTGCTGTGCCCTGGTCATATGTCTTTTGATTTGTTCATACGTCACAAACATCACAATATTCCACGACCCCAGTCGCAGGAAAGAAGGCATGAACCTAAAGGACGAAAAAAGGAAAGCAAAGTAAAGAAATGTCCCCATAACAGGCTGTATTATTGTTGTTTGGTTGTCTGTTAGGTTAGCGTGTGCTTACCCTTTATAGAAGGCTGAGGGTCCTTCATGTCTCGCCATGATGATAGCACAGTTGATGGCGCTCCTGTACTTGCCATCTGTTGAGTTCATGAACCTTGTTTTGACTACATCCACAGGAGAAGCCACTACTGTTGTGCAGAAGCCTGCCCCAAAGGCAGCAGTGAAGTGGCACGGCAGGTTGTCTGTAGGAGGACAGAGGTTGAGTCACATCGTTCCACAATATTTATTACTTTGATGTAAAAGACATTAGCTTAACATCTCCAGTGTCTGCAATAACCCACTCACCTGTCATTAGATCGTACTTCAGGATGAGTTCTTTGATCAGGTCATAGGTCACCAGCTCCGCACAGTTTACAATGGCATTACGGGTGATGTTGGGCATACAACCTAAGAGAAAGGAGAGGATGGTTATTTCAAAACCAAGGGAGGGATGTTTTATAATATAAACTAGATATTAGGGGTCAATTGATCTGGATAGATATATCGATTCAATGATCAACGATTCAATACCATTTTTGCCAAGTAAATATACCAATACATATCATTTTATCATTTTTATTTAAATGTCTGAAAGAGCCTGGTAATAGATCTGATTGCATCAATGTAAGTCAATTATAATGTCGACGTTTATCTATCAAGGGCCCCATCAATTTAATCAAATCAAAATCTTTGTGATATCAGCAACTATTTTCAAGTCTTTAAAGACTCAATGTATGTAAATCAATCAAACTAGTGATACACCCCCAATAGATGTGTGAGTGAAATAAATGAATTTCTTTGGAACTAAAAAACAAGGCTGATTGCCGTGCCTTATGGCGCATTTCCACCATGGCGCGGAGCACGGTTTAAGCGTGCCGTGTCGTGCCGTGCCCGTTTTTGGTTGCGCTTCCACTAGGCCTAGTTACGGCCCGGCCCGGCCCGGGGCCACTTTTTCACCTCTTTTCTGGCCCGACAAAATTGTGGTTCTATCGGGGCCAACAAACAGGGCTGAGTATGCTAAACTAGAGAGAGCATCGCTGGCAAGGGGGCTACAACTACAACAAGATGGACATATTTGACCGTGATTTAATTGTAATACACGTTTCAAAATGATGCCGAAGTAACAACATACTGATACCGGTTAGTAAAAACCATGAATTAATGCTTTGTCAAGTCTGCAGACAGACGGCAGGCGAAAAACCTTTTAAAATGCGTGTTTTCTTAATGGAGATTGGCTAAGCTAACGCAGTATATGCTCCGACCGTCCACACTCACAACAACGGCCTATACAGACATAAATAAAGCAGCGACTGTACTCGTCATGACACAGGCAGTCTGTGGTGTGTACTTGTTTAACTTTTGTCGAGTTTCTGAACATATATAAGGAGCTGTGAGCTCTGAGTGCTAACAGCTAACGGCTGTGTTGTTTTTTCTGGGGTTCTCATTGAAGATGACGTCACGGCTCCGCCTACACTGCGTTACTATAGTAACTACCCCAGTTCCTAAACTGTAATGGAAGCGCAGCATGAAGTGAGCCGGCCCTGTTAAGGCCCAACGCGGCCAAGCAGTACCGAGCGTGGCCGAGGCCGACCGTGTGGTGAAAATGCGCCATTAGGTTCTTTAGAAAAACTCATTCAAACCACTTCACACTTCACACTGCACTTCCTCAGCAAGTGTGAAGTAGTTGGGAGGAACGGTTGTCAATCATAATAGCTAAAGTAGATAGAGACCCCCAGCATTGTTGTTAGAATAGTTAGGTATTTGAAGTAACATAGCAAGCACCTTTCCAAAGGCCTCGTACTCCCTCGTCTCTGGCTATCGTCCTGTAGGCGTCCAGCGTGCTGTTGTATCTCCTCCCACCGCCAGGTAGTCGTACCTGGGCTTGGAAACGCACCTTCACCACATCTGTTGGCTGTGCAAAAGCCACGGCCATGGCTCCTGTGGTACAGCCCGCCATGAGACGAACAACAATCCCAGCACCTGTGCAGCATGAGTGTGTCAGTCACAATGTAGCACTGAGGAGTGAAACCATCTTGTTTGAATGACACAATAATGTTATGCAACTCACTCTCAGTGCCCCGAGTGTAGAATTGCTTCATGGAGTCGTACAGGCCAATTCGAACAGAGGCAAAGCTCATCTGCCTCTGGAGTCCTGCCACCAGCCCATTGTAAAGACTCCTGGCCCCCTCTGTGCGCACCATGGTGGTGATGGTGCCATACACCCCCCGATATTTCACTGCACCTTCACCTTTAACAGACTCTCCCTGAATCTGGGCAACAGGATGAAACGCAAGGATTGTTAGACGCAGTTAAGATATTTTTAGAACAAAATCTGTAGTTAAAATGTGTCCAGCCTCCTGCTCCTAACCTGAAGTCTGACTTTGGCAGTATCTAATGGAAAGGTGATGAGGTCAGCAATGCAGCCCGCCGTGCCTGCTCCGAAGAACTTAACTGGCCCAGAGGGCACCGCGTCTTTGGGTTTGATGCCAACCATTTCTAGATACGATGACACAAATGGAAAAATATCACACTACACATACACACCAAGGAAAGTCCATCTGAGGACACAGCAGGCTATAACTTATTTTCCATGCTTAACATTGTTCATACCTGTAAGCACAGGTGAAAGAAATGTTCAGGTTTTCTCGAGAAGTACGCAAGTGTTTTGAAGCGGTTCTGCTGTGGAAATGCCTCGGGCCATAAACTCAGTTTGAAGTGTCAGCCAGCATAACACCACTTACTGCAAATACAGGCATGTATCAATCATTTGTCTTGTAAAGGACAATTTGTATTGCCATTAGTGATACATATGTTCAGAGGTAAAAAAGGTATCAAAAATATTTATTTTTCATTTGGGTTAGTTGTTTATCTAATACTTAAATATCAAGTGACTTCAGTTGAGTCTGAATTTATAAAAAGGTGCATGCTTTTTGGAAAAAAAAACACTGTTTTCTTCATGTAAAGGTTTACCTAATTAGTTTTCTTGGAAAGTTATAGTCCAGCACAGAGGTAGGAATAAACAATCCTTCAGGCGGTTAGTCCCCTCCGTGTCCTTGTCTCATTCTGTTTGCTTTCTGTTGAAGCTGCTGAATTTATAGACACCTTATGCACATGACTGCTGGGCAGCGTGACACGTAGTACACACCTGTTATGTATATCTCATGTTTACCAGTCTGTGACACACAGCCGGATATTTGAGCACTTGTTGATCCAGTCCTGACAGTGTCATTATGGAAACCTGGCAGGGACTCATGTAATCAGTGCATAGGAACGTTGAAAAGATAATTTTACAGTAAAACATTCTGGCTGTTTTAAACCCAATACTTGAGGTTTACATAACATTTCACACCTTACCATGTGAGGATGCCAGCTCATGTTACTACACTGACATCAATGAGCTTACCATGTCTTTCTATTGGTTCATATGCGGCCAATAAGAAAGAGAGGCCTGTCTGGATTCCTTAAATGTGTTTGTGGTGCATTTAACTATGGCTGACAGGAGCTGTGTGGTGGTTCTCTTAGGAACTACATCCTTTTTCTTTTTTTGCATTAGTGCCCCACAAAAAAAAATGCAGAACTAGTAAAAAAATGTTTTAGGAATTCCCTCATCCCTCCTTCCTGAAAGGAACAAAGTGTTCCAGGAACTGCTTCAGCCAATCCATACATTGAACAAGGGTGGGTGGATGCACAAAGCATCTGCGTGTAATCATTTATCCATTCATGCAAACTACCAGCACAAAAGAGAGGGCTGGATATTATATGGAAAGTGTTAGACAGGGTACATACTTCAGTCGAGTCCTGTGTATGCATTCCTCTACACATGTGACTTTCCACAGCAGCTCCAGTTCAGGGTGTCCCAGACAGCAGGCTGACGTCACATCATGAGGTTGACTGTGCAAAACGGTCTCCTCATATCTAAAGTTGCACCTGCTGCTTCATGGGACAAGATGTTGTTCTATTCCCAGAACTGCACCGCTTGCTCTATGTGTTGTGACAGGACACCATGTGTCACCATGGCATAATGCCGCTTTATGCGTTTGTCTGTGTCTGAGTACTTCAGTACATGTTCCTTAACACCTCTGAAGTGGTTTTTTATACAAAACTGAAGTAAAGGCCTCTGCAAATTACCTGCACCTTTGACACATACTCCATTATTTACAGTATTGCAAACTATTACTGTAATTGTTTTAGCTCCACATGATTCTGAGATGCACATGGTAGTATACCCTATTTATTATTATTATTTTATTATTGTAATTTTTATAATTGTCCTTATTACTATTAACATTATTTGTTTATTATTATTATTATTATTATTATTATTATTATTATTATTATTATTATTATTATTATTATTATTATTATTATTATCAGTAGTAGTAGTTGTAATATCTTTAAATGTTTTGGTGATATACAACTCAAATCGGAGGTATTATCAGTAGTAGGAGTAGTAATAGTAGTAGTAGTATTTTATTCATCAAATTCCTTAATTAGTGAAGTGAAACTTATTCTTATTTAAATATTTTGGTGATATACAAAAATGTTTACACTGTGTCCTCAACAGAGATGGCAAAAGTACACACATCCTTTACTCAAGTAGAAGTACAGATACTTGTGTTTAAAAATACTCAGGTAAAAAAAAGTACTGACTAAACTTCTTTACTCAAGTAAAAGTAAAGCAGTATGGGCTTCGAAATGTACTTAAGTAAAAAGTACCCATAACTACCAACTGTTTTGTAGAGTAACTGACCTCCCTTTATATTAATAGAACAATAATGTCATTGTTAGCTAATGAATGTTTCATTGCTGAACAACGGCAAAATGACAACGTTTTCATTGGTCCCTCTTCTTTAGAGAAGACCAGGAAATGAAGGATACACGGATCGTGTTAAAATCTATAGGCACGCAATGACTCTAAATAATAATGATCATGCCACCAAACACAGATTAAAACTAAAGTAACAAACCTGTTTTGAAAATGTAAGAATTAAAAGTACAGGTATTTGTGTTAAAAAGTAAAAGTAAAAAGTCGTCAGAAAAACAAGTAGTGGAGTAAAGTACTGATACCAGAAACATTTACTTAAGTACAGTAACGAAGTATTTGTACTCCCCAACTTCCCAGCTCTGGTCCTCAATGCACAGGTGTTAGGGACAGGAGAGTAAGGAGAGGCTCTGATCCATTTATCTAAAAAAAAGTTTCAGCTGCATATAAACAAGGATAAAGGTGTGCCATGGTTACATTTAAAACAAGCACCCTGGTCCAGAAGAGGAAGTGAGGTGCTTCACCAACTGCTTTCCGACCCTGATGCTAAAAACAGTTTCCTAAAGAGAACATTGAGTGAATAACCTTTGGGCAGAGAGAGACCAGTAAACAGCTCGCTGGTCCGGCTTCAGCCAGTCAGCTGGGACCTCGCCGGCAGCCCCTGAAAATGAATCTGAGCAGGCGGGCTAACTTCAACGCTCCTTTTCCTACACTTTGAGTCCCATGAACTTTGATCCAGTGTTTGAACCAGCTAATCTCCATTACACTATAAATAAAGACCATTACTCTATAAATAAAACCATCAGCGTCACTTATAAGGTTAGTGAAGGACACAAATGTTGGCTGGTTGCTTTATTAACAGAACCATGTGAACTTAATTTAATTTCAACTCATTATTGAAGATGAGGCCACTGGACCAGCATGACTGTCTACAAATTGAATTGAGTTTTGAATCATCAGGCTTCCCGTCAATTCAATACCTTTCAACCTTGAATGTTTGAATATTCAACTGCAAAAAAATATATTTAGATGTGATTGCAATCTGCATATAAATTAAAGACTATTCCAGACTGTGGATTGACTGTCAAGCTACATCAACACATTAAAGTCTGTTTTACCAAAGTATTTAAGAAATGTGGATTCCTGTCCTTAGAAAAGATAGAAACAATGCCATAAGTGCAATGTGTCTTAATTATTTTTATTATTTTATATTTGGTCTCTTTCTTGACAAATGAATTACACTCAAATACGAGTGCACATGCATGTTCGTGTGGCGTGTGGCGTAGTGGATTGTCCGTAGGTGTTCGGATCAGGAGGTCACAGGTTCAAACCCCACTGCAGTCAGCATGTCGTTGTGTCCCTGGGCAAGACACTTCACCCCAAATTGCTCCTGTGGGGATTGCCCACAGTATTGAGTATGTAAGTCGCTTTGGATAAAAGCGTCTAACAAGTAACATGTAATAATAATGTAATAATGTTCGAAAGAGAGTCCCACTATCACTGTACACATGTACCAGTGTATCGCAACGCCCCTTATTATACAAAAATCATCAATTTCAAAACAATCCAAAGATAAATACTTCTCCCAAATTTCAAGGAGAAAAAGAGAAATACAAAGTGCCTTCAGTTCAAACACATATCCATGCCATGTTTTTCTAGGCACCGACCACAGAAAACACATGAAGACTAAAAGGGGTCCGTGATGTGTAGGCCACATGTATCACATATGAAGACATTGTTTTTGCAACCTGTTGGCCAACACTGTCTGCTCATCTGGTACAACTGAAAGAGTTTGTAACAAACACATGGATTCGCGCTGAAAGACTACACTTGTTTTTCAAGTTAGCTTATTATTTTCAAAAGGTAACTTGGTCACAACAGAAATGATTGTTTAAATTAAAGGCTGGAGGCATGAAAAGGGAAGGAGCTTAAATTAAATTCTCATAAATTCTCATAATTTCATGAGAAAAAATTGTCACATTTAGATAGGACAAGCCATGTCCTATCTAATAGATTGTGTTTCTTGGATTTACTTTTTTTCTGCTTATAGTTCCTGTAAAAATGTGATTATTTAGTTTGTTTGGAATGGTTTATTTGACTAACACCCAGAAGATGTAACATCAAGGTGTTGAGCATCGCCTTGGTTCTGCATTGTGTTTGTGTTGAATAAATAAGTATATTTGTTCCCAAAATTTCAATTTAAAATTGTATGTGACCAGCTTTGTGTGTTCACTTCACCTCTCTGGGTCCTCTCTTGTGCCTCCCAGAATCAAATTAGTCTGCAACTGTAGACGATCAGCTGTCCCAACGAACTCTTTATGTAACTGCTTTAGCAGGATTCACAATGTCTCACTTTGAATAACAGTTCATAATACTGCACTTTTAAGTGACCAACCTAACTTATATTGATACATTATTAATTGGTAATATGACTGTTATTGAATATTGCTTAAAGAGGTCACTTTTCTGCACTCATATTAGTTGAGTCTACATATTGAAAAAAGGTTTTGAAGGGGTCTTCCACTTAAAAATATCAAGTTGGCAGACTTTAAGAGACAGGATGTTCATACAAAAATTGGTCTAAATCCATGAAGGGGTTGAGATATTTTGAGTTTCGGGCCCTCATATTGGTCTAGATCTCAATACTACCTTATTATGCAACTGTTTTTCATAAGATTCTCCCTGTATTAGAAAGGTGAGGTTACCATGATGACATCACTATGACGTAATTTTTTAGACCTGACAAACATTCTCCAAATCCATTGAACAACTGTTTTTAAAAATGGATTGACTCAGCTATATGGGTGAATGTACAGTGCTGCCACCTTGTGTTTCAAATGAAAGCTAAAGAACATCCTTAAATGTGAGCCTTGCTCTTTCTCCTTGCTTTCCTGTAGTCACCTCATACTTCATATTTATGTGCATATTTACAGAATTTGTAAAAGAAAATTGACTCCAGCAGAGTTTGCGCAAGTTTGCTTCTATGTCTTCATTAAGAATAGTGGAAAGAAATATACAAAATAAACATTAAGGTGTGAATTTTGCAAACCTTTGTCTATTGTGACTATAGCTTTACGTGTTCATTTAGCATAAGATAATGGCTTCATGACTGTGGGAGTTTTTTGGTGAGACATATATATTATTCTTTTTTTTTTTTACCCTATTGTACTGTCCTGTAAAATGTACAATCCATATCTTCAAAGGCCTGCTTTGTTTTTCGTCATACTCTGAGGCAGAAATGTCCACTCCAGCAGCACCAACAGAACCTTACAGTATGTCCATTTAATCTAATATTCAGATTTCTGTTCCTTGATATATCATTATTTTGTAAGATAATGCCTCGTTTTCATACGTAAATACATCCTTTACGGTATTTGGTTGACGAACCATAAACATTCTTACATTTCAGAACATGCTGTTTAGAGTATCAACGAGGGCCGTTGTATTGTGATATATCTTTAAGTCAAACATTTTAGTGTGATCACAAATGAAATATGCAAATTATTTCTACTAAGAACACTTTGGATGATTGCGATAGACAGCAGCAGAGCCATATAATAGAATCTTCTATCTATATGGCGCTGGACAGCAGTAATGCTTCAAAGCGCCACACCAAGCTACCAAAATAGAAGAAGAAGAGGCCGACCAAAAATAATCACAGCAGCAGAAGAAGAAACTAGCGTTAGCTGTAATTTATCCAATGCCTAGCTAGCGTCGGTGCAGGTGTCAGAGATAGTCTTATGCTGCGAAAGAGAGCACAGGTCGTTTTAACCAGATCGTGACAGAGACCGACAACATGGAGAGACAGCTGCATTTAAATATTTTAACCTCCAGACCTCCCATGGCTGGAGGGTTGCAGTCCAGCTCCAAAATGAAAATGGGGTAAGCTACCTTAGCATCATAATAGCATTCGTTCAACTCTGCTACTACTTACACGTTTATATTTTCTATCATCACAGAAAGTGCTTTCTGTTACACTGGACTGGTATCTTTAGAGTTAGTTAAAATATAGCTGAACTACGCTTTAGCTAGTAAGGCTAGCTAGCTGTTGCTACCAGAGTTTATACCAAACAGTAGCAGATAAAACGCGATTCACACCATATCTTAAAATACAGGATAATTACATATATTCATATTTACGTTTGATCTAGCGTTAGCCATTGATCTTAAATAACATTAGCTTAGATATGTCAGGGTAAGAGTGAGCATTGATGACACACTAAAAGCAGTGTCTGAATATATGAATCCTTATGTCAACAAGAGTAGTTTCCACAAACAGACAGAGACTTTAAGATCCAGGGCTCGTTTCTGGCTTGTTATTACTTGTCCACATAACGTGTTTTTAACATGTTACAAATATATTATATACCTTTTTTAAAGTGATGATCATTTGTGTTTGAATATACAGCAGCTAGAGCATTAGCACAGTAGCATGTGGTGTGTTCTTGCTGAAAAATGTGTTTTTAATAAATGTAGCGCTTGCATTACATTTGGATATTCCTGTATCCTCATAATCTCTTAATTTATATGGACTATTTTTCTCTTAATGAAAACATGTGTCAAAGCTGTATGTCTTGCACTATGGGTTTTGATAATTCAGCTGAAATATGGGATTGGTTTACATTTTGCTTCTCCTTTTTCTAAACAGACCCGGACGGAAAAGGGATTTCACCCCCCTGTCCTGGAGTCAGTACTTTGAAACTATTGAAGACGTTGAGGTGGAAAATGAAAATGGCAAAGACATATCCTTGACTGCTGCTTGTGTTTGTTCGAGACAATTAAGCATGAATTATTGAAGCTTTGGTGTGGCAGTCACCCAGAGCATTCACATCCAACTTGGTCATTTCAGATTCAGTACTTGCACTATCTAACTCATTATTGAAGATAAGCAATTTATAATATCAATGTTCTTATAAAGCAGTTTCTCTTCACGTTTTAACTCTTGCACAGCTCTGTTATGCATTACCTTGACTACCTGGAACATTTTCAGAGCTTACTGCAGCGGCGCCCATGGTCCCGTGCTGCTCCTGCTCCATGGAGGAGGACACTCTGCTCTCTCCTGGGCCGTGTTCACTGTGAGCATTATAACTTCACTACTAAATTCTCTGATTAACCACATGTTTGAAATACACACCTATACTGTATATTGTGGAATGTTTATGGGTCTTTTCTTCTTTTCTTTTTTTAACAGGCTGTAATATGCAGCAGGATCAACTGCAGGGTGGTGGCTATGGACCTTCGAGCTCATGGTAAATAAATGTAGTCTCAGGAAAAATAATTTATACCAATTGTCGTCTTTGATTAAAACTTGAAGGCACATACTGTATCGATGTCCTATGAGTCTGTGTTGCTCACTGGTTAAAATACTGCAGTTTAGTCGAAATCAGGAAATACATCATAGCTGTTTATTTATAATGTTATGCTGGACAGATTGTCTATAGAGTATATGTGTATATGCTTTGAGCAGCAAAGGTTGAGTGGTTATGTATTTCAACAATTTCCCAATTTGGGATCAATAAAGTACTATCTATCTATCTATACATGTTCATTATCTGTCACACATAATCTATAGATAAAATGTTACACATAAGGACAAAAAACGTTGAATCGTAGTCTTTGAAAGGTTATATTTACTCTTTAAATGTAACTCTTTAAATGTAACTTATTTGTATCCTAAACTATTTCCACCCATCCTTGCCCTCTGTGATTTGACACTGAATCTCTCTCTATATCAAACTGCTACATATTGCTAAGGTGGAACCAGAGGTCGCGTTAACCGAATATTTTCCGTCTATGACGTAATTTTTCCAAGACTGACGGAAAACTCTGAAAGCAGTCCGTCATTTTGACAGATTAGAACACAACTCGGAACAGCGCCAAAATGTCCACCAGCGGCCCACATTATATTACATCCTTAGTGGCCAGGTCGACTGAGGGCGATCTACTGTACTCTACTGTAACTATTATTTAGTAATTCACACCCCTGTCCAGTTGGTGGCGAGTGTGTGCATATTAAGTAGCTATTGTCTAGTCTTGTATTTGACCTCGTTGATTACCTCGTTGTTTAACCGGCTTTAGCAATCGCAAAATGTCACGGCAGCTGAGTGTCCGAAGCTTTTTTAATAAGCCCAGTAATCGTGATGGTGTGGATAAACGAGGTGAAAAAAGAGGGATTGATGCAGTGGAGGATGAAGGACAAGCCAGTAAGACTAAAACTGACAACGTTCAGCCAGCAGCAGAGGGACAAGCAAGTGGCAAGGAAAAATAAATCATTCATATTCGTTTTGACATGAAAAGTGACCGCACGGTCGGTGTTTCTGTTCATCTTTTTTTTCCTCCATGCCCTTAAAAGTTCTGTATGAAAAAAGGAATGAATGAACATTTGCTGCTTAGTACCCAAACATAAATATTAAATATGTCTCATCATTAAAACATGAAAAATAAAATGACGGGTAATAATGGATTATGACGGAAATGTTATGATCCTGTCCGTCAAAATGACGGACAACGAAAATGTCTAACGCAACCACTGGGTGGAACATATAGTGAAATTCGCTTCTCTCTCTTCACCTGCAGGCGACACCAAAGTGAAAAATCCTGATGATCTCTCTGCGGACACGATGGCCAAGTAAGTTGCTGTACAGTATGCGCAGTTACGACACACACACAGTCCACTTTGAGCTCTACAGCCACAGAAAAGGATTGGAGAGTTTGGTGGGTTCTTGTTGTTTTTTAGGCTTTGATTGATAAAAGTAGTTCACATATTTATTTTCTTTTTCTTCAAAAGGGATATTGGCAAAGTGGTGGAGGTGCTCTATGGAGATAACCCTCCACCAATCATGATCATTGGGCACAGCATGGGCGGGGCCATTGCAGTTCACACAGCCGCTGCCAATCACATACCATCCCTGCTCGGCCTCTGTGTCATTGATGTTGTGGAAGGTTAGTGCTTTCTGGAATATCATAGAAAGCTGTTTGTTAATTATGACTTAGTTGACCTAATTGATGTTATTATTTTTGAGCACGCTGAAAATGTTTTGATAAATGTTCACATTGAAATTTAAATGAGCACGGTATAGTATTCCAGGATATATTAATGACAAGTGAACATTTTGAATTGCATTCAGGTACAGCAATGGATGCTTTGAACAGTATGCAGAACTTCCTCAGAAGTCGGCCAAAGACATTTAAATCTCTGGAAAATGCCATTGAGTGGAGGTATGATTGAACAAAAAATGTACTCTATCGCTATGTGGTTATTTTTCCCAAACGAAATTATAAAGTAAACATAATTTATTAAACCATTGATATACAAATTCTAAATCAACAATACTCTCTTTTTTTTATTGCATGTGTATTTGCCGCACATAAAGGGAGGCACACACTGACAAGTTATATTTATAAAAGAAAGTTGATGTCATAAAACACTTATTTATTTGATCAGATTAATTATTATATTTAAATTGAGACTTTTGAAGGTTCATACCAAAACCTCCATTAAAAGTTTAGAGTTGAAAGAAATGACAGCGTCTGAAACTTTTCCTTTGCTTTGTTTTCAGTGTGAAAAGTGGCCAGATCCGAAACATCGAGTCAGCACGAGTGTCAATGGGAGGCCAGGTGAAAAAGTATGTTTTAGTTTTAATATTTAATCTGGCATGGTTTTGCAAATGTATATACTGAATATTCATCAGGTCTGATCGGACATTCACAGATGTGAGGAACCCCCCAGCCGTCCTGCTGTGTCTAATAGCATTGATGGCATTATAGAAGAGGAAGAGGATGAAGAGGTGGAGGAAGAATCCAACAAGAAAAGGATGAAGGAGGATGACCAAGAGGTTCAGTCTCTCTAAATATTTGTCTTTATTTTGTAACATACATTTATGTTTTTTGAGTGAGAGATTGAAACGCACTTGTTTTTTTCATAACAGATAAAAAAGGAAAGCATTTTCACCTGGCGAGTGGAGCTGTCGAAGACGGAAAAATACTGGGAAGGCTGGTTCAGAGGCCTCTCTGCCCTCTTCCTCACGTGTCCTATGCCAAAATTGCTTCTGCTCGCAGGTTAGATATCTCCTAGTAAATGTACATACAAATCTGGTTCATGAGGGTCTGGTTAAGCAGTTTTGATGGAATTCAGTGCAGTCCCACTAGTTTGGATAAATACAAATGAGTTGTATTCCAAGCTTTTTTTGCTATTGGCTGCACAATTTCACCCCTGACTTAATCCATTGTACAGGAGTGGACAGGCTTGACAAAGACCTTACTATTGGACAGATGCAAGGTAAGCACCACAAATTCAGACGTACTGCATATTTTCCATTTTATTTATGAATAATTATTTTCCTAAATGTAAAAAAACGCAATTCTCAGACACGTCCACTTTTTGTCCACAGGGAAGTTTCAGATGCAGGTCCTCCCTCAGTGTGGTCACGCTGTCCATGAGGATGCGCCTGAAAAAGTAAGGGGTTAACATCAACTTTCTCCCAATTACTGTGATGTATGATCCTTGATGTTAGCATTGGCATGATATGCCAATGCTAACTCTGAGATATTGCTGTTTGTAGTGTCACATCTTGGTTCAGTTAATACGTCAGATTATGTTTTTGGGGGGATTTTCTGATTATGCTTAGCTGTGACTGTTCCAGAATCAGTTCATGCTCTTTTTATTGTCTTAATCTTCTCTCATCATTTGCTAGGTAGCAGATGCTCTAGCAACATTTATGGTCAGGCACAAATTCACTGAGTTTAAGGAAGGTTACCTGTGGTAAGTGAACTTCTAAGAATGTCAATGTTTAAGGAAATCCACATAGTATGTTTTTATGTAATAACTTTGTAATATTCTTTCAACAGCTAACTTCCAGTTTTCGTCTATATATAGCCAGCAGCCATAGAAGAAATGTTTCAAGATACATCGACATCCCCGTACAATTTAAGAGCAAATTAAGGAAAATATACAAGCATTATTATTATTATTATTATTATTGCTTTTTGTCATGTAGATACTTTGCCTTCAGCTTCGCCTTATTTTTTATTTTAAAACACTGGGATTTGATTGTACCACTCCTTTACAATTTATTTTTTTAAGTAATGCTCTCCTTGTTAAATAATGACATTTTGAGTGCTTGCATCATTCTGACATGTTTTCCAAAAGTGTGTGTAATGTTTGAAATAAAACGATGATTAAAGATGGATGCAGCACATATGTCACCCATGCTTGTATATTCTGTGTGTGAATTAAAAGAACATCATGATCATTTTAAATGCTGTAGTTTATTTTACATGACGTGTAACAAGATAAATGTGATTGGTGTTTAGAATAAGTGACACATGCATGGAGTATTTATTATAGTTTTCTATCATCTCATTTCACTCATTTGTTCTGAAATTCACATTTGCAAGACTTACAAATTATATCAGGCATTGTAACTCCTACTCACACTGAACATTTAATGTGTTGGGATAGCTTTTGTTCCCACGGTTAAAGCCCACTTTACAGTGAGTGCTGTTAAGAATCAGCATGTGTTTACTGAAGTTGAACCCATTAGAAAAATTGCCTGACAGATACTAGATTTCTTTATGCAAAGATTTACTGGGCCTCAGGTATTTTTCACAACCGCACTTTTTAGTGTAGCTGTTTGTTTTATATAAAATATATTCAGAAATGTTGATGTCCGTCCCACATTTGAATTCCTGTTCATTGAACAGTTTACACATGACTAGACGGGAACATCAATCCTATTCGGCTTCAGTGACTCAGGCCTGGAGGTTGAACAATTTGCCAGATCGACAAAAAGCTCTCATGCCACAAGATCACTGACGTTATGAATGAAAACTTTTCCTGATCTGAAACAAAATATTTGTATAGATGATGATTGAAAATGTATTGGTAATTTTGCCTTTTTAAATAAAATACAATTGTGCAGAAAACTCAGATGTTGGTCAACTGGTTGAGAACATTTCCTTTATGTTAATTCCTCATTCAAAAACAATGCTGAAAGGATATTTAAAGGTCCCATGACATGCTTTTCTGGTTATTACCTGTCCCCTTGTGTGTTATGTAGCTTTGTATGCATGTTAATCATTCAAAACCCCTCAAAGTACACCCTGTAGCGAGTAAAACTCTAACACAGGAAATACCTGTCTATGCTGCCCCAAACGCCTCGTTGGAGATTTTTCTTTTTCCATTTGTTTCTTCCGGGAACCAAGTGACGTAACGACGACCCCATGGACCAATCCGCGGACTTCCTCACACACACACACACACTCAATCTTTTCTCAGCTGCAGCTCCGCGGATTTCTCAGCCTGAGAGACGGCGGGACGCGGCGAGGCTGTGTGTAACAGCCGTGTGGACGCTGCATGCGTTAGCACACACACAGACTCACAGCCAGGCTGCGGGTGTGCTCGGGCTGGTTTCGGGCTTGGTTTTGCTGTGTCTCGCTGTCTCGCCGACCCGGAAACCACACCAGTAAGCCAGCTCACACTGTCCGCTCCTCACAGCAGCGAGCCTCGCAACCTCCCGCCAACACGGCACCCAGACCCCACGCAGCATTCTCATCTGTTTGTCATTACTGGTGTCATTTTCTGGTTGTTAACGCCATAGTGGGGCGAAGTCCCTCCCCTTCCGGTGGGACTCATGGGACCTTATTTCGGAAAAAGTTTGCATTGAAGTCAATGGAGAGAGAAAGATTATCTTTCGATCCCGTTTGAATTGTGCCAAGAATTACACATATGATGTTTGTCAATCTTAAATAATAATTTCCATGTCAAAAAAGTCACAGTTTGTCGTAAAACTCGATAATAAGACTATGAAAAATAGGCAACTAGAAAGACTAAAAATCCCAGAATCCCGGTCCCGCATGCTGGCTCTTACGGAACCGACTAACTCCCCTTGTGTGTATGTACAGCTCTCAACATGCCCAGACTTGTAGTGATTTTCACCTCTTTTAATACTTTTCGCCTCATTCTGAAAGAAAGAAGTGAAATGTGCCAACGTGACGGCCGTCTTGGTGTGTGGTGCGAGACGGGAGATGTAGTTCATTGAGCGGTTTCACACAAAAAAAGTGTTACTTCACAGTTTTACGACACATTTTTATTTTTTTTTACTTTAAAATTATCTTTTAAATTGACAAACATCATATGTGTAATTCATGGCACAATGCAAACGGGATCGAAAGATAATCTTTCTCTCTCCATTGACTTCAATGCATAACTTTTCCGAAATAAGGTCCCATGAAGCTCAACCGGAAGAGGAGGGACTTCGCCTCTCGTCCCTCCCCTTCCGGTTGAGCTCCATGGGACCTTGGCTGCGTCTCAGGTCGACTATTTTCATTTCCTCGGTCCTCGGTATCACCGGAAGTTGATTTGTCTGCTCCATCTTGAGTAGCGTCCCATGGCTCTTATTTCTGCCGGAGGAGCGAGGAGCGAGGAGCGATAATGGAGGAGCGATAACCGAGGAACCACCAGACCATCCTCCGATGAAATCCTCAGATACTCGCTCCGCCCCCTTACTGTGTATCGCTCA
The DNA here is from genome assembly GCF_902827165.1 of Trematomus bernacchii. NCBI lineage: Eukaryota > Metazoa > Chordata > Actinopteri > Perciformes > Nototheniidae > Trematomus > Trematomus bernacchii. Next base: position 8,433,999 of record NW_022987513.1, read on the forward strand.
CTGATTGGACGATGCAGCGCATACACTGATCTGATGCTTCTTGACATGAGAGCAGTTTCCCAGCGGAGTGAAGAAAATACATGAAACTCACGAGAGTCACTCCTCAGTCTATACTGTGTTTTGTTTAAAGGGCCCATGTCATGGCCATTTCCACTGATCATAATTCCATTGTTGAGGTCTACTAGAATAGATTTATATTGTGCAATTTTCCAAACTCACATTGGTTTCTCATACAGCATCTCTGTAAACTACGTGTATTCACTGAATTTCACTCTCTGCCTTTAACGGCTCGTTGTAGCTCCAATAGCTCCAGCCCCCCACCCTCCCTGTGAGCACAGTGTGCTCTGATTGGTCGGGACGTTGTGAATCGCGCTGAGCTCCGTGGAGGTGTTGTTTCCTTGTTAGCGATACACAGCCAAACACAGCCAAACTCATCCTGAGCACACACAAAGTCACAGCCGAAGTAAAAACAATAAGTGTGGCTTGATATTGAGTAAGAAAAAGGTTGATAAACGCTGTGAGAATGGGTCTGCAGAGAGAATTTCGCCGCGATCCCAACTGTCTGTTATCAGCCTGCAGCCAGGGAGGAGAAATCAGCAGCGCTCCCTGCTCCCTGCACACAGATGTGTGTGTGAGGAAGTCCGTGGATTGGTCAATTTGGACCAATCAGCGGGGGCTTAACGTAACGGCTCCGCGGATTGGTCCATTTCGTTCCGGGTACGGCTTGACATCATGCCGTACCCGGAACGAAATGGAAGAATCAAATGGACAATGACGTATCTCCAACGAGGCGTTTTGGGGAAGTATTGCACACCGTTTACATGCATAAAAACCTTCATAACACACAAGGGGACGGGTAATAACCGGAAAAGCATGACATGGGCCCTTTAAATTAATGTATAATTTAGTTACAAATATGTGATATATCTGAACAACAAAGTGGTCAGAAATCATTTTATTCATTTATTGGAAACATTTTCATGATCACTTTTTTTGTTTATACATTTTAAGAATGGCGTTTATCTTTTTTGAGAATGAGTTCTTATTTTATTTTATTTATTTGGGTCGACAACAGATGATACAAATGTATATGTCAGTAAATGTGTACTAACAGAGGCGGGGGTGTGTGTGAAAACAACGGGGACAGAGCTGCTGTCAGACGAACAGCTGTGCGGAGTCATCCCAAACGGACGTCGCTTCACGTGACGCTCCGGAGGAAAGGACGTCCCATTGTTCTTTAAACTCATTTCCCTGCTTCTCGTGGTTTCCTTGCGTCTCTCCATGCTTCCCTGGTGGGAGGGACTAAACGCAGGGAAACGACGCAACTTTCTCCGACCTGAGATGCAGCCCTTATTTCGGAAAAGTTATGCATTGAAGTCAATGGAGAGAGAAAGATTATCTTTCGATCCCGTTTGAATTGTGCCACGAATTACACATGATGTTTGTCAATTTAAAAGATAATTTTACAAGTAAAAAAAATAAAAATATGTCGTAAAACTGTGAAGTAACACTTTTTTTGTGTGAAACCGCTCAATGAACTACATCTCCCGTCTCGCACCACACACCAAGACGGCCGTCACGTTGGCACATTTCACTTCTTTCTTTCAGAATGAGGCGAAAAGTATTAAAAGAGGTGAAAATCACTACAAGTCTGGGCATGTTGAGAGCTGTACATACACACAAGTGGAGTTAGTCGGTTCCGTAAGAGCCAGCATGCGGGACCGGGATTCTGGGATTTGTAGTCTTTCCAGTTGCGTATTTTTCATAGTCTTATATTTCAACAGTTTTACGACAAACTGTGACTTTTTTGACATGGAAATTATTATTTAAGATTGACAAACATCATATGTGTAATTCGTGGCACAATTCAAACGGGATCGAAAGATAATCTTTCTCTCTCCATTGACTTCAATACAAACTTTTTCCGAAATAAGGTCCCATGAGTCCCACCGGAAGGGGAGGGACTTCGCCTCTCTATTGTAACACATAATCACTGATGTTCCGCTGTAACGGTGGTGGACTCATCAGAACAGAGTGGGCGAGCTGACCAATCAGAGCACAGTGGGCTCATAGGGAGGGGGGGGGCAGGAGCTCCAACAAGCCGTTTAGGACAGAGCGTGAATACACATACTATACAGAGATGCTGTATGAGAAACCAATGTGAGTTTGGAAAATTGCACAATATAAATCTATTCTAGTAGACCTCAACAATGGAATTATGATCAGTAGAAATGGCCATGAAATGGGACCTTTAAAAAACCACGTGTCCTCTTTTAAAAAAGTGGAAAAAATATGACTAGTTATTTTACGAGTTTGTTAACTATAACTCAGAATGCAGCAGAAATGGAAATGGAAAACAAGTTTCTTGTTTTTAAACTTGATGATGAAGTGACATGTTTTTCTTCGTACTGTATGCCTGATTCACTCCAGGGAAAGATATGCATTTTTAATTGACCCTCCACGGACCAACACAATGGAAAATATTGCATGTGTATTTATGTGCAATGTTAATATTTGAATTATTAATGTGCCATTAATGATGGTCCTCCAAAGAGTTAGTCACAGAGCTCATTATAAGAATGTAAACAAAGCTGATTGACAGATTTTATTTGGCCGCATCATCCTATATTCAATAAACATTTACCACCAGAGTTAAAATAATGTCAAAGATAAAGCTACATCAGAAAAGTGTACAATTTTCTTACATTGATTATTGTGTGTAAATTAGGCCAAATCTACAACCTGCCAACCTGTCCGCAGATCTCAAAAATGTATTGCCATTGTAACAAACAGTTCTGTGAAATTAAATCTAAAAACTTTAATTTAACAGAACTTCAATCTGTCAATCACACAACTTTAGCCTCATAAAGATGGAGTCTTTACTATATTAACTTTGCAATAAGGTTCATATATTATATTTAATTCGCACATATACATTATGCTAACATATCAGATAAATGTTAGCATACTGACTAAGAAATTATGCTAACACAGCAGCTAATTGTTAGCATACTGACTGTAAGCAATGTGAAAATGCAATTATGTGTTTTTAACATGTTCACACTAGAAATATTGCAGGTCATTTTAAGAATAAGGAAAGGGTAGACAAAAGAAAGTTACTAAAAGCTATTTTAAAAGTGATTGTCTTCGACACATATATTTTAAAAGCACACGTCAAAATAACAAAACATGTGCACGCACAGTCTCACGGCATTTCGTGTTATAGTCACAAAATTAATCTATTGATTCGTGTTCACCAACACGATTTTCGCATTTTTCTGTGTCACACAGAACGATTTTAAAAGCAATGTAAATAATAACAAATTAGAAGGAAAAAGAGTTAAAAACAATACAGATCTCAGCAGTGGCGTCGCCTGGCCTGGGCATCCGGGGCTTTAGCCCCGAATGTTTTTTCTGTAGCCCCGGACAATTCTCCCTCAATAATATAATACATTAACCGTGCTTTACGTGACCCTCATCATGACACAAGAGAGGACGGCAGCACTGTAATTTCCCGTGTTCAGTGAATGCAACAGAGGCATGACACCAGACCAATCAGAGAGTTGCATGGAAATAAACGTGTGCTTGTGTCATTCAAGCTTGGCTCTGTGTGTGTGTGTGGCAATAGCGCATTTAGTGTGATAGAGAGAGAGAGAGGGAGAGAGAGAGGGAGAGAGGGACCAGTGCCAGCATGGACCGTGTTGTTAGCATCTGGTTACCTAGCTGCACTAACGGACATAAGGAGCTGTTTGTTCCACAAGAAGCTGGAGGAGAGTCCTCCTCTCAGACTGAGAGTGTTTAGATAGTTAACTTTAGTCTAAGTTATCTCAGTGGGTCTCAAACGGTTTGGTCACAAATTATTCAAAAGATTATTTCCGCGGCACACCTTCATATGATCATTATAGTTATAAAAAAAATAAGAGAATAAAGGAAAAACAGTTATGAAATACTATATGGTAGTAAAACAAGAATAGAGTTTAAAAGGGGAGTGATTAGTCAAATATCCATAAAGAAAAAGTACATCTGTTTACAGTTCTGCTTCATATGGGTGTTGAGAGGTATCCATAGATCTCTTCATTTTGCTCTCAAAGTGCACCAGATTGATGCATTTAACTTCAATATTTAAAAAAAAATCTTCCTGGGGGAGCATCCCCCCGGACCCCCCAGAGGAGGTGAGCCCCCCACTCATAAAAAATACCACTTTACCCCTGCATATATGCCGTGAGCTGATTATCGAGCCTTCATTGTAACAGTCGCGGGTGTACTGTGTGTGTGCGTGTGGGGAGTGTTGCAGTGAAAAATGCCACTGTAGTGCCGCCGCCACTGTGGGCTAAGCCCCGAATGTTTTGAGGTCCAGGCGACGCCCCTGGATCTCAGTATTCTGACATAGAACGATTTTAGAAGCAATGTATCTCTATTGGTAGTATGTTTCCTGCATGCACCAAATAATAACAAATTAGAAGGAAAAAAAAAAGTATGTAAGCAAATTGAGTGCAGATCCGTGTTTCATATTATGTTTTAATATTCATATTATTGATCAGGTATATTTTCAATAATCTAAATGAGCATACACTTTACTTGGTTAAGTTTTATTTCTGTAGCTCACTGATGAAGTGGTCCTAAATACATTTGAATAAGCTCTATTACCTCTATAGGTAACTATAGGCTATATTGTTGTAGTTCAAATATTGAAGTATTGATAACCTTTACTTCATGCATTAGCAAATTCTATGGATTTGGGCAAACTGTGCACTCAGGCTTAAAAATAAAGTTAAATAACACTAAAGCGGATGTATGCTCCAATGAGCAGATCAATATCTACTGCTCTAGTAACATCCAACTTGTTAAAAAAATAAACATAAACAACAAAGAGCTTTGACTGGTTGGTTAACTGACACAGGTGATGTTGTCAAGGCAGAGCTTTCTTATAAAAGGACGTGATGCTAAGTACGATGATTCATTCCAGTTGTTCACAAAACCTTCATTGTTAAATAAAGGTAGATCACAGCAATAACATGTAAGTACTGTGTCTCATGCTTACAAATGATCTATTCATCATGCTATTAACTGCATAGATTACATGTGTCTGATGTATTTATTGTCATATGTCAATTGTTTTATTGATTTGTGGCTTTGTTGCAGGCTTTAAAATGATTATTTAAGTTATTATTTTTCAGGAATTGTTCATACTGTTTATTAAGGATGGGTGAGATTGTGTGCCATGCTTTTACAGACGCTACATGAAGCTGCGGTCATGAATGACACCACAGAAGTAACCCAGCAGATGCAGTTTCACGTGCCTGTTAAAGCTGTGCTCTCAATGCTGCCATGTCTTTTCTTTCTCTACGTAAACGCTGTCATGTTGTTCGCCTTGTTGAGCAAGCCTCTCCTCCTGGAAACCCCCCGTTATATCCTGTTTGGTCATTTACTTTTGTCTGAATCTCTGCAGCTTTTAATGACCATGTTGCTGTACATCTTTGCTGTGACCATGGTCAGAATGATGAGCTACATTTGTATTATTCTCACAATATTTACAACCTTCACTTTTAAAATATCCCCCCTAAACCTGGCTGTGATGTCTTTGGAGAGATATGTTGCCATTTGTTTTCCACTGAGGCATGCAGATATTGTAACCACCAGGACAACAAGAGTGGCCATCGCTGTGATGTGGACCGTGGCCTCTTTAGACTTGTTCACGCAGCTTTTTTTGTTTGTCAGTGTGGAGAATACAAACTATACTGTGCCGAGGTTTTGCCACAGACACCTCTACCGTCAACAACTTTATACAACTATAAACAATGCCTTCATCATTGTGGTATTTGTATTTGTAATTATGGTTATTATCTACACTTTTTTTGCTATCATGATCACTGTGAGGTCAACCTCTGCCTCTTGTTCTTCTTCGTCTTCTACTGAGAGTAAAGGAAGTAAAGCCTATAAAACAGTGCTGTTGCATCTGCTGCAGGTGTTCCTGTGTCTCACCTCCACTGTGTTTAATACGATAAACTCAGACAGTCTATGGGGAGATAATTTCGCCATCGCCACAAAAGTCCAGTATGCTCTCTTTTTATGCCTTATCATTTTCCCTAAGTGTTTGAGCCCACTCATATATGGCCTAAGAGATCAAACCTTCAGACATGTCTTCATATATTATTTCACCTTTGGCTTTAAAACCACTACTAAGACATTTCCTACAGTATGAGTTCTGGGGCCTCATTTATAAAGGGATATACGCTCAAAAAATGGCGTACGCCAGTTTCTACGCAATGTTTGCGATTTATAAAATACTAACTTGACGGGAAAATGTGCGGTCCTCCACGCAAACTCTAACCCATGCGTACGCACTAAGCACACAAACGGGAGAGACGAGAAACTGCGACACCGTTGGCAGAAGGAAGAATGGAGAGAAATATGTGGAAATAATACCATAAATAAAATGTTACCTCTCATTTATCAAATATGAAGAATTCATTTTCAAACATTGATTAAAGCCAATCTTAAAATGATTAAACAAACGCCTGTTTGAGACTCCTCAGTGCACACAAAAACATAACTTGGAGAAATAAATAAATACGGATATGCTATTTAAAACCACCTCGAATATGTTGTGTTAATGTTATGAAATGTTTTCTCATAAATGATGCGGTAAGCAGGAGGACAGAATAACGTCTAAACTGACGTCGTTTTGCATTTCTATAGGTTGTAGATACGAGCATGGTTTTATATACTATCACGTTTAATCGTGTTTTATGCCGTTTGCCAAGACTTGATAAGTCGCTCGTAAAACACAGGAGGTATGGAAACTAAGAACACCATATGTGGTCAATTGTACAGCTAATATAACACAACACATTGTATTTCCTTTAACTGGTGGATTATGGATATATAGTTGCTGATCGACAGCTGGAACACAAACCACCAAATACAACAAAATAATTCAGATCCAGTCGTCATGACTCCACTCCGGAGGGATTCCCCGATCATTTCTTACAGTTTCTCATCAAGGGGGGGTCTCCTGTCCCCGGGACAAACACACTGCCTGAGGAAGGTTATGTGTATTTGTTTTTATTTTTTTTATTAACTTTTTTCGGACCACTTATTTATTTATTTTGGTGACGATCCGACCTCCATGCTGCTACTCTGGTTCAAACTGCATCCACTAAACAATATGATTTATCTCGACCTCCCCACAATAACCAAAATCTGACACGGTGTGAGATGTCTTTTTTAGCTGTTCTATCGTAATTTCCTGCGATCTTCTTCATGCAGTCAGTCAAAATGAATGAATGAATGGGCGTTTCTTTGACTATGTATAGGCAAATATGGGCGTTACGAGTCGATTGTGATTTATCAAGGGAAACAGGCGCAGGGAGTGCCGTACGCACTTCCCTCGCCGGTACGCAACGTTTTGTGAATCGGAAAATGGCGGAAAATTTATGTACCTATTTTTGTGCTTTGTACTACGTAAGCAACCTTCCTACGTCAATCCTACGCAAGGCGTTATAAATGAGGCCCCTGGTGTTGTTTATTTTGCTTGCACAATCATGTTAAGTATAAATGCTGACTTGTATTTGCAGGACTTAAGTTTGTGTCCTTGTGTGATTTACTTTAGAGCATGACAAAATGTATGATAAATTGTATGTAGTCAGATTCATGTCAGAATAAAACATTTGTTTTTTATCATTATTGTTTTCTTCTTTCTTTTTTTTTAAAACTGTAAACTGCAAATGTTCTGATAATAACAAGGAAAAGTGCGGAAAATGTTAAATCACTTTTTATATAAAAACATTGTAAATCAATATAAAATAATAACAGAATAATTATACTGTGCAAGCCACAGTGTCATTTAGTCTTCAAAATATCAGTTTTTTTAGAGACAATATAGTATATAACTATACCGGACATTTAATGATCCATGTACGGTATGATTGTGAACTTTGTGATGTATTTGATAGCACTATGAAACACAAAACATTTATTTAAAGGTTAAAAATGTTTATTTGGTTGGGGTTTATCAATTTTTCATCTACAATATTTCCCTCAGTTCACAGTGAACATTGTTTTTGTAACACTGTCATCGCAGTTTTAAGATGCACACATCACTATTCGCTTCTCCTTCTTTATAAATAAAATACACATCTATAGGTCCAACAACTGTCTTAACTTTGGAAGCAAAAGAGGCAATAGTTCTTGCTTTGCTCTTAAATACCTGACATTTCTTTGCTTGCATTATATATTTTATTAAAATCTTGAGCATCTTAACTTTTTGTATTCTCAACGTGAATATACAATTAAACCCTAAAATACATCATTTACTTATGCATACATTATATGAAGGGAACTTTATTAAGGAACCTTAAAGAATGCTGTTCTCCATTGTAAAACTGATTTACACCAAATAAGAGCATTCGAATATAACATTGCAAATTTCACATCAAATACAAATCATAGTATTTCATTTAGTAAGGGTGATGAAAAGACCTTACCAAATCATGGATCAAATGTGGTATGAGAAACCTCCAAAGGTTCACTTGTCCTAAGAAATGTGCTGTATTCCATTTAAACTTGAGAATAACCCAAACAAATCCCTTCAGCATTAGCTGTACTTTGCTTTGGGTTTAGAGTTTAACACTAACATAGCTGCTAAATGTAAAAAAACAAAAACATTATGTAAACAATGTGAAAATGCAACCTGTGTTTTAACATGTTTACACTTTAGAAATGTTTTCAGAGAATTAATGATTTGAGATGTTCTGCATGTCATGTTCGGAAAAATGTAAAATCTATACAACAAAAGTAATTCATAACAAATGTAAAAGTAATCGTCTTGCATACAAGTTGGGTTTCATATACATATCATTTTTAATTATCTAGATTGGCATCACTTTATGTGTTTTTTGGTGTTGTCTCAGTTTTACCAACACTTTGAAAGTAAGCCTGCACACATTTGAATTGGAAATGAACATGAACTGTGTTGTTGAAGTTGATATACTGCAGTATTCATGCAATATAATTGTATGAAGGAACTTTAAGTGTACATTTGATCTCCACAGGTGGTCACTGGGCACACATGTCCATTAAGTAATATCCTCATTGAATTTCAATGGATCTTGGCAAACTGTGCCCTCAAAGAATAAATAAAGCAGATACAACATTGTTATGTCTCTATAAATAAAGAAAACATTTAAATGTTTGCGCTGGTCGCAGCCACCTTTTCAAACTGTCCTGCAAAGAAAAACAGATAAACAATGCAGAGCTTTGACTGGCTGTTAGACTGACAGGTGATGTTGTCAAGACAACGCTTACTTATAAAAGGTGGTGTTAAGAAGAATGGTGAATCATTCCTCAAAGTTGTAGAGGGAACCTTCATTGTTAAATGAAGTCAGATCACAGCGGGGAGATGTAAGTAATGTGTCTCATGTATCTATTCATCATGCCTTTAACTGCAAATATTATTTGTTTCTGATATATTCATTGTGATGTTTGATTTGTGGCTTTGTTGCAGGCTTTAACATGATTATTTAAGTTATTATTTTTTCAAAATAAACAGGCTTCAACATTCAGGACTTGTTCATAATGTTTATTAAGGATGGGTGAGATTGTGTGCCATGCTTTTACAGACGCTGCATGAAGCTGCGGTCATGAATGACACCACAGAAGTAACCCAGCAGATGCAGTTTCACGTGCCTGTTAAAGCTGTGCTCTCAATGCTGCCATGTCTTTTCTTTCTCTACGTAAACGCTGTCATGTTGTTCGCCTTGTTGAGCAAGCCTCTCCTCCTGGAAACCCCCCGTTATATCCTGTTTGGTCATTTACTTTTGTCTGAATCTCTGCAGCTTTTAATGACCATGTTGCTGTACATCTTTGCTGTGACCATGGTCAGAATGATGAGCTACATTTGTATTATTCTCACAATATTTGCAACCTTCACTTTTAAAATATCCCCCTTAAACCTGGCTGTGATGTCTTTGGAGAGATATGTTGCCATTTGTTTTCCACTGAGGCATGCAGATATTGTAACCACCAGGACGACAGGAGTGGCCATCGCTGTGATGTGGACCGTGGCCTCTTTAGACTCCTTCACACAGCTTTTTCTGTTTGTCAGTGTAGAGAATACAAACTACACTGTGCCGAGGTTTTGCCACAGACACCTCTACCGTCAACAACTTTATTCGAATACAAACAATGCCTTCATCATTGTGTTATTTACATGTGTAATTATTATCATCATCTACACTTTTTTTGCTATCATGATCACTGTGAGGTCAGCCTCTGCCTCTTCTTCGGGTTCTACTGAGAGTAAAGGCAGTAAAGCCTATAAAACAGTGCTGTTGCATCTGCTGCAGGTGTTTCTGTGTCTCACCTCCACTGTGTTTAATACGATAAACTCAGACAGCATGTGGAAGAGTAATCTCACCCTCGCCACAAATGTCCAGTATGCTCTCTTTTTATGCCTTATCATTTTCCCTAAGTTTTTGAGCCCACTCATATATGGCCTGAGAGATCAAACCTTCAGACATGTCTTTAAATACTATTTCACCTTTGGCTTCAAAATCACCGCTAAGACATTTCCTACGGTATGAGATCAGACACAGTAATCATGTGGGTCTGTTTTTGCTTACAATAATGTTGAGTATAAATACTGACTTGTCTTTGCAGGAAATACTTTTTTTTCTTTGTGTGATTTACAGTACATGAGAAAATGTATGATAAATTGTATCTCAGATTTAGGTCAGAATTTAAAATGCTATCAAACGCATGTGATCATAATAAAAAGCTGACAGAAATGACAATAATCCATTGTCAGAAATGATGAGTATCTAGACTGTTTCGCTATACTAAATAAACAAATAAACACAACTTATATATAACGCTCTCAATGACATGTATGTGATATAATAATGTCTAAATATTGTAAAGTCTTTTCTTCTGATATTTCACCTAATAATGATGATTAAATCGTAAATTGTAAATGTAAGATTTCCTCAAGAATTAACTAAGATGCTGATTAACAACATATGAAAAGCATATAAATACAACATTTTGAATTTCACATGAAATACATCTAATCAACGTTTAGTATTTCCTTTAGTAAGGCTGATGAAAAGACCTTATCATGGAGATAATATGGTAATTATTTATGAGCTGCCTAAAATATTGTAAAACACAATATTAACTAATAATGATCAAACTGAAAGTCAATAATTACAAATAGATACTGTTAAGTTCTAAGCTGTTGTTTCAAAGAGGGCAAGACACATTTGAAAAGCATGATGCCACATGTAAGTCTGAACGTGGATGTAAAGACCTCATTCTTTCAGCCAGCAGATGTCACTTTTGGTCTGTAACTGCAGACTTTTATATCAGTCTTTAAATCACCTGAGGAAACTTGTGTGAGACTTTGAAAATCAAGGATGTTCAGTAACTTTGACATTATGATGAAATTCCTGTCTCCTCCGCTTTCTCACAGTCACAATGGAGGTATGTGTGGGAGAAAGAATAGAGACAGAAAACAGAGAGAGACCAATTTATGTGGGTAAACAGGGAGGGAGGTGCTGACCCGCAGAATAAAAGAAGCGTCTGAGCAGGAGGTGGACTAATTTAACCGATCTTTACTCCGGCACAATCCTGAAGCCCTCTCAATACCTCTCTGGCCTTCATGAAAGAGCACTTGAAGGGGTGAAAAACATTCCTGAGAGAGAAGTACCTGGTGACGGAGAGCAGCTTTAGTTTAGAGAGAGCAGAAGCGAGCAGAAAAGAAGGGTTGTTATCATGATCACAAAATACTTCACATCATCCACATAGAACATGGATTCTGTGGCTTTGTGTGAATGTCTACTTTCATTAACTCAGTTTTACTTTTTGGTCACACACAGGTTAAGTCTTTCCTCTGAGTTGTGCATGGTGTTTCAATAGGCTACTGTGCTCACAGGGAGTGCATTCAGAAAAGACAATTATGTATGAGTCAAATACATGAACAAAGGAAGGTACAGAAACTTAGCTCAGTGTTCCTTGCTAATCAACTGAGATGTTATAAGAAAAGCCCACAGACTTTTCCAGACAACGTTTAAATTATGATTTAGTGTACTTTTTGGGCCATATGTAATTAAAAATATGTTGTATTTTATTAGAAAACGTTATATCAAGGAAAATCAAATCAGAGAGTAATACATTACAAAGGGAAAGTCTAAGGGTTGTGAAAAAGTCAGCGGGAAAGTTTCCAAATGGCTTTCATTTTAGAAGAAGCCCCTAAATTGAATTATGCATTATTATTATTATTATTATTATTTGTTTAGCCTGCACTTCTACTTCGTCATAAATGAGCTGCCAAAGCAACATATAGCTTTCATGTTGATCCATTGTAGCCTACTCAAAGCAAAATGTTCTGAATGCATTTAAGAACAATGAGAATATTCATTGCACTCATTTTACCCACTTTAAGATAGATTTAGACAAATAAAATAGAATAAAGCAGGCTTGCGTGGTGCACACAAACGCTTGCTCTATAGAGTTGAGATGAATGGGATAGTGGGAGAGTAATTGTATCCCTGGTGGCTCTCCAGAAGACAGCACTGAGACTCAAATGAAAGCACTGACCTGGTTAGCTCTCTGTTAGCAGAAAGGGGTGCTGGCCCCCCAACACCCATCCTATCGCACCCACACACATCATTCACAAAGATGAACTTGTTGACTGACTATAAGCAACTATACATCTTTTCATTTGGCAGCCTTATGCAGCCAGATAATGTTGTAGAATTGTGACACAACTATTGTTTCAAATAGCGAAATTGTGATAATAGGCGTGGTCTGTATGACAAAAGCCTGCATGGTTGGACAATTAAATCTATTGGCCGGACTGCCTCATTTGGGCCAAGCAGTCAATACAAATGTTTTTCTACAATTCATAGTTAAAGAGTTATACGAGAAAACGTTGCTTTTGAAATGAACACTTGATGGCCTCATTTGCATCAAAAATGAATTAGTTCTTCTTTAATTAACCGGCCTAACTAATTTAATTGAAAATTGTTGAATCATTTCAGGACCTCCTTCTATCTAGCAGTAAGAGAAACAATTAAAACAGACCTAATACATTTGCTTTATGGCAGCGATAAAACCTCGTAGATGTATAGTCATTGAGTAACCGTAAAAGACAGCGAAGAATAAAGTGATTTGATCAATCAATGTGTGTCGGGTTATCACAGAGATGACGTAATGTGTATACTAATGGATTATTCCTCCAGAGGGATGTTGCTGTAGGATCTCGACAAATGACCGCTTACTTCTATTGTCAGGTGAGCTCGCGGTCTCCCCGCTCCGCTCTTTGCAGATGGTACAGTCCACATGCAGTTCGGAGTTGTTGCTGAGGAGGTTCCACTGTTCAGCACATAGGCTACCGTTAAATTGGCATGCAGCCTACGCTTGGATCCTGTAGCAGGAGACTGCACTGCTTTTGAAAATGTTACCGTCTTATTACCGGAGTTTCCTTGGACAGAGGGGCAGGGTTGCGCTGTTTTACCTTTTGTGCAGTATTACAGGTGAGTAAGGAATCTTGTATATCAGTTTTGTTTGTTCCACTAACGTTACCCAGAAGTTCCATGGAAGAGCCGCGCATCATGCAGGAATCTCAGCAAACGACCCGGCTAAACTATCAACCTCCGCGTGCTTTAAGCGTTGGTCATTTGCAAGTTGAGCAAGTTGAGCAGGTGTCATTAAATAACCAAATGAAACTTGGTTGCAAGTTCACTGAAACGCTTCGGAGTGGGTAGCTAGCCAGCGCCACCAGTGATGGTGCGACCCGAGGCTGCCATAGAAACAGTCCATGGAAACCGTCGAGGAGCACTGATATTCAGTTATCATTGCTCCCTTATACCGTCACAGAGCATACACTTCGGTCATTGCCGATTCACTGGCATCCATATTAGCTCACGAAGCCTTTGCTACTGAAGTACTATGTTATGTGTCACGACAGCTGAATATTACAAAATGTTTAGGAACTTGCATTTGAGTCAATAGAAGACAACACTAAATGCCAGCAGCCCTCAGGTCGGGCTGAGGGTCAGCCGCCATGTGCCCGCTGTGGAGCCTAGCTCAGTATGGTTTAATCAAAGGGTGGGCAATTTGACTAACTCCACCCTGAAGCACGCCAACTTTGTGCCCAGTGCTTTGGTGCTGCTGTAAAAAAAACTCATAATATATGCAGCTCAAACTGTTTAGCTCCAACTCTGTTTCATAAATATCATTATAACTTCTCAATAGTTGTCACTCATTGTGTTAACTAGAAGCTAGTCTGGCTGAATGTGGCATTGCCTGTGAGTTGTATTGCCCACAGCAAGTGTTGTGCAAGGAATAGGCTAAATATCCCTTGTTTGAGAAAATGATATTCATAAACTTTGCTGTTCTCAGAGACAATCCATACTTTGTGTCCTGCACTTGCAGACAATTTAAACAAGACCAGAAGTTACACTTTTTCATTCCACATTTCCTTGCTTTAACTGAAAGTAGTATAATTACTCTTAATATGTTAACACTCACTTATTCTAACTAACAATTGTCCAACTCAGTTGGCTTTATTATAGAAATAACCCTGAAACATGTAATATATTGAATAGCAAAATGGGCTTCATACTTTCAGACATTATCACACCAGAGCAGCATTGTACCTCATTGTCTCATCAGTAGCTCTATCCATTGCATAGAAAAGAAGTGGTTGTATTTCAAAATCCAGGATACTGAAGTACCCAGCACTATACCACAGCTTCAGGTTGTAGTGGCCACTTTCTGCCACTGGACAATTGCACAATAAAGAAATTACTTGGATAACTAAACAGATTTTTGAAGTTTGCTAAGCTCTGCTTTTTTTTGCTGCTTCCACTATAATGCTAATATAATACAAACGATCTTAATCCATAGATAGCCCTACTGGACGGTTTGCCAAGAGGAGAAGCTAGGGGCTACAATACTACGACTGAACCCACCAACGCATGTGTTACTCTTTGGTTCAGTACCTTGATGTAGGATACAATCGGAGTGAGCTTTTACATTATTAATGCACTGCATCCTCAGGATATTAACGTTAATTCCTAAACCGATGGTTTTCTTTCTTCAGAGAGTTAATGTTTAGGAGCATAGATATGTGCGCTTTTGTCTAGCTTTCCTTTAAGTCTGAATCCAATTTCAAAGAGGGGTTTGACCTTGTGCCTTTTTTTAATGCACAATAAATGCATTCACTCCCATTTAATTATGTTTAGACTTTGAAGGAGACAAACACACTTTTCTAAACATTTAATGATTAATCTTATTTCGCCTCAGATTTAATGTGTATAAACGTGCATGCCTTTAAAACGTAACCAATTAGCTAGCACAGGATGAAACACTGAGTTTATTCTCCAGATCGATACTCTCGGCACTGATCACATTACACAGCCATTCAATTTGATGGTAATGTACAACAAACAACCATATTCAATTAACCTGTTAACTAGTATTTGGATTTATTTTCCATGTATGAAAGTTTTAGACCTTAAGTTTGTTCAGGTAATATCCTTCTTTATACTGGCTACCTGGTATGGGTTGCTTGGTGGTTTCTTGTGACACTAACATACACCAAACATCTTACATTTCCATGTAGAAGAGAAAGCTATAGTGTTCTTAGAATTTAGCGTTGCTACCCTTGGCAGCTAGATAGTTATGCGTGTTGCATCACCCATGTGCACGTGCACATCTGTGCAGCTTAATCAAACCAGTTAGAAAATGTGTATCTGCACGAAGGATGGGTCAAATGCAGGGAAACCGTTTCATTACTAGTACCTGTACTATGTAATGACAATAAAAGTTCCACAAAAAAAAAGTGGACTTGAAGGCGCCGATCATTCAACCCTTCCCTGTCCTGCTCTGCACTTACACCTTACACCTCACCATTTAAGTTCTGAGTTCCACTTTTAACAAGACGAGCTGCCCTCTGGCAAGACACACAAATTAATACACTTGCTTCCTCATAAGTGGTGCATGTGAAGGTAATATTGACTAAAGTGAGAACGAGTAGCAGAGTGTCCCCAGGGAGCAATGTGTCCTTGATGCCAGGATATCTATAATCTGTTTTCTACTGAGTGTGGGTGTCGGTGTGGGTGTGTGTCATTGTGTTGCTTTAGCAAACTAAACTCAAAGTGTCTACGGAAGCTGCTCTCTTTTAGGTTCGAAGGATGGCAATTATTTTCTTTTTTTGTCTCTGAAAGAACAAGAAGAAATAAAACATTCCTATAGCTATGTAAAGAAAGGCTGCGTATAAGATCAGATAGACTTTGCCCTTTATTCTCATCACATTTTTATTCTGAGTTGGAGAAAACGAGGGCACGTTATGTAAGGTTGTCGTCATGTCACCAATAAAAATGTCATACAGACGCTATACCTCCTTCCATTACATATTCAGTGCAGGGAAAATGCTGCTCTCTCGACTCTTTGCTGTTATTGCCATCTCGCCTTATCATGACAAATACATAAGTCGTAAAATCGGTTTACTACTTGAGGCAGAGGCTCACTTACAGTATATGTTACAGTAGCTGCTGTCTGGGTTATGGCATTTAATACATACTATAAAAACACTTTTTGTAGAGGAAATGAAAATACTATGCAGTATGCTTTAATTCATATAGTGACAATCTTTTGCTGCGTGTCTGTTTCAACTTGTGTTTATCTTCGTTTCCTCATTAATGGTTTTTACGAGCGCCTGTTAAGTACCTTGTCATCGACCAGTATATATACAGTATGTGCGTTAATGTACCAGTATATTCAAATCTGATTTACTCCATCACCTGACTTCATTATTTGTATGGAGGATACTCCGTATGGTGGGGGGGGGGGCACTAGCAAACGTACACTCGGTACAGTTTCACTCCTCTTTGGGGGGAGTTGTAAACTGAGTGTGATGCAGCATGTGAGGTATGGGAATATTCTTTAGAAAGGAAAGCCTCCATATCTTTGGGAATTAAAACAATTGATTTATGATTTAACGTTAAATGGGTCCCTATAAGGTGTAGTCTTAGTTTGGTTTTAGACTTGCTTCAGATGACGGTCAGCACTGCTCCACAAGCAACTTAACAGCAATGATCAACCCCCAGGAACATGTCATTTCAAACGATTACTAACTTATGTGAGTTAACCATTGAAGACATGTGATGCTTTTTCTAACGGAATCAGAAATTGCAATTATTTTTTTTTTAACCCAAATAGTTTCTTAACCCAGATTCTTCACTCTGATCATATCCGCTGCATGATTATTAATGTAGGATGCCACAGCTAATCAAGAAGTCTTTACATCAATCTGTTATGTTAAAAAAGTAATTCCTCCTGCATTAAAGACTAACTGTATTGAATTCACCGGTAGAAATGAACGTATTTAATCGTTAAGTGAGCTTGAATAGTTTTTCCTGCTTTTTTTTTTTAGTCTGCCTTAAAACAATACCAAGGCTTATATGTACATTTAACAGTTTTTTGATTGCTTCCTTTAGTGTTTCCAATATTGAGACGTTGTACAACATTCCCAGTTCTTTTTGAGTGCAGAAATCCGCTGCCAAGTGTATTTGCTTTAGCAGTCTGAGCCAAACCGAGAAGAGTCTTTTAAACACAGAATACCCTCTTCATGTTTCCGCTCTGACACTGTGAAACACAGCAGGGATTTCAGGACTTTGTTACCCACTTTATTTTACTAACTCAGATTGCTGAACTCTTATATTAGTCTGTGTTAAAGTATGGAATGCATTTTTGCACAGAATGAGGACTGTGGATTTTGCCCCATCACTAGAAAGCAGACGTGCATGTGTTGGTTATTCGATTTGAAAAAAACCTGCAACGCCCTAAATAGCACAAAAAAATATGAATAGTGCTTCTCCAGCTGTACATCTCCCTTCTACTGCCCTTTCTTTGTATGAGCAATATGATGACGTAGTATACCTACTCTGCAAAAAAAGTGCTATCTAGATTTGACATTCACTATTGATCATTCGGCTTATATTGTACAGCCCCTAACATATTGTGTGTGTCGATCATTTGCAACAATATCATTTACTATATGTATTCCCCAATTTGATAAATGACTTTTAATTGGTTAAGCTGTCACATTGTTTTTATAATGTATGAAATTATTATATACACATTTGGAGAAAATGAGAAGTACTGATGTACTGTATAAGTCTAGTGTTTTCACAATTTCAAACTTTATTGTAATGTCAGAGAAGAAGTCAAAAATAGACTTTTGTACATCATACTTTAGGGAAATGGAAATCTACAGTACTAATATTTGAGGACATGGACTTTTGAGAGGGAGATTGGCCGGAGACTGAGCTGTTTTTGGCAAAACAACAATAGAATATTTGCAGTCAGTTGCCAAGCAGCGCAGAAGGTTTTGATTTATGATGATGTCTTCCTGCTGGCAGCTTGGCGCAATTAGTGAGCTTTGGCAGTTTAGCAGTGCTATATTGTCTTTTCTAAATCAGTAATGTAATTCCTCTGTGTTTTTGTTTACTGGAATCCTGGTGATAAATTTCCTCTCACTTGTGTTTCATACGTGACTTTGCTCTCGGCTCTCCTCACTCGCAGCCCTCTTTTTTCTTCTCTCAGCGATGATGTCATTGTCGTGTTTGCATATCTCTTCCCATTTTTTCTGGCGGGATCAGTGTGTTCTCTCTTTATTTCCCTTTGACGTTCTTCAGCACGACGAAAAGCTCTCTGCTTTTCAGACATGCCACACTTCTGTCAGGTGCAGGTGACAGAGTTGGGGTAGTTATATTTGGACAAAGGACATACAGACAGGCTGCTTTCAATTCCTGAATTCAGGTCAGGAGAAGGAGAGCTAAAGAGACAAAACAAATTCTCAGTCAGCTGTGTGTTATTTGTCGAAAAAACCCAACGCCTGCTGTGGCGGTATCAAGCTTTGATTCCAGACTGATGGCAATAGATGAACTTGTTTTAAAGACTGACGTAAGAGGTAACACTGAAAATACTCTTCCCTTACTGGGGCTGTCATGGTGTTCTGGATTGGTTCTTGATTTTCACTCTGATAATCCTTTGTGACATTTTTAAAAGAAAAGGTAACGTCTTCCATGAAGTAGATTAAAGCAATTTCATTCTTGTCAACCAGAAAAGCTAAATTGTCTGTCATATAAGGAATGTTTTGCATATATTTAACGTTAAGTTCTTAAAGGTTTGGACACAAGTTCAAGGAGGCCCGATGGAACGTCTTTAAATGTGTTCAGCTCTACTTCATAACCCAAATATTTGCAATTTATAATTTAATATAAAATAGTGGGTAAAAAGGTTAGTTGATCAACAGAAAAAGGCGGCGACAATTTCCATAACTTATTGTTTAAATCATTTTTGATCAGAAATTACTGGTGCAATGAGTGAGCTGAATATTTAAAGGAGAGGTGTCATGCTTTTCCGGTTATTACCCGTCCCCTTGTGTGTTATGAAGGTTTTTATGCATGTAAACGGTGTGCAGAGTCAAAACCCTCAAAGTACACCCTATAGCGAGTAAAACTCTAACACAGAAAATACCTCCCCAAAATGCCTCGTTGGAGATACGTCACTGCCCATTTGAGTCTTCCATTTCGTTCCGGGTACGGCATGTTGTCAAGCGGTACCCGGAACGAAATGGACCAATCCCGAAGAGCCGTCACGTTACGTCCGCGGAGCCGTTACGTTAAGCCCCCGCTGATTGGTCCAAATGTACCGATCCACGGACTTCCTCACACACACATCTGTGTGCAGGGACCAGGCAGCTCAGCTGATTTCTCCTCCCTGGCTGCAGGCTGATAACAGACAGTTGGGATCGCGGCGAAATTCTCTCTGCAGACCCATTTTCACAGCGTTTATCAACCTTTTTCTTACTCAATATCAAGCCACACTTATTGTTTTTACTTCGGATGTGAGTTTGTGTGTGCTCAGGATGAGTTTGGCTGTGTTTCGCTATGTATCCTAAACAAGGAAACAACACCTCCACGGAGCTCAGCGCGATTCACAACGTCCCGACCAATCAGAGCACACTGTGCTCACAGGGAGGGTGGGGGCTGGAGCTTTGGGAGCTACAACGAGCCGTTAAAGGCAGATAGTGAAATTCAGTGAATACAAGTAGTTTTACAGAGATGCTGTATGAGAAACCAATGTGAGTTTGGAAAAATGCACAGTATAAATCTATTCTAGTAGACCTCAACAATGGAATTATGATCAGTGGAAATGGCCATGACACCTCTCCTTTAAGACATATTTATAAATCCTGTGTTTTTTTGGTTTGTTTTTTTAATGAAGTTTTCCCATTTTTACTTGATTATAATGTTCGATTTCTGAATTTAAAGGATGGGATCTCAATAAGTATGATTTTAAATAACACTTCTAGTTGAGTTAGAAAGAATATGCCTAAGAAAACTAGTAGTGATGCACTTTAAAGAAGCTTTAACAATTAAAGGTGTAGTGTACGATAAGTGCTTTCAACTTCCTGTTTGCAAATGAACATGGTTGTTTCCTGTGTCTGTGGCAGGTGTTTGGGGCAGTCAGGTGATGGTGCCTAAGAGGGTGAACGCTGTGCTGGGGAAGAATGTGACGTTGGAGTGCAAGGTGGAGGTGGGCACCAACCTTACTCTGACTCAGAGTTCCTGGGAGCGTCATCTGCCTTCAGGCTCCATCACGGTGGCTGTCTACAACCCACGGTACGGCATCTCCATCCCTCCGGAGTACATCCATCGCTTGTTCTTCCGCTCACCCTCCTCTCATGATGCCACCATCGTCGTGGGAAACGTGGGCTTCTCTGACGTGGGGAAGTACACCTGTAAGGTCGCCACGTTTCCTCTGGGAAACACTCAAGCCTCCACCACTGTCAATGTACTTGGTAAGTGTGTATATCTCCACACATGTGTTTTTCTTCTATTCGAAGTACTGTAATGAATGTCAGGAACATCTGAAACAATAAGTTAATTGATTAGATATATATAGAATATTTATGCTGGTTCCATTAGTGTTTAAGCAGTTTATTGGACATAACAATCAATATTTGATGAGCATATTTTGCAAAATGTTAATGTTTTATAGACCAAATGATTAATTGAGAAAATAGTTGCCTGATTTTTGCCATGGAAATTATTTGTAGCAGCTTCAATGTCAAGTTTGGATATCAACGCAATTACATTTGAGAGGCCTTGTAATTCTGTGAGAACATTATCAAGCGCTGGCTTGAAGGTTTTGTTGCCATGAAACAAGTCACTAAATAGTTGAAATCCACTGACGGTTTGAAATCTTAAAACATTTTTTTTAAATAATTTACTGCTGCTTGAATGAACTTTTGTTTACACTGTTCCGGTTAGCAGATAAATTGTGCGTGAAATTGGTCTTAAAAGTGTTTCTGCAACATTTAAAAAAAAGAAAGTCTTGTATCTAGCCTTTAGCTGTAGGAACCCTGCTTGAGTATTGACTTTACCTCATCAACCTTGTGGCTTTGAATATATGCTCTTCTGAACCCTGGGTTGAATCATCACAGGTTTTCACTCCTGTCTCCACAAACACAATGTGTGTACTCTCTCAAACACTTTTTACAGAACAGATCACAAGGGTGGCTAGAGCTGGCTATTGTCATTCAATAGGTTGTAGTGGAATGACACTTGAAGAGAATGCAGTCAAAGATCAAATAGAAATGTAATGTACACTTTTAAACTAACCTCTGAAGGCTCTTTTTCCTCCTTTTCACAGTGGAGCCCAAAGTCTACGTGTCTGCAGGTTCAACTGCCCTGATCGATGGGGGCAATGATACTCTTGTGGCGACCTGTATCGCTGAGCGGGCCCGGCCCCCCGCTGACGTTTCCTGGGAGTCCAACCTGTTTGGCCAGTCAGAAGTTCAGCTGTTTGATGAAACCAACGGCACGACCAGCACACAAGTGAGCTACCTCTGGCAGCCCACGCGTCACATCCAGGGCCAAACTCTCACCTGTGTGGTCCGCCACCCGGCTCTCGAGAGTGACTTCAGGATCCCCTACCAGCTCAATGTGCAGTGTGGGTGCCTTACCAGTTACTTTTTAGCTTTATATAAACGGCTCAAACACGGCCTTATAGTAAATATGTTGATGGGTATTGAGTCTGTCCTGCTGTAACGTAACGTCCACACGGTTCCGCCGCGTTGAAGCTTGCCGGTGGGCGTGTCTCGCGCACGACCAACAACCAATCACATTAATCTCCCGCCCCGCCCCAACACACAAGCACGCGGTTTGATTGGCGAGCGCTTGTACTGGCATATGATTTGATTGGCTGGCGCTTCCGTCGACGCTTGAAAAGTTGAACTTTTCTCAACTTTCGAAGCGAGCAACGGAGGCAAAGCGACGCGACGGAACCACAATGCAGTTCGGCAAAGTTTGACGTCACCCCATTCAAAGTGAATGGGAAGCGTCTCCATTGAAGCACGCGACGGAACCGTGTGGACGTACCGTAAGACTTTCATCAGGTATCCTTAATGCTGGAATACACTTGCGTAACATGAGTTAAAGGGTGTCTACACTTGTCTGTCAATGTACCTTCCTTAAAACAGTTGAACACTGTATTTAACAGAAAGTACAGACAGACGATCTTAAAAGTAAAGGGACTTGATTTCCAACAGCGGTCAGATGATGATGCTCGGCCTTGTCAGTGTTGGCGTTTGATTTATTTGAAGCACTTCACAACAATTCACTTTGGAAAACAGCTGAATTGACAGAAGAAATCAAGGACACTCCATGCAGGCTTCTAACATGTATTGTGTTTTCTCGTGTTAAGAAAGGCTGTCCTTGGCGTTTTCCTGGATTTATCTGTTTCAAAATCTGAATTTCTTTATGTCTCTCGGTACATGTCCGTGTCAAAGGTGAAAACGTTTTCTGTCAGTAAGCCCCCATAGATGTTAGAGCGCATGTCAGTGCTTTGTGGGGCACGATTGGGTCTCTGCGTAGCAACTGTAAATAGACTAGTGAAAGGGGTAAAATTACCTCCTTCAAAATGTTTTGTTAGACGGATGCATTTAGCTTTGGTCTTTCTTGCTGTTTTATGACAGATGGCGTCCACAAAGGCTTTTATACTTATTCAAGTTAAGGCTCAGCAGCGACAAAACAAAGAATACTAAACAGTTCTATTGTTTGTCAAAAAAGGAAATTCTAACTGTCCTGAGAAGTGGTTCGGAAATAGTGTTTTTGATTTGGCTTTAAATTGTAAAAACCAACAGGAGTCATAGCAGTTTTGCATCTCTGTACACTGCACTGTGTTTTTGAATTTATACATTATGAAACTCCTTGTATGTGTGGAGGACACAAGCTCATGTCTGGAGGCCAGGACTGACCTCAGACTCCATATAATGCTCCCATAATATATATATAATGTGTTTGCTCTAGTGTAAAGCACAGAGTCTCTACCAGAACTATCAATACCAAACAGCAGAAACATTTCCAATACAAGAAAACAAAAGGGCTGCTCAGTCTGTGCAGTGATAACGGTTCTCTCAGGTTGTTTGTTAGCTTTCTGGACAGTTTGCTTTGATATTTCAATGATTTGTTTTTTTCCCGCTCGCCCTGTAGATGCTCCTGATATCTCCGTTGTGGGCTATGATGGAGACTGGTACGTAGGTCGGGAAAATGCACAAATGACGTGCAAAGCCAACGCAAACCCACCTGCTAATCAATTCAGATGGATCAGGTGTGTGTGTGTGTGTTTACATATGTTTCTGGCCAAAATGATTTGCATAACTTTGATTGTTAGCTTACAATCCCCCCCAAACACTGACTTGTAGCTCAGTAAATTGTAGTAGTTTGAAGACTTCTGAAGCTTAAATCAAAGACTAGAGAGTAACATTTAGTTGCTTTTCAATATTTTACTAATATTTTACTAATCTAAAACCTTCAGCTTGTCATTTAACTTGTATAGCAAATAAGGTGTGCATGATAACCTAACAGTATATTTGTCAACGGTGTGACTTTGATTGTCTAAATGTTTGCGTCTCTTGTGCACTATAGACTGGACAGCGAAATGCCAGCAGGGATGGAAATAATGAACAGCACTTTGCTCTTCCTGCGTCCCCTCCAGCGCAATGACTCGGGAGTTTACAGGTGCGAGGTTGCCAATGACATCAACCTCCGCAGTCGGGATGTGCGCCTTCTCATACAAGGTGAGCGCCGTATACACACCGGAACACAGCTGACTCCTATTGCCTCCGCTTCCCTTAGAAAGCACTATGCATGCACGCAAGTCATAGAGGGTATCACTGCCTGACATCGTCCTTCAAGCTGAAATGTGACACTGGATCACTCCATTTGGTACATACTGACAGTCCAAGCATTCACCCATGGTAAGGTGGGTTGGCACTGATAATATTGACCTTTTATATTCAGTCTTCATTGCATGCTGATTAGCCTTGATTAACATTAGGTCTCCAGATGTTCAAAAGGGGGGTTACTGTGCCAAACAGCTGCAAATATTTAAGTCCTTTAGTCCTCAGTGCATTGCCTCTGCTCGGTCCTCTTGGCTTGGTGTCTAAGTTTGTCTTTTTGTTTTGTATGAGGAGCATGTTCCTCCGGTTGCACAAAATCTGTTTTGCCTGTGGAAGCTCTCTCCCTGAATGAAGTTGTGATTATGATGTGATTTTCTTTCACATCTCTCGCTTCTTTTCTGTGTTTCTTTTATTTCTGCATGTGTCATGCGGTAAGAGGGAAAAGCCTGCAGCCCTACTGTGCGATGATGTCCCAGATTCATAAAACATTAACTAGATCTTTTCAACTCTTATTTATTATTTATCATCCATATTTCCTTTTCCTTTGAGAGGACCTGTGCGGGCGTGCGCAAGCTTACACATGTTGGTGTTCCCTTCTTTGTATGTGTTGCTGCGTGTGTGCTCACATGTGTCAGTTCGCTGCCTCTGCATGGAGTTGTACGATTCATATACTTAGAGACTACAAACCTTCAGGTTCATGTCATCTCTCAGATCAGACTCTTTTCCGTACATCTGGCCTGGCACTGAGTTTAAAGTGGCAGAGCAATTTTGCAGCACCATGAAAGCTTTTAGACTTTCCATTACTTCAGTTCCAACTGATTATGGCTTTTGGCTTTTTCCTTTTTTGTGGGCTTCACCCTAATCCAGCACATTTTAAGCTCTAATGATGGCATGGTGAAATAGCAGCATTGCATCATTATACTTGCAAAATAAGGATCTAAATGCATATCCTCATGCAATTTTAAGCATTTGGTACACAAAATGATTTGGTTATGCACTTTTAAAACTGATGAAACAGACAGTCAGCCTCTCTAAAGTCCCAAGGTTTATAAATTGCAATAAGTTGCACTTTGCTCTCTTCATATAATCAATAATACTATGATTTAACAGAAACGGTAGGAAATAGTTTACCCTTTTTTATTCAACCCATTGATAATGTTTTGAGGCAATTGTATGTTGTGCTCAGCCTGAAGAATGGTTCAATGAATCATCTTTCCTATGAGTCAACAAAAATGAAAACTGCTGTATCCAATTTTATATATTTTGCTCTACAAAGTTGTCAAACACAAACCAAAATGTCAGTCGTATAACTTTTAACTCATCTGCGTATACTGCGGGATCATGGTCACAAGCTTGAGAAACTCTTTGTTTCAATCACCAACAATTATTAATGTCATTTAAGTCTGGGTTGTTTACTCTGACACTTGCTAAAATCATGGAGTTTAAGGGAGTTAAAGACTTCTCTGCCAGCAAAGCAAGAAATGATTTACTCATCTGTAACTAAGCTGCGCTCCACAAGTGTTACAGTAAAAACATAGAATTTCAATTGAAACATTTAAAGGATTATTTGTTTTGTGTCTTCCATGTTTCCTGCTGTAGTTACACCCACATCCATTCACTGAAGAATTGTATGTTTCTTGTATACAATATACATTGTTCAGTAGTCTTCAATTTCTTCAGTAGCCTTTGGTTTGCCCTTAGCCTCAACATTTCCAAAGATATATTTTACTTTCAAGTGCATTTGTGGTGAATACAAGCTGACAATGGTGCTTAAAGGGGACATATCATAAAAAAACTCACTTTTTTTTTGTTGGCTGCCTTGGTTACAATACCTATTCATATTCATTAGTGGTCGAAAGTGACAGGTATATTCAGACAGAAAGTATGAGAAATGTAAAGAGTTTTTTTTACATTAAAACGTATAAACATGTTCTATTAGCAAAACGTACAATACAAGACTGAGCCTGATAATAAGCATAATATGTCCCCTTTACATTTTTGAAACTGTACTAAAATAAGATAAAGGTAAGATGAGAATGTTCTTTTTTTTTTATGTTTACCAATTATAAAGGGACAGAAGACTGAAGAGTTGGCAAAGCAAACGCTGCTGTGATCTCCATAGTTTACCAGTGGTAGTTGATGTTTTGTAAACCTATCCCTACTTAGTGAAATGCTGATGTAGTTGGCATTGACATTCTCTGCTTCTCTGTCTGTTCATACTCCCCTCTCACCCTCCTCCCCTCCATTAGATCCTCCCACCATGCCTTCCACCATTACTGCTCCTGTCCTTACTGGCTCTGCCTCCTCCACCTTAGTCGATGATCAGGGACATGTTCTCCTCAGCTCACCCACACTCGAAGCTCTGCCTGAGAGTAATCTGGGCTCCATAGTGGGCGGGGCTGTGGGCGGGGCCTTGTTCCTGCTCCTGCTGCTGTGTCTGGTCGGTGTGTGTTACCTTCAGAAACAGCAAACCTTTCACGGGAACTACTACACCAAGCAGTACCTGGGCCCCAACGACCTGCAGAAGGCCCCCGCGCAGCACGAGCTCCACCCCCCCAAAGCCGGCAGCAGTTCCCACCACCAGGACCACGACCGAGAGGAGTGGGGCGACCGCCAGCTCAAACAAGAGCGTGACCGCCGTCACCAAGGCAACAGAGAGGAGTATCCCTCTAACGGCTACACACGGGCGATGAGGGAGAGCGGCCACCAGAACCAGCAGCAGAATCAGCACCGTGAACCCACTCAGCTCTCGAGTCCACAGCAGGCCAGAGGTGCCAGACACCCTCGTTCCCCTAAACCTCGGGGAAACGGCTCCCCCTACCTGTCGGACGACTGCTACGACAGCGGGCCGGAGGGGGACTATGTCTCTCACACAGACGGCTCCGTCATCTCGCGCAGGGAGTGGTACGTTTGACAAGCCGCCTGCAGGAGCAGAGATACGGCAGAAATCAGAAGGTTTCATTCATCTCATTATGAAGAAACACATTTTTTTTCTCTTCTGTACGCACACGCACACTTCTACTAACCTCGATTCTGTAGTTTCCTTTGATTTGTTTGAGCGTCCTGGTCGACACTTGAGACATTTAGTATCTGTACTTGACGTGGACGGACTGTGGACTGCACGGCCAGTTTGACAGTCAACATCTATATGCCAACAGAAGTCAGCATGTCTCTAGTCTGTGTAGAGACTAACTAAAGATCATGATGTATGTGCTGTCTCTGCCTTACTACATGGACTGCCAATTTATTTAGCATAACTAATGACTTTCAGTTAAGCCGAAGCCTTTGGGGCTAACAGATCACATATGGTTGTCGTATAAGACCCTTTTTTTGTTTGTTTCTACAAAATCAGCCTCCTCAGGCTATGTAACACTTGCTCATTTATATTTGTATGTGTTGGTATTGCTTGCTCGGATTTGTTTAAAAGACATGTGACCTCTGATTATAATTAGCTGGAAGTAAATCCATCAAATTCAGAGGGTCGCACGTCCTTTGTCCAAACCCAGTAGGACACAGTAGAGGCAAAGGTTTGTTTAAAAAAAAAAAAAAAGATTTCTTACACTGAGAAATGTCCATGACTAAAGACCTCTCGACACTGATTCATGAAACGTATTGCACTGCCTTTTGCAAAACTTTATACTAGACGACCACATCGTTTGTTTTCTACAAAAAATGTCTTAATGTAACTTACTGTTGTTGGAAACGTGTTAGCTTAAGGAATTGACCACTGATGTCATGTTAATGTCCTTTGAAAGTGATGGCCCAGAGCGGGAACCTTAAGAGCATTTCTACTGTACGTCCTCGGCTCATCTTAAATCCCCAGGAGGGATGCATACATGGAGGGAGGGCAAGCAAGGATGTCTGCTTGAATGAGGCACAGTCCGACAGATCAACAGACTGGCTTTATCAAACAGTCAAGCCTTGATATCTTCAAGTTTAGATAAGCTGGGATAATATAATTTAACATTTGTGGGATTTATTGTTTTATTTGTTGTTGTGAGTTGTCCTCTTTATTTAGCAACAAACACATTCTCCAATTGGCGGTTAAGTGTTTGAGCGTTTGCACTCTGGCACCGACCCAGGCCTCCTGGAAATACAAGAGTGCTATCAGCAGGGGCATTGTTGAAGCAGGCTACAGTATGGCAGCCACCGTACGCTGGCCTCCCAGTCACAAAGTATTTTGTTACACAAAGAAGTGATTCAAGAGCGCAGCTAGTACACCCGACCTCTGCTACTAATTTCACTATACTCTTGAGTAATCTGTAGAAAAACACACAACTGTGTTACAATCACAATCTGACGCATTAATAGGCTTATTGTGTGCAACTGCACTAATCACGCTCACCAGTTTTTTGTTTTTACATTCAGCATTTATTATCACTATCAGTATTAGAATATAGATTATGTAGAGGAATCAGGTCTTCTGTCATGGTTGAGCTGGCAGTGTGGCCCATCAAAGCCACAGCGCTCCCCACATGGGACAGACTACATTCTGTTGCACTAAACATGGAATCGTTCATTCATAGTTATATAGAGTATCTATCCAATAAAACACCCTGTGCTTATTTTTTTTCTAAAAACAAAAAAAGGATCATATCTGGATTTGCATTTCTGCATTAATTTATAAACCAGCCACATTTGATGCTTATCATGACAATAATGTGGCAGGACCAAGTACTGTGATTGAGCTGAGGAGAAAGTGTTTCATTGGGCTATAGAGCCCTAGTAGTTCAGGTGTCAAACTTAGATTAAAGCTTTAGATATAAAGATACATTTCAGTTTGTGTACGTGATCAAATCCACACATCTTTTGGCACATGCACCTATTGAGGAGAGAGCATGGAGGAGGTCCAACAATCTCCTTCATGTACACTAGTGTTTGTGAATACATGCCAACTTTAGTAGTATGGTCACCTTTACAATATTTGCTGCCAGATGCCAAATATTTGTTGTATGTATAAATATGATGACAGACTCACATAAGTATTGCTGACTAGCTTACAACTGATTTAGTAGCTTATATAAAAGATTAACGTATCACTGTTGTATACAGGGTCTTGTAGCCTGATAGAAGTTAAAAGATGCTTTAGGCCACTTTAATATTACAGTAACAGTCGTCAACATGGGGAATTTGTTATATTGTTATGAAACCTCACTAATTATTTTTCAGGGTGTACATTTTGTGCAGAGAATATGCTGCGATTCTGATAGCGAGAGATTTGATACTAGAGAAGATGACCCCAGTACAAATGTTTTTCAACTGTATCAAATGCTGAGCAGTACACCATTTATTTTCATAGACGGAAGCTTCCCTTTTTATTAATTGCCTTAAGTTTCAGTTGACTCCTATTGCATTAACATAATTCCTCACTTACAGTCTCTGTTGCCTAAAACGTTTTGGATAATCTACCCTTTCTGTGTTAGGAGTAGTTCCAATGAAAAACTGTTTACAGTGTGGATTGCCGAAAAAAAACCTTGTTTCTGTAAAGTGATGTTGCTGTAAAGTGTCTTTGATGCAATAACTCAACGTCCACAAAAAAGAAATCCATCCACTTTTTATTGATGTCAAACTCTGAGAGACTCTGAAAGCCTGGGTAAATCCAAAACGATCTGCTTTCATCTTTACAGCTAAATGTAAGGGAGAATATGTGTGTCTTTTGTAATTCGGGTGACCCTGACTCTTTAATGGTCCGAAATGAAGTGTAGATTTGGCGATTGAACTAGAAGTAAGGTTTGGGAGGTTATACGTGCTGCTGATTCCTGTTCCTTCTGCTCACTTTCACATCGAAGCGGGGAATAACAGGAAGCACAGCCGCCTAACCCCTGCCTGGGTTTGCTTCTATGCACTAAGACGGAAATCCCACTAATCGATATACTATTTTTGCTTGGCTCGTCAGTTTGCAGCCCCGCACCTGGTTTAATGAAGTTCGTTTGTACTGTGACATTTTGTATTGAGATGAGTCATCAATATCTTTACCTTGAGAAATGTCCTTCACTTTGGGTTGAGAAATGCAACTAGTGCCTTAGATACATAGAAGAAATGTTTTCTTTTTATTGTTTGGATGTAAGAACCTGTTTTATTGCTCTGTGAGATTCATTTGTTGCCTTTTTTTGTTTTCTGCATACTGTGTGTTTGGACTCCATAGTGCCATATTACATTTTCCACCAACAGTTATTGACAGAATTTATCTGCAAAACCTAGAGGCATTAAAACACACACATAAAGACGATGCTTGAATTTAAATGTCAAATAGTAAAAGCAGGTATCTGTCAGGGGTTTTGGTTTCTGTAGAGTTGTTTAACAGGGTGAAGAATTAACTTACATTGTCAATGAAAAGCACTTTGTGGTCATGTTTGTTTTTTTGTAAATACAGGAGAAAAATGTAAAGTTTCTGGAAGGGGGAAAAAAATATATTTATGTCGGTGACAACAGTGGAGCGTTATTTAGTCAAATAATTTTGACATACTTTAGTTCAATAAAGCACCTTAGCACCTGTGAGTGATTTTCTCTGGAGGATTTTTGAGCTTGCCTTTACACACACTGCTCAGTCTCAGCCTCTTTGTGCTTCTATAAATGACATCATCTCTAGCTCCCTAATGCTGCAACTCCCCCCCCAACCCCCCCCCTTCCAACCCAGTGCGACCATGTGGGACGCTGCACATGATGTAATTCAGAGTCCTCATTACTCCTTAGTATCCCAGTATGCTGTAATAACATTGAGCTGTTCCTTTCTGCTGGTATTTCTTCAGTGAGGGGAGACCCCGCACCTTTTTTTCAGGACAGAAAGGCCCTCCACTCCAGCTTTGTAAAATACCCCCCCTGCCTGTTCCTGTTGTCTAACAGCTGGTAAAATTAAACGCTGAGTGTTTATGTCTGGCCCAAAGTCCCCTCTCACCAGCCCATTGACTGTCCCCATGGCAACCAGCTCATCTGGAGCTGCTGATGGAGGCTGTCTTCCTACCTGGCCACAAAAAGCTGGGGGGGTGGGTGTGTAGTGCTGAGAGTTTAACTGTTCTGCTGTGAAGGCAGAGCTGAAATAGGGTAAATTAGCTTCTGGAATTGAAAATCGCCCATTACGCCCTGCTGCACCACATAGAGGACACATCACACTGACGTGACCTTGACACTGGTGGGCTCCAGGTCCTCGAGACCACCATTCCCCTCTCAAGATTCTTTTCTTTTTTAATCTTCGGCTGACCTCTCTGCCTTCTACCGATCTCATCATGGTCCCAGCAGATGTTGTCATCCTGACCTTGAAACAGGGCATGCTCAGTCTGAGAAGACATGCAGGAGCAGCTCGGTAGTAGCAACGATGGATTTGTTTGAGACACTGGGTTTTGATGATCAGTGGGTTTGCGTTGCGCCTACCACACAACAGTTTCCAGGGATACTTTTCACAACACACAAAGGAGTGAGCGAACGTCTCAGGCGGCGCAGAAGGATGCAGCGCTGACGCCTGTGAGAGAGGGAGACTTTGATATTAACTCCCAGGCAGAGGTGGGAGCACATCGTCAGCATCACAGAGCAGAGAGACACGATGACAGACCACCTACCGCTCTAACCTCCCCCCACCACCCTTCTGCTATTCTGCCAGCATCTGCTCCCGGCGGGGTCTTTTGTCTGGCCAATAGAATGACCCTTGACCCTGCTGTTAAGATGTTCGGATGTGGTGGGGGGGGGGGGTTGTCTTATCATCAAACGCTCGCTCACATCTCTTCATGCCACCAAGGTGTGCTGTGTTTAATTCATGATGAGCCCGTCTGCTTCGCTGAGCTGGCTGAGTACTTTTTGTGGCTTCACTTAGTGTGTGTGTGTGTCGGTGTGTGTGTGTGTGTGAGGGAGTAAAAGAGACAGAAAGAGCCTTGTACTGACTTGAGCCAGATCCTAGTATGAGGACAGTTGATCCACTACTAATCCAAACCCCCTCCAGAATAAATATTTAAACCAATGAACTAATAGAACAACATCTAAGCAGTTGTATATATTTCTTCCTGTATGATTAAACCCCTGATGTGCTCCATGCGTTGTAGGTTTAAAGCACTTTTATCCCTTGTCACATTATGAATTTCTGCAAGGAACGTCTGTCACCAGGCATTAAAGCATGCAGTTTGATGAACTGCATTTTTAAAGGCTTTTTGATCAACTCAAGAGGCTCTTGTCATAGTTCAGCAGCCATCAAAGGTAATCGAACGGTTGTTAACTGTTAAAGGACAGCATGAAGGGAGATGACAGGAACAGGGGGGAGGGTGAGAAGGAGCAAGAAGTCTCTCTGAGGGGAGAGCTCAGAAGTCCCAGCTTGTTCAATCTGCATCAGAATTGAACTGTTATTTAGGATTCTCAGCACAGTTATTGATTTTTTCCCCCCTCACCTTAGCTTAATCAACTGGTTTCGCCCACCAGTGTCACCTTTTGTCCTCCAGTTCCTTCAGTGTCCCACAATCACAGTTTTACACATTACTGCTGAATGGCCAAAACTCGCTGCTCTCTGAGTTTAATGCATCTTAATCACAATTAATCCTAATCCTCTCAGTGGACAACATGGAGCGTATGCAAGCATATGGTCAAACAAAGCTAATTCTGCAGACTTTACAACTCGAGACACGCAAAAGACATGAATAAGGACATGTGTAGATGGATGGAGGTGAACATGTAAGGGGAATCACTATTGAGTAAGAGCTTAAGGGTGCAGGATCTCCAATTGAACTCAATTCGGCTGCAGACGCCCTATCCCTACTATGCATATTAATTATATTATCTACTTAGACTTGCTTGTAACTTATTTTAAATAATAACTTATTAATTTGATACACATGAAAAATAAGGACCTCTTTCATGTACATTTAACAAGAAGCTAGCAAGCAGTTAGCTTAGCAACCGCGTTTATAGTTCAAGTATTCTGAGGCTTTCATGGTTCCTTTTCTTTTTAGCATCCGTGAGCCCCCTCCTTTCCTCTTCAAAACGAGGAGGAGGACAGTCCTTGAGGAACAGCAGACACATGATGACAGTCCCCAGAACAAACTGTGCTCCAGTTAACAAAACTCTCACACGTTGCAGGTTTCAAATGTGTTGTTGCATTTTAAATGTCAAGCCTCAGAAACACACACAAAACGCAGCTTTAAAGACTGAAAACACTCTTGGCCTGCCCTGTAGGCGATGTGTCAATCTGAAACCAGAAGCTTTTACTCTCCTGGCCTGCAGCAGGTTGATACAGCAAGCCCTGTCCGTCATCCGCAGGATTGAAACTGATGTTGCTGTCACTCTCGTTGCCTCTGGGGGACAAAGGTTGCACAGAGGGTCTGCAAAATGTTTATACTAGCAGAGCATGCTTCTATAAACAGAGTGCTACAGGGATGATGCTTTCTTTGTAGAAAAACCCGGACGTTAGCATCACCATTGCCAAAAAGACAACTTTTTTTTCTTTTCTCTTTTGGCTTATTGCAGAAAATGCGTAGCAAAGCGCACGTTTTTAGACCTACGCGTTTTGTTCAGCAAGAAAATCTGCATGCTATTGCCAGAATACGCTCACACTAAAAGCAATGGCCAGAAGTAAAAAGCTAATGCCAGGCTATAAACAAACTACACAACAATTGCAGGAATTCAATGTCACAAGTGTCGGTCAAGTCTAGATAGTAACCCAGAGTAACCTTCAGTTTTCAAAAATGTGCAAATAACTTTCACGACACTTGCCACCTGATGACTTCCTCTAACTAACCATTCCAGGTCAATGCCTTTCCTTAACTATAAAAAAACAATTTGAAAATAATGGATGACCCTTTTAAGATTAATAGAAGCTTTCAAAGTTATCGCATATTTTATGTTGTAAAACAATTCTAAATGTATTAAGCTTGTCTTATCCATTGACCTCATTTCAGGCATCTAACCAAAAACCCATACAAAAAAATTGACTCCATTGACTTTGAGAATAGACACCCGGAAGTGCAAAAATGCCTATTTATTATTAAAAAAACATTATTAGGAGCTACACTTTATTTCTAGTGTTTGTCTTGTACATGTTCACATCTGTGTGTTAGTGTTGTACTGAAAGTGTCTCTACTCTACCTCAGACCAGTCCGAGGCAGAGAGGTCAAACTCCATCGTGGTTGCCGGAGCCGTGATGGGCGCAGTCCTGGCTCTCTTCCTCATCGCTGTCTTCCTCATCGTGATCCTCACTTCTCGCAAGGCCCCGCCGCCCGTTTTTGCTGACAAAGTGTAAGTCTGACGAATAATTCATGGTGCAGAACATGGTCGTCTGGTTAATTAATGACATGATACCTTGTGAGGGGGACTGAAGCCCATCAGAGGGTTCAGGGCGGCTCCTTCACTCTGTGGAGAGCAGGGAGCTGGAGGACAAGGTGGAGCGTTGCCACATAATTGCTGTCTTGGCAGAAAGCCCTTGTCCTATTTTGTTCAGTCTGGACCTATAGTGCACCCGCACTCATGTTAATGTTAGAGCCAAGAAGAATAACTTTGATGTTGAATTATTTACAGAAGGAGCTGGGCCACAGTCTGCCAGAGTCCTCTGACTGACATGAAATGCTGTCAGCGTGCATTCCTTATTTGTCTGTCTCCAGAGTCCATGTTTTGTAAAATTAGATCAACTCTTTACTTTCTGTGTCGTTATACTGTTGATAAGCCTCCTTCCTGTTACATGCAAATCACTCTTATAAACCTGTGGACCATATCTGCAAGGTCGCAGGTTGATCCCCTCATCCATCCCTGTTAGTGTGTCATTGAGTATGCTCACTAAGGGGAAACACAGTCACACACATCGAGCAAGTCTCAAGGAAGAAGGCTGAATAATTACTACACAGGTTATCTCTGTAGCATTTCATTCAGGGGGCTAAATGCTCCCAAACTACAGATTTCAAGTCAACTGCAAATGAGCCGATGATGATGAATGCAGAAGTGAGTGAGACTGATTGGATATACAAGTTGCATCTTGTAATGGGGAAGTACAAAGAGGGAAAAATGTTCACACATGGATTATTATTGTTTTATCTAAAAGGATTTTGGATTAACTGTTGTATTCTCCTCCTGCAATCTTATATTTTCTCTTATTGTCCTCAAAGTACTAAGAAAGTATTTTTTTTTCAATACTCCATGCATATTGTTCTTTTGCGACCTAATTTAAGTGACAGCGCATACCTCTGACTGAGTTTCAACCTGACTGATTATGTGTCAGTGATAATAGGCCACCTTCACACTCTGCTGACTGGCAGAACACACCCTGATCTGAGGGGGAAATACGTTGTGCATCAGCACACTGACACTACAGGATGGCGTGTTGGTCTGTGGTCAATGACACGACAAACTTAGCATCTTAAGTGTGACCGTGGTTGGAAGTCCCAGTGGAATGCCCGAGGGGGGGGGGGGTGGGGGGTGTACAGGCCTCGTCCCCCTCCTTCATCACACACAGACGTGAGTGCAGGACAGCATGTCACTGAGCTGGACTCTCTACTATACCAGGCATGAAAGGGAAGGGCTGCATCAAGTGATATACAGTGTGAGAGAATCAATGCCTGTCATGACATCATGTTATGAATGGCCAAGGTCACTTTCTAGGTCATATTTTAGTAGTGGAGGGGGATTTCTCTAAATGAGAAAACGAGTCTTATTTAAGCGTCTTAATTAAGGAACTCGCACCGTGAGGGATTTCAGAGCAGATGTCAGAAGTCTTCCAATTTAATAGTGGAAGTCCATAGTCCTCATAGCCGTGTTTCTTAATACCCTCAACCATATTTATTGTTTTATTTGATTTTTCTTGCTGTTTTTCCCTTTTTTGTGCTGTTTTTTAAAATATTTTATTCTGAATATCAGTCAGAGTACTCCTGGTTACATAAAGGTTACATAAAATGTAATAGTTCATAATTAATGTTTGTATGCTACCATTAGTATCACTGAATACCATATCTTAAAGGAGCACTTCAGTGTTTTAGCATTATACTTCCATAAATAAAGTGAACTTGGAAGATACTTATTTTCAAAATAATGGTCCAAAGGAAGAAGCAGACGCTGAAATACACTGACTTGTTTTTTTAGAGCGGGTCAGGCTGTAAAGACTCTTCCTCGAGTTTAATAAATAAGCTTTCTGTTATGTATTTGTAACTTCAAATCCCAACCCGAGATGCCGATAACATCATCAGGATGATTATTCTCAGAAGTAAGAAAGCAGCATTTGGTGTTCTTTTTAGCAGCCGCTCAAAAACCTTTTTTCAGAAATGTAATTTTCCCCCAGCACAAACTAATAATGTTCTTTCTAATGGCACAGTTTGTTCTTTTAGGTTTCTGTCTGTTCTCAAAAAAGAAAATGTCTCTTTATTGCAATTTCTTTGTCTCTGCTTTAAAGGATTGACCTTCCTCCGACACACAAGCCGCCCCCTCCCTACTCTGAGAGAGCGCCGGCCATCCCCCTGGGGGTCCACGCATCACAAGTGGCCTGGCTCTGTCAGGTAAAGCCCCGCTCCCCTTCATCAAGGCTTTATCATCACGTTGGTGCATCTAAATCGTCACATACTTATCATTACACCACCAATATTAACTCTTGGTGAGATGACTGCTGAGTCACAACAGGAAGTAATAACAACCTGAGCCATTCCATTATCTGTTTATCAAGCAGAAGGCCTAATGGCTGTACTCATTTAATATGTAGCATGGTTTAATTTTTAATCTGTGTGCTCGGCTCACCTCCAGCTATCATGAGCCTGCACTTATTTTAGTCTCACCCACAGCTTTTCCTGTTTCTTTCAGGACAATCACAAGAGTATATAAAACTATTGTCTCAAGAAAGAGCAGTCACGCTATGTTTGATTATTTTTTTAACCAGCAGAGTCGCAGGGCAGAGCGCAGGCACGAGCTGAGTGACAGGCAGCCCCCTCCACCCGCAACAAGGCCGGGACCACCGGCAGCTCAAAGCCCCACCCAGCGGCTGTCCCGCCTGCAGTGGGTGTGTCATCAGAGTGGGACAGACCAGGTCTACATCAACCACCGAGAACACTATGTGTGACTGTCATACAGAGAGTCCAGGCTTCACCCTGAATCACTGAGCCGTCAATCCAGAGGAGGAAACAGCTGGCCGCCTCAGAGAGGGAGTGTTCCTCACACACACTTTCATTACCTTTTATTTCACATCGTTAAATGTTATTTGTCTTAAAGGATGGTTCAACGTTTTGGGAAATTAGTTTATTAGCTTTCTTGTTGAAGCTATAGCCAGGTGACACTTATCTTTGCTTAGTTTATGATTTAAAATTACCTGGCACTCTCCGGTGATAAAAAAAATCTGTACCTTTTAACGGAGATTAAAGGGGACTCACCTTTTCAGTGCTTCTCCACATTCATTTGAGTATGTGGAGAACCCACTACACTACTATCAGTATTTTATCGGCTTCCAATATCATAATATTGTCATTAGAATACACCATTCCCCATTTGAGTGTTTCAACCAATGGTGTGACAACTACCTTTGAAAAGGTGCACCACATTTTTCTCACAAGCCAATCAGAGCACTCTTGGGTTTTTCGAGTGGGGCACCTAAAGGGACAGGCACTTGAACAGAGCG
This sequence comes from Trematomus bernacchii, assembly GCF_902827165.1. Classification (NCBI taxonomy): domain Eukaryota; kingdom Metazoa; phylum Chordata; class Actinopteri; order Perciformes; family Nototheniidae; genus Trematomus; species Trematomus bernacchii. The sequence continues at coordinate 8,471,813 of NW_022987513.1, forward strand.
TTTTAGAAACAGGGTGGATACAGGTATATTCAGACAGACAATACAGAGGAAAATTATGATTTTGTTAACATTTAATCATTTAAATATGTTACGGTAGACACTCAAAAAAACAGAATTAACCTACAAATATAGATATGTGACCTTTTAAGCAAACAAGATTTAACGTGGTGATTTTAGAGGTTTGGTACGAGTATTTTGTTTTTCACCTTCAGACAGAGACACACGAGTTGTTTCCAACTGCTTCTAGTCATTCTGCTATGCTAAGCTAACCCCTTTCTAGCTTAAACTTTAGTACATTACAGACGCAGGAGTGGTATCGATCTATTCAAAGTGAGTAAGTGCACTTCTTAAATGTTGAACTACTTATTGAATTATTTGTTCTTATTTCAGATTTCCTTAAGACTATTTAGTGTTCGATATCATTGAGGAAACAAGTTATGCTTTAGAAATCACAGCAAAAACTCACAGTATTTGCCCCTCAATCAGCTTGTGCGCTATACTGTACAAGTGTAGAAAGAAAACAGCTGATTTTTAGTTATCCAACAAAATTTGAATACTGTTTTTTCTTTTCTTTTATCAGAGAGGCTACCACATACATCTGAGACTCTACTCTCAGGCATATCACTAGACCAAACCCCGCAAGATCCAAACAGCTTAGGTCCACTGAGACCAAATGTACTAACTGCAACACAGACCATGAAGGGATTAAATTAGGTATTTCTGTCCCAGCTCTGTGATGTGCTGCTGTAATGTTATGACTCCATGCTTTTTGGCAACTGTACAGTAGATTTGTAAATGAGTAAATGTAGCCTCTGTGTCAGTGTTATTATGTAGAGTCATAACCTCCTACTAATCAGGGAAACAGTAGTATGAGACGTTTCTGACGTCAGTCCTTTTTATATATACATACTGTAGAAAATATGTAAACTATTCTTTTTGTGGCGAGGAGCTGACGACATGCTTCACATATACTGTTTAATATGTTTGACTTTTACCTGAATGATTGAAGTGCCATAATGATATTTTAGGGGTGTTCCCTCTAAGTTTAGTATGCTGTAGTTTTTTACATTTCTTTATTTTTTACAATATCATCATGAGCCGCTTTCTTGTTTGATTTAAGTATTACAATTAACAAATAAATGCATAACATTTGCACCAGTGACATGAACTGTTCTTACTTTGTATAATCAGACTGCACTTCATGACGTTGATGCAAAAGACTTCTGAAACAGTGAGAGGTGGAAGCTCTGAGTCACTTTATGTGGAAACAAAGGAAAAAGTCCTTGAAGATTTTTAAATGACGTGTGGAGGATTTTTGAGGTAAATGTATCTCAAGGTCACAGTCACATTGTGATTCTCACGACAGAGAGAGAAAAGAGCTGTTTCTAATACCAGGAAACATGTTGTGTAGATAATGTTTGTATGGAGCCCACATTGCAGTGATGGTATACATGTTTGTCAGGATCCATTTATTTCTGGGCATCAGTGACAGTCAGTGATCAGTGGGTTTCTCCTTGCTCTCGTCAAGAGGGTAGCTGACACTCTCCAAGAGCAACACCTAGTGGTCAAACATGGTGGTGCAGCCCATGATGGTGCAGCCCATGATGGTGAGTACTACACTCCCTGACCATAAATTATGAAGTAAATATGACCTTTGGCTGCTCTCTGTCCATGAGAGCTTCTTACTGTATTTGATTAACATTTGGTTATGCATTTAGATTATAGGGTAAGTAACTCACGTAGACAAGCCTAATTGATTTTGTATGTTTCTCAGACTAAAGCACAGACAGTAGTCAAGTATAAAAGAAAAGAATCACAATACTTTCTCTGTAGCGTGGATTTAAACAAAACTGTTCATAATTGAATATAAAAAAATAAATAATTCGAAAGCAGTGTTCAAAGAAGTATTAACAAATTTCAGACTTGATCTGACAAATAAAGTAATATCGTATCGTATCGTATTAAGTTAAAGTACTTATACCACATCTCAGAAATACTTCACAACAAAAGCCCTGCTTTTAAAGCTATACTAAAGTAAAGATATTTAAGTATTATCAGCTAAACATACTTAAAGTATCAAAAGCAGTATTGTGCAGTTCGTTTTTTGTTTTTTTTTCACAACACTTCGTCATATTAAATAAATGTAACAACAGTAACAGTTGACAAAGGAATTAAGATTAACCAAGCACCCTGCATTTTTACTAAACAACTTTTTATTGGGGAGCAACATAACAATAGGAAATTACAATACAAAATATGAAATACCTATAGAAATAAGCCATTCTACAACAAGAGATAAAAGTGGCAACATTAAAATAAAAAACGCAGTTCGGGTTAAGCCCTCCTGCAACTCAGTTACAGCTAACACTGCTCACAGCTTTGGAAAATTACATTTTTATAGAAAATGTTGACCTTGTTTTTTTTTCAATAAATACTGAAACTACCACAGTCCTATTTTTAGGCTGGGGTTCATATTTTGTAATGACATTTTGTAAATTACATCAGTTAATTAAGACATGTTAGTATGACTGCAGCTGCGATTTAAGATCTGAAACTCCGACCACTAGAGGGCACTAGTCACCAACATTAATCTGACATGCTAACAGTAGCTAACCGCTCACAGTCTACAGGCTCAGGTTTGGCAGCTAAAACCGTACACTGGTCAGAGTGAGGGATAAATAAAGGAATAGTGCACCCCGAATTTAAATTATACTCTTTCTCACGTCTCACAGTTAAAGCATTTAAAAGTTTTGATGACAATGTCACAATGAGGGAACATTTATCAATAAGAGTAGGCTATGGAGGAAAAGTCCAGACATGTTTAACTGTTCACATAGGCCTACAATGCAGCCCTCCATTACAGTCACACCTGAAGAGCCACTAGTGGAGATACATTAAAGGCAAATCTCCATCATACATATATATTGACTAACTGCTACACAAGTTAACAATATCTTGTGTAGCAGCTTTCAAGGTGTCCTGCAGCACCACTGGTTGAATGACTTATGCAATGACAATGTGAAAATCGCTTTAATTTTTAAATTGTTGTTGTTGTTGTAGTTTTATCTAATTAAATGTCCTCTTAAGGCAGGTTATAGTGCGACTGGTTTACACTATTATGCAACTGAAACAGGGTATCTGGTCATAGCTAGTTATAGTTATGTACAACTTAAGACTCATGTAGGCAACTTAACACTAACCAAGGTGATGTACAATTTCTTCAGGAGTATTTGAAAAAGTTAAAAAAAAAAGATTTTGGCAAGCTTAAAGCAGCTACAATATGTTAACATTAAAGGTTGCTTCCAGTAACAAAGCCATAGAAGTATTCAATTAGCCCTTCAGAGAATTTTACTATCTTTCAGCATATTGTTTTGGCTTACTGACCACAAGTTCATTGTTTCGATTGGGAACAAAAGATAGCTAAAATATTAAAATAAATATTATTTTTCGTGGCAAGAAACCATACTCCAAATTAATGCTGCATTGTTTTGTGTCAGCTGGAAGCACAAAAAAGTTAGCATTCACAAGTTAATTGATGCAGCTTTTAAAATGTTAATGGGCTTGTTTACTGACATTTTGTGTTGTCAATAAGGACGTTGTAAAAAGCAGAACCCAGCTGAAATAGTAGTGAATATCTATCCACAGGCCGACACAAAACATGTGTTGGCCTGTTAGTGTTTTAACGAGGAGGTGAAATATGAGAGCAGAAATAAAGTTGTCCTATCTGCAAATTAATTTAAAATGCTTCTGTTATATGCTTAAATCAGTCAAATTTTAATTTACTGCTGAGTTTAAATTGCTCTCACTTCTTCTGTTCCTGCACTTTATATCTTTAATAACTAATCTGCCCCAGGAGCAGCAGCAGGTCAGTTTCTACCTGATTAAATGCAATTAGCATGAACAGCATATGACATGTCCTCATTATTTCTCATTAAACTCTCATAAGAGTTGCAAGGTGTTGCTTTTTAAAATATATCCAACGTAGCAAGCAAAAAAAACATTAATGTTAATTAATAGCAGCATGTCCGATTTATTCTACCGAGTTTACAATTCATGGTGCTGCATAGACATAATGAGAGCAGCAATAATGAGAGCAGCAATAATGCTTCGGTGGTTCATTATGAATAATTCTGCAGTTCAACAGGAACATGGAGCTCCCTGTAAAAATAGACCTGTTATCGAAGAAAAAACACACGGTGGTATTCTGCCCCTGCTTAGAGTATGTGAGTGTGAACTGGTTATATTAAACATTGCCTACAAACAGCATCTCAGTAAATTAAATTATTCTCCTCATACACTTCCACTCTTTCTTTGTGAGTGAAGGGCAGCTTTGTTTCAGCTGTCAGGATCAATTATATCTTGCTCCTATTAATGAACATCATGGTGGAGAAATGGAAATGAGCCGGCTCTCAAAGTGGCCCCACAGATGATGTAACCATTCCAACATTTTCCGAATCCCAAATCGTGGGTGCTTTCAAACACTTGACCAACCAGTTACTTTGCCTTGGCTTTCTGTTTGGGAGCCGGTGCAGCTGCAGGGGCAGGTGCAGGTTTTGTGGCCGGTTCAGGAGCAGAAGAGGGTCTCACCTTATGATACAGACTGAGGAAACTGCAACAAAACAGCAGCATCAACATAAAGATGGTCATAATTTGTTACCATGAGAACATTTTGCAAATAGAAGGTAACTTACAGGTCTTTGATTTTCTTTACAAAAGCTTTGACCGCTCTAACCATCCTCCTTAAACGCATCTGTCAACAAAATGATACACAGGTAAGAGTTTAAAGCTTTTCTTTAACTTCTGTTTATGTGGTATCAGAGGAGTCTTTTTCACCCTGGACCCGAATATTCAGCCTATTGCTGGCTGGGTATGTATTTAGTTTGCAAATGTCCATCACATGAGAGGTCAATAAAGGTATTCAGGAAAACTCTACACAATTTACATGTATAAATGGTGTTACTAGTTTATCACCATTATTATGTTTTGCTGGAGTCGGCCTACTGCAGTTTAGTGAATGATATTGATTATATATTTTTTTTAAAGGAACTTACCTTGTTCTTTTTGTACAACAGAGGAATGGAGAAAACAACGATCACGGCTGTTAAACAAAGACAAAAGATACATAATTTCAGTACCAAGGTGTAGGTTAATACGGAAGCACTGAGAGGCAAAGGAGGGGGAAGAAATCTGGTGATCCATTTTAATCGTCTAATCTTAGATGATTCATCTACTGAATAAATGACTTGAAGAACAGGAAAAAATAAAGCTTTTGCCAGGATCATCTTACTAAGCTCCTTAAATAAATCATCTGTGAAATAGGTCAGGATGAACGCTTTTCAAAGGTGGAAGTTCACAATGTTGTGTTGTTGTAATACTCATTTTGGCCACAGGAGGAAAAAGTGCACCACTACCTTATTATCTTAGAATTAAAAGCATGTGTTCTTCTAGATGTACTACACAAGGCTAATATATTAATATCAATATAACATTTTTTTAGTCAAGACATGACAGATATGTAACATAACTTGCTAACACAATATATTTACTTTGTATGTACCTTAAGGCCTTTCAGAGCTTCCGTATGTCATTTAAATGTAGTTCTTATTTGAATGATATGGCACACAACCCTCTCTAAGCAGAGTGGGGTTTTGGGTTATGGTATGACACTCTTTGGTGTCTTCGATGTTGAAACAGAACATTTTAAACTTTGTTTTCTCTCTCTTTTCAGAGTTTGATTCTTTAAACTATGTCTATGATCATCCCCAAGTAGTCTTTTCTTTTGCAAAGACCTCACCAAACTGTAATCATGGCGTTGGCAGATCAAAAAACCCTTTTGGAATCAAATAACTCACCAGTTATCACCAGAGTCAGGCCACTGGTAAAGACCCCAACATAAGTCAGCAGATACAGGAGCAGGACGAACTGAGAGAGCACCGGAAAGAAATGTTGATAACAAATGAGTCCCTTAGAGTGATTGTAGTACAAATACCAATGAGAACCAACACGCTTCATTATGCAGCTCTGTGAAGTTGAGCAACGCTCCCATACAGTACATGCTGACCTGTCATCATACCACTTTCAGGTTTTATGATCAGTTTGTGTTCATACATTATTATCATTATTTTATCCTCACACTCTGACCTTAATGGAGTCGATCACGCTCTCAATAAAAATCAGCCGTTTAATTTCTGTGAGGGCAAAGGCGATCATCAGGACCACCTCCTCCACCAGCATCACTGTCTCCCTGTCTGTCAGAGAGCTGTCATGATTCAGATACGACCTGAAGCAGAGACACATACACAAGCCTCAGAAACACAAATAATACAAAACTATCAAACAGAGGTGATGTTGGTTTTAGGTTGGATATCGACAGTCATTCAAGCCTTATATATTGCCATGAAAATGAATCAGTTTCTTTATTGAAAAGGCTTTTTAAATAGCTTCCATGTCATGTGACCGAGCGACTCCAAATCATTGCAGCATTGTATTACAACACTGGATGCCATGACTCTTTTTATTTGACCCTTGGCCTTTCTTTTAATTAAAAACTCTAATAAGCTTCCTTTTAATGAGACCTTGTGACTCAACGTCAATGCAGCATTGTATAACTTTACTTGATGGGTAGGATACACACATTTTCTATTGGGTTTTAATGTTTTTTCAATTTTATATGAATATTGAATACAATTCAGCTCTTTTATTGAAAAGTATCATATTTGTTCAATACACTCCAGGTTCAGGTGTATTCATCTTGTCCAGTGCAGTAAAACAATGCTGCATTGGTTTAGAGAAACTGGGTCACATGATATGGTAGCTAGCTATTGAAAAAAAATCAAGACTTTTCAATTAGTAATGCCTTTAACACTACATGAACCATTCTAAAACCGTATGAGAATTAGGTTTGAAGTTAAATGTATCTTGATAAAAGCATATGTGAGAATAAATCAATGTTGACAGACTCACTCAAAGGGGTGAACCCCGGGGTTCCAGCGCAGCAGCTCCAACAGTTTGTAGTAGAGGCGGAGGGTGAAGGTGACAGCCATGACACCCAGACAGATGTGTGAGATCACGGTGATGGCGCTGAGCTGGAACAGACTGGCCAGACTCATCACCAGACCTGTGAACACCACACCGGTCCTCCTCAACTTCCGCCAATACACCAGATCAACGACTGCAGAAGAGGACGCACATGACAGGAGCAGAAAATGAAATGAATTACTGATGATGCGTGATTGTCAGAGGGAAAAACTGTGACAGAGATGTGAAGTTTGTAGATCATCTATCCTCCATACAAAGTCAGGCCTTGGACCGTTAGATATGGCACATAGTTGTGGCAATCACAACTCACAAATCACATTTGTATTGTATACATATAGATTTATTTGGACACCAATTAGCCACCAATGTGTGATGGCAATCCCTTCCATATTTCCATTCCTCAAAGCATTGCAGCATGTTGAATTGCATGTTTCTTTGAACCAGGAAGTAAATAACAACCTGTCGATGCATGTGTAAAAGTTATGGTCATAAAGAGGCTCAGACTTTGTTTTATTTAGCTTCATATCAGTCAAATCAAATTCCTATGAAGTGACACCATTTGAACCAGCAGTACGTGTATTTGATACCAACTCCATATTGAAAAAAAACAGAATATCTTCTATCTTCCTTTGTTTATTACAAACAGTCTCACGTCTCTCCCTCTGTTCCAGAGAAGCTTTACTTATATGGAGGTAAATGAGGGAAAAATGGACACCAGGTCATTGAAATAAATACATTTTGAGATGTCTTAGAGGTGTGAATCATTTACCTGCTCCTTTGTGACACATTGTCTATGGCTTTAAAAACATATTTTTCTCTATTCAGTAATACCTATATTCAGTACAACATTGGTCATTTCTACAATGGCGTACAGTTCATGGGACTGTGTTGAGAGTAAATCTTGCCTCTTCAAATACATCCATACAAGAAGCATCTTTGTATTCACCTCCTTCCTTGCCGGAAAATATATATTTTTAGGAATAAATGTGCATCTACACAAGTGCATTGCTTTTAATGATGCAATAAGCATGCTATGATTCACTGGTTATGAGATCTTCAATCTCTAAGCTGTTGAATGATCCTCCCAGCTCCCATGATAATCTTAAGGTATAATCAATTTAAAACAAACACTTAATACACACATCAATAACAAGTTGTCTTCATTAAGACAATGTACTAGCAACTGAGTCATGCATTCACACACACACACACACACACACACACACACACACACACACACACACACACACACACACACACACACACACACACACACACACACACACACACACACACACACACACACACAGCTAAACCAGCAACATATTTTCATAATCAGGCACCATTACTGTCACATCTATTAAGTAATTGTTACCAGCATGGCATAACCATAACCTGATCCTGATGCCAAAAATAAAATAATACGAAATAAATACCATCTTAAAATAGCGCTGAAAATAAAACACTTATCAATCTTCTATTCTTATGGGACAAACTGGACCTTTAAGAATGAAACTAACAAACAACATTCAATCAGCGACAGGCTCTCATTTAGCTGAGTCCCATCTGTCTGCCGAATGAAAGACATGCAGGACTCAGTATTTGACTGGTCATCCTGTCTGAATTCACACCTGCTCAGCAGAGGAGGGAAACTAAACTTTCTCTCCCTCCTCCACCGGACAGCTGCCCAGCTCCCTGTCTGCTCTGATTCACTCTACTTAAAGCTGTCACTGTTTATTTCCTTACCTTTGGTGGCCATTTCAGCGACGATCCTGCTTGCTTTCCCCTCTTCCTTGAGCTCCCACTGTTGGCTCGCACCCCAGGCTTTTTTTGGCCACCCCAGCTCCGTCAGCAATATAAGGCCTGGCTGGCCTAATTTTATCCTGTATTGGATACCCCCTGTTTGCATTCACACACACACACACACACACACACACACACACACACACACACACACACACACACACACACACACACACACACACACACACACACACACACACACACACACACAACCACACACACACACACACACACACACACACACACACACACACACACACACAACCACACACAACCACACACACAACCTCAAATTGGGAACCTGAGACATCAGCATGTACATGTATCCTCAGCTCTCAGAGACTGTCATGGTTCCTCAGCCATTTGGTGGCCGACCTGCACTCAGAGGCCTCCACATGCAGCCACGTCAGTGAACACAGCTTCAGCAATGCAACACTATAACTCACATGGTATTGTTACTAGGATATTGATTCATAATTTAATAGCAATATGCTTTGAATCAGATATCCCAACGTTGCAGGCAGATTGCTATGTCTACTGTATGTCTCAGTCATATAAGAATATGAATCAGCTATGTATGTGCACACAGTAGAGAATGTTACTGCAGTACGTAGTTTGCATTGCAGTGCACTTACAACAAAATAGGCAAAAACAGCCAGAGACAACAAAGCTGGACAAATTAGTGAAGAATATATAAATATTATACGAATAAATAATATAAGCAACCATTTCCAAAAAGAAACAATGTAATACAATGTATATATAAATGTTCTGTGAGTTTTCAAAATATAATAATAATAATAATAATAATAATAATAATAATAACAATAATAATAATAATAATAATAATAATAATAATAATAATAACACTAATAATAATAATAATAAATACATATATTCAGATTATGGTTAAAGCACGATAAATACTGTACTGTATGTCACAGATTATAAAGAAGGATATTTTTTAGCACTGTTACAGAGAGTCCCTCCCATTTGTTTGTGAAATTCCTCCAGATTATTCATTTGGCTTCAGTATCATGTGCCTGCTCAAACTCATGCACAGCTGCCAAACCGCAGATGTTGCAGCTGTGAATAAAGATGTTACTCTGCCTTTTTGAGCCCTTCAAAATAACACATTTTGCAGGTGTGAGACTGTAATCTGTACTGATATCTCCTTGGCACACAACAACTCAGAGGTTTGTTTCTATTGCTGCTTTAAAAGCACAAGTGACTGTGATTTAATGTCTGAAACATTTCCATCCTTTGGTCACATTAGCACGACTGGCAGAGTGTCAGTCCATGAATCCAAGTACGTGGAGAATTACAGAGAGCAGCGAAGTCATCCTGCATGACTCAATAGATTTAAGCTGTTATTTGGGAAATGGTGCCAAACAAAACAGCTGTTGGTTATGTTGTGATGCACAATCATACAAAATCTAATTTTCTGCTTCTTCAAAAATAAATGAAACATGCAGCAAGCTGTCCTCCTTTATCTCTATTGAATTATTCTCTGTATAAATACACATTTGTGGCTAATAATATTGTATTCTCTGCCATTTTATTTTAGAACTTAAATTAAAACTATTCTACACATCAGCCTATAGCACATTTTGTTTAATGGCAACACTAAATTCCATAGGAAGAAAAGATATCTGTCATCAAGTTATCCACAAAATAAGAATACAAAATGAAACAATACAAACATATTTCAAGTTTGGCACACAAAATGTCTTAGGTGTCTACCAGGTGTAAATATGTAATGCAGCGCTGACAGGAACTGTACATGCACTGTCCCCATGTTTAAAGTGAAATATCAGGGATTATGTGTGTGCATAATGAAAATAACCCTTTCCCCCCGTGAATAAACACTGTGTGCTAAATAGCCGACCGTCCTGTAATCCACAGCAGTGGCAGCTCATAATCCCAACCGATCAAAGGTAGAGATTACCATTACCCAACATGTGTAAGAGGCAGAGCAGCAGATTGGAGGACGGAGAGGGAGAGGCTGAGCTCCAACGGTACAGCAGAGATACAAGCTAAGCAGGGATTGGAGAACAAAAATAGCCAGCCAATCCTGGCAGACGTAGGGAAAATAACAAGGGGAGCGACAGTGAAGGAGGGAAGAGCTATGAGAAAGAAAGAAAGGAGGTGAAATCACAGCAGCAAGAAGGAGAGACCAAAACAAGAAAGAGAGGGAGGATGAGTGGAGGAGAAAGCGCCGATTAGTAAGGTCTCCAGAGAGGAGAGGAAGGAGATGAGCAGGGAGAGGGGGGTGAGTAGAAGCCAGCACTGAGAACATCTATCAGGCAGCCATGCTCTGAGCCCTGGAGCAGCCGGGGCTACGCAGACAGGCCCAGCATCAGGCCCAGCCACAAACACCGAGGCCGGGATAAAAAGAAATTCGTCTAACAGCAGCCGTGCAGCAGAGTCATGAGGACATCCAGGAAGGGTAACGTGGAAATGCCTGCTTTTATGAGACATCTGGTGAAAGAGACGGAGAAGAGGGTCAGCTCTTTCTTCAAAGGGGGCCGTGGAGGAGCAGCAGAGGGAGAACATCCAGGGGAGGGGGAGAGGGAGGAGGTCATCCCCAGCCCCTACCTGGACCGGCCGGTCATGGACAAGCTGACCGAGGAGGGCTGCGCCCGCTGGGGCCTCACCTACGCCCTGGGGAGCATGCAGGGCTGGAGGGCCAACATGGAGGACTTCCACAACTGCGTGCCACAGCTGGGTGGAGAGCTGGCAGACTGGAGCTTCTTCGCTGTGTTTGATGGTCATGCAGGCAGCACGGTGGCACAGTACTGCTCCCAGCACCTTCTGGGTCAGATCCTCGCCACAGGTGAAAGAGCTGAAACTGAACACGTGGGAATCATATCTTTTTTCCTGTAGAAAAGTCTCTTGTCACAGTTATCCTCTCTCATGAAACTCTCCATATTACTGTCTTATTCAATGCAATCATGTGTTTTTACGGAACACAGAAAACACTAAGTATTCCAACACTGTATTTGTTTGTGCACACAGGTGGGATAGGACCAGAGGACGACCCTGAAAGGGTGAAAGGAGCCATCATTGACGGCTTCCTGTACACAGACAAGCATCTGCACTCTGTGGCCCGTCGAGAAGGCTGGGAGAGGGGTGGCACCACTGTGGTGGCCGCTCTAATCTCACCGTATTACATCTACTTTGCTAACTGTGGCGACTCCAGGGCCATGCTGTGTCGGTCTGGCCAGGTATGCTTCTCCACTGAGGACCACAAACCTTACTGCCCTCTGGAGAAAGAGCGCATTGAGAGCGCAGGCGGCATTGTGTCCATCCAAAGGATCAACGGCTCCCTGGCAGTGTCTCGAGCTCTGGGGGATTTCAGCTACAAGGGAGCAGAGAACAGGATGCCCACGGAGCAGATGGTGTCACCAGAGCCGGAGGTGTGTGTGGTGGAGCGCTCGCCATCCGATGAGTTCCTGGTGCTCGCCTGCGACGGGGTGTGGGATATCATCAGCAACGAGGAGCTGTGCGCCTTCATCCACAACCGGCTGAGTGTCTGCACTGACCTAAGGGACGTCTGCACTCAAGTCATTGACCTTTGTCTATATAAGGTCAGGACCTGCTGCTTAAAACCAGTGTGCATGTAATCATAGTCCCTTTATTGCATTTCTACATGTCCAGTAGTTTCACCAGCAAATCCTTTTAACCGACCTAAACACAAAACACAATTCCAGGGTGAAGCTATGTTGCATAATTTTTAATGGGCAGTGGATTTTATATAATAACATAATCCCTTGAACTGTGACTGTACTGCGTTTGTTTAGCTTGAGCTGAAAGCTGTTGTGGTCATTCCAGTCATTGAGAAAAAAAACTGAGCTTTATGAAAATAGCTCATGGACAGTTTCTATACGATTAATAGTACATATGCCTCACTCCCAATCAATCTAAATATATATCCCTCAGTCCAAGGTGGGAAAACACCTTTCCTTATATCTAACTCTTTCTTCCCAACAGCTTTGATTAGACCATTACAACATGAGGGAACTTGTGTGTGTAATTAGGACTAACTGTTTTAGTGTGGAGTTCCTCAGGGGTGTGTGCTAGATACCCTGTTTTTTGTATATTAAGAATAGTTGGTCTATTCATACAAAAGGCAAAATGCACTTGATTATTCATTTGGAGATATGTTTCCAGCCAGCCAAAGAATATAAGTCTTACAATATTCATTTAATTGAGCTCTCTTTAAGTCTCCATCAACTACAAGAAAAACACGTAGCTCTGTTGCTAATTTATCCAATGGCTAATCGTTAACTTAACCATCTGCAGTTTGGTTCTGAGCAAGAAGCAGCTAAAAATGACACTTATGAGAGCAGTGACTATGAAACAAAACAGTACATTTGCATGTTGAAAACAAAACAATTAGCTGAAAGACACTAAAATGCATTTTCTCTATGGGTTTAGGAGTGACATCAAGCACATAATAGTTATGTAATCTAATGTTTTAAAAGTATTGATCATATTCACATTGAACACGTTCATACCCATATTGAAGGTCTAAAAGTAAACTGGATCATTATAAAAAAAAGCTTTGTTTTAGTCTCATAAAGGCTGTGGATGCTCTGTAAAACCACATTAAAATAGACCGCAGGGGTGTCAGAACAGGTTAGACCGGATTATTCTTGATTTCTATGTGTACTAATTTCAGCCACTCTTACTGAGTGAGTGTCAGATGATCAAAGGTTGATGTACAAGAACATGCAATTGCTCATCAAAGGTGTTTTTAGTAAAGAATCATTTCAGTTCAATGAAGGAAAATAATTTAATCATTACATCCAGAATTATTGCTGCTAGAATCGATGGTGTTTAGTGAAGGATCATTTTCACTATAGAGTAATTCATCTGTAGCATAACATATTAGCTTGTTAAGAGAAATTACGCTTTTCAGAAGAAAATGTTTATTGTGTTTAGTTGTGCCCTTTATTGGATTGATGCATATTTGTTTCTGAAAAGAACGACATCATTTAACAGTCAGAGAAACACATGCGCATGTGCACATGCTGATGTCCATTTTTGTCCGTCATGCCCATCATGCCAATCTGTTATGTAACTGAGCTTCAGCTTGGATGTGCACAATGACCTTAAAATATCACAGCTCCTTCCACACTCCATTAAAATGTTCCTGCTCCACTGCATCTGTTAGGTGACTTTGAGTTGAAATGGTCTATCTCAAAAACTATTCACCCATGATGTTGACATTTTGTACGGTCAGCCATTATTACTCACCTCTGTTGACTCCACTTTGCTCCACAGGGCAGCTTGGACAACATCAGCATCATCCTGCTGTGCTTCCCTGGAGCCCCCCAGCTGTCAGCAGAGGCTCTGCACCAGGAGGCCGAGCTGGAGGACCTGCTGGAGTCCAAAGTAGCAGGTGTGTGGCTAGAAATGACACGCAGGGGACGCTAATCCACTGTGACATTAGGCACTTGTTTTTATCATGTTTTGATATGGAAGGTCTGACACTTTTTTTCTTTATGGGGTATTTGGTTACCACCTGAGATGAAACACTTTCTTTCAATACGTATCTTAATTGATGCTAATGCCAAAACAATCAGCACATTTCTTGGACCAGTTCTCATTTTTAACCCTTTAAATCACAATATCATGCTAAACAAATGTTTTGTGTGTAGACAGAGCCTGCTATAGAACTCCATTGTTGCCAACTTGGGCTTGTTCCTTCATTAACAAAGCATGGGCACTGTAGTATACTGTCCTTATATGGTAATTACTCACTAAAACACCAAATGTGTATTATTCGCAAAAAGTCCCTTACAAATGCTACATTTACTACTGAGCAATGTAGGTTGTAATCTGCAGTTGGAAGCTGTTTTTGCTTATTACTTAGTATTTCACAAAAATGTAAATATTATTGTGTTTGACTCATTTTATGTTCGCACATTGTTCAGCAAGCACCAATATGTTAATTCAATTATTGGAAGGCAGTTTTGTTCCTTTTATGGTCAACAGTTTTGAACCAATATTAAAGAATATACATCCAAGGCTGTTTTTTTTAAGCTACATGTACAAATTATTTTTCATGTTTTTGTTTAAATATCCAACAGAGATTTACTCTGAGCTGTGCGCCAGAGGGGAAGAACCTGACCTGCTGTCTGTCCTCACACTCCTCGCATCCACAGTCATCCCTGGATTGCCACCAGGTGGAGGCATACAGAGCAAGTAAGAGACACAACATGATCGTGTGTGTGTGTTTTTTGTGTACCCTCTATTGTGAAATTACACTCTATTACTTCTATGTTTTGCAGAAGGAACTGCATTATTTCAGCTTACTATCAACAAAGAGAGCTTTACAAGCCCAATGTGAGTACAAACTACACATTTGTCCCTTTCAAGTCATCTACATGTTATTTCCCTTCACTATGCACAGTGTATTCACCATTATTTTCTCCACTACCTGTCTTTCCAGGGCATGATGTGAGGCTCCTGAGAAGCCCGGCTCATCGCCATGGGTCCATGGAGAGACTGTAATTAATGTTAAAACTGTTTTTCTTCATGCGTGCACTTTGACAAAAAGGGAGATGATGAACAGACAGAGATGTTTGTTTACATCATAGCAAGCAGCATCGTTTCATAACAAATACAATGCCAGAATAGATATAATAAAGCCTGATACATTTTATATTTATACAGAAGGACATTTTGTAAAACTTACTCAGAGACACTGATCCAGCAACAAACCTCTGCCTCATTTTCGGTGAACAGAAAATACAGACGGTTTTAAATCAATGTACAACTGAATAACAACCAGCTGCGAAATTGTACATTTCCTTTAGATGGAATAAGGAGTATGTGTTTGTAGAGTTATATTTTGAAGATGATGTTTTAAGAATAGATATAATAAAATATTTTTAAAGAATTTCAGTCTTTCCTCTTCAGGAAGGACAACTGTGTTAGCGCCAGCCAAAAGCTAGCCTAAAGCTAACATGCATCCATTTGTTTCAATAGGAAATGCTAACAGTGCTAGTGACTGGACAGCTGACGGGATTGCACACATTTATCTTTATCCTTCATAGTTGAGAAAAATATATATTCAATGTTTAATTCTACCAACAAAATGTCAATGCATACACACTTAGTCAAGAACATTTTTATTTCACACATAAACTAAACTATAACTTACTTTAAACATGTAGAATAAGAACCACTTGGCTGAAGTGATGTTTGGAAGAAGAGTTATTTGTTAAAATAATTAAAAAGTTTATACAGTAGGTTGCCGTTTCAAAAATCTAGACAAAATATCAAAAAATTGGCCAAACACCCTAAAGTCAATCAAAATCAATGTTACATGAACACGTTCTACATGACCAATTTCCTTGCAATTGTTTCTATATATTAATCATATTTCTGAATATTTTCTTCAATAAAGTGTATGTGAAATGTGTTTTTTCCATAGGTTTGATGAAATGTCATGTGCTGCCTTATACATATTTTATATAGTTGACAAAACAAACAGCATCAGAACAGTTCAGTTTAAGAGTTGTTCATTGTATCTGCATCATATACTGCATTGTGATATTAATTCTATGTATTATATGCTGTGAATAGACATTACATTTTAAGAGTCATGACTGTTTGGATGCTAAATAAAGCATATTTAATTGACGACTTGTTTTTGCCCACAATAACTGGCTAAAGAACTGCTTTTCTTATGTTTTAAACAGTGCGGACAATTCATCAAACGTGACCACTAGAGGAAGATGGATGATTTTGTCTCTAAGGAGGGAACTTTTCTGCTCACACTGATATAAACCTTTAGATACAGAAAGACACAGAATGGATTCAAATGTGTTTTCTTGCATAGTAGAGGATCTCCTCCAGCTAGGAGGAGATCCTGAATCTTGTTCTCCCTTCTGTTGACTATCCGTACAACACTTGTTGGCTTAAGGACGTCCTCTACAGGCCACGTTTGATTAGATGTGCCTTTTTGAAAACCCTGGATATCTGCTGTCTTTCATGATTACTTTGAATTTCAATGACATGCGTTGACGAAACAAAATGGACAGCTTGTGAGCAATCAACAAATTAAAATGTCTTGGTGCTCATGAGCTCCTGTAGTGCCTATAAGGAGCGCTGTTTAAATACAAATCACAACTTAAATGTTTTATCTATGCAGGTAGTTGAGTAGATATCGTGTTTATGCCTGTATGTTAACTAATACTGACTACCACACTACGTTTAGCCGTGTTTATTGACGTGGGCAGGGGACATGTGCAGCACTCTTAAATCAGCAGGCCCCTTTAAGTGCTCCTTGGTAGCTTCTTTCGTCTGATTGCTTTTGAATGAGCCAATCACTTCAGGACATCAGACCCCTCTTCACAGTGATGCTGAATTCTTGAAATCTTGTTTGTCTTCGTTTCAGTCTTTCTCTACATAGAACAAAATGTAATCAATTATTTGACGTCCAGAATCAATGCTGGAGGTCTGCTTTTACCGGCATAGACTCCCATTGAAATTACTCAGAGAGGTGCTGAACAGACTCTAATTAGAGGGTGTTATTTTATATTCAGGATTTGGATTTGTCATGGGACAAATTATTGAGTTTCTCTAAATAACTTGGTAATAGAACATGTCTAATTAGGGCTCCAATAGAAGGCAATGCACATAATGCCCTCGCGTTGGGGCTACCTATCCACACTGGTTTCCTGTAGGCGATTATTCATAATGGCCAGGGCGCCCACACCTCCAGAGAATCCATTTTGATGGCCGTAGCTCTGCCGCGGGCCCTGGTGAGCAGTCTCACTCAGCTGCTTCTGCAGCAGAGCCAGTGACACCTTATTGGACACCATTAACTCATTGACAGAGATCATCTCTCCTGACAGACGACGGCCAACATACGCCCCATCAGCCACTGTGCCTGCGTCCGTCTCACTGTCACACACCGTCTCCACCGAGCCGTCCCTGTAGCAGTGTCTTCCTGCAGGGCAGTGGGAAGCCATGGGCTGCACAGTGTTGGGTTTTAAGCGTTTTCTTCTGAGGTGTGCAGGCGGATGCAGGCGGTTGCGATTTTTTTTCTGGAGGCAGGGGCAGCAGAGCCACCGGCAGCCAGATTTGGAGCAGGAGCAGAGCCGATGCCGGCCCGAGCACACCAGCTTCCCCACGATCCAAGTAAGAGTTTGCTTGATGATAATAGAAATTACATTAAAAAGTGAGTAGATGCAACACACCCCCATCAAGATGAACAGACAATTCCCGAGCCGGTAGGCCTCCTGCGACTCATACTGCTGCCTCTGACTGCTCACCAGGTCCCCGAAGCCGATGGTGCTGAAGGCCACAAAGCAGAAGTAGAGGGAGTCCACATAGCTCCAGTTCTCCATAGAGCTGTACAGGGTGGAGGCGCTGCACGCAATCACAACCGATGCCACGCCCAGGATCAGCATCACATAGTAAACCGACGGTTTCCATCCTTCCAGGCTGTCCTCCTCACCAGAAGACTCCTCCCTGCTCGACTCCACCCCGGCACACCTCAGCCGACGCTCATGGCACCAGCGCATGATGTAAGCTAACATCGTGATGATCCTCTCCAGGAATAGGTTGAAGAAGAGGATGGTGGCAGCACAGCCGATAAGACCGTAGAAGATTAGGAATATTTTCCCAGCTATCGTCACCGGTGTGGTCATGCCAAAGCCTGGAGAAGAGCCAAAACAAAAGGTTAAAAGGTCAAAGTCAACCATTGTGGAATTCGTATCTCATGAAGATAATCTTAGAAAAGCTTCAAGGCTTACCAATAGTGGAGACGACCGTGCCCACAAAGTAGAAAGCTCCAGAGAAGTCCCAGCGAGGCCTCAGGGTGTCCACTCTGATCCCAGCTCCGTTCGCCTCCTCGTACTGCCGCAGCAGAGTGTGCAGTGCTCCCAGGTTGACCCTGTATCGCTGCGTGAAGTTTTCCAGCTGCTGTTTCCAGAGGCGGCGGGCACGCAGCTCAAAGGGGTGCTCCAGGGCTGAGAAGATGGCAGCACCGCACAGCAAGTAGAGCAGGATGAGGCCGGCCAGCAGGCAGAAACGAGCATTGTCTTCATTCATGGGCGCCCGGGGGCAGCAGCAGCCACCGGCTCTCCTGTGAGCCATGAGCTCAGCAGCAGCAGAGAGACACCAACCTGCACTGTGTTGCGTGCATCACCCGGCACACAACATACATGCACTGCCTAAATAAAGCACTTTTTGTTTACATACGCAGCATTACATTTGGCTGTAAAATTGCTGTTTAGAGTCATTTCTTGGAAGTCAATCGGCTGCTTTAATCATTTATGAGAAGAAGAATAAAAAGCATCTGGGGAAAATAGCCTGTAAGAAAACAAAAAATATATATTTTATTGAAGTATACAATGCAAATATTTGATTACCTTCATTTTCCCCCTATAATTAAACAATTGCAACACAAATAATTTTTTCCCTTTCTTTAATCTTTTGCAAAACTGTTTATACTTTATTTTTCAACTAGAAAAAGCTGACTAGCATCCAATACAATGTAAATATGTAATTACCGTTATTAATACGTAATATTTTCAACCACACAAATCTCACAAAAAACATACATGCCATAGTTAATTGACTTAATTCAGGCTAAATCAGTAACAGTTTATATGTATCCACTCACAGATCAATTTGAAGTTTAAAAGTTTAAAAAAATAAAGATGGTACCTGTTCTCGTAGACAGCAGTGTGCGTTGCCGCTCCGCTGTGATCTGCTGCACAATGACCAGCGAGAGGAAGTCTCTTGAGCTGTTTGTGCAAAGCGAGAGGCTGTCTGATGTTTCATCTGTCACACACTGACATCACCACTGCCCACCCCTCTGTCTTTGAGCACAGCCTGATTGGACTCCTCATCTCTTCATTTTGAAGCAACTACTTACCTTTTTCTAGCCTTCATCACACCCAATTCAACTTCAGCGCAACAAGTGACCCAAGGTTTGCTTTATATATTTGGTCCTATAATCACTGATCCTATAATCACTGATTGTAGGACCTGATTTGAATTTTAATTCTACCCTAATATTCAGCAGTGGCATAAGCATAAGACAACTGTCATGTGACCAGAAACTCACCACATTTTGAACTGACTGAATTATAAGAGCAGAGCTGGCCTCTCTGTCTTCACCACCACTGAGGTGCCTTTGTGCAAGGGGGCTTTTTGTTGTTGCTGCAGACTGTGTGGGAGGATTTGTTGGGCATGACTTTCAGTTTCTCTGTCTGCTCATCCCTTTAATCTCGTCTGGTGGCGCGGCCGAGGGCAGGGGTTCCCTCCGCCTGCCGTCTGATGGCTGAAGCACAGGTGTGGAGACAGAAACACATCTGCCTTCATCTCTCCACTCAGCTCTGCATCAGGTGTTGAACTGCAGGTTGTGTCATGTTCTGTTTATAGTGCTGAAATATATGCCTGTAAAAGGGTATTTTTGTGACAGTTATTACATCAGTACAAATAAATGAATCCATCAACGTAGTACTAAAAATTGATTTGGCAATAATAAACAAAAAGCTTGGAATCTTTCACTATATACAGAATTTGAATATGACATTGTACTCTACACTGAATATATGTAATATAAGTTTCAATAACAAGTATTAGGTTCAATTTAATATTATTGCTTTCAACTAACCAAGTACAATTATGTGTAATTTGATGTGACACATAATACATTTAATTTAAGTTTTTTCAGTCCCTTTCAAGTACTCCAAACCAACATGCAAGTAACAATAATATAAATAGGTTTTACTTAATTTGTTTATTTTAATACAGTTTTGATTCATATTTGTAGCCAAAGGTAAATTTCACATCAATCTGCAATTAATCAAACAGTATTGTTTTGTTTTGACAGATCAACTGTCATGTATGAAGAAATGCACCATCTGCTTGATATTGATGTTTTAGATTATACAAAACAGTCCAAACATCAAACGTTATACTTGTAAAGAAGATAACAACAGCAGGTTTGCATTAGTCACCCCTACACTGAAGAGAGAAAGGTGCAAATTCAAACCGCCAAGGTGTGCGCTGCAGGAAGGACACGAGGGGAGTTTTATACCATTTAAAAACTCTGTCTGGCAATGACAACCAACTACTGACAACAAGTCGCTAAAAGGTTATGATAGCATTAAAAAGTCACTTGTCTCTAAAAGATTAAAGTATAAATAGTGTGATATTACTCAGTTAGCTGATTAAAAATGTAATGTTAATCTACTAGTGCTTCTTTCCATGCTATCGGCTCTTTGAGGCTGTAGGTAGGAACAATGTGCTTTGAGCTTAATGCTAATGTCATAATGCTAACATTTTACCAGATTACCATGCTAGCATGTACTAAATTGCAGTAAACACTAAAGCGGAGGTATCAGTTTTGTAAATGTTGAGTATTGGGCAAACTACAATTGTGTGTCGCTACGTCATGACAATCTAGTACGTTTCACTGAAATGTCAACCTTATTGTGCTAAAGTGGAAGTCAAAAAAGTCATGAGGAATTATCTTAAGGGCACCATGAACTAAATAAAATAGGTACATTTCTTGAATAGTAAATAATGTAAATAATATAAATGCAATGTTAAAAATCGAATTAATAGCCCCATCTTTCACTATGTGCAAAGGTCTGATATTGTTAGACCACAAGAAACACCCTAATTATCATTGGTCTGAACTATTAACATAAACTGACACATACCTTGATTTGATATCCATTAAAGCTGCAAAGCATAGTGTTTAATTTCTCAATCTAGTGTTTAAAACAAATTATGATAATATGCAAACAAATGAATTAATGAAAAGCAGGAATGAATGTCCACTTTGAACGTTTTAGCACCATTTTCTTGACAAAGTGTGACATTTAAATCTCCAGGCAGAAGGAGCAGCCATTTCTTTGGCCTATAATTGCTTGTGCCATGTTTTTCCTGAAATAATGAGCAGGCTACCTCGAGACATTTGGATTAGCTGCGCTGAGGCTGGACAGTTAGATTATGTTTGACTCTTATTGTGTAAGATCATTGTTAGTGGCAGATCGGTGCAGGCTAGTTTATGTCTATTCAATCAGTGGTCAAACTTTAAGAGGCTCAGGTTGAGATTTCATGGATCACCAATGACCTTTTGACCAATGGTGTGGGCCTAATTAGCAGGAAATAATTTATTTGTGAGCACATTTTGCAAAATGTGTTGGTATCGCAATAAATCCCCCTCATAATGCGTTTTCCAATATAGTTAATCCCATAATTCTGACAAGCCATTTCAGAGTCAAGAAGTCCATCGGCAGTCACTCACTTCCATTGTGAGTCTTAAAGGAAAGATTAAGAGTAAATGTCCACATTTTAAGAGGGGTATTCAGGTCAGTGGCAGCATGTTGGACAGTATATCAATGAGGTTGTCTAGACCCCACAGGTAGCCATCTTCTCTATTGCCCTCCACCCAGGGAGTGCGGTGGTCCAAGGAAAGGTGTGCCGGCAATGCCGCTGTCTTTCCAAAGTCAATCATCCAGACTCCTGTTCTGCCTTTCCAGTCATGAAGGAACAATAAGGAACTGCCCACGACCTGCAGGGATAAAGCTGTTAGGGAAAAGATCCTCCTCTGGACAAATGTGATTTATTATCAGACAAAGCCTGTTACACCAGTAAATAAAAAGAAGGTCTAAATGTCTAACCTCATGTGTTCTGAAGAAGACGGATTCTTCCAAGACCTGCCGCAGTTCTTTCAATCGTCTCAGATAGCCCCACTGAAGGGAAAGAAACAAGATTTAAAAAGAGAGGAAATAGAACACATGATCAAGTAAATGAAATCCAGTGAAGGTCACACTCACCACAATGTGTGTATTTGACTCAACAAAGTTGTTGAAAGCTGCCATCACTTGATCTCTGCTTTTGGTCCTTTTGAAGTTTGTGTGACATTCTTCATTTGACTTCTGCACAGGAAACAAACAGGTCACAGCATTATAATGCAAAACTAAAAACCTGAATCCAACACAGTGTACCGTTAAACTATGAATTCAGACATTTATTGCTGCATTCCTAAAATATTTAGTTTAACATCTTTTATTTGCTACACATCAAGATGAGTCAATAACCTCACAGAACTGCCTTTGATGAACTTTGGAGCTTACCCTGAATCCTTCGATACGGAAACCCAGAGACGTGGTGGAGCTCAGCGTCTCCCTCCACTGCATGTACCTGGTTTTCAGCACTGCCTGCTGGGTTCGCTCCTGCACCGTAGGGGCCTCTGGGTCCACTGCCACCATCTTCTCATACATGTCGTTACGGGGCTGCGGCCGCTCTTTGGCCAACAGCAGCTCCCTCTCCAGGTACGTGCTGTAAAGGAAAGTGCCTCACTGTAATTAGACTGGAGCTAATTAACTGCATTTAAAGCTATTAAAACTGTGAAAACAAAACAGGAACATTATGCTTTCACATAATTCAGGTCAAGTCTAGTTTATTTATGTAGCATATTTCACAACTGGCATATACTGAATGTGATTTGAAAAAAAACATACATGATCAAAAGGAATAGGTTAATAAAGTACCATTATTAATATTAAAAAGAGAAAATGTACACAGATTCTAAAATAAAGTAAATGTGTAATGTTGCTTTAAATAGGACCTCATACATTTGTCCTTACAGAACAGATGTTCAGTCTAATACATGTATGTGTGTTTTATAATGTAGTTTTTCAGCTTCCAATATATTGATATGGAGGATATAAGGTATTTTACTGCTGAATTATGTCTCCCCATTCAAATGTGTCTAAGATAAAACCCATTCACTTCTCTCGGTGACAAGATATGATCAGTTAACGCTCACCGGCTGCCCATCTTGCAGTCCATGACGGCAGGTGTGTTGAAATGGGTCAGCAAGTTATCCATCATGTTGTAATCCTGCTCGTCCCGCTGCACTACCCCGTGGTAGGCTGGAACAAAGGGCTTTAAAGTGTCCTCCATCAGCCTGAGGTAGCACTGTTGCTCTCCCTCACAGAACCTCTTCAGCAGGGTGCCGTAATCCCCAACATGAAAGCTCCCTGTGGAGACAAGCGAGGAAAGAAAACAAGCCACGGATATATTTTTTTTAGACCAAAATAAGACCCTTTGAGAAGCAAAAGGAAAGTGAGACAAACCTGCATGTCCGACCACTTGCAGCCACTGCTGGGGTTTCTTTGGGGTCATGGGGAGGAGAGATGTAGTCCCACAACTTTTATGATTCTTCCATGTGGAGTTCTGCATGTAAAGACTAAAAAACAGTCAGTATTTCTGTAGCCAACACACACACACACACGCCAGGTCACACTCCCCTGCCGCTGCAGCAGACTTCAGACTCAGTCACTCGCCTTTTTGCCTTATGGGTGAACAAGGTCTCCGTGGTAACAGCCCTTTACCAAGACTAAGTGAAGAAAGGAAGGGGTCGGCTCCGAACTTGTGCAACAGGTTCATCAAACATTTACAGGAAGCACTTGTTTTCTACTGAAAGCTGTTATTAAACACAAAACCAAACAGCACAAGGCGTATCACGCAGATATCAGCAACTGGAAGTCTGTTTCAAGATTTTTTGTGATGTTTAAAATGTGATGACACAATTATTTCAATTGATGTGTATAGGGAAAAATTGATAATGTTTATATTATTATAATTCAGATAAAACAAATTAGTGGTACAAGCTTCACACAAAGATATTCTTTGTTCTATCTGTTCATTACATTTGTTTATAGGATAACTTACTGTCCAGGCACTACAGATTACAAACTAACACTGTCCCTGTTAAAAATAAAATAAATAAATCAGATGATTTTCAATTAGAAATGTATACTGTACATCAGCACTGTTTTGGATTGAATGCATCCTCATTCGTAAGGCTTTATTATTATCATTGATTAACATTATATAATATCATATCAAGGAATAAATCTGATAAAATACTTCTGTATTTCGTTCTGCATAAGTCACATTTTGTAATGCATATTTTAGATAGTCATACTGCTCCTGTATCTGATACTATTTTCCATCTTCTTCCTCTGGAGGCAGTGAGTGTTCACCGCCGCTGGAGGGCAGCGGTCCTCCGGAACGCGCGAGCCTATGTGAAGCAGCAGAGGAAGAGGCGGCGGAGCAAACTGAAGAAGAAGAATTTAACGGTTCCCGGTTGTTGAACCGCTCCCGTCTCCACGGTGCCGCGCCGGTGCATCCACAGTAGTTCTGACTGTGCTGTCACCTCCCATCAAGCGCCTGGCTCTTTCACCACCTCACCTCGCTGGCCGCTTTGTTTTACAACGTTTAGCTATGTGTTGACAACTTCCCTCATTACGGATCGTTTCTGCGACCAAAGGTAACGTTAACGTTTTTTGTATACATGTGTTGCGTTCATTCAAACACTGATCAATCACACACTGATCGTGCACACACGGATAATGCACACACTGATAACATTATTCATGTGGTTCACACACAGATAGCTCGGTTAGCTATCTGCGAGTCAAGTTAACTGACAATGATCTCAATGCTAGCTAACCTTAGCTAACGTTCAGTTAACCCCAGAAAATGAGTAGAAGATAACGTCGCGTTATTTAAATACAGTGTAAAAGCCCACCACGAACAGTTGTTAGAGCCGACCCTCAAACTGAATGGTAATGTTGTGAAGTAACTATGCCAAACACGCAGTTACCCGAGCGTGTGTTTGTGTGCATGTCAGTGAAAGATGAACACACATTCATGTCGCTTTCACTCGCACGGGAGAAAGTGAAGTCAAGCGCGAAATCTAACACCATTGTACCGCAATAATAAAGAGACACAATTAGCAACGTACCTCGTAAAACATGTCTCAAGTCATTTGCTGAGTCCTCAACGTAGGATATGACCAACCAACCAGAACTTTTCTCCAATAAAAATGATGACACCTTTTTAAAATGGGCTGTTTGGCTCACTACCGCCCCGTGCGGTGTGTTGTGATGAAGACAGCATGTGAGAGGGCAGTACACACCGTGAAATAGGAAGATAAATACAGAATAATGATATAGTTTCGTTTAACACAACTATTTATAAATACAGCTAAGTCCAAGCCAGCAGACCTCTATTTTCTATAGTGGGGTCAACCCTGTGTTTAATGTACTCATGTACTTTGCCGAAACAATCCCATGAGTGGAAAACAGGACATGCACATAATACCTGCACAACCTGATAAACTCATAATGTGGCTTCTAGGTTCTTATCTCAGGCCATGACCCCACTTGTAGGCATATCAAATACTCAAAAACTCTTTATGTTACATTTTAGGATTGATTTTAAAAGAATTAACAGTTGCACCGATTCAGATTCCCTTTAAAACTTCCTAAATAACATGTAATCAGGTTCCGATTTGTCCAAATGTGCCAAGACGTTTGATATGATTTTAATCCTCAACACCTACCAGACTTTGCGCCATCAGTTAACATTAAGTCCATGTTTTTTGCAGACTTAGCAAGATGTTGAAAATGTGTTTTCTTGGTCAAATCAGGGTTATAATGAGGCTTAATATATGTCCCTGACCTCAGATGTATGTAGCTCTATGACATGACAATTCCTAACCATATAGAATCTTGTAAAAAGTCCAACTAACATTATAACCAAGCTGTTAAACAGAAGGTAGTTAATTGATTCCTGTACTTCTTGATTCTTAAGATCAATTTATTTCTCCCACCCAGACTCAGAGCGATGGAGGAGGGCTCTGAGGTGGTGGAGGATATTGTATTTCGAGGAGTGGAGTTTTCTGTGAAGATAGAGGTGGACAAGGGTTTGCTGATAGTTGAAATATCTGACGCTATGACGGCAGATCAGTGGAGAGGGGACTTTGATCCAGCATGTAAGTAGTAGCATAATGCATCTATAATAGATATAATGTCATACCAGGCACAAATATTCTCACTCACACTATTTTAATACATTTTTTTCAGACATCGAAGACCTCACCCGCAAAACTGGCAACTTTAAGCAATTCCCTATCTTCTGCAGCATGTTGGAATCAGCTGTTAGAAAGGTATGTTGGAAGGGGCCCTAATACAGAATGGTACAACGATGCAGCGGTGGCACAAACGCATGCAGTCAATAGAAAGATGTGGACAGACTCGGATCTGCTCGAGGCTGTGTGAGCTGAGGCGAGACTCATTCATTCGAGTTCAATGTTTCCACTTGAGCGCAAAATGTACAGTTCTCTCTAGCTGTCAATGAGACAGCTAGAGAGAACTGTATTCCCTCTATGCCTTTCATTAATGTTGAGGAACAGAGTCCAAAAGGAAAAGGCCTGGAGGAAAATAAGAGAAACAATTGCACATTTTGGTACATTTAGAAAGCATTGTTGAAGTCCTTTTTCCACAAAACTACCAGGGATGTTTATATGATATTTACTTACACAGTACTTGTTTTGTCACATGACATTTGGGGAAGTATGGTTGGTAATTTGCTGTGGTCAATTTGGCAGATTCAGGTCAACCTCTGCCATTATTATAAATGACTGGATGTCCCCAGGTAATACTAGTCCAGGTGAAAAAGGTCTGTTTTATTTCAGTTGCATGGTTAACTTGAGTTTTTTCTGCAGATGAGTGATTCTGTTACACTTGACCTCTTGACCTACGCCGACTTGGAGCTGCTCCGTAACAGAAAAGCCGGAGTGGTTAGTCGTCCTCGTGGAAATCAACAGTCCTCTGCTCTCACTGCCAAAAGATATCTCATCCTCATATACACTGTGGAGTTTGACAGGTTTGTGTCTCATACACATCACATTTGAAACATTATTTAGTTGGTGACCTACACATTTTTACTTTTCAATATTTTGTGTATACAACTCATGATTTACTGACTTGTTTGTGCTTGTAGGATACACTACCCGTTACCCCTACCCTATGTGGGTAAGCCTGACCCCGCCGCCCTGCAGAAGGAAGTCAGAGCTCTGAAAGCTGAGCTCAACACTGTCTCCTCTCATGGAATCAACAAAGCTGCACAACAAGAAATCCAGCAGCTACGAGCAGAGTAGGTGGCTTTCCATCTTGGTGTCAAATATAAAGGGATGTGGGACTTTTTTTTTTAACTGTCTGCTACTGTTTCCAAGGCTGGCTCTGGTGAAAGAAGAGAAGGAGGCCATGGGTAATGTGCTGGAGCGACTGCAGATCGGTGGAGGTGGTTCGGTGGCGGGACGAGAGGACAGGAGGGGGCGAGATGTGGTGAGGCATCTGGAGGAGCAGCTCCTGAAGGAGAGGGCCAAAGGTCAGCGCTCAGCCAGCAAAAGATGCCAGGACCAGCAACTCCTCATGGAGCAGGTGGACCTCTTCTGCTGCTCAAAATAGTCAAAAATAATTTATTTTGTTTCCTTTTGTGACTAACATGTTTTTATTCCCTGTCCTGGCTAGTTTGAGGGTCTGAGAGCATCAGAGTGCGCTCTCCGTGTTCGGGTCAAGAGTCTCAGCAGTGAACTGGCGTTACTACGGAGAGGGTTAGACATTCTCAGCGTGTACTATATCTTTACTTTCTCTCTCTCTTCTATTCATTCACTTACAATGTAGACTAGTACACGTGAATATAGATGACCTGCTAACGTAGCACACACCCTCTTTGTGTGTCTGCAGGAGAGTGACTCCTGGTCACATCAGCTCTCGAGGGGATGGGGAAGCCTATCGCTCTCTGTCCCGCGAGAGGAGGTCGGGGTACGGGACAATGAGGGCTCGCTCGGGGTCCAGAGAGCGGATTGAGGACAGAGGGCAAAGGTCAGAGGAGAGGGGAAGGAGAGCGGACTCTTCGGGACCGCGTGCTTCCATACGCAGGCCGTCAGCTTCTCCCACAGGTACTGGCTGTGCCTTTCTATATTTAAAAAAGGCTAAATCAAATTTCTGATCTTTGTCCTGATTTTTTTTTCTTCCTTTTTCTCTTACAGGGTCCCAGGTTCAACGCTTTGACCCAACTGCTTACATACAGGACAGACAGCGCAGACAGAAAGACGCAGACCTCAAAAAGTTGGTGTCAAACAATTGTTTTGCATATTTGACACCCTTACATTTGCTCAGAAAAGCTATTGTAACCCTGTGTTTTGTTTCAGACAGAGGAAGGTACGGAGGGACATTCTCATCTCACCCAGCGTCCCAGAGAGGGGGCGTTCACGCTCCAGGGACGCCTATCCTCACATGGCCCGGGCCGGCAGCAGAGGCAGGAGCTTATCCATAGAGCGGAGAGGGAGCAGGAACTCCTCTGAAAGCTCCTTAGTGGATATGGAAGAAATGTCCAAAAATCTGTTCAGGTGAAGGCATTACATCTGGATAGCTTCTGTAAATGATCTGTTGTTATAACTGGGTATTTAAATGTCTGTTTTTCTATGTTTGCAGAGGAAGAAAACAGACCTACAACGGACCCAGTGTGGTGAGTGGCCTGGTTATAAATGTACCTCTAGTTAACTGTTTATTGCTGCGCTATCATTTGTATGTAAAATATGGTATATATATTTATATACTGTCAACAAATCCCCCAAAAAAGACCAAATCAACAACTCTAAATACTGTCCGACTCCAAGGTGTCATATCTCCAACCCTATATGTTCTTCCTGAAGATTTTTTTTTAAGTAGTTGCAAATAAATAGTTACCTTACTTTATTAATTTCCTTAAAACATTCAGGCCCTTATGTCTTCATCATTTTTTTTAAATAACAGTGAGTTGCATCTTTTTGTATGGGATCATTTTCATCTGTACATTTTAACACGTTTGACACCAGTGCGTATTTAATTCTGCCGGCTGGTATAAATTGGATGGACTCAAAATAGAGTGCCTATGTTCATCATAATATAGGAACATGTAACACAGTGCAAGATGTGTGTTTTAATCCTTGTTTTACCAACAATGGATATTTTACACACGGAGGAAAAAGCTAAATATTTAAAGCTTTGGTTAAACAGACGATGATTGTTAGTTAAGTCCACCACCTAGAATACATTGATAAGTTTTGGGTTTTTCAGACAAAAAATACAGAATGATGGCGCCTCCTTTTTAATATGCGGTTTATCGGTTTCTAGTCTAGAGGAGGCATTTCGACCAGGAAGCAATTATGCAGTACTCCAACCCACAGAATGAAAGACAAAGGTAATTAGTCCACGTCTTTTAACATTTTTCTGCAATAACCCTATAAAAAAAGGTTAATCCTATAATACCATTTCTGTTTCCCACCCCAGAGAGCTCCATAGATACAGGAGCTGAGCTGTCGGACATCGATGCCCGGCTGCTGGCCCTGCAGGAGTACATGAGGGACCTGGACACAGGACACTAACAACACAGCATGGTATATCTGAAAACTGCACAATGTGGAGCTCAGGCCATCTTTATTTTGTTTTATTACCGTGAAAAGACTGAGGAACGGTATGAGACCACTGCTCATGTAAGAGACTAAAACCCAGAAGCTCAGATCCAGGCCTTCAGGACAGCTGCAGCCATCACTGTGAAGGACTACTCTGTTGACTGAACTCTTATGTTTTTTAATATACCACGTTTTTATAAATTAACTTAAAGATGTCTGAGTGTATCGTTATCCTTTCTTTCTCAACACCTGACCAACACTAGTTACATGGATGTAAATGTTTGGCAGTCCTTAAGTAATTTATTTTCGTCCCTACTCACTGTCGATGTGTGTTCTTTCCTTTTTTGGTCGATGGAGAGCACAACACGTGTTTTCTCTAAATGTGTGTCATCATTTCTAAACACATTTGAACCAAGCAGCTATTTTAAATAAAATGTGAATAAGTGCGAATGTGTTTAACATGTTAACCAGAGTGTTGAACCTGCGATGGACTGCTGTGTCTGCCCACTGCGGTGATTTTGTGGTTAAATGTCATTGCAGCCTAATTCTGCATTTTATATCCGTATGTTGTTAAATTAGCTCTATTTCCTGCTAGACCTTGAACTCAACATTACCAGCGATCCAACCTTTTAGTTTATCCACGTAGTGCATTAAAATGTTACATTTTCTATTTTGTGTGACCGAAAGTAGACCCAATTTTCCATAAAACATATGAATCTTTGGTAACATTGGTGTAAGGGAACAATACTTATCTGCAAAGATAAATGATATGCCAAGTGTGAGAACACAGACTCCTTTTCTATGATCGTGAAATTGCCAAATTTTGTATCAACTGTACGTTTTTCAAAGACTGTAACTCTATTTTTCCCCAGCCTAATGTCTTTTATACCTTCTAAAAATATAATTTATAAGAAACATATCCGGTTTTGTTTTTTTTGCTTCCATTTGTATACGCACTGGTTAGTTTTAGCACAGGTGAAGTGGAGCCCGAGGGAAACCTTGAAGGGTTTTCACCACTGCAGCTGGCTTGCTTTCATTAATTAACAAATAAACATGCAGGCACGGAGCCGTCCTCTCAGGGGAACACGCTCAGTGGCTGAACAGCTGCTCCCGATCTACCAGGAGAATCAGACTGTTGTTGCTTAATGTCATGAAGGAAGTGATAGCAGCACACACTTACATTTAAGATATGCATACAATTTCAGAGGATGTACATTTTGTAAAGATCAAGTCCTACATGACTAATTCACAGCTGAATCAGTCTTTTTAAAAGCTTTAAAAAACCATGAACAGATATTCTCACTATTTACACCTAAATCTCCTCTACCAGAATAAAAAGGGAAATTCATACACATGGACTAAAATATCCAATTTCTAATCTTTTGTTCATTTATTAAGGAATAATCACAACTGTGCAGTTCAATAACAAAACAAGGTTTATTTGAAGGCATGTACAGTACATCTACTGTGAGTGTAACCATCAAACTGATCCTCAGTAGCTGAAATAGGCACTCGTTAATTTGCAAATTATAAAAGACATTCATAGAGCCTAATATATCCTGCAGTTAAAGTGCTCAAAGTGTTAAAAAATGAACCTGAACATTATTGATAAAAGGAAAAAGGAGATGCTGTTTTAATGATATGTGCACTCAGATTTTCTTAGTGTTGAACAATAATTCAACTCACTGGTTGAGCAATGATGAAGAGCAAAGACATAATTTTCTTTCCTAATAAAACATGACTTTCTTGTTCAAGTGTGTCCCGGCTGGGTAACAGTGGTCGTGGTCGCGGCCGCCTGTATCTCTTGCATCCTGCGTTTTTTCAGGATGTCCGTGATGCCGAGTGTGAGCTGTGGGGGGGGGATGTAATGGAAACGTGAGAATGGCTGTTGGTACATATAAGACATGAGCTCCCATGTAGAAGTGACTTACTGTCTGCTGATGTGTGAGAATGTCCTGATACAAGGCCTGTCTACGTTCCCGCTCCTTCTCGTCAAACGCTTTCCAATTCTGAGCTTTGGTCCTAATCTCAGCCTCCGGCAGCTCGCGATTCTGCTGCTGCTGCTTCTGAAACATCGTAAAGAAATGGTTACACACACACACAAGAACTTTCCTATCTGAACTGTAGCATACAGTTGGTATTGTGAGCCATGTGTATCCCTGGTTATCTGCAAAGTAATGTTTTGGGGATGTAAGGAGAGTTGTATTATGTTTGTTTGTGGGATTAGCACATTTGAGAATGGTTTGCCAATTCTCTTTTTGAAAATCTGAATAACATTTTTTTTACTACAAAGATGCTAAACTATAAAAGTGGTTATGTATCTACTTCTACCATTGGTGATGACAACATATAGACACAATTATCTATACAGTATATACCAGAATAGTATACAAAATGATCAAAAATCATAGATTATGTGTAGCTCTACATTTTAAATCCTTAAGTACCTCAACCAGGCTTTGTCTGTCAGCAGGATGACCAACCAACAACTGCCCTCAATTTCATGAGGCTTGTTGAAATGGTGTATCTTGGGCCAAGGAAGAACCCATTACATTTTGGAGTGGATCCAAATCCGTGCTTTTCCCATGCTCTACTATTTGTATTAGTACTTGTTAGTAAAACAATTGTATTTAATATGAATAAATCCCAGCTTTAGTTATCTTTGTTTTCATCTTTACGTTTTTTGGAGGATGAAATGTAGACACACCTGGTTACTACACTGCTCAAAAAAATGAATGGAACACTTTTTAATCAGAGTATAGCATTAAGTCAATTACACTTCTGGGATATTGTTCTGGTCAGTTAAGTAGAAGAGGGGGTAGTTAATCAGTTTCAGCTGCTTTGGTGTTAATGAAATGAACAACAGGTGCACTAGAGGGGCAACAATGAGACAACCCCCAAAACAGGAATGGTTTTCCAGGTGGAGGCCACTTCCTCATCTTTTCTGACTGTTTTCCACTAGTTTTGCATTTGGCTAGCCGCTAGGGTCAGTGTCACTACTGCTAGCATGAGGCGATACCTTGACCCTACAGAGGTTGCACATCAATACGTGACATTGCCAGAAGGTTTGTTGTGTCACCCAGCACAGTCTCAAGCGTATGGAATAGATTACAGGAGACAGGCAGGTAATGTAGGAGAGCTGGACAGGGCCGTAGAAGCTCCTTTGTGCAAGGAGGAACAGGATGAGCACTGCCAGAGTCCTACAAAATGACCTGGTGTGAATGTGTCCGAACAATCAGAAACAGACTTCATGAGGATGGCCTGGGGGCCCAACGTGGAGCTCAATTGGCATTTGCCATAGAACCCCAGAATTGACAGGCTTTTCACAGATGAAAGCTGGTTCCCCCTGAGCACGTGACAGACGTGAAAGGGTCTGGAGAAGCCGTGGAGAACGTTATGATGCCTGTAACATCATTTAGCATAACCAGTTTGGTGGTTCAGTGATGGTCTATCCATGGAGGGACGCACAGACCTCTACAGGCTAGACAACAGCACCCTGACTGCCATTAGGTATCAGGATCCTTGGACCCATTGTCAAACCCTACGCTGGTGCAGTGAGTCCTGGGTTCCTTCTGGTGCACGACAATGCCCGGCCTCATGTTGCTAGAGTATGCAGGAAGTTCCTGGAGGATGAAGGAATTGATACCTGACCTAAATCCAATAGAACGCCTCTGGGACATTACGTTTCGGTCAATCCGAAGCCGCCAGATTGCACCTGAGACTGTCCAGGAGCTCAGGGATGCCCTGGTCCATTTTGAGTTTTTGCAATGGAATTACTAGCCTGCCGCATCAATTTTCCACTTTGATTTGTGGAGTGTCTTTGAATTCAGCCCTCTGTAGGTTGACCATTTTCATGTCCATCAAATGATGTGGCATTCTTTCGTTCCTAACACATTACCCAGTCCATATCATTATAGATATCCAGCATGATTTATTTTCCCATTGAGATCTGATGTGTTTTCAAAGTGTTCATTACATTTCTTTGAGCAGTGTAGTTACATTGAAAAAAATGGACCCTCATTTTAAATCCCCTTATTAAAGGTGGGGTAGGTAAGTTTGAGAAACCGGCTCGAGATCGCTAGAATTTGAAAATACACAACCGGAGAAAATCTGCCACTTCCTTATAGAGCCCCTCCTCCAACACACACGAACGCGCACATGACCAATGAGGGCACGAGATAAGTTTGTGCACAGATGGAAGGCTGACAGGCAGGTAGGCCATCCAGTTATTTTAGCCGGGCCGGCTAAAATGATTGGTCGTGCTTTTTACAGTACTACGGCTTCCACAGATGACATTTTTTTATGGATTTTTTGTCAAAGCACTTAAGATATTCATTGCTATCGGGATGTTAAGAGCATTCCATGGAATATAACAAAAAGTGTATCTCGAGCCGGTTTCTCAAACTTACCTACCCTACCTTTAATGAGACCTTAAATTCACTCACAACTCGTAACATGTAGTCCTCCACAGTGTGAGTAGTCATTCTCTGAAGGGACAGGAATGTCGCATTTGTATTCGCTCTGGTCTTGTTCAGCAACTCCTATGGAGACAGTTACAAATGTCATGTGTTGTATGAAACACAAACACCATCGGCAGCACTTCTAAGAAAAGCTTTTTATCTTTAAGTATACCACTAGCTGTTCATTGGTCTTCGTATGCAGGGTGTCCTGGGTGATGGTGGCAGCAGGGTTGGAAGACTGGAAGACAGATATACATATAGTCAGCACACAGTTTTTAATGTAAAGAACCCCAGAGACAAGCGCATTCAGTTTCACTAAACAGAGCCCAGGACAGGATATGTAATGCTTTGCAGTGAGTTGCTCTTTACCTCGGCCTCGTACTCGGCCCACGCATCTTTGCGTTCTGCCTCACTGAGCTCCTCATCTTGTTTATGGTCCAGCAGAGATTCATGCTCGTGGAAAGACACTATGTGGTCTTTAGAGGTTTGTAACAGCTGTGTCAGGACCTTATCCTGAGAATCAGACACAAAAAGTCACTCAATACTGCACATTCATCCTGTACGCCATTGTCAGACAGCTGAGTATGATTTTAGCTTATAGAACCTGAAAATAAAACAGTCACCTTCGGCAAAACAGAGGTGCTTCTTTTGCTTTTTTTAGAGTTTGGGTGGTCCAGCAGGTCCGGCTCGAATGTGTAAAGTTCAGTCAGTTCAAACAGAGTGTAGTGCCTCTCGATCTGCTGCTGATCCACCACTCGATAGGACAAAGACTGCTTGGTCACCTGACGATCATAGATCTTCTCCTCCATGGTGCCCTGAAGACAAAATGGCCGTCATCATTAACGGGACTGAAAGGGTTTTAGGAAGTGAAACACAGTAGCTCTAAGAGATCTGTGTCCATAAGACATTGCTTTGAGCAGTGATCACAAAAAACATTAACCGTTCCTGTATTTCTCAATTAACGCAAAAATAAGGTCAAAGTAAGAACTTTGTGCTACACACATTTAACAAATGTATGTAGCAGCAGAGCCTCTTTGCTCATATGATCCCTACATGTATCTGACAGTTCAGCTCAAGACACTAAACATTTGGACCCAAAAACATCCAATGCTACTCTAACTTGGTTATTTTTTGTTATCAGGTGATAGCTGTAGTCCTGGCAAAATTCATGCTTTGTAAAACTTGTTATAAATGACAATATAACCTTTAAAGAAGAGGGAAAAACAATGGAGAATTAGAAAAAGAAGGAGACAACATGAGACAAAACTAAAATGAAGCATTCCTTCAGTAATTCAGGGTTGACAGTAAATGTATTTTAAATGTTGCAGTGACTTTGTTAAATAGTCACACCAGTTAATAACTAGACTGAACAAATGTCCTCCCACGTTTATCAAAACCTTAACTTTTATATTTAAACAAAGACCAGTGAGCCTACCTGAGCCAGGAAGCGGTACACAAACACCTGTTTGAGCTGACCGAAGCGGTACACCCTGTAAATGCTCTGTATGTCATACGAGGGATTCCATGAGGCGTCGAAGATGATGACCCGGTTCGCAGCGACGAGGTTGATGCCAAGTGAACCGGCTCTCGTTGAAATGAGAAACAATCGGCCACTGAAATAAATATCAATAAAATACAATCAGAAGAGAAACTTTTTAAATATTCTTATTTAAGTGTAATCGATAAAGAAAGATTGCAATAACAGTGGGATAATCTGTACCGATCATTGGTGTCATTGTTGAACTTATCAGCCCATTTCTTCCTTAACAAAGCACTGGTGGAACCGTCAAGACGATAGTAATCAATGTTTTTAATCCAGCTGCCCGCTGTGAGAACAATGAAGAACGGAATAAAGGTTAAGTACCATCAAGAAGGACGTTTCCTAAATAAATATATCTTTTTTTGACATAAACAGAATACCTTTGAATACTGATGAGTTTCTGGCATTGTGAGAATCTTTCAGGAAGTCCTCAATAAGGCCCAACGAGATCAATGACTGACTGAAAACAAGCCTAAAGATTCAAGAAATGGGTTTGGTTAGTTATGAGGAGCAGTCTAGATACAGTTATTTCGGAGATAAATTAGCTTTAAATTAGAAAAGACACGTACACTTTATCCCCGAGGTCTTCAGCCATTCTGAGGATCTCAAACAAGAGCACCATCTTCCCCGAGAGCTCCATGATTTTAGCGTCCTCTTCAGTCACCATGCCTTTGAACCATACCTCATCTTGCATCGGACCCCCTAGAGCTGATGGTTGCGACAGAAGAAAATATATTAGTGTGAAAACCACAAGGGTGGAGTACTTGTTAAAAATGTAGCTTTTTTACCTTCCAGTGCTGGAGCAGTTGTGGACACACCAGCAACACCCGCTGTAGGGCCGGCCTCGCTGTTCCCTGCTGGCCCTTTGATCGCTCTGAGTGCACTACAACAGGCAAACATTGTGTATTAAGGTAAATCAATCAAATATACATCGTAAAATAAACTTGAGAGCTGCTGTTTAAGCAAAGCAGCACACTTCAAAAGGTCCCAAATGATTTCCTTTTACATTTTGGTTTTAAGTTGATGCATTGTCTGACCATTCTACATATCTTTTTTTTGGAAGCTTTTGCTTATTTATCAATTTAGATTTACATCAGTAAATCATTTGCGACTGAGCATGGCTTTAAAAGGCACATCCAGTAAAGTCACAATGTCTAAAGGCGTTCATAAACCAGATATGTGATACACTTTGTTAAAGCATGCGTAGTCTTACCTCTCAGCCACAGCACGCTCTTCATTTCTCAGCTGTTCTGCTGATTTCTTTTTATTCTTATTTAGAAAATATCCCTGTAATGAAAATCCAGTTTATTAAGATTTTAACCCCTTAACATTATTTTACACGACATGACATGAGTGATTTGTTTTAACCTTCTTTCTTTTGCTGATGTAGTTCAGCTGAAGGCACCAGGGGTGGGTCCAGATGCGGCTGAGCACCTGAAAGTCCTTGAACAGATTTGCTCCGACCTTCACATTCGCTCGGTTCTTCGAGGAACCCATAGCTGGAAAAACAAACATAATTCCAATGTTCACAATTCGATTTTTCTTGAGCTGTAATCACTGATCGAGTTCAAATGTAGCGACAGATTCTCACCAGTGATGTTGTCGAGGTAGTAGCGGTACAACCTGTACTGATGTGGGGAGAGCCTCACAGCCAGCACGTACTCGTGTTTGGGAGGCAGAAACTGAGTCAACTCCGAGTAATCTTTTCTCTGAAAAAAAAAGATGAACACGTTGTGAGAGCTGGAAAACTAAGCAAAACTGAATGTGTACATATACAGACAGTGTGCAAGTTGCTGTATTTCTTTTTTTACCTGCACACATCCAGCCAACATTTCATGAAGCACGTGCGCTCGCTTCTTCATGATGCGGACGTCTCGTGACGTGGAGTCCGCACACTGGCCGTTCTGTATGGGGTTGATGAAGCGGTTTCTGAATTCGCCCAGTGAGCCCAGCAGATTCTTCTTGATGAAATTCACCATGCAGTGGTCTGTTGGGAACAAAATATTGTGTATCAATAGGAAGATTTTCAAAACAAAATATCCGTCAAAATGTGAGGCCTACACCTAATTTCCTCACAAGTACTGCAGGTTTAGTTTATGAATGTCCTAAATGCAGGGTGATGAATTTAGGAAGTAGCCTTGTTGGTACTTTATATGTAAAATAATGATACAATTTTAGGAAAAGGCATTGAAATTGCACATGACTTCAAATTCTATTAGAAAGCGGGCGACTTCAACAATCAACCCCATTATCATAGATAAAATATACCTTCAATCATATTGTGAAAGTATGGCATTATGTAATTTGATGCAGTTGTGCAGACTTACACTCATTCAGGTTGTTTTGTAGTGGAGTGCCAGTTAGCACCACTCTCCGTCGGGTCTTGATGGCGTTCATAGATTTGGAGATATTAGAAGTTTCATTGCGCAAGATGTGTCCCTCGTCACAGACCACAAAGTCCGGACCTGTATAAAAAGACAACACAGGACAAAACAAGCTACAGATTCAACAGCTTCAATGAGAAAAGCAATGACCCATAAACAAGAATAACTGAATAACACGCTACCTGGATCCACCAGTAGGCTCTTCATCACCTTCCTGCTCTCCTCGTCAGCTTTCTTGGCTAGAGACAGGTTGCGGTACATCTCATAGCCCATTATCATCACGCCTCCCTCTCTCATCCACCTCTGCAGAACCCTGATTCGCTCTGGGGGATGCTTTACTGTCGTCAGTTCTGTGACCTGTAACATTTTTACAAGTGTGAAGCATAAAATGTCTCAAGCACAACATTTAGGATTGCCCATTGAATTTTTTGCATACCTTTAATTTATCCTGTCCCAAGTTTTTTTGCCATTTACTGAACTCGTTGACCCAGTTGAGGATGGTATTGAGCGGACAAACGACCAGGGCCGTACTGAATCTTAGGTTCTCCGACTGCAGCACCGTGTGGAGGAAGGCTACCGTCTGTAAAATAACACAGGTATGAATATGAAGCATGGACAACTTACCACAGTCAATACAGAATACTTGTGTGTGATGTAAGGTGATGTAACAGCAGCAAACTACAATTATAATCAATACCTAAAGTAATTCAATATGTAATTTGTCTTGGATAAGTCAAAGCAAAGAAGAATATTGGGGGTGTGTATTTCTTCACCTGCAGAGTTTTTCCAAGACCCATGCAGTGTGCCAGTATGCAGCCAGATCCAGGAGAAGAGTTGGCCTTCTTCACAGACTCACAACAACTGTCCCAAATGAACTGGACGCCTTTGGTTGGAGAGTAAAGAGATCACGGTTAGCATGTTTTGTCTTAACACATAAATGGGACACTCAAATTTGGTAATCACAATATTTATCAGCATTAAAAGGTATTCTCAATCCCCAAAACAACCATTGGTGTCAACCATGTGAATTCTTTAAGATAATGGGTTGTTTTTCACATGGCATAGCACTGAACAAAGAGTCCAAAAACATGTGAATAGTAGCTGTTTACTTCAATTCATCTAGATTTTTTTTTGCATTTTGGGACTTTTTGTACACCATGGAGTCATGTGAGAAAAAGAAAAACTCTCAGATACATTGCTTAATTGATTGATAATTCCAATGTTACTATTAAAAATGGCGTTTTTAACAGTTGTGGCTATATAAACCCCTCATGCCAAAAGCATTGTTCACTTTAGTCACCCGAGTGCAAATAGCATCAGACTCAACTGTATTAACTAATGCTGCTATTGCTGTCAGCATGCATGTGCATAATAGTAAACCTTGTCCTCCTCAGTACGAGTGAAAAGAGCACAAACTAACCATCCACCTGGTGAGGCTTCAGGCTCGTCACCAGGTTCCTGTGCACCTGAACGAGAGGATTTTTGTTCTCCTTGTCCTGATCCAGGATCAGCTTGATGGTGATGGGACACGGGATATCATCATCATCTGGGATAGTTATCTGAAATACAATGATGACATTCAGCTTTTCATCTTAGGAAAACCCCAACACCTATAAAACATCCTATAAAAGTGATCATTTCGGCAACATAAATGCTCTGTACTGAGCTAAATGTCATTTATCAACAGGGACATAGAGTCCAATGAGCAAGCCCTGCTGCAGAAATGAACTGCTGTAAAGAGCCATTGGTCATTAACAGAGTGCAGTTTAATGGTCTGCTGTCTGTTCAGTACCGTTCTCCTGTCCTTCATCTGTTGTTCCCTTTCTGCCAAACGTTTGCGTCTCTCCTCTTCCTCTCTGAGGGCTTCCAGCGTCTCAGTGCGGAGATTCACATCATCGATGATTTTGCGAATCTTTTTGCGTCCTTTGGGGGTGCCTTTACCGTCGCTGTTCTCCTCACCGGCATCCTCTTTATCACTCTGAAGAAAAACAGAAGTATAGAACAAAAGATGTGACTGTTAGACACAACTCTGGAGTTTAAGAATAATAAACGTAGTTATAGGTCAACTGCTACCTTTTCACTGTTGGAGTCAGATAACCAAATGCAGGGCACTGCCTGCTTCTCCTTCCTTTGACTGGATCCTCTAGAGATGGAAAGAGAAGAGAATTAGGAATGAAAATGTACGTAACTTTTACACAGCCACATGAATTAAAATATTCGGCTTAAAATGTGCTCTAAAAGAAGTGGGATTTGTCATTTAAATGTTAAATTGTGTTGATTTGTAATGCTTGTGTCATCATATTTTGATTGTTAATGCTCTTGGCTATTATAACAGGAATATGCATTAAACTTTCTTAGTTGGTGTGCACTAGGGGTAAACATGAACAATCTGAAATATAATTTTTACCATAATTCTAATTTGAATTTCAAAATGTACAATACGTGAGAACATAATATTATATGCAACATGCACAAATGTTTTGTTTTTTAAAAGCATTAACATTTATTGCATTACTGTAAATTATCTATATTATAATATGTATCTGATATCTAATGACTATTATTTTAGGATGAGTATTATTAATATTGCTTGTCGATAATGAATTACTTCCTATCTGAGTTCCAATGTAGTGTTCAAATGTTTTATCTTTTTATTGTATTTTTCTTGGTCGTGTATGTTCGTTGGCAATATTATTATTTTGAGACAGATTCATTCTACGCCTGTTGACTTAAATACGTTATACAAAAATCTTGACCACTCTCCTTGAGCTACACTTTGTATCAATGGGAGCTGAAACGTATGTACCTTTTGAGTTTGTTGTCACCGTCCTCGTTCTCTGACAGACTCAGCTCCTCGCTCATCCCGTCGTCCTCCGGCTCCGACTCGTTGCTCTCAGCATCACTTTCACTATCAGCTTGACAGACATCGATATCAGATGTTAGAGCAAAGTATGAAGTTCCTGTTCAGACAGCTACGTTTCTAATGTCAGACTTACAGTTTAGGCGTTTTCTGCTGGCTTTTTGCTTGCTCTTTGGCTCTCCTGCTTCACTCTCTGCCCCAGCCTTATCAACAGGCGCTCCGTCATCCAAGGTCAGTCTGTGGCGGAGAAGATGGTGCTTGGAGGTGGGCCCATCAGACATGGAGTCAGAAGATTCGGTAGCAAAGTCTTCCCCTGCAGCAGAGATATAAACTATTATTTCCCTTTTATTAATCAACAAGAGCCATCTTTACAATCGTCACCACTTTAGTTGGAAAGAAAAATGTAATTCCACTATAAATCAATACGACTGAAATAGGATAGGAGTACATGTGCTTATGAAAAAGATGCACAAGCAAAAAATGTGCTACTTCAAAAAACCGACTTACCTTCATCTGTTTTATTATCCTTATTGCCTTTTTTGACCGCCTGATCATCCTCCGAGTCAGATGTCTCCTGCGTCTCCTCGTCTGAAGAGATATCATCGCCCGAGGAGTAGTTGGCTTTGATTTGGGCCAAAAGCATTTTCTTTGCGATTCTTTCAAAAGTAGAAAAGAAGGAGAAGGTACCTGAAGTTCAATTCATGATCAGTTAAAGTAATCTTGAGCTGGATAGTTATACTTTATTGTTAGACAAAATCATGTCTAAGTTTGATTTCAATAATACCCTTATAAGATATCTTTAGAATGCAAAAGTCGTATAGTTAATAAACTAATCACAGGTTGAATCTGAGCAGTGACCTTGGTTCAATCTACATTACAAGTAAATAATAGTCTTGAAATGAGTCAGAGAAAGTGCCACAACACTGGAAGATAAACATTCAGAAAAGCAGGAAAAAAAGAATACTGATACAGAGACATTTTCAAGAGAAATAATTTATTACAAGTACTCTTCACAGAAAAAGACAGTCTTGGTTTATTTTATTTTGAGGAAAGGGGAGAGATTTTCTACAATGTTTTTGCTTGCTTGAGTCTGACACTTTTTTTCATATGAAATAGTAAATACATTGATATCTTGTTAATCAAATTGTGAGTTAAAAATAGTTTTGAACCCAAGAGAGTTAATATTCTGTTTGGGACAAACAAATGTTTTAAAAATGTAAAAGGTTTATGCGTTTAATGCCATATTGTGTTTTCACCATTGAAAACTGTTTTGGGACGAGCACCACCTACTGATGGGGAAGGGATGATTTTTTGTTATGTTCTTTCAGCGATGCACACTCCTGTGCATCGCTATGT
The DNA here is from genome assembly GCF_902827165.1 of Trematomus bernacchii. Classification (NCBI taxonomy): domain Eukaryota; kingdom Metazoa; phylum Chordata; class Actinopteri; order Perciformes; family Nototheniidae; genus Trematomus; species Trematomus bernacchii. The sequence goes on from NW_022987513.1 coordinate 8,514,555, forward strand.
GATGCGTTCCTCTTAAAACCCTTTTAACGCGCAAACACATTAGAGTCAAACAGCCTAAAGCACTAGCTCCAAATCATCCAATGTCCAGAAAATGGTCTGTCCCCATTGAATCCGTTCTCACCAAGCTACCTGCATTACGCGCACTGATCTCCAAGTGGATTGTCCATGCAGGTCACTTGAGAAAGGATGACTGAAATGTTCAATTGGCGGTAAATGTCCAACAAGAGTTTATTGTAAAAGGTGCATTACAGAATAAGAATGCCAGACGACAGCAGCAGTAAAAGGCCAGAGCCCTGCATCTCATTTAACATGCTTCTGGGAAAAAGGACGACAAGAAAAACACTGATGAAAATGAACACACTGCCACATGTGAATTTGACATCATGGTCATTGGTAAACGCATGCTGGGGGGGATTACAATGGAACACAGTACTTTTCACGTTTAACCCACGAACTACAAACAATGTAAACTTTACATTTCTGGTGACCATTTCTTTTTAGGATAAAGTCGTGTTATCACTACAGCTGAAAACACACTTTGTTGAAAAAAATTAAATAACGGGTTGGTGCCGATCGGAGGCTACAATATCCCAGATTTAAGCGATTGTTGCCTAACAGCACTGCAATCACTGCTGTGCTGTCAGGAAATCCGACCTGGAAAAAACATAAGAAACAAGCATTGATGTCATTACAGGCACAATGTGAATTTGGTCCCTGTTTGCATTACAATAGTTGTTGTTTCACAGCCCACTCTCAATTCTCAGATATACAACGTTCCATTGACATTTAAAAGCTCTGACCGCAAGTTCTTTTAACAAATCGCTTTTTATCAGTAATTTTTAAAATCTCTGTAACTAAAAATATGGTAATAAATGATTTTTCAGTTGAAAAGCTACTGTACGCTTTAGAAAAATGGTCAGCAGTAATGTATACTCTGTGTATAGAAAGTGGGGGAACACTGATGACAGCTCGAAATGATTGTAATTAACCAGAACACCGTCTCTGGAAGAAGTTTTTTAAAAGTCATTCCTCAGAACGGGGATGTATTTCAATAAAAAACAGAATAACAAAATGTTATTGAGAATACATGTGGCAGTGGATTTTCTTCATCGTCGTATGAATGCATCTTTCTAGCGCAAGTGTGTCACACGTTCTCCAATTTCGACGCCAATATCTCCACACTGATTGGCCTTAAGCAGCAATAATACAATGTCTTCGACCTCCATTCTGCTAGGGTGATGTAAGAAATTATCCAACGGATATCTAGGAACCTCAGCAGATGAAACCATAACTGTGTACATGGATAAATACTACTCGAGGTCAAGTAGTGGAGAAAGATGCCTTTGTTATTTGAGTAAGCCTACCCTAAGAGAATCTATCAAAGCAGCACCGTCAGAGATACACAAAGACACAGGCTCTGAAAAATCAGCCCTTTGAGAACTGCTATAGAATATTACATGTATGCAAAAGTACTTGTTACTACGCATTATCGACTCCAGTGTCAATATGTGATCTAGTTTCAAAAGAAAAGAGGCATACCAGGAGCATTACGTCAGAATAAGATGTACTACTCATCATGATTAAGTGTATACCAGAGCTTTGATGTTGATTCCCTAAAACCCCCCGGCAAAGCACCATTTAACAATCCAATTAGGAAAGCCAGTCAACATGTTGGTGTGTAAAAGGATTTATATTATATTGTAAAAAGCAATAATAATAGTTTTTTGTGTTTTGTGTCAGCCTTTGGGTGTTTATTACCATAAATATATTCTAGATAAAAATGTTCCCCAATGCTTGTGTTTGCTTGACAGTGAAAGCAGCCCCATAATGTATCCTGAGATTTACAGGAGTTCATGATACCACCATTATTGTCTCAATGAACACTAAGTAATACATAAGACTGACTTGTGTTTCAGCACTGGCAATAATTACAAGCCCATCCATGAAATAAGTGAAGCTCAAGCAATGTGTGATATAAGAAAGTATATTTTTGGACGGAATAAACAGGCTTTAACAGGACGGCAATTGAACTTTTGTGAAAAGCTGAATAACACAAAGCTTGAAGTGCATTTACAAAGCCAGGTACATATTCAGTTATCTTAACAACAATACTTTTGCCATCTTAACAAAAAGGTCCAGTCATCAAAATTAACAAATGATATCTCTGATCCATCAAGGATTCCTTTTAAAAAAATACAATCAAAAATATGGGTTTCAAGAAGAAGAATGAAAGTGTTATACTAAAAGAAGTGTAAACTTACTTCATTTTTTTCTTTGGTTAAATATGTGCAGATAATCTGTCAAATGTGTCAAACGTAACACTTCACCAGTGAATAACAATTTATCTAAGATTGCTCCTCAATGGAGCACAGTTCTTTGTGCATTCTGTAATGACACGGAAGAATCGACTGGAGTTCAAACTTTTGAAAATATATATTGAAATACCGTCATCATAACAGGTTGAGCTGTCAGTTAATACATTCACTTCATAGTTCATGAGTTTGCTCATTCCTCTTCAAAAGGCAAGGTGCGCCAAATGCAAGGTTTCCCCTTTTGTTTAAGTCTAGTATGCCGTGAAAAGTAAACACGGTGGTGTGAGATGTAATACTTATTATAGAAATGTAGGTAAATGCATCTTAAGCATTTACAGTTGTATAATTGCACACCAAATTAAACATAGATAAGCATTCTTTGCATGATCTATATTAAAAATGCAATACAATTCAAGTTCAAATAAAGCAGACAAGCAGAGTACGTTGTTCATCATTCACAAGCTTGTTCCAGGCCGGTTCAGTTTCAGTGCATCACAAAATGGGTCATGACGTTCACAGTGTACCTCTAGCGTGTGTATTTGATGGCTGGGATTCGGCTGCAGCTACGTTTTGGTCTTGTTTGAATAGGCTGCAACTGAGTCTTAAAGACCTGGGTGTTGCTAGCTTTTGCACAGTGTTTGGGTATTAATGTTGTCTGTCTTTCACAACTAGGGTGTTTTACAAACTCTACATCCTGGCTTTTTGAACCGTACCTATTTTCTGGATCATCATCATCATCATCTTCTGCTGCCCACGAGGGCCCAGAGTGCTCCTCGTCTTCTCCTACAAGAAACATTCATTAAACATTAGCTTTCCAACAGAAACTGGGCAAACAACTATTGACAAGACATACTGTATATTTAGATGATATATGTATTATAGGACTCACCAGACGATTGGTGGAATGCTGCTGCCCCCAGTAAGGCCACATCTTCAGTGATTCGCTTCATCTTCTGATCACTTCCTTCACTCCCGGTCTCTTCGTCATCATCTTCATCTTCGCTTGATGAGGACGAGGACTCCATTGCTTTCTGGTGGGATTTAGCCTTAGATTTTCCAGCCTGTATCCCAACCGGCTTTTTAGGCGATTTTTCATTATCTCTTTTGACGATGGGAGACTTCCCAATTGGCCTCAAAGTATTCAAGTGTTGCATCTTCTTCTGCGAGTCTTGATCATCGCTAGAGGAATCTCTCCCGCTTTCTCTTCGTGATTTAGTTATTCTATTACTCGAGTCTGATTCTGAGGAGCGGTCTAGCATCTTGCGTTTTCGACGCATGCTCTCCGGGGAGAGCGGGGAGTTCTTTGTTAGCCAAAAGAGACATTTCTTGGCCACCTTATTTGATGCTTTTCCACCGTTCTCATCGCTCTGGGGTTCATCTGAGCTTTGTGTCATAGCAGCTCGCTCAAGCAGAGCTACAGGGACTTCATCGGAGTCAGAGTCGTCTCTTGCTCGGCTCAGACTTGGTTCTTCAGTGTTTTTGGCAGGTGTTTGGCTGGAGGTTTCCTCAGGGTCAGAATCACTGTCACTGTCTGCTGCTGAAAGAGACTCTTTGGACTTGACGCCACTTGGTCGCCGCAAAGGTGTCGTCTTCAAGCGGGGAGAACGTCTATTGCCATGTTGTTCTTCTGGGTGTAGAGATGCAATAGAGTTGTTGTTGCTTATCTTGCTGTCAGCTTTAACACATGGTTTTTCATCTTCTGATACATTCTTTCCCTCCGATGTGTTGTCGCTCATGTTGATGTCCTTCTCATTCTTTGGGGCACAAGAGGATTGCTCCTGCTCCATTGGTACAGGAGTAAGTTGAACTACCAGTTTTTTAGTCATGTTAATCCCGCTTTCAGAAGGCATCAGGGCATTCTTCTGTGCACTCTGTGTGGCTTCACGTGAATCTGAATCCATGTTTTCACCGGGGCAGGCACATGCAGTCCTCCTGTCCATAAAGACTTTGGAGTCAGAATCATAATCTTCTGTTTGTTCGGCTGCCAATTTCTGCAAGACACTCAAACACCTTTCTTCAGAGCTTTCCGGCTCTGTGCCTGAATCTATTACAGGTTGTGCATCGAAGTCTTCACTAAAGAACTTTTCCCAACAGCTCATGACATCCACGTCACTGAATTCTTCCTTAAGGCTATCCTCAAGTGCTGCAAGTGATTTTCGCAATCCTTTGACTACTGACAAAAAAGAGTTCAGGTGCAGCTTGCGAACAGTAGGTGATTTTTTGTTTGACGTCACAGTATGAATGAAATTGACAAATGTCCGGTTTAAGATGTTTGTCGAGTCAACTAAATGTTTGGCTTTTTTGGTGATCTCCTTGGAAATCTGCAGTGTGTTATAGTTGAACACCACATTCCCATCCATACCAGTGTGATCCCATGTATCCAAAGGAATGTTTTGTTGTAAGTGTGGCAACATGTGGTAAAGTTGAGATTTTTCTGGCTCTACCCTGTTCCTTTTGCGCTGCTGAAACCACATGTTCTCCATGTTCTCGAGGACGCTGTCACAGGCCATCACCAGATCGCAAAGGGGCTCACGGCTACAGACATAGCAGTACCACTTGCTTTCCAAGATGCCTGAAAGCTCCTTCCTTCCCAAATTTCTTAGAATACACTTCTTGCAGAAGGCATTACTACAGTAGTCACAACATATCAAGTTGCCTCCTTCAGCACACCATCTGCAAGAGGAAAAATACATAATTCATGCTTTTGATAAAAGCTTAGCAAAAGGTAAGTAAATGAACATGTTAATACTTCAGTAAAAATATTAAATATAACAAATTATACCTGCATTGCTCATCCATTCCATCTCCATCCTTACTGATGTCATCACTTGAGTAATACTTGTAGCAAGACTGACCAAAACAAAGAATATGTAACGAAAGAGGGTTACAGACAGCTTTGACAAATAGCATATTAAAGACAATAGTACTGCAAATTAGAAATCATAATTGATATGTATATTCTTGTAAGCAATAATCAAATATCACTGGTGGTTATTTTAATATAACATTCAAATACAGAAATGTTTTTGGCAAATTCAACTTAATAAAGTCATTGGCAAGTTTATAGACACCCACCAGATGTAAACAACACTCAGGCAGAAAGTAATGACGTCATAACATGACAAATTATGAGCTGCTACACAAAAAATGAAGAAGACTCCTTAAAAGTAATGACTTAAAGGACCCAAATAAATAAGGATTTGATTCTGTTGTATAAATAGGTGGACTCACCTTGCAAATAAGAACGTTCAGAACTGGATGTCGGTAGAAGGAATCTCTTTGGAAGTGGTTAACTTGTCTGCCACAAGCGGTGCAACTGACAATTTCCATGTGTTCGCCACCTATAAAAACAGAGCAACAAAATTGCTATTATAACAGCTTGAAGGGTTTTTAAAAGGGTGTAAGAATGAAAGTCAAATATCCAGTGATATCTCTCACAACAAGATAACCATCAAGCCACATTTAGACACACAGTGAAATTATTTTTTTAGTTCGACTTCGACAGTTTTTTGTCAAAAGACAATCATTGCATGAGTACCACAACAAGGGCAGCTTCTTTGTTTCTCGAAGAAATGGCTGCCCGGCTTATAATGAAGTGATGTGTTATGTTGTGACAACATCAACCAGTAGCGACTGACCTCCACGTCTCCTCGAAAACTCTCTCCGCAGTACGCCTGGTTTCCGGCTGCGAAACTCAGGACCCCTGAAGTCATCTTTCCCATTGTCAACAGGTTCAGGCCTCACCAGTACAGTGCCTGTAGATGTAAAACATTGCACCAAAAACATCAAACTGATATGATCGTGTAATTACAGGGTACAAAGCTGGGGACAGGCCTAAATACTGTTAACCCCCTACAGATAGTAAAATACAAGAAACCACATTAATAATGACAGATTGTGGTTCTCCTAAATATGTGTTTGTTGTCAGCAAGAATAAATACACATACAGTTACGAAAGAGCACAACAACAACAACAAAAACTGTTAAGTCCCAGCAAGCTATAGGAAAAAATAGTAAGACCAACCTTTTGGTAATCTAGTGATATCAGGGTGACCCTTTGCGTTGACTCGTAATTCCACGTCCTCACTTGCATTCGAGTCCCCTGATTCATCCAGTCCAGAGTGTCTTACGACAACAGATGGTTTTCTGTAATAACAGGGAAACAGTAAACCTTTTAATCCTGGGGGAAAACAATATTTCCCTGATGTAGACAAAATCATCAATATCTTTTAACCTGATTTATTAGACTATTGCTTCTTTATGTCTACATTTCAAGTTCAATATCCAGCATTTTTAGAATTGAGCTACATTCAACATATTGGCATTAAATATGGGCTGTTTGGTATTATATATTATATCTGTGCTGGCAGGGTATAAATCATATAATCATTTAAATATACTTTCTATGGTATAAAAATGCAAACTCACCTCCTTGAGTATTTGGTGTCTACTCCTGCCTGCAAAGCAAGACAGTTGATTAGTTTAGTTGTCCCTCAGAGATGTTCAATCAGTATATAGTACCTTGTTTAAGCAAACAATTTTACCTGTGTTGCAGCACGAGTTTTTGAGTTTCCCACAGAACATCTCTTGTTTGTCAGCCCTGTAAACCAATTATGTATTATGATTATAGAGCATATCAATATGATGAGTAACTGTCCTCATAAGATTACGTCAAAAGCTGCACCATTAGCATCCTCTGAGGTTGGTGGGCCATTGCTGTCCTCAACAGGAGAATTAGCCAAGTACTCGTGCAGTTTGTTGACCAATACATTCATCTTGCTGGTCTTGGTGCTACAATCAGAGGAACAAAGATCATGGTTATGGTAAACTTGATAGTTAGACGTGGCCAGCTGGTTAATCGGAGATCTTGTTTTAAAAGAGTACACCTCTACTATTACAACTGCAACATCTCAATTAAGGAAAAGGCACTAACTCTGGTCTTATGGCCCTTCATAAGAAACACTTACATGAGCGAATGGAAATGCAACACCACCACAAACTACAGCCTAAAAGTGCAGTCTAATAAAACATCCTTTAAACAAGACTGTTTTATACGACTGCATTTGTTTAGGGTAGGGGTAACGTTTACTACCAGAAAAGCAACTGCATGACGTTATCATGAGCTAGGTTAAAATGTTACAACGTTAGCAAAAGCTACACACATAGCTAACCATAACATCACTGTATCCTCTGAGACGTCAACAAAACCAAAATGTTGAATGCACATGGCATTAGATGCTTTGTAAGCCACTTCAAGCAATACGTTATTTAATTTAGCAGCGTACTTAACTAGCCTCATCGTTATCATTGCTGTCTATGTAGCCGTTAGCTCTTGCGTTAGCTGCTCCAGCTAGCTAGTTGCTAAGCTACCAGGCAATTATAACATGTTATGATGTTAGACAATCGCAGTTATTTTACCTCAGCATTGCAGCAGACATTTCTTGTCGTAGGGGAACAACCGAAGTCGTTCGAATCCTTAGAGTTTCATGATACCAATGTATTCTGGTAAAATATTGGCGCTCAATCTGCACTCAGCCCCATCGCTACCGAGAGCAAACAAGAGGCACATCACCAGCGGTGGCTGCGGTCGAACAGTAAAAAAAAAAGGAACATGGGCTGCGGTCGAATTTAAACATACAGGTGGCTTAGATCTTGTCCTAAGGAGAGTTTAGTTGTGAAGGAGAATTATTTAGGGGGAAAAAACCGTGGTTCTGACAGAATCCGACGGGACGCATTATTATGATGAGCCAGCGGATATTATTGATTTGTACTGCCGTGGTGAGACTACAATGTTCTGTAGGCTACATGGACTTCTAAAAGCTCATCTGGATCTTGATGTAGATATTTTGACCAATGCGTTCTTGTTGTTGTTTTTTTATTTGGGCTTTATAAACGTGGGCATTAGTGAAATATATATGACTTAATTCCAAGGGTTGGAATTTAAATAAAATAAGGAAATGTTTGCTCACACACCCACCCTCACAATTCTGTCTATTTGTGTTAATCAACATAAATCACAATCACTATTATTTTATGAAAGAATATTTGAATAAATAACACCATGTGTAATATGTATGCCTAACTTGTTAGGCCAACACTTCTACCATTCAGACACAACAACTCAGTAAACACCCTCAAAAGTTGACTTTATTTGATGGTTTTACAGTAGGATAGTGAGCTTAACGTTCATAGATCGCCTCTTGGTTTAACATCAAACATTAGTGTGCAAGAAACCTAAAAACTATTATGTTTCTCTCCCCCTTTCTAAATAAACACAATAGTATGAAGCTGCAGCCTCGGAGGAGGGTGCACTCTCAGGACCGCATGCACTCTCAGGACCGCATGCACTCTCAGGACCCTAGTTGTTTTGCAACATCGCCACCTAGCGGATTGGATGACCGCAAAAGTACAACCAGCGAGTATTGAGTCTCATACACTGCGAGTCTCTTTAGACATTGTAATGCTTGTTATTAACCATCTAAAAATGCATGAAAATATGTTTTTCTTACTGAAATTACATTATTATTATTAACAACAAGTTGTTAATATGTTTTTGATTTTTAATAACAAATGTATTTTGTATGTCAGATGTAAAAAGATAGTCTTTTATATTTGTCTTTATCAAATTTGACATACAACATAAATATATATATATATATATATATTGTAGTAATAATGATATAATCTATTTATAATTGTAAATGTATATTGTATGTAGACATACATTTAGATGTATATTTTGTTAAAAGAAAACTGTTAATTTAGTTTTTGGGAGAAGGGGTGGGGTTAAATAAGTGTAAACTCCTTTGAATCAATTTGATACTGCTTATGTTTCTACAGTATCATAATTCTCTTGTTTCATTTCATTATTATATATATATATTTTTTATTGTATTACACGTTCGAAATAAATCAAATCAAATGTGTCTTTGAAGAGGTGCTAGATTACTCAAAAACAACTGTTAGTGTGTTTATGCACCAGGCTGCAAAAGATAAACATGCAATTTGACGAGAGGAATTTCAGTGCAGAATACATTTTTATTTATTGGGCACTGTGGATTCTTCACTGGGGTGAGGCGGGGTCTGCTGTTCCCTCAACCACCAGACAACAGCTCCAGCTGCATTACCCCGGGAAGCCCTCTTCTGAGTAAAAACCCTGCAACACTCCTCGCCGTCCACTTCCCCGGTAGCCTGTGCCAACGTCCTTATAAAGGTTGTCGCAGTAAAAGCACCTGGAAATTTGGTATTCCTTCCGAAATTCCCTTTTGTGTCCCTCTGAGAAGACATTCCAGTTGACGACACCTGAAGTAGAATGTCATAAGAAAATTACAATTCAGACAGAAAAACAACAAAACCTTCCTTAATTTAGCTGACCTTACTCTTAGTCAATCAACTTCATAATACTAGGATAGGAGAAGGCAGAAGTAAAGACACTTTATAGACTTTGCAACATGTAGTGCATCGTTGTAAATCGGGCAAGGATCTCCCCTCTTGGATTGAAATATGCATCTTGAAAAAGAGAGAGCCTAATTGGTCAAACTGAACATTTTGAAATACTTTCACAGACAGACATAAATTAGGCCTAATTGTTAGATTCTGACACAACAGATTCTAACCTACAGAATAGGCCGACATAATAACTGACTAAAACACCTCATGCAATATTACAAAACATGTCAAAATGATGAGACTGTCTGATAAACAGTAAACAGGCAGTCAGCACAGTTAAGATTATTTACAATGAATTCAAATAGTAATACAATGACTATTAAAGAAGCATTTACACTGAATACAGAACTTATATTAGGCTACTGCTGATTTAATGTAGCGGACAGACAGATCATATTGACATGCTTTTGTCATCCTTTGAAGTTTAATTAATTAGCTGACTATAATTAATGATCAGGGTTGGGAAGTTTACTTTTTTTAAATGTAGGTTACAGATGACTAATTACCCTGTTAAAAATGTAATACGTAATGTAACTGACTATGTAACTATTTGTATTGATAATCTAATGCTAATTATGGTTCTTTTATGTTTTTTGTGAGTCACTTTGGATAAAAGCCTCTGCTAAATAACATAACCATAACATACGCTTTCATTAAACAAATAAACAAAAAGGCTAACAGTTGGTTTTGCAGCGAGTCATCATAGGCTAACAGATGACATTTAGCACGTGTTACTGTAATTAGTGATTAAATCAACAATTAATGTAGGACACCTAGTTGGGCTTGCCAAAATCACGCTACAGTTTCATTAAACAAATAATCAAATATGCTAATGAAGCTAATGCTATTAGCATTAGCTTTTGCCGAAAGCTATAGCTAACAAATAATTGTTTTTAGTGCCTTTAATACTGTTAGAAGCTATCATAAGCTAACAGATGTTTGTTTGTATTGCCTTAAGACTATCATAGTTAATGTTAGCTAATCACACTTCATTTCAAGACACCGGAATTGTTATTAATGTTAAACAAATAAAACTTTAAAAGCACTTCACACTACTCACACTCTCTGCGTTGTCGTTCATATTCATGTCTCCTGCTCACTAGGTGGCGATGTTGCAAAACAACTAGGGTCCTGAGAGTGCATGCGGTCCTGAGAGTGCATGCGGTCCTGAGAGTGCACCCTCCTCCGAGGCTGCAGCTTCATACTACTCAATAAACAACACTCTGTACATTATATCACTTTAATCACCAATCTGTGCAATTTAGTGACATCTAGCGGAGTGGTTGCATATTACAACGGACTGAATTAATTTTCCATTTCTGCTAATGAATCCCCCTAACAAAGGAATTCTGAAATCAACAAACTAGACTTTAAATTCAAGCTTAAAACACTTTTGCTCTAGAAGAATTTTCTTGCATAGCCTTCTTGCTCTCAGTTTACAGTATTCATCATCCCACTCACTCAGTGTCTCATATTCCATTATTCTATTGACTGCTGCCAATAAGACATTTTCTAAACCTCTACACCATTGGCTTTTAATTGGCTTTTTTTTTTTTTAACTTTTGGGTCAAATGACTTTCTTGCAGCCCTCTATTCCAGCACTATTATATAAGTATAACCCTACCGTATTATACATTTGGTTTATGATTCACAAAAACTGCTGTTGTTCCTATTGCCTAAGAGGCAGTCTCCTTTTCCCCTTCCACACTCTATATTAAAAAGTATATACTTCCACACAGGACAGGCAGAAGCCCAAACATATACAAATACATACATGAATGACCGCTCAAATAAAAATGTTTTGTATTTTGATGATCTTTATTCTCATTCCTTTAATTTTGACTTAAACTCATGCAAGCCATTAGCTACTGATACAGACAGATCCCCATCTGTTGTTATTTCCTTTTTAAATGTTACAATGAACACCAAAGCTTCAAATATGATTTAAAGTGTACGGACATCAGTGGATGGGAAGCGGGTCTATGGTTCTATGGTCATTGTTTTGGTTTCCCACTGTGCCTCCAGTTTCAGAGTAATACTCTATGTATTGATCTTAAATGATAAACACTAACAGCGTGGGTGTTTGTGTTTCACTGATTACAAGAAGAGATCCGAGAGAGGAGAGAGAGAGAGAGAGAGAGAGAGAGGAGAGAGAGACGAGTAGAGAGAGACGAGAGAGAGGATGAGATGAGGAGGAGAGAGAAGAGAGAGTAGAGAGACGATAGGAGGAGATGAGGAGGGAGATGTTGAGAGAGAGGGAGGAGATGAGAGAGAGAGAGAGAGATTGTATAACGTTTTTTGTAATATAATTCTTATAGTATATATTGTTAGCAATAATTAAATAGCGGTGGTTATTTAAAAAAATAATTTATAATATATAGATATTTGTGTTGACCCTCAAATTTGACTTTGCATATCATACACAGAGATAAAAACAAAACGTTAATTTTGGCAATATAATCATTGTTAAAAATAATTAATCCACAATCATGATCATGAAAATGTATGCTAGTTTTTTGCCCTGTGGGTGTTATTTTAAGATGTATTATTTATCCATACACATGATATAAATAATACCTTTAAGGAATAGCATACGGTAATTTGTCCAAGTTTGAAACTCTGGGTGGATGTTCCGATTTCCACTCCAAAATGTGTTTATTTGTCTTGCAAACAACACATTTATGTTTTCTATGTGTATTAATTTATTGTTTGGCACGGATGATACTCCGCAGACCGGACATCACCGTCTGGCGGTGACGTCACGGTCGGGGCGGGTCCAACATTCCTGCCGCTGTCTACTTTTGTCTCTACGTGGAGGAGAGGCAGGATTGGACGCTGTCTGGAGTTTCAGGCGCATCGACCGTGAGTACCAATTTCCTTGCAACTCATACACGAACAACTACTTACATCTAGACTTTTTTCTCAGTAGCTTTCACTGAAATAAAACCCTTGTCTTAATGTTTCCTCTATGTGATACTCGTTATCCTCAGTGTAGAGCAGAGGATGAATTTGCTAGAGTAAACGGGGATAGTTTCCTGCCCATAAAACTTGCATGCCTGTCGCTAGCCTGTTAGCTTTAGCTACACCTTCACTGTAGCCTATTCATCCTCACGGCGCTGGATAGCTCCTAGAAATACTGAAAGTAGCTTTTGACTGCTTTGATGTGTGAACAGATAACTTTTAGTAGCCTAGAAATAAACTCAAAGACACCCATATTTTACGAGTTAAGTGTTCTAGAAACAACGCGTTTTCTTGGAGGTTTTGAAAATATCCCTCACGCTGCACTCATTTGAAAACATTCCCGGTAGGACAAGCGGACGCATAAATGACCAATACATACACACTTACACATAGTCTTTATACAAAGTACCCTGGTGTTGGAGGTCATTTACAGCGCTAGATTTTTGTTAACTGACTGATCTTCTCCTGACAGATTATGTTTTGACACTTTGAAATAGAAATAATGTTTTGATGCGAGCAGAATTCTACAAAATATTTTATTTCAGCACGAAGTGGATCTGCAGTCCCTCTCTGTGCCACAGTTGTTTTTAAATGATATGATTCATTTGCCAAGTGTTTTCTGACTCATTGTACATTGTTCAGGGTATGTTGTGAGAGGGCGGTGGTGATTTTTACACTGAATAAGACATTTTGGTCAGTTACCTATACCGTTTTTTTTAATCCTCGTGTAAAGCAGGGGTGTATGTAAACTTGTGGCTCTTGAGTGATTTGCCAGATTTTTCCTGTCGATCTGGGGCTGCAGCACATGTACATCTGGGATTCCAATTGTGGATCAGCCTTAAACAACAGACTGTCTGAAAGTTTTACAAAGACCCACATTGAACTTGATACATATTTTGACTTGGAACAAGAAGTGTGTTGTGAATGCAGTCATATGCTTTGCATCACTGCTGTCGATTCTGGACACAGTTCAGTATTCTAGTGGTTTATCCACGGTTAAAGTCTGTTCTTGCAGCAACATTCTTTGATAAAGGTTTTGTAAAAACAATTATTGGCGAAGACAAAATGATTGATAAAGGTTCAGTGTCAGCAGAAGAATAGTGGTTGCATATTCTTTTGTGGAAAAGATCTGTAAATCATTTGAACTGTGCCTGTCTATAACCTGATGCGTATGTATGGTATCCTTGGTATGCTTTACATTAGCTAAAGTAAAATGACAGTTATTCATGCTGACGAACCATGCGAGAGCTCATACTGCAGGTTTTTATATATACAGACATTACGTGTTGATTTGATCTCTGTAAAGACAAACCAGACAGTCAAGAAGGAGGGGGTGTGCTTCATGTTGATTCCACCCTTACACACACCTGTCTGAATGAACAGGTTGCCCCACTTTCTGCACTGTAAGGATTTTAACAGGTGCCTTTACTTGTTTTTTTCAACTCAGGGAAAGTGATCAAGGTACTTAGTGGCTGCAGTTGTTTTTACTTTTCTAGTTTTGTCATGGAAAAACAATTAGCTGCATCTCTTTTTACAACTAATTCCAATTTGAAACCACAACTTTGTCACTAGAATATGTTTAGAAGTTTCAACCTCAATCTGCATAAAAAAACACTTAGTGATAATTTAATCCTATAAATAATGGGGATCTATACAAAGATGAATCTCTTAAAAAAAAAAAAAAAAAAAAAACAGAACCTTCTTTTAGGGAAGCACTGCAAAAAGGAGTGAGTGGGAAGTACTGTAGAATACATAAACTGTACTTCTACTACTACAACAGTGTGTCACTCTATGGCGCACGTTCCTTGAGTGAGTAATGGATGGTATTTAACTCTAACTGTGCCCTGTACTAGCTGATCAACTATATTTAAAGGATAACGCTTTACAGTGCTTTTGTTGAGTAATGGCAAACCCTTGTGGGTGTGGCTGTTTACGTGTAGCAGTAACACCCCAACCCATCTGATTCAGCAGCACCTCTGTAACCTGTCTAATGACATTCCTAAGTGATGGTTAGTGGAGATTCCTGTCTTTACACCTTTGCTGGCACAGGTCTCTTTCACCTGATGCATCCTTTACTACACCTACAGTCCTTTGATTTGGGGAAATTAATCGTCTAAAGAAAGCAAGTTGTAAACATTAGCTGCTCACGTTTAGGGATATTGTAAAGGGAACTATTCATCTGAATATTTCCACCACATTTCATCATATCCTAGTTTATTTATGATACCTCTCTGCCCAGGATGATGTGTTTACAGCTGCGCGTGATGTCAGAGCCATGTAAACTTTGCATACTGTATTTGTTGTCGTCACCTCCTCCTCACCTGTCTGCAGGGCTTATCTAATCCACACAGCCCGAGAAGGAAATGAAGGGCTGGTGTCACAGACGGTTTGGAGTTTATGAGTCAGTTAGTTTGACTCACATCTGCGGCCAATTGCGAGTAAAAATGTTCTTGCAGACTGTGTTGGGTGTGTTGCATATGAGCTTGACCACACTTGGGAAATGTGCCCAATCTATTTGCGTGTGCCTCACATTTCCCATGTTACTGTGTGGATGAAACACTGCAGGACGGGGTGTGTCGGCTTCACACATTTAACTCCGACATCTGGGAACAACCCTCCGCTTTAAACTGACTGTAAGATCCATCAAAGGCGACCGTAAACAGCGTCAATGTGCTGTGTTTGGCTCCACAAATAAAACTGGTGCTTGTCAATAAATACTAGCGTGTGTGTGTGACATCTAGTTGTTAAACGATAGCAAGATATTTGGAAGAGCTTTATTTAGCTACAGCTTGAAATCACATGACCTGGATGACTGTAAACTAGTTCTGTAATTGACGGCATTATCGCTTAATCTGCTGGTTGTTTTTTTTATTAAACATTTGCTCTATAAAACATAAAACAGTTGTGAAAACTGTCAATCATAGTTCCCCAAAGTCCCAGTTTCTAGGACAAAAACCCAAACATATTCAGTTTCACATGATATAACACATTTAAAAAAAAAAAAGGAAATGTCAAAAGGGAACTCAACTGTGAACCTACTCATCCAAATGTGTAGGTTAGTTGCATTGTTTGTTCCAGTGGAGATATTTTGGGGGTAATTTGAA
The DNA here is from genome assembly GCF_902827165.1 of Trematomus bernacchii. Classification (NCBI taxonomy): domain Eukaryota; kingdom Metazoa; phylum Chordata; class Actinopteri; order Perciformes; family Nototheniidae; genus Trematomus; species Trematomus bernacchii. Next base: position 8,530,381 of record NW_022987513.1, read on the forward strand.
CCCTCATAATCTTGCAATCCTTTATTATTCAAAAGTATACCGGAGTCATTCTGATGTATTAAAACCCCTTGCTCTGCAGCTCAGCACAGACATTACAATATTGTGTCTGAACTCTGTCAGGAGTATTGATATGCTTTTAGGCCAACAGGAGCCAGTCCATTTAGGAGCTTGCTGCTGCGTAGTAGGAGAGTCTCTTCTCGGCAGCGCACACTCCAGCTGTCATAGACACAGCAACTGTCTTCGGAGCCTGGTGCTCTGAACTCATTTTCTGCTGTTACACAGGATTTATTGCCGTGGTTTGTGGCGGTGCTTACAAACACTCCATTCTTCTGTACCACCAGCGATACGTCTCACATTTGTCCGTTGCCATCTGTGCCCTTTCTCCATGTACTTAACCCCTCTTCTGTTTTCACTCTCCCTCTGTCGAGGGTGTGACGAGGGCTGGCAGAGGAGGGAATGTTTGTCGGCCCTTATTGTAGCTGGGCTGACTTCAGCAGCCACATTTCACATCCTTTTTGGAGAAAAAGTTAAATATAGAAACACTGGCATCGTCATTTTCCTAATCGTTAAGTCAGGAGTTTGTGCTTTCCCCGACTTTGTATTACTTTTTAGAAGAAAAACACCCTGTTCTCTGTGATTCATGGGCTGGTATTTAAAAGTATCTGTGTTTGTCCTGCTGCTGATTTTAAAGTGACACATTTTGCCTTGGAAATGTTGCGAAGTAAGATGGTGTCGGGTTACTCCATCTCTTAGTTTTATTTGTAAGAAAATCATTATGGGAACTGAGTCGCATCTTAAGACCACATGGCTGCTGTTGAATCATCTTTCATGTACACTATTAATAGTTTCATTCATGAAAGAGGATGCACGGGTTACTGGACCTTTGTTCATTGTTAGTCTGCCTGAATGTGAGCCTGTGAGGCTGCTGCAGCCACAGAAGGACAAGGGGGGTTGGAACTATAACAAATTCACAAAATCAGGCTTATATTTTATATTGAACTATTTCCCTCATTTTTAGACATGTATCACTGTGGAAATGGCCTTGCCCAGGAGTCCTGACTCACACACTGTGAAAATTACCAATCTGTAATTTTAATCAGGAAATGGGCACACTTTTCTGTCTGGAAAAATCCCTAATTCTTAGTTCACCGCAGTATAAACCTCATCTTTGTTTTCCGAACACTTGTGTTAGAGAGGAATGTCATCATACCAGTTTAGCCTTGGTGAGCGAGGTAACACACCCTGCTCACCTCGGTGTAAGTGAAGCTCGATCTGCCCAGGCCTCAATGTGCATTCCTCTGCCACTACAGAACGGGAAGGAGGTACTCTGAGGAATTCCTTTATTTTCAGTCATTTTCAGATGGCTGCTTTGCCTCAGAGGAGTTCAGGAACACTGTTTTTTTAAGCTAGAAAAACAACTGAGATTGACTCTCGCTGGCTGTAGTCGTCTGCACACATTAAAGGATATTTCTGCTCGGTGAGGATGCTTTTTCTCTGCTAAAAAGTCAAATAAATAACCAAAAAATATGTGTGGTAAAAACAGCATCAAGCTCCTAACAGCCCTGACAGAAGCCTCATAAATAGTCCAAATGTTATGTTGTCACATGTTATCGTTTTCCCCATCTAACTCAGTTTACATGACAATATTCAACCACAATAAGGCAACAACTTATAGTAGAACATGCTCAGTTTTTAAAGGATTAGGAGGGCATGGGTTGTGTAAATCATCAAAAGAGTGCATTAGTCTCAGTTTCTCTGGCAGTTTTTTATAGTGCGTGGACATATTGCTACACAATGGAACAGGAAAGGACTTTGATTATGGGAGAAAGAACTGCTTGGAAAAGGAACAGAGCTCAAGAGAGAAACTATAGAAAACGCTAGATATGATCTGTGGGCATTAAGAGTTTCTTTGACCTGACAGAAGAAGGGGAGGGACTTGTGTTCTTCCTGGGGAGTTACTGTAAGGTCACTTCTCTGTAGGTGGCAGAACAGTTGAGAACTGCCTGTAGGACTGGCGGAACAGCGAGTAGGCCTGAAAAGGGGGTTAATAGGAGGCTGATAAAGTTGGGGTTCCTCTTAAATTCTTTTAAAATCATCTTTTGAGACCCTGTTGTTAACTCTGAGCTATTTTTCTCTCTGCAGTCCCACCTTTCTTTGACTGACCACCTTAGGTCAATCACAGAAACATGACTGGAAAAATAACAAAGGAGGAGATGGAGGAGATGAGGGAGACCTTCAGGAAAATTGGTGAGTAAAAAAACATGTTATCATCAGTATGATGTATTTTCCTGCCATTGTGTCTGATGCTCTTATTTGTGTTTCTGTAGATCTGGATGACAATGGATTTATCTGTGATTATGAACTCCATGAACTCCTCAAAGATGCCGGCCATGCCCTACCTGGATACATGGTCAGAGAGATCATCCAGAAACTGGATCGCAACCAGGATAACAAGATCAGCTTCGAGGAGTTTCTGTTGGTACGTAAAGCGGTGTTTGTTGTTGTTTGTTGTGTCGAGCCTGACACATTTTCACCTTCTCTTTAGAGCTTTTCTCACTCTATAGTTGCTCTTTGTTTTCTGTTCTGCCTAAAAGCACCTCGCCCGACTCCTGGGTGGGGTCGCTATGCAAAGCAACTTTTAGCAGCTCCATACAGGGAGTTGAAAGACCTTTTTAACAAACCTCATGCATACTCAGGGAATGAGGAAGTGATGTCAGCAAAGTGGTGTGAGCTCTAGTATTTTGTTTCAGCAGTGATGAGGAAGCTTCTGGTACAGGAGTGCAGCGTGATTTAGGCACATGAAGGTCGACCCAAACCTTTGACAGCTGTGTTTTGACTTTCTTCTGATACTTAGAGCATCCTGTTTTAGGGTATATGGCTGTTTAAACCCCACCATGATTTAATCAAATTTAATTGGGCCATCAAACTGCGATGTGACCGAATACCTGCGACTCCACCTGGATGTAAAAATGGTTTCGTGATGAGTTCCTCTGTGTACTTTTGTAGGTATAGCCAACCATTAACGAAAAGCCGCCAATTAAAAGAACAACAGAAACGTAAAGTGGGTAGAATTGTTAGTTGCTGTACTTCAATGAGTAAGCAAGACAGAGAGCGGCAGTGGTCGGTGAATGTAGAGAGGGAGCGGCGTAAGCAAAAACAACCTGTTCTAAGCTGCTAGGTAAACATGCCAAAAGGTGTATGAGAGGCGAAACAAAGCAGCTTTATTTTGACCTGGGGATGAGATTGGGCTGCAGAGTATCTTTGTCAAGGTCAGAAACATCCCGGATACTGCTAAACAAGAAGGAAAAATAAGATACAGGCTAATGGCTGCAGGGTGTCTGCGGATACAAACACAACCACACACTTCTAATGGCTCATATGTGAGAGGGGTTATTTTTGTATGAGGCTATAAATTGTTTTCCAGGAAAATGCAGCATATTATAAATGAAATTGAACCAAAATAAGATATTTTATTATAAAGAGTGACATATTAGAAGGTATCACACACATTAATAAAGCTTTTGCTGGTTACTTTCTGAAATCAAACAGCTCTTAACAAATTTGGTAGGGGTTTTGTTGTCAGCTCTGTCTGTCCTTTAGAAAAGATGTCAAAAAGTAACACCATTGTATGCAGATAATCCCTCTTGGTCCACCTGATTGATCAGTTGATTTTTGGGATTATGCAAAGCTGGGATGTTCATGCTGTGTTCATGTGCCTGAGGGAAGGGAGGACATCTGGGACTTTCCAGTTAGCTACTTGACAGCATTGTGTTGTTAAGGTGTGTGTGCTCCTAAAACCCCCCCTTTCCAACATTTTTATGCATACATTTTATGATTGGCAACCCAGAATAAATGCATGTAGGGCAACTTGAATATCCCAAAGTGGTTTCCTAACTTGCAGAATCAAATGGAAACTCTTACAGTCTTTACAAGGTCATGACTGTCTTGTTTTGGTTACAGCTTTTACCAAAAGTGGCCAAAAATTGCAAGCTGGCACACTGTGACCTCCTGCATGTTTGTGGTAGTGTGCTCACAGTCTGAATGGCTCATTGTGGTCACAGCAGGGCCTGTGGGGCTGAGGTCACTGATGAGGCAGCGATAAGTCCAGGTTCAGGAAGCACCGCTCGTATTACCATAGAATATGTATGGTCAAAGCAGATAAGCTACATACAGTGCTGTAGGAACTCAAACACAGAGCTCTCTATGCTACCTTTAGTAGTTGTTGAGAGTGATTTAAGATAATTATTTAATGTTGTAAGGAGCCTGAGGGTGTTGTCAGTGTGGAGGATGATTACAGCGTACCCTGGCAGTTTACGGTTACTGGTGATAATGACATGCTGGCACTGTAATACTTAGATTAGTGCAGTGAAGGTCTCACTTTAAATCCCTACTGTGTTCTTAAATGCACAACACAGCATCAGTTGCTTTTATGAACCATTAAACCCAACGTCTTCCTGGACCCGCTATGTTTAATTGATTCAGATAAGTTACATTGTCGAGAAACTCACTTACTAGGACTGATGTTCACTTTATTTTCTCAGCCCTTTAGCCAGCAGCTTTGTATTATCTCAAAAATACCTCAAATATCCACCATTTTTGGATTTATTTTTACTGAGATTAAAACCCCCATTCCCCGGCTCTGTTATTTAATACATTTTATATAAAGCCGACATTTTATTTGAGGATTTTTTGTGATCTGTGAAAAGTGTTTCAAATCATGCCATAATAACACAACATGCAATTGATTGATCTGGTTACTGCAGAACCAATGCAATCTATTGCAATTGTATACAACTGTTCTGCCATGAAGTCTTTTATGATCTCAAACTCATTCAAAGTTATGGTGGGGCTGTGCTGGACTGCAATCCACTATCATAATGTAAATAAACTTAATGTATCTCTTAAATATTTCATACATTAACAATAATGCAGGATCTTTGTTGTCATGGTGGTCGCTGGTCTCTGAGTATTCTTTTTTTTCTTTCGCCTTAGATCGTACAAGATCTGAAGGGCAGTGAAATAGCAAAAACTTTCCGCAAGGCCATCAACAGAAAAGAAGGCATCCTGGCTATCGGAGGGACGTCTGTGCAGTCAAGTGAAGGCACACAACACTCGTTCTCTGGTAGGACATTGTCCCCTTCTTCTCAAACATTTGACTTTAGCACTTTAGCTCCAGATACGAAATACTGTCAAGTGTTTTTGCGTTAAACTGACACCTCTGTGTGTTCACCCTCACAGAGGAGGAGCGATTTGCCTTTGTGAACTGGATCAACACCGCTCTGGAAAAAGACCCCGACTGCCAACACGTCCTGCCCATGGATCCCAACACAGACTCCCTCTTTACGTGTGTCGGAGACGGTATCGTACTCTGGTGAGAGTTCCTGTCTTCACCTCAGACCTGCAACAAAACATCCCCCCTCCCTCCCCTAGCTACCCCTCTAAATAAATATACCTGCATGTAAACGCACTGAATGTTGTGATCATATTCTGGCTGAGGAAAAGAGAAATATTAACCTTTTATTGGGATATCTATCATAACAACGTATTGCCTCGCATTGCAAAGAATACATAATGTGTAAACTTATCCACCACTGCTACATTCATTAGATATATTTAGAAATGATTACATATTGATCCAAATCTTAGTCATAATACTGTTTTTTAGGATTCACCAGGGATATTGAATACTTGTTTACAGCATGTTGGCTGACACATGCTAGTTAGAAATCAACCTCATATGCTACATGTTTCCTTTAGCATTCCCATAACTATTGAACCAGCGTATATCTACTTTATGTTGCATTTACCACCATAATAAAAGTCCAAATGTGAGGCGCGGCAAAGTCATGGTTGTTGGTTAATTTGCTACCAGGAAGCCCTAATAAAACAATTAATTTGATGCCAAGTTCACAAACATTCATCTTTTGCAAATGATGAACATCCTTTTTGCTATTATTTAATAACCATCATACTGAATCATATGTCTGATCAAATCTCATGTTTGGTTTTGAACAGCAAAATGATTAACCTGTCAGTGCCAGACACTATCGACGAGAGGACCATAAATAAGAAGAAGCTGACACCGTTTACGATACAGGTCAGTTTAATTTACTATCAGGGCTGCTGCTTCTCTTACCTTTTTTATTATTTTCCAACATCTGATACTTTGTACCTTGCAGGAGAATCTGAACCTGGGACTGAACTCGGCTTCTGCCATCGGCTGCCACGTGGTGAACATCGGGGCTTTGGACCTGAGAGAGGGGAAGCCCCATCTGGTGCTGGGCCTGCTGTGGCAGATCATCAAGATCGGCCTGTTCGCTGACATCGAGCTCAGCAGAAATGAAGGTACAGAACATAGAAGATTGTTCAGTAAAATAACTTGTGTTTGAGCATGGGTTTCCTGGTCTGTTGTCAACTGACTTAACCTTTCAATAATCCCCCTCCTCAGCGCTGGCAGCATTGCTAAGAGATGGGGAAACCCTGGAGGACCTGATGAAGCTTTCTCCAGAAGAACTGCTGTTGCGCTGGGCTAACTTCCACCTGGAGAATGCTGGAGCGCAGAAGATCAACAACTTCAGCGCTGACATCAAGGTGGGCATCTCACTAACGTAGCACTACATGCAGGTAGAGAAATCACGATAATAGTACCACGGTTTGGTCTTAAAGAACTTTGTGAGAGTCTGCCAGCTGTTCTTTTTCCATGCACTTCTCTAGTAACTAAATCCACCTACTCAGGTGTCCACCATTACACTGGGCCAGGATTGTTTGCGTTTGCATAAACTCACTAAATGTTCTGCCTGCATGAATAGATTCAACGGGTCCTGTCTCTTTCCTGCAAACATTGGCAAACTGTCAAATGTGTATGAAAGCATTGAAAATGTAAAAAATGCATACGTTTTATTTCAAATTTGCATATTACTGAGAATGTTCAGATAAATAATAACACTTACTCTGTCGGTTGTACAGTACTGGTTGGTTGTAAAATACTATTACAATGTTAGGCGTTGCCAAGCTGCTCCGTAAATCATCCATGCAGTCATGAGAAGCTGCTGCACCTGTATTTGCACCCGTCTGTTTTGTTTTTCTAACGGTATTTCTTTCTTGACTTTTTTTAAACATAGAAATAGTTTTCAGAAAAACTATGCTTTGTTCTTTCTGTACTAACTAGTTTCAACCAAAGCATTTTAACCTATTTTATTTGTTAAATGATTAATGTATGTAAAATCAAGCAATTATTAAGTAAAAACCGTGATCTTAAACATCTAAATTAGATTTAACCATGTGAAAGACCAAGCAAAAAACATTTGTATGCACAGAAAAACAAACAGAGAACATCTTTCTTAATGAGACCAAAAATACAATTATGTTACCCGGCAAATTGTCTTGTTTGTTTATGATTTGAAATCTGTTTTTTGTTTGTGTAATTTCCCCAGGATTCAAGGGCCTATTTCCACCTCCTGAATCAAATCTCTCCAAAAGGCACCGAGGAAGAAGAGCCGCGCATAGACATCAACATGGCCGGCTTCAGCGTAAGCCCTTTGACAGCTGAGTATCTGCACCACATGGTAACAGCTGTACAGTCTCTGATGGAGCATGTGGTGTGTGTGTGTTGTTCAGGAGAAAGACGACCTGAAGAGGGCGGAGGCCATGCTGCAGCAGGCCGACCGGCTCGGCTGTCGACAGTTCGTCACCTCAAATGACGTTGTCAGCGGAAACCCCAAACTCAACCTCGCCTTTGTTGCCAATCTGTTCAACAAATATCCAGCGCTGACCAAACCTGAGAACGAGGACATCAACTGGGGACTGTTGGAGGGTGAGTGTGGAGAGAGATCGGAACATTCATCCTCCTATAAAGAGTTTTTCACAAATCTCACAGCAACCATATCTACTACCATCATGGGGTCCCCATCAGAAGTAGCTATGAACTAATCATTTGAGTGGCCCCAAGAGTGGAAATTAATTAAACAAATGAATAAACCTCATTACCAATGTGACAACAATTAGAATGTGTACAGATGTGGATCATTTAGGAAACGCTGCAAGAAGCTCACAACATTACAGAAACTGTTTCCAGGGGACAATAAAAAGTGACGCACACGGCTGAAACATGGTGGTTGTTACCGTGGTGTGTGGCTTATGAAGTTATTGAAGTGTATTCGAAATGTTCCAGATTTTAATATAATAATAAACTAAAGGCTAAAGCTAGGCTAACAGCAGATATCTGCAATAATAATAGCCAACAAAAAATGTTGGTAATTTTTCAACACACACACCAATATTCAATGAATTAATAATCCAACAGTGGTAACAACAAATTCTGCTCATCCCAATTGTGTGCAACATTTTTTAAGTGTCCCATAAAAACATTTTCTAGCAGCACTTATTGGAAAGCCCACGCGTGTCTCGTCAAATTGATGTTTTTCCGTCATTTGTGATATATTCTTCATTTGCTTTCTGTACCCTTCATGCATGTTTGATTTCTTTGCAGTGTGTTGAGCTCTCAGAGCCACGATAAATACTGTCTCACTACACGGTAACGACCACAGAGATTAGCGCTGCAGCCTGACAAGAATCAGCTCTGAACAAACAACTCCTTATTACTCACACACTGGCCTGCAGGCGTAATATAGCAGAGAAACTAATTTTATTAATAAAATGTGAAAACAAGGCCCTTTTTTAAAATGTGCCTGCTACTGGATACAATAGTTCCAGTGTGCAGAACTTTTATATATTTAGAACAAGTCTGTGACAGTTATCTAGTTACCAGGCTTTTTGCTTACATGGATTACAGAGTGACACCAGGCCTGTTCGGCTCTGATGAGACGAACATGCTGCATGTTTAGATCTCCCCCCAGCCTCCAGCCACATCACATGAAAGCCAGCTGAATCCCATGATCCTTTGTTGTTTAGGTGAGACACGAGAAGAGCGGACGTTCAGAAACTGGATGAACTCTCTGGGAGTGAACCCACATGTCAATCACCTTTACGGGTACGTAACCACAAACAGTTTATCTCACTCCTGTGTACACTGGCATCCAAAGAAATTATTTATCTAACTAAATCAAACTTCATATTGTGTTTCTAGAGACCTGCAGGACGCCATGGTCATCCTTCAGCTCTACGAGAAGATTAAAGTGCCTGTAGACTGGAACAGCAAGGTCAACAAGCCGCCTTACCCCAAACTGGGAACCAACATGAAAAAGGTAAACCGGATTCCTTTAAATCGTTTGTAGCCAAGAAGAAAAACGTTTTGGCTCACTTTGGCCAACTATTTGATTCTGTGGCCCTAGTTGGAGAATTGTAATTATGCAGTGGAGCTGGGCAAAACGGCCAAGTTCTCCCTGGTTGGCATTGGCGGGCAGGACCTGAACGATGGCAACGCGACCCTGACCCTGGCTTTGGTGTGGCAGCTGATGAGAAGGTAAAACCCAACTGCACCAGGGTCATAGACAAAGAAAGAACAGATAGGAAATATCTCAGTTATAAGTGTAAGAATGTTATCCCTATTTTCGTCTGCAAGAGAAAACATGAATCAGCCTGGCATGCCAAGTATGTGTGGTGGATTTTAATACTTTTTTTCAGATTTCAAGTTCTTAAAGTATTGAAAATTATGAGATATTTACAGGCATAAAAAAATGTTTAAAGACCTGGGTCTAGGAGATGTAATAGTATGTTACTGTCAAAGAGCCTATGAGCTTTTACGGGAATAAGCAAACAAATCAAAATAGATTGACGTTTAAATAAATAAGGTTGCATCCAAATAACATTTCGTTTTTCAGTCTGTGTGGCATTACGAGACCTACAATCACCATCGTCCTCTTTGTCTGATTTACTGTGTTGGCTCTGAGTATTTACTGTAAACAACTTCCAGGGTGTGGGTCTGTGGTGACCTCCATCTCATGCCAGTGGTGTTGTTAATGTGTGTGTTACTTACTAATTGACGCCACATTCCCATAAACTCTGTTGCCAGGATACGTGTTGACATATTTAGTCATTTATATGCTTGATTAATGTTGTGACCTAAAAATAAGAACAATACAGGAAAGGCCCATGATTTCAAGAACAACAACAAATGTTGTTCAGAATAAAACATTTGTCGGCCAGCTAACCAATCGGAGCACACTGGTCTCTGGTTTCAGACAGAGGGTGAAAGAGGTGCTGCACAGGCAGTATGAGAACATTAAAGACCTTTTTGAACATTAAAGTAAACATGTCACAGTCGAGGCACAGATAACAAATATCAACCTGATAATGAGCATAATATTTCTTCTTTCACAAACGTTCTGCTTCTCGCTCTTTCAGATACACGTTGAATGTACTGGAGGGACTGGGAGATGGACAGAAAGTAAACGATAACATCATCGTACAGTGGGTGAACAGCACGTTGGCAGAGGCTGGAAAATCAACCAAGATTTCAAGCTTTAAGGTAAATCTGCTTTTTCATTACATTTCTATTAGAAATTTGAAAGAATGTGTAAAATTCATTATATTGTAGAATGAATTTGTGCGTTACTTGATCTATAAATCCAAGTTAACACCCTTGTAAACCATGCCCTTAGATTCACAATCTGTGCGCACAAAATACTTAAGTTAATGTTCTTTATGGTACTTGCAAACGGTTAGTTGGATGAGGTTTTTACTGCTAATGAGTATTAGCAGTAAAAGTATTTTTTTTTCTGTGGTAATATTGCTTTTTTTATGTATATTGCCTCTTTCTACTGAGAACAGGACATCAACCCTTGATATATCACCATTATTAAATAAAATATAACAGCATGTGTACTGTTTGCCAAAATATATAGATTCCTCCATAAAATACAAACAAAATACTTTTGATAAAACAACTTTAAACTCACCAAACTGCATGATCAGATATAACTCCCTGTAAAAAAACATCACAGAACTGTACTAAATTGGTCCCATAGTAAATACAAGTATAGTAAGGTCCCCAGAAATATACTTTTTAGTCCCAAAGACTCATTTTAAGTTCCCTCTTGAAGTATAGTGACTCAACAGCAGATGAAATTCCACAAAGTTCAGCAAGCTAATAGTAAATTAACTGAGGGCTATAAATAATACAATGGTTATCTGTGACAAATATTTTAGAGACACTATAGCACTGCAGAACACCTGCTGAGGGAAACCATGTGACTGAAGGCATACCGAACAAGCCGCCCCCAGCAGATGTAAATCCTCACATATCTTTTAAATATATTGGAAAGTACATACAGTACACTGTGCAGGAGCAGTACAACTCAATGATCCCACAAAACCTCTCCATGAGGCATCTGAAGTATAGATGAACTAAAACAAGTCAGTTCTTTGTGAATCCAAGGGCATGGTGTGAAAATGTACACCAAAAAAAAACCAAATCTGTAGCCCCTGAATGGCATAAAAAGAAGAAATAAATTATGTTATTATTGCATTATATCTGGTAGTTTCATGTTATTAACATAATAGTAGTATCATGTAAACCTGTCAGTCAGGTTAACTTCATGTGTGTGTTTTGTGGTGTTCAGGATAAGGAGATCAGCAGCAGTTTGGCAGTCGTGGAGCTGATCGACGCCATCCAGCCCGGCAGCATCAACTACGATCTACTAAAAACCGGCAGCCTCTCTGAGGACGACAAACTCGAGAACGCCAAGTAAGATATTCGACGACAAAAAACAACAAGAATTTAGCTTTGACTTTTGTTTCGGGAGCTTTGTAAACTGATTTTTTTTTAAAACGTCTCTGTTATCTCCAGATACGCCGTCTCCATGGCGAGGAAGATCGGCGCCCGTGTCTACGCTCTCCCAGAAGACCTTGTGGAGGTTAAGCCCAAAATGGTGATGACAGTGTTTGCCTGCTTGATGGGTCGGGGGATGAAGCGTGCCTAAGAGACTGGCTGGGATCATTGTGACACTTGCCTAAACCCAAAAGCCATTTTGAAGAGCTCCCCCAACTGAAGGAATGACAGGGTTTTTTTTACTGATAGAGAAAAACATGAAGTCAAAATCAGAAATCCGCCTGGATCCCTGCCTCTTATTGAGGTGTTTACTGAAGAATATTTTCCTCTTATTTAAAGTCAATCCAAAATACTAAAATGTCTTAAAAGAGATGGGTGTCTTGTTACAAAGGACAACTTGTTACTTCTAACATTCAGAACTCTTGTGTAAGGAATGCTGTTTTTTAAAAGCGAGTATTCATATTTCCAGCTGCAAGGTTGTTTACATATTTGTACTCGGACTGATTGGTAAATGATATCCCTGATCAAGCAACACACATTCCTTTTGAACCATACTTACAAAATAAAGATGTTTAGGTGGAGCACTAATGGAAAAAACACCCAAACATTGCCTCTCTCTTAACGAAGCATGTCTTAATAACTGGCGCCATAAACTACATATCTGTATGCAGAAGCCATACGGTCAGAGTATAGTCCTGACCAGCCTGGCGCGCTGTCTGTATTCTTGTACTCGTCATTTGTTTGTTTCTTGGGATTATTACTCGAAGTAAATGCTGTTTTTTTTTTTTGGGGTGTGGCGTCTGGTCGGTGTTGTGTTGGACTCTTTGATTTGCGTTGTCCTCGGTCTGTTACGTTGGATGAGGAGCAGGCGACTGGACTCTCCTGGCTTCTGCTGTGCCTTCTTCCCGTCTCAAAGACGATTTGTTCTCTTTCGCTTTCAGGTTTTCCCCTTTCTTTTGTACTCAACATTACCAAATATAAAGAGTAACTTCATTCCAGGTAGTTTCATCATATTCTATGACGATGGCCAAATTGTATTTGGTCTCACGTTAATGTCTACTCTTAAAGTGCTTTACATGTAACAATAAATATGAATTTGAATACTGCTCATGTGTTTCTTTATCTTTATGATTTCACACTTATTAACAAAAAAATAATACTTTTTTTAACCCATGTCTCATCAAACTAGTTACAATAGTTACAACCCAAATCTTAATTCCCAGAAAGAAAGATTATATATACTTCAATTATAAGCACCCAAAAATAGTATATGGTAGTAATTACTAAAACAGTAAAATGTCAAATAATGAGTGTATGAGGCTTTTAAATTAAACATCTGTCAAAACCTGTAATATCTTCAGAAATGTAAAACACATTTTCCACATGTTGTTCATTCCTAAATGAGAAAGCATATAAAGAAAGTTTGTATTTTATATAGATATGATTCCTTTGAGATATTTGTTTATCTTTTAGCCATTTACCAACCTTTGTTCTATTTACATTTTTCATGATAGTTCTTTTATCAGTTGAATTTGAATTTACTTGAGATTTAAAAAACATTTCCTAAACAATCTCACCATGCGGTCTGTGTCAGCTGTTACCTAGCAACTGTTATTTCTAAGGCAAGTATTACTTTTAATCTTAATGTGTAACCCAACGTGCTCAGAAAATATAATCTGCTACGGCAACTCCATCTGCTGTGATCTGTGTAAACTGAAGACGCTATCCAACAGAAGAAATCTGTTAACAGACACAAACTTCTTTTACATCCCCTTTATGATTCAGCTTTAACCTTTACTGCTGCCTGCTTCTCCTTTTTCTTATCTTATCTCTCTTTGTACTGCCCTCATGCTTTTATAATCTTCCCTCTTTTCATCATAAAACACAATACCTGTTTAAAAATACCACCTCGTAAAAATATATAGATGTATTGTTTGTTTCCCCTCCCTGCTACTAGGCCCTAAGGAAATGCCCCAAAATGCTTTATAATGTTCTGTAAAGTTGTTTCTGTGTGCTCTCGTCTCTTGGTAACAGGCAGGATTGTCTTTACAGTCCATCAACAGTGTGTCGGTGCGACAGGGGACCGGAGGTGGCAGATTGTAGTTCTCTGTTCACTGCACTGAATCTCAGTCCCATGTAAAGTCCTCTGGGCTTCGCTCCCTGATGGCTTCCTCAGCTAGACTTCAGTTTTCTACGGATTGGATTAAAACTGAGACTGCCAGGCTCTGTGAGAGAGACGGTGATGAGGAGGCCGTCTCCTGTGGCCTTCATCCTCTCAAAGCTCCAGTTGCTTCTGATAGACAGTCTGCATGCAGTGTGTTAGTTCAAAAATAGTTTCATTATAACATAACAAAACTTTTTTCTAATAGTATTTTATTAACAACAAAAAAATGAAATGGAGGAAAAAGGCAGAAAAGACAATGGCAGGCCAAGTTTCATATTAAACTTGGAATAATAAATAAACCAATGATGAAAATATTCCTGATAAAGACAAAACTACACACCAAACTGCGCAAAAATATTACGCCAAATGTGTCGCAATTTAGCCGTATTTGCAATACCTATTTAAAAAAACGTGTATTAACATCCAGAAATAATTAATCAGGTCCTTTACTTAAGTTAAAGTACTCATTAAAAGTAAAATGATTTCTAAAAGTACTGAAGTATTATCTGAAAGTGTAATGAAAGTAGTACTTATTTTGCAGATGATATATGACATGATTAGATAAAAATACTGATGCCTCAATGTGTCACTCATCAATCATCTATTACTTCGGTGACAACTGGTTCAAAATGTAACAATACTTGGTGTTTTATCTAAGAAGTATATAAAAAAGTGGAGTAAAAGTTTCAGTGTAACATGTATCGTAGAAGTATAAAGTAGCACCATTTGGAAAGTCAAGTATGAAAACTGATATTAAGCACAAGTTTAAGTATACCATTACTTTAGTTATTTTCCTCCATGGCAAGCTAATATTTAACCAAAGTAAATATAATATGATACACATGATTATCAAATATGTCAATGTAGAATAATGTCAAGTAAAAAGCCTAACATTAAGTATTACCTAAGACATTGTTTATATAAACCATATGTAAAGAGAGCTGAAGACCAAATGGGACAAAAGAGATGTTGAATGCTCTGCTTCTCCTCAGTCTGAAGCTGGATTGTGTCTCCGCCCTGCAGCATCTACCATCCTGCATGTGGATAGGCGGACTACAGGTTGATGCTCCTGGGGGGGGAGGGGGGGAGAGGGGAGCGCACCTTGAGAGGAGGCTCACAGAAAGTGTTGCCAGCACAGGACTTGTGGTTGTTGTTGAACTAGTCTTGGATGCAGTTTGATGGTGGGCGCTGAGGATGGAGCGGCCGTTAGAGAGCGGCTCTGGGTGTCTCTGTGTGAAGTCACCGTGAGGATCTTTTTGGAGTAACTGAAGGAATCTAAAGGTAAGAATAAACCATGTTTGAACTGATTTACATTCCCAGGATGTATATATTTTTCCCCCCTGGCATTTGTAGAGCAATGATGTTAATTTAATAGAGTTAAAGAAAATAAAAAAGGTTGTTGAAATGTGCAGCATAGTGTATTACCAGTACAACAAATAGAAGCTTTAATTAAGTAAAATATATAACAAAATATTTGTATGGAATTATATAAGGAAGCTTTTTGTCACCATGTTAATGAAGCTCATTATTTGTATTAAAGGTTAAGCTTTTTCACAGATCTTTCCTGTAATTTATTAATAAGGAAAAATAGGTAATTGCATGACCAAAATGCACGTAAAGTAAACATTTATCATTTTTTCATTTATTTTTGGAAAGTATATTTTCAATAATAATTGCCCATGCTAGTTGCATTAGCAATAAGTGGGAATAATCCCATAATTAGTACAAAGTTTCACTGTTGCTTCTTAGAAACTTTCCATAAAATAAATGCAGAATTATTAAAAAATGATAGAACCATAAAATAAAGCCTAACAGGAAAAACCACTAATGATAATGGGTCTCTTTGCAGTTAAATTACCACTTGTTACAGCCCTCTCAGTGACTGCAGCAGTAATGACACATACATGAAACTCTTTGTCCTCAGTGAACACTCTGGTTTCCTAAGCGATGCTGCTCCTGAGGGAGATCAGCTGATTGGCTGGCTGAGCCCAGAGGCTTCAGGCCGACTGTGTGTGTGTTTTCGTTAATGATCCGCCAATTAGCCACACAATGGTAACAGTCGCCTAATCACCTCTTCATGTGTCAGAGGGTTGAAAAGCGTTACTGCTCACATTCTGGTGGGGGGGACGCTCCGAGGAAATGGCATTTGGTTCATCAAAAACATGCATTTTTAGGCAATCATGCAGTTTCTCTTATAGCTGCTTCAATCACCACAGCAACCAGGTGAGGGAGGGTGGCAGACAGTCTCAGACGTCCCCCTGTCCCCTGACTGTAATTTGTCACACGCACTATAAACACCCCCACAGACACCTTAAAGAACTCTTCTGCTGCCAAGTGTCTCTGTGAGGAAAGTCAAGTGAAGCTATGCTGAACACTGCCATGCACACAGAGTCACTGACCACAAAGGAAGCAGTAACATTAGAGTTTGTCCACACCTGCAGACCTGAAGATGACGGGCCACACAGCGGAGAGAGACCGGTCCCCACACAACCTGTCAGTGAAGACCACCTTGGAGGAGGAGATCGGGAGAGCCGAGAGCATTCTGAGCAGGTGAGAACTGTTTTAAATCATGTGTTTTAAAGGGGACCTATTATACTATTTTTCATCAATATATTATAGGTGTCAGATATATACAAAACATGTCTCTGAAGTGTTTGCCTCGAAATACCAAACAGATCGTGCATTGCAGCATCCCATAATCCCCTCTGTTTCAGCCCTGTTTCAAAAGTGCTGATTCTCTGTCTGTTACTTTAGATTAAAATAAGGAGCCACTCCCCACGCCCCTCTGAGAGATATTTGGTTAAAAATAACACAATGGTGCTCTAGGAGGAGATTCAGGTGATAAGGTGGGCAGGTGTTACCTTGGTTGGTGATTGGCTAATGGTTACACAAGCCAAAAAAACGTTATGACATCATAAAGTGGCCAAACTCTGATCAGCTCTTTTTCAGACAGATTTTTATATAAATGGATCAGGACAAAAAGTGAGCAAATCTTTTTTCCTGAGGGGACACATGTTTATGTATAAAATACATGAAAAAGTAGATTTTGCATAATAGGTGACCTTTAAAGTCTCTGTATCGGACATTGGTTTGACAGAAGAGTCCACATGTGTGTTTTTACTCCCAGGGTGCCGTCTGTGTGTGATGACACATCCTCAGAGCTACAAAGAGTCGCCGCTCTCGACCATCATGGACGCAATTCCATAAATTCATTTCAAAGGAATGGAGCCATGTCAAGGTAAAGCCTCCTTCACAAAGCTTTCAGACACTCACTGATCAATGGTGACACATTGTTGTGCAGCTCTTTTTATATTCTTACTTGTTGAATAATGTTGTAGCAAAGGTTGGCTCGCTTCTTAAAACAGTCCATGGCTAAAGAAAACGTGATGTACCAACTGGATTCAGGCTCTCACAGATTCTGGTGACTTTGTGTTCTATTAAAACCAAAGAAATAGGCCTGTATGTGTAAAACTAGTTATTGGTGTACTTTATATTCCAGAATCTTTCGAAAAATTTGAATTTGATTAAACTAAAACGATCAGTTGGGATTAACCCGTAGATGCATAAGTGGGTCTTTTTTGACCCGCTGAGGTGGTTTTCTTAGAGTATCTTTGTAATTACATTTTTTTATCATTTCATATTCCAGCTATTCCTCAAAAAACATGTTTTGGGTATCATGCCATTCAAATTTTAAATTTAAATTTTACAAATTTTAATACATTTTAGTTTTTGTATTACTACCCCAAGCTTCCATAAGTGGGTATTTTTTGACCCGGTGAGGTGGTTTTCTTGAAGTATCTTTGTAATTAAATTTTTGTATCATTTCATATTCCAGCTATTCCTCAAAAAACATGTTTTGGATATCATGCCATTCAAATTTTAAATGTATACATTTTAAGAAATTGTAGTTTTTGTATTACTACCCCAAGCTTCCATAAGTGGGTCAAAAATGACCCGCATGCATTTTCTATGGAATTTCGTTTTTTTTTTCAAATTATAAATAGTGAAAAATTAAATATTAAATATTTCTAGTGTGAACCAAAATATAATACAAAATATTATACAAGTGATTTTTCTTAACCAAAATGACAAAAATGGCATAAAAACACATATTATTCTAATACGGGTCCTTTTTGACCCACTTATGGAAGAGTGTAGGGTCCAGTCACTCGTGCATCTAAGGGTTAAAGAGAATTCAAGACAGTTCTTACCCATTAAAATGTTATTTTAAGACTAATTCTGGGACTAAACCATTTGTACAAATTATAATATTTCACAGTAAAAGCCATAAATGAATCCAAACATTTTTTCTAGATAAGACAAGATAAAGTTTTTCTTCTTTAAAGATGCTTTTTTATCAAACAATTACATATGTTTGATAAGAAAGATGAATTGTGATTCCTGTCCTTTAATCGTCCAACCAAATGAGACTGTATTCATGCTCAACTGTATTGATTTTGCTCCTTGTGTGACTGTCATGCTTTTATTCTCATATATCAGAAAGTTCTGTAGGATGTGATGAGAGTCTGTGTGTTTCCTGTGTCAGGCTGGTGGGCCTGGTGGTGATGCTGAGGGAATGGGCCCACAGGAGCCTGCTGGAGGAGGAGGAGCGTCCAGACTCCTTCCTGGAGCGCTTTCGTGGCCCTGAGCTGAGAATGGCCCCCAGTCGCATCAGCAACACGCAACCAGACGCTAATGGCAACAATCCCAAAGGGATCTTTAGGTATGCCACACTAAACCGAACACGAGAAACACACACACCAGTACACTTCTGTTATTTCCTTTGCAAAACAACAACAATTTAACAATCAACGTTGTTAATACCAGACACGTCTCTACCCAAAATCAAAAATACTCAATTTCTTTTTAACATGTATTAAATATATAAATCTTGATTGTTTTGGTGTGTTTTGTCAAGTGTTGAAGATATTGGGCGTAGTGCTGTTTTGCTTCTCTGCAATATAATGAAACTTTACGGCACTCGCATTGTGATGCTCAAAACGCCAAATGAATACATTTGAAAAACTCAATAGCAATGTCTTTTTTTTATTTCAGTCAGTTTTATGTAGGAACTATTTTTCTTTTACCCAAGTACACCTGTTAGTGCGTGAGCAAGAGCCTTTGAGCCACAAACAGATGCACACTTCCTCTTGTCTGGTGATGTGGTGGAAGGAAAAGTGAAAGAGTTGAAAAGGCTGTTAGGTTTTTAATATGTAATTTTTTTCCTGATATCCAATCATCTACAATCTACATCAAAACAATATTTAGTAATAAAGAGCACTAAAGGTAAGAAGAAAATATGTGTTTTGATTTTGAGATGAACTGTTCCTAAAAAGTATCCACCCTCTTTAAATAAAGGTTTTTCTCAAATAAAAAAGGGCAGTTCTGCTCTCAGAGATGTTGATTAATCTCTGTCATTTTTCACATTCACATTTTTCTGCATGTTTTTGCAGTGATATGTACTAACTCTATAGAGATATACATGAGCCACAGTTGTGCCTGACTTTATAATGTGCAATCTCTCCATGTTTTCAGGAAAAAGTGGAATTTGTTTGTGGTGTCCCCATCCGATAACGCCTACTACCGCTGGTTATCTGTTATCGCCGTAGCGGTGCTCTACAATTGGTTCATCGTTGTAGCGAGGTAATGACGCCACAATGGTTATCTGTGAGGGTAAAGAGATGGATGTAGTGTATGAGTGTTAATGTCCACTTCTTAGGCTGGAGCAGTACATCTTTTATATTTATATATTCACAGGGCATGCTTTGAGAAGTTACAGGTGGGCAACTACATCTGCTGGCTGGTGTTGGACTACCTCTCTGACTTTGTGTACATCATGGACACATGCGTCCGACTTCGCACAGGTAATGTATTTCAACATACAGCTTCTGGCATCATGACACAATGTCATTCAACAGAGGTGCTCTACTTTAAAGAACCCATGGGAATATGTTTGTTTGACTATTTAATGTCATATGTTTTAGTTTCTGGAAAAAATGACAATCCTGGTAGAAATGTAAATGGTTGTCACGTTCAGCACATTAGCCAATGGATTAAACAAAAACAAGTTATCACAACACATTTAAAGTGTTTCTTAAAACCTTTGCATATCCAGCAGACACAGAACAACATAGCATTCCTTGGGTTGGGTTTCTGGTCAACTAGTCCAATACTTACACACCTTTTAGCTTTGTTTTGATCTACACCAACTCCTGAGGGAGTATCTGTCTCTTTCGCTGCTAAATGCTTCACTATGTTCACCAGCTAGTAGCTAACTGTGTTTGTCATGTCTGCCATTTGTTAATAAGCAGGAAGTGTACAGTTCATGAGATGTTGCTGAAACAAGAAGGCAGAAGCTGTCACTGACAGACAGAAAAAACAAAACAATGAGCTAAAAGGCAGATATAAAACACACCTGCAAGCTAAGATTGTTGCACAGCTGAATTTGTGCTTTATTATCTTGGTCTCAGGGTTCCTGGAACAAGGTTTGCTGGTGAAGGATCCCGCTAAGCTTCGAGACAGCTACGTCAGGACTTTACAGTTCAAACTGGACGTAGTGTCCATCCTGCCCACTGACCTGGCGTACATCTCCACCGGCATCCACACGCCACAGCTCAGGTTCAACCGCCTGCTTCGCTTCCCACGCATGTTTGAATTCTTTGACCGCACTGAGACACGCACCAACTACCCCAACATGTTCCGTATCGGCAACCTGGTGCTTTACATCCTGGTCATCATCCACTGGAACGCCTGCATCTATTACGCTATATCCAACTCTTTGGGATTTGGATCGGACACTTGGGTGTTCCCAAACA
Organism: Trematomus bernacchii; assembly: GCF_902827165.1. Taxonomy (NCBI): domain Eukaryota; kingdom Metazoa; phylum Chordata; class Actinopteri; order Perciformes; family Nototheniidae; genus Trematomus; species Trematomus bernacchii. The sequence goes on from NW_022987513.1 coordinate 8,551,088, forward strand.
TTTCCAAACCTGAGTATGCCTCCTTGACTCGGAGTTATGTCTACTGCCTGTACTGGTCAACTCTCACTCTTACCACCATTGGAGAGATGCCTGCTCCTGTGCGGGACGAGGAGTACCTGTTTGTGGTTTTTGACTTTCTCGTTGGGGTGCTGATCTTTGCCACAATTGTGGGAAATGTTGGCTCCATGATTTCCAACATGAATGCCACACGTGCCGAGTTTCAAGCTCGGATCGACGCCATCAAACACTACATGCACTTCCGCAAAGTCAGTAAAGAACTGGAGACACGCGTCATTAAGTGGTTCGACTACCTCTGGACCAACCAGAAAGCAGTAGACGAGCAGGAGGTGCTGAAGAATTTGCCAAACAAACTGCGTGCTGAGATAGCGATTAATGTACACCTGGAGACACTAAAGAAAGTCCGCATTTTTCAAGACTGTGAGGCAGGCTTGCTGGTGGAGCTTGTGCTAAAGCTACGCCCTCAGGTCTTCAGTCCAGGGGACTACATCTGCAGAAAAGGGGACATCGGGAAGGAGATGTATATCATAAAAGAGGGGAAGCTGGCTGTGGTGGGAGATGACGGGGTCACACAGTATGCTCTCCTCACCGCTGGCAGCTGCTTCGGGGAAATCAGCATTCTGAACATAAAAGGTAGTAAGATGGGAAATCGTCGGACAGCCAACATTCGCAGCTTGGGTTACTCCGATCTCTTCTGCCTCTCTAAGGACGATTTGATGGAGGCAGTGACCGAGTATCCAGATGCTAAGACTGTGCTGGAGGACAGGGGCCGGGAGATCCTGCTGAAGGAGGGTCTGCTGGATGAGACCGATGAGGGCGGCGGGCTGCAGAAGGAGGACACAGAGGAGAAGGTGGAGAGGCTGGAGTCCTCTCTAGACACACTTCAGACTCGCTTTGCCCGTCTGCTCAGCGAGTACAAACACACTCAGCAGCGGCTGAAGCAGCGCATCACCCTGCTGGAGCGCCAGCTGAATCAGACAGACTGCGGCGCAGATGCGAGCGATGACATGTGTGCAGAGACAGAGCCGGGGCCTGGTGCCCACACAGAGGGGTCTCCGCATCGGAGCACTGTGCAAACGGAGGACCAAAAGAGCCCAACAAAACACTGAACACAGAAATAAGGATATTTTAGTTTACTTACATTGTGAGAATGGTTTATTGGTTAGCTGTGTGTAAAGGGATGCATGTCAATAAACATAAAAAGAAAGTGTATAACGCTGCTATGCCCATGCAGTTCTTGAGTTCTTGTCTATGCCAAAACCAGTGGGTTTAATGTCCTGTATTTGAACTGAGGTTTTAAGGTTACTTTACCAAACAAGCTAAATTAAGGTATAAAAAACACATTACTGCTTAAAAAAAAAAATCTAGAGCACACACAAAAAATTGCGAATAATGTTTAAATGTCACTCTTTATATTTCAGACTAAAAGCCCTGTATTTTGCAGGTTGTTGTAGTTGTGGGTCCCTTGTAAACACCTTGTGTTTGGTTGCATCAGCAGAGGGACTCAGTTCTCTCGACATGTTAACATTACGGCCCTGTGCACCTCGTCTCTTGCTGCTCCTCCTGGGGAAAAAGTCCAAGGAGAGATGGTAGGAGGTGATTTGCTCAGTTCACATACACAAACAAATTATTTTCCAGTGTCCTAATGTTCCGTGTCAGATCTAAATCATGATTATCATAACAACCTTTCTTCTGTTGCGAGACATTTAAAGGTGGTTATTTTGGCCTTGGGGAGGTGACTCACTTGCAATGTGCAGCTTTTTTTTCAACTGTTTATTTGTATTTGCTATAAAATTTAGTTTTCCACTCTCATCTTAAATCGAGTAAGACATTTTGTCTTTGTGTTTAGTTGCTTCTTTTATGCACTCAATCTGGATCGAGGGTCGGGGGATTTTCCATTTATTCAGTCCTCTGCATTCCAGGATACAACTCGACCACATGAGCAGTGTCGATAAGCGCAGCTGGAACAATGCCTCTGCTGCAGAGCGGGCTCAAATAAAGGATCAGGAGGTAATGGGTGCATATCCCCTGAAGCCCCTGAAGGGGTGGGTGGGATCAAGTAACACGGACAAATCTCCTGTAACATAACGTAGGATGGTCAAACAGCATGAAGCATAAAGTATTTCTATTGATGTTAGATATAACAAGTACAGCTCAGATGTGGGAAGTAACTAAGTAAATGTACTCAAGTACTGAACTTAGGGACAATTTTGAGATACTTGTGCTTTACTTGAGTATTTCCATTTAATGCTACTCCACTACAATTCAGAGGTTAATAATGTACTTTTATTCAACTTCCATTTGTACCTTTAGTTACTTTAAAAATGTTAATTTATAATTTCAAATATAATCAACAGTTAAATAAGATTTTAGTTAAACCTGGTGTAACATTCACAATCTACCCTGTGGTATACAAAGTAATTACAATTAGCTGCACATTTACCAGCTTTGATAAACACATTAATGCATCCATAATTATAATCAACATATAATATATATTTTTTCTTCAATGGGCCAATCTGCATAAACAGGGATGCAAACTCATCAGGTATGAAAAAGGTGACAAGGATCCGAGCCCCCCGACCCCACGGAATATCGGCTTTAAAATGAGGAATAACAGATGATTTTAGCAGTCAGAACAACTAAAGCAGCAGTGGTAATAATAACAGAAACGCCAAAGAGTCACATCTAATAGAAATATATAAAAGCATTTATTTTAATTGTGTAGCAGTCAGTGTATAATTTTGGCAGCACTGTTGAGCATTTAGAAAATGTATTTTCATGCCTCTGTGCAAGGCTTAGTCTTTCTATCTTTATAGCCACTGGTGTAAAGTAACTAAGTTCATAAACTCAAGTACTATACTTGGGCACAATTTTGAGATACTTGTACTTTATTTAAGTATTTCAATGATTTGCTACTTTGTTCTTCTTCTCCTCTACAGTTCAGAGGTAAATGGTGTACTTTTCCTCCACTACATGTATTGAATACCTTTAGTTACTTTACAGATGTGGATCAATGATGTGAAATATACTCAAGTGTTAAATCAGACTTTAGTTCCACCTGGAGTAAATTCACAAGCTACCCTGCAGTATACAAAGTCATTCAAACTAGCTGCACCTTTACCAGCTTTGAGAACACTTTAATGATCAATCATTATAAAACATATTATATATATTATTCTGAAATGGACCAATCTGCACAATGACTACTTTTACTGTCGCAACTTTAACTATATTTTGATGATAATACTTTTACTTGAGGAACATTTGAATGCAGTACTTTTACTATAACAGAGTATTCCTACACTCTGGTACTTCTACTTTTACTCAAGTACAAGACCTGAGTACTTCTACTTTTACTCAAGTACAAGATCTGAGTACTTCTACTTTTACTGTCGCTACTTTAACTATATTTTGATGATAATACTTTTGTACTTTTATTTGAGGAACATTTTGATTGCAGGATTGTTCCTACACTCTAGTACTTCTACTTTTACTCAAACCTGAGTACTTCTACTTTTACTCAAGTACAAGATCTGAGTACTTCTACTTTTACTCAAGTACAAGATCTGAGTACTTCTACTTTTACTATAGTACAAGATCTGAGTACTTCTACTTTTACTCTAGTACAAGATCTGAGTACTTCTACTTTTACTATAGTACAAGATCTGAGTACTTCTACTTTTACTCTAGTACAAGATCTGAGTACTTCTACTTTTAATCAAGTACAATATCTGAGTGCTTCTACTTTTACTCAAGTACAAGATCTATACTTATACCACCTCCGTTTATAGCCTATGAAAAAAACTAGAACACGAAGGCTAAAGCTAACGTTAGCAGATAGTGACAATGTATGCTAGTTAGCTAGCTCAACGATAATATTGCGACAGAAAAACTTTTCAGTGCACATCACGCTCTGCCGCTCCGACAGGGAGCTCTGCTCTGAACACCTGAACAGCCCGTTCTAACAGCTGTTCACCAGCGGTCCAGTCTGTGCCACAGTGACTCCGGACCACACAGTTAATATTAACGAACGAACCCGCAGGTAATGTAGCTAATGAAGCTAGACGATCATCGCGGAGCAGCAGAGCCTTATTATACATCCATGAGCAGAGCCGACAGGCAGGAAGACTCGAGCACACAGCTCGCGCTTCATTATAATATATAAAAAAAGAACACCATGCGTGTCATGATGGCATAACAGCTCGCGGCCGCAGATTACTCCGGGTCCCAGAACCCCCCCATACCCCGAAAATATTTTTATTGCAGATCTACATGAATCACACAAACAACCTATTTTGGATTCAAAACGGCGAATTTCGCCGAAAGGTGACAAGTTTGCATCCCTGATAAAGAGTACCTTTATTTTAAAGGGGACCTATCATGCAAAATGCACTTTTGTACGTCTTTTATACATGAATATGTGTCCCCGGTGTTCCAGGGAACTCACCAAGTGTCAGAAAACACAACCCTCTCTATTTTCCTCCATACCCAAATCTCTAAAAAAGGGGCTGCAACGGATCTGATAAAAACTGATCCAGATTTGAACACTGTCCTGACGTCAGGACAGTGGCGCTACGGCTATTGGGCCAACTCCACCAATCAGGAGGAGACAGCCACGGCCATTGCCGTTCGAAAGCGCTGAAGACGCTGTAGTACATATGCCAGGCCTGTAGGTGGTGCTGTTCTCACAGAATCAGCCCTTGCAAAAACAGGAGTAAAAAAGTGCAAATTGAGCGAAATGAGGCATGGCTAAAATGCATGATCTGTTTGGTATTTTGAAAAAAAAAAAGTATAAATATGACTTATATAGGTATGGTCCTAAACTATATTATTATAATATAGCATGATAGGTACACTTTAAGTATAATTTGATGCCAATACTTTTGTACTTTCCACAGATGAAATTCTTTTATGGATTTTTTGTCAAAGCACTTAAGATATTCATTGCTATCGGGATGTTAAAGGTAGGGTAGGTAAGTTTGAGAAACCGGCTCGAGATACACTTTTTGTTATATTCCATGGAATGCTCTTAACATCCCGATAGCAATGAATATCTTAAGTGCTTTGACAAAAAATCCATAACAAAATTTCATCTGTGGAAGCCGTAAAAAAAGTACGACCAATCATTTTAGCCGGCCCGGCTAAAATAACTGGATGGCCTACCTGCCTGTCAGCCTTCCATCTGTGCACAAACTTATCTCGTGCCCTCATTGGTCATGTGCACGTTCGTGTGTGTTGGAGGAGGGGCTCTATAAGGAAGTGGCAGATTTTCTCCGGTTGTGTATTTTCAAATTCTAGCGATCTCTAGCCGGTTTCTCAAACTTACCTACCCTACCTTTAAAGTTACAAGTAATGTGACACCAATTTCCTCTCAGGTAAACACCCACAGACCCGCCCATCTAGACTGTGATTGGTTGCAAAATGGAGGCAAAACGCAGTTTCTGCCATCATTACAGCAGAACAACCGGAGGAAGATCCTCGGAGCAACACACTCTTAATGTACAACTCAAAGAAACATAGTGACATCATAAAGTGACCAAAATCTGAAAAAAAGAGAGCTACACAAAGACTCAAAACAACAAATACATTTAAGCTACATCCATATGAGCATTCATTTAGAATACCATTCAACAAGTGAACTTCTAATAGTTAGAAAAGTTATAATACAGTATATAAACGAATTAAGACACAAAGCACATGTTTATATTACAGTTAACACTAACCTTGAGCCTCTTGCTAACACTTCAATGTAAACTTTATCTTTGATATCTCCGTATTTAAATGTTGACATCTCCGTTAAAGGTGGGGTAGGTAAGTTTGAGAAACCGGCTCGAGATACACTTTTTGTTATATTCCATGGAATGCTCTTAACATCCCGATAGCAATGAATATCTTAAGTGCTTTGACAAAAAATCCATAAAAAAATGTCATCTGTGGAAGCCGTGGTACTGTAAAAAGCACGACCAATCATTTTAGCCGGCCCGGCTAAAATAACTGGATGGCCTACCTGCCTGTCAGCCTTCCATCTGTGCACAAACTTATCTCGTGCCCTCATTGGTCATGTGCGCGTTCGTGTGTGTTGGAGGAGGGGCTCTATAAGGAAGTGGCAGATTTTTTCCGGCTGTGTATTTTCAAATTCTAGCGATCTTGAGCTGGTTTCTCCAAAATTACCTACCCCACCTTTAATATCTGTACTTTATCTCCGTTCTTTTTCTCCGTCAAGTTTTTGCTTTGTGAACAGCAACTTCTTGCTAATAGCGCAAAGTCGCCTTCAACATAAAAGCATGTCTAAATAAAACAGGAAGTTACGTTAAGACATGAATACGATTGCAATGAAAGTAACAAAAACAATGCCATCTCCTTTTCAGGTTCAAAGAACAAACATTGGGTTGTTTACATAAACTATTCATATTGCAAATACATGTTTTTACCAGGAAGGGAAGACGGACATGGACATGACCCATGTGATTTGCAATATCGCAATTTATCGTATCGCAATACTTAGCATATCGTAGAATCGCAATACTATCGTATCGTGGCTTAAGTATCGCGATAGTATCGTATCGTGGGGAGCCTGGTGATTCCCACCCCTACTAAGTACAGTACCTTTCTACCTGTGGGGTCAGGGTGAGTTTCTGGGTGGAGTCGATCATGATCTGGGTTTTACCGCTGCCGCTGGAAACCTCTGAACAAACACAAGATTTTGAGAAAAAAGTCAGGATTTTTAGGAAAAAGTCAGTGTTGACTTCCATGTTTGTTGATAACTGTGACGCGGCTCCTCCGTAGTGGCGAAGCAAAGATCGTCTCCGCTGACTTCTGACAAAAGTGGATGAGAGGATATTACATGAATGAATAGTTTTTTTTACCGATGCAAAGACGCTACAATAGATGCATAGCGAGTTCAACCCAAACTGTAGCCGATGTGCACTCTTTCACCCGGTGCACTCGCATTTTTAACGTTTATGCCGTTGCACCGATGCGAATCGGTGAATCTTAATATCCCTAGTGTGCATGTTTCCTGATCATTTTGTTGATATTTGTTAATAAAGTCAAGTAGAAATAAAGCTTTTTTCATGCTATTTTTGGATCTCTTTGGATTTATTTTTTCCAGTTGCTGGGCAGCGAGGAGAATCTCAAAATTGAGATAGGAAAAAAAGGGTCATAATTCCCTTTTTAATATCTATTTTAAACTGCTGTGAGAACATCCCAAGTTTTATCCACCAATTGCAAATAGGACCAACTTATTGAAGCACAGGATTAAAAAAAACAGTCTCTGCTTTTAGAATCTCTTTATTAGTAAAAAATGAGATTGGAGACGATTGAAACCTCTCAACATGATTCAAAGCAAACAGCGTTTCCCAAACTAAACGACATGTCAGATCATTCTCATTTCCAGGATCCTCTTTCCTTGCATGTTCGCCATCACAGTGAGAGGTAGCATGTGGAAAAAGCCTTTGTTGAAATCCTCCACGGTTTTGAAGCCCATTCCCTCAGAAAGGACTCAAGTTGTTCCGTAAACTTCCTGAAAACGACCCTCAAACTGCACCTGCAGGTGAGTGTTTGTCTTGTTGGTGCGGAGTAATCTGATTACTTTAAATCGTCCTCATCTGCATAGGAGCAGCACTCTGATCCTGGACAAAGACACAAATCACAATTATTCTTTATTCTTTTTATTTTCTATTATTTAGTTTTGTTTTGTCCTGTTAGTCTGTACAACACTCTCTTACATTTTGGCTCCATGGCCTGTTTTGGTAATCAGAATCAGAATACCTTTATTCGTCCCACAGAGGAGAAATGTACATAGTTACAGCAGAAAAGACAAAGACAGCTTAATGTTACCTAGAAGCATGCATACAAAGTATTAAAGTAAAACAAAAAGTTATAATAAAAAGTTACACAATTTACAAAATACACATCCTGTAACAGTTCTGAGGATTTAGCAGCCAGGTATATATTAGACAGTTATTAATGGCATATGTGCAATATATATATGTATATTGCACATATTGCACATAGTTGGTTGGTATTTATAGTAGTTATAATTGTGGTTTAAATATTGTACGCCTTCAAGTGAAGCTCTTCTACTGCATGTATGGATTGTCAATTGATGAACAATGGTAGAGACCAGTGGCGGCTGGTGGAAAATATTTTAGGTGGGGCTGTGGAAATGGTGATCAAACGATACTACTAATACTCACATTTTTTGAGAAAAGACCCCTTAAATTATGACTTCTGGTGATGTTAGAGGGGGGGGGGGGGGAAGGACAATTTGAGGCTTACAAATATGAGAAGACTGATCAATACCTCCATAACTTCAGTGTGGTTAGCGATGAATCTTCCAAAACTTCCAAACACCTTGTCCTGGACATAGTTTCTACAGCATAAACTGTGCAACAGTACAGTAGGCCCACACAAACTGCAGAACACCGGGGCTTTGGGAACACTGATTTAATTCCCATTTAACCTGTTATGGGGCTTTTTTCCCCCGTTTTTTTTTCACGAAACTGTGTCTCAGGGCTTCTTAAAATGTAATAAACTATTCATGTGTCCTACTCAGAGGAAACGCATCTAACTGATGATATGAACCATGTTTACCGAAACAAAACACAAGTCTCACAAGAAGCTCTAAATGAGCCCTGAGCGAAAAAATGCTAACGCACTCTAGGTATAAATCAATCGATATACTTATCGGATATGCACACACACAGATTCTAGAAATATAAGTATCATCACTGAGCGATCAGAACTCGCGACAGGGGAAGCAAATACAGACATCACACGACGTAGATTTAGGTAGCAAAACACGGAGATATGCTCACCTTTTGCAGAATAACAATTCTGATCAAAAAACGAGAAAAACGCAGCTGAAGGTTAATCCATAGGTTAATCCAATGTGTCTGTCACTTTGAAAAATGATTGATGATCCATAATTCCATTTTTATGTCAAAAACTGAGTTTTCATTAGCTGCTAATGGTAGCTTCCAGAGTGTATGACAGCTTCCTGTTTTGTCTCCTTGGATACGAGTCCAAACAACTCACAAACTGCACCGGGCGCTCACGTAGGAGCCCTGTGACCATCAGATTTGACGACGCTGATTGGCTGAAATTATGTTTCGGCGGCATAGTTTAAAGATAGCAACAGTTGGCTTCTGCTGCACTTGCTGCCCTCTCGTCTGGGCGCCCAGATGAGAGGGAGTAATGATACACGGACAAGGCCAGGCAGGAAACATGTGACTTATCAGTAACTTTAGACATCGTAACACAATTTTAAACAAGATTTTATTGTAGATTATACATTTTACTGATACCAATTATATAATATTTACCTTGTTTATTAAAAATAAAAATAAAAATAAAAAATATATTTTTTAAATATATATTTTTTTATTTTTAATGTGGGAAGAGGGGGGGCGGCGCCCCTAGCGCCCCTATGGGCCGGCCGCCACTGGTAGAGACTAAGCTGAACACTAGTAGCTTTGAACTATTCAATCTAACCTATCAATGTACCAAATGTATTTTCTATGTGTCTTCAATAAAAATATTAAAAATAAAAATAAAAGACACAAATCAATCACAGTCATACCAACAACCTCTCAGATAAGATAGGATGTTATGTATCCCGAAGGAAATTGTTGTGCCAGCGTTACAAAGATAAAATAAACACAGCAGCATAATAATAAAACTGTACCGGTCAGTAACTAAGTACATTGTGTGTGTGTGTGTGTGTGTGTGTTTACCAGCTGAAGGTTTCTTCTTCTTGGTCGCTGCTCCTGAGTCAGTTTGTTAGCTCTTCGCCACTAAACAAATACATTTTGAAAAGTTTAACGCACTGAAAATGCTAAATATAATAATAATATATGATGTATAATATTTACACTGTGTGTGTGTGTGTGTGTATGTGTGTTTACCAGCTGCAGGTTTCTTCTTCTCAGTCACTGCTCCTGATCCTTTCGTTTGTTTGCTCGTCGTCGCTAAACAAAAACATTTAAAAAAGTTTAACGCCCCGAAAATGATAAATATAATAATAACACGTGAAAAATAATGTATATACTATGCATGTGTGTGTGTGTGTTAATGTTTGTGTGTGTGTGTGTGTGTGTGTGTGTGTGTGTGTGTGTGTGTGTGTGTGTGTGTGTGTGTGTGTGTACCAGCTGCAGGTTTGGTCCCTGTGAAAGTAGAGGCTCTAAATATTCATATCACCTGAACATGATCCCTTTTTAGGAGATCCTTAGAGATGTTCAAGAGTATTGATCCGATTGGTCTAAAATAAGGCCTTAATTAGGGTTAAAAGAGTTAAAGCTCACCTATTATGCTATATTTGAACAATATATTATACATATATATAATATACAAAACTGATTCTGGCCCTTTAAATGTAACCGAGCTGCTGCTGGCCACGCCCCTTTGGATCTGCTGCTGGTCACGCCCCTTTGGAGCTGCTGGCCACGCCCCTTTGGAGAGTCTGCATGCAAGCATTACATTACATTTCATTTAGCTGACGCTTTTATCCAAAGCGACTTACAATAAGTGGATTCGACCAAGAAGATACAAACTTGAAGAAAACAGACTCATATAAGTACATCAGGTTTCATAGAGCCAAAACATTTCAAGTGCTACTCAACTGGCTTTAGATAAGCCAGTCCTTTGTTAGTATATAAGTGCTTTGTTAGTATATAAGTGCTGTATATAAGTTATATATATATTATATATTTATTTTTTTGCAAGCAGTGAGCTCTGTGAAGAGAACGCTGTCTACCAGCAGAAAGTCAGCTAAATGCTGCCGTGAACTCCATATCATGTTCCAAACCACATCAAGGATTATCTCTGAAACAGTATGGAGCTCAAACTCTTTCTCTCTCTCAGGTTTACCACAAGGTGAGTTCCTTTTTATTTCCTGCTTCTTTACACATACTCTCTCCAGTACAGGTTAGCTCTGAGTGTTAGCATGCTAATGTAAACATAGACCATATTACTTCCAGAACACGTCTCATTGTTTCCGATAGCAACGTTTCTGATTGGCCCGTGGGTGTAAAGCCCGCCCACATTTTAGTAATGTAGTCATGACGCAACAAATCTGGATCAGCTCCGTTGTTCCCCCGTCTTTAGAGATGTGGGTACCATAGGCGGCACCAGGGGGTGCTATGGCTATCCTAGGGGGTTCTGCAGCTCCCTCTTGGATAGCCATAGCACCCATGGATGTATAATAAGAACTGGATACAGCGTGGGAGGCGGGGCCTCATTCATTCCTATGAGAGTTGCTCATTCGCGCATGATGATAAAATGGCCCAACTTTTGAGAGAGCGAAACGTCACAGATTACCCGGCATGCGTGAGAAGTACCCGTATGTGCGCTCATAGCGCATGCGCAACTTTAACCATGCCCCCCAAAATGCTCGTTCACATCAAGCACGTCAATTTGCGTACACGCAACAGCACCGCACGTTCATGACAGCATGGTAATGGATTGTTATTATGATAGATTTGATATTAACAAGGTTCAAGGTTCTTTATTGTCAATCTGACATAGCTACAGAGTAATTATGTAGTTGAAAATCTTATGTCACAGGCTTCTCCAACAATGCAACATAATAACATAATAACAATAAGGGCAAGAGCAATACAAAAAGAATAATAGTTATAAAATAGTTATAAAATAAAATAAAGTGATGATGTGAAATAGTGCAGTACGAGTCTATATACAAGTTATTGGAATGATATATATATATATATTAGGTATTAGATACATACTACTGAGTAGCAGATGAATGTTTGAAGTTGTTTCAACAGTTCAATTTTTTAACAGTCTCACTGCCCGCGGGAAGAAACTGTCTCCGAATCTTCTTGTCCTTGCCAGGATGCTGCGGTACCGTCTGCCAGACGGCAACAGAAGAACAGTTTGTGGCTGGGGTGATGGGGGTCTTTGATAATCCGTAGTGATTTCTTCCTGAGCCGCTGGGAGTAAAGGTCCTCCATCGATGGCAGCTCCGTCCTGGTGATGTGCTGTGCAGTTTTCACCACCCTCTGTAAAGCCTTACGATCGAGGTCGGTGCAGCTGCCGTACCAGGCCGTCATGCTGCCAGTCAGGATACTCTCTATCGTGCACCTGTAGAAGTTGCAGAGTATCCTGGAGTCCATTTTGAACCTCCTCAACCTGCGGAGGAAGAAGAGCCGCTGTCGGGCTTTCTTGGTGATGGTGGTGGTGTGAAGAGACCATGTCAGGTCCTCAGTTATGTGGACCCCAAGGAACCTGAAGCTTTTGACTCTCTCCACCGTAGTCCCATTGATGGCGATGGGGGCGTGTCCCTCTCCCTGCTGCTTCCTGTAATCCACAATCAGCTCCTTTGTTTTGCTGATGTTGAGATGGAGGTTGTTATCCTGGCACCAAGATGTCAGGTTTTCGACCTCCTCTCTGTACGCCGTCTCGTCATCGTCTGTGATCTGGCCGATGACGGTCGTGTCATCAGCAAACTTCACGATGGTGTTGGAGCTGTGTGTGGCCACGCAGTCGTGGGTGAACAGGGAGTAGAGGAGAGGGCTGAGCACGCAGCCTTGAGGGGCACCGGTGTTTAGAATCAGGGTGGAGGATGTGATGTTTCCCACCCGCACTGCCTGGGGTCTGCCCGTCAGGAAGTTCAGGATCCAGTCACAGAGGGCGCTGTTGAGCCCGAGGTCTCTGAGCTTGATGGCCAGCTTGGAGGGCACAATGGTGTTGAATGCTGAACTGTAGTCAATGAACAGCATTCTCACATATGTGTTCCTGTTCTTCGGGTCCAGGTGTGAGAGGGCAGTGTGGAGGGTGAGGGCTATGGCGTCGTCTGTGGACCTGTTTGCTCTGTAGGCAAACTGCAGGGGGTCCAGAGATTCAGGGAGGGAGGAGGTGATGAATGATTTGACTAACCGCTCAAAGCACTTCATTATGGTGGAGGTGAGTGCTACTGGGCGGTAGTCGTTGGGGCAGGTGATGATTGTCTTTTTCGGGACAGGAACGATAGTGGAATGTTTGAAGCATGTGGGGACTACAGACTGCAGCAGGGACCTGTTGAAGATGTCTGTGAACACCTCTGCCAGCTGAACTGCACACACCCTGAGAACACAGCCAGGGATGCCATCAGGTCCAGGAGCCTTGTGTGGGTTAACCCTTTTAAAGGGTTTTAAATCTGCCCTATTTAAAACAAAAGGGCAGGGCTCCCGGTCCCTCTGTACCTCCACAGCCCGGCTGCTCTCAAAGCGTGCAAAAAAACTGTTCAGCTCATCTGGGAGAGATGCGCACGCAGACACTCCCGCAGCACCCCCCGCTGCTCCTTTGTAGTCAGTCATTGTCCTTAGTCCCGCCCACATATTCCTAGTGTTACAGCCTTTGAAGTCAGATTCCACCTTCTCTTTGTACTGTCTCTTTGCATTTTTAATTGCTCTCCGGAGATCATACCTTGACTTCCTGTACTCCTCCAAATCTCACGCTCTGTGCGTGGTAGTGCGCGCTTTCAGATTGCAGCGCACATCGGAGTTTATCCAGGGCTTTTGATTTGGGAATGTCCGTACAGAAACCTTCGGTACCACGTCATCGATGCATTTCCCAATGTAGCAGATGACAGTGTCCGTGTGTGTGTTGATGTTATTGTCCTCAAACACACTCCAATCCGTAGATGCAAAGCAATCCTGCAAAGCTGCATCTGACTCCTCGCTCCATCGTTGTACTGTCTTTGTTATCGGTCTGTCCCTTTTAAGTTTCTGCTTGTACGCAGGCAACAACAGTAGTGAGATATGGTCTGATTTGCCGAAGGGAGGGCGAGGGAATAAACATGGTCCAGTATGTTTTCCCCGCGCGTCGGGCAGCTGATGTGTTGGTAATATTTTGGCAAAACCTTCTTCATGTTGGCGGTGTTGAAATCTCCGGCCACAACGAACGCCGCATCTGGCCGTGAAGTCTCGGTTTTATCAATAATCCCAAACAGCTGATCGAGTGCCGTGTTGTTGTCGGCGAGTGGCTGCGGCGGGATATACACTGCTGTTATCACAACAGATGTGAATTCCCTCGGCAGATGGAAGGCCCGACATGAGATCATGAGGTGCTCTAGATGTGCGGAACAGTCCGATGAAATAATCTTCACATCTGAGCACCAGTTGTTGTTAGTCATTACACACACACCGCCTCCCTTACTTTTCCCCGAGTTAGCAGTCCGGTCCTGACGAAAAATAGAGAATCCATCAGGGACAATGGCGGAGTCCGGGATAGCGGGGTTGAGCCAAGTCTCAGTGAGAATTAACACGTTACAGTTCTTAATGTCCCGTTGAAAAGCAATCCGGCTTCTGAGTTCATCTAGCTTATTTTCAATGGATTGAACATTAGCCAGAAGAATACTAGGAAGAGGGGGTCGATTCTCTCGTTTCCTCAGTCTGACCAGCAGCCCGGCCCGGCATCCGCACTTTGTCTTCTTCTTGCGTCTCTCAGGTAGAACAGCAACAGGTAGCCATCGTGAATCTCCATTGTTTGTCGGAGGGTTATTATTGTCCACGAAGTTTCGCAATTGAAGAAGTTCCTCTCTGCTATATTGTATGGCAGAGTAGGTGCGGTCGGCTAGCATGTTGCGAACCATGTTAAAAGTAAAACGGCAAAAGTAAAATAAATATGTACAAAATACGAAAATGGGCAAAGTTGGAGAGGAGCACAAAGACGATGCGGCCATCTTCACCGGCGCATCACAGGCGCAACGAGGCGGCAGTTAGCAGCTAGCGGTTAGCTAGTAATTATGCTAATTTACACATCAATCGTTATGTACTTTTATATTACGCTGTAACAGGATCTAGTGATATCCAAGCAACAGAGCTTCATTTAGCATGAAAGAATTATTGCACCGTATATATATGTATATGTATGTATATATATACATATGTATATACATATATACATATATATACATATACATACATATATATACATATACATATATACATATATATTAGGGCTGTCAGTCGATTAAAATATTTAATCGCGATTAATCGCATGATTGTCCATAGTTAATCGCGATTAATCGCAAATTAATCGCACATTTTTTATCTGTTCTAAATGTACCTTAGAGGGATATCTTTCAAGTTTGTAATACTCTTATCAACATATGAGTGGACAAATATGCTTTATATGTTTGTTTATTATCATTTGAACAATGACAAATATTCTCATGAATATTAAACACAACAACCTCTGAACATTACAAATATTCGCTTCAATTCAACCTGGAACCTCTCTCATACAATAATTGTGTGTGTGTGTGTGTGTGTGTGTGTGTGTGTGTGTGTGTGTGTGTGTGTGTGTGTGTGTGTGTGTGTGTGTGTGTGTGTGTGTGTGTGTGTGTGTGTGTGTGTGTGTGTGTGTGTGTGTGTGTGTGTGTGTGTGTGGACACTGTGATGGATCGTTGAAGCTATGTGCAGCTCAAGGCATATATGCTCCAACGGGA
Organism: Trematomus bernacchii; assembly: GCF_902827165.1. Classification (NCBI taxonomy): domain Eukaryota; kingdom Metazoa; phylum Chordata; class Actinopteri; order Perciformes; family Nototheniidae; genus Trematomus; species Trematomus bernacchii. The sequence goes on from NW_022987513.1 coordinate 8,566,560, forward strand.
GCTGCCTGGACGCTGCAATCATGTTGCGCGTACTATCCGTGCTGAGTGTGCTGCGTACAATGTCCCACTGTCTGGCTACCTGCATAAAGTCAAGTGCTCGGCGCAGTTGTCGGCGAAATGTCATTGAAACAGCTCCTTATATCCGTTAGCGCAGCTAGCTAGCACCAGATGCTAACAACAACAACACGTAAGGTGTGCCTCGCTTGCGCGAGTCGCGCCACACATACACACTCCCTCCCGGTCCTCCCGATGGCCAGTCCGGGCCTGCCAGTGAGCGTGGAAGTGTGGTCTGCCACAAGCGGGCGGTAGGAGCGGGGCTGTCAGCATCAGCTTGTCGATGGTATTTTAAACTCGATGCGCTCTGAAACTACGGCGGCCGAGGACAAAAAATACACATGCGTTAATTGCGTTAAAATAATTAGTGGCGTTAATTTTTTTTTGCGTTAACGCGTTATTAACGCGTTAACTTGACAGCCCTAATATATATGTATATATATATATGTATATAACGTTAACGCAAAAAAAAATTAACGCCACTAATTATTTTAACGCAATTAACGCATGTGTATTTTTTGTCCTCGGCCGCCCCGTAGTTTCAGAGCGCATCGAGTTTAAAATACCATCTACAAGCTGATGCTGACAGACCCGCTCCTGCCGCCCGCTTGTGGCAGACCACACTTCCACGCTCACCGGCAGGCCCGGACTGGCCATCGGGAGGACCGGGAGGGTGTGTGTATGTGTGGCGCGACTCGCGCGAGCGAGGTACACCTTACGTGTTGTTGTTGTTGTTGTTAGCATCTGGTGCTAGCTAGCTGCGCTAACGAAATAAGGAGCTATTTCAATGAAAACAGAGGAGCGACATTTAGCTGACAACTGCGCCGAGCACTTTATGCAGGTAGCCAGACAGTGGGACATTGTACGAAAAGTCAGCACACTCAGCACGGATAGTGCACGCAACATGATTACAGAGTCCAGGCAGCTCCCGTTCGAGCATATATGCCTTGAGCTGCACATAGCTCCAACGATCCATCACAGTCTCTCCACATTCTCACACACACACACACACACACACACACACACACACACACACACACACACACACACACACACACACACACACACACACACACACACACACACACACACACACACACACACACACACACACACACACACACACACACACACACACACACACACACACACACACACACACACACACACTTTGTATGGTATTATTGTATGAGAGAGGTTCCAGGTTGAATTGAGGCGAATATTTGTAATGTTCAGAGGTTCTTGTGTTTAATATTCATGAGAATATTTGTCATTGTTCAAATGATAATAAACAAACATATAAAGCATATTTGTCCACTCATATGTTGATAAGGGTATTAAAAACTTGAAAAATATCCCTCTAAGGTACATTTAGAACAGATAAAAAATGTGCGATTAATTTACGATTAATCGCGATTAACTATGGACAATCATGCGATTAATCGCAATTAAATATTTTAATCGACTGACAGCCCTAATATATATATACGAAAACTAGATATAGGGTCATTTTCTGCACATGTCAATAGCAGTTTCAACTATCTTTTTTTGGAAATGAAAATACTATATATAAATATATACATATGGCAAATGAATAATAATAATAATAATATATGCATAATTGCATATAAACATTGTGAACACTTATATTCAAGTGACTTTTTTTACATTCATATGTTCACGCTGTGGTTTGGAACTGCTTTTGAATGTTATTAGGCATTTTGTTATGGAAAATGTTGTGCATAATCAGTACTGTTTTAAGCTGTACTATGTCAACACATTTGAATAGATTGAGTTTTTTTAAATATGGGAGTTGTGTGTTCATATTTACCAACACCACAGACTATTCGTAATACTTTTTTTTGGGATGTTATTATTTTTTGTAGATTTGTTGAGTGCGTGTTTCCCCATATTTCGGAGCAGTAGTAAAGGTAAGGGAGAAATAGACTGTTATAAAGAGTATTTTTTCTTCAAGAATGTTCTGAGTATGATACAAAATACCTATTGTTTTTGACAGTTTAGTCTGTACATAATTTATATGGTGCTTCCATTTGAGTTTTTTCGCCAACAAGCGGTCCTAAAAATGTACATGCACCAACTTTTTCTATCTCGGTATTGCAAATCCGTATAATGCAGTCATTTCTACTCTCAGACTTTGTATTGAATAACATGTAATTTGTTTTGGCCACATTAAGAGATAATTTATTAACTGCAAACCAGTTACATAGTATTTCTAATTCTGCATTCACAATTTTAACAAGATCGCCAAGATTATGATGGGAGCAGAGAATTCAAAGTTCAGGTTCAGCCTCAATATATTTGGGGAGAATTAAAATGAGCTGTCTTTATTTGTAGACAGCCAAGCCCCCTCCTGTGTTCGGTGAAGCATTATATGCTTAAAAATCCAATGTAGGATATAAACACGACTAAACTGCAATGATAGCAAAGCTGTGGCTTGTGTTTTTGGGATAATAAAGTCCAAATCATCGTTGGGCTGTCAGCCAATGAGTGACGTCTGAGGAAGATGAAAAATGTAAATTAAGCATTGTTGAGAAAATGCATCTCTTGCATTTATATAGCGCGTTCACACCGGAGTACTTTTCCCACAATAGTTCATCAGAACTACGATATATTTGCGTTCACACCAAAAAGCCCCAGGAACTAAATTAGTTCATCAGAACCATTTGTACCCCGTTTTCAGTCCCTGCTAGAGAGCAGGGACTTTCGTGGGAGAAAAAAGTTCACACGTCTGATTAGCTGTGCGGAATGCAAACCACGCCCCGTTTAACTCTGATTTTTTTTTTGGAGCGGCCATTGTATTTGCTGGCATTATTAGCCCAGCGCACCAACGAGAGTACTTTTGTGAAAGCAGTTATTATGGCAACAATAAGAATACGAAAATCATCGGAGCGGTGGAGTGATGAGGATGTGTCGGCACGTCTGGCGATTTACTCGGAGGATGGGATCCAGCAGCTTCTACTGAAGGCAGTTTCCAACTGCAAAATGTATCAGCGTTGTTCGGTAAAGTTAGCCCTCATTCTCCGGCACTTGTGGTGAAACGGCGGATTCAGTGGCCTGTGAATTGTCCTACGACGACTACTACAAAGGTAAAATAAACTACATGCACTGCACTGTTTTAATCTGCACAATACTGGTCTCAGATGTACTTTTAATTGCTCAGTAGATCGAGCTAGCCATGCTAGCCAGAACTGGCTAATACTGCTAGCCAGTTCAGCCTAGCATGGCTAATAACATCATTCTCGGCCGCTATGAAAACGTTTTTGACTTGTGAATAAGTGTTTAATGTTTTCTGTAATTTGCTTCACTAACTCATGGCACTAATCGTGTGTTTCAGGTGAGGCAGGACAACTCTCTGGATTGGAAACAAGTGAGCTTTCCCCTCCGGATCACAACGGCAGGACTTTCTCGTCTCCTTTTCAACCATCCAAACGCAAAAGTACGTATAAACACACTGTAACTACTCTGGTCTTGAAAGAACGTTACACATCGAACTGATGTCCACTAATCACGTTTATTTCCTTCTTGGTACAATTATGAAACACTGTGAAAATACATCGTTTACACTTTTAGCGCCCTTTTCACTCTCTCATAAACATCCGGGCTAAAGGTCACATGACTTCCGGTATGAAAACGTATCATTTTTGGACAAAGTTCAAGCGTACATTAAGCACACAAAATATAAAACAATAAATAAGGGCACTTTGAGCGTCAGCTATTTGATGCTATCTTATCTTCTACTTTACACCTGCATTTTGTACACTGTCCCTGTCTGCACCATGTCCAATGTTGTCTCTGTTGACAACCTACTAGGCGATTAAACTGATCTTGTATCTTGCTTATTTCTCCTTAGGAAAGCGGGCACGGGATGACAGCTTTCTTGACACCATCATGGTGATGGAGGACCACCGTGCCATGGTCAGCAAGGAGAATGAGGACCTGCGTGCCAAGGAGATGCACGACTGTGACGGCCGTCGCCTCTCCGGTCCTGTTAATTCTGTTTTGCTGTTTGCTGTTCCATATGTAAATGAGCTGTGTAGTTGCCCCAACGTCATTGGCTGCCATCTCCTGGTCCGCCCCCCTGAAGATTGTGATTGGAGCACGCCGGGCCCGACGCACTCCAATCGCAGCGCACAGCCGGTGCACACCTGCTGGAGATGACTACAAAGCCTGGGGACATCTATCACTCGGGAGGCTCTGCTGCGATCAGACACCTCACACATTTTGCTCCTGTGTCGTGGACACTTCAGACTTGAGCTATAGACTGTGTTTGACTTTTGTGATCCGTGTTTAGTGTAGCGTGTTTATATGTGTGCTTAGAGTAGCGTGCTGAGATATGTGTTTAGAGTGGTGTGTTTAGTTTATTTTGTTAGCTGCGTTTTCCTGCAGCCTCCTTCCAATAGTGTTGATTGGAAGTGATCTCAGGTGTGTTAATTAGGCTCATTTTTAGAGTCCTCCTTCTGTTACTAGCAGTAGAACTGTGCCCTTTTGGCTTCTTTGTTTGGCTTAGGCTACTTTTGATCTCATTTTGTTGTGCACCTTTGTTGTTACTCATTAAACCCTATTATAATTATTACCAATTCCAATCTGGTGTGTGTTACTTTCCTCATCCCTAGCGGGTTCGTAAACAACGACGAACGGCTGCTGCATTCACACAAGGCCCAGGAATCGGACGACCAGCTGCTCATGGTGATGCCGCGCCATGCTGACTCGGCGGCGCGCCAGGTGGAGGTGTCGGCGCGCCAGGTGGAGCAACAAAATACCTTTCAGGCTGGGCTTCTGGCAGTGCTAAGCGAGCTGATTAAATCCAACAGGCCTTCAATAAAAAAATAAAGAAAAACTTGTCGTCGTTGATAAACTGTACAATGACTTGTTGGGAGGCGTGTGGTGCGGTGGTCTGGTGCGTTGGTGTTCGGATCAGGGCAGCACAGGTTCAAACCCCACTGCAGTCAGCATGTCGTTGTGTCCCTGGGCAAGACACTTCACCCCAAATTGCCTACACCTGGGACAGTTAATTTTGTATTATTGTGATTATATATATATATATGCCACTGTTATTAATACTGACACTTCACTTTGCACTAAGGTGTGTCTGCTGCTGAGCCTACCTATTGTTATATTATATATATATATATATATATATATATATATATATGTTTTGATACTACTGACACTTTATTTGATATTGAAAATGTTAACTTCTATTTACATGCATACGACACACCTGGGACAGCGTGATGCTGTTATTGATATTGTCTTGAGTGTGCAATAAAAGAGAACCTACATGGCGATTAAACAGAGCCTGTATCTTACATTTTTCATTACATTTCATGTAACTAAGCTTGCTTATTTCTCCTCTGACACTTTATCTTTACAGTGACCTGTGTAGCATCCTATACAGTACATCACATGTAAGTGATTATTCTGATACCATCATGTTTCATCGGTTAAAAACTGGCGAAGCTTTATTTATTGTGGCTTTCAAAAAGATAATTTCATTGTATTTCAAAATGGCGTCCAACACAAGCACTATTTATTTATAGAAAGAGAAATGGTTAAGTTTGTTATTACCAGTGTTGTGAGTTCAATATTTTTTATTAATTATAGTAAGGGAACATCTTAGGAGTTAGTGTAGTGAGTTTCAGAGCAGTGTAATAATTATTTGACCTAAAACTAAATGTTTTTATGAACATGACATGGGGATTTGCTAACTTTTGATTTCCCCCATTTTACACGACACAAATGGAGGCCACCATGGGCCAAAACTAACACGTAGGTTTCTGAAGGGTTCATGGCAGACGGATGCAGTTGCTCTCAGGAGGATATATAATAAAGGTGTGTTAGCTGCTGAGCCTATTTAGTGTGCATACGACACACCTGGCACAGTTTATTCATTTCACACGTAGCGTAGCGCGTGCATGTCGTCGTCCAATCCTTTTGTCAATCCTTCTTAACCGCCTTCGCTTCCGAATCAGCATTGCTATTGCATTTGACTGGTCGACGATCTGTATTTGTGTTTGCTTAAATAACTCAGACGAAGCTCATGTCTGAGGTCGGAAGGTAAACAGACGCCTCATATACAGCAGGTGGGCGCGGCAGTATACGCGGGAGGTTTTTCTTCTTCTTTTTCTCTCGTTTTTTTGGCGGATTGCAACTTTAAGGTGCATACCGCCACCTACTGTACTCGCCGTGAAGTTGTTTGCGGCCTGCCAGTAAACCCAAAGCAGAAGAAGAAGAAGTGACGTCAGCGGTTCATTTGCCTAATCCACCTCCAGGAACTCATTTTGGTGTGAACGCGATCTGCTTTAGTTCATCAGAACTAAAAGAGTTCTCATGAACTAAAGTTCTCATGAACTATTGTGGGAAAAGTACTTGGTGTGAACGTGCCTATTGACATAGAGGAGCCTTATTGTTTACCTTTTTAATATCATTTTTTGTAATTTTCAATTGCTTGGTTTTCGTGAAATTAGCCTGTTTTCCTATTAAAGTGTAACAGATTGATACGTCTCCACAGATCATCTTAAAGGCTTCGGAATCCCCCCCATTGTAGTTAAAAAACTGTAAAAACTAGGACCCCCAAAAAGCTAGAAACGGCCCTGCGTGCGTGCGTGCGTGCGTGCGTGTGTGTGTTTACCAGCTGCAGGTTTCTTCTTCTTGGTCGCTGCTCCTGGGTCAGTTTTTTGTATTGTTGTTGCTAAACAAACACATTTTAAAAACTTTAACGCACCGAAAATTATAAATATAATAATATAACACATAATAAATAATGTATATACTATGTATGTGTGTGTGTGTGTGTGTGTGTGTGTGTGTGTGTGTGTGTGCGTGTGTGTGTGTGTGTGTGTGTGTGTGTACCAGCTGCAGGTTTTTTCTCGTTTGTGGTGGCTGCTCCTGAGTCAGTTGCAGGTTTGTTTATCATCAAGGAAAAATACATAAAAAAAAAAAAAATTAGAAACATATTTGCACAAAATATAATGTCACACAATGTGTTAGTAAAGGACTCAGAATGAGATCATTATGGTAATTTATGTTAAGAGCCTATTGTGTGGAATTAAGAGTCAAGTTAAAACGAAAAGGCCTCCTTTAGTAGGTTCAGGTAAATTATTCTTCACATTCTTTGAAATGAATGGGGTATGAAGTTACGATAGAAAAAGGTAGATGTAGACGTTTCTGGAAACGTCTACGGAATCCGGTACAGAAATCGTGTACAAAATGTGTACGGAAGCTCTCCTTCTGTTGTACATTTACAGTGTGTTGTGTGTATGTGTGTTTTTACCAGCTGCAGGTTTCTTCTTCTCAGTCGCTGCTCCTGAGTCAGTTTGTTTGCTCGTCGCGGCTAAACAAATAAATTTAAAAAAGTTTAAAGCACTGAAAATGATGAAAATGATAATAATAATATATGATAAATAATATGTATACTGTGTGTGTGTGTGTGTGTGTGTGTGTGTGTGTGCGTGTGTGTGTGTGTGTGTGTGTGTGTGTGTGTGTGTACTCAAAACATCATGGGTGCATCCTCGCTCCAAACTATGGCATCTCATTGATTACGTCATTGTCCGCTCCAAAGACCGCCGTGATGTTCTTAACACCAGAGCAATGACCAGTGCAGACGACTGCTGGACTGACCACCGCCTCATTCGCTCCATCATGTCTATCCGCTTAATGCGGAAAAGAAGGATGCAGAAAAGACAGAGCCGGCCAAAGCTTAACATCGACCTGTTGGGTGACACCACCTACCAACAACAGCTGCAGGATGCTCTTAGCGCAGCCTTGCCCAAACAGTATCCGGAGGATACTGAAAAACACTGGGGCACACTTTCTACTGCCATCATGAACTCCTGCAAAAACATTCTTGGTCAAAAAAAGCGGAGGCATCAAGACTGGTATGATGAGAATGACACCGAGATTCAGCAACTCATTGACATCAAGCGGCAAACTTTCATCACCTGGCAAAATAACATCCACTGCAAGGTGAAAAGAGCAGCCCATGCCAAAGCGAAGGCAGCCGTCCAAACGCAAGTTAGGAAACTGAAGAACCAGTGGTGGACAAAGAAGGCTCTGGAGATCCAGCAGCTTGCCGACTCTGGTGATACAAGAGGATTCTTTGATGCCACAAGAGCGGTATATGGTCCCAGCTATCGCCGCCTAACCCCCCTTCGCTCTAAAGATGGGCTCCTGCTTCTGAAGGACAAGGATGCAAAAGCAAACAGGTGGAAAGAGCACTATAAGGACCTCTTAAACAGGGACACCATTCCTGAGATTGAGGCTCTTGACCAACTCCCTCAACAGCCCATAGTTGAAAGCATGGGAGAACCACCCAGCCTGGGTGAGGTGCTGGATGCCATTAAGAATATGAAAAACAACAAGGCTGCTGGGCCCGACGGCATCCCAGCAGAAGTCCTGAAGAAAGGCAGACCCGATCTTCTTAAGCACATCCATGCCCTGCTTCTCAAAATTTGGGAAGAAGAGGAAATCCCTGCTCAGCTTAGGGATGCCTTAATTGTCTCCATATTTAAGAAGGGAGACAGGGCAGACTGCGGAAATTACCGTGGCATTTCTCTCTTGTCCACCATAGGGAAAGCCCTAGCTCGGGTGTTGGCCAACAGACTCACCCCCCTGTCAGAAAGCATCCTTCCTGAGTCTCAGAGTGGATTTCGCCCAAACAGAGGCACTACAGACATGATTTTCACTACTCGCCAACTGCAAGAAAAATGCCGGGAACAAAATCAACCATTATACATGGCCTTTATAGACCTCACCAAAGCCTTCGACTCAGTGAACCGTCAGGCCCTCTGGCTGGTACTGGCAAAGATTGGCTGCCCAGAAAAATATGTCCGGGTACTGAGACTGCTGCATGACAATATGTCAGCCACGGTACTCAGTGGCAGTGGAGACGAAACTGAACCCTTCCGGGTCGACACAGGAGTCAAACAGGGATGTGTCATCGCTCCAACGCTATTCTCCATCTTTGTTGCTGCTATCCTACATCTCACAAGCAAGCATCTGCCCCAGGGAGTCAACATCATATACAGAACTGACGGCCAACTCCTCAACATCAACCGTTTCAGGGCTAAAGGTCAAACCACCACCATATCGATCACGGAGCTGCAGTATGCGGACGACAGCGCCCTTGTAGCCCTCTCGGAAGAGGACCTACAGGGTATCCTATCAGCCTTTGCGAAAGCATACAAACAGCTTGGTCTAGCCATCAACATAAAAAAGACCCAAATCCTCCACCAACCACCACCAAACAGCAGTACGCCTGTCCTACCCCCAAACATCTCCATTGACAACATCAGACTGGAAAATGTGGACTACTTCCCATACCTTGGCAGCCTCCTATCATCAAAAGCTGTTATTGATGATGAAATACACCATCGCCTCAGCTGTGCCAGTGGGGCTTTCTCAGAACCGTGACCTCCAAGCAAAGACCAAAATATTGGTCTATAAAGCTGTGGTGCTCCCCACTCTTCTGTATGGATCAGAAGCCTGGACCACATACAGCAGGCACTTAAAGGCACTTGAGGCATACCATCAGAGATCCCTCCGAAAAATCCTCAGGATTAGCTGGGAGGATCGGCACACTAACACCAGCGTCCTGGAGGAGGCTGACATTCCCACCATCACTGCCACCATTGCCCAAAACCAGCTCAGATGGACTGGCCATGTTATCCGCATGCCTGACTCTCGCCTCCCAAAACAAGTCCTTTATTCCCAGCTTGTTAAAGGGAAACGGGCCCCTGGAGGCCAAAAGAAGAGGTACAAAGATAACATAAAAACAAACCTAAAGAAGTGCCACATAGACCTAAAAGCTTGGGAAGACATGGCAACAGACAGGGCGACCTGGAGAAACCTTGTCCGTGAGGGTGCTGCACTATATAATAATGACCTCTGTCATGCTGCACAAGACAAGCGCAGACTCAGGAAGGAGAGAGCAATCATCAAACAGGTCCAACCCAAACCCTCCACCACTACATTCCCCTGTCCACACTGCACAAGAATAATCGGGTCCAGAATCGGCCTCTATGCCCACCTGAAGACCCACAAGGACCAAGAAGGAGGACAGTCATACTCGACTACGAGTGACCGCCGATGATGATGGTGTGTGTGTGTGTGTGTGTGTGTGTGTGTGTGTGTGTGTGTGTGTGTGTGTGTGTGTGTGTGTGTGTGTGTGTGTGTGTGTGTACCAGCTGCAGGTTTCTTCTTAGTCGCTGCTCCTGAGTCAGCTGCAGCTTTGGTCCCTGTAAAAGTAGAGGCTCTAAATATTCACATCACCTGAACATGATCCCTCTTTAGGAGATCCTCAGAGATGTTCAAAAGTATTGATCCGATTGGTGTGTGTGTGTGTGTGTGTGTGTGTGTGTGTGTGTGTGTGTGTGTGTGTGTGTGTGTGTGTGTGTGTGTGTGTGTGTACCAGCTGCAGGTTTTTTCTCGTTTGTGGTGGCTGCTCCTGAGTTAGTTGCAGGTTTTTTTTATCATCAAGGAAAAATACATTAAAAAAAAATTAGAAACATATTGGCACAAAATATAATGTCACACAATGTGTTAGTAAAGGACTCAGAATGAGATCATTATGGTAATTTATGTTAAGAGCCTATTATGTGTGACCTAGGTTATAAGCAAGGCCTCACAAACTGTGGAATTAAGAGTCAAGTTAAAACGAAAAGGCCTCCTTTAGTAGGTTCAGGTAAATTATTCTTCACATTCTTTTAAATGAATGGGGTATGAAGTTACGATAGAAAAAAGTAGATATAGACGTTTCTGGAAACGTCTACGGAATCCGGTACAGAAATCGTGTACAAAATGTGTACGGAAGCTCTCCTTCTGTTGTACATTTACAGTGTGTGTGTGTATGTGTGTGTATGTATCTTCTTCTCAGTCGCTGCTCCTGAGTCAGTTTGTTTGCTCGTCGCGGCTAAACAAATACATTTAAAAAAGTTTAAAGCACTGAAAATGATAAAAATGATAATAATAATATATGATAAATAATATGTATACTGTGTGTGTGTGTGTGCGTGTGTACATGTGTATATGTGTGTATGTGTGTTTACCAGGGTAGGAATTTCACGACGGCCATGGTTGCCCCTCGGTCTGGCCGTGATGCCCCTAAAATAATTGTACGTCCTACGGCCACCATGACCTTTGTGCCCCTCACACTGTTAAAATCTCGAAGTTGCTTTAAAAGCGTCAGAGCAGTGTTCTGGTCTCTGAACTGCATTATGCTGCGTTCACACCGGCCGCGATGCGAATATTCGCATTGCTCTAATCGCTGGAGTCTCACCACGGCTATTAGGATTTTTACTCCTGTTATTCAAACAGGACGCGCTGGATAGGGGGCGGGGCTTATCTCCATTTAAATACTGTGGTAGAAACCAACTACAACAAAATGAACATATTTTACCGTGATATAATTGTAATACACGTTTAAAAATGATGCCGAAGTAACAACATACTGATACCGGTTAGTAAAAACCAGGAATTAATGCTTTGACAAGTCTGCAGACAGACGGCAGGCGAAAAACCATTTAAAAGGTGTGTTTTCTGAATGGAGATCGGTCAGGCTAAGCTAACGTTGTATATGCTCCGTCCAAACTAACAACAACAACAACGTCCTAAAGACAGAAATAAACCAGCGACTGTATTCGCCATGACACAGACAGTCTGTGGTTTGTACTTGTTTAACTTTTGTCCAGTTTCTGAACAGATATGAGGAGCTGTGAGCTCTGTGTGCTAACAGCTAACGGCTGATGTTTTGGTTTTCTGATTCAACGTCAGTGGCTGAGATCCTCACTGCTAATTGGCTACCGCGACAACGCATCACGCAAATTTGATGCTCGAGTTGAAAAAATTGATTAAAGAGGCTCTCGTACACGCACACACGCACACACACACACACACACACACACACACACACACACACACAAACAGACTTTTGCATTTCAAAGTATTGCTTGTTTGTACAGTTGATGGTTTGAGCTTCACTGTGCACTGCTGAATGATTTATGTGCAGAGTTTGACCCTTGAAGGCTGTTTCTTCTGCTCTGAAATGGAATATATTTGTAACATATTAAAGGTAGGGTAGGTAAGAATGGAGAAACCAGCTCGAGTGCGCTAGAATTTGAAAATACACAACCGAAAAAAATCTGCCCCTTCCTTCAGACTTCCTCACAGAGCCCCTCCTCCAACACACACGAACGCGCACATGACCAATGAGGGCACGAGATAAGTTTGTGCACGAGAGGGAAGGCTGACAGGCAGGTAGGCCATCCATTGGCCAAAGCATTTAATTTGTATTCATTGCTATCGGGATGTTAAGAGCATTCCATGGAATATAACAAAAAGTGTTCCTGAAGTGAATTACCTACCCCACCTTTAATATATTTTTAGATTTTATGATTTGATTTCGGATTTGTGAATGGGAGAAGTTGTAGATAGAAAACATACCAAACACTAATTATTCAAAGTAGAGTATTTCATTTTATATACTGTAATACTAAGGAGGCATAGGCCTATATGACGATATAATGTTTGACTTTATTGATATTAAAAAAAGTTATTTGTTGTCATTCGTATGTTTTTCTTATCAGAAAGTGAAGTTATTTATTTGTAAGCTCCAAATCGTAATTTTTCCCTCAATGGCCTTTGTGCCCTAAAAAACTGTGGCCTTGCCCCCAAAAAGATGAAATTCCAAGCCTGGTGTGTGTGTGTGTGTGTGTGTGTGTGTGTGTGTGTGTGTGTGTGTGTGTGTGTGTGTGTGTGTGTGTGTGTGTGTGTGTGTGTGTGTACCAGCTGCAGGTTTCTTCTTAGTCGCTGCTCCTGAGTCAGCTGCAGCTTTGGTCCCTGTAAAAGTAGAGGCTCTAAATATTCACATCACCTGAACATGATCCCTCTTTAGGAGATCCTCAGAGATGTTCAAAAGTATTGATCCGATGTGTGTGTGTGTGTGTGTGTGTGTGTGTGTGTGTGTGTGTGTGTGTGTGTGTGTGTGTGTGTGTGTGTGTGTGTGTGTGTGTGTACCAGCTGCAGGTTTTTTCTCGTTTGTGGTGGCTGCTCCTGAGTCAGTTGCAGGGTTTTTTTTATCATCAAGGAAAAATACATTAAAAAAAAATTAGAAACATATTTGCACAAAATATAATGTCACACAATGTGTTAGTAAAGGACTCAGAATGAGATCATTATGGTAATTTATGTTAAGAGCCTATTATGTGTGACCTAGGTTATAAGCAAGGCCTCACAAACTGTGGAATTGAGGCCCCACTCACACGGGAACGTTTGCGTTTATGCACAGTATGCGTATTCAAAAAAGTCTTCCGTTCACATGCATTCGTTTCATTTAACGTGTCTGTTCAAACGAGGCCGCTGGAAACGCTGTAGTACATATGCCGGGACTGTAAGTGGCGCTGTAACTTCCGCCAAAATACACCAAAAGCAGCGAAGAAGAGCAGCCCGAGCAGCCCCGCCGCAATGTTGCCATGGCTACCCTTCTGTTTATGCCCCGCGGTGTATTTAGCAACATGTAGTTCATGTAATTCTCCATGTCCACTTGTTGCTGATGGTTGTGGTAGAGGAGCTGTAGATTTTGCACTAATATCTGTAGCATGGTCAGTAGCAGTAGCACTAGCAGTAGCTACTGACAGGAGGAAGTGTGTGTGGCGATTGCTGGTATTCAGCGGGATATAGTCATTTCCTCAGCATATGGATAAATGCAACGGGGAAGTTAACTGAAAGAAACCGAATCTGTGGATATTGCATCGACCGACCAAGAAGCACGTCTCTGTGGAGAGGACGGCTCAGAAAGAGAGATATTTTCTACAAACACCGGGTGAGATCGCTCCTTTGTCAATATAATGGATCAATGCATGAAATCTGACTCTGTTTATTTTGTTTAAGGAGTATATTGGGCGTTAACAATTCTGGTTTGCCTTTTATAATATTATTTCATTCAAGAACCCCTTGTGCGTTTAATTAACACAGCTATTTTTGATAGTTGCTACAGCAGTGAGCAGGAGAGGTGGGGAGAGGTGGGGCTATCGCTATTTTTTCAGGAAATATTCGTATAGAGGTGATTACACAGACTCGGTTGACCCCCCAGAGCGTTTCGTTTGCAAATCTATCCACCTTGGGACCCGTTATCGTTTGTGGGGTCAGTTTCTATCGGCCTCGTGTAAATAATAGGGCTATACGCACGCGAAACTATGCAGATACAAGCAGTTTTCTCCTTGTGTAAACGGCGCCTAAGAGTCAAGTTAAAACGAAAAGGCCTCCTTTAGTAGGTTCAGGTAAATTATTCTTCACATTCTTTTAAATGAATGGGGTATGAAGTTACGATAGAAAAAAGTAGATGTAGACGTTTCTGGAAACGTCTACGGAATCCGGTACAGAAATCGTGTACAAAATGTGTACGGAAGCTCTCCTTCTGTTGTACATTTACAGTGTGTGTGTGTTGTGTGTATGTGTGTGTATGTATGCTTTTACCAGCTGCAGGTTTCTTCTTCTCAGTCGCTGCTCCTGAGTCAGTTTGTTTGCTCGTCGCGGCTAAACAAATACATTTAAAAAAGTTTAAAGCACTGAAAATGATAAAAATGATAATAATAATATATGATAAATAATATGTATACTGTGTGTGTGTGTGTGCGTGTGTACATGTGTATATGTGTGTATGTGTGTTTACCAGGGTAGGAATTTCACGACGGCCATGGTTGCCCCTCGGTCTGGCCGTGATGCCCCTAAAATAATTGTACGTCCTACGGCCACCATGACCTTTGTGCCCCTCACACTGTTAAAATCTCAAAGTTGCTTTAAAAGCGTCAGAGCAGTGTTCTGGTCTCTGAACTGCATTATGCTGCGTTCACACCGGCCGCGATGCGAATATTCGCATTGCTCTAATCGCTGGAGTCTCACCACGGCTATTAGGATTTTTACTCCTGTTATTCAAACAGGACGCGCTGGATAGGGGGCGGGGCTTATCTCCATTTAAATACTGTGGTAGAAACCAACTACAACAAAATGAACATATTTTACCGTGATATAATTGTAATACACGTTTAAAAATGATGCCGAAGTAACAACATACTGATACCGGTTAGTAAAAACCAGGAATTAATGCTTTGACAAGTCTGCAGACAGACGGCAGGCGAAAAACCATTTAAAAGGTGTGTTTTCTGAATGGAGATCGGTCAGGCTAAGCTAACGTTGTATATGCTCCGTCCAAACTAACAACAACAACAACAACAACGTCCTAAAGACAGAAATAAACCAGCGACTGTATTCGCCATGACACAGACAGTCTGTGGTTTGTACTTGTTTAACTTTTGTCCAGTTTCTGAACAGATATGAGGAGCTGTGAGCTCTGTGTGCTAACAGCTAACGGCTGATGTTTTGGTTTTCTGATTCAACGTCAGTGGCTGAGATCCTCACTGCTGATTGGCTACCGCGACAACGCATCACGCAAATTTGATGCTCGAGTTGAAAAAATTGATTAAAGAGGCTCTCGTACATGCACACACACACACACACACACACACAAACAGACTTTTGCATTTCAAAGTATTGCTTGTTTGTACAGTTGATGGTTTGAGCTTCACTGTGCACTGCTGAATGATTTATGTGCAGAGTTTGACCCTTGAAGGCTGTTTCTTCTGCTCTGAAATGGAATATATTTGTAACATATTAAAGGTAGGGTAGGTAAGAATGGAGAAACCAGCTCGAGTGCGCTAGAATTTGAAAATACACAACCGAAAAAAATCTGCCCCTTCCTTCAGACTTCCTCACAGAGCCCCTCCTCCAACACACACGAACGCGCACATGACCAATGAGGGCACGAGATAAGTTTGTGCACGAGAGGGAAGGCTGACAGGCAGGTAGGCCATCCATTGGCCAAAGCATTTAATTTGTATTCATTGCTATCGGGATGTTAAGAGCATTCCATGGAATATAACAAAAAGTGTTTCTGAAGTGAATTACCTACCCCACCTTTAATATATTTTTAGATTTTATGATTTGATTTCGGATTTGTGAATGGGAGAAGTTGTAGATAGAAAACATACCAAACACTAATTATTCAAAGTAGAGTATTTCATTGTATATACTGTAATACTAAGGAGGCATAGGCCTATATGACGATATAATGTTTGACTTTATTGATATTAAAAAAAGTTATTTGTTGTCATTCGTATGTTTTTCTTATCAGAAAGTGAAGTTATTTATTTGTAAGCTCCAAATCGTAATTTTTCCCTCAATGGCCTTTGTGCCCTAAAAAACTGTGGCCTTGCCCCTAAAATGATGAAATTCCAAGCCTAGTGTGTGTGTGTGTGTGTGTGTGTGTGTGTGTGTGTGTGTGTACCAGCTGCAGGTTTCTTCTTAGTCGCTGCTCCTGAGTCAGCTGCAGCTTTGGTCCCTGTAAAAGTAGAGGCTCTAAATATTCACATCACCTGAACATGATCCCTTTTTAGGAGATCCTCAGAGATGTTCAAAAGTATTGATCCGATTGGTGTGTGTGTGTGTGTGTGTGTGTGTGTGTGTGTGTGTGTGTGTGTGTGTGTGTGTGTGTGTGTGTGTGTGTGTGTGTGTGTGTGTACCAGCTGCAGGTTTTTTCTCGTTTGTGGTGGCTGCTCCTGAGTCAGTTGCAGGTTTTTTTTATCAAGGAAAAATACATTAAAAAAAAAGTTATATTTATTTATTATATTTGCACAAAATATAATGTCACACAATGTGTTAGTAAAGGACTCAGAATGAGATCATTATGGTAATTTATGTTAAGAGCCTATTGTGTGTGACCTAGGTTATAAGCAAGGCCTCACAAACTGTGGAATTAAGTCAAGTTAAAACGAAAAAGCCTCCTTTAGTAGGTTCAGGTAAATTATTCTTCACATTCTTTGAAATGAATGGGGTATGAAGTTACGATAGTGAAATAGTAAAATCCCCCTCTCACGTGCTAGGGAACACTAAGTGTTAGTCAATGTAATGCAGGGAACGCGGCAATGAAAACGTGTACGGAAACGAGTGTGGAAATGTATGGAAAACGTGTACTGAAACATGTGCAGAAACGTGTGCTGAAACGTTTAAGGAAAAGTGTCCGGAAACTTTATGGAAACGGAAAAGTGCACTGAAACATGTTTGGAAAACGTGCACGGAATCCGGTACGGAAACGTGTACTGAAACATTTCCGGGAACAAGTAAGAAAATCGGGTGCAAAAATGTGTATCGAAACGTATATGGAAACGTGTATGGAAACGTGTATGGGAACGTGTACGGGAACGTGTACGGAAACGTGTACGGAAACGTGTACGGAAACGTATACGGAAACGTGTATGGAAACGTGTACGGAAACGTGTATGGGAACGTATGTGGGAACGTGTACGGAAACGTATGTGGGTACGTGTACGGAAACGTATGTGGGTACGTGTACGGAAACGTATGTTGGTACGTGACGGAAACGTGTATGGGAACGTGTACGGAAACGTGTATCGGAACGTGTACGGAAACGTATTTGGGAACGTGTACGGAAACGTGTACGGAAACATTATGTGTACGAAGGATCAGAGAGGAGGTTCATCGGCCTTCACCACGTTCCACACATTTAGAAATATACAAAATGCAACGTTTGTTTAACAGTGTTTTCCAGGGGTCTGCTCTGGTTCTGTTTCATTTTGTACTGCTACGAAATAAGTGAAAGAGTTATGTAAAACGTTGTGAGAAGGAGGTCTGGCTCTCGTCCAACACACCCCCTACTGAGCTGACCTTTGCTTTTCTCCCGGAGTTTCTTCAGCTCGTCCTTCATGCCTCTGAGAGGCTGCTGCACGGCGGCGTCCAGCCTGGGAAGGTTCCTCATCAGGCGGTCGATGAGTGTGATGGATAGCTCGGTGCTGTAGTACTGGATGATGAAGCTGGGCATTTCGCCCCGCACCCGCCCCTCCTTCAACCCCTGAGGGATCTTCTCCAGGTTAAACAGAAGTTTCCGGAACTCCTCGCCCGTCAGCTCGTCCAGGATGGAGCTCAGCGCCGTCCTCCACTTCGTCTCCAACGCCTTCAGGTCCATCTGCAGCACAAACAGGAGGAGGTGGGAGGTAACAGTCTGTTAGAGCTGTCTTCCCTCTGCTAAACAGTGACACCAACAGCAGTGGTGGCGTTAGACTTTTTCGTTGTTCGTCATTTTGACGGACAGGATCGTAACATTTCCGTCATAATCCATTATTACCCGTCATTTTACTTTTCATGTTTTAATGATGAGACATATTTAATGTTTATGTTTGGTTACTAGCAGACGCTAATGTTCATTCATTACATTTTTTTAATTATTCTTACACAGAACTTTTAAGGGCATGGAGAGAAAAAAGATGAACAGAGACATCGACGTGCGGTCACTTTTCATGTCAACATGAAGATGAATGATTTTTTTCCCCCTGCACTGACAGCAGAGGCCACTAAAAACACCGCGAGAGGCGAAGTCCCTCCCCTTCCGGTTGAGCTCCATGGGACCTTATTTCGGAAAAGTTATGCATTGAAGTCAATGGAGAGAGAAAGATTATCTTTCAATCCCGTTTGAATTGTGCCACGAATTACACATATGATGTTTGTCAATTTAAAAGATAATTTTACAAGTAAAAAAAAAAAAAATGTGTCGTAAAACTGTGAAGTAACACTTTTTTTGTGTGAAACCGCTCAATGAACTACATCTCCCGTCTCGCACCACACACCAAGACGGCCGTCACGTTGGCACATTTCACTTCTTTCTTTCAGAATGAGGCGAAAAGTATTAAAAGAGGTGAAAATCACTACAAGTCTGGGCATGTTGAGAGCTGTACATACATAGATGTGTGCTGATTCTCTCGCGTCCAGGAAGAAGTTTAAAGATTAAGAGACAAATGAGTCTCTGTAAGGGTTCAAATTGGTTACTTTAATTTAAGCAGCGTGGTAGTGAAACAAACAAAGGGTAGTTGGGGAGACAAAAGCAGATGTTGTCCCGCAGCTGGTACCAAGGAAAGAGACCCAGCTCACGTTGATTCTCCCGCTTGCATCTCTCCTTCGCTCCTCCTCTCTGGGGGCTGTGACGTAGGGGGTCGCCCAGCTCGATCTTCAATGTCCGAGATCGCGCGTAACAGACGATTTCGACATTTTGTATTCATTGCTCAATTCCACACGCCTTTTCTCCCCCTACTCTCTTTCATGACTTTTTATTTAATGCATTATAACGGCTGTAATCGTTACTCTAGTAATACCGGAAATGGTCATTATTTAACGGCTGAGACCGTGGTTGCGGTCGAATAGTCCACAACTCAGCTCCTAAGTTCTAACCCTATCGTCTATTCCTTGACCTCTGAGTGAAACGTCACGGGGTTAAGGGATAGTGGATAGGAGAATTCAAAAGGATTTAGGAGAAGAGACTGCGGTACTTTAGAGAATCCGACTGCACTTTCACTATCCGACGTGTTTATGATGCGCCAGCGGACGGAGGTCATAAATGTGCGTCTGCTGCTGTGGGGAAACTATGGAAACTACAGTTTTCAGCGGACTACAACATGGATGTTTAATAAGAACGAGGGACTACTGTAACTGTACTGTCATCACCGTGCTCTGATGCTGTTGTTATGCTTTATGAACGGGGACAACAGAGAAACATATTCTTCATGACCAAAGTTGGAATTGAAATAAAAAAGGAAAGTGAAACTTATGCTCGTCACCCTCTCCCTCCGGTCCACATTAATACAAATGATCCCAATACGTATGATTGTATGAAAAGATCTTAAAATCAATACAAATGTATTTATTATAAACGTTAGTCCTTAACATCTATCACTGTGTATATCACCATTCTGGTGTTGTTGGACCTGAGTGCAGCGTTTGACACAGTGGACCACGCCATCATGCTAGATAGACTCAGGGAGTGGGTAGGCATCTCAGGGTCTGCCCTCCAGTGGTTTGCCTCGTACCTCAGTGGGAGAAGTTTCTCCGTGGCAGTGGGCCGTTCTCATCACATAGCACTCCCCTATCCTGCGGCCTGCCCCAGGGTTCTGTTTTAGCCCCCCTTCTTTTTGCCCTAGTGGCTACTTGCTCCCATTGGGCCGCTTAATTAGCCAATTCAAGGGTGTCTCATATCACTGTTATGCAGATGATATCCAAATATATTTCTCTTTCAAACCCGTCAAAATGGAAAATGCCCTCATCACATGTCTGTCTGCAATTGAGGATTGGATGTCAAGCAACTTCCTACAGCTCAATGCATCAAAAACGGAAGTCTTGATCTTAGCGGCTGATAACATCGCCTCAGCCACCTGGGTTCATTCAGTGGTAACATAAGGGCAAACATAAAAAACCTTGGTGTAACCTTCGATCAGTCTATGCTACTAGACAAACACATCAAACTTCTGACCCGTACCTGTTTTTTCCATCTCAGAAACATTGCCAAGCTCAGGGGGGTTCTATCAAACGCAGAAATGGAGATGGCTATTCATGCCTTTATTTCATCCCGGCTTGATTACTGTAATGCTCTGTTCTCCTGCCTCAACAAAACATCAATAAACCGGTTATAACAGGTCCAAAATGCTGCAGCCAGATTGCTCACTCGGTCCAAAAAAACATGCCACATCACCCCGATTCTTTCTGCCCTGCACTGGCTCCCTGTCCATCTCAGAACCCACTTTAAGGTATTGGTTTACACATATAGAGCTGTCCATGGCCAAGCGCCAGCATACATCAATAACCTGATCCACCCTCACAGCACAACCCGGGCCCTGAGGTCCTCTGAGCAAGGCCTCCTAAGGGTGCCCCGAACCAGGCTAAAAACTAAGGGGGACCGTGCATTTGAGGCGGTGGCCCCAAGGCTATGGAACAAACTCCCCCAGAAAATAAAAACCTCTCCCTCAATAGAGATTTTTAAGGTGAATTTTGTACTGTGAATTGTGTACTGTACTGTAAAGCACTTTGTACATTCGTGTTGAGAAGGGTGCTATATAAATAAAGTTTTACTTACTTACTTTATCTATTTATTTTCTTTTTTCTTCAGTTTTGGGCCGTTTGACCCGGTTCCTTCTACCTGGGGCACTGCCCAGTCCCGGGTGTCCCCAGTCGGCCCTCCACTGAAGGGGTGGTGGTGCCAATAAGAAGGCCGCATTAAGGTTCCCAGGGGGCAGCTAAAGTGCCACTTTCCATCAGCACCGGGGAGGTGAACACTTAAGATTATTATAATTATAAAATAAATAATATAAGTGTTAATAAATATAATAATACAATAATTATAATTATTATTAAATTATTTCCATTGGAATATTTTACCTGACTTTAGTGGTTTTTCAATTTTATATAAATATTGTTATGAAAACTTTATTTATTGTAAAGTCTCATTTCTGTAATAGCTTCCATGTAATGTGACCAAGTGACTCCAGATCAATCCACAATTGTATAACTACACTGGGAAGGTAGGACGCATCTCTTTTATTAGATTTGAGTCCACCTTCTGTTCGTTATGATGATTTTTACGATATTATTTATGTAACTCCTGGATTTCTCCAATAGCTTCCTTATGTCACCCTATGACTCAAAATCAATGCAAATTTGTTTTACAACGGCGGACAAGTAGGAAGCAAGTAGTGCCTTTTTCTAATTCATAAGCATGTTCTTATGAACATTCTACAGTTTCTTTAATGAAACTGAACAGCCGTATTCCGGGGCATTAGGATCTAATCGAGCCAACAAAGGACATCAAAATTCATTCTCCATTAAAGCTTAACTCAGCTGTTTGTCACATTGTTAAATGTGGTGAAATGAACTGATTGTGTGAAGTAAACTGTACCATGTGTTAGGGCTGCTCAATTAATCGTATTTTAATCGCAATTACGATTTTGGCTTGCAACGATTATGAAAACAACATAATCGAAATAAAACGATTAATCTTTTGTTTTTGTTTTTATTAATTTTTTTTAAATATTTTTTTTATTGGTTTTTCAGTTGAATTATACTTAAAGTTCAGGGTAATCCACTGTTAAAAACATAGTTCAAATTTTTTTTTCAATAAATGGATGTTTTCAAAGTAAATGATATCAATTATTGACCCAAATAATCGAGATTATGATTTTTGCCATAATCGAGCAGCCCTACCATGTGTACATCTGCTCATCACCCATGTACCATTGTTGAATTGCATTCCATTGATGAAAATGTTTATCAAAATGTAAAAGCAGACAAAAAACACAGCACTTAGGATTTGTTTCAGTATATAACTATATTGTTTGTACTTTCAAAGTGTAACAGCTTACAAACTGCATTTGAAAATTAAACATGAGCATTTGGAGATAACATCTCCCGATCACTGGGATTCACCTGAAGGAGTGAATCAATCTACTGCAGGATAAGACAAAGTGTGCCAGCAAAGGTAGCCCCCCCCTCCCCCCCTCTTTTAAAGTAAACAAACAATTCCTTTTACTTTAATGCGTCGGGTTAGGGCAAATATATCCAACAGAATACTTATTATCACTGTAGAAATTAGGCCAAAAAAGAAAATATGATTTCTCCAGTAATAACTGTGATTGAATATGAAGATATAGAGGAAACAGTGCAGGGCTGCTCGTGTGTGTCGGAACTAGAAGACGGCACACGGCGCGTTGCGGTCTTTCTGACGACTGATTGGCTGAGAGTATCCACCGGGACAAAACGCACCGGTTAGCGCATCCGCATGTGCAGGCTGTGCTTGGGTCCATCCACCCGCTCCAACTTCTCAAAATGTTTCCTAGCATTACGGATATTGATGAGAGTGGCTGCAGATGCTGGGGAAAAAATGGAAACATGGATTAATATCATGCTAATTGGGTGTCTCGACAGCACATTCGGTCTTTATCGTCACTACTTACGAATGGAGGGGTCGGACATGATGACCATGACATATGTGTTGGAGGTGAAGACGTCAATGAAGGCCGCAAAGTTGGAGTTCCTCACTTCCATGCTTTGGAAAGAGGCTGCAAGTTTACTAGAAAAACAAAAAAGAGATTTAGGCATATGATAGCTATGTGACAACGATTAACATGATGATTCAGCCTCTATGGAGATAGACATATGACAAGCATGATCAATTCTGACGTGGGTCTTAGCTAATCTAAACTAAACATTGTATACTGCTTTGAACCGGTATTCCTCCATCTTGTGACTGTGTAACACCCTCTCTTGTATATAAAGCATGTGAAGGACACTGTTCAGGAACTACTTGTACCATATGCTCTGTATGTGATGAATACTTCCATTCTTGCAAGGATAATAAATACATGTATCCTGATATTGACGAGTGATATTTTTCTAACAGGAACCAGAGATGGCAAAAGTACACACATCCTTTACTCAAATAGAAGTACAGATACTTGTGTTTAAAAATACTCTGGTAAAAGTAGAAGTACTGACTAAACCTTACTCAAGTAAAAGTAAAGCAGTATGGGCTTCGAAATGTACTTAAGTAAAAAGTACCCATAACTACCAGCTGTTTTAAAGAGTAACTGACCTCCCTTTATATTAATAGAACAATATTGTCATTGTTAGCTAATGAATGTTTCGATGCTGAACAACGGCAACATGACAACGTTTTCATTGGTCGCTCTTGTTTAGAGAAGACCAGGAAATGATGGATACACGGATCGTGTTAAAATCAATAGGCACACAATGACTCTCAATAATAATGATCAGGCCACCAAACACAGATTAAAACTAAAGTAACGAGCCTGTTTTAGAAATGTAAGAAGTAGAAAGTACAGGTATTTGTGTTAAACATGGTAGAAGTAAAAGTAAAAAGTCGTCAGAAAAATAAGTAGCGGTACTGATACCTGAAAAATGTACTTAAGTACAGTAACGAAGTATTTGTACTCCACTACTTCCCACCTCTGACAGGAACGCAGTGTGTGGTGTGACGTTGATGTTCCCGCAGAGTGAACTTACCTACAGCTGAGTTTGAACTGTTTGATAATGTTACTGATCTTCTCGAACCGGTGGGCATCGCGCTGCTCTTTGCACTGGTAGTGGGAGATCACCTGCATTAAAAACATAAAAATATAAAGTTTCATAACTACATCCATATGTTCTGCCGGGTCGTGCCAGAGGAACAGTTGCTCTCACCAGGAAGGTGGCTCTCTCAAACAGAAGCACTTCATCAGCTTCTATGATCTGCGCAAAGTTTCTCAGGTTTGTCTCCAGCTGCTGGACGTTGGGGATGAGCTGGTATACAATGCTGGACCAGGCCTGCGGAGACATTTCAAAATAGTTTTCTTACAGTGTCAACTTTACTACATGACATGTGAACATACAACTGGTCAAGTGTCGGAACCTTATACAGGGTTTCGTCCCAGATTGATGTCCTGAAGCACGTACAGGCCAGAGGTCTGGACAGCCTCTTCAGGTCTTCTTCACGCTCCTTAAAGATCTGTAAACAGTTAGATAGTCAGTATCATAAATGGTATGGAAGCAATAAGATTTCTTGTGAATTAACAACATTTTTATTTTATTTAAGTATTCCTATAAAGCATGATTATAATCATTTAAAGAAAGAGACATTGCCTATTAGGTCTGAACTGAAATGTATTGAAATCTTAATATGGATAAGTTCAACATCATATGATTTTACCTTTCCCAGCCTACAAATTGTATTTTACAGACTTAATCATTTGTTTGGTAAATATCTTCAAAATAATCACACCATGATAATATTTATATTTATTTTTAGGTAGAATAGGGCAATACATTGTAATATTACTGATAAAGAGATGACCAAGATTACGGGTAGCCTGCTGATGTTTTATCTTAAATGGTTCTGCGTATTCTAAACATAATATTATGACGTAAATGTTGAGATGTTAGCAAAATGATATACAATTTAACAAAGTACATGTATATTCCATTTTTTGTAAGAGGCTGGCTGATAATGTCAAAGTAATGATTTGATTGTGTTATTAAGGATAGAGTCAAAAAAATTAATATTATAAAATAGTTTATGGTCACCTTATTTTCATGTAAAGATTACTTGAATAATGTTTTACCACTTGCCGTCATGTTTACTTGCTTCTGTGTGAGACAACAAACATGTTTACACCAGTATTATAACACATCTAAATCAGTAAGCTTACCAGATCTCTCTGGTCTTCCTGCACCAGATCCATTTTGTGGACGAGGCAGAACACTTTAGCGTCGGGGGAGTTTTGCAGGATGGCTTCCAGACACGACTGGTAGTAGTGCATGTCTTTCTCCAGCTCACGGCTCTCCACGTCGAAAACATAAATAAGCACCTCTACATTTCTGAAGATGTTGTCCCTCTGGCTGGTGAAGTAGTTCTCCATGAATGTGTCCTGTCTGTTGGGATTCACAAAGGGTTTCGGATCAGGGAAAACACTTTAAAGAGTTGAAACTGGTCTAAAAGAGGGCAAATAATTCACAAAGGGGCTTTACCCTCCACAGTCCCAAAGGTTCAAAACCAGATTGCCAAGAAACCGTACATGGGAGTGCTCCACGTCAACTATATTCACAGAGGGAGAAAAAAATAGTTTAATAAATGAGATTAAAAAAACATTTAACTTATTTCAGCTATCGCCTTTCTTCAAAGTACACTTACTTGTAGCTCCGAGGCGGCGTGTATCTCGAGCTATGTAATTTGCAAATATGATGGATCTCATACTCGTCTTCCCGGAACCACTTTTCCCCATCAGTAACACCTGAAAGCACAAATGCAACCGATTCGATCAGATCACTGAAATTAAATCCTTTTCCATCTTCTCTTATAGGCGTATGACCAGAGGTAGAATATCCAGACATGTCACTTCAATAAATGTAGCACTTGTAGTATCACAATGTAAAAAACCCTTTGTCAAAATAAGTATTCTGTGCAACTTGAAGTATCAAAAGTGAAAGTACTCATGATGCAGCAGAATTACTCCAGTCAGTGTGATTTTATATTATTTTATAATTGTTGCAATAACCTGTAGGCACATATAGATGTCAGTGCATCATATTATTTTAACTGATCATTTGTGACTCACATGTTATCAGTATATGACATTTTGGACACCCAAAAACCTGTATATTATTTAAACTAAATGATATACTTTGACTTAATGTTTACTAAGGTTACACATATTACATAGTAATATGTGCATTTTCCATTATGTTAGCTATTGCTACAGCTTTTAGGGCTACAAGTACTACTCAATATTGTACTTGAGTATTCCACCACTATTTGTGATACAACAAAGTCACCGATGAGCCCCTGCTTCACCTTTTTCTTCATGGCTGTGCTTGACATCCCTCTCACCAGGCAGAGTAGAGTATTTCTCTGGGGTTTAAGTCCGGTGACTTAAGAGACTGCAGCAGATCTCCTGTAGCTGCAGAAAACACAAAAATGTTTCACTTAGCTGTCACCTATTGTCAGCTCTACTGAAGCAGAACACCAATAAAAGTACAGAGGACACGTTTAAAGGCTTACATAACGAACACGTGTCACCAGTCATGAGCTTAATACACACACAATTATGTATAAACAGTTAACAGACTTAAAACTATTTTCTCTGTTCCGGAAAAACACTTAAGCTAATGCTAAGTTAGCTAGCACGACAAACAGTCCAGTTAAATGGGAGTTTGGTTACCCGAGCTAAACAGCTAGCTAGCTAAGTTAAGAACATCAGTGTAAAGTCTACTTACCACGACAGGGTAGAACGTTTACTTAATCAATCTATTGCAGATGACTTAGTATTTGAGATCAGGAGTACAGTTGTATACATTACTTGGTAGAAGAAGGCAGTGAAGGCAGATCAGCTGCTTGCCTGCTTCCTGTTTACGCCAGAGTCACATGATGACACGCTTTCTGCCCAGAGGTCTTTGGTCCATTTCCAAATCTGTTTTCTTTTCTCCAAAAAGGAGGGGCACACACACTCAACCACATTGATATTATTGTAAATGATCGCTTATACTGTATTGTATTTAAATAGCATGTGAACAATCGAAGATAACACGTTTAGATGATTTCCCGAATATAAACCTGTACAAATCTTTTTTTTTAAATCATTATTTGTAGAACCACACCAACGCCGTTAAAACAGCGATACTAATAAATAGACCGATATTAACTCTGTAATTATACACGAGTTGTGTTGCAGTTCCTCGCAGTGCCCACTAGAGGGCAATACACTGGTATATCAACAGTCCATGGTTAAAGCATACAGCCCTGCTGCACATGCGCACTAGTGTTCTCGGTTCTCACTACATCTGACACACATAAACATACACACACACTTAAACCCCTTTAAAAGTCTGCAATTAATTTATACATTTCTTAAATATATTATATTTTATGAATATTTTGTTGTTTTCAAGTTCATTGCTAGACAACATGAGTTTATTACACATTTGGGGTGTATTCATTCATCATGAATATGTCTGTATAAGTGAAAGGTGTATACTGCCTATATAGCTAGCTATGTTCCTTGTTGTATTTCTTATATATTTTATCTTGTTTATCCTCTCCTTAACTAATTTCATTTTTTGTATTCATGCACTCGATACCATAGTTACAACACGTGCAAATAACATAATATCAGTATCTTACTGAACATAGATTCAAGATTACAGAGAAATTGAGTTGTACAGTTCATTTGTAATCACAGTGTAGGATCATTTCTTCATCTGCATGCAGTGGAGCAGAATTTTTTTAAAATGGATTGAAGGACTTCTCCTTGAGGAGAACTTTGATTACCAAGAGGGACACGGCGGCAGCAGACAGAGGGCAAACACAGAGAGCAGCTCATTTGGACCACTTGTCTCCTTTTGGTTGAGGGGCGATGGCCAAAAATATACGCATAAGTCATGAGAGCCACTTTTCTCACACCTGAGACTTGTTGTACATGATTATATTACATATTAATATTATGCATCATTGTCAGTCTTTTTTTGCACTGAATATCTCAGAATATATATTTTGAATGCTTAGTATTGGATGTACACTAAGAATATTCATTAGTTAGATTAGGCATGCGTTTGTCTACAAATACTGGCACCTACGTAATGTTGAAACTACACCATTTGTTTGCATTTCACCCCGCGATAGTTGTAGAGCTAATACTTCATCATAAAAGCACACTACAATTTTTGCCAATTATATAAAGCATATGGTTTTGCAGTTCAATTTCAATATTGACCCTTCGCAATAGATATATTGGTAAAGTAAATGCAATGAATAGAAATGGTAAATCAATGTACTCAAACGGCAAAAAGATAAAAGTATTATAAAACTTTATTGTTGCTAACTGTATATAATATCCAAACTGTAACCGCTTACCAAATGATCAGTGAAAATACTGAAGTCTACCAACACAGGTTTTTCATCCAATATCTTCTAAAATATAATCCTCAGAATTAAATTTCAACAAATCTAAAGAAGAATTCAGTTCACCAGTAAGCAAGAAGGTCTTTCACACGAAGAGAAAAATGCTTATACGGTTCCGCAATCATGCGCTTATTAACAAAAAGTTGAAATTGTATAACCCCAAACCTTTAGTTTATGCACCAAAAGTATATGAAATAGGCCAATAAATACAGGGTAACGACTGTCACGCTCCATATTTGAAAAATGTAAGTCGTTCTTGAGTATACATGTTAAACAATAAAGCCACATTAGATCTTACTTTTTGGAAAATAATATATTTAAGAAATGTATACATTTTCCAAATCTAGCACCTCTGTGAGTCTCCAGAGGCCAAAGGTTATTATTAACACAGTCAACAAGAGTCATTATGTGAGGAAAAATGATACAGTAGCTCCTCGACAGAGACACAAGAGATGAAGAAGGAGAATATGAATGACGTAAATAAAAAGGTTTTTGGGAGAAATATTCAGGTAGTGTTCTGGAGCAGTCACTCTTCACATTTGATCGCGGAGTTTGGCGAGCCTTTGAGAAAGTTCGTCCTTTGAACAAGAGAGAGCAAAGACAGACATCAGTGAGGAAGAAAAGCGTTGTTTGGAGAACCCATTCTGTTTAAGTCTTTGCAAATACTGCATTTTTAAAGTATTTATGGACAAATAGAAAGTATCATTGGCAGAGATTTGGGCACTGGAGTTTGGTGGCATCGTGAAGTAGCGTGGCATAATGGAAATGGTTGCCTTCATCACCACTAGTGTCATTGCACTCACTTTGTCCCAGTGTGTATCGCTTCATGGTTCATCGTTAAGGAGGTTTTGAATGAGAGCAACAACATTTGATGAGGTATCCTCCCCTCCAAAACAAGCTGACCCGATGATTAAAATGACTAAAAGAAGCTTACCATCAAAAAACACTGTTCCTTCAATGCCGTTTGGCGGACAATTGACGCCCCGAAGTGGCTGCGAGCAGATCTACTGCTTAATTTTGCTACGCTTGTTTCTCTAAAAAACGTAGGATCTACACGTGCAATGACTAAAATCTTTCTTTCGCTTTTGGTTGAAAACAGTTAAGACCCAAAAATGTATCAATCAAATGTGGCTTAAAGTTGGTTAAAAATTCAAACAGTCTGGCTTAAGTTTTGTTTTTTTAAGTATAGTTCAGTTTATTTGTTCCAGATATAAAATGTTATAAAACACATGTTTACCTGTTCTGCAGAGGCCACGCTGGAACCCACGGATCCTGTCTGTCCCTGAGGGAGCTCCATGTTCAGGTCCAATCTAAACATGATGAATAAACCAACATTCAAATCTTATTAACACAATGCTCATATAATACAGAATACAACAGACTAAAATGTTTCACTATTTAAGCTTCCAGTACTCTAAGAATGCATATCATATATCTATTTATGTTATTTAACATCATTTCACAAAGAATGTTGAGACACAGAATGAAAGCTTACCCTGCTTCATCAGCCAGTTGATGCATCAACCCCTCCACTTGATTCTGAAAACACACATTAGATTAGCAGGGAATGAGTTTGTCTTTACACACAAAGAACAAATTATATAAGAGGAGGGCATTAAAATGTACCTGTGGAGTTGTGAGTGTTGTTGTGCTACTCATGGCTTCTTCCATATGGGCGGTCTGAACATCCAAAGTTTCAAACTGGCGCTCAAATTTGTCCATGAGAGCTGAAATCTGAAGTAGACAGAAAGAGTTTAAGCCTTTTTTTAACCGAGAGGAATTTGTTACCAACTATAATTACAATTGAATTGTTTTTGCTAAAGTGGATAACGTGGATACAATTATTTTATCTGTAATATACCTTACCTTTTCCAGATTCATAGATCTCAGAGCAGAATCCATGCTTTTCACCACTCCAGCCATAGAATTTGTGACCTGAGAAAAAAAAACATTTTCACTAAAATGACAACAAACAAGCTTTCTTAAGTCGGAAAATTCAACCGACTTTTAGGTCATTTAGCAAGATTTCGAGACCAAGTATTCAATATACCTGGTTCATTGTGACTGCAGTTTGGACCCTCGCTGCCACCGCATCTACCTGCGCGCTCATCCTCAGGAAGTTCAGAGACTGGTTCTTCTGTCTGATGGCGTTTTCTGCGTGGATCCTCGCCACTTCCATATTTCCCTTCTGGATGGCCTAGACGACACACAAATAGGTTGGTTCAGTTATATCTACAGCAGTCAACACCAGCTGGGAGGCTTTCATAATGTACTATCTTGATGAAGTTCAACTTACTTTCTTAACCTTAACTTTCTCTGTTTTTTCCTCTTTGTCACATTTCTTTGAACTGCTTTGGAGTTGTTTAGCAGCAAACTTCAAATTGAAGAGCTGTTCTGTGATCGGAGGTTAAAGAAGAACACAACCCAAACAAACACAACAAACAACCTTAACTAGACCTCACAGTGGGAGGTCTGGACAAACAAGTCTGGCCTATTCATCTATCTATATATGTTTCTACTCTATTTCCTCAACATAAAAAAAGTATTTAGAATTGTGTCTGACATTTAACATTAAAACATTTAGCAAAATTATTCTCTTGACTAAATAAGTATAGAGTGTCAAGTACAGGTTATGTAACTAAGTTTGCTATTTATTTGATGTATGTTTAATGCTAAATAAGAGACGGTTAAAACAATACTTTCTGATAGAACAGGTACAACAATAAGACATAGGCGCGTACAAAGTTATCCGTTTTATTATTTTGAGTATTAAAATACCCTGACCTAAATTGTGAACCACCAATTGTCGGTTGTTGGGTATTTCCAACCGTTAGCAATGGAGCTTCCGAGGCCTTCAATCCAGTTGTGTCCTACTTACCACGCCTGAAACGTACTAGGAAATGGTAAGGTTATTCACTATGGCAGCCTTTGTGTATTTGGCGAATATCTAACAGGACAAACCATGTTTCAGATGTCTGTCCCGCATACATCTCACCGTCATGTTGTTATGTTCGGTCTCTATTTTGACGTTACACCACAGTCTTACGTCCCCTCCTCATCGGTGTTTTAAAAGGATACTTTCCAATTTCGCCATCTTGACTCGATTCTTAGCGAACCAACAATAAGACCTTACGGACTGTGTCCAAAAAAACAAGCTAAACAAAGCAAAACTAGGCACTGAAACTTCAGCCTTTCTGGTATCGGTCTTCGCCTTCTTTTGCACTTCCTGATGTCTTACCAAAATATGAATGACGTCAGCGTCACGTGGTCACGGTATTCCATACGACGTCACGGGAGAGCTGTCCCCCGCCTCCTCTCAAAACGTGAATGAAAAAATAAAAACACCTTACATTTTAACATTAAAATAACATATTCTCCGTGTTTTAATTCAGGTTTTATTGTAGGTTTTGTTTACAGTCGGATAAAAGTACCTGGCTGTTGCCTTGTACCGGCGGAGGAGTGGGTGGTGAAGCGGTTGATTGATGATTAGATTTATGGTGTGGATCACGGAGAGAGGATGACTCACCCCCGTCTGATGTGATGTTCACCCCGCAACAGCTCAGCAGTGCGGTGGCACGCCGGTAGTTCAGCTTGACACCTCGTTGTTGCTGCACCAATAAAAGTTTAGCAAACTGTTAATATGCTTTTAGGCGGCCCTATGATACCTCGTTTGCTTGAAACTTAAGTGGCTGTCACTTGAGACCGAGCGTCGTGCTTTACCGTACATTTCGTGACGCCTGATTGCCATGGAAACAGCGGTGCGCTGAGAGGAAACTGTCCGTGTTAACTTCAGCAGCAACCTTTCAGAGGGTCGGATAAACCTGTTGGATATCTCTGTGTTTTTCGTGTTTTCCTTCTATTGCTACTCTGGCTTTACTTTCTATTTTAATTTGGCAACGAAACAGGTGAGTTTCTAAGTGTTGTGCAGCTGTGTATTTTGTTAAATATTACCCTGTGCAGTTGCTTAAGCTGAATGCCAACTTGTGACCTGTGTCCATATTGCAACAAATATTAATGCACCACTAAATAGCGACGAGGGGCTCATTTTGAACTAAATAGTCAATGATACATTTCGAGTTTAAACATCAAAAAACAAAAGTGGCCTTTGCAAAATATTGTTAAAATGTCCACCAATGTAAAGGCCTATACCTCCAGATCACAACAATGTATAAGCTAAATAATATAGTATGTAATATGCTTTATTCCACCCTCCAGACTTCTATATATTTAGTGAATGTCCTCCCTGTTTGCCAAGTGGTGCATTTTGTGTCGTTTCTTTATTGCGCACAGGGAAATAGCCTAACCCAGGAGAGCCAGGCAGTGATGCTTCATTCAGAGCTGTATGACTCATATATTCTTATCTAAAAAGAAGCCAAGTGGCATAGGAACAGCAGTGCTGCTGCAGGACCGAGCTGATGTAACCCCCCAGATTCACTAGAGGCTGCTAGTGGGCCTTGTTTGTGCCCCGAGCTACTGTCTGACACCTTTACTTTACACTCATGATACTAACACAGGCTGTAGTGTCACACACTCTGCACTCAGCAGATGATCCAGTGCTGTTTAAAGTACATCACATGATATGACCAGGACAGCTTGAAAACTGTACAAATTATATTCAACAGGGTCGGCTATTTTTCACTGAGATAAACAGATTTTTTTGTTAGTATTAAACTACATTAATTTCATTTATCTAATAGTATATCATTATCATTATCAAAAACAATAAATAAGAAGTACACAAATTCAAATAATGTAAGAAAAATACTATAATTATAAAAAAATAACATTAGAGTTTACTTAAGTTGAGTATATGGTCAATTATCATTTGTAATCATATACAATACATTACAATTGGCACATACTTGGTATCAATTCAAGTAGTGACATCTAACAAGCTTTTTGAAATGCATAATTCACATTTGTAATTTAATAATCTTAACACAATATAAGTGAGTAAAATAAAATCCTAGGTGTCATAAGAGCAACATAGATCAGATGACCTCAAAGTGCATTTTCAAGTTTTCTGTCAAGCTTTCTAAAATAGCACGGATTCACCTACCTTTACCCAAACAATAAAGGTCATATACATTTGACCTGAATTGGATTTGCTATAGTATAGCAATAACGCAATAACCCAATAAATGGCAAATATGTAATTGATGCAATTTTAAAAAAAATAAGAAGAAATGTCTAAGCTTAATTTCCTTCACCTTTAAATAAAATGCACAAAACATTTTATTGAACGCAATATAGACAGGATGAGATCTTTTATCTTTCAAAACACCCTGTGGATCCTTAAATGATCCCTATGTTGTCATAAAAGCGTTAGAGTGTGAAGGTCGTTTATAGCCTACTAGCAATACACTAAAACATTTGCCTCATCAGTGAGTCAGCGTACAATTATAAAGACCCTTTTCCCTTTAACAAATACAATGTTGTCACTTTAAAAACAGCACATCACTTTTTATTAGAATCAATATGTCTAGTGTATAAGCACAGCTGTATATGGCTTGTTTGGTATACCAAGTTTAGATTCAGCAGGACTCCTACCTCAGATGAACATGTTTATACAGACAATAAAAACACACACAAGTCCAGCCTGTCTGCCGATTATAGATCCATCAACCAGATTTTCCTGCAGCTGCAAGCTAGTGAATAACACACAGGTGAGTCACACTGAATCTTAATCTACTGTGACCATCAAATCGCGTGACAAACAGCTGATGACGTTCATAGTACAACTTGAATGTATTTTATCAATATCAGAAAAGAACTAAAACTCCCACTGCATGGGGTCGTTATTTAAACTATTCACATCTTACAAGTGTGTTGTCTGCACTAAATAGCTTGAAGCAAATATCTGTTATCATGACAACCATTTTAAAGTCTATTAGGAATAGGAAATAAATGTGAGAGAACATGTTTATTTTCATTTTACTTTTGCAACCTGCTGCTTGTTACGACCTTGTGCACAGAGAAGTACAACATGGGGAATTGAAAAGATTCAGTGCATCACTAAAAGCATGATCAAGCGATTCCTGTGCCATTCAGATGACTTTGCCATTTGTTATAATGCTGTTGCCATCTGGTGGTAGCATAACCCAGTCTTCACAGCACATATTAAAGGCGGGGTAGGCAGTATTTATTTGTCGTCATCATGCAAAAATTCCATTATAGCCTTTTAGAATATTGAAGTTCAAGTGGTACCAGTTTTATGGATAATGAAAAAAAACATTCCAGAATAAAAAAATACAGATCTCATCCTGCAGCCGGAGCCATGCGCTATTTTCTCTCAGACAACTTGAAATATTATGATATATAATCTGAAATATAAAAGCAATTCAAAATATCTAATCTTTGCCAAATAATGCAATAAAATACTGCTTAACCCAGCTTTAAGTATGTTGTTACCTTTGTTGCTAAATTGGAGCATTGACTATAATTCATACCTAGCTGATAAACAATGTCACATTGCATTTTGCACAAACTGCTATCAGAGAAAAAGTATGGTAAAATCATGTCAAACAAAAGGCCTCAGTGCAGTTCACTTATTAGTTTGACTGCAATTGTGCATTTAAATTCTTAGGAGCAGGGGAAAACAAAATACCAAATGTTAGATTAGTGAAGTCCAGACTTTCAGGCTTACAAATAAATGAAAACAAATGATAAAGGAAAAGGATGTAGACAGGGTGTTAAGATGACAAACATGTCCAAACAAATACATTTTATGTGCACATTTTCCTTTGAAAAGGGCATATTGTACAGAAGACAAAAGTCCAGTAGATTTTGTTATTCTAAGAAAAAAAAGTATTTCAAATAATATGATGTCTACTCTGTTGTACTGCCTCGATCTTTCATTGGCACTCATTCCTTATAATGTGATACATATGTCAGACCTCTATTTCACAGGTGAGGATGATGGAGCTTCCAACAGAGAAGAGGTTCCACAACTTGACCCTTGAGCAAATGCAAGCTCTGGACAAAGTCTTGACTGAGGTTATCCCCATCCATGGACGAGGAAACTTCCCCACACTGCAGGTGAGAGCGAAAGACATCATCCGTGTGGTTAAGGATCGGCTGGTAGAAAGAGACATCCAGGTGAGAGACATACGGCTCAACGGCGCGACGGCCAGCTACGTCCTGGTGAGGGATAACTGCCTTGGCTACCGAGATTTAGACATCATTTTTGGAGTGGAGCTGCCCAGGGAGGGGGACCTTCAGGTGATAAAGGAGGTGGTGCTGGGCACCCTACGAGACCTCCTCCCCTGTGGCGTTAACAGACGGAAGATCACATGCCTGACGATGAAGGAGGCCTACGTGCAAAAGATGGTGAAAGTTTTCAACGAACATGACAGATGGAGCCTAATCTCGCTTTCGAACAATAGATCTAAAACCGTAGGGCTCCGCTTCGTCAGCTCCCTTAGAAGACAGTTCGAGTTCAGCGTGGACTCCTTCCAGATAATATTAGACCGCATGCTGGAGTCTTACTGGGAGACAGAAAGGAAACAAGTCGGGAAGTTGGCATTGAATGCTGGGAATTTGTCTAAAAGACACAATGAAGATGAAAAGAAAAAGCAAGAGCAATCAAGTGTTCCTCGAGAAGTTGAACCTGATGTTGAAAAAGACTCCAATGGAGAAAACCAATCTCAGGATGAGACCATTCCAGTGCTTGAGGAAGAGCTTCCAGGTGCAAAGGTTGAGCGTGTGGTTGAAAAGCAGCAGGAGGTGCTGGATTCCACGAGCGCTAACTTACCGCAGGAAGACGTGGATGGGGTCAAAGACGTTCATTCAGCAGAAGAAATTGTGTTTGAGATATGTGAAGAAAAAGGAGAAGAGAAAGGTCAGTTTCACAGTGATTATCCTTTACTTTTAGCCGCTGATACGTTATTACCGGTTGCCAGGGATCCGCTGATGACACATGCATGTTTAAATCTGCAGAGTTATGAAGAGCTGTCTGCGTCACAAGCTCCTCCAACAGCAGAAAAGTCAGCTCTGCAGGAAGTCCATTGCGTGGAAACTACTCAGTTCAAAGTCGACTCCCCACAAGATTCACATCTTGAATTTTCCTTTCCTCCTCCTGCTAAGAAAACTTGCAGCACATCACAGAATATTGTACCCGACTATTGCCCTTCACCAAAATTACAAAGGAAAATGTCAAGGAAGTTGATCAGTAAGCCAGAGAATTGGTCTTTACTGACTGATTTGTCAGATCTTACAACTCCGCTGTTTCCCCCCATAGAGATACCCAAACCTCTTCAGCGAAAGCCTTCTTTACTGGACAGCGCTCAAGTTCATGGCTCAAATGTTCTGACCCCCAAGTCAGAGGCTTTACAAACCCTTTCAGCTCCCACATGCGGTCCTGTAAGTACACTTCAGGATGGGACTGGCTCCAATGAAACTGTGGAACAAACTGTAAAGCCAAAACACTCGAGGAAGCCTCCTGATTTGGAGACTCAAAGCCACACATATGGACAGCCTCAGATCAATGATCAAACCCCAGAAGCTGTACAGAACCGGTGCGGGGCGGGTTCATGGGTTGGTG
This sequence comes from Trematomus bernacchii, assembly GCF_902827165.1. Taxonomy (NCBI): domain Eukaryota; kingdom Metazoa; phylum Chordata; class Actinopteri; order Perciformes; family Nototheniidae; genus Trematomus; species Trematomus bernacchii. The sequence goes on from NW_022987513.1 coordinate 8,603,507, forward strand.
CAGCCGGGGAGCCTACTATCACTGTCGAAGCGGAGTGCATGTATGGAGACTTTGACCAGGCGATGGACCACCTCCGCCTCCGCCTCATCGCCACCCACAAACCAGAGGAGATCCGAGGAGGGGGCCTGCTGAAATACAGCGACCTGCTGGTTAGGAACTTCCGTCCAGCCAGCGAGACTGAGATCAAGTCCTTGGAGCGATACATGTGCTCCCGCTTCTTCATTGACTTTCCCGACGTGAGCGAGCAGCAGCGAAAGATCGAGGCCTACCTGCAATGCCATTTTATTGGCAACGAGGAGACGAGCAAGTACGACTACCTGATGACCCTGCGGCGCATCATAGACCAGAGCACGGTGTGTTTGATGGGACACGAGAGGAGGCAGACCCTCAACATGATCACAGTCCTGGCTCTCAGGGTGCTGGGCGAACAGAACGCCATTCCCAACACTGCCAACGTCACCTGCTTCTACCAGCCGGCTCCGTACATGGCCGAGCCCATTTACAGCAGCTACTTCATCACCCAGGCCCAGCCCCCCCTCGTCTACCACCCCTACCCGCTACAAGTGCACGTGCAGACCGGCCTGGTGTAGCTACAGTGAGGTGCCCACAGAGAGGCATTGAGGTTGCTTTCAGCATGGTGCTCTGCAAGCATAGGCACAAATGGAAGTTTTATCGACAACAGGCAACCACGGGCACAGTGTTGTTTGATGCTTTGAAACCCCTCCCGATTATGAAATAAAAGGTCAGAACTGAAAGGGGTATGGAGGCGAAGCATGGCACCCTTTCAAGATGAACACTTTTAAAGAGGAAAGAAAGAGCCCAATTTCAGGGAGCTCGTGGAGAGGATCTATTGAAGTGGAGGGTCTTTGTTCATTGCTGTTTCAGCTCAGCTTTGGCTCGATGCTCACCGTCCCTTGTTGAGGAGAATGTTGTAATGTGACAAATCTCTATGGCTTAAAGATACACATTTTCAACATATAAGAACATCATACGTGTTGGCAGCAAAAATATCAATTAGTTAAAGTTTGAATAATGATACATCCTTAACCTGAGGGTTAAACACACCTTTATAGCTGGTTTTGTGACTCATCAGTATCTGTGGAGTGAATTTCAGATTGTACCTGTGTATTCACTGTAGAGTAAAAGAACATCATTTACCTAGGGGATAAAATGCTGTGATATTTGTATGATATTGTAAGTTATCTATCTGTGAATGTTAACACCTAATTTCAAGGGTGGAAACAGGAGATTGAAGGCTTGGTTCCATTATGACTGTATGGAAATGATTGGGTTGGTTAAGAGAAGCTAAACAAACAGATTAGGCTTTTAATGTTGATACATTTTGAATGGTTTTGGTTTTTTTATTCGTTTTTTTTAAAGTTCAAAGTTGGCCAGAAAAATACGTGTTCTTGGTCTCCATCTCTCGTAATGATGAGATAATAATATTGGGGGTCTTTACCTTTCTTTGAACATTAAAATGTATTTATGCAAATTCATTGCAGAGAAAAGCCTAATTATTTTCAACAGCCACTTTAAATATTAAAACCAAACTCCCAATCAGGGACATGTTACTGTGGGGTGTTTGTTAGTGCTTTTGCATTGCTAAAATGAATTGACCATGCAGTTTATCAAATCTATTCAAGTTTCCTTTCTACTTAAAATCCAGAGAGCATGTCAAATTCTGTTTTTCCTCGTCAACAAGCTGAATATATGTTTTGTGTGTATTACTTGGTGACTGTTTATTTTTCTTATTGATGTTAGTGAATGTTTTGCCAGGGTTTTTGCTTGCTGATGTCACGGCACATTTGAATTGTTCAAGCAGTCGATGCAGCCAGCGGTTATTGCACTGTGTTTGTTCATTGTGTATGCATACAGTACATATACTCAGTATTTTTTCACAATACAAAGAAAAGAACATGTAAGCACAGGTAAGGAAATGTGTGCTGTTCACACTCCAGCTGAGACTGAAGCACAATGTAAATGCACAACAAAACAAAAGCTGTTGTTGAGTAATGAATGTGTTTCTGACAAGCTCGTGAATCCCCGATTAAATATTGAAAACGTCTAAAACACTGTGTGCCGTGTAGTGTAGCTTTGAAGTGATGTATCTATCTGGAGATTTTGGGTGTATCGTGTATCGTTACGACAGTTTGACATGTAGAGAAGTTAAAGTATTCCTGTTATGATATGTTACTGCTCAGATTGTTGTTTCTGTGGTAATAAATACCAAGAAAAATATGTTTGTCTAAAGTCTTCTATTGGTGGTCTGAGTTACATTGATTCTTAAATAACAATTACTAATCTGTTTATGCACATGCGATAACTAAGATGTTAATAAAGCACTGTAATAAGAATGTATTCATTTAAGTGGTTTGAAAGTTAAAAGGTAAAAAGCTGTCATCATATATCAGAGATCATAGGTAACACCATTTGGTGAAGGATTATGACTTAACAGGCATTTATGTAAATGAAAATCCTCAAGATTACTTCAAGTCACTTTTCTTTCTGAAAGGTGTTTTTTTTTTTAACCTTATTTCTCCTCTAAATGCAACACAAGTTGACTTTTAATTAGGCCAGTTTCAAAAGCTGCTGCCTTCAGTCAAAACATATCACTTACATTTGAATTGCATTTCATTTTTCAAAACAAAGCATGCGAGTAAGAATGCAATTAAAGCCTGTTGCTGTTTGAAGCATGGGCATTTTAGTAGTACAGCTTTATTCAAAGGCTCCATGCTTTGTCAGCCTCCCTCTCTCCTGATGCTTATTGACACAATGAAGGAATACCATGTTCTTACGCACAGCAAAGACTTGTGAAATTACTTATTACTTACAAATAATAAACCTTTTTGCCCCTACCCCAGATCCTAAGGTTGAGCTCCATGTTTTTGGGACCTTTGCTCAAAAGCAATTATTTAAAGAGCTTTCTATTTGGAGTCTTTTGAAGGTGGGTGTTTATACTTCCATAATGCTTCATTTGTACTTTCACACAATTCATTATCCCACTGCTGATCTGATAACAAAAAAACTCCACTACCTTTTCTGCATTCATGCATAGTATAGACCATCTAATGATATGTTTAATTTGAATTAAAAAAAGATGGCTAATTAAAAAAAAAAAAAAAAATGTTAACTGGCTATTCTCTGCCATAACCAAACATCTGCTGTTGGTATTCCCATCATTGTGAAAAATATGCCTTTTTAATTTCAGTCTTTTAATAGCCACTGGTTCCTATAGTAATTGTAAAGTAATCACTAAAGACCTGTTTGTAGTCAGGTGGTTTTTGTAATAGAAAAGCTAATTAACTCATAATTTGTTATCAATACTATAGTAAGATGTGATACACTTTGATTTGCCCCTTTAGAACCCTTTTAAAGTGATCACTTTATGCATTGATCCATTTGAATTCCCATGATCCTTCAGTGGCTCTGCAGTTTCTAGGTGTGGCAGAGCTCGGTGCGTCACAGCTCAACCTTGCTTGTTCCTCGTCTGACTCACCCCAGCTCTCAGTGCATTAATGCAGCAAACGCAGAATCAAAATGGTACAGTCAGGTTAGCGGCGAGTCACTAGACAGTGCCGGAATTTTGTACTTATTGAATATTTGCCTGCGGTGCATGTTTTATGACCATGCGATTATAAAGATGACTCAGTCCAAGTGCTGGGGGAACAGCTTTTGATGGGGAAAAACCCTGTTAGAAATCATCAAAGAAAGACCACAAACATCCAGAAAGCAGCAGACCAAAACCAAGAAATTCATTTGACATGTTTTTTTATTAAAAAAAGAAAACTGTTACAATCAAAACATTTTGTATAAAAGACAGGTCACATATTCTTACTCCATCTACAATAGAATGTTTTAGTCAACTAATCTGACGCTTCGAGGCGAGACTAAGAGCCAGCTACTATATGAAAATAAGATTCCCAAAAATATGAATCAGTCTTCTCACAAACGGCAAGTCATTCCAAGAAGGCGGGTAATGCTGCCGCCTGGAGCACCCTAGATGCTGATTTGTGTGTTTTTCTGAGCACCTGACACTCAAACTCTTCAGCTCAAGAAAAAAACAAAAAAAACCTCTCTCCTATGAATGATGAGGTGTTTGGATTAGAGCACCCAGTGTTAAAAACGACAATTTGTGAGTCAGCTTTTCCCCTGATGTGTCAGAAGATTTACCAAACAACGGCCACAGTAAATATTGGTGCAACAACAAGGTATCCAATACTATGCAATTCCATGAGAAACACATGCTGATTGCAAAATGAGGAATCACTTGTTATAAAACCATGCAGAAAAGCTCCACACAAGGATTCTGACACCAACATTATGCCTGATTGTAGTGGGAAAAGGTAGTATAATGTGCATATGATCTACCCATCAGGCCATAGGTGGATAAAACAAGAGGGAATAAATGGCACAACCTACTAGGACTAATCAATAGTTGCTACTTTTGCTTAAAGCCAATAGAAAGCATGATTAATGTGGCCAACTAGCTCTATCACACACAGGTTAAAAGAAGTTCATTTTGTTTTAATTGTACAAACTGTTAAAAAAAAGAAAAAAGACTGAAGGTATCCTGGCACAGTTTCAACATTCTTACACAATAATCCTTTCTCTTTCTCCAGTCTTTACTACTCAGCTGCCACAAGGTGTAGATAAATGTGCAAATATTTTCCTCATCACTGTCAGCGTACGAAAAAGTAACCTTAGTATAATACAATGGAAAAATAAATATTATTGTGGAAGAGAGTACGCCAGGGACCCTTTGTTTTTGCACATGATGGGTGAAGAAGATGTATTGAAAGCAACCATGAGTAAACTGATGCGGGTCTGATCCACCAGGGAGTATGACAAATCCAAAACAGGATGCAGTGGCTTTTTACCCCAGATAAATCTCTTTTTTCCCTTAAAAATAAAAAACTGAAAGAAAAAAAAGCACCCAATTCTAGCAGAATTGAAGAACCGATAAAACAGTCAACACCACCAGGAGGGAAGCAGGGAAAACAATACACATTCACGGGCCAAGGACGTCAAATTGTCCGAGGAGAGCTGGGAAATGTCTGTGGATCTGTATTCTACTGACTGCAGTCACTGAAGTATTGCTAGTGTCTACTACACTTGAGCTACAGATGGAAATAAATCTGAATGAGGTGAGCTCTTCAAACTAAGGCTCGTGGTTGTGAGGAAAAGTATCAAAAAAGGTTGACATCGGTGACACTGCACACATCTCACCGCGGTCATGACCGAACTACCACTACCATGAAGAGTTCTGTTAGATTACTCGCTGAGAAGAAAACCAACAAAGTAAAATATGAGCACCATATTTGGCATCACCGCATCCTTCTTTGGTGACCAGGAGGAAGAGAGGAGGGGGCTGTAGTGTTTATTCCTAGACGTGAAACACACAAGAGGAGGAAGAGGAGCAGCGAGCAGTAAGGCCGAGGTGAGTTAGTCCAGCTGGAGAGTGTGGAGAGAAGGAGACTCCTCCATGGCAACACATCATGAGCACCAGCGATCAGTGTGAGAGTCATTAGCAGTCATTTATATATTATATATACACTTGTACAAAAGAAAGAAAGAAATCCCTGAAGTCATGTTAGACAGTTTCCTCTTGAGGTCAGTGAGTCCAGCCCATGAGGTGGCTGACGCGGGCTTTCTCCGTCATTTTGCGGACCCTCCCTGAGCGGGACCGGCCTAGGTTGAGGGGGTCTTCCTTGGACCCGTGGCCGTCGTCCTCAGACTCGTCCCGGTACAGAACTGTCCTGCGGCCCTGGTTACGAGTGCTCACCCGGCGAGACTTACACCGGCTGCCCCTCAGACTGCTAGCTCCCGCAGCCCCTCCCTGTGCTTCGTCCTCCTCCCCATCGGGATCCTCCTCCTCCTCTGGCTCCTCCTCTTCCTCTGGCTCCTCCTCTTCATCCTCCTCTGCCTCATTCTCTACATGTTGTACAGCCACCGGTTGCTGCTCCTCCTCCTCTTCTTCTTCTTCCACCTCTCCATCCTCCACCTCTCCATCCTCCTCCTCTTCATCTTCACCACCCACCTCCTCCTCTTCTTCTTCTTCTTCCCCAGCATCCTCCTCCTCTTCCTCTTCTACTGGTGGCTGCACTCGCGCCCTTTTAGGTCCCTGTGCCGCGTCCCCTCCCCCTTTGTGTCTCCTTTTCCCTGATGCCGCCCCCTTACCCTTAACAGAGAGGCGTAGCGACAGGCAGGGGGCTTTGCTGTAGTCGTGATCTCCGCCTTCGACGAACTTCTCCATCTCAGACTCGGAGCTGTTGTCGCTGTCCGACGACGACGAGGAAGAGGAGGACGATGAGCTGGAGGATGAATCTGATGAGGAGCTGTTGGGCCCAGACACAGCTGCTGCTACTACTACCACCTCCCCCTCTTCTTCCTCATCTTCATCATCATCATCATCATCGGCGGCGGCGGCGGCCTGTGGCACTTCTCGACCGCGGCGTTGTCTGGAGCCGTTGCTGAGATGAAGGTTACGCCTGTGCCCTGATGCGACACAACACAAGGCTTTAGCGTCACGGTCAAAATTACAAGACGTCTAAACATTTGTGGTTTTTGCTGCAACTTTTATTACTATTATTATTTTATTAAAGGGCCCATGTCATGGCCATTTCCACTGATCATAATTCCATTGTTGAGGTATACTAGAATAGATTTATACTGTGCATTTTTCCAAACTCACATTGGTTTCTCATACAGCATCTCTGTAAACTACGTGTATTCACTGAATTTCACTCTCTGCCTTTAACGGCTCGTTGTAGCTCCAATAGCTCCAGCCCCCACCCTCCCTGTGAGCACAGTGTGCTCTGATTGGTCGGGACGTTGTGAATCGCGCTGAGCTCCGTGGAGGTGTTGTTTCCTTGTTTAGGATACACAGCGAAACACAGCCAAACTCATCCTGAGCACACACAAAGTCACAGCCGAAGTAAAAACAATAAGTGTGGCTTGATATTGAGTAAGAAAAAGGTTGATAAACGCTGTGAGAATGGGTCTGCAGAGAGAATTTCGCCGCGATCCCAACTGTCTGTTATCAGCCTGCAGCCAAGGAGGAGAAATCAGCTGAGCTGCCTGCTCCCTGCACACAGATGTGTGTGTGAGGAAGTCCGTGGATTGGTCAATTTGGACCAATCAGCGGGGGCTTAGCGTAACGGCTCCACGGATTGGTCCATTTCGTTCCGGGTACCGCATGACATCATGCCGTACCCGGAACGAAATGGAAGAATCAAATGGACAATGACGTATCTCCAACGAGGCGTTTTGGGGAGGTATTTTCTGTGTTAGAGTTTTACTCGCTACAGGGTGTACTTTGAGGGTTTGTGACTCTGCACACCGTTTACATGCATAAAAACCTTCATAACACACAAGGGGACGGGTAATAACCGGAAAAGCATGACATGGGCCCTTTAACAAATAATTAAGATCGTTCAGTCTATAAAATATCCGAAAATTTTGGGAAATATCCATCACAGTTCCTCAAAGTCCACGGTCTCTTATTTGAGAGGAGTAAAACTGCATTTTCTGACATTTTTGCATTACAATTCATCAATTCTTTTTAAATAAATACGTTTCTGTTGATAATCGTACCAATTAGTCGACCGATGGTGTAGCTCTGATCTTTGTGAGAATGTATTGCTCGTCCTACCTGACTTCTTCACTGGAGTTGCCTGGCTGCGGGTCACCCGGAGCGGCTCTTGGCTTCCGCTCTCGCCACTCGTCCCCGATTCTGGGGAAGCAGGCTGGATGTCGTCCTCCTCTTCTTCCTCCTCTTCCTCATTCTCCTCCTCTTCTGCTACGCTACTGCTTTGCTGGGCTGAATCGACAAAATAATCCTTATTACTCATCCAGTAATCACTTTACTTTTCACAGTGCATCCGTAGTGTGAAGCATTACATCTTACACACATATAATTACTGTATGCTACAAAATGCTGTGTGGCAATGCTAAATCTATTATAAGCCAAATCAAATGGACAGTGAAAATGCAGTTAGATCAGTGAAACACCAAAATAAAACTAAATGTATCATTTTGGAAGAGTAATGCTTGTGTTACTTCCCCAACATTGCTACAAGCAAACATTTTTTTGATGATTCTGCACAACATCGAGAGCTAAAACACATGGAGCAGCACATACCCTGGCTTGATCTCCGAGAACGAGTCTTCGTTGAGGTCTGGGATTTTTTTGGCTTCGACACCCTCCCTGACTTGTGCTTCCCTTTAGAGCTGCACACATGGAGACAGAGAGAAGAAGATACATGTCAGAATAAATAACAACATTATTTAAAAGCAGGATGCCTAAAACTTTCATCATATTGAAGGGGCCCTATTGAGCTTTTGGGGGGGATTTCCCTTTCCTGCAGTGTTATATAGGTTTTTGTGCATTTAAATGGTCTGCAAAGGCTAAAATCCCAAAGTTCCCTCCAGAGATTCTTTCCCACACTCCCCCCCCTGCCTTAAACGCCTCCATTGGACTCCTTTGTTTACTTCTGCAACATCACTACGTAACACTTGCACTTCTATTGGCTGGCGCTCCGACAAATTGTACATGATAGGCTAAGGGCTGGGACGTCTCTCCGTGGTTGACCAATCACAACAGGGCCGACCAGCTAACCAATCAGAGCAGACTGGGCTCTGGTTTCAGACAGAGGGTGAAAAGAGGTGGTGCAGCACAGGCAGTATGAGAAAAATAAGGGGCTTTCTGAACATCAAAGCATGTAAACATGTCACACTAGAGGAACAAAACACAAATATGAGCCTGGAAATGTGCATAATATGGCCCCTTTAAATGAGCTTTTTAGGACAGGACTCTTTAGGCTGAGGGTAAAACAGGCATTCATTTTAAAGCAGCTGACACCCAGTGTAAACAAGAATGAAAAAGACAAGATGATGAGGAATGTCAGGTTTGTGGGGCAATCAGCACCTGGGGGAGGGACTTAAAGGCGGGGAGCTGCCTCCGTTGTGCATCCTGTCCCTGTAACTCAGTCTCTGACGGGTCCGCCGCTCATTCTGTACGGCAGACTTGTAGTCGGAGATGATGGAGATTATGTTTTTTTCAAAGAAGGCCGACAAGCTGAGGGTCATGGTGTAGATCTAAAACAAAAAAAAGTCAGAGTGAATCTACCAGACAACCACCATGTCAGACTTTACACAGATAATTCAGTGATGCTGCCTCACCTGTGATTTCTTGTTGGGCGTGTATGCTTTGGAGTTGCTGAAAATGAGGCGCACATCTTTGGCAAACTCCACTGGGCTTTCATAATTCCCTGCGCCCAGCGTCTCTGACACTGAAGCCAGATCCATGGGAGTGTCGATGATGTTCCGATAGTCCTACATAAAACAAGTGCACAGATGTTCATTTGAATGTGGATTCTGCTTTTACGTGTATGCCCTCGGCATGCGTTTTTTAAAAGTTATTTCTAGTTCTGTGAGGCATGATTGTTTTACCGGATACTCAAAGAGGTCCACGGGCCGCCTGAACGGCTCTGAGTCTGGCGACACCATCATTCGACGCGACAGCTCTTTGCATTGCCCACGCCAAAATTTCACATCCAAAACCACACCACGCTTCTTGGAATTCTGGTTGGCTCCCTGGCAGAGAGAAGAGGATGTCAACTACTACTGGAAGTACTGCAGATGACTTATATTTGTTTTGGGATACTGGACTTTGATTTGCTCTTACCTGATTTCCTGTTGAGGTGCCCGGAGTGTCAGAGTCCACCTCCAACTCAGCCTGCAGAGGAGCACAAATACATCTAAATGACTGATGATGATTTACAGCATAAAACACTACTAAAAACCTGGCACCATAATTAAAATACGGTAAATTGACTTATTTTTAATAGCACTTTTACAGTCTTTGCGTCCCTCAATGTACTTTTACATATACAAGTGAATGCATTTAAACACATTCATACATGGGTTGCCATAGAAGGTGCCGTAGAAGGTGCCGTGTAGTGGAAACGCGCCATTATGGCGCGTTTCCACTACACGGCCTCGCTCGGCCCCGCTCGGTATGGCTGGGCCTCGTTAGGACTGGCTCACTTTATGGCGCATTTCCATTACAGTTTAGGAACTGGGGCAGTATCTATAGTAACGCAGTGTAGGCGGAGCCGTGACGTGATCTTCAGAGAACCCCAGAAAAACAACACAGCCGTTAGCTGTTAGCACTCAGAGCTCACAGCTCCTCATATATGTTCAGAAACTAGACAAAAGTTAAACAAGTACAAACCACAGACTGCCTGTGTCATGGCGAATACAGTCGCTGCTTTATTTATGTCTGTATAGGCCGTTGTTGTGAGTGTGGACGGTCGGAGCATATACTGCGTTAGCTTAGCCAATCTCCATTTAGAAAACAAGCATTTTAAAAGGTTTTTCCCCTGCCGTCTGTCTGCAGACTTGACAAAGCATTAATTCATGGTTTTTACTAACCGGTATCAGTATGTTGTTACTTCGGCATCATTTTGAAACGTGTATTACAATTAAATCACGGTCAAATATGTTCATCTTGTTGTAGTTGTAGCCCCCTTGCCAGCGACGCTCTCTCTAGTTTAGCATACTCAGCCCGACTCAGCCTCGTTGCCTCTGGCCCTGGACCCACGATTTTATGAGGCCAGAAAAACTGTGAATTAGGACCCGCCGGCCGGTACTAGGCCAAGTGGAAACGCAACCAAAGACGGGCCGCTGACGTCACAGCCCTCTTAAACCGGGCTGCGCGCTGTAGTGGAAACGCGCCATAACATTCTCCCACCATTGGCCAATTTGGAGTAAAGTATCTTGCCTAAGGACATGCATGGGCTGGGGATTGAAACACCAGCCTTCCGATTGAAGGACAACAACTCCTAAGCCAAAGACGTTTCACAAAAAACAACAACTAATAAAACACAACCCAAACCTCACCTCTTCTCCTCCACTGCTGACCTCAGACCTCAGTTTGTGGTACAGATCCAAGATGTCCGTGCAGCTCTGGTCCCTGAAAGAGACAAGAGGCATAAGACACATGTGCAGGACTAATAAACATTGTAGTAACATCGTACATGAGCTGTGTGGAGCTTTACCCGATGTAGCGCAGGAGAATGTCAGTCACCACCTTGGCAGTTGCTACAATGGGGCTCTGGGGTTCGTTGAAAGTGCGGGCGTTGTGTTCGATGTAGCGCACCTCCCACATTAACGCAGAGATCCGCCTGCAGCAGAGAAGGACATCCGCACAAACAAGTGTTAATAAATATGTCAATTTTTTTTTACATTAAAACATTACCAAATTCTATTTTATTTTCATTGAGAATAACAATTTTTTTTTTTTAGGATGACAAAAACAAGGTGATATTTAGACTAGATTTCACCAACTAAAACTAAAATAGTTAGGGTTTCCTTTAGGGTTTTCCTCAGAAAAGACTAAAATGCTAAGACTTTAAAAATCGAGTCAAACAGTGACATAGGTCTAAGACTGAATAGAAGAATAGCACACTTATCAAGCCTTTGAATGAATGGTGAAGATATGTTGTGTGAGGTTGTGTTTGTGTGCTGCTTCACCTGTAGTAGCGGTTCTCCAGTCGTTTGTGGATGGTGCTGAGGTCAGTGGGGTAAGAAACGGCAGTGCAGTACAGAGAGTAGTCTTGCAGATTTACAGGTGATGAGAATGCCTTTGCGACATCTGTGGACAAACAGGAGTGCGGTCAAACATGAACAAGGTCAGACTTCTCCTGTAACAAGCAAACTGTCATCGACCCTTCGTTGGCCTACCCAGTGTGAGGAGCAGGTCGATGCCAAAGATGACCCTCTCACACTCTTCATCTCTCGTGTGAGCGCCCCACTCTCCTTCCTGAGGAGAGTAGAGCAGAGCCTTCAGCTCGTCCTCTGCCACCTCCACGCCATCACCCTCCTGCTCAGGCAACGCAGCTGAGGAAGCCACAACATTTGTCAGAAAAGAAGAAAAAGTATTAAATTAGTTAAATGAAAATGTTTTAACATTTTAGTTACTTAGAAGATAATAAAATAAGGAAATGAGAGGCATTTCACTGTATCCCAGTTAAATGCAGCCTTGGTAGTACATTTCCAATAACAATAATATCTTTACAAATATTTCCTAAATCTATACAGTATGTATATTCATCTGTTGTTTTGCTGGAGATTTAAAAAGGTTTATAGATTGATTATCTTTCAACTTGATTAAATCTCTCGCCATCATTTCCTGTTATCTAATAAAGGTTTCCTAACCAGTTGATTCTCATATTAATAATACCACTGACCTTCTTCAGGGATAGGCTCCATGTCCCAGGGACTCATTTTCTCCCGCTCACCATTATCCCACCTGTTGAAACAAGAAAATAAAACAATAATTCCATAATCCTTAAGAAAAGTGAGATTCTGTGGGAGGGCATGGGATTAACAGAGAGCACTGTTGGAGCAGGTTACTCGTACACCCGCTACAAACACTGCAGAGAAACTGACTCACTTCACTGCAAAGCACTGAAACAGGCTGTCTGGATACTCCAGCTGCAGAGGCTCCTGGTCCTCCACGGAGCCGAACCACCAGGCGTCGTCAATGATGCTGCGGAACCTCATTCCTGGAGAGAGCAGGGCGGAGAGGACAGAACACTCTTCATCACAATAATCACATTCAGATAGACAGCTACAGATCTGTTAAAGAGTTGTGAGATACTAAAATATTTGTTTCTGTGGCTGGTGATATTTAATTAAAAACCCTTTCAAACTATAAATGAAGAATATCAGCTTTTGTCAACAAACAGGATATCTAACGTCCCATAGTCTATAATGAACAACAGTATACCAACACCATATATCACTGTTAAGGTTTTAAGTAAGCCTCAGTGGAGCTGGTTTGAAAACTGAATGAAAAGGGAGCAATTTAATCGTTTGCACTGTTTCTCCTTTTCTAAAAGTCTTATGTTATACATGTTTGTTGTATGTTTTTTGGATTAAATGCTGTGTTTTGTATTTATGTGAACACTCACCTGGTTGCCAGTTGTGGTCTTTAGCTTCGTTGTAAAACTGCTGAAGTACCAGAAAATCTATGACATCTGGCATGTCATGGTACCTTTAGAGTGTGGGAATTAAACATTTAATTAAATGCAGGCATGCTTTAATTTACATTTTGTTAATATAAAATAATATTATATTCCTATGTTGCTTACTTTAAGGAGAAAGATTCACTGGTCATCTTCCCTGAGACTGAGTCCACGAAAGCCAGCTTTAGGCAGCAGAGGGTGGGAGGTCCAACTTCATATTTAATTCCAACCACCTTCACAGATTCTTGGTCCTGAGGAGGCAGAGGAAACACAAAGTTAAGCTCTGCCAATCTTTCCCTTGGCCAAGGAAAGTACATCCCATTGCCGTCTTCAGAAATGACAACATGTGGCTGCTGTGTTCAGACTCTTGTCTAACGGAACACGTTCACTACACAGGCGGCTCCTCACCCTGAGGTCGAGTCTGTTCCACGGCTGCTTCTGAGGGTTGATGCTGTAAGCCTTAGCCCTGCGGACAGCGCGGACATAAGCCTGGTGGCCCTGTTTGAAGTAGACGAGCTGGAGGAAGACATGAGAGATGTTGTCAAAAACGCATGTTATGAACCGTTATTTCAGTTTTCAGAGAGTGAAAAACCTTACCTCATCTCCCATTTGTGGAACAAAAGGAGAGCGATGTGGGACGGTCTCCATTATCCATGCTGGTGGCAGCCACTCCTCTGCATCAAGTCCAGCCAGAGAGGACGTGGGTTTCTAGGATCAAGCAATGAGAAACATGTTGAAGTACAGAATTCCTCCTGTACTGTGAGGTGAAGATGTTTTAAGGAGGTCATGTTACCTGTTTGGTCTCCTTAGGCTTCTTCTTTTTCTCGTTGTCCTTCTTCCTGGGCTCCTTTGCCTTGCCATCTCCTTCCTGCTCCTCCTCCTCTTCCTCCTCCTCCGAGCTGCTGTAACCCCGGGGTTGTACGGGCCTCCTGGTTGGTCGCTTCGGCGGCTGCAGGTTGATCCCAGCATCGGCTGTCCAATCAGAATACTCACTGGAGGAGTCACTGAGAATGAAAGAGATATTATGTTAGTGATCATTACTGCATTTAGAAAACACACTTCTCCGTCAGAAGATATTTACCCGGAGCTGCTTTCGTTCTGCCACTGAGCTTCACCATCAGAGGACGCTTCGCTTTGCTCCGCCTGCTCTGCTGCCTGTCAATAGAAATACACACAGCAATTGTATTATTCTGAATGGTAGTTAACAGACGGTGCTCTACTGGACATGTCATGTTTGGACATCAAGAGTAGAAAGAGGGAACGTACATTTCCTTCGCTGTCAGAGTCCACCTGGCTCTCAGTTTCAAGTCGGTTGCTGGAATTTCGACTCCTCCGAGGACGACGGACTTGAGCCGAGCGGGTCTGATAGGCGTGGCGCTGCTGCTTTTTCTTGGACGGCCGGAGGGATCGCAGACGAGAAGTCGGCTGATCGCTCTATAAAGTGCGTAAGGAGGGTTGAAGACAAGTAAAACAGAAATGAATTGGCAACAATAGATAGTATTTAGTTGTAAAAATAACTGTGAGGTTAAAAGTAGTGTACCATTGGTGTGCAGGACACTGGCTTCTTCCGCCTCTCTGCGTTGTAAAGAGAACATTCCATGTCGCCTTTGGCTTTTCTGCACTGCTCCACAGATCTAATAAGAAATCCATCATGAAAAATACATAATTAATAAAAAAGCAATTTCACTGATATCATCTTTCTGTGATATCCTCACATCCAATAAAACGTCTTTCTGTCTGCCTCACCTGGAGATCCCATGCGGCACCTCGTTGACCATCACCCTGCGGCTCCAGGCCAGCAGGTCCCTTTCGGTGGCCACCTGACTCAGCAGGACGTTATGCTGCATCTGCCACACCCCGTCCACCTGCCCACTCCTGCGGGGGGTACCAGCCACAGAGGAGGCCTCCCCCTCTGCTTCGTTTCCTTCTAAGAATCGAGAAGAAAATTGTTCGTTATGGCAAGATGTTACTTGGGAAATATGGCCTTTTTGTAAATAGATGGTAACTATTTAAAATCTAGTAGTCACACTCTGTATGGAATATATATATATATATATATATCATCTCTTTCATAACTAAAATACTTAAAAATGGTACATAAATGACATCAGACGAACCAAGAACCAACCGTTACAACAGGATTTATCTGGAATAAGTCAATCATTCAAAAACCACAATCATAAACAGCAGTGGCACTATTTAAAATAAATATCATGGATGGATTTTGGAATTCAATTATGTGGGGGATGAGGGGGGGGGGGGGGGGGTCATGGACAATTAAAATACTAGGAGAAAAGTAGGCAATAGGGAGGAAAGTCAGAGCTCTAGCATGCATGGGAAGCATATTGTCATCGATAATTTAAATACAATTATTTATACAACATATAATACAATACAACTTATACAAGTAGATTATCAGTGTTTTTTTTCTCTATTTTTGCTCTCGGCACAAGGAGAAATAAAAGAGAAGCCAAAACTGTCACAGAAGATTGAGCACTTCTGCATTTTGTGTGAACCTACCATTATACACTGTATCACAAAAAATAAAACTAAGAAAAGTATGTATGCGGGTTTCCCGGACAAATTTGAAACTTACCGGTCATGTTTCAATAATAATAATAATAATAAGAATTGTGTAGCAGAGTTTCCGTTAGCATGTAATTACCGGACTATGACCGGATATGCTGATGTTTAAAACTCAGTTAATGGAAGTCATTTTTATATTGCTTCAGTTTATAATCGTAACAGATCGAAATTTTCATTTTTCAATAAATGATGCGCTTCCACAAACAACATAATTATTACATTCAAACAAACTACTTTTAGTAGATAAAGTACATTATTCAAAAGTTTACATTAACTTTGAATAATAACACGGGAGAAACCGGATCCTCTCTTTTCCCCTCTCCCTCCCTCTCTCTCCTGACAGCCCGTCAGTTTCTCATGCAGCTCGCTAAACAGTGGGCGGGGCTTCAGGTGATCATGCAGAGCTGCGTGTCTCAGCAGCTGATCTGATCTCTCTCTCGCGTCCGGTTATACTTCACTCGCGTTTATGTCCATATCGATCAGATCCAGCTCTCCTGGTCGGCCTTTATAGAGAGCACCGATCAAACTATTAAGAGTGAATATCGGCCGATAATGACCGGCGGCCGATCGATCGGAGCATCCCTAATTATTACCGGACATTTTGAATTTACCGGTTTTTAATCAATTTTACCAGCTAAAAACCGGTAATTAGCGGCTGACGGAAACCCTGAGTCAAACATACCCTCCGCTTCTTCAGCCGGCGGTTCTTCGATCTCACGCCCGTCCTGCTCATCCTGCAACTGTCTGATCAGATTGTCCAAAATGCTTTCTCTGTTTTCTGCTGTTTGCTGGCCAAGTACCTGCTCAACCAACTCTCCCTCACCTAAGCAGAAGAAAAAGAACATATTTTGTCAAACGTTTAAACTTCCTTAGATAAAAGTGTGCAAGCATTTTGAGTAAATGTTGCGAGAGAATAAGGGAGCATGTATTTACTGTTAGCCATGTATCCTAGTTGGGGTACCAGCTGGTCCTCCTGGCACTGCTCTCTCCCTGGCACCAGGCGCTGGTAGTGAGGAGGGTGAGGATTCCCATCAATGTCCACCAGGAAGGGTGAAGGCATGAGGTGTGGAGCCTGCTGCGTCTGCTCATCCAGAACGTAGTTATTAGCATCACGGATGAGAGGTCGGTAGTCCGTGTGGAAGAACATCTGATCAGGAATCTGGAGGGAATCATGAATACATTTGTGTTTATAATGATACCTAATCCGTACAATATTTAAAGAGAAACTCCCTCTGGCATGGACTTTGTGATTTTAGCCTTTGCAGACCATTTACATGCACAAAAACAACAGGAAAGTAGGGTCTCTAAAGAAAATATGAACAAAAGTATGTGTAACCACACATCGACAATGCTGTTTAACTTGATTTATTCCAGTTTCTTTAAAGAAAATAGGAAATTATAGAGTGATTTTGAACAACAGTCATGTGCCGTTACCTTCTCATATCGTCTGCTGCAGCCAAAGCCAAAGATGAGCAAATGGCCGTGTGAGTCAGTGCAGGCAAAATGCTGTCCATCAGTGGAGAACTTGCAGTCAAAAATAGCACCGTGGCCTTGCCCTTCAATCTGGAAACAACATATTGTAATGTTATCTCAATGATAGAATAGAAAAAACACTAATGGTGGGTAATTTTCATCATAGAACAATTACCATGTTGAAGTAGTTACGGATCTTGGTTCCTTTGGCGAGGTCCCACATGTAAATGTTGCCATCGTGGCCAGCAGACAGCATGATGCGGGAGTCAAATGGATGAGCCTCCAGCACAAACAACTCATCGTCATGGCCCTTTGAACAGAGAAAAAAACAAACATTCAAGTCACTAGTTAGGTTAAAAACAGCCTTTTGTTAATGCGGTACTTGCTTCATCTACTCACAGATAAGACATGCAGCAGCTGTCCCGTGGTGGTGCTCCACACTTTGAGCAGGTAGTTTGACACCGCTGTGATGACGGTGCTGTCTGCACGGTCCCACGCCACCATGGTCACCACCAGCTTAGTTTTATCATCGCCATTGGCGACAGCACTCCTGGAAGAAAATATGCCGTCAGACATGAAACACTTATAGACAGAGGAAGAAAAGGCATCATGAATATTGATGCCTCTCTTACCCGGGGAGCCTGGCACTAATGTCTAAAGTGACACTCTTCCACTCCTGTTGCTGGTAATGCCAGATCTTGGCTGTGCCGTCACGACTGCCGCTCACAAACCTTAGACTGGACACATAAACACTGTCAGAGGCTTGAAATCCCCACAAAAAAACAGTTTGAGGAATATGATCTCAGCAAACCCACTCACCTGTCGCTGTTATTGCTAAATTGGACGACTACAACTTTATCCTAAAACAGGAAAAGAAGACATGTGGTTGGGTTACAGATAGATCTTGTTTGAATTAAGTTAAATAGAGAAGACCAAAAATAATGCAGCTGCTGTGTTTGGTTTCTTACCGTGTGCGCATCCATCTCAGAGACCTTCACAGGAGTTTCCCCACCAAGGTAGTAGACTCTGATCAGATGATCAGTGCCACCGGTTGCCATGAACATACCACCTGTTAGGAACACAATCAGTGTACAATAAATATCCTTATATCCATATTATATTTATTATGTTTGTATCTTAGAAAAAACATTTACCATCGTTCAAACATAGAATCTTGAGTTTTTGAAATGTTACAATGATCCAAATACATCAATTAATTCCTTATAAGCACACAATGTATACAATATCTTGTTTTTTTTATTACTGCACATATTTTATTCCAATTCAATTTCATTGTAAATACTGCTATTTTTTATGTTATTATGGTTTTCTTAAAATAATTTTCTATCTGCGTTTAATTGTTGTTTTACTTTTATGTATGCACCACAACACCAAGTCCAATTCCTCGTACGTGTCAACCTACCTGGTAATAAACCTGTTTCTGATTCTAATTCTGATTATATATACTGCCTGATTATGACTCGTTTCTTAGCAGTTATTGTGTCACTAAAAAGGACATTTTCAACTTTTTTTTCAGCACTTTTATTGTCATTACACAGTACAGGTACTATGTAATGAAATGGTTTCTCTGCATTTGACACATCCTAGTGTTAGGAGCAGTGGGCTGCCATTATGAACGGCGCACGGGGAGCAGTGTAGGGAACGGTGCCTTGCTCAGGGACACCTCGGTAGCACTTGGTCTTGTCGGGACTTGAACTGGTGACCTTCCAGTTGCCAAGCCAAGCCCCTATGGACTTTGCCACCACCACAACTGAGAGTCTCTGTTCATTTCTTAAAATAAGCTAATGCTGCTAACTGCTATAAAAGTGTTCAAAAACACAAAATAGTTGGATTAACTAGCTTCTATTAATTGCTAACAAATAAATAATAGGTAAAAAGTTAGGTGGATTTTTGTCAGATGTTGCTTTGCTTATCACAGCAGATTAGGGAAATACATCTGGGACACATAATGTCACCAGGCAGAGAAACACACTTACCACTGCTGAAAGAGGAAGTGGAGACCTGTACTCCTGGACGTGAACGCTCAACAAACTTGACTGGTTGATCCCTAAGAAAAGAGGACAAAGACAAAAGCTGTTATTCCCATGAAATAGAGGTATTTCTTTCCAGGGCAAGAAACAGCAGAGCTAAAAAAAAGTAAGTGACAGATATATCAAACACTTACTGGAATTTCATGCTGAGCGAGTGCCACTTCCAGAAACACACCATGCCGTCTGCACCGGTGGAGGCCAGGTACCTTGTTGTCCCTTTGATGGCAGGACAAAACTTAGGGATAGAAAGTCAGTGTTAGTTATTCACAGGCAAGAAGTGACCAAATACAGTGGCAATGGAGTACAGAATAAGTGCAGAAAATCGAACTGATAGAATCTTTGGATGCAACAAAAACAATATTGATATGTTTCAACCCTATTTCAGCAATTAAAATGCATCAGTCCTACCTGTATAGACGTGATGGAGGCAGCGTGGGCCTGCAGAACCGTGATGGGTGCGCAGGTACGCAGGCACCACACTCTGATGGTTTTGTCACAGCTGGCTGAGGCGATGAAGGTGTTCTCATGGTTGACGGCCATGTCACAGATCTCTGCCGAGTGGCCGCGGAGCGTGGACAGGAGCCGGCCGTCATCTGTGGCCCAGATTTTAACCAGGCAGTCATCAGAACCCTAAAACACATGGGACATTTGCAACATATAAGGACAGTTGTCAACCAAAGAGTGTTATCATAATGTCAACAAAAAAGCTGAGTTATTGTGAGCCTCATTTATGTCAACTTAACGACTCTTTTCACGTGAATAACATATATTTTTGTAGCAGTCAAAAGTTGAAACAAGTTTATAACCATACCATGTACACAGTATATTATAACAATTGTATTTCTTTACAAATTGCATAGTAGTTTGCTAAGTTTAAGTCACTATGTTGTTGCAGAGCTTATATAGTGACTTTATAAGCAACTTCTGGAGCACTACTAAGATCAACAAAAAAAAAAAGTCTGCCAACTCGCACCGAGTAAATTGCACAGACAGCAGTTAGTAAGATTGATTTCAGTAGCTGCTTGTCTGGAAATGGCGAAGACTAGAAAAGGTTTTGAAAACTTTTGTTACGTAGTGATCGTCTTCTCAATAAAACATCTTTGCTAATGTCTTCTGGCCAATCAGAATCACGATAACGGCGTGGTGTTGTTGCAGGAAGTCCCGACGGAGAATAATTTTGCGGTAGGACTACTGTTTATACATCCATGGATACAACATTACGTGTTGATAGAAATCAACACGTAATGAAATAACTAAGACCCCACGGTTTGATGATTGATAGGTGTGTGGGCTGTCTTTCATTTTGACACACAGAACAATGGGGGCTATCCACCCTTATCCACACTGTAAAGTAATTCACACAGCCTTTCCTCTTCTCTCTGTGAGGAGCAGCAGGTTCAGCTTTCAGAACAAAGTAACAAAACACAAAAATGGCATTCATTTTTTTAAATATGTCGTGTAGTAATAGATTTATTTATTTTTCTTCTCAAGAGAGTACCAGAATAGCCGCTTTCACACCAAGTACTTTGCCGTACTTAGTGCCCAGCACTTAGTGCCAGCACTTAGTACCCCCATGGAACTAAGTACGGATCGCGTTCACACCTGAATAAGTTCCCTGAGGGAAGATTGGTTGGTTATGGCTAGAAAGGATCCGTCTTGTGTAAATATGACGTCATGTTCCTAGCAGGCACTAAAAATGGGGGTAAAAGTTCTCGGAACTAAGTACTCTTTTTGGTGTGAACGCAAAATTCCAGGCATTAACGGAACTAAACGGGAAAAGTACGGGTAAAAGTACTCCGGTGTGAAAGCGCCTAATGTGTATTTTATGTTAGTATTTCAAAAAATCTCAAGACAAATGTGCCGTTTTATTTCATACAGTTACATTTTGATTGAGACGGATGGCGTTTCACTGTCAAGGGGGGCGATATAGCGTGTATGTAATTACATTGCAAATACTGACTTGAGCCCCACCACTGTATGGGTTAGCCCTACCATAGATTACCCAACAAAAATACTCTGGAGCCGCCACTGCTGAGTGACACAGAAACGTCCCCCAGAGTTCTTGCTTAACTATTTTGCGGTTGCAATCATCCTTTCGTTGGCTAATTGTTGACCCTATTTAACTATGCGAAAGAAAACCTGTAAATGTAAGCAGGCACATTGTCCCGTTAAAGTTCGTCTGATTAGAACATCCCATATGGATATGATCTGCATTTTTTTAATTACTCACTTCAACCCTGGTGTTAGAGAGATGCCATATCTAATTTGTCTTTTTTAACTTATTGCTAGAATGGTTTGCAAAAATATCATAAAACAGATGAAAACACAACTAGTGAGATATATGAAGTTTTTGTTGCAATAATCATCTGAACCTGAAATCAACACTCACCGTAAATATCCGACGGCCGGTGCGGTCAAAGGCTACACAGTAGACTGAAGACAGGTGGCCAAGGATACGTTTGTGTATCTTCATGTGTTGATAGGAGGAAGACGGAACGGCCTGGCTGAAACGAGCTCTGCCTGTGGCCTGGCGAGCGCCCATGATGGACACTGCATATGAAAACAAACAGCAATGATTAAAAGGACGAAACACACACTGCTAAAGATGACATCATTCACTAGGTCTCGGGGCATTAAAAAGTACAAGTTTCACACACCAACATTGGGAGGGTTGCCAATGCTGACTGGAGGTTCTGGTGGACGTCCTCGGTGCAGTGCGGCGACAGCTGAGCCACTGCATACTTTGTGGCTGCAACCTAATTACACGGTTAGAGAACAAAAAAATATTGAGGAAAGTGTGATACTGATGTAGAAACAGATATTTTTGCAACAAACCACACAAATGATAAATCTATATAAATACAACAGTATTGGACTTTCCGTAAATACAGAAAATAATACAGATATGAGTGAAATACCCACTTTTGGTGGTACGAAGCAAGGACTGTTTTCCAAGTCCAAGAAGTGTTTGGACTCCAGGAACACTAGGTGGGATCTCCTTCTCTATAAGCGGACCTATCCGCCGACAAACATGGAGCAGATAGTCTGCAGGAATGTGCTGGTTTAAAGTCACCTGCAGGAGTGAGAGACGGCTATTACAAAGTCATAAAACAACTAAATTATAAGCATTCAATAACAAACCCAAAATATTATAATATATAAATTACATATCTGTGGTTGAAATATGTGACAGCGCCACAATCATTTAAACAGCCCGATTTGATGTTGATACAATTTTAAAAACAGTCTCTTTCTACTTATACTTGCTCATAATGTCTAGCAAGGTTTCCTAATGGAATGTAGGTGATTAACAATCAGGACTGATACAAAGGAGGGAGAAGTAAAGAAAGAGGAGGGACACAGAAGCTCACAGCCAATCAAAAGAGTCTCTGACGAATCTTCTGGTTCGCTCGCACTGGCAACTGTGCTTTCATTGGCTACTACAGAGGACTGACAGCTCTGTGGATCTGGCTCAGCAAATCACAACCCGCCCTCGTCTCCATTCTCCTCCTACTAGCCCGCACAATAGCTAAGCCTATATATAGTTATTCACCGACGGGCCTATGCTTATATAAATGTTAAAATGTGTAATAATAAACATAAACCCATGACAACCGCGTCTTTTCTGTGTAGTTATTCTAAATAAATATACACATCTGCTTCGAGTCAATTGGCGATTAAATTAGATGTTACACTCCTCATTTGATAAAAAAAAAGTTAATTGTGACAATTCACACTCACCCAGTCTCGAAAGGTCCGTTTGTATTTCTCCCCATGCCAACTCCATCGTTCAGGTATTAACTAAAGTTTAAAAAAAACAACGCGTTAGATTGACACACAACGGCTAGTACCGTCCCGGCTCGGCAACAAGCTATTTTATATGATACCGGCCAAAAATTACTGAAAAGTTTCCACAAAAGCGAACCGATAGGCATCATTACGGAAACACGCACGAGAATAAAAACAGAAAGGACCAGCTGAACTTACCTCATACTCCTCCAGCTCCTCGATCAGAACCTAACAACAAACACACACCGTTAGCGTTAGCTGCTAGCAACATGTATGTATGTAGACGATTTATAACCAGTATGAGTTAATATTGTGCTTATTTTAGGTTGTTACCTTTGCTGCTTTTTTGCAAGGTCCAGACAGCAGAAACCTGGCAATGAGGTAATAAAGTTCTGCAAAGAAAGAGAGGTGTTGTTAGCATGGTGCTAACTAATGTTGCTATTGAGCCGAGCTAACGTTAGGTTGAACTCGGGTACTTAGCGCGCTAGCTGACACACAACTGTAAACTGTGTGAATGCAAAATCTTTACTCGCAGAACAAATGGCCGCTCAGCACTCACCAGCTTCGGTTTGTGAATACTGTTCTCCTGCCATCACTTGGTAAGACAGGCGACATTAAGACAAACTGATGTTTTAGCTTGCTCGTTAGCCGCCGGATAGCTAACAGTAGCTAGTTGCGTGTAGCTAAAACAGGCTCGTGAATGGCCTCCTCTCTCAAGTTGTTCCCTGACCACCTGGTGCTTTGTGTCAGCGCCCTCCAGTGAAACAGTGCGATATCGGTGTGTTTGTTTTCTTTACAGAGAATAATAACAGGTTTAACATTAATATGTATTATCAGTACAACAGATTACAACATAAATTATGTTTTGATACAATTATGTTCCTGTATTACACGGTCAAAAAAATACACATTCCAATGCTTTTGTTTTTTAAATTAGAGTGAGGAAACATTGAATAAGTTTGCATACCAATATGAACATATTTTATAGGTGTCCAGTTTAAATAAAAAAAATGTGTTTGTGTAGCCAAATGTTTAAGATGTGTATTTATCATGGTGTTCATAAATATGCACAGTACATGTATCAATTTGAAATGGTTATCTCTGATTCTCTTTTCTTTTGTTAAATTGTATTCATCCTTAGATATTACGACGGGGCCAATAGACAAAAATGGGTTCTATTGACCAAGGAGATACTTTGTAAATTCACAACTTTTCAGTATTTTTATCCAAATAAAAAAAAATATAATTTTCAATGTTTGTTTCCTGTCTAAGCACCCATACAGCACAGGAAATACCATTATCTGTGAACATAGGTGGCAATAAACAATAATATTTTTCTAAAATGTGCATGTACAAAACATTTTCAGTTATAAAAAAAAAAGTCAAAGTCAACTTTATTGTCAATCTTTTAGTTTGTGTGTACAGACAGAGAGATCGAAATACCGTTTCCCACAAATCCAAATATATATAAAAATATGTACATCCTATAGCATACTCAATCAACAGACACATTTATACATATGCACACATTAAGATAAAAACACAACAATCAATATATACAAAATAACAGTCACTTCAATATCTTTGGGAATATGTGTATATAAAATATGCATCAGTATTGTAGATTAATCTACTATACATACTCAATTTAACATTTAGATCCACCTCGACCCCTTACAACACTTACTTTCTGAATAATGTGCCTACTAAGCACATTTTGCTATACATTTTTTTTTCAGGAACATTTTTGAATGAAGGGCTTTCAACTTTATGCAGCATATTATACAAGTTGAGGATCTGAACTGCACTGATTGACATAAGGGTGGCGCTGCAGCATCTGTTGGATCATCTGAAACCTGTGGGACTGACAGTTCACCACTGCATTTGTCTTAACAATTTCAGAACTCAGCCCATGCTCATGTAAATAACATGTGATGATCAGCTAATAGCGATGGAAAGCATGCCTCAGAGAGCAGAAGGTATGATTCACACCAATCACAGCATATCAGTGTAATCTACATATGTGGAATACCGGTGACATTTATTCAGTGTTTTATTCAACCTGTTGTGCATGATCAGGCAGTTAGAATAAATTCCTTTTAATTGGGTATCTTTTAAATCCAAATCACCACCACTAGAAATGCAGACACAATCACATAACTAGTAGGCTATATAGTCCAGTGGGCGGGATTGAGTGTGGTCCAACTCCGGCTGCAGAGAAACTCTCCATTCAGCCTTCATCTGTGTGTGCGGACAGGACTCGCTGTTTCAAAGTACTTGGTGTGAACGCGGCTGAGAGTTTAAAGAGTGAGGGGTCAGGATCTCTGTGTGTCCCCATTACCGGTCGGACTTGATCTCTGGGCAACTTTTTGGGATAAATTACGTCGCGGTTCTTAGTCGGTTAAAGACCCGTTTCCTATGGTTTCCACACATATCTCCGTTTGGACTCGCTGACTGTTATTTCCCACATAATAAGGTAAGTTACCATCTTGGTGTGGAAGTCATACGTGCTAACAACAAACCGGTGCACAGTGTCGGTGTGTATACTTATAAAGTTGCCACGCTTATTACAAATCTGATTTTCTTGATATCTGATAGTAAACTCCTTAACGTATGTGAAGGGAAAACAGGCTTGTATCTGTCACTTTCTACAAGTCTTAACTTAGCTGAATTTGCTTTACAATACTTAAAACTACTTATTTTTTCATTGGTAACCTAGATATTACCTTTTGTTTAACACAAGCTAATTAATGGAGAATGAAGGTTTTCTCATGTTTTAGCCAAGTTTTAGCCAAAGTGCTTTATAATTATATATATTAAAGAATTTCCCAATTTGGGATTAATAAAGTATATCTATCTATCTACTATCTATTATTATTTTTCAATATTAATGTTATTTTAAGTAGTATTAATTATCTGGTGCTGTGTGAAGGGATCCTGTGAATGTAATGCTGTCTATGACTAATGAACATTTGTATGTGTTGACATACTAGCTACCTGTACACCAGCTCTTGGTTTGGTGCACACTATTACATCTGAACAATTATCACACATGACTTTTGGAGAATAAAATGTAAGCCTAAATGGCAGTATCATGCATCTGAAAGGGTAGCATCTTCGTGTATGAAGAGCAAAAAGACTGGAATATGAGATTGAAAGACTCCAAGGAGGAGTTTGATGTCACAGGATTCCTGTTTAAATCCAAGTCAATGGCAACTGGGTCACTTTGTTGAGCGACCAACATAATAATGTGACAAAAACAAAGCTAATGTTTGTAGTTGAAAGGAGCCATTGTGCAAATGATGTCCAAAAGATTGTTCTGCGTCTTCATATACCCACGCTGAGGATGCTGTGCAGAGCTGGGCCTAGCATGATACATGAATAGTGATGAGGAGGATGTGTGCTGACAGGATGGGCTGTTCCATGACTGGCTGAACTGAGGTGTATGCTCCATATGCTCCCTTTTTACCTCATGCTGCTAAACATTTGGGCCAGCCTCGTGACTCATGCTGTCTTCCTCTGCCTTCAGCCGTTTTTTTTATTCCCATCACTAAATCCGATCTAACATTGAGAGCTAGATTACATAGTGTATTCTATATCACACGCCTGCCACTATGGAAACAGGGCAAGAGTCAATCATGATCTTTATCCTTCCTGTACTTTGGCTGCCTTCTACTGACTACTCTCTCACTCATTGTATCTGTTCACTTTGGAAAATAATACCCTCCTCATAAGATAAGATGATGAAAAATATTGTGGCAGAGATTGCTGAAAAAATAAAACTGCATATGAAAAATAAACAACAGAGGAATACATATTAAGATTAAAAGAAGTAATACTAAACCAGTGCCCAATAGAATTTCAATAAAGTAAGATAAATTAAGTAAAATAAATGAATGTAAAAAGAAAAGTAAATTGCAAAGACAATAGAAAATGAGTAATACAAATAACGTGTATGAGAAGTAATACTAACACCAGTGTACTAGAATAACAATCAAATAAGATACCTTTTTTATTTATTTATTTTTATGAGCATTTTAAGAAATTATTAACAAAGCATATAACCAAATAAACACAGATAGATACATAAATTACCTACATAGCAATCGACAAATCAGGACAAAAATAAAATAATAATACAATTAATTGAGAAAAAAAAACATAATAATGGATACATTATGAAAACATAATAATGGATACATTATTAATATTAATAATTTCATCAAAAATATGAACTTTGTTTCTAATTCTCATAGTTGTTTTCTCAATTCCATGCATTTCATTTACTAGTTTCTTCCATTTGGAGTTGATTAAGTTATTATCTTTAGCCAAGCTCATGTTTTGGGATGTATATTATAATAATAATAATGATTTTACATTAAAAAAACTAAACAAGTAAACATTGTTTGAATTAAAAAGTGTTTAATGTTTTTGCAACTGGCAATCATATACATTTTCATTATATTCGGATTATGTTTCATAAACAAGGTTTAGTATATAACATTTATGTGAAGCTCACTCATAATATGAGCTGCAAGTTTGACTCAAAATAATTTAACTTACCATTTAAAGATTTTTTTAAAAACAATTATGATCTATTATGTGGTAATTGTGACTAATTATCCATTAGCATTTGACAATTATGAAAATCTTTTTCACAATTAGCTTCATTATCTCTATGACAATTTCTTCCCTTTTGCTTTCCTCTTCCATTTCCTCTTTGTCCCTTTTTCGCGTTTCATTGTCTTGAATGCCTGTTAGTATGCCAGCAATATTAGTGAACAGCACTGTACCATTTAAGATTAAAATGAGCTAGAGGCCTTATGGGCATTTTCTTCTCTGAGAAATAACTGTGCTTGGTATTCTGCTTCTTTGCGTCAGCAGTGCTGTGACAGTGTTTTAAGTCGTGTATGCTGAATCTCTGCTGTGGTGAATGTTAGTTAACTGATGACACAGCCTGCTCTCTGATGTTACGGAGCATGTTGTGGGGAAAGTAGGTTACTGGGCCATGTCCTGCAAGCTTAAACTGAACGCTAGTCTGAATATTGCTCGAGCTGCTTAATGTGACTGGGCATGCACAAATGGGATAAGTCTGTGCAAAGGCAAAGAGACCATTTCCACCCTCTGTCTCTTTAAGGAGCCAGAGTGGCGCTCCACACAGAATGAATGTTGAATGTTCAGCCCATGTTGATTTATCTGAAACACATGAAGACAGATATGACAACAGGTTGAGTTATGTTAAAGGCTGCAAATTACTAAGCCCTACTTACTTTAAACACCTGTGATAGTATGAGCAGCCTATTTTTAGCATTTACATTGTATTAATACATACATTTTACATACTCACATTTACGTCAGTGTATATTTTTCTTTTAGAAATACAAATTAAATGCTTTATCTGAAGCTCAAGAAGAAGTCTGATAAATTAATCTTGGATTTTATTTTTATGAAACTATTTCAAACTTTTGAAATTATGGTGCAAAGGTTAATTCAATGTTATAGGAAAACTACTTGTCCTTGGATGCCTTTGTACTTGCTTGCTGTTTGGTACATACAGTATAGCCTATATGGGTGTGTTGTTGTTTTCTATAATTTGCTATAACAGTATGTTCCTTTTGGAATAGCAAAATTGATATAGTGGCTTATCCCAGTATTTTTATAGATATATATTCAAGTGTCTTTCATGTACCTCAATGTGAAACGGTGGGTTACGTATTGTAACCCTAGTTATATAAGCACAGGCGGAGCCCTCTACTGGACTCTATGGGTACTACCTCTCAACCATACTATGCAAGCATTCATCAACTGAGATATCTATAACCGTAGCCGGGCCCCTGGGGCGGGCCTACCTGAATGCGCGCGCAAGCCCACCGCATATAAGGCGGCCTCGCCTCCTGACTGTCATCCTACACTTCTCTTCAGCGAGCAGCATAGGACAGACAGGGCCCCGACCAAGACGCCGCCGCACATATGTCCTCCACACTCACTCCGTTAAATAAGGCTGTTGACACAGCCATACCCCGTGTAGAGTGTGCACGGACCCCCGTGGGGAAGGCTCTCCCCGCCTGTCCGTAGGCATGTGAGATGCACTCGCAGAGCCATCCTGCCAGGCGTTTCTTGGACAGAGCTTTACCGGCCACGCCGCCCCCAAAGCACACACACAGTTGTTCAGTGCGCCTAGTGGCAGCCGTGCGCTCTACATAGCATGCTAGCGCACGCACCGGGCAGAGGAGGTGCAATTTAGCCTCCCTGGCCCCACTATGGGGTGGAAGATTAAAGCCCCCTAACTGAATAGCCCTTGACCTGAACGAGCTCGTTAGATTCTTGGGAACAAAGGAGGGGTTCGGTCTGAGTGTCGCCCCGCTACGGTCACCCCGGATCACTAAGCAACTTGGGTGCACCGACAGAGCGGTCAGCTCCAACACTCTCTTGGCCGAAGTTAAGGCAAGTAGCAACGCTGTCTTCCATGACAGTGCTTTCAGGGAGGAGAGCTCCAGAGGCTCAAATGGTTCTGTGACCAGAGCCTCGAGCACCAACGGCAGGTCCCACTGTGGGGCGGAGGCGTGCACTACTGGGCGCTGCCTCCTGACCCCCTGCAAAAACCGCGACATAAGCGGCTGACTGAAGGCTGACCTGCTGCCAAATCCCTCATGGCAAGACGAGATGGCTGCTGCATACACTTTAATTGTGGAATGAGCAAGCCCCCTGTCCACCAGTAACTGTAAGTAGGACAGAATAGAGCCCAACGTATACGATAGGGGCTCTAGACTCCCCTCTTCACACCATCGCTGGAATGCCAACCACTTTGGCCTGTAATAGGCTGTGGTGGATCCCGCTCTTGCTGCCTGGATAGTCTGAATAACCTTGTCAGACAGTCCCCCCTGTCTCAGCCTGTCCCTCTCAGGAGCCAAGCCTGGAGAGGTTGACCCAGAGTGGGTAACGCCCCTATTGCACCTGCCTCTTGAGACATCGCCCCCCAGAACTGAGGAATCGCCCAGGCCTGGCCCACCATCATCTGTGTCACCTCTGCGAACTACGGCGCCAAGCGGCGATCTGGGGCCACTAGGATGACTGACAGACGCTCTTGTCTCACCCTCTCCAGGCCATGGCTCGTGTGCAAACGCGTCCACCCCCAAGGGCGGATTGTCCCGCCGAGCCATGGAAAACCACAGGGTACAGTGGCTGTTGCGCCGGCTTGCGAACAGGTCCACCTCCGCTCTCCCGAACTGGGCCCAGATCTGCTTCACCACCTCCGGGTGAAGCACCCACTCGCCTGGCAGGGGCCCGCCTCTTGACATGAGGTCGGCCCCCCTGATCTCCAGTCTGGCGATGTGGAGGGCCCCATGATTCAAACTTTCTGTTGTCTTTTCTCGTCTTAGCGCTCAATTGTTTCCTTGCTCGCTGAAGAGAAAAGGATGACAGTCAGGAGGCGAGGCACCTTATATACGATGGGCTTGCGCGCGCATTCAGGTAGGCCCGCCCCAGGGGGGCGGCTACGGTTATAGATATCTCAGTTGATGAATGCTCGCATGGTATGCCTTTAACGGCTCGTTGTAGCTCCCAAAGCTCCAGCCCCCACCCTCCCTGTGAGCACAGTGTGCTCTGATTGGTCGGGACGTTGTGAATCGCGCTGAGCTCCGTGGAGGTGTTGTTTCCTTGTTTAGGATACATAGCGAAACACAGGCAAACTCATCCTGAGCACACACAAACTCACAGCCGAAGTAAAAACAATAAGTGTGGCTTGATATTGAGTAAGAAAAAGGTTGATAAACGCTGTGAGAATGGGTCTGCAGAGAGAATTTCGCCGCGATCTCAACTGTCTGTTATCAGCCTGCAGCCAAGGAGGAGAAATCAGCTGAGCTGCCTGCCTGCACACAGATGTGTGTGTGAGGAAGTCCGTGGATTGGTCAATTTGGACCAATCAGCGGGGGCTTAACGTAACGGCTCCGCGGACGTAACGTAGCGGCTCCACGGATTGGTCCATTTCGTTCCGGGTACGGCTTGACATCATGCCGTCCCGGAAGAATCAAATGGACAATGACGTATCTCCAACGAGGCGTTTTGGGGAGGTATTTTCTGTGTTAGAGTTTTACTCGCTATAGGGTGTACTTTGAGGGTTTTGACTCTGCACACCGTTTACATGCATAAAAACCTTCATAACACACAAGGGGACGGGTAATAACCGGAAAAGCATGACACCTCTCCTTTAAAGTTATTCCATACTTGACATACCAGAGGCATGTTTAGCTAATCTGAATGTCTAAAAGGTTTTGGATTGAAGCCTCACATTCCTTTAGGTACATGTAAAAAAAAAAAGTGAATGGCTGATGCCTGTCTCAGTGCATGACTCTCGACTATAAGTGGTATTCATGTCAACATCTCTAACCTTGTAACTATGACAGACAAAATGTTCAGCTCCAGTTATATAACTGAGGCTAAAGACGTCATCGTCCTCGCTGCTGCCGCTGATCTTTTGCTCCAAAGCACACAGTCATTGTCCTCCGTAGCTCCGGGCTCCGAACCACCGGGGCATGATAAAGACATTTAGCAAAAAATAAGGTCCCTTCTTAGGGCTCTTAAACTTATTTTTGTGGCAAGAAAGATGCTGCAGTACTACACTATTATCTCTAATAATCAAAATGTATTCAGCTGACTTTTGAGGAGTGAAGATCCCACATGAATTTCACTAAATGTCATGTGATTGAGTGCTATGTTCTGCTGCAAACTCGTTTTTCTTTTCTTTTGTGGAGACCCTTTCCTCTTTATATAACTGATTCACATGACTTGAGCTTTTACAACGAAATATTTCACAACAAAAGGTCACGTTCAAGATTTGGGTGCGGCTTCACTTGAGTTAAGAAGAAAAGGGTTTCATAATATATTGTTTGTGGGCCTGGCCCGTGTGTGTGTGACCTAGATGTGATTCAGTTATTTAGTTCAGGGTGTTGGCTGCACTGTGGAGTAAAATACATAACACAGCAGAAGTCCCGGTCGGACGTCAGATCTGATGCTGAAATAAAAAGAGCCCTCACATACTGGCTTCCTCATTCCTTCGATGGTCAGTAGGTCATCTACAATCTGTGATGGCATGAGGCAAAACCTGATCAAAGCTCGTGACACTGCATGCAGTTAACACACCACTGATATAACAACTTG
Organism: Trematomus bernacchii; assembly: GCF_902827165.1. Classification (NCBI taxonomy): domain Eukaryota; kingdom Metazoa; phylum Chordata; class Actinopteri; order Perciformes; family Nototheniidae; genus Trematomus; species Trematomus bernacchii. The sequence goes on from NW_022987513.1 coordinate 8,635,593, forward strand.
GATCTTCCCCTCTAATCTACTGCAGTATAATATTTAATATCTCCTGATTTCTACAGAGAGTTCCTCATGGGACATGAAGGGGGGACAATTGGCTGTTGAATTACATTTTGCATGAAACATTTTTTTTTAATTCTGCACTGAATTAGTGCTGGACGATATGAAAAAAATATCAAAGAATTTTGATAAATAATCATCAGTAATGTGAATTTATTTTATAAGCGGGTAAGGTCAAATAATAGAAAAGCCTGGTCATTTCAGAAAAGTACCTCACTTTACTGTAACGCATTGTTAAACCAGCACTTACAATATTAGCATATTGAACATTTAAGACGATATCTAGTGTCATACGACAATATTGATATATTACCTGCGCTTACACTGAATTTGATGAATTTTCTGTTCATCAAACCACAAATAAGACAAGAACAAGCTAGCTTTGGCGTCCTAAGCTGCCGAACGCTCTTACCTAGAGAAGCAGTCTCACAGTGGTGGATATTGATGCAGCAAGACCACAGGGTGCTCTAGCTAACTCTTTTCTCATTTGTCTTGGCTTGCAATAATCATTTCATCCATCCACAGGGAGGTCAGAGGTCAGAGTCTCTGGCGGAGCTGGAAGTGATTTAAGGGTTAGCTCAAGGACACTTCAGCAGGGCGAATGAATCATGAGTCACAATCACAGCGACTCATGAGTTTTTAAACTCACGACACCAATCTGCTCTCCTATTGGTATGAGCTGTTACCCTGAATGAATGTGGTCTTTTAAAGCATCCATAATAGCTGTGTTCTCCTACTTTAGGCAGGCATGAAGCATAAAACAAAGTGTGCCAACACTCAGCAAATGTCAGTGTGATTCTTTTTCCACCAGATGACTAATATTCAAGGCTTTTATCATTCAAAATGAATATGTTATTAATATAACCCAGTTTCTCACGTTTTCAACTCATCATTTCAGTTTAATCATCTATCGCTGATATTGTGTCCTATAATTCAACAAAAAAGTGAATTACTCCTCAAATTATTAATTAATTTTCAGCTATTAACAATGTGAAAAGTATCAATAGTGTGGTTCTTTAGTGTTCTGTGGTTTTAAAAGCAGGCAGCATGGATATTTGGTCAAAGTGTGATTCAATACTCTTTACTGGATTTCTCAAAGAAGCAAAAAGCAGTCTTTTTTTCTCTTACAAGAAACCTGAATTTAACAAGAGTTTTGTTTGCTTTCAGGAGAAAGATTTTGAAATATGGACGGCAGCGTTTCATAACAAGGAAAATGAAATAGCAATTAATAAGAATGGAGGCACAAGGTCATTTTTTCCATGGACTGCTTGTGAAAGGCTGTTCGAGTTCAATGCAGAGTCTGTGCATGAGAGAGCGGCTGGTTCCAGTTTGAAAACATTCGCTGATGAAGTCATAATAATGTTATTCTGCTTATTGGCTCAAATAGATTCTTTGTTAAGAAATCAGCAGCCTTCCGAAATCTAATCACAACCAAAAAGTAGGAACTGAGCTTGAGCTGAAGGTACAAAGAAAGAGCTGCATTGCCCTTCAACCGGTGCTCTAGAAATGTGACCCACTTATTTGCTCACACACTGCCTTAGTTAATGACATCTTTTCCTGAGCAGCAGCTTATAATAACAGGTTTGATATTATTTGGTTATTTTAAATTGTTGACAGGATATTATCAGGACATTTCAGAGTAGATGTATGGAAAGATGGTTGTTTTAAAGGCCTGGGCCTCGTTGAAAAAATGGGCCACCCACAGTGAGGTTGTGTTGTGTGGTGAATGTGGAATTACAAGGCACTTTTGGGTAAAGAAGCAGCCAAATCATTGACAAAATTCATATATTTATGCGTGATCACTCGTGAATAAGTCAAAGAAAGCTACACAATAGACTAAACATGATCACTTCACATTAACATTATTTTTTATATAAAATGTCTAAAATAATTCCCATCAAATTTAAATCAGAGTTGAAAAAATGGAGTCTTCAAATTTAAGTGAATTGGAAAAAAACGTTATATTTATAGATAACAAATATTATGTCATCTTTTTCTTGCAGATTTACATATATGACTAACCCAATATTGAAAAAGCAATTTCTAATAGACATATTGACAATTTGATTTATTATTCCCACACAAAAAATACACTCTATTCCAATATGGAAATTGTACCTTTTTATTATTCTGTGTGGTTGGTACACAAAACATTTTTATTAGACACCATATAGCACATTTCACATTATTTGCATTTGGTAAAAGGTGCTGTTATGAAGCGCACGGGGAAAGAGCATGTGTTTTTTCCTGAGTGCACAGCAGGTGCGGGTGTGTTGAACTGCACTGTGACAGGATTGCCCAGCGGGTGAAGCTCAGTGAGTGCGAGGGTTCAGCTGTGGCCCAGGGGAGGATTAGTGTGAGGCTGCGGAGAGACGGACAGCGCTTGTGGGAAAGCACTGGCGAGGAAGGGCATGATGATTTGTTTCGTTATTGACCAGTGCCATTTTCCATTGGGTACTCAATGGAAGAAAAATGCTGTTTTGGTCCTGAATGTCCCACATTGTCCCTTCTGTGATTTGTTTGTCCAGTGTCCCTGCTCTGCTGTTGGATAACCTCTCAAGTTAAATTGCTGCTCCATTGTATACAGAACTAAAAGTTGCAAAAATGTCTTTGACCTGAAAATTATGTAATGTTGAACCAGGCAACAATGAGCATACTGAAGAATATAGAAAGGTGATACCATTTAAGGTAACAAGGGGCTTTTCTTAAGTGTACTTCTGATTTGATGCTTTTATATTTATGTTAGAAGAGAGAGCTCAGAATTTAATTTAATTTAATTTCAAACCTTTATTTAACCAGATTGGTCCCATTGAGATCATAGATCTCTTTTTCAAGGGAGACCTGCATTTATCAGAAATGTCAGTACTTCAATTTTAAGATTTTGCCTTTAAGTTCAGTATCTTACCTGATGATCTATACATCGGATTTCAGATCTGATTTCCTGGTTTGTGTTCTTATTCCTTCCTTGTATTTTTAAGGTTATTTGAGTCATCATTATATCAAATAAAATGTATTAAGAAAAACAAAGTATTATTTATGAAAAGCTACAGAAGGAGATCATCCCTGAAGCCCATTTTAGCCCAGTATTAAACCATGTTGTTGAAATGATAATCAGAGCATACAGAGAAAAGGGTTGCCTGCCACTTAAATTAAATTGTCATCACAACAATGTTTCTGAGGTTTTCATGAAAAATCTCCTTGACCTGGAGAAAATGGAAACCAGGTGCTTGATGGACGTAGCCGCCGAGGTGGGGGGGAAAGTATACACCACACATTGTTACCATGGGAACACAGAGCGAACAGCATTGCCACAGTTTGATTAACGACAGTGCATGGCAGAGGGCCACGATGGCATCATCATTACCAGTATCACAGATGTAGCTGGAGGCAATATGGCTTAGTGTTTGAGTGATTATCCACATAATAGTGTTTTCTCTAATGTAAAGACAAGCAGCGTGGAGAAAGGTACAGGATGTAAAGCGCCCAACGATGAACATTCATAATGTAGCGAGGCCTGCTTATGAGCACTAAATGCCATCTCATCATCCAATAGCATGACCTACATAAATGAGCAGAACTAATCTCCATGTAGGCGGATGGTGAATAATGCAGTCAAATGTGGGAGATATTTCTGAGTCTTGGATGGCTCACACTTGTTGGTGGTTGGCAAAGCAACGTTCACTCTGGCATTGTCATCCTTATGTTGATATATAATGTTTGTAAGCTACATTTGACTGGGTTGATGACACAGACTTTAGGAGGTTTTTTGAACATCATTTTAATAAAACAGCCTTCACAAGTGGCAGCTTTCTTTAATCAATATTCCATAAAAAATGTTTTTAGTTTTTTAAGACATCACTTTAGACATCACCGTATCTTTGTTTGGTGAGATATTTATGAGTGTTCAGCCATGCACATGAGGCGGCACTTTGGCATACCAGCATAACATTCTCAGATAAGACTGTATAAAAGTAGCGGCAGCCCCTATTTAATTGTATTTATTTATACAAATGTAATATAAAATAAATTAATAAAATATAAATACATTATACAGTTTTACATTTTTTTCTCTGGCAACCCTTTTAGTTTGACGTGTTTATATGCTAATATTTGCTAAAAAGTGCTAAATGTAAAGTACAGCTGATGCACATTTCACTGTGTATTGATAACTTGTACAATTTATCCTAAAAGAAGAACATGAAAGTCTACATAATTATATGGCAGTCCATCCATTCAGTATAGTTGTAAACATGTCACTTAAGATTTGCTCTTTTGACCCAGAGAAAGTGTTTTGTCATGTGGACAGTGTGCTCGAGGGGTCACAGTAGGAAGCTTCAGAAAGCATTGAAGAGCATTTTCCTGTATGGCATGCCGAGGGCTATGAATGCTTGCAAGAATTGATATAGGACGCAATAACTATTAAGAAACGATTCATGTGTGTTAAAATTGCTCATGTTGGTAATGAAATATAAAGCTCCTTTAGAAAAACACTCACTTTTTCCTTTTCCATCCCTCTGATGTACTTTTGTGTAAAGCAATCACAGACGAGACAGGTTGGTAAACACAAGTGTGCAGGTTATTGACATCATGTTGCATGATTACTCTGTGTTGAAGGTTAGACTTTTAAAGTAACCTCTCATTAACCCATCACTCTGTAGGCTCTCTCTTTTTATTTTATTGTGTCTTATTTATTGGAAGATCATTGTATTACATCCATCATTACAGATTATTTAATTGAATGCTTTTGTTTACGGTTTACGTTGAGACGTACTGACGGCGTACTCTATTTTGAAGTGTCATTGATTCTTCCTGTTTGGCAGAAATGTCCTCATTTGAGAAGAAATTGCTGTCCACCTGACTTTCATGTCTGTCAGACATGATGGAAACTGGGACAACCAACGCGAACACACAGTGGGAGCTCCACATTAAATGGTCAATGTTGTGAATTGAAAGTGGCCAATGTAGTGGGGGGTCCCATTGTGTGTGGTCTGGCCAAACTGTATCATGCTTTAAAGTTTCGACACATTCACAGCCGTGGATTATTAATACTTTTCTACCCTGTTTGATTAACTGTTTTTTGTCAGTCTACAGATATCTTAACAGTTGCTGCGCTTCTTTGGATATGGAACAGTTTGAGTTCTGACGTAGCAACTTTTTATTACGCGACTAATTCACTTTTTTCCCGCTGATTGTGGTTTTGCTTGTGCATTATGATCGGTCGTGAAACATTGCAGCTAGACATAAAAGAACAATTAAAACGTTTTCCTATTCAAACACATTTCTGACACTTCATTCTTCCCTTGCAGATGGGTTAGATGGACAAAGTGACTTGTTTTCCAGTTTGTAACCTCTATCCCTTGAATGAAGCCTATACCGCCAACGTATGATGTGTTGCTATAGTTTAATGGCTCCAAACTATTAAATTGACCTGCACCAAATTCACATAATTTTTATAGAATTCTCTTGAAAATTAAATAGAAACATGACTATAGCCTGTTTGCAAGAGATGCCTCAAACTGTATTTGTTGTGGAACCACAGTGAGGAGTGTTGAAATAATGGAAATGTGCTACTTACAGTATGTTAAGTAGCACTGACTGTTAGGTGCCATAACCATATCGTGTCATGTCAAAGATGAAAGATTCCTGAGCATGAAACACCAGCCACCTGGTTGTGCTGCTGTCTCCATATCTCACAAGCTGGTTAAAATGGCATCCTGCTGATACCACATCATAAGCCAGATCAGTGAAACAGGGACTTCTATAACAGCTGCAGTCTGAATCAACTGTGGAAAAGTGTGACTCATTACCTGAGCATGGCCAGTTACAAAAGTAGTCTGCAAATGTAGCATTGCTATAAAGCTGTATCAAGCCCATGGATGTCTAGAGCGGTTTATCATCCAAAAATGTCCGATAATGGCAGAAGCAGCCATTTGAGTTGACTTTGATGTTGGAATCACATATCTACAGATTTATTGTTGAAGTAAAAAGCTATTAAACAGGAGTAGTACTTGCATAATGTGTCTAATAGGTAACGTGCACTTGCAGGTTTCCTAAAGTATTATTCTCATGAGCTCTATTATCTCTGCTCACATAACAATTGGCCTTTATCACAAGACCAGCCATCATAAGAAAACTCTTCCATTCTAGCTGAATTGAAAGGATGGTGTTAGATTATATAAGAAAGACAGCAGAAAAAGAAAGAATTACAAAATTGTATTTTTTGTATTTGTTAACACCGAACACTAAGACTCTGTCACAAGAACACAATTATTTTCAGAAGTCTTTGAGCAATTCCTTTATTTTGATTATTGTGATGTACAAACAGATGGACAGCTGGTGTCCTGCAGGATCCGTTCACAAGAGTTATAGCATGAACAGTGATGTTCTTGCTTTGAATCAGACTTTGGACCGTTGATGTCCCCCCCACCCTCAGTTCTTCTGAGTAGTGCTTCGGGCGTCGTTCTATGAATGGCAATGTCACCACTTTGTTCCACTATATTATCTCCATGAACACACATTCATGGTCCTAACCATGACCTTTGTGAACCACTAATCTGAACAGGTTCACATTTGTGGTTTTGGGCGAAATCTCTCCAAAATATTGGATGGATTGAAGTTTTCAACAGCCATTCATCTACACCTTAGGTTAAATTGTAATAATGTTGATGCTTCTCTGACTTATCTTGCACTGTTTATGACTCAAATTGTTGAAAGCAAATGACATACCTCTAAACCTCCTCTATACTTTGTGTTTATTGCTAATTAATAAATATTCACTAAGCCGCTGAACATGGATAAAGTAAAGTATACTTTCTTAACATGTTATGGTTGTCATTGTGAGCATGTTGCCATGCTAGCGTTAGCATTTAGCTCAAGGCACTGATAGGGATCCCAACTAGAAATGTTTGGTTCTAAAAACATTCTGAGAATGTTACCATTCATTGTTCTAGGAATGTTTTCAGCGGGAAGTTTTCTTTTGGTTCCCAGAATGTTCTTCTGAAAGGTAGGATAACGTTCTCTAAAAACATTCTTAAAATGTTTGGTGATAACCTTCTTAAAATGTTTTTGATAACATTGTTAGAACATTATGCCCTACTATTCTTAAAACGTTTTCAGCGGGAAGTTTTAGTTTGGTTCCCAGAATGTTCTTCTGAAAGGTATATAACGTTCTCTAAAAACATTCTTAAAATGTTTGGTGATAACCTTCTTAAAATGTTTTTGATAACATTGTTAGAACATTATGCCCTACTATTCTTAAAACGTTTTCAGCGGGAAGTTTTAGTTTGGTTCCCAGAATGTTCTTCTGAAAGGTATATAACGTTCTCTAAAAACATTCTTAAAATGTTTGGTGATAACCTTCTTAAAATGTTTTTGATAACATTGTTAGAACATTATGCCCTACTGTTCTTAAAAAGTTTTCAGCTGCAAGTTAGATTTTTTTATGTTGCCAGAATGTTATTATTTTAGAGTAGGATAACGTCCTTTACTTTTAAAACATTATGCAAATGTTCTGTGGTAACAATTTACTAAAATATTTTAACATTATTAGAACATAAATACATAATATTCCTATAATATTTAAACTCAAAATTCCTGGGTAAGTGGACTGACCACTGTGGTCACTAGGATGATTTTGATAGTTTACTTAACTATTGGAATTTGACTATTAACCTTTATATATACAGTCTATGCTATTAACACATGTAAAAGGATGACTCGGAATCAGCTGGTGAGCGTAACATCTGTTTATTAGAAAAGGGGAGCTGGGAGTGGAGGTTGGTTATGGCAGCAGTGGGAAACAGTTGTTCCAGGGTGGGTAGAGAGGCCTGGCTGGTCTTGGGAGTGTGGCAGGCCTTGGATTCCTCCTGGGAGAGACACAAAAATGAGTGTGAGGCAAAAGCAGGCAAAGTTGTCAAAATATCTGCTGGAGCGGCACGCAACAAACCTTTCACGGCAACAATCCGGTAGGGAATGAGTCCAGGCTGCAGGCTTGCATAGTGTGGCTGATGAGCAGGTTGCGGGTGGGGTTGATTGGAGATTGCTCCCAGCCGTGTAGAGCAGACCAGCAGGCAGGGGGGGGAGAGAGAGAGAGACACACCGTAGAAACAAACACATACTGTACAAACACTAACAGGGGTTTCAGGGACGGGCAGTGACAGTCGGTCCGTTCCTCTATATGTCTGTCGGTCTCAAATCTAAAGGGTGCAATAACGATTTGTATCCAATATGCATAAACAGCAGACACTGTTTATACGCAGCCCTCACAAACCACACACGGCCAGATAGCTTATCTAACAGTTAGAACCTGCATATGAGACACAACCTTTATAGTCAGAAAAAAAGTGTGATTATATTTTCTGATATTTTACACATATGATATTATGAATACTGTGGGCCTACATACCTTAGTGTGATTATAAGTGCATGTGAGTGAATATTGGCATGCAAATGTGTTTTTATACGTCCTGTTCATTGTCTCTTCAGGAGGCGTGTGGCGCAGTGGATAGAGCGTTGGTGTTCGGATCAGGGGAGCACAGTTTCAAACCCCACTGCAGTCAGCATGTCGTTGTGTCCCTGGGCAAGACACTTCACCCCAAATTGCTCCTGTGGGGATTGCCCACAGTATTGAGTATGTAAGACACTTTGGATAAAAGCATCTAACAAGTAACATGTAATGTCTCAATGTGCTCATACATCTTAAGAAAGTTATCACCAAAAATGTTAAGAATGTTTTTAGAGAACGTTATCCTACCTTTCAGAAGAACATTCTGGGAACCAAAATAAAACATCCCGCTGAAAACGTTTTAAGAACAGTAGGGCATAATGTTCTAACAATGTTATCAAAAACATCTTAAGAAGGTTATCACCAAACATTTCCAGAATGTTTTTAAAGAACGTTATCCTACCTTTCAGAAGAACGTTCTGGGAACCAAACTAAAACTTCCAGCTGGAAACATTCCTAGAACAATGAATTGTAATATTCTCAGAATGTTTTTAGAACCAAAAATGTCTAGCTGGGAACTCACACATGCCACCGCAAACATGCAATATCTGCTTACAGCTTATCATGAATTACGTGCTTGTTTGTTTTTTTCAAAAGGAAAATGTGGTGATATCAGATTTTTTTAAAACATCCTTTTCAAACAAATGCAACAAGTTTGTTTTTTAAAGCGCTCTACAAATAAATCTGACGTTGACCATGACCGCGTGTTTATATTTGCCATTACAGGAACGTTTTATAAAAAAAGAATAACCTCCTGAAAACATTATCCGAATGTTGCTTTGAAAATGTTCTTCTTTTGTTATCATGTAAGGGAATGTTTCATAAAAGAACATCTGCACTGTGTTACCTCAACAACGTCCAAAAAACATCCTTATAATGTTGCAGGCAAAACGTTCCACCTTTGTTAACATATCACATTAATATCACATATCACATTAAAAGAACGTTTCTGTCATCTCAGGCCTCAATAACATCCTCAAAACATCATCTGAATGTTGCAGTTAAAACGTTATGTCTTAGTTAACCTTAAACCTTATAGGAACATTATTTGAAATAATAAACATCCTCAAAAGATTCTTTGAACATCAGATTAAAAAGTTTCTTATTATGCAAATTGGCCCATTTCAGAATAATACATATTATATTTTGATTATAATTATCGATGCATTCATGTGTTTATCCAAGCTGGTAAAGGTGCAGCTAGTTTTAATGACTTTGTATACTGCAGGGTAGCTTGTGAATTTACTCCAGGTGTAACTAAAGTCTTATTTAAGAGTTGATTATATTTCACATAATTAATCCAAATCTGTAAAGTAACTAAAGGTATTAAATAAATGTAGTGGAGTAAAAGTACACGATTTACCCCTGAATTGTAGTGGAGTAGAAGTACAAAGTAGCATAACATGGAAATACTCAAGTAAAGAACAAGTATCTCAAAATTGTACTCAACCCTTGTATGGTGTTCATATTTTTGTTACTCAGCCAGTGTTCGTGGGTCTGGTGGACCCGCTGCCTTTTTGGGCTTCAATTCAACACAATCAAACTATTTTATGTTAAAATACTCAACAGATGTTTACTTCATCTCAGTTACAAGCAATATAAACAGCACATATGGTTAATATTTGTCCCTTTTACATTTGTTGGATCACATTAATGAATTAAAGTGCTACTTGTTTTTTTGCCCACTGACCGGCTGGTCCTGTGGCTCGTCTTTTTTTTGTAACTAGCTGATGCTCAATCTCATCCTCTTCTTCAAAGTCACTATCAGACTCTGAATTCTCAGAAATGTGATCCTCACATTCTGAAAGCTCTTCCTCTACATCATGGGTCGGCAACAGGCGTTCGCGCGCCATTGTTGGCCCGCCAGCAATAATGTTTGGCCCGTAATTTTGAGAATAAAAAATAAAAATATATTTTGAGATTTTTTTCTTTTTTTTCTATGTGCGACAGTCGCACATAGGCTATAATGTCCGAATAGAGAATCTACCTACACCTGAAGAATGCTTATTGTACTTTTATCCATGTTGAGAATTAATGACATACAGCACAGGCACAATCAGGCAGCGGGGTGCACTGACGCTGATAGTGGATCAATAGGTGGACAGTGCGTGGCGCTGAAATAGCCAACATTCGGTGTGTGGTTTGAAAAAAATAACACCAGCTCACTAAATCATTCAAACTTAATGTTTGCGAAACACAAAACCAACATCAGCCGTTAGCCCTCAGAGCTCACAGCTCCTCATATCTGTTCAGAAACTAGACAAAAGTACAAACCACAGACTGTCTGTGTCATGGCGAATACAGTCGCTGGTTTATTTATGTCTTTATAGGCCGTTGTTGTGAGTGTGGACGGAGCATATACAAAGTTAGCTTAGCCAATCTCCATTCAGAAAACACGCATTTTAAAAGGTTTTTCGCCTGCCGTCTTGTCTGCAGACTTGTCAAAGCATTAATTCATGGTTTTTACTATCAGTAAATATCAGTATGTTGTTACTTCGGCATCATTTTGAAACAATTAAATTACAATTAAATCACGGTAAAATTGTGGTGGCTCTACTCTTCAGCCACCTCCCTTGTGAGTGTGTGTTCCCTTTCCCTGTCTGTGTGGGCGTGGTGGCTGTCACTCCTGGCTCCCGGCTCAATCTCCACCTGCTGCAAATCTCCACCTGGTGCAATCAGCGTTACACACCTGATTCCCATTCAGCCATTTACTAATGGTATATCAGCGGAGGCTCCACAACATGTCAGCGCCAGATCGTTGTTTAATCCCCAGTGGTAACTCTCAGCCTTCTTAGCCGATTTAAAACTATTTCTCTGTACACGGAATACTTTTCTCATCTGTTTCTCTTATGCTCCAGGATCACTATCCAGCCGCCTTGTTACCATCACCTGCCGCCACCAGTCATCATTCCAACCGGATTACTCTCCACACTCACCAGTCTTCATTCCTACAGGATTACTCTCCACGCTCCTCCACCTCACAATAAACCTTTTTCCAACACTCTGCCGTGTCCTGCGTTTGGGTCCTATCGGATATCGTAACAGAACGATCTGGCCAGTATGGACTCAGCGGACACAGGCCACCAGTCCAAGACTGCGGACGAACTCAGCCAAGCCCTGGCCAATCAAGGTGCTCTCGTGGGGCATCACGACGTGGTTCTCCGTGAGGTTGTGGAGACTCTCCGGAACCTCTCCACTAACGTGCAAAGGATCGGCACACAAGTGGAACTGCTCACCTCCCAGTTTTCTCCCCCGCAGCCCGCTGCACAGCCGACAGCTCCTCCCCCCGCTCCTGCCGCACCTCTCCATCAGCTACGAGAGGCTGTTATTCCTACACCGGAGCGATACGCTGGAGATTTGGGTATTTGTAGAGCCTTTTTGTTCCAGTGTTCGTTAGTCTTTGAGCAGCAGCCTAGTACTTATCACACAGATGGGGCTAGGGTAGCATATGTAATGAGTCTGTTGAGGGGGAGTGCTCTAGATTGGGCTACAGCCGTTAGGGAGAGCCAGCCACACATTTGCTCATCATTTGATACTTTCATTTCCGAAATGAAAAAAGTTTTTGATCACCCGGTACGGGGGAGGGACGCTTCTAGGCGCCTTCTTTCTCTCCGGCAGGGCTCCCGTAGTGTAGCCGAATTTTCAGTTGAGTTTAGAACAGTTGCTGCTGACTCAGGCTGGAATAACGAGTCATTGCAAGATGTTTTTCTTCAAGGGCTGAACGAAGCAATTAAAGACGAGCTAGCTGCTAGGGATGATCCAGTTAGCTTGGATAATTTAATTGCCACAGCTATCAAGATTGATAATCGCCTCAGAGAGAGACGCAGGGATAGGAATAGCCGTCACCCCAATCCCAGCTACTCCTCACTTGATCCCCGAATTGGCACTGCCACTGCCCCAATCTCCAGATCCTTTCCGACTCCTTTCTCGGTTTCACCCCCCGAAGATGAGCCCATGCAAGTGGGAAGGGCCCACCTCTCACCATCTGAGCGGGCTAGAAGGATCCGGGCTGGGGAATGTGTTTATTGCAGCCAAACCAGTCATCTAGTTTCCTCCTGTCCTAATCTGCCAAAAGGTCAGGCTCGTCAGTAGCTGTGGGGATTCTGGCGAGCCCTTCCTCCTCTCTCAACCCCCGACCCAGAACGCAGCTAGAAGCCGTTCTTTGCTGCAACCAACAGTCACTACCCCTGCTCGCCTTAGTGGACTCGGGGGCAGACGAGAATTTTTTGGACATTGACATCGCAGCTCAGGCAGGAATTCCCTGCGAAGTGTTGGATTCACCTCTTAATGCCAATGCTCTTAATGGACAATTCCTGGCCCAAGTCACTCACCGCACCAAGCCAGTAAACCTCATTCTGTCTGGAAACCATCGTGAGTTTATTCAGTTTCACCTTATTTCCTCACCTCATGCTCCCATAGTGTTGGGTCATCCCTGGTTAAGAACACACAACCCCCAGATTGATTGGATAACTGGCAAAATCATTAGTTGGAGTTGTTTTTGTTTATCCTCATGCCTGCAGTCTGCCCTACCGCCAGCAGAGGCCGCCGCTCCACCACCCAAGATCGAGCCGCCTGACCTGTTATCTGTCCCCATGGAATATCATAGCCTAGGAGAGGTGTTCAGTAAACAGCGAGCTCTTTCTCTTCCTCCTCATCGACCCTACGACTGTCCCATTGACCTCCTTCCCGGGGCCCCTCTGCCTTCCTCACGTCTGTTCAACCTGTCTCGCCCTGAGAGAAAATCCATGGAGAGTTACATCCATGACTCCCTGGCTGCTGGTGTCATCCGCCCATCCTCCTCCCCGGTCGGTGCTGGGTTCTTCTTCGTGTCCAAGAAGGACCGCTCACTGCGGCCCTGCATTGATTACAGGGGTCTCAATGCCATCACTATAAAAAACAAATATCCATTACCCCTCATTAACTCCGCCTTTGAACCCCTCCAGGAAGCCACCATCTTTTCCAAACTGGACCTCCGCAATGCCTACCACCTCGTCAGAATCCGTGAAGGGGACGAGTGGAAGACTGCCTTTAACACACCACTCGGTCACTTTGAGTATCTGGTGATGCCTTTTGGACTGACGAATGCCCCAGCAGTTTTTCAGTCAATGGTGAACGATGTACTCCGTGACCTCCTCAACCGGTCAGTCTTTGTCTACTTGGATGACATTCTCATTTTCTCCCGTAACAAGGAGGAGCACATTATCCATGTCAGGCAGGTGCTGCAGAGACTCCTTGAAAACAGACTCTTTGTGAAGGCGGAGAAATGCGAATTCCATGTCAACACAGTCTCATTCCTGGGCTACATCGTTGAGGAAGGAAAGATTAGGACCGACCCTGAGAAGATCCAAGCGGTGGCGGGGTGGCCCAAACCAACCTCAGTTAAACTGCTTCAACAGTTTCTTGGTTTCGCCAATTTTTATCGGCGCTTCATCAGAGACTACAGCAGAGTGGCGGGCCCTTTAACCAGACTCACTTCCCCTACAACTGGTTTTTTCTGGACTCCAGAGTGCGATGCAGCCTTCTCGGAGCTAAAGAGACTTTTCACCACTGCCCCTGTGCTCATCCACCCTGATTCCTCTCGCCAGTTTGTGGTGGAGGTCGATGCCTCCAACACCGGGGTAGGGGCAGTTCTTTCCCAGCGCTCGGAACGAGACCAAAAATTACATCCATGTGCATTTTTCTCTCGCCGCCTCACTCCAGCTGAGAAGAACTATGACGTGGGTAACAGAGAGCTGCTGGCTGTCAAACTTGCCCTAGAGGAGTGGAGGCACTGGCTGGAGGGAGCCGAGCTCCCTTTTATTGTATGGACAGACCACAAAAACTTGGCGTACATCCAATCTGCCAAGCGCCTTAACTCTCGTCAGGCTCGATGGGCCCTGTATTTCGGCCGCTTCTCATTCACCCTTACCTACCGTCCAGGGTCACGGAACCTCAAGCCGGACGCTCTCTCTCGCCAGTTCGCTTCCGAAGGACCAGCTGTCAATCCAGACACTATCCTGCCTGCCTCCTGCGTGGTGGCGGCTGTTACCTGGGAGATTGAGTCATTGGTTAAGGAGGCTCAGCGGGCGCAACCTAACCCAGGTAACTGCCCAGCTAATAGTCTTTTTGTGCCTACCCCTGTTCGCTCCAAGGTCCTGCAGTGGGCACACGCCTCCCGTCTCTCCTGTCATCCTGGTGTCCATCGCACACTGTTTATTCTAAAACAACGGTTCTGGTGGCCTTCCATGGCTCAAGACACCAGGGCCTTTGTTGCTGCCTGTACAGTATGTGCCCGCGCCAAGTCCTCCCACCAATCTCCCTCTGGCCTGCTTCGGCCGCTGCCGGTACCTAGGCGTCCTTGGTCGCATGTGGCCTTGGATTTTGTCACTGGACTTCCACTGTCACAAGGAAATACCATCATCCTAACTATTGTGGACAGATTTTCCAAGATGGTACACTTTGTTGCTCTTCCCAAGCTTCCCACAGCCCGAGAGACTGCAGATCTTCTGGTCAATCATGTTGTTCGACTCCATGGGATTCCCACCGACATCGTCTCTGACCGGGGTCCCCAGTTCATTTCCCACGTTTGGAAAGCCTTCTGTCAGGCTCTGGGAGCATCAGTGAGCCTGTCATCTGGATATCATCCTCAGACGAACGGGCAAACGGAACGGGCCAACCAGGATCTGGGGGCGGCTCTTCGCTGTGTGGCTTTCAGGAACCCTTCGTCATGGTGCCCACATCTGCCATGGATCGAATATGCCCACAACTCCCTGCCAAATGCAGCCACAGGTATTTCACCCTTTCATTGTGCCATGGGTTTCCAACCACCCCTGTTTCCATCCCAGGAAGAGGAGGTTGCTGTTCCTTCCGTTCAGACCCACCTTCGTCGCTGTCATAAGGTGTGGAGGGATACCCGAGCCGCCCTGCTCCGCTCCGCTGCCCGCAACTGCCTCATCGCAGACCGCCACAGGACCCCGGCTCCCAACTACTTACCAGGTCAGAGTGTTTGGCTTTCCTCCAAAGATCTCCCACTCAAGACAGAGTCGAAGAAACTCACGCCACGTTATGTCGGCCCCTTCATCGACTCAGTTATCAACCCATCTGCAGTAAAACTCAAGCTTCCCCCACACATGAAGGTTCATCCGACATTTCATGTTTCTCTGTTAAAACCTGTTGCCAGCAGCCCCTTGTCTCCTCCAGTGAGTGTTCCCCCACCCCCCCCGCATCATCAATGATCACCCAACCTACACCGTCAGGCGATTGTTGGACGTTCGTCGCCGTGGAAGGGGATTCCAATATTTTGTGGATTGGGAGGGCTATGGTCCAGAGGAGAGGTCTTGGGTTCCCCGGCGAAACATCGTGGGCGCGTCCCTGGTTCGGGACTTCCACCGGGATAACCCTGGTAGACCTGGTAGACCTGGTAGACCGCCTGGAGGCGTCCCTTAAGAGGGGGGTACTGTGGTGGCTCTACTCTTCAGCCACCTCCCTTGTGAGTGTGTGTTCCCTTTCCCTGTCTGTGTGGGCGTGGTGGCTGTCACTCCTGGCTCCCGGCTCAATCTCCACCTGCTGCAAATCTCCACCTGGTGCAATCAGCGTTACACACCTGATTCCCATTCAGCCATTTACTAATGGTATATCAGCGGAGGCTCCACAACATGTCAGCGCCAGATCGTTGTTTAATCCCCAGTGGTAACTCTCAGCCTTCTTAGCCGATTTAAAACTATTTCTCTGTACACGGAATACTTTTCTCATCTGTTTCTCTTATGCTCCAGGATCACTATCCAGCCGCCTTGTTACCATCACCTGCCGCCACCAGTCATCATTCCAACCGGATTACTCTCCACACTCACCAGTCTTCATTCCTACAGGATTACTCTCCACGCTCCTCCACCTCACAATAAACCTTTTTCCAACACTCTGCCGTGTCCTGCGTTTGGGTCCTATCGGATATCGTAACAAAAATATGTTCATTTTGTTGTAGTTGCCAGCGATTCTCTCACTAGTTTAGCATACTCAGCCCGGTTGTTGGCCCGGAAAGAACCTCGATTTTGGAGAGCCAGAAAAACTGTGAAATAGTACCCGCTAGCCGGAACTACGCCTAGTGGAAACGCAACCAAAAACCGTCCGGGCACGGCACGCTTAAACCGCGCTCCGCACTGTAGTGGAAATGCGCCATTAGTGACAGTAGGCTGACAGGACAGTTAAATGGATGTATCTTACATTTCTCAAAAGTCAGCCCCTTACATCTACAAGTTCACACCGGGCTGTTCTTACTTGATAATTGTGAACCTAATAGATTAAAGGCTTCTTGTCAAGCTTCCACGGTCAAGTGGTTTATAGGTTAAGACCGTGCACACACACACAGGGCGGATCTACGGGGGGGCAGCTGCCCCCCACACTGTAGAGCCTTGCCCCCCCAGCTGCCCCCCTAACTTTTGTGTCCCTAAAACTGTACTTGTAGAAACAAACCTACACTATGTCGACAAGCTTCTCACGCAACAAAACAAGCAGTACATTAATTAAAAGTGAATCATTTTAAATATCATCTTAGGCCCGTTAAAAACGCAGCTACGGCCCTAAAACTGCGGAGCGGCGTTCACAGACCGCGGCTCACGCAGCTGCAGAGAGACCGAGCTGTCCCAGCACTTGAGGGTGGATCAGCTTCCCCTTGGAGCGTTTAAAAGGCGGGCGCTGTTTGGGGCGTTACGTTACAAAATAGCCTACTACACAGAAAGCGCTAGCTGGGAGATCGATCACTTTTATTTGCTCAACTATGCGGTAGGCTACTATTAAATCCACGTAAATTACTCTCACACATCACAGCAATGAGGCTGATAAATGAAACCAGGATACTGTAGTGATCACTGATTCATACACTGGGGTTACATAATTCAATCCGGGAACTACAGGTTGGGGGTATTGTTTATTGACATATGTTGACGGTACCTCCGGGGTACCTGCTGTGTGTCCTCCTCTTTCACTTTCTCTTCTCTTCTGCGGCTTCGACCCGATAGCATGTCAGTTTCTGCTCCCCAATAAAGAGAGATTTGCACCTCCGATACACCGCCTCCGTCTCCCTTCTCTCGGCACTACAATACATCCTTTACCGTCAAACTGGTTCTAAACACAGCTGCCTGTGTGCGTTTGATAAATACTTTCTGATTTTATATTTATTATATATGCTACTTATTAGCTACATGGCCCTAACGTCAGTGGTTGTGATTGGCCCCGGTGCAAATATTGTTTTGGGGTCCCCCCCCCCCCATCGCCCCAAACATAAGCGCACGCTGATGCGCTCACACACGCACGGACATACACAACCACTCAGAAGCGCCACATGTATAGGCTATCAACAACAGCCTGCCCTGGCCTCAGACCACCACAGCCTGACAACGGCACAGCGAACTAAGAAGAGGATTAAACCTGTTTCCTTGATGTTTGTCTCTGGGGAATGGGCCGGTAGGCCTACATAGACCGGTTGCTATAATATAGCTTTTGATCTTGGTCTCAATAGCGCCATAGAGTCCCCTATCGGTTGGGGCCCTTGGGGGAACTGTTGGACCACCGCCGGGCACAGCCAAATCCAGCCTCTCCTCCTGGCTGGCTGGAGAAGAAGGTTGTACAGCCACGGATACAGCTTCACTTGTGGATTAGATGGCAATGATGGTGGTGAGCTATCGTTAGCCTCCGGCTGCCGCTGTACGTCAACATTGCTAACGTTAGCGCTCGATTTCGAGGACGATGTATGACAAAAAAAATTGTCTAATTTTGTCAGTTTAGCTGTTACATCTCCTTGTTCTCTCTTGTCCTTTCTCTTTTGAGCGCTGCTCTTGTGCTTTGGTTTGCTGTACATTATAAATGCAAGCTATTACATTTTTTATAATGCTACCGAACTTGCTGCTGCTAGCTACAGTACAGTACAGGTTGATTAAACGGTTCGCTCGTCACGCAAGGTATCACATGTCATGAAAGGGAGCAAGGTCATTGGAGAGACAAATTACAAATTAATTTAGGTTGCTTGGTTACTTTGAAGACTGAGTGAACCGGTCAATGCCATTGGGGCCCCAAAAAAAAAAATGTAAAAGAAGAAAAAAAAAAAAAAAAAATTTAAAAACTTTTTATTTTTTGCATGGGCCCCTGGCCGGCTCTGGGCGCCGGTGCATTGCACCGGCTGCACCGTCGATAGTTACGCCACTGCCTAACGTGTAAGGTTATACAAGCATTTGTACCAGTGCTTTTCACAAGTAGACTCTTGCAGGCCAGAGTAGCTGGAGTGAGTCAACAAGAAAAAAGACATATCTGAGAAGTGATCAGGACGAACAGAAAGAGGAAAAGAGAGTACACTGAAGAGACCAGGAGGAGGAGAAAGCCAGTAGGAGATGAAGACATTAGTGAAGAAGAAGAACATTTTTATGTGAGGAATAAAGATGAAGTGTCAGAAAGAGGGACAGAGGCAGTGATCATGAGGCAGATGAAACTCCAGCTGGACCACATGGTATGTTTTTATTCTCCTTGCATACATATTCCATTACGGAGCTTACACACGGCGGCGTGCGTTGACGCTTGGCGGTGGGCGTGTCTGAAGCTTGGGGAGTTACGGCCCGTCCACACGGCGGCGTGCGTTGAAGCTTCAACGTTTCTGCCCATTCACTTTGAATGGGGTGACGTCACGCTTTGCCGAACTGCATTGTGGGAGCGTCGCTTCGCTTTGCTCGCGTTGCTCGCTTCAAAAGTTGAGCAATGTTCAACTTTTGAAGCTTCGACGGAAGCGTCAGCCAATCAAATCATATGCCAGTACAAGCTCTAGCCAATCAAACCGCATGCTTGTGTGTCCGGGGCGGGAGATTCATGTGATTGGTTGTTGGTCGAGCTTCAGACACGCCCGCCGGCAAGCTTCAACGCACGCCGCCGTGTGGACGCTGCGTTAGTATTGACAAATATTTATTGAAATGTGCTGCTGCACAGGTCACCTTTAGCTCTCTTAAGAGATGGGTGATGTCATTTGTGTACTTAATTATAACTAAGTACTTTTACTGTACTTACAGTAAGCAGAATTAGGGTATCATGAGTATTTTCTGCTGTTTTATACTATATTTGAGTTTGTTTGTCTGAACACCTTGTTTCTCTTGTGCATTAAGAACACTTGTGTTAGGGCATGATTTAACAATAAAAAGGTTATACAGTATAAAATACCACGTACTGTACGCCCTCCCATGCCACCCTGGCATGACCTCTTGCCCCCCCTTTGCCACCCCATGTAAAATGTTCTAGAACCGCCACTGCACACACGCATGCATGCACACACAAATGCGTACTCACACACACAACAGTGGAAGAAGTATTCAGATGCTTTACTTGAGTAAATTATCAATGCATTACTGTCAAAATACTTAATTACAAGTTGAAGTCCTGCATTTAGAGTCTTACTTTGGTACAAGTACAAAGGTATTATAGTATCAAAAGTAAAAGTAATCATTGTGCAGAAAAATTGCCTTTATGTGTATATAATTATATTTATATGTGACGTTTCTAGATAATATGGTTGCATCACGTAGTTATGTTGTAGACCAGGGCTATTCAATTGGCGGCCCGCGGGCCAAATCCGGCCCCGGGGTGATATTTACTGGCCCTTTGAGTATAATGTTAAAAAGTAATCAATTTTTTTTTTTTAAGATTTTTTTTTTTTTATGCCATAGTGCCTTTATTCCAGAGAGGGTGTTACATTGAGAGATAGAGGGGTAGACAATGCCTGAAAACTTCGACGGGCTCGGGTTTCGAACCCACCTACTATACTGTAGTGACAACTCCTGTCATTGATTGCATCTCTGCGTGAATGATTAGATCATTTCACCTAAATGAAATCAAATGAAACATGTAGGCCTACTGAGTTCTGAACTTGCCATTTAGATCTATAAAGGCCTTGGGGCTATGTTGTTTGATTGAATTAAACACAATATATGCACTCCACTATGCTGTTGTAGTATTTACTGTATCTGAAGCTCTTAAATATGATTGCTCATATTTCAAGCCATCTTTTTCCCGGCCCCTTGCTTTGGATCATTTTCATCAACCGGCCCCCATTCCAAACTAATTGAATAGCCCTGTTGTAGACAAACAAAGTTCTGATTGACTTTTGACTTTTCTGAGTTGCTCCACTCGTTTAGTTTTTAGAGATGTATTTTGTTAAAAGTAGCTTAAGCTGTTTGATAAATGTAGTGGGGTAAACTTACATTGTTTCAAATGTAGTGGAATAGAGGTATAAAGTAGCACAAAATGGAAATACTCAAGTAAAGTGAGAGTAGGCCTACCTCCAAATTGTAGTTGAGTAGCCTACAGTACTTGAGTAAATGTACTAGTTACTTCCCACACACACATTACACATCAACATGTCATTTAGTGGGGTGCTATTATGCATAAAGCACATGCTAAAGATTACAATCACCCCCCCCCCCCCCCCCCCCCACCCTGGTCACTACAGGTTTCTGTCGGTTGTGCTGCACACTGCTTATGCTGCTGCTCCTGCCGTCGTTAGCCGAGTATTGAGCTACCAGCTGACCTACTTTCTCTCAGCCACTCGGTCCTGTTTACAAGTCCCTGCCAGCGGAGGATGTGGAGTACAGTGCCTGGAAAATAGACAGACACAGCCCGCAACTAGCAAACACCACAAAAGGGACATTTAGCTGGTGTGTTTTGTTGATAAATGAGGACTGTCAAAGCCACAGAGAGCTCACCGGCGATCAATAACAGCACGTTATTAACTTAGGCGTTGTTATGCAATGTAACGCTTTCGGTGCTCTCGTGGTGGTGACGTTAAGCTGCTATGCTGTAGTTTAAAAAAAAAATGAACAGATTGGTTAAAGTTAAGTGTCGACCATTCTTTCTTCTGGACACACGTTTTCAAGGTAGGTGAGATTTAATGTAAGCTTTCAGTGGCGCGTTGTTATAACATCAAAGTTCACCAGCGTCAATTTTAAAGGAGAGGTGTTCGACAGCATGCTTAGCTTTTTTCAATTATGCTTACTCCTGTCAGACTGCTTAGGCTGAATATATTGTGTGGATTACGGGAGTCTTGTATGAGCAACGTTACAGGAGCTCTTGAATGCTGCTTACATGTTTTCAGCGCACAGTCATTCTCGTGCCCTCGTTACAAGGTTGAAATAACCAATTTCTTCCCCCCTTTTGTACCTCTTCTGATGGTGACATTCATGGTAAAACACTGAAGGGATTGTCAAACGTCAGAGAGCAAAATGTTAAATGTCACAGGAAAAGAAATCCTTTAATAATTTCTCAACGAGCTTAGGTCAGGCTGATGTTACCCAACCTGGCAGCTTTAAGTCTACTGGAGTTCACATTTCTTTCACTAACCCACTGTTTTTCATTTTAGCCCAGTATTTTGGACTTCTCATTTGCACTTGACACAGTTTTATTACACAGAGGTCTACGGATGAAGTGTGACAGAATTACTTATTTACTATACTGGAAGTTAAAGGGTCATTGAGTGCACTCATTGGCCCACCCACTGTTTTTATGGCTAGGTGTGTAACCTATAGTAGCCAAGGGTTTCCTTATCAGTCAACAACAAAAATCCCACCAGAAATAATGCTTTTACAATTTACAATATTTGTTTTAAACATTTAGAATTTTCTATTTATCATTGCATGTGCAAATATGCATTTTGTAAATAAATGCTAAGATATTGATAAACAAAGGACCACCAGATGAATTCCTGATCACAAAGGTGTTGGACATTGTGATGTTATCATGTACAGTATGTATTTATAATATTTACCCACAATAAGCATTTATGGGTAAATGAAAGCAAATTAGTGAAATATGATTTCGAATTATTTGCGATGTAAGATCAAACAGGCGTATGTGTCAAATCAATCATTTTCAGTTTAACTAAAACAATTGTCCAGCCCAGTTAATGTTTACCTGACAGCTCAAAACCAGCTGCAGGGGGAGGTGGTCCGGCAATGTAAACTTTACACACACAGACAGTAGCAGTCACTACTCCAGTTTAAAACTAGTCTACCAGCCAGAGTTCCCGTTAGAATATTTTTTTGCCGGTCAACATGTCCGTTAAAGTTGAAATCTTCCGGACA
Organism: Trematomus bernacchii; assembly: GCF_902827165.1. NCBI lineage: Eukaryota > Metazoa > Chordata > Actinopteri > Perciformes > Nototheniidae > Trematomus > Trematomus bernacchii. The sequence continues at coordinate 8,658,234 of NW_022987513.1, forward strand.
AAATTAGATAAGTGCCGGTTAAAGGTCTTCTTTGTTATTTATTGAGCTTTAAAACAAATTGATATGATTCGACATTAAACAAACTAATTATAGTAGATTAACTACATTATTCAAAAGTGTACAGTAATTTACAAAAACGCGGGAATAATAAACGGAGCGCTCTCTCCTTCTCCTGACAGCCCGTCAGTATCATGCAGCTCGCGGATCCAGTAATGAGTGACCCGACAGTAAAACTAAACATATCTATAACTAGTTTAGGTAGTTTGAGAGGTAATTAAAATAGCTACGTGTGATTTTCTAACCTGAAGTGTGTTTTGCTCTGCTCGCCGCTGCAGGGGATCATGCAGAGCTGCGTGTCGACTCGTCAGCAGCAGCCGATCTCTCTCTCCTGTCAGATTAGACTTTACTCGCATTTATGTCCATATCGATCAGATCTAGCTAGTTCTAGCTAATGATATGACTACCTGCTTGTTAAAAGACACCTAAACAATAAGCGTCGCTATGCAACCGGATGAGGCCACAAAGTATAGCGCAGCATTATGCATTTGTTTACATGCCCACCGGAACCCCGAGGCATTACCAACAGATCAACGCACAATCAACCCATACAGGACATCTCTTTCTCCACATTAAGTGTTAGACATTAGAATTGACAATTTTTGTCTGTCACATACTCTTTTGTCTGTCACATACTATTCTTGTCTGTCACATAAGTGGCGCAACTGATGCGGTATTGCGCTAAGGGAAAATTATTTTGACCGGACATTTTGACCGGAGAGATTTAGATTTGCCGGACTTCAGCATATTTTACCGGTCATTGTCCGGTAATTACCGGCTAACGGGAACTCTGCTACCAGCACAACAGCAGCAACACACTGCAAGCTCTTCAGCTGGAACCCATAGTATTTTTGAAGACTGTTGAAGCGTACAGGTAGCATTTTCTCACAAGCACTCTGTCATCTGATTTATTAAGTGTGTATGTGTGAGCAATGGATACATAAGCTTGATAAACCCTCTAATAACTCTACTCTGAATGGTCAGCAGCACTTAATGAGTGGATGTATTGTGTTATTCCAGATAGGGCTGGGTAATATATTGATATGAGACTGAATTTAATAATCAAACATTGCCTGTGGCATTTAACATTTCGGTTTTCAAATCTCAATAATGAGAAACTGCTGCGAATATCTGAGCTGGTGAGACTGTTGGGTTCGAACTTGAAGTTTGAAGTGTCATCTTTACTGACCATTTCTGGTTTGTCGATTTCAAACTAGAAAGTATGCAACCAATATGGATTCTATATTGAAATATATTGAGAAAAGGTTTCTGGATGCAGAAATCCAGTATTGCCATTAAACAATTATTTTCCAGGTTTTGGTAACATTGCCTATAATGGCCAAATTTGCCTAGAGATATGAAGAGGTCAGAGGTTAGATGCAAATAAATTGTTCAAGCCAAATTCTAATATTTGGGTCATAGGATAAACCAAAGTGCACTCAGAGAACGCAGACCTCTGCCAAAGCTATTTCCATAAGTAAAAAATAATGCGTATATCTGCCTCTTGATACATAACCGCTCCAAAATGTAATGTGTTCTTCCTTGGTCTATACTACACACTTCTAGCAAGTTTTATGAAAAGCGGGTCAGAAGTTTTTCTGTAATCCTGCTGACAGTTTAATATGGAGGTAATTATCTGCCAAAATAATAGAAGCAAGCTTGCTCAGTATGTCACAAGTGAACACAGTAGGTCTCTTTGCTCTTTGGGCTTCCAATAGATTAAAGATAAACCGCACTAATGTGAATGAATGAATTACCCAGTAAACTCATCAACACTTAAACAAGTCTGGTTTTAGCTCTTATCTGCTTCAAGATTTTGAAACTGTGTCCTTGTGACAAAACGAGAAATTAGTCAGATCTGAATATAGTTCTCAGTACGGACATGCTGTGCATCCGATGAAAGTATGTGCATGCCATCCATATGGAATAATCTATAATAAATCACATATGGCAGCAAATCGTTTTCAACTCCAATCCTTACGTGCTGGGGCCGACAGACCACACCTCAATCTCTGATCAAACAGGTATTCTGTCTCTGACGGCTCTGAGGAAAATATCTGCTGTCAAGATCTCTCACCTGTTCCAAGGCTTCTACAAGCAATCGTTATCGTAAAGTTACTGATGGTATGCTCAAAAAGTATGCATCATTAACTGAGAGCCACACACAGGTGTTAGTAATCTCTAAAGGAGGATCTGACAGAAAGCATGACCTCATTTAATTTTAATCTGCATGAAAGTGGAAAGATGCGGGAAAACAGGGTTCTTTCAGATGTCGTTTTTCTCAAGGCATTAAAAAGACTCGAAATATATTTTAAAATATGCACTGTGCTAATGCTGTTTGCCTGGTGAGTAGAGTGACATTAAATATACAAAGGAGCAACATTATATCCCACAACAAGCTATAGGGTGAGGTGTGAGGTTCGGTTGGTGACAGCAGGGGCTTTTCCTCCATTAAACTTTAAAAGAAAGGAAACCTACACTGTCTCTAGAAAAACACACAGTTATTCCAACCCCACATTTCCTGTACGTTTAGGAATAAAGCAATTTCTTGTCAGAGTAACAGTCTCCATCCTTTTACAGCCTGTTTACTTCCTGAGTTTACTCATGAACTTGAACTTCAGTGTACTGACTGTCATGAGTTCAGGTTGCTGGTTAAAGGCACAAGTGTAATTAGACTCTGGTGTTTTTTAGAGGTTAACCTTGCAAGGTGTTGTAGGTTTAACCTCATTACTTTAGAAGAATGCTGGTTGTATAGGAGGTTTTGTTTTACACAGCTTTGCAGAGGCAATACGTTTAGGTTAACGTTGCATGCGCTATTCTTGATGCACTGAAAATGGCTTTTTTTAGTAGTTTGGCAGTAAGTGAGGAGAGCAGAGCAGTTATTGCAAGTGTGTCTGAATAAGTGTTAGTTTCTTGCTCAGCAATTGCAATTTTCTTTGATGCTGATCATGAATGTCATGATCAATTTCGGAAAAATCTTAGTGACCCAATTAAATAATAGCTCAGATTGTCTTTAACAATTAAGAGCTTGAGTCCTTGGCAGTTCAACCCCCTTTGGTGCAACGTTTTCTCCCTGCTGCTTTCCATTTGAATGGGTTTATGTGGATGGGAGGGAAGGAGGAGGTGTCGGGTTGTTAACAATAATTAAGACTCATGGAAAAGTGCGCTTCAATTATCCTGGTTTGTGCAAGTCATTCCTACCTTCTATGAAACTAAGCCTGTGGGAACATTTGAGCAAAGCTGTGCACTGCAGGGACTGGTGGTTTTAGAGCATAAAGTAGCATTTAGATTTTAAATGAGCCTTAGGTCAGAGTGACATGATTTTGGTTTAACTGTTTCACTCTTCTGAATTCTGTAATTGGCCATAAAAGGGGGCATTATTCACTGTTTTCAAATCCCTTATGAGTGCAGGAATTTCAGTGACGATGCAAACCAAAGATGAAACTGTACACATGTATTTTTGCCTTTAAGACAATCTAGGGATATATGTATACTTTTTCTTTAGCAATAAAATGTTTATTGTGGTTAATCCTAGACATTATCAGCACATGGGGTTTACATCTGCCCATGTGATGATGTGAATCGTATACAACTGAAGTCTCTGAAATCAGCTGTCACGCTCCTTGGAACACTTGAGATGCAATGCCCTAAGCATTTATTCTAGAGTGACAGTGTTGAAAGGTGAAGATCGAGGGGATGACACGCGTAAAGGGGTCGCGCCTGTACCTGCCAGCTCTAACCACTGCAATCTCCTGCTTTGTCTCTTGAAATGTACCTTTTGTCCAATTAGATTGTACATCCTTTAATCCATTAGCTATACTGTACCTGCTTATCCTTTAGAGGTTTATTGGAGTCAATCCTTGCTGACTGAGTACATCCTGGACCGGCCGCCAGTCGATCACAGGGCAGAGGCACAGAGTATTCAGGGTTACAATACATCACTCTGAAGTTAATATTCCTCCTCTGACAATGGGTTTCAAATGTATTTGAAATTAAGGAAAATACTTAAGGATACATTTCCTGAGTTACGCCGCCAAATTCACTTTACCTACCAACTGCAATAATACCCTTGATATATAATTAAAACATTTCAGAACAAAACAAACGTATACTACTTTAATCGAGGCTAAGGGAAAGTAGTGTTTTCCGACTGAAAACACTACCGTTAAAAGTGGAAAGGAGTGTTGTTGAGACTATTTCAGACATATGGTGCCTGAGATGATGCATGTTCTGTTCACCACATAAAGACACACAGGCGATGTATTAATATCTGTAGCTAAATACAGTCTTCTGTTGTTCCATTACAGTAGACCAAGGCTCCAGAGTGTGCGTTCTTAGTTAAATCCATAATGGATGTTGTCTAAGCTTGACAACAGAGGATGTGAAGGAGGTGACTTTATTTTCTTTGCTGGGTTATCAAAAGAGCTTTCTGCCTCAGACAGTTTTCTAGGTCAGGGGAGCACCTCCTGTGAAAAACACTTCTTTAGTAATGAAGTACTGTAACCAGGTAGTTGAAGATTGCTAGTGCACTTTACATTGCATTATTAATGGTTACCCAACAATAGTAACAAAAAAGGTAATTGAAGGTTGTATGTCCCAAATGTCACCTGCTTATGTTTTCTTGGGTTAAATAACACAGCTCCTCTGCTAAATGACCACTTACAGGATGCTGTAATCCATTTTGTGTGTTTTTCCCCCAGGATTTGGCGTTTCTTTGATGGACTTGAGAAGGCGGTGGGCAACCGGTCCGTGAGATGTTTTTTCCAAAAGGGTGCTCAGACGAGGTCAGCGCGGATGGGACTAATGAGATCTGAGAGCGGGCCTGGCTGGGGACAGGAGTGAGCATGGACAATCTTTCTGACTTCGGGGGCACCTGTCCATCCACACACAGGGAATGGGAGTGAGTATCCAAACTAGTTCACTCTGTGATCTCTATTGTTCTTCTGTTACACACTGTACTTTATATGTTCACATTTCTATTGTCATACAAACAGTTCTTCAAAATGTAGGTTATTCCTCATTAAAATGTTGCACTAGTAAATATAAAAGGTGACAAAAACCTGAGCTGGGATACGTTGGGACCTTTATTTCCTTCCATGAAAGCTTTATTCAAACTATAATTTTAGCCATTTTCTGATGCACAAAGACAAATGTTTTCTTTTTAATTATATGAAACACATCTCTTCCCTCCTAAAGTATTTCGTCTATGATCCTTAGAAGTACCTCTGGCTTATAGACCTAAAGTAAAATAGCTTTTGTAATTTTCTACTCGAAATTATCTCAATTCCTCCTCTTTCACTATTTAATATTTCAATGGTAAGCTGGATGAGAATGTGAGTTCACTATTAATTAAGGAATAGATCAATTATAGTAAACAAGTGTATGGGTGAAAGGGATTTCTAAAAAGGATCCTGAGAAATGTTTTGCAGCCTACATTTAAAATGTACAGCACCACAAGACACAAGAGAAAATGTTAAACAAGTGTTCAAATACATTCCAATAATTAATTCAGTAAATGAAAGCTCCTTACAATCGAAATAATCGGTGTCATGCTAATTGTGTAACCCCCCAGCTATATAAATATAGATATATTGAGTATAAAGTACACGTTGAGTTGCCATCTGCAAAGCAGGGAACATTTCTCACTGATGTGATCAGAGCACTTACATCTGCGGGATCTGTGATCATTTCTAAACGACAGTTGGAAATGTATTTATTTACATTGGCTAATTACAAGTGTTATTCTTATTATGTTTTTTTTTTACTAATTCTCTAATTCTAATGATCTTCTTGTTTTTAAAGGTACTTCTGCTTCATGTCTTGTATAAAAAGTCCTCATGAGAATACATCCTTATTATTACTATTATTATTATTAATTTTAATGTATTTATTATTATCTGAAAATAGCAATGAAGCATTTTAATGAATCACTCTTTTTGAATATTGATCTAACACATGCAGAGTTACACCCACACATAGAAACCAGCAACCATTATATTTCTGACTTCTGCTTGCTTTCAGTTTCCATTATGCACTGTATCTCATCTTTCATTTAGAAAAGCCTTATGCCCCTCATGTATGAGCGTGGCTTTTTGAATGCTCTGGACACAACAATAGCTCACTGTGCACATGGGGAAAAAAATGTGGTTTTACCATTTGTCATGTGCATTTTCAAATGATCGTACCTCATTACTCATGTAGGAAAATATAATTTAAATGAAAAAGCGCAAAATAAATCTAAATCCTGAAGTAGCTTCAAGGGGGTTTTACAATCGGAACAGCCTCCTTAAACCCTCAATTTGGATAACATGAACTCCCTTTATAGAAAAGCCCTTCTTTGAAGAAAAAAGCGAGGAATCCTGAGAAACATAGTAACTGTATATATCTAGACAATATTACCATTTAGGTATTGCAATTTATAAATAAGAAACAGGCATCTTATGTGGTCTATAAATACATAAAGTATAGAGTTTGAGGCAGGCCTTAAACTCAAACCTGAATCTTTAGAAATGGAAACTCTCTGAACCTAACTAAGAGCAGAAGTCTGGTGGCACTCCTTAGAGTTGTAATCTGTAATATGCTGTAGTAACATGCACAGAGTAACTCACAACTGGCCCTATTATTCAGGGTAAAGTCTTATTTGTACTAGGCTTTATGACTTTATGATTATGTCTATTACAAATTGATGAACTTGTGACAGATTATGAAAGTCCGCCCGTGCTGCCCCGGCCACAGATAGTAAACACCTACTAGCAGTAATGTGTGAAAACGATAAGACTGGCTGCTGGTAAACCCTCTGCTCTGTGACACAGCAGGAGGTTGCATACATCAAATGTGATTCCACATGTTGAACTTGCTGCCATATTTCCTGCTATGATCAAACAGTGCGAGCCTGAGTGTGCATGAACCAAAAATAGGAAGTTTGCATGCATGACCCGTTAAATAATACAGGAGACAAACAAGGCAGCTCATCTGGGTTACCGGGTTATTTGGACAGAATCGTGGCACTAAATTTAGCCAGTGGGATTACAGTGTGTCTCTGTTTACATCCTTAATTTATCTGACTCGCAGACACATTATGAAAAATCACAGAAGATACAGCACATGTACCAAATGATTGAATAATTCCATTGAGCTGCTTCGGTTTCAGTGTCTTAGTACTGAAAACAATAGGACAAGTAAATGCTTTAAAGGTCTTTTGTGAAAGGGTGAAACATGTATCATGACAAAATGTAAATGCTATTATCTGATGGCCCTTTTAAATCATCAAATAATTTACATTTGTCTTGTCCCCCTGTGTTTTCCAGCACCAACAGCTGTGTGGACGATTTAATGGATGAAGATGAAAAAGACAAGGCAAAAAGGTATTTCGTTTTTCATTTATTTCATAAAGGAAGTCTGTAATATCTGAGTAACATACAGGATGTTATATTAATGATTATTACTAAATTCATTTTTAGTTTCTCTGTCTGCCTGAAAAACATGCATCTTTTGTGAAAGTCATCCTTTTAAAAAAACCTTAAAGCCTAATCTCATGTCATGGTTAAGAATGAAATCCATGGAAATTCAAGTATTTCCGAAATAGATTCAGGTAAAACTGCGCTCATGAGTGGTAATGACTTTTTTGTCACTTCTTGCTCCTCCTTCACACATTTCTAGACATTCATTCATTCTCAATGTAAGAGCACCAGATATAAAGTTATCCGCTGTATGACTTCTTTCTTTTAGATTTGTATTAGAAAAATATATTTTCTATGATTGCTGACTGTCATGTTGGAGAAGCTTTGTTGAATTTTTACAAATGAATATGTCCCGCTTCCCTCAAGATACCTTCTTCCGACTAATATGTAATTTCTGGAATTACATTTCTTATTACATTAACCTTGAATTCACTAAATGGTACGTGTGAATGTACCATCTCAGATTAGTCAATCTCAAATCACAGCTGAATCCTTTTTCTTGTAAAAGCTGCATTAATAACTTCTCGGTACAGAGGGAATCCAACACAAGCTGACAGACACACCGCTTTTGAATTGTTACCGCTACATATCTAACGGACGGGGAGCAAAAGGAGTATTCCTTTGGAGTTGTGTTTTTGACCACCTTTTGTTCCTAATGTAAATGTAAATCCAATATTCTCAACAAAAAAAGAATATCCTTCAGCTTTCTAACATCGTCTTTCTGCTGTTCGCCATGTAACGCTTTCACACTACTTTCCTAAACACTTTTAATACTGCTCTAAAATGAAGTGTGGCTGTGACCACGTTTAGAGCCATAGCTGATGGAAACACATTAGTAAGGATATAAATAAAAAAGAGGCTGTTCAGTTAAATACTGTGTTCTGTATTATACCACTCTTGTCACTGGTTGATCATCTATTTTAAACAGTCTTTATTATTCCATCCATCTGCAACCAAGTGTGTCCTTTTTTATTTGGTAAAGCGCTGAACAATCTGACAAGGATTTAAATGTTTAAGAACAGGTTCTTCATTGGCTTGCCTTGAGATTTCACTGATTTGTGTTCTCTCGGGTGGACTTCCGCAGGGCGTCTCGTAACAAATCGGAGAAGAAGAGAAGAGACCAATTCAATGTGCTCATCAAGGAGCTATGCACCATGCTGCAGGGCCAAGGCCATCCGCGCAAGATGGACAAGTCCACCATACTGCAGAGGACCATCGACTTCCTGCAGAAACAGAAAGGTATGAAGGTATCGCATGGTCTATACAGCATGTAGGCTTAGTTTGGGAAATGTTCAAGGACTGTATGAGGATGGTTTTTACTTTCAAACTTTTATACATGTATTATTACGTAATGATTCTCACTTAATCCTTTTCTTTTTCAGACATCACTGCACAGAACGAAACCTGCGAAGTGAGGCAGGACTGGAAGCCTTCGTTCCTCAGCAATGAGGAGTTCACTCAGCTGATGTTGGAGGTAAGGCCCAGGAGGAACAGCCTGAGTCACTTTAGCTCCAACATTGATTCATATGTGTTATAAATAAAGCAGGAAACACTCTCCCTAACTTTAAAGCTACATTGGCACACTAAATAATTAGTAATGCATATAACTATTACAGATGATGAGATGTGGAATGGTAAGCATTCTCATTTACGCCTTCACACATTCATTTCTCCTCCTTACAGGCCCTCGATGGTTTCCTAATAGCGTTAACTACAGACGGCAACATCATATACGTATCTGACAGTGTGTCTTCACTCATTGGCCATTTACCGGTAAGTGAAGTAGCCGAAACAACTTTACTCTATTGCTAACACTCATTTGTTTTCTGCTCTAATCCTTTTGTATGTTTTGTTCCCAAAAAACTAAAAAAGAGAGTTTGAGTGCTACATAGAGATTTTCGTTCAGGGCTGTTAACCTTTATCGTGTTAATGAGAGAAAATTCATTTGATCAATGACTGCATGTGCTGGTTTAAGTCTGCCACAGGCGTAGAAATGGCGTTATCCTCCAGTGTGAGAATCATGTGACCTGTTGTGCTGCATTGTTGCATAAAGGCCTTAAAGACTGACCGTCATGCACCTCTCCTTTTTCACCAGTCCGATATGGTGGACCAAAATATCTTGAATTTCCTCCCGGAGCGGGAACACGGGGAGGTGTATAAGCTACTATCATCCCACATGCTGATGACTGACCCCATTGCTGCTGACTTTCTTGAAAGTGAGTACCTGTCGCCTGGCTCCTGATTGTTTCCATCACCAGGTAGCAGTATGTGAGAGCAACACTGTGTACATAACACTCAGGCGAGGTATTTTCCCAGTTAAGGTCTTTATATTTAGAGCAGGTTGCTGAATTTAGGTCTGACGTTTATTGGATTGCTGATCTATGATTAGCCTTTTTTGCTAATTATAGGGGCTAGCTTAGTATCATAGTTAAGACTTTAAATCACTGTTATGTTCACACAGTAATCTAAAGGAATATAGTATCTGGGGCTAAAGACACTGACCTTAATCCCGCGTTACTATTGGACTTGTCCCAGGAAAAGAAACTTGCGAGAACCTCATGTCTCGCCCGATACTTAGAAGTCTAAATAGCGAACAGTCCCAGACCATGTCTGGAGCCATTGTGACGTCTTTGCCACATTTATAAAGACACAACAATCTTTTGTCTTTCCTGATCGTTTTGACAAGGTTGGACATTTTATGGAGGTCAAAACTCAGCTGCTTCATTAAATTAAAAAAGAACACTCAGACTATTAAGGGCAAAAATGTCCCATTAAAAGAATATTGATCCCACCGCCACAAAGATACAGTGTTTCAGATCTGGTTTCAATATTTGACTTTTGACAATGTTCCCCCAGATTGAATTTTGATTGTACTCTAAATTTTCCAATTGAAAATAAAAATTCCCACTAGCATGAAGTTCACTAAAAAATCACTACAACAATGGCATATGTGAACAAACTGAACATTTAAGGGTTCAAATTCTGGAGAATGTATGAATATTTTGTAGTTTTGATCAGAACTGATGTTGGTTAACCCATTTAACTCAGGAGAAGGGGTATTATCTAATTTTTACAATTTGTTATGCAGGCATGTTTGTCCTCGAAGGACATCAGAGCAATTTCTTTTAAAGAGAGGCACAAGGTTTAAGCAAAATAATTGATTATAACGTTAAAAAAAAAGCTGTTTTAATGAAAATAAAACATGCTGTTTTTCAGGTGAGGAACATATTGAATTTTGCTGCCATCTAGCCAGAGAAAACATTGACCCGAATGAGCCGGTTGAGTACGAGTACGTCAAGTTTGTTGGAGATTTCAAATTCCATAATAATGGTAAGGCCTTTTATTTTCTTCCTGTTTCAATGTATTCCAGTTCTTTAACATTAATGTCGTTTTATGTAAATACTCATAATCAACTGAAATGGAGAAAATCTATATATTTAAAAAAGTAAAATGGACCAACCCATGCTTCTCGTCCTTGTCATGCAGTGCCTACGTCTTCTTGTAACGGGCTGGATTTGACGTTACCAAGAAGCCTGCAGACGTCTCTGGAAGAGCAGGTCTGCCTCATCGCTACTGTACGATTAGTCACTCCGCAATTTCTAAAGGTAAGACCAGATCCAAATTCCTGTGCCTTTCTTTTCCCCGCATATGTTGCATTTTTGGCATCAATTCTCTCAGATGAATAAAACAGGTGGTGCTGGTGACGATGATAATCAAAATGGTCTGTGGTCTAATGGCATGAGTGGGAGCACACATTTTGTTACATGCAAACTCCATTGTTACAAGCACTCTGGAGACTTCTCTTTGCACATTGTGTCCCTTTTCAACTGATTACATCATTAGATTACAGATGAATCCTCCCAAATGTGCTCTCTAAGAGGACATCTGGACAGTCATTGAAGTAAATTGAAGCCCTGAACCTTTCTGAGGTCTTTAATGTTCAGATCAACTCAGATCAAACTTAAAAGAAAAGTAAGATGAAGCTAAAGACTCAAACATTGAGAGTCTATCTATCCTGTCTTTTCATCATGATTTTTTGAACCAATGCCTTAGTATTGCCCTAAAATCTATTGGACAGGCTTTGACTCTCCCTCTCTACTTTCTCCAGCATGTTAAAAAAAGACACAGATTTGCCAGATGGAAGGACTGTTACAGTCAAGTCTGGACCATATGACACATGGAATATTTTTTCCCTCAGACACAAGACAAATACTCCCTTTAATTTGCAGTTCTTTTTAACTCCAAACCTAGCATATTTTTCACAATTTCTCCCACAGAGTACTTTAAGTTGTCACATGCGTTCACCAAATTCTTAAATGTTAAAGGTTACAGCTTTAAGTCATTGATGAAATAATACAAATACGATGACATGTAAAAGATAAGCTGAATTTAGTAGATGAGGCTTCAAATGCTCTAACTAGTACTTAGACAAAAATAACATATTATAGGATTGGTAACTGCTTTCTTTGCTATAAAAGCCCATAAGTAACATTCTCTGTATTTTCTGTTCAGGATTTATGTAATGTGGAAGATCCTTCTGATGAATTCACATCCAGACACAGCCTTGAATGGAAGTTTCTGTTTTTAGATCACAGGTAAAAATATGTGTATGATGTCTTCTCCTATCAATAATCAACATTATAGCTTCTTTTTTATATAATTTTTTTTTTTCTCACACCTATTTTATCTTCTTTTTTATCTTCAAGGGCTTCACCAATCATAGGATATTTACCCTTTGAGGTTCTTGGCACTTCAGGCTATGATTACTATCATGTGGATGACTTGGAGCTTATAGCTCAGTGTCATAAGCAGCGTGAGTATTTCTGTCACTCCTCTTTTATAAACCACCCTCAGGTCTCAGATTTAAATTGGTTTTGGTTTACATTCTTTATTTTCCTCCACAGTAATGCAGTTTGGAAAGGGTAAATCCTGCTACTATCGCTTCCTGACCAAAGGACAGCAGTGGATTTGGTTGCAGACTCACTACTACATCACCTACCACCAGTGGAACTCCAAGCCTGAGTTCATCGTCTGTACGCACACTGTCGTCAGGTAGGCCTGGTGGTTTAATCCTGGGGTATAAAATATATGCAAAATAAAAGTAACATATACATTTTGTCAGTTGGATTAGGGAAGTATGTAATGCACCGGCTGTTGGCAAAAAAGTTAAATTTACAACCGTGTATTTGGGTCACTATAGATAAAACACCATTTTACTTGGGATAGGGTTTTATTTGCAGAGAAAAAACTCAGAATTGTGCACATTTTAAAATAATAGAACAACAGTATTTGAATTTAAATTGAGTCCCAAATGTACGAGAAAAAAGAAATGGGACATTTTGCGTTTATGATAGAAAAAAATAAACACCAATTTCTGAGTCTTTTCACCATAAATGTACCCATTTTAGTTTTTACCTACCCCCCCTGCTCTATATATTTTTGTTTTCAACCCTAAATTGCCATAATACAGCATTGTATATATTTGAAATACAGCACACTTGTCAAACAATCTCATTTTTGATTCTATTTTTCAGTTATGCTGAAGTGCGTGCTGAAAAGAGGCGAGCGTTTCGCTTTGAAGAGCTGTCTCCACCTGGAATCGCTCCCTCTTCAGTGAAGGTAACAGACATGGGTCCTTCTACGAACAATCAGCGGCTTTTCCAAGGTCAGTCTGTATGTCAGATTCAGATGTTGAGCATCCCTCTGTGTTCCAGGCTCAGGAGCTGTACCTGGACATCTGCTCCACTCTGGACCCTCCGCGGGACAGAACGAGCGGCGCACGTTCGGTTTCCTCCCACAGCTCCAGGAAGTCCTCCCCCACAGCGATGTCAGACTCCGCATGTGAGTCATCCTCTGCTCCCCAAAGTGCTGACTCACTCAGCAGCAGGTCAAAATGTACAGAAATCCTGCTCCTATATAGCTGAACGAATTATAGTTTTTTTTATGGAAAGGAATTATCTGCTGTTGCAAAACCGTTTAAATATTTTTCAACCTGAAAGTTGATCTGAAAATACTGAGTAAAAACTTCTGTAATCTAGCAGAACAAAAGTCAATAAACCACCTACCTTTTTATACTGTATGTGGGTGACGATGCACCCATAATGAAATGTTTAAAGGCTTACTTTAGCGCGCCCTGCTTGTGTGAGCCTCCAGTCTCGCTGCTCTTCCACCCACCATCTAATGTACTAAAACGATTTACTCCCATCTGCGTGTTTATGAACAATTGACAGCTGCAGACTCATTACAGACGCTGTTCATAAATATAGCTGCTGCTGCTCTCTTACCACACACGAAATAACTCTCACTATTTCCAAAGATATATTCATGCAGATGGTTTTTCTTCGCTTCTCTTTTCTGGCCGACTAGGATCAAATAAATTATGAATGAGCAGTGTTGTTACTTATAAAACCACAAAAGGAAATGCATTATACAAGATGTTCTGCCTTGACCATAGTGCCTCTTCAAAGGAGGAATCGACAGTCCCTTTTTAAAGTGGATACATAATATCCTGTTTCCACTTTTGTCTTTAAAGGTCACCCATTATGCAAAATCTACTTTTTCATGTCTTTTCTACATAAACATGTGTCCCCTCTGTGGAAAGAGATTCTGAAAGTCTCAGGAAAAAAGATTCTCTCACTTTCTGATCCATTTATATAAAAACCTGTCTGAAAATGAGCTGATTCGATTTTGGCCACTTTATGATGTCATAACGATTGTTTGGCTTGTGTAACCATTAGCCAATAACCAACCAAGGTAACCCCCCCAACCTTATCACCTGAATCTCCTCCTAGAGCACCATTGGATTCTTTTTAACCAAATATCTCGCAGAGGGGCGTGGGGAGTGGCTCCTTATTTTCATCTAAAGTAACAGACAGAGCAGGGCCGGTTTTTGGCATAGGCGACATAGGCGGTTGCCTAGGGCGCCAGATCTGGGGGGGCGCTGCGCTGGTAGCTCTGGGAGGGAAAAAAAAATGTTTGACCGTAGATGTAACAACATTCATAATTAAGTAAATGTAACACCCTTTTTACCCCGGTTACACGTTTCATTTGCCCTGTACGATGGGCGCTGTAAGTGATGAGAGTCGGGGATGTTGGCTTATCAGGCGCCCGCAGCTCACAGCCAAAGTGCGAGTGAGCGTGGGGGCGAGCGAGGGAGAGAGGGAGAGAGAGAGAGAGAGAGAGAGGGTGCACCGGTACCGGCGCTGTTGTTATTAGCATCTGGTGCTAGCTGCTCTAACGGATATAAGAAGAAGATGTTTCTACAACCCCTAACCCTGTCAGACTGAGAGGCTCAGTGAGGTAAAGGACTCTTGAGTGTTTAGTTAACTTTAGTCTAAGTTATCTCAGTGGGTCTCAAACGTTTTGATCACAATTTATGTAAACAAGGCACTCCTTTATAATTATTGGGATAAACAGGTTTGAAATCATTTCAATGTATAGGCCTACTATAGCAGTGGTTCTCAAATGGGGGTACGCGGACCCCTAGGGGTACGTTGGAGTACTGCAGGGGGTACGTGAGATTTATTTTATGTTAATGAAAAAAAAAAAAAAAAAATAGATAAATATACCAATTTTAGGAAAAGTAACGAAGTTTGAGCAGTGTGGGTTTTATATTAATAGACTAGAGTTACACATATTTCAAAACACGAAGTGTAATAACTGCAGTTGCCTCCCTGTCAGAATGACAAAGATCCTCAGTGAAGCACAAGCCCATGTTTCTCACTAAATTGTAAGTACAACTTATTAAAAAGATCAGTTCAATGCAACTAATGTCGTCTTAGTGTTATTGCATGATGTTAAAATTGGTTTGCCATGAATTTAGTGATGGATTGTAAACATTTGAAATGTAGCATTTAAGTGTTTCTCAGTTACAATGTTGTTGTTTTAATAAATCAGACACTGATGGTGCAGCGCTGTACCTCTTTATATAGGCTTTTTTCCCCTAACAAATACTTTTTGCGCTGATCAGGGGGTACTTGGCTGAATTATTTTTTCAAAGGGGGTACATTATTGAAAAAAGTTTGAGAATCACTGTACTATAGGACAGTAAAACAAAAATATCGTTTAAAACTGGAGAGATAAAAAAAAAAAGCATAAATAAATAAATGTTAACTAGGTAAAATAAGATATGAATGAACCGGCCCTGAGACAGAGAATCAGCACTTTTGAAACAGGGCTGAAACAGAGGGGTTTATGGGATGCTACAATGCTTGATCTGTTTGGTATTCCGAGCCAAACACTTCAGAGACATGCTTTGTATATATCTGAGACCTATAATATATTGATGAAAAACAGTCTAATAAGGGAACTTTAATGCTGACTTTAAAGAATGTATGTATTCCACTGAAACGAGCAGAACATGAAGATATCAGCTGTCATTCTACAAAGACAAATCGTGCTTCTGATATAACTGAACATGTCCTCAGTCTACTGTTATCAAAGTGTGTTCAGAGTTGACCTGTCTCTTCTTCAACAGCTAACTCATACACGGAGGCGTGCACGCCGTCATGGCAGCCTGCTTCCATTGGCACAGAGAAGACCTCGTCCAAGTTCAAACCTAGTAGTTCAAAGGTCAGTTTACGTGTCTCCGTCTGTCTCAGAAAAAAAATGGTCATTGCGGAAACAAATGCTCAGATAATGACATGTTATCACGTCACAGATTGTGCTAAATTGTAACCCTTTGTCGTTTTCCCTGTAGAATTTGGCACAAAGACAAAACTCATTCGACATCGCTCCCCAAATGAACCTCCCCCTTTCCCCTACCCGCAGCAAGCACTCCACCCTGGTTAGTGTTTAGACTTCTTCCCCTGCTCTGTTTGTTCACAATATCTTATTGTTATGACTGCTGCTCCTGATAGTTTCACCCATTGCTTGTGCCTCCAGGCCCTATATACTTGGGGTTATATTGTGTTATTAAACCAAGTTGGAGAGAGTTTAAGAAAACAGAACAAATTACAATCATTTTTTACTGGAAAGTGTTTTTTTCTTTTTCACATGTTGCGCACCTATGGCATTTTTGATTTATAAATTGAAATGCAATTTCAGGGAATACATACGAAGAATACCAAGAGTGAGCCATTATATGACTCATACTAAATGATTATCTCCGCATTTGCTACATTCAATGGGAAAAGAGGATCACAGATCAAGTTTAAGAGGAAAAGGCCAGGCTTTTCTCATTACTGTTCCAATTTCCTTTTGTGATCATTTCTTTGCAACCGCAACAGCAAACGCAGCCACAGCAAACGCAGCCACAGCAAACGCAAGAAACGCAAGAAACGCAACAAAAGCAGCAGCAGCAGCAGCAGCCGTCACCCATGTACCCGCCGCCGCCACAGCCTCAGGTCTGTGTGATGAACCAGCTGAAGGAGCAGCTGGAGGAAAGGACGCGCATTCTGCAAGCCGACATTCAGACGCAGCAGCAGGAGCTGCATGACATTAAAGAGAAGCTTCACCTCGCTAATATCCAGGTAACACTCCCACAAAGATTACAACACCTTATTGTAAGCTAACCACTGAATAGTCAGGCCAAGAAGCAATCACATACCAATTCAGCTACATGTAATCATTACACATCGTCAATAACCTGCCCAGAGGGCAACATCTGGGAATGTTGTAGTGTTTCTCCTATCATTAAGACACAAGAAGTAACTTCCGATCCAACTTCAAACTAAAAACATAAGTAAATGAAGGGTAGATTAATATGTTTTGTTTGTGTGTAAGATGTTGTTACAGCAGCCTTCCCACAATGACTTTGGCCAGGCCCAGCAGCAGCAGCAGCAGCAACAGCAGCAGCAGCAGCAACAGCAACAGCAGCAACAGCAGCAGCAGCAGCAGCAGCAGCAGCAGCAGCAGAACCAGAACCAGCAGAACCAGAACCAGCAGAACCAGAACCAGTCAGGTGTGATCAGGCAGCGCTCAGGCCATTCAAAACCATCGTCCAGCAGGACCCACAGGTCATCCCCTCACTCACTCCAGAGAGAGAACAGCTCCCCGTCAATACAGGTACAGAGCTACACGAGGGAAACAAGTCCAAACACAGCTGTCTGAAAATGTATTCTCTCATGTTAAGAGGATAATATTGATTCAATGTACCTTCAGTCATTAGCAGCTAACGACTCGTGGCCTACTTCAGTGCTCACAACACAGCAGAAGGCAGTTTATGGATTCAGCTGCTAATATCAGTCAATTATTAAAAGATATACACATCACAACAGGTGGTAATGTCATTGTTTTCTGAATGCTGAGCTTCCTGTGTTTACTCGTAGGTGCAGCAGAGGATTGCGCGCAGCGGGCAGACCCAGCTGGTGAGCATGCCTGTGCAGACCAACCCCAGTGTGACCATGCCCTTCTACAGCAACCCCATGATGTTCTCTCAGACCAACACCCGCTCTCTGCAGGATGCCAACCAAAGACAAACAGACGGCGAGTTCAACCAAGAAGGACAACTTCGGTAAGAGAAATGTGAAATTCAGCCCACTCAAAACCAGAGTATGACAGACAGAAGGGACATTACTAATATTTCATTTCATTTCAAACCTTTATTTAACCAGATTGGTCCCATTGAGATCATAGATCTCTTTTTCAAGGGAGACCTGCAATATGAAGTCAGTTTTATCAATAGTGGCCTTCAACTGTTAAACTCCTTATTTTATGTGTTGTGCTTCCCTGCCCTGAGAGGCAAGTGAGCTATTGTAGTGATCCATTATTTTCTTTTATTATTTTTTTTCATTGTCAAAATGTCACAAAATGTTTTTGGAAGGATAACTTTTTTCCATTTTGTGTTTGTTGATGTAATACTCCTTCCGGCCACAAGAGGCAGTAGTGCACAATTACCCCATGTTCTAAACAGGACTGAACACAGAAGATCAGGAAGAATAAAAACACATTTCAGCCAAAATAAAGACATGAGAGTAATGTCACATTACTTGCTAACACACTATTAATGTACTGTGTGTTTAAACCTCTGTATATATGGTTTAAACACACCTGGAAAAAAACAGGAATGTTTTGAATCCTATTTAGAACATGGGGTGGTGGTGCCTCTAGTGGCCAACATAGATTTAAACTTAGAGAACTTATCCTGACAAAAACAAAAGGAAAGAAACACCTACAGTCTTTCATAGATGACATTGTGTTAAACTTCTATACAGGAAAGAACTCTATTTAAGATTTTCTCTCACTTGCTTTTTTTTCACAGAACAGATTTAGTTTTTCCAGTAACACATTTTATTTCCCCGCAGCATGCTACTCAACCAGCCAATGCAGACGCTGGTTCCCACGAGCAGTGTCACCACGCAGCCTTCCCAGTGCAACATGGGCATCTCCCAAACGATGTGAGAAATGTTTCATTACCCTGCTCACACACACACACACACACACACACACACACACACACACACACACACACACACACACACACACACACACACACACACACACACACTCACCTGTTTGTCTCTGTGGTGTCATTTCGTATTGTGCCTAATTTTTTCTTTCCGCCCTCTGCACAGATACACCTTGGAGCAGCAGATCATCGCCCCTTCGTTCTCCATGCAACAGGTCAACTGCAACGCCGTCCTCGTGCCCTCCCCCTGCTTCACATCCCCCATAATGATCCCACCCAACGGTTTCATCACAAACCAGTCCCAGTCGGGTTATCAGACGCAGCCTCAAGCGTCTCAGCACTCCCTGCAGCTTCAGCAGCCCCAGCAGTTCTTTCAGGTACAAAATCATCTGCTGTTTGCTAATTGCTAATCTGAGGTTTTCTAGACTTTAACTCTGAGTCATTATGTGATGGATTGTAGCATTACGTTACGCAGCTTAATTAACCACACCTTTATATTTACTGATTTGGGATAATTTCAGGCATTACACTGCATCTGAATCCCTAGTTACCATAGCAACAAGCTACTGTGTAAATCCCACAGGCTGTTATTTTCAATCGTACTTAACCTCGGCTTTGAATCAAAGATGTGATGTTTTCTAAAATTCATCAGGGTTAAATAAATAATTTTCTAAAGACTTTTTTATCGTCTTTGTCCAGAAGGAACAAAACAGGTCACCAGCCTTCTCGCTGAGAGGAGTGTGTCCTTCATTTTTTATGGAAGCCATGAAGGGTCTTTGGTGTCTAAACTTTTCATAACCCAGAACTAGTGTCATCATTTCTTAAGATTTACTGTCCGAGTGGTTACATAAAAGTTAGGGCTGTACCAAATGTAACTTCTCCTCAATATGAACCTTCTATTGAGGTTTTCAAAAAGAGATATGTTTGTTTTTCACTGTAATTTATGACATCATTGCCCACAAAATAATGGATATAATATATGATGGCAGTCTGTAATATATGGTTTACTTTGGGACACTCTGGAATTCAGCATCTTAAGCACACCTCAGGCTATTCTACTAATGGGTGAAGGGGAGTTAGTGACAGAGGTAATAACATTTAATTCAGTAGTTCTTCAAGGACGCAGTGTTTATGTGTTTATTTCTTTAGAAGTCACTAATTCCTCCCAAAAAGTGTACACTATAAAAACCTATTATACACGTTGGGTAAGGATAAGATTGCCAACACTTCAACAAAGACTCCTATTCTCTTGTGTGTCCGCAGATGGCTCAGGGTCTGGTTCACGGCGGATCAACTCCAGCGTTCTTACACACCACTAATGTCCCACAGCAAAGCACTGTGGGATACATCCAGCAGCATCAAACTCAGCAGCTCCCGCAGGCACAACAGCAACAGGTGCAACAGATGCAATATCAACACTCCCAGAACCAGACTAGCAGTGTGTCAGACTTCAGAAATATGCTGACTCGGTAACGCAGTGCACCGCGTTCAGAGCGCTGAGATCTCAACTCTGTGTTGTCGCCGTGCGGGCAGCAGAACGTCGTGGCATTAGAAGTCAAGTTCTGTGGAAAGAAACGCCTGAAAGTGGAACGTTTTGCTCCTTACTGTTGGTGTTCAGTGGAGGTCGGTCAGTGGAAGTGGAAGCCAGAGGCAGAGGAGCACTGACCCGACGTTACCTGCGGGCTCTGAGGAGAGGTTGAGGGTCTGGACCTTCATCTGTGGCCCGGAGTCAGTCAAAAGTGGAACTATTGGATCAAGCGGACTATCAAAGCTCTCAAGAAGACGTCACTGTCACATGTTTCAATGTAAAAGAGAGTTCTAAATGTCTCTTTGCATTGTGGTACTGTCCTCCTTCCTAAAGGTAGAATATTTATTTTTGCCCATGAATTAATATTCTTTTTTCCTCACTAATAATGGCTCGACGCCCCTCCCAAGACGTACAATCTCATAGCGTCATCATTTAGTTGGCAGATAACAGAAGTTTCTCCCATTCTGTCCACAAAACAACGATTTACTGTTCATGTCACGCAAATCAGAGGGGTTTTATTGTGAAACATGCAGCAGTGAGGAATATTCTTTGATCATTTAGAAAGGTCTATCTAGATTTTTGAAGCCTCAATCTGGTACTGAAAGCGGGATCGTAAAGCTGTCCCGTCCCTTATCTTCGTAGAAGAATAACAGTCCTATACCAGAGGGGAAATATTTGTGCCTTTACCCATGGTCCGCCCATACTGCGGTTTGATGGTTGTGTCTGATTACGGCTTTTAAAAATCCAGCTCAGGTCCATTTGGAATACAAGAGGAGTTATATTTTCGTAGGTCATAGTTTATTATTTTCTGCATCAGATAAAACAAAAGACATCTAGATTTTTAACATATATAACAAATATATATATATATTGGATGCTTTTTGCAACCTTTAAATCTAAACACTTATAGTAACACATAAGATTCATTTAACTATTTACTGAAACCCTTAAATCACTTTTATTTATTTAATATATATTTGAAAAATATATGATATTAAGAAACTAGTTTTATACAAAAAGGTTTAAGATGATTTTATGTGTTTTATTTAGGCATTGAAGGGTCAACGCTGGTCCTAATGTCTCGCACCATCTGGGTTCATGTCAGAACAGTCCACTGACCTGTGTGATTTAAATATATTGGAAATAGTGAGAAACTTTGGTAGCCATCTTGCTTGCTATGTTGATAATTTTAAACACTATATCACCTTGTTTCTTCGGCATTCCTGTTGTTTTCTGTTCATTTTGTCTGATTTAAATGACCATCTGAGAAGTCACTAAATGTAAACTGTAATCATGACCAAATTACCTTTTTAAATCGCGTCCTACTCTGAAAGTGATCTCATCAAAAACTGAAAATAGTGCGAACAGATTATTACAGAAACCTCCAATGGATTATTGTATCATACAGAGGCAGCATTAACAAAAAACACATACATTTGACATTATTTTACCATTGTTTATTCAACTGTAAATGTAAGTTATTTATCAGTATTTTAAGATACCAGCTACTTGTTCTTTACATACTGTGCTTTTTGTATGGCTATCTTTCTGTCATATTCTGAAAGATTATTTGGTAAAACTACTAATCAGCTCTTGAAACTGCTCATTGGTATCAATCATCATTTTAAATATAAATGTGAGAGAAAGATAACAGTCATCTCAAAGCGCTGCAGTAATGGCGAGATGAGAGTTGTAAAAATAGAGGTGTACTGTCGAAGCCTGATACGCAGACGGTAAGGAAGAAGACGCACTAAAAAACCTGGTTCATCTTTCTGTTAATGACAATCAGAGAACTTGTAACAACATACAGTATAAAAACTGCCAGAGTCTGATCTCATGGTTTACATTTAAAAATATATCTATAAATCTGTTAAATCAGGAAAAACTGTTTATAATGACTCAGTGTTTCCTGTGGAACTTGTGCTACACTTTATAAAAGCAGCCCTTCATGCTCAAAACAGCAGTTTGCTCTCAGCTGTACACATTTAAGCTGCGTCATCAGATCCCTTCAGGACTGGTGCTGCAGAACTCCTGTGCCCACTTACACTTTCCTATGTGCAATGTCAATTTGAAGAAGAATGTTAATTTATACAGGATTGTGTGTGTGTATATATATATATATATATATAAGGTGTTGGAGGTGTTTAATAAGCCATTGTACCATGATAATTATATGGAAGTATTTTTTTTATGAAAATGTCCTAACATTCCGTTTATCAGCTCTTGAAGGTATCAGATATGTGCAGTGGGAATTTGGTGCAGAGTTGTATTTTTTCCCCAAACAAAAGGCAGTAACTCATGTTCACCCTGAGAAAATATTATATTGTCGCCGGCAAACAGAATGTCAGACAGTATGGGAGTCAGGGTGCAGCCGTGTGGTCTGGTAGTTCAGCCAAAACAAGAAAATGTAAACCTGCACATTTATTTAGCTTTTTTTCAGTTTCAATGACAGATTTCTGTCTAATGGTTTTTAAGAAAAAGTGCAATTGTACATCATCAGTCTCACTATGTATTCACACCCACATTTGGTATGGAAAAAGTTGAGTGAGTGACCATTTGATTTTAAACTCAGCCAGCAACACAGAGGTGCTATAGATGACTAATGTGTTTTTCATTCACTGGAAGAAGACACTCCTTTTTCCTTTTATCAGTAACCTTTAACCTTTCAGAGAAATGCAGTAACATTTCCTCTTGAGGTTGTTTACCATCCACATTCAGAGAAGATCTCAAAATCATCATACTGCTTCGAGGTGGTTGATGGAAGCGCCGTCCACGCCAGTAATCTCCACTTTGATTCAATCATAAGATAGTTCATGCATTGTGCTTCAGATGTGGGTTAAGTTATTTCCGCTTTGGACAATTCACCCAGTCTCTGCCACTTTTTGGAGTTTTTTTTTAAAGAGTGTATTGCTTCACAGGTGTGATTGTAAATAATGCATCTGCTCTGACGGTACTGTTTTCTCCCTAGTCTCCCTGACAGCACCTTTTCTTCTGTTCTTCAACTCGAGTGCTTTCTTTTTTCATGTTGTTTTTCATTGAGTGTCATTGTTTTTGAAGGCATATACTTGTACTTTCTAATAGTGACTGACACTTATGAGCGTGGGCAGTGAGATTATTGCATTCTGTGTAAGATTTGCCTGAACATGAACAAAACAGTGCACAGCCATTTCTACAGTCTGAATGCAGAAACAAATATTTAATGTTGTATAATAGAATGTAAAAAAGTTTAAAATATATATATATATATATAATTGTTTATTTTATATGCCTCATAGATTATATACGTAAATTCAATGATTTAAAATTAAAGTAATTTTGTAACAGATAATGAAGTGTCTTATTAGAGAAGGTGAGGTTCTTCTTTGTGTTGCACAGTTGTATGGCTTGTTTTCTTTCTGTATTTACCATCAAAATAAGCTTTAAAAATATCTTTAACATTGTTTTAAAAGAAATTAACAAATTAAGTTTACATTCTAAAATATCTTGATATGAATGATGTTATATTGAATTATTTATAAATCAACCTGAATATTGTGAAATATTTGAAAATAAATATTTTTAAACATATGTTTTTGCAAAAAGGCATATTTTTACATCAGTACAGCAAGCTTGTATTCATCTATGCAAAGTACTCAGATCAAATATTGTGCAACACGTTTTTAAACACTTCTCACGCAGCAGAGGGCAGTCCATATGAGCCACTGTCACACCTCCCTGAGATTTTCACAGTGATTCATTTGATGTCAGCCATCCCAAAATACCACTCGCTTCTCAAAATCTCTACAGTGACGATGTGCTAGTGTTAAAACTTGCAGTGTGTCGTAAGCTGACACCTTATTATCGCCTGAGCAATCTGTCAAATACACAGCTGAATGTTGATGGTAGGAAAAATGCAACTTTTTAATTGATTGCATTAACATGTTTATCTTTTGCAAAAGAATCATTGGAAGAATATATGACATTAACTGTACACGTGTAACAGAATTTACAGTATCAAATGAAGGTTTGGTATAAAACATTTCATCTTTCTATCAAAAATTACTTTCTAATGACATGATTTCTGATGAATATAATTACAAGATAGTCTCACAGAGCCGTACACTTTGAAACCTCGGTCACTCTGTACACCTTGCTGATCAGGACCTCCACTCTGTCTCCACCCAGATGGCAGAGGTCCAGAATGCAGACGAGGTGCATGTCCTCCAGCTCCCCAGCAGACCCCAACACCTCCTCTGCAAGACAAACACTGATTATAAATGTAATGCTGTGTATCGGTGATAAGAGTCTTCCCACGATGTGTTTGGATCCTCCACCCTTTTGTAGGTCCGGTGAATACCTGGCTGGGGAAGTGTTGATTGGCTGTGGCTGAGCGGACAGAGGAAGCCTGACGAGAGGCAGGACAGCATCGTGTTGCCATGGGGATCCTGAGGGAGAGCGACAGCCCTGGGATCATCTGAGCTCACAATGGGCAAAAATGCAGCATCGATGGCCATCTGTTTGTTTATGCCTGTCAGAATGATAACACAGAAGAAGAGTGGCAAACTGAGCACAAGAACAATATAACACATTTCATTTTCAAGAGTTTTCTTCTTTTTTTCATCTTTTAAAAGGAAAACTAGTCCAATTTATTCTTGGCCCACTTCAGTTCAATAAGAAATGTATACATCTATGGATCCGTTTTTTTATTAATATGGAAGGGGAATTCCATTTAAACGGGGTGAGTAATTAAAATGATCATTCTTAGGGTGAAGTACGCATTTAAAAATACTAATAATAGTTATATTAATTTATGTTTTCTTAATGTGACTAACGGCCCGTCCACACGGCAGCGTGTGTTGCTTCAACGGAGACGCTTCCCATTCACTTTGAATGGGGTGACGTCACGCTTTGCCGAGCTGCATTGTGGTTCCGTCGCGTCGCTTTGCCTCCGTTGCTCGCTTCGAAAGTTGAGAAAAGTTCAACTTTTCAAGCCTCGACGGAAGCGTCAGCCAATCAAATCATATGCCAGTACAAGCTCTAGCCAATCAAACCGCGTGCTTGTGTGTCCAGGGCGGGAGATTAATGTGATTGGTTGTTGGTCGCACGCCAGACACGCCCACCGGCATGAGGACGTACCGTGAGACCTCTGGCTTGTTTCCTCTGAAAGCAGGTCTAGCGACTCACTGACAATGTAAATAAATGCAACTAAAAGAAAATTCAGGCCAGTTTTGAAACTCTGCATGGATTAAGTACTAACCATTTTTGCCTCCTTAAGACAGCCATTCAGTGTCTGAATAATTCAGACAGAATATAATGTCGGGTGCAAAAGGATGTCCAGGTTCAGAGACGGAAATGCTCAAATGAACTTCCTGTGGGTCACAGATCAGAGTAATTCTTACGCTAAGACTTTACCTAGTATTGTAACTTGGTAGAACCCTGGACAGACCACAGGAGGGGGGGTGTCAGCACTCTGCTCTGGGGTCCAGTGCGTCGGCTGAAGGTTACTCCGCTGCAGGAGGACGTCCTTTTCGTCAAGCGTGAACCTCCGAGACACGCTGTCCTGGTACAGCCCGCCTTCACACAGATATTCAGACACTTCCTGTTTCTGCTTCGGCCAACTGCTGCTTTCCCAAGATATGACATCAGAGTCTGTTGAAAACACAAACATGTCAGTATCAGAGTATCAGAATGCAAAATGTACATCGCGGTCAAACTGCAGCTCCAATGACACACCTTGATTTTGCTGGCTGTCTGCGACATTCGGAGCGTCTTTAGATCCAGAGTCGCTCTCTTCCTCTTCCTGCTCTTCTTCTACCTCAATCTCTGAAAGTCTCCTGTTGGCGCAGAAACAGAAGGAGCTCAGAGTGATTGAACTTGATAACTAATGAATACTACCAGCTGGATCATTATTACCTTTTTGCTGCCATGCTACGAAGATTCAAGGAGAACTGATTGACTTTTCTGGAAAACATGTATGTATTCACAATTGATATAAAATCAAAACATGTGCTCCTAGCAGCCACTAAAGATAAATGATAGATTCGCTATTAAGCTTACAAATATTTGAGTCAGGAGTGAAATGTTACCTTGTTTGAATTCTTCTTTTTATTCCTCTTACTGAGATTTTCTCAGCAGTTGAAATGGGAGCCGTGGTCTGCTCAGCTGTGGAGGGATGGTCCTGTGTGTTTGGTTCACACACATCAGGAGCAACATCTGGCACCTGCTGCAATCAGTTGACTTATTTAACAATGTGGTAATGGTCGCTACTCTTGGACAGGTGATTTAAAAATAATGTTCTTTACTTCTCTCTCCTCTGTTCCTCTAGACTCTGTTGATTTGGGGTGTTTCGTGTATCGCACTGCCGCGATCTGTCCTTGAATTGCAACTTTTTTATGCTCCCTATATTGGAGGGTCTCCATCTCCTTCTTCAAGTCGGCCGCAGCAACCAGAGGAACTTGAGCTGAAGAAGGAGCAAAAATAAATAAATTAAAAGAAGTCTGTAGGAATCAGGATTTATGTGCTTTGTGTATTCTACACTTTACAGATCAAACAGATGACTGTAAATTGTCTTTTTAAGGGGAACTTGGAAGAAAAGCTTTTGAAAATCCCCTGCAAATCCCCTCTATCTTTTGGCAAAACTGGAGGAAAATGCTAACATATATTCTTTCCGATTCCTGCCGCCCACAAGAGAACTGAGTATTTCTTATTTTGGTTCAGTACTGAAGAGAAGTTCATCATTTCAAGCTCTGCTCTGAAATTATTCATATTAAAGCTGGACTTATTTTCTGGAGCTTATCGGTGAATAATTAGTTCACTGAGAGGCCAAACAAAATAGTGCATGAAATGAAAACATTTCTTCAATAATAACGTTCTTCCTGACCTGAGGCGTCTGCCATGGACTGGGTAAATGTCTGCGGGGGACAAGGGTAGCAGTAATGTCCGCCGACAGAAGTCTTCTGGAGGACAACGTTGTCCGTCAGAGTTTTGGTCCACTGGATGAAAGTCTTCACTCTGGGGTCACTCACATATGGCTGACCTTTGTGGTAGCCTGTAGTGGAGTCAGAAAATACAGTGACCATTACCGTCTGATAAAACATGAACATTATCACTTCCACTTTGTTAGAGCTGTGCTTACCTGTGATGAACGTCTCGGTCTCACAGCTGCTGGTGAGGTAGGGCAACGAGCCTTCCACTCTGCAAACTCTCATCTGAGTGCACACCAGGTAGGTCACTGAGGAAGAGATGATGATGATGATGAACAGATGAAGTGAAAATGCTAACAAGTTAGAGCTGTCAGATAGAAGCCATTTGACTTACTTGGACAAATACGACGGAAGACTTCCGGTTGGGAAGAGGAAAAAACCTCCAGGATAAAAGGACGGTCGGATGATCCGTCCACCGCATGGATCCAGCGATATGTCCAGAATTTTTCCGGACCTATAGGTTAAAAAATGTAAATTACCAATGATTAACTTTGGTTAAAAGTAAATGAATTCCAGTTCATAGATAGAACATGTCTTACCCTTGTTCCCTTTGCTCTTGACTCTTTCAACACGACCAACAAATGTCACCAAACAGATGACATCACATGCAGAATTGTTGGATAATTCGTCCAACTGTAATCTGTAGGATACATACGACGAGGTTTAAGTTAAGCTATAGTTGGCAAAAAAAAGCCCACAATTTATGAGAGACATTTTTTTTATATTAAACCTTGTGTTGAAGCAAAGAGAAGCGATGTAGTTCCTTGACAAAAACTCAATTTTTCAATGCTTTTTCTCACCAATGTATGACTGAATTAACCTTTCTATTTTGAGGTGGGTTTAAATGTGTGGGTTGTTTCTCATAAAAAGGTGCAACTTTAAACTCAGACAATATCAGAATTCATATTTCTTTCCTTCAATAAATGACAACGCTTTTTTCAATGAAAGACACTTCACCCCAAAATTGCTCCTGTGGGGATTGTCCACAGTATTGAGTATGTAAGTCGCTTTGGATAAAAGCGTCTAACAAGTGACATGTAATGTAATGTTAAACTTTAGATTGACAAGTGAATCACCTGGTGGTGAACAGGTAGGAAACCTCAGGTAATCCCCACTGAGGCAGCACGCTCTTTGCTGAGACCACAGTGACGACTGAAGTTGGGTTGCGAGCGTTCAGGCAGATTTCTTGGGAAAATACAAATAAAGATATTACATTTAAGCTTGTGCTGTACTCTGGAGTACCCGCCCTATCAGAATAAATGTGTACATACCTACAGAGTGAAAGGTCTTCATTTGGTGATGGTCCATTTGCGGGTGTGAGCGGTTTGAATAACTCCGCTTTAAGGAGTAATTTTGGATGTACAACACAGTGCCTACGCTCAGTTTCTGGTAAAACTCTGGACAAAGTTCATTCCAAAGCACGAGGGACATCGTGCCACTCTGGTCAGCAACTTCAAAATATGCCTGAAATATAACAAAGACCCAATCTGTCACAGCATGATAGTGAGATCCTGTTCATATTGTGTTATTAAAGTTCTGTTAGTTCAAACTCACCTGTAAGGGATAATCAATCTTGAGCCCAAACTTGCCATAGTACCTTAATCTGGATTTGTGTATGATCTTCACTAGGAGAGGCAGAGGTTTCCATGTGTTTCTAAAGCATAACTCCAGACTACTAAGAAGAGTAATATTGGAAACTGTTGAAAAGAAGACATTGCAGACATCACATCTTGAGGATTTATTTCCTGCAATTAATGTAAATTACATATCAAATACATTCTGTTAGAAGCATTAAAGTGACTAATGTGACAGCTCATCGCATATATTCTAGTCAACAAATATCAAATTGGTTTCAAGACGTAAAACGACATATTGTCTAGGCTTGTGAGTATTTTCATATCTTAATACAACAGTATTAAAAGGTAGTAGCTCAGTCTGTAGGGACTTCGCTCAGGAACCGAAGCGCCGCTGGTTTAATAGTGTGAGTGTGGACAGTTGAACCTCTTCCACCTCTCCACTCATGCATGTGGTCCTGTTTGTGCATGTGCGTTCATGTGTATATCAAAAACAACATGTGTCATGTAAATAACACAAAAGTGAAACCCTGAAGTTCCCCCTAGGCCCTAGGGGATTAATACAAGTCAGATTTCTTCTTTCTTTAAGTTGTAAACACATTTGATTGTTGAAGCAGACTGAAATAAACAATAATATTATGGGCTGCTTAGCCATATATTATTATTATAACAAAGTCAAACGTATCCTGTGTATTTGACTGTTGGTCAGACAAAACATATTCTGAATGCTCAAATATTTGTAGTGACATTTCCATTGATCATTTTCGTCCAGCCCTTAGTGGTGTATACAAATGTAAGCCATGTTGTAAATAGAGCAGTGTATGACAGGGGGTCATCAGAAAGTCTCACCATCCAGCACTGTGTGCGATGAGGGAGACCCTGAGGTCCAGATGTCCCCCTCTGGGTCCTCGTTGTTCCACAGAGACAGGTAATGTTTGCGGCTCACCTGGAGGGGAACATCACTTTGCAGCTCTACACTCCTCTCCATGCCTTGCTTTACTAGCATCGGCAGAGAAGCGACGTCCTGTATGCGGGGAAGGAGGGCAGACCTCTCTCCTCCACATCGGAGCTTTTCAATACAAATGTAACCGTGTCCCAGTCTCCTCTCGCTGTAAACAAACGAGCACTGTGTGATGCTCACGTCAGTCCCAGTCCTCAGGGTGTTAGAGTGCACCAGGTGATTTAAAGCAGGGTGAACAGAGCATTTGGCCCGCCACACTCCGTCAGTGACCGTCACGTCGTAGCTGTCGGGCTGCCCCTCCGGCTGCTCGGATAAGTACCGCTGCAGCGCGATGACAGCCACCGGAGCCTCCGTGCTCACTTGCAGACACTGTGTGGAGGAAAGCCGCTCCAACGTCCTCTGGAGGAAAGACGCTTCAGAAAGAGCAGTGCCAGCCGAGGAACAAGACGAGTTATCTTCCATTGTATGTATGTCAACTAGTTATCGAAATATGTCATGTTAGCTTGTTGGCTAACTAACTTCTTCCTACCCTTATTGGCACCAATGTCTTAACTGACGCAGATAAATAAGTAATGTCAGATAAATGGAAAAGTATATTTATCTTTCCACAACTACTTAACCATACAATATTAAATATGTATCGGTGTCGTACAAAGTCATCACAGTTGCCGTTGGTTAAACGTTATTTACAAACAACGCGGGTGTTTCCTCTTCTTCGTTGGTTTTACTGGCAGACCAACGTTTCGTTAAAGTGCATGACTTCATCTACTGTGCCGGAGTGTTAAAACACTTTTTGTTTTGGCCTTTACTTGTAAATTATCTTTTGTCTGTGTCTGTATATATATATATGTGACACTGTATGCTTAATTTCTCCTGATAAATTGAAGGATCAAGTGATCCTTTATAGGTTGAGTAAATCCTCCAACTTTTAAATATAAATAAACTAAGTAAAAACAGACAAGAGACCATTTTTCTGCACAATAGGTCATCTTACTTGTGATGTTACTGTTATGCACGTTTGCTTCAGTAAGGTGTTCAATACCGAACTTCACTTGTAATGGGGAGTTGCTGCTTTAACTTAAGTAAATAATCTCAATAATGTTTTCACCACTGACTTAATTGTATGATCTGCCAAACAGAGTGAGAAGAAGACCGAAGCCTAATTTCTAAATAATGCTGCAGGTTGTTGACTTTGAGGCTTTTTAAAGACTGACCTAAAAGAAAGAGACAAATGTTTTGTTTTTTATATACATTTATTCAGCAAATAAATAACAAGATAGATTTATAGATGCTGGGAAATAGATCAAAAATATTCTACACAGAGGTCACAAACAGAACATATCATTATAATCAGTAGAAATACTTTTATAACACAGCAACCAAACAAATTCAGCTTTTTCTGTATCTTATTCATAGCTTCTTTTTCTTGCAGTGATAATGTGAATGATAGCAGCCAGGTAAAGCTTAACAAGCGCGGCCATTTTTGGTTTACTGTCAAGACATTAAGCTGTGTGCTTGAAGCTTGAAGTGGCCATGATGGAAGAGAAAATAAGAGCTTCTCAAATTGTGCTCTTATTTAGTTGTATTAAACCAAGACTTAATGATTACACTTTTTCTGGAGATATTAAATTCAGTTTTTTTTAATGATCTGGTCTTAAATGAATAGCCCGACACATTTTATCAGTGAACTTGAGGGTTGTAAAATAAATGGAAGCAGCAAAGTTAGAATTAGACAACTGTCTGCCAGCTTGTTCTTCTTGATATGACAACCAGATGGTAGCAAAGTCAATATTTTTCTAAACTTGCACAGTGTGACATAAAGGATATCTCTGGTGATACAAAAAATCCTGTGAAAAAGATTAACATACAAGTATTGTTTGTGTAACAAAGCCTGATTAAAACAATGAGCCACACTGTTGCACATCATGACAGTCGAACTTCACTGGATTTTTTTACCATAGTAAAGTTATAAAAGTATACATTTTAAAACATTTCCTCCTACATCATTTTACAGAATTTACTTTAAGGTAATATGACTTATTCTCCACTCAATTCAATAACCTTTTCCCATGACCGCCTGCATCTCCCTCTAGGTTTTACGCTTGCATTTGAACTGTTTGCCACAAACTTAGGCAACACAAAAAAAGTGATTTCATTGTAAATTTCACAACATCTAGTGGCTTCCGGTGCTATTTGGAGGAGCCAGAGTTTGACCTGTGGATGCTGACTCTCTTGCGGGTGTTGTCGCTGCAGCGCTCCAGGATGAGCTCCGGACTGGGCCGGGGGGGGATAACCGGAGCATCCTTCTTCACCTCGCTCTCTGAACCGGACGTGGACTGCTCGGGAATGTTTCCTGTTGGTAGCAAATAACAACATTATTAGAAGTGTTAAGAGGCTTTGTGGGTTGATTGTTTCAGTGAGTGGTGGAATTTAACTACGTACACTTACTTAAAAATCTGAGGTTCTTGTACTTAACTTAAAGTGGACCTATCATGCTATATTTGAATAATATATTGTAGGGCCATACCTATATAAGGTATATTTATACGTTTTCTTTTTCAAAATACCAAACAGATCATGCATTTTAGCCTCATTTCGCTCTATTTTGCTCTCCTCCACCCTGTCTTTGCATGTGCTGCAGCTGACCACGCCCCCCTGCAAAGGAGGGGGCAGAGTTACGAGCGTCGTGTTACCATGCTGTTACCATGCCACGGCAACCTCTCATTCCCCTGATAGGTCAGCTCCGCCGTCCTGACGTCAGAGGAATGTTCAAATTTGGATCAGTCTGTATCAGATCCGTTGCAGCCCCGTTTTTAGAGATTTGGGTATGGAGGAAAAGAGAGAGGGTTGTGTTTTCTGACACTTGGTGAGTTCCCTGGAACACCGGGGACACATATTCATGTATAAAAGACGTACAAAAGTGCATTTTGCATGATAGGTCCCCTTTAAGTATTTCCCTTTTAGGTCACTTTGACTTCTACCACACTACATCTCAGGGACAAATATTGTACTAAAATGTACATTAATGATGCAGTATTCTCATTTAGGTGTTTAGATTTCAATGCATAAAGTTTAGTATATCTGTAACAGTTGTAAATATGCATTGGTGTTAAATATTTCTTTGTAAATCATTTAGTATAATCACACAAATTATGTGTTTTGTATTGAATAATTCTGTGTTCTTTATTTATTAAACGTTCAATACCTGATTAGGTATCAGTGGGCGGAACCTCCAGAATTGAGTCACTGTACTCAGGAGATTATTTTTGTGGGGACCTCCCCCTTCATATTGTGTCCCTCACGTTTCCTCTTCCCTTTTTGTGAATGTTCCATGTGAGAGGAGTCAGTGTGAGGGATAACTCATTTAATACTGATTTGTTGTATATTGTCAGTGAATAAACGGAGATCGCCTCGACTGTATGCTGGCTCGAGTCTCATCCATCAACAACATAAACACAACGCAGACACCGCAAATCGATACTGGTTACATATCCATAAAGTTACTTGACTAAATATATATAATTAAAGGTGAGTATTTACTTCTTCCCCATACTTTTCATATACTTATTTATGTTTTTTTTTTACATATAACTGTAGTGGAGTATTATAACAGCATGGTATCAGTACTTTTATTTCAGTAAATGATCTGAGCAGTTCCTTCCACCACTGGTGCCGGTGAAGGTATTTCTTGTCTACATCAGGCTTCGTTTGATCGATCTGAACACAACATGAACGTTACCCTGGTTCTTCCTCTCCCTCAGCGGTGACTTTGCGGCGGTCTTGGAGTTCTTGCGGGGCTCTGCCAGGCGGCCCCCTTTCTGCTGGAGGTAGCGGCGGCTGTTCCTGCTGTAAGTGTTCTGGCTGAGCCGCTGACGGGACTTGTTGTGGATGCTCTTCGCATTTCTGATGGTGGATCTGAGACGGAAAATGCCACAGAGATTTGTAAAGGTGGTGAGTGTTGATGGGGGCTGAACTATTGGGGGGAAAAAACTATTTCTGTTATTTTGACTGATATTGCAATTATAACATGATTCATATTATCAAGGGAATTTATCATTTTGCTTTGTTATTCTTATTAACATTGAATAATATAATAATATAAGACTTTGAGGCTTTTCAAAGACTGACCTACATTCTATGTCCTTGCTATTTGAACTCTGCTCATAATATGAAGCACAGTGATTGGAATGTCAGAGGAATATTATTAAAAGACTTCAAAAGGGTATAAAGAAGAGTTCCCAAAAACATTGAATAATATAATAAATGATTAGTGTGATTTTTTTTTTCAAAAGAGGGTCTATACCAAAAAAATATGTTATGTCTTTAGAGTGCGATTTGTATGCTGGGACATCTCTGCAGCTCCACAATATTTGTTCATATATCTAGCCTTAATAAATATTGTTCTTCATGCAATTTGAATATTGCACTTGTCCATATTGTGCAGCCCTAGTGTTGATCTTGTGATAGTTTTTCTCCTCCCAGCTTCAACATTTGAGTGCTAAAAAAACATGCATTTTATTCACTATTTTCATTTGACAGCTTTAGTTACCTTACAAATTTGCAGTTACAACGTATTAATATGGAAAAGTGATTTGTTAAATAGAAAACAATCAATCTTTTGAAGAGTGGAGATTAAAATAAGACTACTCTATATTTTGCGTTCACTGACGTACCTGCGGGGGGGAGGTTTCTGTCCCTGCAGGTTTGTCCGCTGTGCTTCATATATCTCCCTCTTGCCGGCCTTGTGCAGGAATATGGAAGGGAAATGTCCGGTCTCATCTCCTTTCCTGTAAAAATATCCAGATTTATTTATAAGCACCAGCACAGTAGGATTAATAATTAAATAATAGCTGAAGTCCTTCTGTTCCTCCTTGGGGAGATTTGATTTTGTTATTATAAAGATATTATGAATATATCCACATAAATGTCAGTTTGTGTAGACCATACCTGACGACCCACCAGCCGTCCAGCAGTTTGTGGATGACGGCGACGGTTTCCCCGCTCTCCAGAGAGATCTCGTCCTCCAGCTCTGCCTTGTAGGCTCTGATGCTGACGTGCATCTCTCCTGCAGGGACACACAGCACTGTTAAAAAGACACACATACTGAAAATACATTATTTAATGAAGAATACAAGGAACACAACTTGCCTTCGTAGTCCGGATCAGCCTCCTCGGCTTCATCCGGTCCGTCCAGCGGCTCCAGGTAAGACGCAGGGATCCAGCCTCGATTAGACTCACACTGGCAGAACCACCACCCTGAACACAAGAGCAGCTTAAGACCTGGCCTCATTCATTAAAGATAAACATAACGTAAACATTATTGAATAATAAACGGAGTGTCTTTACTCAGTTGACACAAAAAGAAAGAGGAATCTTGAGTTGACCTCTTAACAGACACAGCGGTTCAAACCATGGCATCAGAAAGATCCCATCGTTCAAAGTGAAAATGTGTGGGAAAAAATGGTTTTAGGGCCTTTAAACCCTGACTGAGTGCTTCTGTTTCATGCTTCAATAGACCATAATTAACCTGTCAAAATCCTCTAATTCTTAATCAAAGAGTATCATGAATTAGAAATCAACTTGTTCAGCTCTTCCTTGAACAATTGAATGAATGAGGTTAAAAGTGAGTCTTACCCAAGAATTAGTATTGTCATAAAGTTTTGGAAGGTCTGTTTTGTTTAGGGAAGTTTGGCTGCGGTTGTTTTAGCGTTCTCACCGTTTGGATTTTTCTCCACGATTTCCACCAGGTCTCCAGTGTGCAGATTAATCTCATGTTTAGACGTCTTCTCGAAGTCAGCGATCACTCTGTAGGTGTCCAAAATGATGGGGCCAGAAATCTCTGAGAGGTAAAACGCATAATTATCTGTTTTAATTTTTTTTTTTAATGTGTATTTAAACGACCCTAATGCTTAAAGGGCAATCATTTGGACAATTTCAAAATGAATCCACAAGCTGCAGCCCTGTAGGTTACAAATAAATATATAAATGCAAAAGAATAAAAATCTAACATCTTTCAATAACCTTGGGAAAGACAACGACAAAAAGACATGTGTTAAGCATTTATTACATTTAAAATGACTCTTACCAGAAACGTTGCCTCTGTACGACTCCTTGTTCACCACAAAGGTTTCGCTTTTTTTCACTCTGAAGAGGACATTTTAATTGAATTTAGTACTAATTACTGGGTGATTGAGTTTTACATTTGGAAGTGATACATCCTCTGTAATGTGTGTGTTGTACTGACGGGTTCAGGGCAGGTGGGTTCTCGTCCTCGGGTCGGACCTTGAAGAAGTTGGTGAGCTGTTTGCTGCGGGAGATGTGAGGCGGTAGGTTGATGAGCGAGTGGCAGTACTCCGACAGCGTGCTCTGCCTGGTCTCTGGGGACTTCTCACTGATCAACCACCGTGGAGCTGCAGACACACAAGGCAAAGCAAGGCAAGGCAAGGCAAGTTTATTTATATAGCACCTTTCAACACAAGGCAATTCAAAGTGCTTTACAAAAAATGAAAGACATTCACAGATAAAACATAAGTCCCAAGTACAATTTAAATAATACCGACAGACTTATAGACAGGTTTAACTGTGAAAAAAAACACGTTATCAGCAGAAACTCAAGACTGCAGTAGCCTATCAGTTTTAGACTTTATGAAATAGTGTCATTGATTAGGGTTGCAACAGTATAATTTATATAGAAATCTCAAAAGAGTGGTGCAGGAATGCGTCCTAAAAGTAAAACCTGATAATGAGTTAGCATTTTACCACTTTAAATTCCCTCGTGTTGAAGTCAGCGGTTTTAAGAACCGTTAGAAGCCTGAAATAACCACAAGCTCAATATCTTTTCCCATTTTGTACTACAACATAAAACACGCCACTCATGAATGCCCATATTTTCTATGTGTCTTAAATTGGTAGCTTAAATTAGAGTAAACATAATCACGTCAAACACAGTCAACCTCTAGCTTAGCGAAAGTGACGAGAATCATGTCACTATGATGTCATTTGTTAATAGCCTTACATTAGTTATTTACTCATGGCGATTGCATTTACGCTTAAAAAAATCATAAAATGTAGTTAATATGTGGGGTTTATCGTTTTAAATATATATTTTAATAACAATGAAAATAATGGTGAACAAATTATAATTTCTCAATCAAAATAATCGCGATGGGCTATTTTCTCTCATTTTACATATGAAATACAAAAGAAAGTAAAAGTACCTCAAACTTGTGATGGAGTAAATGTACTTTCCACCACTGCTTTTACAAGGTGAACATTTCCAGACATGTAGGTTGCATCAGGTTTGGGGTTTTATCACTGTGTCTCTTCTCTAAACTGCAACCGGCTTGTTTTGAAATGTAGCTTTCACAATGGGGAATGTGTGCAATTTGAGTTCTGTTTTTATTTGAATCAACGCTGAACAGGAACAGAAAACAGACCTGCAAAAAGTCCATGTTTCCTTTTTGACACCATTTTAAAAGTGAAAGCAATAAGCAAATATGATAATGTTTCAAGTTTAATGCATCATGATGTTAGATGTTAACATGGAAGTAGTTAGCATGACTTTCTACCTGTCACTATGATAACATGCAGTGGTTGTAAACATGCATAAATAAGTGAACTGGCATAGTACGATGGGGTACATTTGATAAATGTTCTTTAATTTGTTTTGTTGGTTTGTTTCATTCTCAATAATAATATATATAATTTAAAAGGTGAGTATTTACTTCGTCCCCGTACTCTTCATGTACTTATTTATGTCTATTATTAGATGTTTTAATGTTTAAATGTCTTATTTATATTTTGTACTTTACTTATGTTAAATGCTGCGTCACCATCAGGACAATCTTTTCTAGCTCCAAGCTCGTATGAATAGATAAATGATCAGTGTTTTTATTCTGTCCATCATACAGGGCTAATACAAGTCCTCTTGCTCTTTGTCTGAGCTTTTGTCTGGCTACAAATTCAGTATTAACTTCTACTGACAGCTGACAGCTGACGAAAAATCCCTCATTTTGACATCAGTGATTTCAGCTCTATTGCAGCTTTCTGTGTTGCTTCAACAATTTGAAAAAAGGAGAAGTGTATTAGCCCATATTTGTTTAAAAACCACAGGTGCTTCCTGAAAGAAGATTATAGCATGCAGAGGTCTTTTAATAATAGTCTGTGATTATATATGTTGTTAATATATATGTGCCAGGTGTAGTTCAACCTCTGCACTCTGCAGCTTGTCATAACATACAAACTAAGCTGAATAAAATCCTACGAAACTTAAATGTAAATAAAAAGCCAAAAGCAAAGAGAAACAATCTGCACTCTTTGACCTAAAATAAAGGAAACATTATAATTATTTTACCTGGTAATGACGGAATGATTCTGTCCTTCTTTTCTATTTCACCAGACTCAATGGGAAACATCTCCTTCAGGGACTTCTGCAGCCAAAACATAAACATTTCCGATTCAAAAATGTAATTAATTTTTTATTAGAACTTCATTTGTGGAAATGCAAAAGTCCACAGTGCTTTTAATTTGTAGTGAAGAAAGATCTTACGTGGAAGGTGTGAATCTCAGGATACGTTCTGTAGATCAGCTTCTCTGAGAGGTCGCTCCATTTCACCATCAGCATGTACACCTGCACGTATAATCTCACATGTAACGGCTAAACCAAAAACAAACCACTCAAAAAGCCACTCAAAAATTAAACTGCTGATACACAGGGATACATCCAGTGTCCATGCAAGAATATAGCTTTTACGATATATTTTCTTATATGATATATTTTATTTTTCTACTATCAAAAGGGAAAAAAACATGACTTTTCCGTTACCTCATCCTACATCAACCTGTCTTCCAATAAATCCCTATTCACCAGGTGCCTAAAGCTATCTTCAAAATAAAAGAATAAACTTCTCAAATTAATTTAAATAATGACACTAAATAATGATGAAACTACCATACATTAAAAACTGTGAGAAAATAAACGTTTGACTATTAAATAATACAAATCAATGAATAGCTCCAACATCAGATGACATTAGCTATTATTTAAAAAAATTATCTTGATTTTGTTAAGACTCTGAACTTTGCTAGAATGTCTCTAACTTTGTCGATTTTAAAAGGATTAGTAGCGACTTTAGCAAAGTAATGGTTAATAGCTTTGATCCTTACGTAGTGCTGACTCGGGAATGAACGTTTCTCAAAGCCAAATAGCTCCACATGCCTGACGTAGCTCGCCTCCATGATGAGAATCACCGCACTGACAACTGCAATAAAAAACAACAGGCGAGGCTTATATAACCTTGTGTGTGTGTGTGTAGGGGTGTGTATGTGCAAAATGTCGTCAACACATCACATGAGTCAGTTCCCCTTTACACGTCTTCGAAAGTCCTCTAACTTCACAGAGAAAAAGGAAACACTTTCAGCGTTCACTCATCAATTGTTGAATTACTATTGATATTGAAAGTGAATAATAATAGCAAGAGTGGGGGAAACTAAGCACATTTACTTAAGTACTGTACTGAAGAACAATTTCAAGTTTCTTTACTCGAATATTTCCATTTTCTGCTACTCATCATGCAGGACTCCTGCCTGATTTTTACACTAGGGTGTGCTGACTGCCATCTACTGTAAGTAATGCACTTACTATAAATAAGTATATCATGGGAAATATCTTATATATAATTTTAAATGAAGCAACTAACGGTCAATTTTGAAGAACATGCTCAAATGAGGAATTCCCTTCAAAACTGTTTCTCAGTATAGGAGGGGGATTACATGAGTGCATGTTAACACAAACCAAACCTGTTTTTCAATATCTGTAACAACTGTTGTTTGCTTTCAGCAAGGAAAGAGGAACAAAAACATTTGTAAAACAAACAAACAAACAAACCCACAGGACTAAACTTCCTCCATTGTAGCCACAGAGGAAAACACAAATTGTGGTTTGTTTCTTTATTTAATTAAATATTGAGTCGGCACTGATACAGATGTAAAATAAAAATATAGAAATGGATTTACAAAAAATCTGATAGCTGTTACACAAAGAGATCAAATCATCTGCTTATTCATGTTTTCCAGTGAGGTTTATATTTATAGAAATCAGATGATGAGCCATCATCAATGAGACATCCAAAGTCACATTACTGAATGTGACTGATGATTCAACTTATATCCAACACAACCAGCAAAACAAACACAAAAAATACAGAGAAAAAAAAGGCCTCTATTTGCATAATATACTTATTTTTAAACTTTTAAGACATTTTTAGGCATGTTAAAAAGATCCCTCGTAAGAGCTAATCAATAACATTAAAACATGACTTTACTTTATTTCATTAATTTATAAACACTTATAAAGTGTCTTTCGGTTTTGGACTTTTGGTCAGACAAGACTTGGTCTTTGGACTTTAATGTGCCACCCATTTCCTGTATTTCATAGTTTTTCCTGGCAATTCATCTATAAACCTATTGGTAAAAACGGGTAAACAGCTTGTACGTTATTTTTTGTTGTATTCACAGTAATCTTGCAAACATTGCATGTACGGAATTGTATTGTTCCCGCCCCCTACAATGATGAATGAGTAGTCACTTGGCTTTAGCAGTCAGATGTCCTGCAAGAGGAATAACTTCAGTGTGTTTAACACTGTGGTCTCACGGCTCCACCTCGTGGCAGTGCTGTGCGTAACAGGTAACAATCCATAAATCCAGCAAACTGGTTGTCATATGACTTGGTTTAAAGTAAAGGTTGAAATTCACACATATTCGTATAGGGAATAATGAACTCGTAAAATAGAGTTAGCAAATTCTCTTAACTGAGGGATCTTTTTCATGGAGAGTGATTTTTCTTCGAATGCACACATTTATGATTCAAAGTTTTACATGTTGCAGAAATGCCAAACGAAATATTTACATATTATCATTAAGCTATTGTGAATATGCATTAATTTCAATAAAACGGTCTATTATCTGAAATCAGCATATAAACTGTTGAATGTGCAATTACATTAAAATGTTCAAAATTGCAGACACATGCATTCATTTACCTAGTTTTGGGATGACCTCTTTTTCTTGGCTTTTTAATCAGGAGAAACATTTCTTCTTCCATGGTTTGAAGGTTTGTAGTACACACATAACTAGCATCATTCATTGCACATCTTACCTTAGATACATTTGAATCGAGATATCTCACTCCACTTCAATTTGACTTTACCACACATAAGCAAAATAATTTCCCGGTCACGTGCATGTTATTCGCATAACATAACATAAGTGCCACAGTGAAGCGTATCACGTTTTGTTCAGCCGGATAATATCCACATGTATACCCTACTTTTATAATTTTCGAATGATAAATCTAATCAATAGATTTGTGATTCGAAAATGATAAAAGTAGGGTAGACATGTGGATATTATCCGGCTGAACAAAACGTGATCTGTCTCTTCAATTTGTGTCAACCACAGACCTTTTTTCGAGCTATTTTCCAAAATCCTATGGAGAAATTGCATTAGTTTTTGTCGAAGGAACCGGAAGAAGTTTACTTTCGGGTTTTAGGACGCGTCACTGTGGCACTCTATGAAGCAGCCATGCATGTAAACGTGACTTCTTGTTCATTTTAAAATAAAACTAGTCGTATTGTTACATGCACAGTTTTTAAATACGACGATAATATGATCATTTTGTCCACTAGAAGAGACAATTGAGAGGGGCTTACCGAGTAGAGGATTGGATTGCATTACTTTCTCTGATGCCGTCACTGCTGGTGCATGCATGGGAAACTTCCTTTCTCCTCTGGTAAGTGAAGCATTAATGCTAACGAAATGAATAAAACAGAAGCCACAACATCGGAGAGGGTTTTTTTCAATTGAATTATTAAAACTAAATGTTATTTTACCTTTTACAAAGTTTAACACTTGACAATGTACTGTTTTAATATAAAGCCACGTGTGTCAAATGCTAGCAGCTAAGGTTAACGTTCATGCTAGTTTTGTCAATTTAACTAATGGAGGTTTTAGATGCGTAGTATTTTGGTTTAATTCAAAACAGAACTAGCAATATCTTTTAATCAACAGCTTTTCCAAAACTTCGAGCACTTTCATAATATATTTTTGATGCTCATTGCTGGGCAGGTAGGAAGCACAACTGTGTCCTCCTCGGGGCTAATGTAGCATGTTGCTAACGGAATCGAGCTAACGAGCATGAGTTTCAATAAATGGTTGAGTAAGGAATTTGACACCCCGGTTTTTTTATTTAAAGCCACGTCTAACTTATGTAAGCCAAATGTGAAAGAGCATCTATTACAATTTAACTATTCCAACTAGATCATTGTTATCCTGGACAACGTTCACAACCTTCTATTTTTTTATATTGCTGTCCTTGTGCTAGACATAAAGCTAATGTCAAGACTTGGGTTTTGTCAAGTCTTACACTCAGTGTTGTTATTGTGGGTTTTATGTACTCTGGGTGCTGATATCTACCCCTTAAATGCACTTGTCATCTACCTCTTTCACCTGATCTGTCTTGGTACGTAGGTGTTATACGTTTTGTTCGTAATATTTTCTATGTATCTATTCAATTACGTCATCAATTTTATATATGACCGTTTCCGTAGTGTAGTGGTTATCACGTTCGCCTCACACGCGAAAGGTCCCCGGTTCGAAACCGGGCGGAAACATAATTTTCAATTTAGGGATCATTACATTTATGTACAGTTACAAACTGCTCCCTACCTTTAATTTGTTGTATAGATTTATTAGAGCAGTGATAATACTTTATAAGTTTCATTCTATCTTTGTTATATTTTGTGTCCCTCACTATAACACATACACATCTGTGTATTTTACTAAATATAACTTATTAGGTATTCTTTTTTGTGAGATTTGGCCTGAATGAAGAGTTTCCTGAAAGCATCCCGGTTACGGACTATGTTTTGCTATGTCTGAGTTATCATGAATACCGTTTAGTCGTGATTTATTATTGGTACCTGAACGCAACACTCGCATGGCGTTTCCGTAGTGTAGTGGTTATCACGTTCGCCTAACACGCGAAAGGTCCCCGGTTCGAGACCGGGCGGAAACATTGTTTTCTTATCACTAAGTGTAACCTTTCTTCACCTTCACTATCTTGTTGATAAATATTAGCTGTACATTTGTGGTATTTCGGAAGAAAAAAGTGTTCTGATTCTTCCATGAACGCACCATTTTAGGTTACCTTTCCGGAGACTGTTGACTGATGATTTTCCTATTTTAATTTTTGAAGAGATAAAAGTAGTTTGATATCTATTCTTATTATGTTGTGATGTTCATCTCTTAATGACAAGACAAATCCTCCACAAAAAACTCATAGCACCCGCTCTTATTATATATCCATGATAGCACCAAGC
Source organism: Trematomus bernacchii (assembly GCF_902827165.1). Lineage (NCBI taxonomy): Eukaryota > Metazoa > Chordata > Actinopteri > Perciformes > Nototheniidae > Trematomus > Trematomus bernacchii. The sequence goes on from NW_022987513.1 coordinate 8,701,499, forward strand.
TCAGTGATGGTGGTTATTGTGGACACAGATTATTGTACTAGATGTCCGTGAACGCACCATTGCCGCGGCGTTTCCGTAGTGTAGTGGTTATCACGTTCGCCTAACACGCGAAAGGTCCCCGGTTCGAGACCGGGCGGAAACATTGTTTACTTTTCACTACGATGATATCTACCCCTTAAATCAGGGGTTCCCAACCCCCGGTCCGCGGACCGGTACCGGGCCGCAGAGGTGTTACTGCCGGGCCGCGAAATAGCTGTGAGTTTATCGTAATATTTGCAGAATTATAAATATATAAAAATATTTTATCATAATATTTTTTCAAAAAGTGTTTAATTTTCGCACCTATGCCACCAGTCATATTATTTCATCCAGTAGCTCGTGCACACGAGCATGTTACCGGTGCGCCAAGTAGGAAGAGGAGCGCACAGGAGACAACCGTTTGATTGCAGACTGTTATGTTTATGTGGGGAAATGGTGGTGCATACATTATTTGAGATATATTTCAAACTCGGACTTCATTTTAAGGACATGTCGGCCAGGGGTGTAGAGCTATTTGTTTAAGCACCGGATTGGCAAAACAGAAGAGTAAACCAGTCTGCCTTGATCTATGAATTAATGTCCGGGACTCTCACGATCTGCTGCCCGCAGCTGCTTTATAGAAGGAAACCCTCCTTCACTTCTTAAAACGGCTGCAGCATCCGGAGGCAGCGGGACGTATACTCCGCTTCTGAGAAGTGCAGCACCAGTATGACTGTGTTTAACTTCATCAGAACAGCTTAAGAGTGACTGCAGGCTGCTACGTGTTAACCACACACACCTATACACACACATCGAACTGCCCGATTACTCCCCCTTTTATTAGTTTTATGAAGGAGATGTCCAGTCAGTCACCAAGGCGCATGATGTGTGTGTGTATGTGCTCTGCTCAGCTCAGCTCTGTGTGTTCGGTGTGTTTGTGTCTGTCCGACACCGGCATTTGTTTTCAAATGTTTATGAACAGTAATTTACACACATATGGCTAACTCCATATATGCGGCTGTTCCCAAAATAAATTAGTTTAATCTTAATCTCGATGTAGTGCTAATGCTGTCGGAGTGCACCGGAACGAACGACACTATCATAATATCTTCTGAAAACAAATGCCAGTGTTCATAATGCGGCTTCTCCTCGTTTTCCCAGCATTCACTGGATTATCCGTAAATCATACAAACAAAACCAAAACGTTAATTTATCTGTTTTCCCGTTTTGGTTTAAAAACTGAATAACGTCGGTTTTTTGGTTTTCCGAAAAACCAAAAAATGATACCGGTTCTTTTTTAAACTTTGTTAATATGTTTTGGATGCATATTGTTCTAGTATTTGTTCAGGCTGTTACATACAATTAGCCTCTGTTGCTACCTGCTGGTGGTGAGTAAATATTAAAATCAGTTAAAATTGACAACCGGTCCGCGATTTTTTTTTAATGTATCTGCCGGTCCTTGGCACAATAAAGGTTGGGAACCCCTGCTCTGAAGGATGAAAGAAGTACCTGGATTTTAACTTCCAAAGGCTGGGAGTCACATCCGACTCGGGGCACATCACCCAGCTCAGGATCATCCAGTTCTCATTCATTATAACATGGGAAGACATGCCGCCAGATGACAGCACAACCTTCCTAGCCACCTTGCGAGTGTGATCAGACCTCAGTGCCTGTCCAAAGCTCCCCTGTAGCAGCAGAGTAATGAGCTCCTCCTGCTGCTAATGCTTACAGATCAGGCACTGGACCGGGGAGTGTGAAGAATGAGACACTCCACACCCGCCATCAGCATCTGAGTTTCTACCAAATGGAGCCTGATTATCAGCCTTTTCTGAGGTACCCAGTGATGGTTTTCTGGCCGTAGACTCCTGCCTCAGCATCCCTGACATTCTGCACACACACAGTAGGTAGGCCAGATGAGCTCTCTCATATTTGAGATTGAGCGCCTACGTCAGCTGCTTGGACATGTCCTCTGGTGATCTGCTGCTGCGCCTCATCTCATCCAGGACAGATTTGCAGACCGCCTTTTTGTGCGTCAGGAAGGCCGGCACGATGTTGCTGGGGTAGCTTCTCCAGCCACTGGGGCTTGTCAGCATGCCAGTACTTTTCACAGACCTTGCAGGTGAGTCGTGAAGCTAAAATATAGCACTGGCCAACTCTTGGCCTTCCAATGCCAGAAGAAGCTACCTGAGGGTTGGGACAACCATAAAAGCAGGGCAAGACAAAGTTGTTTCTCACCCTCTCCATGATCGCATGCTCTGGCTTCCAAAAAGAAATATGGATGAAGCTGATAATACTTTGGTGAAGGCAGGTCAGAGATTGAGTCTATGAGCTCAGGCTAAGGTGGATAACGCAACGGGGACAGCATGTTTATTATGGCGCATTTCCAGTACACGGCCTCGCTCGGCCTCGCTCGGTATGGCTAGGCCTCCTTAGGCCTTGTTAGGACTGGCTCACTTTATGGCGCATTTCCATTACAGTTTAGGAACTGGGGTAGTATCTATAGTAACGCAGTGTAGGCGGAGCCGTGACGTCATCTTCAATGAGAAGAACCCCAGAAAAACAACATCAGCCATCAGCTGTTAGCACTCAAGCTCACAGCTCCTCATATCTGTTCAGAAACTAGACAAAAGTTAAACAAGTACAAACCACAGACTGTCTGTCATGGCGAATACAGTCGCTGGTTTATTCAAGGTTCAAGGTTCTTTATTGTCAAACTGACATAGCTACAGAGTAATTATGTTGTTGAAAATCTTATGTCACAGGCTTCTCCAACAATGCAACATAATAACAATACAGATAGCAAGAGCAATACAAAAAGAAAAATAGTTATAAAATAAAGTGAGCATGTGGAATAGTGCAGTACGAGTCTATATACAAGTTATTGGAATGATATATATTAGATATTAGATAGAGATGATCCGATCACGTGATCGGGGATCGGAGCCGATCACGTGATTTTCAAAAAATCGGGGATCAGGAATCTTTTTTTTCTTTTTCTTTTTTTTTTATAAAATATTTTTATTTTATTTAATGTTACAAAACAAAAATGACCATGTTCACGTCTTAAAGACATCCTGAGGCCTTAGTTTTGGGTTAAAATTACACAACATCATGTATGTGTTGCTTCTTTTGGGCTTGTTTTCATAGACCTGGTTGCTTATTTCTCTCAAATCTGGCAACAGAGTGGGCGCAGTGTCTAATAGTAGCAGTAAGCTAACAAGAGGCTACGTTCAGCTGGTGACTCGGGAGTCGGGACAGAGAAAATGTCAGGAGTTTGGAAGTACTATAAAATTGAAAGCGAAGGCAGTGTAACAGCCAGATGCAATGTTTGCAAGGCGGAGGTTCCGCGTGGTGGAAAGAACAGAGAAACGCCACCTGAGAAACAAACACCAACAACAACACGAGGAGTACACAGCGGCCACTCGGGTAAAGGCACTGAAACAACCGACACTTTCAGAGACTTTTAAAAGGAAAGAGAAACTGCCCCAGAACAGTGTTTTCACTGTTTCACTGGCCAAAAAAATAACAGCCAAGATAGCTGAATTCATCGCGTTGGATGACCAGCCGTTATCTGTTACCTTTTTTTTCTCTTAATGCATTGCATAAAGATCGGATCGGGAAAAATCGGTATCGGCAGATTGTCAAAATCAAATGATCGGAATCGGATCGGGAGCAAAAAAAGGTGATCGGGACATCCCTAATATTAGATACATATTACTGAGTAGCAGATGAATGTTTTTGAAGTTGTTTCAGCAGTTCAATTGTTTAACAGTCTCACTGCCCGCGGGAAGCAACTGTCTCCAAATCTTCTTGTCTTTGCCAGGATGCTGCGGTAACGTCTGCAATTTATGTCTGTGTAGGCCGTTGTGAGTGTGGACGGTCGCAGCATATACTGCGTTAGCTTGGCCGATCTCCATTTAGACAACACGCATTTTAAAAGGTTTTTTGCCTGCTGTCTGTCTGCAGACTTGTCAAAGCATTAATTCATGGTTTTTACTAACCGGTATCAGTATGTTGTTACTTCGGCATCATTTTGAAACGTGTATTACAATTAAATCACGGTCAAATATGTTCATCTTGTTGTAGTTGTAGCCCCCTTGCCAGCGATTCTCTCTATAGTTTAGCATACTCAGCCCGACTCAGCCTGGTGGTCGGCCCCGCACGGCTCGGCACGCTTAAAGCGAGCTCCGCGCTGTAGTGGAAATGCGCCATTAGATGTCTCACTGGACGTGAACTTGGCCACAGACCCTATGACTCAAACTCAGTCTTCATCCATATTTTCTGCTGGTGGGAGCAGTTCCAGTGGGCAACATCCTGACTATAGCCTGGGACAGAGGCTGCAGGCTGGTGTGCTGCTAAGGGGACAGGAGGTGCTGGACAAGGCAGAGCTGTACAACACCATAGTTGCATTAGAGAAAATTGAATAAAGCTCTATATAAATGACTGCTATAATACAGTGACACAGATATCCATACCTTCATCGAGGACAGTGGGTGTTTCTCAATCGCGAGTACGCTTGCTTGGTAGCACATGTCTGCCGAGCATCTTGCTTCAGAAGCGAGTCAAGAATACTTCCTGGCATTCGGAAAACGAAGAGTGGAACACGCTAGCAAGTGTGCAGGTGTGCGTCATATGATAGGCCCCGCCTTACATCTTCCGCCACAGATTTGGGGAAATTGGTCCGTGCGCAAAGTATTGTGGGGATTTTAAGACCGCGGAGTCTACTCATGTGCAGCCTCGATATTTCTCCAAACGGAGTACGCCGGGCTCGGTAGATTTCCAAGTATGCTGGAGATTGGAACAGTACTTCGGCGGCACTCGATGACGTAGTATGCTTGAAATAGTGGCTCTGCAGCAGCTTTACTCGCGATTGAAAAACACCCAGAGTCTCCCTGTGCCCTATTAAGCACAGTTGACAATGAACAAAGTTTTAACATGTAGAGTAAGAGTTTATATAATCACTTAACTGGATCCTCCTACTTGGTTAGGGGTTGAATTTAGGTGACCGAAACAACATCCCCCTCCAGCTCTTCATCCTCCTCCATCACTAGGAGATTAAACAATAACCTTAGTTATTAAATGTAAGTTTCACCTTAAAGCAGTATTTGCATATTTCTGTGAGCTGACCTGGAGTGCTAGACGTCAGAGTGGAGGTAGCTGATGCAATGCAGCCTTCAGCCGGTGGTGGACAGAACTCAGCCCTCTGCTGCTTGAGGATGTACTGCTGAAGGTTGTACATCTTGCTGTTAGTGATGCACTTCACTCCTAAAACAAAGGCAGCATAACCATCAGCCCTGCTATCCCAGATCTGCTTCCAGGTGTCTTCGTCCCACAGAGGGGAAATTTACATTTGTTACAGCAGAAAAGAGCCAAAAACAGCTTAATGTTAACTAAGAAGCATGCATAAAAAAAGAAGATATAGCAGCCAGGTATATATTGCACATAATTGGTATTTATTTATCTCTCCTCCTCTTCCACCTTTTCAGGTAGAGGGTGTAGCCGATGCCATTCTTTAGGTGCCATCTGTGCATTTTCCCCTTATACTTCCCAAACTGTAATACATACTTGTCAAATTGGTTTGTTCAAATGTATAGCATTTATGGTCTTCTGGGGTCGATTTTGTAATCATTTTTCATGATCATGATTTTGTGTAAATGAGGTCTTTGACCATACATGTCAAAAAGAAGAGTAACATTTGTGGTTTACAGTAAGTGGGAATAAAGTAGCCTTAACCCTCCGGTATCATTCGATTGGACTACGCTAATTAGTCATTCAGGACAAAAATGTCCACCGCCGAAAACTTTGATAAAAACATTATATTAAAATGTTTCTTTCTCAGCTTTTTTGGGTTCAATCTTTAAAGCAACTTCAGCCCTAATAAAAAATACCAACATTTGTATTATTTTCAGGATTTTAACCCTTTAAATGCCCTTTTGAATACATTAAATCGCTATTGTTTTTCATGATAAAAACAGAGAAAATTAGTTATTTTCCATATAATACATATCTGGGGACTGGCTTTTTTATTTTATAACAGTCTTGGATATGTCAAAGATTAGCAACAAAATTGATTTTGGTGCATTATTAGTTTTTGCACAGTCAGATTTAAAATAAACTACCCTAATTAGTCATTCGGGAAAAGAATGTCCACTGCCAAAAACTGCTATAAAATGATAACGGATTCATATTTTAAAAAACGTTTTGGGGTTATATCTTTCAATCTACTTCAGTCCTGATCAAAAATACCAAATATTAAATTATTTTCGGGATTTTAACCCTTTAACTGCCAGTTTGAAACCATTAAGTTGCGTTTTCTATGAAAAACGTGCACAAAAAGGCAGTTATTTTCCTATAATAAATGTTGGGGGGGGTCGGCTTTTTTTTATTTGATCACAGTCTTGGATATGTCAAAGATTAGCAACAACATTGATTTTGGGGCATTATTCGTTTTTGCACAGAATCAGATTAAACAAAAAAATCCCTAATTAACCACTCATGGACAAAAATGTCCCATTCACTCCCATTATAACCACATATTTTGATCTCTCCGCCATACCGGTATATAATCGTGCATTTTGTAATGTCAGGGTTTTATTTTAGAGGAAAATAGTTCAATTTGTTATTTTTACTGTATATCACCAGATGTGACATTTTACCATTGAATGAAATGCTTGTCATTTCTTGGTTTCTGTGCCTGTTATATTATGTAGGTGTGTTGGTATCAGAGTTCCCGTTAGCCGGTAATTACCGGACTATGAACGGTAACATATGCTGAAGACCGGCAAATCTAAATCTCTCCGGTCAAAATGTCCGGTCAAAATAATTTCCCCTTAGCAAAATACGGCATCAGTTGCGCCACTTATGTGACAGACAAGAATAGTATGTGACAGACAAAAGAGTATGTGACAGACAAGAATAGTATGTGACAGACAAGAATAGTCAATTCTAATGTCTAACACTTAATGTGGAGAAAGAGATGTCCTGTATGGGTTGATTGTGAGTTGATCTGTTGGTAATGCCTCGGGGTTCCGGTGGGCATGTAAACAAATGCATAATGCTGCGCTATACTTTGCGGCCTCACCCGGTGGCATAGCGACGCTTATTGTTTAGGTGTCTTTTAATAAGCAGGTAGTCATATCATTAGCTAGAACTAGCTAGATCTGATCGATATGGACATAAACGCGAGTAAATTCTAATCTGACGGGAGAGAGAGAGAGATCAGCTGCTGCTGACGAGTCGACACGCAGCTCTGCATGATTACCTGCAGCGGTGAGCGGAGCAAAACACACTTCAGGTTAGAATATCAGACGTAGCTATTTTAATTACCTCTCAAACCACCTAAACTAGTTATAGATATGTTTAGTTTTACTGTCGGGTCACTCATTACGGGATCCGCGAGCTGCATGATACTGACGGGCTGTCAGGAGAGGGAGCGCTCCGTTTATTATTCCCGTGTTATTGTAAGTTACTGTACACTTTTGAATAATGTAGTTAATCTACTATAATTAGTTTGTTTAATATCGAATCATATCAATTTGTTTTAAAGTCAATTTATTGATTATCGCGACAGGCCTACATGCACTTAGTAAATAAGTGAACACCTGGCTGCAAAGCCAGAGCTATAAATATGTGTAGTTTGGCTGGTTGGTCTTTTCATTCCTGTGATACGCAACAAGCAAGTAAAATGAAGAGGCGCTTCTCTGGAAAAAGCTAGGGATATGGTGATGCAGCCGGCAACCTCCAGCGAGCTTCAGGCAACCAGCGAGCTGCTTGACTCTTCTTCTGAATCAGAAACAACCTCAGAAGAAGAATCTGATGTGGAGTTTGAGGTGGAGTCTGATCCTTCTTCTTCTGACCCTTCCACTGAAACTGCAGAGGAAACAGAAGAAGATTCTCCCTATCCAGTGGGTGGACATTGAAAAATGGGGAAATCTTGGCTCCCTCTAACAATGACACGCTGCGCTACATTCCTGCTGCCAGAGGTTTGGTTCCAAGATTGCAGTTTGCTGTTTGGAAAATAAATTATAAGCATTTCATAGTCAAAGGACTTTGAAGTTCCAAACAATTCAAAACATCAAGTTGGGTCAAGATCATACATCTGTTTACCTCAGACATCTGTTACCTGCCGCAGGTGAAGGGGATGCTAATAATGAACTAGCCTTAATGCTAACTAGATTAGCATCATCTCTAGTGAAACGGCCCAGGTAACACCTGGTGTATTTTCATGTTTTCATTGTAGTTATTTTAATGTTCTTCCTTTTTTCTTTTTAAATTATTATTATTATTCAGAGGGGGAGAAGTACTCATATCTTGTACTTGAGTAAAATTAGAATAACTCTGGTTCTCAAGTAAAAGTAGAAGTACTCGGATCTTGTAAAACGTACTTTGGTTAAAGGTAGGGTATAGGTAATTCACTTCAGAAACACTTTTTGTTATATTCCATGGAATGCTCTTAACATCCCGATAGCAATGAATAAATTAAATGCTTTGACAAATATATACAAATAATTTATCTGTGGAAGCCGTGGCGCTGTAAAAAGCAAGGCCTACCTGCCTGTCAGCCTTCCATCTCGTGCACAAACTTATCTCGTGCCCTCATTGGTCATGTGCGCGTACGTGTGTGTTGGAGGAGGGGCTCTAAGGAAGTCTGAAGGAAGGGGCAGATTTTTTTCAGTTGTGTACTTTCAAATTCTAGCTTACTCGAGCTGGTTTCTCCATTCTTACCTACCCTACCTTTAAGCATCAGTGTTATCCTCCATGCATGGCCTGAAACATTTGAAGCATCTTTACAGCCTTCAAAAGTTCATTATATGGTTAAAACGTTGTGTCTTTCTAGGTTGGTCCTTGTGAGTTACAGTGTATCTTTCAAAGAGGTGGTGGATTGCTCGCCTTGACGGGGAATCGAACCCCGCTCTCCTGGTTGACAGGCGGCAAATGCCCTTTCATCGGTTTCCGTAGTGTAGTGGTTATCACGTTCGCCTCACACGCGAAAGGTCCCCGGTTCGAGACCGGGCGGAAACACATTTATGACTTCTATGGCTCCACATTTACAAAACTAAAAAGATAAAAGAGAGCATTGTTGGAAAACTGCCAATATTTCGAAAAAAGTGAAAGTATTGATTCTCATTTCTGGAGTGTCCATCCCTTACTGGGAGATTTCACAAGTCTCAATAGGTCTTAAACGAAATCCCAAATTAAATGTATGAAATACGTTTTATGTGTGGCCAGGAAATGTATAACAGCAACATGGAAATCTGACTCTCCTCTCCGTAGGCTGTGGATGTTCAACATGGACTCCAAGATACTCTGCAACTTCTACAGGTGCACCATAGAGAGCATCCTGACCTTCTACAGGTGCACCACAGAGAGTATCCTGACCTTCTTCAGGTGCACCATAGAGAGTATCCTGACCTTCTACAGGTGCACCACAGAGAGTATCCTGACCTTCTACAGGTGCACCATAGAGAGCATCCTGACCTTCTACAGGTGCACCATAAGTATCCTGACCTTCTACAGGTGCACCATAAGTATCCTGACCTTCTACAGGTGCACCATAGAGAGCATCCTGACCTTCTACAGGTGCACCATAAGTATCCTGACCTTCTACAGGTGCACCATAGAGAGTATCCTGACCTTCAGGTGCACCATAGAGAGGGTCCTGACCTTCTACAGGTGCACCATAAGTATCCTGACCTTCTACAGGTGCACCATAGAGAGCATCCTGACCTTCAGGTGCACCATAGAGAGGGTCCTGACCTTCTACAGGTGCAACATAGAGAGTATTCTGACCTTCTACAGGTGCACCATAGAGAGCATCCTGACCTTCTACAGGTGCACCATAGAGAGTATCCTGACCTTCTACAGGTGCACCATAGAGAGCATCCTGACCTTCTACAGGTGCACCATAGAGAGGATCCTGACCTTCTACAGGTGCACCATAGAGAGGATCCTGACCTTCTACAGGTGCACCATAGAGAGCATCCTGACCTTCTATAGGTGCACCATAGAGAGGATCCTGACCTTCTACAGGTGCACCATAGAGAGCATCCTGACCTTCTACAGGTGCACCATAGAGAGGATCCTGACCTTCTACAGGTGCACCATAGAGAGTATCCTGACTGGCTGCATCAAGGCCTGGTATGGCAGTTGCAACGACCTCAACCATAAGACTTTACAGAGGGTGGTGAAAACTGCACAGCACATCACCTGGACGGAGCTGCCATCCATGGAGGACCTCTACTCCCAGCGGCTCAGGAAGAAAGCCCACAGGATTATCAAAGACCCCCATCACCCCAGCAACAAACTGTTCTGTCTGCTGCCGTCTGTTAGGCGGTATCGCAGCATCAGAACAAAGACTACCAGACTCTGGTGTAGTATCCCTTTGTGTTTCACTCTATGCACTGACCTTTGTCTGTCCTTTGTTTTGTTAATTTGGGCGAGTGGGAGGGGGGATGCTTTGTGTTTTGTGTTATGTATAATTGTTATATACACCTGAAAATGAAAAATGAAATATAAAAAATAAAAATAAATAAAATGCCTATCAATCACGTAGGGTCACATTACAAAGGAAAGAGCGCCCCCGAAACACCGTTTGTGGCCAGAAATATATTACATCCGTAGTGATAAGAACTACCATAGAGAATGAATGATGAAAGTTAAGGAAGTTAAGCCTTACTATTGCTGTGCAAGATCCTAGGTCTCAGTTTGACTACAGCTCAGGGCGTGCTTTGCCAATCTGCTTTCATCGGAATATAAAGATTTGGATGAGACCGGTTAGCATGGCTTTTAAAGTTTATTATGGTGAATGTTTTAATGTTGATTCTTTGCAAAACAGACTTTAGTCAAACATCAGTGTTATCTTCCATGCATGGCCTGAAACATTGGAAGCATCTTTACACCCTTCAAATGTTCATTGTATGGTAAACATGTCGTGTCTTTCTGAGGTGGTCCTTGTGAGTTACATTGTATCTTTCAAGGAGGTGGTGGATCACTCGCCTTGCCGGGAATCGAACCCCGCTCCCCTGGTTGACAGGCGGCAAAATGCCTTTCATCAGTTTCCGTAGTGTAGTGGTTATCACGTTCGCCTCACACGCGAAAGGTCCCCCGTTCGAGACCGGGCGGAAACACATTTATGACTTCTATGGCTCCACATAAACCAAACAAAAAAGATAAAAGAGTGACCACTGTTGACAACTGCCAGTATGTTGAGAAAAGTGAAAGTATTTATTCACATTTCGAGGGTTTCCATTCCTTGGCTTCGACTACACATTGTGGACTTTGGAGAGAGTGTAGACATTTTAAGAAAAGATTCAACACATCTGGGGAGGCATGGTCCTGTACTTTGGATTTCGAAGGACATTGATTCCACAATCAGAATATGTTTACTGTTCAATGCCCTATGAAAAACGACATTGTGTAACTTGTCTTTGACTGAGCCTAGGTGTTAATGTGCCCATGAAAAGCATTTTGAGTAAAAATTGATTTTTGGGTGTTGTATTGGACACAAAAAAGATAGTGATTGCATATAAATTATGTTTGTAGGATTATTATGCACTATCTAATAAACAAACACATATTTGGTATGTTATCTGAGGACATTCTAAGTATCCCCTTGCCCAATAATGCTCATCAATCACTAAAGGTCACATAACAAAGGAAAGAGCGCCCCCGAAATACTGATTGTGGCTAGAAATATATTACATCCGTAGTGATAAGAACTATCATAGCGAATTAATGGGAAAAGTTAAGGGAGTTAAACCTTAACTGTGCAAGATCGTTAGGTCTCAGTTTGACTCGGGCTGCTTTGCCAATCTGCTTTCATCGGAAAAGAAAGATTTGGATGGGACTCGATTTTAGAGCCCCGGTTAGCATAGCTTTTTAAGTTTAAGATTGTGAATGTTGAAACGACCTGAAGTATTGGAAGTATCTTACACCCTTCAAAAGTCATGTATATGGCTCAAAGGGCTTGTTTTTCAAAGGTGGGCCCAAGCGGCAAACTCTGGGGAAGAGCCGGGACGCCAATACGGAAGTGCCACAAACTGCCAGAGGTGGGAGTAAGTCCTACATGTGCAAGTCATGAGCAAGTCTCAAGTCTTGACCTACAAGTATCAAGCAAGTCCCAAGTCACTGTGGTGAGAGTCAAGCAAGTCAAGTCAAGTCATTGCTCAGGTCAAGTCAAGTCATACGAAATTCTGATGAATAAGCCCAGTTTCCGCATTTAAATCAGTTAAAAGACAGTGGTTATGAAAATGGATTTAACCCACACTATGATCTTCATTACATACACAGTTAATCATTTGAAATCTAATTTAGACCGATGACAATCATATTAGATTAATATTAACCCTAGAACTGCAGACAATATAGCTAGGACTCAATCAAAAAGTCTGTTCAAAAAGGCAGAATTTCAGGTAAGAAAATCATATATGCACTTCTACATATATGCACTTCTACAAACAAAAACAACATAATTAAAACATTTAAACAAACTACTAAAAGTAGATGAACTACATTATTCAACAGTTTACAGTAACTTCTGATAATAACACAGGGGAAATAAACGAGGCATCTCTTTTCCTCTCTCTCTCTCCCTCCTGACAGCCCGTCAGTATCAGGGTTAGTACAAATGAATCCCTTGGCGGTTCTAGTGTTCATTTACCGTTTTGTCTTCTCTTTGTAATGCTTAATCGATTTGAAACCAAGTCTAACGTAGCTTAAACTTAACGTTGGCTTTCTAGCTAACACAACACATTCACGCACCTTTCTCTGTGGGTTTTTTTGTAGTGACGAATGAAGTTGGATGTTGTGGTGGTCGTGTCACCGATCTTTATGCTGCAGACCCTGCATACCGCTGTTCTCTTCTTATTAGCGTCATCGACAACATAATCCTTGAATCCAAACTTCACTATTTGTGGAGTAACGCTAGCCGCTGCCATGTTAACTGACGCTCCTGCCGTCTAGTGGGTTGCCAGGTTTGCGCGCACGGCGCTATAATCACCCAATCACGTTTTTCGAAAAAACTAAATGCAATATCTCACTACAAAAACAAACGCAAATATTTAATTTTAAACAGACAAGTCCTTTCAAGTCATCTGTCTCAAGCTTAAGTCAAGTCTCAAGTCATGAATACCAAGTCAAAGTCAAGTCAAGTCTTTTATCAATGTTAGTCAAGCAAGTCTCAAGTCAAAAAATATGCGACTCGAGTCTGACTCGAGTCAAGTCATGTGACTCGAGTCCCCACCTCTGCAAACTGCAGTTCATATATTGGCCGATAGGCGATGACTGCAGAAAGGAGCAATTTCCATAGACCCCCATGTTAAAATGCCCAATTTTACAGCAGAAAAAAACATGTTTCTAGCCCTGGATGCAATAAATATTATTATTGATATAGTTAGATTCCACCTTCATGATTATGAATCTGTGAGTGAATTGTTTTCTAACATCACCCTTTTATTAGGTCTTAACGTTTTTGCATAAATTAGGGCGTGGTCACATTGAGTGACAGCTCTGTCAAGTGACTGCTGCTGTTAGCTTCTTGTCTGCTAGCTGCTCCGTCTCCGTGAAGCTACAGGGACTCTGCCTGCTCAGTTCATCCAGGGAACACAACTTGACCCCGGCCGTGTTTGTTTGTTCTTCATGCTTATATATCGGACTATTGTGACTCGCTCTGCGATTAAAACAGACGGTGCATGAATGCGGTTTTGCGGTAAGTGAAATTCGAGTACTTTATTTATGTGTTTATGATTTCAATCAGCTACGTAATGAATGTTAAGGCTTGGGTTAGCGTTTAAGCGAGTGGTAGCTACATCGGTGCTAACGATGCTAATCGTAGCCTCTAAGTTAACTTAAAACCATAGACTGTATATATAAAGGTTAAAACGAAATAGACAAGTGTTAAGCGTTAAGTGAGAGTACTGTAGAACAAAAGGCTTCTGTTTGAGGTTGATAAAATAAGGTCATCCTTGTAACTTAGAGAGATATTTTATTATGTAGGTAGGAACTGTATGCATCGCTAAGCTTAATTTGAATTGGCTATGCTCAAGTATGTACACAAGCTAACGTCGAAGTAGTGTATGTGAAATCAACCTCACAATAAGATGTGTGTATATTACAATTATGAATGTCATATTTCAAGATGATTACTTAGATATTACAATATGGTTGGTTGAGCTGGAGTTCATTATTGAGCTTACATGTTAACGTCACAGTCATCTGAAGAACGAACCCAAACCTTGTTATTTTTATTAATTGCATTACCAAATTGGTATCAAATAAACAGTAAGCATTGGTAACACAACTTCCAAAGTTACAGTAAAATAAAAAGGACCCTGACTCGGCCAATACACAATCCAACATGTTCAACAGAAGATAATAAGTTATATTGTTTGTACACATGGTTCTTTACATATATATCTGTTTGTTTAAAGTGTCCAGGTGATGCAGACAGGCTGGACCAGAGAGTGAGAGACAGAACTGGACTCCTCACAGCAGTGAACTTCAGCACAGGTACAAATACTCTTATTTCATACTGTACAAAGAATCAAGAAAGATATTGGTTTAAATAAATGAAGTATTGACTTTAATACACTGATATACATTCCATTAAACAATACTAAATACTAGATCACCTACACATCAGTGAAGTTAAGGGGTTTTTCCATGCAAAGGGTTACATTTAGATGTTAACAAGCAATATGACTGTCAGCTTTCTAATTTAATGTATTGAAGGCAAAGATATTTAACGCATAGTGACAACTGCTATTTATCTCTCAATATTGTCTGTAAAAACGTGGTAAAAGTTATTCTTTCAGTGAGACAACAGAGCAAGCTTGTTTTAATAACAGTTAAATATTATTTTGATAATAAAATACATTTCAATGTTGATGAATTTCATACTGTTCATTCATAATCTGATTGTCTTTGTAGCTCACTGTTGCAATAAAAAAAAACATTACAATTACAAAATAATTATATCTACAGCCCCTAAACACAAACACACCTCTTTCATAAATAACACACTTGTTCTGCAATAATATGTTTTATGTTTCCTGTAATTTTTGTTAGGAAAGGACATGCCTGAAAGACACGACTCAGCATCTCCTCTTTCTCCGAGGGTCAAGAAAAACATCCAATAGGAAAATTAAAAGCTGATGTTATGAGATGTTAAGA
This sequence comes from Trematomus bernacchii, assembly GCF_902827165.1. Classification (NCBI taxonomy): domain Eukaryota; kingdom Metazoa; phylum Chordata; class Actinopteri; order Perciformes; family Nototheniidae; genus Trematomus; species Trematomus bernacchii. The sequence continues at coordinate 8,716,685 of NW_022987513.1, forward strand.
CCAGTACAGGACATTCACTAAGAAACTATTTTTATTGTGAAAACACAGTCAGCTGATCGAATGCACCTATTTCCACATCTACACTCCATCAGCTGATTATTTCTATTTGCCTCACTTTATGAGCTTCACAACATGTACCTTGTACTGCAGAGTTTGCAACGCAAATAAATGGGGCCAATCTTCAGTCAGATGTGAATGTGTAATCTAACATTTTCAGTAAGAATAATGGACAAAAGGAGTGCAAATACAAATTCAATTTATTGAAATGTGAACCAAAAGTTAATCAAACTTGTTTTAAATAAAAAGCACATATGGACAGAAGGTGTAAACCTATTAAATGTATAAGTAAACACATTTAGTCAAATAAAGTGACAGACTAGGCCTGATCAGGTGGTATCAGCTATGCATGGGCTCCTCCATCAGGCCTGGTCCTCCTCACAGAGGAAAGACCCTCAGTCCTCTCCGGCCAAACCAACAGACAGGACGTCCATCACACGGAGGTTTCTCCCTGAAGTCTCTGCAGCTCTCTGGACACCACGCTGTCTCAATCCATCCACACTGAATATGAGAGGGGAAAAATGAAAATAATAAATGCTTTAGACAATAAGAAATATAAAGTTGACTGTTGAGTTGCTCAGTTTTTTTAGATTGTCAATACTATTACTGTATAACTAATATCTCAGGTTAAGAGGCACCTTCAAATAAAGATTGGTCTTTAAATACATTTTGTCTTTTGAATTGTTTGTCTAAAGTCAAGGATCTAGAACTGGTACTTGTAGTTTTAATGATACAGTCTGGTTATAATGCTGTTTGGAGGAGGCCTAACAGGTAAGAGCACTAACTAGCTATCATCACATGTACCTTAGCTTAACTTAAATGTATTAAACGTATAATTAAGTGATGGCAAAATATAAATAACTAATGTCATGCAAACATATTAATATTTGCTTGATTCCAGTGTTGAATTTAGCACAATTTCATACAAACGTTAAGGGATTTTAAGATTCTGAAGTATTATGCTAAAAACTCAATAACTTAGATTATTATTTATAGTTTTGCTGAATAGTCTCATGTCCGCTTACCTTAGAAACGTAAAATGCGACGGCAGTGTGCAGATGGGGAGCATGTTAGCTTAGCTTGGTAGCTTCAGCTAGCTCTGGAACTTCCAGCCCGGTGGCAGCAGGTCCCGCCTCGGCTCCGCCTCTTTGCCCTTATAGAGTGGCGAAGTCCCTCCCCTTCCGGTGGACCTCCATGGGACCTTATTTCGGAAAAATTATGTATTGAAGTCAATGGAGAGAGAAAGATTATCTTTCGATCCCGTTTGAATTGTGCCACGAATTACACATATGATGTTTGTCAATTTAAAAGATAATTTTGCAAGTCAAAAAAAAAAAAATGTGTCGTAAAACTGTGAAGTAACACATTTGTTTGTGTGAAACGCTCAATGAACTACATCTCTGGTCAACAACACACGTCACCAAGATGGCCGTCACTACTGTCTTGTCAACAAAACGATTGACTACCCTCACTATCACCACAATGAAACACGTCCTGAAGAATGTCATGCAAAGCTGCCTGCCTGCCTTCCTTTGATTCTCTCTGAACTGCCTGGTCGTTTTAATATTTAATGTCAACCATTTGTGCAGATAGCATGAAGTAGAGAAGATCGCTAGCGTTAGCGTTAGCATTTCTCCCCCGGGCTTAAATTGTGTATTATAGAATGATCACACCGGTGACAGTACTCTTCAAAGGGTTCACGAAATATGACTACTACTCTTACTGTTTAACATTTTGGGTTACTTAATGTTACTTCATGTTAAGGCTAATAAAAATTACAAGGCTGTAATGCTAACTAACGTGCTAGCTACTAGCTAGCATGATCCAGAGTACTCCTGGTCCTTTCATCAGACGGGAAGCGAAAGAACGAGCAAGACCCATTGCTGGTATAATAACAACCTGGTACTAAGCACACAGGCATCTTGTTAAAGTTATCTTATTTTAGCCAGCGCCATATAGATAGATTATATCTATATGGCGCTGATCTTAGATCTTAGTGGAGGAAAACAATTGTGACATCACTTACGCAACTCTGGGATTTGTAGTCTTTCTAGTTGCGTATTTTTCATAGTCTTATATTTCAACAGTTTTACGACAAACTGTGACTTTTTTGACATGGAAATTATTTTTTAAGATTGACAAACATCATATGTGTAATTCATGGCACAATTCAAACGGGATCGAAAGATACGTTTTCTCTCTCCATTGACTTCAATACATTATTTTTCCGAAATAAGGTCCCATGGGGCGGAAGTAGATGGGCGTGACTTCGCCACTCTATTTGGAGCAGGCGGGAGTGGAACTCTGACGTCACTGTCGAGCCGTTAGTGGCCGACCCCGCCTACTAAGGGCTTCTCGGCAACTCTGCAGAATCCTATGGGTGACGTGACGGACCCTACGTCCATTTATATATACAGTCTATGCGTGGGCCTTGTGAATATCTTTTTTATTGTCTTGTAACTTTCAAAGCCATGTTAGGGAAACTTCCATCCTACATCTGCTCCCTGATCTCACGGCGAATTGTAAGTGGCTACTGCCTGAGATCGCATGCTGTGGTTTTATTAAATGTGCCAACTGCTAGGACTGTCTTAGGGAAGATAGCATTTAGATGCGCAGCTCCACTGTCTTGGAATAGTCTGCAATTGAAATGGAAACTGAGCAATCTGGTGCCACTAAATGTTTTTAAAGCTCGGTTGGATGCTACTCAATCGGAAGCTGTTGGTACCTGTTCATGTGGATAGATATGTAAATTGTAATCCCTGTAATGATGCTGTATGATGTCCTTTTTGTTGTTCTGTTTATGTTTTTATGCTTCATGTGGAACCTTCTTGAGCAGGTCTCCCTTGAAAAAGAGATCAATGATCTCAATGGGATACACCTGGATAAATAAAGGTTTGAAAGAGACGGTGAGAACTCGCCTTGACGGGGAATCGAACCCCACTCTCCTGGTTGACTGGCGGCAAAACCCTCCCATCAGTTTCCGTAGTGTAGTGGTTATCACGTTCGCCTCAAAGCGTTCAGTGAGCCGGGTATACCTATAGAAGACTTCCTATTGGCCAGAAGCCTCTTCAAGCCGTGTATACCGATGACAAGGTTAATCCTGGTGTCAATAGGGAAGATCTGCACGGTTTCTCTACAGCCCATGTTCAGCAGACCAGGTGTTGGTGCTGCCGGATTTGGCACCCCCACTATAACTTTGTCCAGGGTGGTCGTACTGCCACCAAAATCACACTATAGTGTTTGCTGTTCACCGGTAGTTTTTGCACACAAAAGCATTTTACTCTGGGCTCAGCAGGTGAAAAACTAAAGAGGGGCTTCCACATGTGGCAGACCAGGTGTTGGTGCTGCCGAATTTGGCACCCCCACTATAACTTTGTCCCAGAACCCAGATAGTCGTACTGTCACCTAAATCATACCGGTGTTTGCTGTTCACCTGTAGTTTTTGCACACAAAAGCATTTTACTCTGGGCTCAGCATATATACATATATTTATTTTTTAATTATTCTTTGCCTTTCAAAAGCATTACATCATTATTTACACAACACGAAAATAACTTAATGTAAAGTATTTATTTCACCTTCCCTTATTATACATCCATGGGTACAAGTCCGGACTGCGGCTGTTTGTTGATAAATTAATGTTGTCTTCTTCTGTTTGCTTTAATGTAGGCTACTTAGTTGTGCAGCGCCCCCACCGCCAGTAAATGAAAGTATACGAACCATAGACTGTATACGAACCCTGTTAATTATGTGCAGTTATTTCACGAGTTTTATTATATACACCTCGAAACAATTACCGAGGTCCGGACCTCGGTGACCTCAATGGTGGGTTCGGCCATGATTGTCTGGTTCACTGTTACACTGCTCGTTAACCCACATATCTTATCAGCCAATCACATGGCAGCAACTCAATGCATTTAGGCATGTAGACATGATCAAGACGACCTGGTGAAGTTCAAACAGAGCATCATAATGGGGAAGAAAGGGGATTTATTTGACTTTGAACGTGGCATGGTTGTTGGTGGCAGATGGGATGGTTTGAGTATTTCAGAAACTGCTGATCTACTGGGATTTTCATGCACAGCCATCTCTAGGGTTTACAGAGAATGGTCCAAAAAAGAGAAAATATCAAATGAGCTGCAGTTCTCTGCCAAAATGTCTTGTAGATGCCAGAGGTCAGAGGAGAAACACCAGACTGGTTCAAGATGATAAAAGGGCAACAGTAACTCAAATAACCACTTGTTACAACCAAGTTATGCAGAAGACCATCTCTGAGTGCATGCAACACGTGGAACCTTGGAGCAGATGGGCTACAGCAGCAGGAGACCACACCGGGTGCCACTCCTGTTAGGCAACAACAGGAAACTGAGGCTACAATTCGCACAGTCTCACAAATTGGACAATAGAATATTGGAAAAATGTTGCCTGGTCTAAGAGTCTCGATTTCTGCAGCGACATTGGGACGCATGGATCCATCCGGCCTTGTTCAGGCTGGTAGTGGTGGTGTAATGGTGGGGGGGGGGGATATTTTCTTGGTATGCTTTGGGCCCCTAAATAGCAATTGAGCATCGTTTAAACGCCACAGCCTATGAGTATTGTTGCTGACCATGTCCATCCCTTTGTGACCACAGTGTGTACCCATCTTCTGATGGCTACTTCAAGCAGGATAACGTACCATGTCAAATAATCTCAAACTGTTTACTTGAACATGACAATGAGTTCACTGTACCCAAATGGCCTCCACAGTAACCAGATCTCCATCCTCCAACCTTTGGGATGTGGTGGAACGAGAGATTCGCATCATGGATGTGCAGCCAACCAATCTGCAGCAACTGCGTGACGCTATGTAATTTGCACCAAAATCTCTGAGGAATGTTTCCAGCACCTTGTTGAGTCTATGCCATGAAGAATTAAGGCAGTTCTGAAGGCAAAAGATGGTCCAACCCGGCACGAGCAAGGTGTACCTAATAAAGGGGCCGGTGAGTGTATAGTACTAAACAAAATAAGAGGGAGCACTGTTTCGAAACATGCCAACATGCAGAGAAAAGTTACATTATGCTTTCCCAAGTCTGGGCGTAACCGTCCCCTGCTTTTTTCAGACAACGAAGGACACAAAGGTACTGACCAGGGCTGGACTGGCCATCTGGCATACCGGGCATTTTCCCGGTGGGCCGACGTGCCTTTTGGGCCGACACGTCATTTTTTTTTTTTTCTGAAGTCCCGGCCCATAAGACGGGTAGATTGGCCCTCTGTTTAAATGTTTTTAGTAATTGACACTGGGCCGGCCCAATCAAATCTTTAATCACCTCCCCCTTTGGGCCGCTCGGTGTGCATCATTAAATCACGCCCCCAGGAGGTGAGCCGGCCGTTGAAGCCAAACCGCCTTTTTTTTCGAAAAAAAAAAAAGTTCGAGTTTGAAATGGAGAAGGCGAAGGCGAAGACGAAGGCCAAGCGAAAAGGGGGAGCAGAAAAATTGCGGCCAAGAAAAAAGCAGGCCCTTCGTGCTGATGCTGCCGCTTGTGTCAAAATAACCGACATGTTTAGTACAGGTGCAGGTCCATCTTCAGCACCCGTGGCCGATATTGGTGGTGGTGAGGAAGATGATGAGAGGGAGAGAGATCAGCGCGAGTGGGGAGAGGGAGGAGAACTCGCGGTAAGCAGAAGCTAAGACAATTAGGAAAAGATTATTATTAAGGTTATGATACTCTGTAGTTCTGGAACCCATTAATATCCCCTTGATGAAGCACTAATAAGACAAATATTATAAGAGAAACATTCGTTAGCCTACAAACTAGTAAGCTGGCTTTTTTAGGTTTTCCCTGGCAAGTTAAAATATAGCTTAATGGGACTCTGATACTGTTCTCATTGAAAGAATGTCATTATTTTGTTAACCACCATTCATGAACAATTACTGTCAGCTGGCAGCTTGTTTTGTTTAGTTTATTTACTTATGTGGTTATAAGGGCAACAGTGGTCTTTTGGGACCTGACATTTTTTTTTATAGTCAGCTTTTTGTGGTAGTTTTGATTGACAATATATAGAATGAATAATATAGAAATAGAAAAAAAAATGGAGGCACACATGTAGTTTTGACCATTAACTGTGTGGTATTGTTATGTCAATGCCTATTTGTATGGACCTCTATCAGGGACCAAAGAGGTCACCTGCATCCTTTTTGACTCTCCCAAAGCCCCCCAACTACACTCACACATGCAAACAGACACACAGACACACACACACACACACACACACACACACACACACACACACACACACACACACACACACACACTAACTCCTACCCCGAGGAATGGACGCTGGACATAGTGCCCCTCTCCACAACAAGCATTCATTTTTGTTATTTCAGTCTAGTATATAAGTTACTTTGTGTGTACAGTATATATATACAGTATATATATCTTGCTAGTTGTGTACTTTTGTAATTTATGTGGGATTTCTGTCAAATGTTGCTTCAACTCTCTTTGTAAATTTAAATCTGTCTCTTTCAAACCTATTCTCAGGAAAAAAAATAAAGACAGTGGATAGTATTTTTGGTTAAACCTGTGTTCCTTCAGTTCTGTGTGCTCTGTGAGGTTCTGAGAAACCAGCCGCCTAAGACTTGCACTATAGCCCCTTGCGTGCGTCAATCAATCAATCACATTTTATTTATATAGCCCAATATCACAAATTACAATTTGTCTCAGAGGGCTTCACAGTGTGTACAGGTACGACATCCTCTGTCCTTAGACCCTTGCAGCGCTCAAGGAAAAACTCCCCAAAACAGACCCCACAATTAACAGTGGAAAGTAGGAAGAAACCTCTGTGAGAGCAACAGAAGAGGGATCCCTCTCCCAGGACGGACAGACGTGCAATAGGTGTCGTGTGTATAGATGAAAAAGGCAATACAATTACAGCGATTAAAAAAAGGATGGTAAAATTAAATGAAAGCGTCAATGTATGTAAAAAGATGCCGTCGACTCATCCTGTAGAGTCTACAGGATGAGTCGACGGCATCTTTTGTGTAGACTCATCTGGTCCTATCTCTATTGTGTTGTCATAGAAAGGGGAGGCAGGGCACTATAGGGTCCCCCCCCCCCCCTAAATTCACTAGAAGTCATCATTTAAGGGGTTATTTTTAAAACTTTTCTTCTGTGGGGGGCATACCCCCCCAGACCCCCCTATTAGTGCTCGTCACTGTTCGCTTTGTGAGAGGGTTTGAAGGTCTAATTTCTAATGATTGATAGTTACACATACATACTTGTGGTATGTATTAGTTTTGTTTGCCCCTGGTACGTAAAAAGGATAATAATAGCGTTTTTTTTTAATTATACTGAGTTATTCTTCTTGTCAGGAACCGCTGCTATTCGTTTGTTTTATGGATTTGGGCCGGTCTGGGTCTAAATGCCAGGGCCGATTTCCTGTCCCAGTCCAGCCCTGGTACTGACTCTACTTATTATTATTCCGACCTAGTCCTATACCTTGTATCTGTGATCTGGCTGATTGTGATTCCACAATGGTAGTATGTGCAGTTTTTTTTCTTCCTATGGTCCTAGAGTAAAAGCATAAAAGACGTTAAGATATGTAATGTATAGAATTCCTGAAGATATCAGACAGATACACATTTGACCGACTGTCCCCGAAGGCACCGTGGAAGACGCGCCTTACGTAGCAGTCACGTGTTTGCGTCAACAGAAACAAACATGGCGCCGCGAAAGTGAGGAAAACTCTGATGTGAGTGTGATGTTTCTACTCCGATTATTATGCGGTTTGTTGTTGTTTCACGTAGCAGTTTGACAAATAAACACACAAATGGAAGACGTTTAAAGGAAGCTTTACCGATAATTGTGTGCATTTATCTGATTTCAGTCGTTTTGGGCTTCTCATTTAGTCTTTTTATTTACACTTAAGTTGTTATTGTTTAAGGTCCAAGTTCGTATGTCCCAGACAGATGAGAGGGGAAAAAAAAGACAAGTCATCTTCATCTTGTTCTTCTTCTTCTTCTTCATCGTCATCATCATCATCAGGTAACTGCTCCGACAAAAGCACGTTTTTTAATCAGAATCCTTAGTTCATGCCCATATTAGTAAATAATAATCTTTAAAAAATAATAATTGTGTCTTATGAGGCACACCACTTGATTACCGATATAGCCTATCGTAAATTACTTTTACAAAAATATTTTACTAGAAGAGTGTAATGTTCTTATTTGTTTAAGAGTCAACACGGTGTCTTATTTAAAACAAATAAGAACATTACAAAGAGTATATTAGTATTTTCCACATCTTCAACGTCCTGTATTTTAGTGTTTCTTTTCCATTTTATATGAATATCTTCAGGAGAAATCTACAATTGATTTCACATTTCATGTGACACAGTTACTCCAAATTGTATTTATGTTTTTATTAGTTTACTTATACTCTACCATCAGCAAAAAAGGTTACCTGACATATTCACACTGTCTAATTATTATTTATTTGACCCCCCATTTAAAGGTGGGGTAGGTAAGTTTGAGAAACCGGCTCGAGATCGATAGAATTTGAAAATACACAACCGGAGAAAATCTGCCACTTCCTTATAGAGCCCCTCCTCCAACACACACGAACGCGCACATGACCAATGAGGGCACGAGATAAGTTTGTGCACAGATGGAAGGCTGACAGGCAGGTAGGCCATCCAGTTATTTTAGCCGGGCCGGCTAAAATGATTGGTCGTACTTTTTACAGTATTACGGCTTCCACAGATGACATTTCTTTTATGGATTTTTTGTCAAAGCACTTAAGATATTCATTGCTATCGGGACGTTAAGAGCATTCCATGGAATATAACAAAAAGTGTATCTCGAGCCGGTTTCTCAAACTTACCTACCCCACCTTTAAATTATTTGGTAAAGAATTCCATAGTTTAACTCCAACTACAGATCAATTAAGCCTTGTATAATTACACTGTACAACTATTTATATTAGATTTTATTACAGATTGTATTTTTTTTATATGAAAATAGTAATACAAATGTTTTGTTTTTTCTGTCACCTTAACTCTGGCCCGATTGAACACCAGCGCAAACGCTTGGTGTTGAGAAACTGTATTTGAAACTACTGGATTATGAGGAAAATTTAACTCTTGAAGTCTCTTCTGTGTCTTTTTTTGTATCAAAGTTTCTTAGGAGCAGACCAAGATGGCTCTAAGGAAGCAAATACTGAAGGATACCAGCGACATTCCCTGTGGAAGCCAACAGGTAGACAACAACTCACAGGAGGACGACGACGACGAAGACAACAATGTAAGGAAATGTGAACATTAGTTAGAATTAGCTGAGATAAATACAGGTTCATATGTCTAAATCCAGCGTCACTGAAGCAGTTTTTAATAGTACATTAGCAGGTGGAGCTCGGGGATTAGACAATGTTTTTATTTTTCATTTACGTTGCAAGCAGCTGTTTTCTACCCACATTTTCCTGAATTTAAATTAATAGTTGGATTAAAGCTTGACATTTTTCTCTGCAGGTTTCCTGTAGTTTCTATTTTATCTTATCTTAAACACTCTTTTAAAAAACAAACAGATGTGATGATTCAGTTGTGGCTAGATAGTCAATTGTGAGTGGTGGTTTTATGATAATTTGCATGCTAAAAAAAGACAATGAGTTACACCTCGGAAGACACAGATCCAGAAAACCTAAGACTTCCACGAAATTAACCGCACTAATTCTGTTTGTTTGTTCTTCCAGGAGGAGCTCTTGTCATCATTAACAACAAAAAAACGCAAGATAGAGAGGGAAAACAAATCCAAACAAGGTACATCACAGTTAGGGTACCAACGTCATTTCAAAAACATTGAGCGTATGTGCGGCGTAAACATTGGGTAAGATTGAACAATTGAAGAATGGCAGATATAAAGTGAATTGAGCTAGAAATGATCAAAATAATTGAAACACACACATGTTATTACTGTGACAAACAAAACAAAATACTACTGCTACTATTAATTTTCTTAAAATTATGGATTTTTCACATTATCTTGTAATAACATTCATTATTGAAGCTCCTGAATCTCTTTGAGATGCTATGTCATTCTCAAAATTGTCATGTATATCGACAAAAGTAAGAATCTAAAACCATTTTCTTTATCAATATGTGATAAAAACAACCCTGACTTCTGACTCGTGTCTCTGTTGTCCTCAGAGATGACGGAGGAGGAGATGATGGACTTGGCTCTGCGTCTGAGCGAACAGGAAGCCAGCGTCACGGCGCTCAGACAGCAGCAAGAGGAGGAGGCCATGATGAAAGCCATCCAAGAGAGCGTGAGTAAAGAGGAGTTTTTTTTTTTTAAATCCTCCCTTTTATGAAGGTTTTATACAGAGGAGGGAACCTTACATAAGTTTGAATTAATACATTCATAAATAAAATAAATCAATACAGCATAAGTGAATAAATGTGGAAATAAATAAATAAATACTGGAATAAATAACTAAAAGAATAAATAAATGTGGAAATAAATACTGGAATAAATAACTAAAAGAATAAATACATTTGGAAATAAATACAGGATTAATTAAATGCGACAATGAATACATTCATAAATACATTTGGAAATAAATAAATGAATAAATAAAAGTTGAAACGGAACACATATTATTATCTTAAATATGTTTCTACATTTATATTCACTCACTTCATCTAACAGGGAAAGACATGCAGAATGTACTAGAAGCTGTTTCTGTTTGTATCTGAGGATGAACAGAAAACTATCATTGTATTATTTTAGTTAGATAATAATAAATGACTGGGAAGAGGAATCAATCTTTGACACTAATTACGTCAATCTAGTTGAAATAGCTAATATAGTATCTAGATAATTATTTAATACCTATTTGTCTTGTTTGTTTCTCACAGATTGTCAGTCAGACACAACCCAGCCCGGCGTCCCAAAGTCAGAGCCTGCTGGACGATGCAGAGGCTTCACCCGGCGTCTGCTCCCGACGGAAACTCCTGTACTCAGGCAGGAAGACGGCGTCTGCCATCGACCAGGGAGCGTCAGCGGACATCCGCACAGCAGAGACCGACCTGAACCAAGGTGAGTCGGTCACATTACTACAGAACTACACTCTAGCTATTGTGCATATGACAAAAAAGCCTTTGAATTGAATCTTGAATCAATGTAGTCACAGAAGGAAAGTCTTCAGGGTTTATTTAAAGAAATCACAGCTTCCAAATCCACACGTCACGTGGCGGTCCACTACCAACTTAACACTTATCGACACTTTAAATTGGATTTAGTAGAATAACACATTATCACACAATCACGGGGTTGAACGCTTGCTAGTATATACAACCGTCTTGACAACACAAACATTTACTATACATATTTATACGTCTAAATGGCTCTTACAGTGAGTTTAATAAGACTTACTGTACCATTGCGATAAAGTTGTGTTTTTATTTTTTATTTTGAGATGTTTATATTTGATGTTTGTGTCTGTTTATTTTGTACTCCTCTTCAATGCCTTGTTTACATGCTACTGTAACGAAAATATTTCCCAAATTGAAATCAATAAAGTTTATCTTCAAACATGCTGTATTGTATGTTCAGGAGCCAAAGGAACTGGAGGTGAAAGTAATACCTTGAGAAAAAAGTTGAAAAGGAAAGAAGGAAGCCCTCTGCTGGAGATGCCAGATTTGTCACAGTCTCAGAAAATCTCCGCTCAGGATTCCCCCGGCAGCTCAGACTGCCTGTCAGCGCCTCTGGACTCCCCACAGGTCGGATAAACTCATTTCTACCCTATTTATCCTTAGATTGATCCGTTTATTTGGTTATCTTTTGGTTGTTAATTCAATTAGTAATCTATTCCATGTCAGAAAACGTTGCTGGTCAGTTTCTAACGTCCTTAGCCCATGTCTTTAAATGCCAAACTCAAAAATATACAATTTAGCAATTATAATTCTTATAATTTAACATATCTCATCACAAAAATCCAGAACACAATGTGATATTTTTTGCCCTGTTTCCCCACCGTCCACAACCCAAAGACGTTCAGTTACTGACACTGAGACAACTCACATTAGAGAAGATATAGACACAAATCTGAAATACATTATCAAAATATTTCACTATTGGTTTTCTTTTGACTAAATTCTCTTTTTTAGCCTTATTTTTTTTATTTGTTATTATTATTGCCATGACAGTTTATCTTCTTTGACTGTTTTTATGTATCAGAATCTGAATCAGCATTTCTTTAGAAGTCCCGCATCATGGAAATGTACAACGTTATAGCAAAAGGCAAGCAATAATAAAATGAAGACAAATAAGTACTCATCCATGGCTAAACAATTAGTAGCATCATTTAAATAAGTAAGTGTACATATTAAGGTTTGAGATGCTTTAAAATGTATGTTTTGCACCTAGAAATTATTATGTCATAGTAGAATTCCTCGTATATGTTTTAACCTACTTGGCAATAAACCTGTTTCTGATTCTGATTCTGAATCAGAGCTCCGACTCGACCCAGATCGAGGACTGCCAGCCCCCTAAATCCCCCGTCTTCCCCTCGCCGGGCTGCAGAGCCAAGGTCCTCGTCCCGCGGCTGAGCCAGGACCTGCTGCAGACCTGCAGGAGCTCAGGGTTTGTGTTGTGCTCTCAGGACACTTTGACCTCCACACGAGAGTCTCCGTCTGCTCCACGCAAGAGCCCGACGTTCCCAAAGAGCCCCAAACTCTCCAGTAAACTCTCCAGTAAGCTCCCACTGTGCAGGAGTCCTCTCTTCTCCGACCTCGATGAGGGAGACGATGGAGAGTATTTTAAAAGTCCAGTGTTTGGCTGGAATACTCAAAACAAGACGTCTGCAAGTGCCTGCAAACCCCAAGACCGTAAATCGGGGTTCACGTTTTCCTCCCAGGATAGTTTAACCCCCTCTGTGAGGTCCACTTCCTGTCCGCCCAAGAGCCCAGTATTCCCAAGAAGTCCCGGCCTTCCCAATAACCCCCATCCCTCGGAAAGATCAGCAACCTGCAGGAGTCCTGTGTCCTCAGAGACCGACGGAGGACAGGCAGAGCAGAGTCAGGGATTTTGTAAAAGCCCAGTGTTCGGCAGGACTGGACAACGAGAACATATGAATGTTGATGTGCAGACACACTCCTCGGGTTCAGGAAGTGAAGGGAATTCAACCCCTACCAGGGATCCGTCTCAGAGTCTGGTGAGTTCAGGCGCAAGACAAGTAGGACGGAATAATGTGAATCCTCGTAGCTTAATTTAAAAAAAGAAAAACATAATATTCAAAACTTCCAATGAATGATGTCGCTTAGGAGGCTAAACTTGGCTCGTCATTGTGACTCTTACCCAATAAGCAGTCGGTACTGAGGTTAAGTTTCACAATGTTTGATAAAGAAAATTATACAAACAATAACCAAAGTAGAACCATACGGTCAACAAAATGATCCGAACCAAATCACCTTCTTTTTCCAATCACACAAACCCAGAACACAACAGGTGGACTAAATACCTTAAACCATACCCAGGGGCCTCATTTATAAACGGTGCGTACGCTCAAAAGATGGCGTACGCCAGTTTCTACGCAATGTTTGCGATTTATTAAAAAAAAATGTGCGGTCCTCCACGCAAACTCTGACCCATGCGTAGCACAAAAACGGGAGAGACGAGAAACTGCGACACCGTTGGCAGAAGGGAGAATGGAGAGAAATATGTGGAAATAATACCATAAATAAAATGTTACCTCTCATTTATCAAATATGAAGAATTCATTTTCACAAATTGATTAAAGCCAATCTTTAAATGATTAAACAAACGCCTGTTTGAGACTCCTCAGTGCACACAAAAACATAACTTGGAGAAATAAATAAATACGGAAATGTTATTGATCACCCCTCGATTATGTTCTCTTGTTAAGAAATGTATTCTCATAAATGATGCGGTAAGCAGGAGGACAGAATTACTTTAAACTGACGCCGTTTTGCATTTCTATAGGTTGTATAGATACGAGCATGGTTTTATATACTATCATGTTTTATGCCGTTTGCCAAGACTTGATAAGTCGCTCGTAAAACACAGGAGGTATGGAAACTAAGAACACCATATGTGGTAAATTGTACAGCTAATATAACACAACACATTAGTTGTATTTCCTTTAACTGGTGGATTATGGATATATAGTTGCTGATCGACAGCTGGAACACAAACCACCAAATACAACAAAAATAATTCAGATCCAGTCGTCATGACTCCACTCCGGAGGGATTCCCCGATCATTTCTTACAGTTTCTCATCAAGAGGGTGTCTCCTGTCCCCGGTACAAACACACTGCCTGAGGAAGGCTATGTGTATTTTTGTTGTCATTAACCTTTTTCGGACCACTTATTTATTTATTTTGGTGACGATCCGACCTCCATGCTGCTACTCTGGTTCAAACTGCATCCACCAAACAATATGATTTATCTCGACCTCCCCAAAATAACCAAAATCTGACACGGTGTGAGATGTCTTTTTTAGCTGTTCTGTCGTCATTTCCTGCGATCTTCTTCATGCAGTCAGTCACAATGAATGAATGAATGGGCGTTTCTTTGACTATTTATAGGCAAATATGGGCGTTACGTGAAGCCCGCAAAAGCTGCCCCGCATTTCGAGTCGATTGTGATTTATAAAGGGAAACCGGCGTAGGACGTGCCGCACGCAAGTCCTACGCCGGTACGCAGTGTTTTATGAATCGGAAAATGTCTGCGTATTTATTTGCTTTGTCCTACGTAAGCAACCTTCCCACGTGAATCCTACGCAAGGCTTTATAAATGAGGCCCCTGGTGACAATTGCTGGAAGTAACTATTTGTGGTGTAAACAAATGATGATAATAATTGAATCAGTCAACAACGGCTACTCCTACATTTTAATTCTAAAAACAAATCTAATACCACACTGGGACATTTATTTTACATGTTTTTTCATCGTGTTTCAAAGCTGTGTTACTGCACAGTTGCAGATAAAGATACAGATACACTATTATTATTAGATTCATATTATTTATAGGATTAGATTTCAGTGGTTGATTGTTTCTGAATATTTCCAATAACTCCGGAGCGTACAAAATGTATTTAGATAGATGTTATCACAGCATTCTTTTTATCTAACAAAATCGACTTTTATTGGTTGGTTGATGTTTAGCCTTTGTTGGTGAAGCTCTAAAAAATACTTTTATTATACAGTGATAAATAACTAATAAAAGGATTACTCACTATCAGCTTCATGTCAGCAGCAAGTGGTCCAATGCTGTTATAGAGCCTATTTTTGTTTGGTTTATTTTATGTTGTTTATATTTAAATACTGAATTAAATTGTATGGGTAGCCTCGGGTTTAGATGAAAGTGTAATTTGCTCTTGTTGTTTTAAAGTTGTAATATTTAAACATCTGTTCTGAAAACTTTTTTTTTTTTTCTTGCTTTTGAATATAGGACAGCAAGCCAGACCACAATCCAGATCTCAGGTTGAATAAGGCATTTCTGTCAGGTACAGTGAAACATCATTTGGAGGTTTATTTTCCTAAATGCTTTTAATGTCCGGTCAGGAAAAGTCAGAGCCTTTTCTTCAGTGGCTCTCTGTTTTGTGGTTTCAGATAACACAGAGCATGAAATATGTAAAGAGGGAAACTCGGCAGAGTCGGAGCTGACCAGTGATATGGTGTTACTCTGGTCTGGAGAGGACAACGACGTCACGGTACAGAGCCTTCCTCCCTGTTGCAAACCAGAATTCAAATGTTGTCCAAAATATATAGACTATATATAAAACTGTAAAAGCTGTGTTATCAAATACGTATGCTCCAGATTAAACTTAATTTGCTGGCAAAAGAGGTCAAAAGCTCTCTTTTAATAGTAAAGGTAGCTGACCCCTGTACTAGAGCAACAGATATGTATTCAAACGTGAATGAAAAGTCACCATTTCTCACATCCATCTCTCCCCTCCAGCCGACGGGGTCTCTCAGCCCGGTCTTCCCAGAGGAGAGACCTCTTCATCAGGCAGAAAGTGAGACCGCCCCCCCGAACCATGTGACCGCAGCTTCTCCAGGGACGAACAGCAGGTAGAGGAACAAACAACCTCATGAGAACACACTCTTAGCTTTTAATGTAACTTAAGCAGTCAGACACATTCAGTGAGTAACAAGCATCACTGTATACTTGTCTATTTAAAGAGTTGAGGGAGGTCTCTTTACAGTACCATAATGCTTTATTGTCTGATCAAGTCTAAAAATGTTCTGCCATCACAGCAGCTGCATTTGCAACATAAACAATGACAACTAGTTAAAACAGTAAACAAGGGAACAGCCATTTAACCAACCAACATAACATCACTAAATACAACATGTTGAAGACCCTTGACCCTACATTTGATCTGGGATTAAACTTTATATTTAATTTAAAGATTGACAGGAGTGCTTTAGTCTAACTTCATTAAATCGTAAATCTCCAATTTTATGGCAACAATTCATATTCGCTGTTCAGGACATGGCTGGGGTCATAGACACTTTTATTTGCAAGCCTCATTATATTATAACTGTTATGCTCATTATAACTCTGTTTGTTTTGGCACTCAGACCTTCTGCCTCTCCCACATCAAGCGGCCGTCAGCAGCTTGTAGCCACAGAGCGACGTTTACAGCCAATCAGCAGTGAGCCTGCAGAGGGGCCGACAGTGAGCTACTACTGGGGGGTTCCCTTCTGTCCACGAGGCCTGGACCCAGACAAATACACGCAGGTGAAGATTTGTTTAAAAAAAAAAAAAAGAAAGAACAGTTACAAAGTGTTATTTCAGGACAGTTTTTAAACCATCGTTATAGTTCCTGGTTGCATCTTAAATGTAAGGAATTATTGCTTTTCTCTGATTTCGTAACTTGGGCTCTACAAGTGTCATTTGTTTTCATTCAAAGCTTCTACTGAGGTTGCTAATGACATGGCCAAGTTTTATGCAACACACTTTCCACATCACAAAACGTTTATAGGTTGGAATATTACCTCTATCGCTGGTTCTGTAACTTATTTTGCTACACCAACCATTAAGCCACAAGAACCAACTAATATGCACTTACCATTAGTGCTAATCCTTATTTTATTTGCAGGTTTTCTCAAAATGTTGTTAAAATTGTCACTGCTCATGCAATTCATGCTTTATTTTTCTTTCAATTTATTTACAATCTTCTAAAGTTGTATGGAAACCTGGCTCATTTGGCCTTTTAATACAAATGTTTTACTGAATTACAGAAACAATAAAAAAGCATTAGCATTCGATATCGATTTCTCACTTTCATCCATCCTGCAGGTGATCATGGCTCAGATGGAGGTTTATGAGAAGAGTCTGAAGCAGGCGCAGAGGTTCCTGCTGAGGAAGGCCGAGTGGGGGGGGGGCCGTCCTGCCACAGCCGGAGGTAACATAACCATCTTAACATGAGTCTGTAACGGGTGAATTTATGGGCTTTATTATTTAGTTACTGGGTAGGATCTTGAGCCAAACAAAGGTCTGACCCTGCTACATTTTATGCTATATATTATATGCTTCATAAACAGTAAGCTCAGCTTTATTTAGTTATATAGCAGCTTTCACACAAATATGCAACATAAAGTGCTTCAAATTTAGAAAAAACAAATGACAATGGATACAACTTGCCAATCAATAAAATGTACAAAATAAATGTGTAAGAGTCAATATAATAACATTTAAATAAGAACACCATGGATCATGAAATATATCTGATGTTTAAAACGGTTCGTTGTGAGTCGGTTAACAACATTTTTTCATTTTATTCCATAGAAATCCCCTTCACCGGAGTCAGCTCCTGAATCACCTCCACAGCCGGTTCAACGAAGGTAAGGCAGCACTTCTAATACGGGGATATTTCTCTGATATAATCCTGTTAGCCATCACAATCTACAGGATACAACTACCAAATGTAAAGGGACACTGGGAGGTAGCTCAAATGCTTGTATTTTTGTACTCAAAGACTACATTGAAAGTGTTCATCTCAGATATTTAAAATAACAAACACTGCGTATATATCATTATTTACAGTCTTTGGAAAAAAGATAGACATTCAATGTCCATCATAACTTATTTCTTTAACTTCTGCGTGAAGCTGAATTATTTATAATACTGACCATCCAAACCACACGAAAAGTTAGTACAGTTATTATGCATGCTGGCATTTTATGGGCTCTTCTTCACATTATTTTCCAGTTTTAATGCACTTCAGAATCGGTGAACTATGTACAGATACAGTAAGTATTTTTGCCACTAGATGTCACTAGTTAATAATTGTCAACTCAGTTCATCAGACCAAAGTAAAAACGTAACTATCAAGATGATTGTTGGGTTTGAAGGAGCGTTTTCTTTTTGTGACACCAACATTTTTTTACATGCGACAATGAAAGCATTACATTCTCACATTTGAAAAGCTAGATGTTCAGCATATTAGTTTAAAAAATCCGTACAATGGTTAATCACTGATCAAACTAGTTGCATATTTAATGTTGCATTGTATCGACCTATGGGTGCCATTTTGTCCAGAGAGAGAACACAAAATGATGAAGTGGAACGGGTGAAGTCATTATCAAACCAAACAACATTTATTTATTTGGTTGCATTTCCAGGAGTGGCCTCAGACTAAAAGGTAAAAAAGTGTTTGAAGAAGACGATTCCTGTCCAGCCGAGGCAGAGGAGGAGGATGAAGAGAAGCAGGAGGAGGAAGGAGAAAGTAAAAAAGAAGAGAAGGAGGAGAAGAAGGCAGAAGAAGGAGGACATGTAGACACTGATGAGGACTGTGAGGTTTGTCCAGGTACGGAAGCTCTTTTCTATTGACTATCATTAAGGAGCTTGAGGTTGTTATTGTCATGAAATGTATTTATGTTGTATTTGATCGTTAATGAGAAGAGTGTTTTTTATTGTCAAGCGAACAAAAGACTGTTAAATTCTCACCAGGCGAGTCTGCTGTTTGTTTGGCTTCTCCTGTGATTATTTTTCGCATGCACAAAAGGCCTTTTATTATGAACCTGCTAACAGTCCTTTGAATCTCTTGTTTGTAACAACAGAAACCCAGCTGAGTGGCAACGATGACGACAGCACGCAAGATCTGATGATGGGAACTAGCGCTGGGGCATCGGTGAGATTAAATACCTAAATCTGCACGGCAACACGAAAGTCTTAAGAGGTTTCTCAACTTTGTTTCATTAACTCTTTGGTTTTTAAACATTGTGAAAGAGACAATTGACAACAATAGCGTTAAGGAGGATGTTCAGATTGGGTTCATTCACAAATCAACAACCTGACATGTTATTCCTGCTTCACCCTGATACGACGACATAGTTTACCTGGCAGGTTTTTTCAAAATACAATGTAAAGATGAACTTCTTTATTAGAAACATGTGTCTGCACATCACAGAAGAGAACCGTACAGAATACATTTAACATGACAACAGCTATTTTACCACTTCTTCCTCTTCATATAATGACAACATTTTTTCCTATTTGGATTTTAGTCTGAGTGTAAAATGAGTCCAGAGCGGCCGGAGGTCGAGGTGATTCTCCAGGTGGATTCTCCAGCCGAGGCTGAGCGGCAGGAGGAGATGGAGGTGGAAGGTACGGCTCACAGACTGTTAATAACAAGCAGATGTATTCACTTTGACATATTTTTCCTGTTTGCCTAAAATGTTGACTTTCCTTCCCCTCTCTAAGCTGTTCTCCCTACATTTCAATCCCCGCAATTGTTAACCTTGATCCAAATAAAGGAATCAATCATCAGGATTAAAATAATATTTGCGTTGGGTCCATTGGGTTTTGCTCCATTTTAGAGTTAAAGGTGGGGTAGGTAAGTTTGAGAAACCGGCTCGAGATACACTTTTTGTTATATTCCATGGAATGCTCTTAACATCCCGATAGCAATGAATATCTTAAGTGCTTTGACAAAAATTCCATAAAAAAATGTCATCTGTGGAAGCCGTAGTACTGTAAAAAGCACGACTAATCATTTTAGCCGGCCCGGCTAAAATAACTGGATGGCCTACCTGCCTGTCAGCCTTCCATCTGTGCACAAACTTATCTCGTGCCCTCATTGGTCATGTGCGCGTTCGTGTGTGTTGGAGGAGGGGCTCTGTAAGGAAGTGGCAGATTTTCTCTGGTTGTGTATTTTCAAATTCTAGCGATCTCGAGCCGGTTTCTCCGAAATTACCTACCCCACCTTTAAATAGTGGGAAATAAAAAGAAATATATATTTTAATAGCACAACAAGTTAACAATATATACAGTGGTGCTACTTATTTTGAACCATGGATGTGTACTAATCTGGTTTTATAACTAAGCAGGGGCGGATTTACCGGGGTGGCATGGGGTGGCAACTGCCACCCTAAAAAATAGCCTTGCCACCCCAGCTGCCACCCCAGTTGGCAGCTTTGTTTTGAAAGAAAAGTTGTGGCTCATCGGACATTTATGAGAGAAAATCTCTAATGTCCGAGTGCAAGTGAATGCAGCACAAGACGCGAGCCTTGTAACCCCTCCCCCGGCCCTGGCGCGAGCGTGGAAATATGATTGGCGGCTATTTCATTTGAACAGGACGGCGCAAAACGAGAAGCATTCGAACAAGGAATTAGGTATTTGCGGTCTACAATGACAGAGAAGAGACTGTCAAGTTTGGCTGTACTCAGCATTGAATCAAAACGCACTAAAGCTTTGGATCTTACTCATTTTGTGAGGCGTTTTGCTGAACAAGATGGTAATCGCCGCATTCAGCTGTTATAGGCATGCCAACTTGATGCTCTGCTCACGGATGATCATAAATAACTGTTAAGATGATGACCTTGTATGTGTGTATATATTTTTTTCTTTGTGGGGGTCTGCCCACAAAAAACAGTTTTAAGTCCTGAGAAAGTCGAAATAAGACGGTGTGTAAAACTTCACTGCCCAGCCAAAAAAAAGTAACCACTTTGATTTAACTAGGCCAGTAGGTAAGGGCTTTCCACTGGATAATAACTGCAGCGATGTATATGTTTTAGGTGAATACACGTTTTTTAACCCTAACTGATATAAAGTCAAGGTTGTAACTGTTTGCAATAAAGTCGTGGGGCGCTGAACTGTTCTTTTGAATCTTTTGAATTTTGATATATGATAGTAATTACTTGTCTTTCAAATTTTGAAGGAGGGTGAGCAAGCATCTTGAGGAACATTCATCATTAACTCCTCCAAAAAATGTTATATATATATATATTCAATATTAAATGGATATGTGAATCATAACAGTGATTGACAGCTGATAGGAATAATATGATTGTTAATATTATCATATTCATTCAGACAAACATCGATGAGACAGTTAATTAATGTACTTATTGCAGCAGTCAGCATAGATTTGGTACCCCTGCTGGTCTAAGAGTGAAACAAACTCATTCAGTTAAAATTCATTAAATTATGTCTGCCACCTTATATATTTATATGTAAGGCTTTACTGATGTGCCACAATAATGTCACCTATGTTATTGAGTTAAAATATCAATATTGTGGCTTTCCAAGTTAACATTGATTGATATGACTGGGATTAAATCAGCATATACTAGGGGATGCCACCCCTCAAAATCTCCTGCCACCCCTCAAAATCTCCTGCCACCCTCTTGCCACCCCATGAATATTTTTCTAGATCCGCCCCTGTAACTAAGCATGTGCTTGCTTCTTTATTTAGTCTACTCTTCTTATTTGCCTTTTGCCTTTTTATCTGCACAGCCCTTTGCTGTAACACTAGGGGTGTAACGGTATCCGTATTCGTCCCGAACCGTCATGGCTCGGTTCATGCAGTCACACAACGAATACGCCTTTTTTTTATGAGTGGGAAAAAAGTCTGTCACTTTGGGCAGTATCCACTACACTATATAATCCAGGGGGCGGTATTGCGCCTAAAAGCTGTTTGCCAGCCGCCCTTAAACAACAAATGAAGAACAAGAAGAAAACACAACAAAACGAACAAAATACAAGAAGAAGAAAAGTTAGAATGGCGATTTCAGATAATAGTCCAGCAGATATGTGAAAGAATTGTGCTTTTGATGATAAAAACATGAACTTTGGCACACTGTTAGAGCATGCCCTAAGAAAGATTTTTGGCTATAGGGCCATCGCATATTTGTCCAATGGCGCCAATGGTGGCCATTTTTAATATGGTAGTTATTTTACCAGTAGCTTAGGATCTAGACCAGGCATGGGCAAACTAAGGCCCGCGGGCCATATACGGCCCGTTGGGCTTTTTAATCCGGCCCGCCGAATATTGGTACAAAATTGTCCAAATTATAGTAAAGACCGCATTCATTTAGCCTTTTTCCTGCAATACCCGGCATTTCAGTTGATCCCACTAGATGGCGCACTCTAGACACAAATTACCTTTTGCTGGAGTCGGCAACCCACCAAATACGTCACGCTTACATTGGAGGGGGTCAGTTCACGGTTAGTAGTACAGCGAATACAAATTGTAACAAGCAGTAGCGCTGAGAAAAGGGACTAGAACGCGACCACACACTTATAAAACACACTTATATAAAGTCAGGCAACACTAACCAGCTTAGTGTGATTCTGTTTATTTTGTGTAGAAAACGGCTTATGCCACAATATGATAGCAACAAGTAGTCGAGATAGTCTGATTAGCTTCGGTTGCTATGCTAACATCACCTGTAGAATGCCAGAGAAACTTTCATAACAGCGTTGTGATGCCAAACAGCTTTCATACTGAAACACATTCACTGATGGGGATGGGGGATATTTATCAGCTGCTTGTGTGACAGTTGGACAGTGAATACTTCACAGCGGCCGCTGCCTTGAGTTAACAGTAG
Organism: Trematomus bernacchii; assembly: GCF_902827165.1. Taxonomy (NCBI): domain Eukaryota; kingdom Metazoa; phylum Chordata; class Actinopteri; order Perciformes; family Nototheniidae; genus Trematomus; species Trematomus bernacchii. The sequence continues at coordinate 8,739,580 of NW_022987513.1, forward strand.
AATAAACTCTGGTGCACGAGCAGCACTGCAGCGGGCGGTAATACCGCTGAATCACATTAATAAACAATGCACCACGGCACTCTGGAGAAAGTAAGGTTGGAGAAGCAATTATTTAATCTAATCTGGCTTCGTATGATTAAAAACGACCCGACGCAGACGCAGATGTTGTTGTGAGCGGTGTTGCGGAGAAAATCAGCGACGTAAAACTCCGTGTGGGTCATAAGAAGGCACGTAAACGATTACGTCATGACGCAAACGATGACGCAATAACTCACCTTTGAACCTAATTCACCTTTGAACCTGCATCTGTAACAATGAGTGGACCAAAGAAAAGAAAAGTCGACAATGAGTGCCGAGTGTTTAATGAGGAGTGGACAGCTAAATATTTTTTCACCGATCTGCTACTGGCCCGGCCCGTCTGTTAAATTTTAAAACTCATAGTGGCCCCCGAGCCAAAAAGTTTGCCCACCCCTGATATAGACCACCTAGGATCTTGATTCTGGTGGCTAATCCTACATTTTTAAGGATGAGGAATGCAGTGGTACTATTTACAACATGCTAGAATGTAGCTAACTCCATGTATCTGGTATTCAGGGAACATACGCCGGAGCCTCGCAGCGGCGAAACTGTGGCGCGCTTACAGTAATTGCGCCGCATAAGCGAATAAAGGTGCGCCGCATTTGCGCTTCGGATGAGGCCCCCTCCGCAAGATGAGGCTCCCTCCGCAAGATGAGGCCCCCTCCGCGAGGTGAAGCCCCTTCCGCGAGGTGAGGCCCCTTCCGCGAGGTGAGGCCCCCTCCGCGAAGTGAGGCCCCCTCCGCGAGGTGAGGCCCCCTCCGCGAGGTGAGGCCCCCTCCGCGAGGTGAGGCCCCCTCCGCGAGGTGTGGCCCCACCCAGTCTGCGTGATCTGTGTGTAGGGAGGGACGGGCCTGCTTCCACCCCTCTTCCACATCATCAAACGTCATCCATGTATCCCACGCCGTCTTCTTGCCCCTGCCATCAAAAGATGACACAGTGTCACATCCAGTAAATGCATGGAACATTGGTAAGGCTATGCATCGATCTTGACCTAGTGATCTCGCCATTTCATGAGCTGCTAAATGCCGAAAACTCTTCCCAGCTCCAAAGGCAACCCACAGCTCAGTGATGTTGAGGGATTGGGTTACTGTGACTGCCAGTACTACCACATCCGTGTCAACTGTGCGTATTGACACCTTGCTATACCCTTCCTTCACAGCATCTCCTAGGTGCAGTAGGATGTGGATATCCTCCTCATGTGTGCATGGTGCAAATACTGATTATTTGTTTGCCAGCTGTCACACTGGTTGCCAGGAAGGAGAACAGTTCAGCCTTCTTGTCTTCAATGCGCAGAAACTCTGGCCAGTTTCCAGGAATGACACTGGATGGCTCAACGTGTCTATGAACTTCCTTCCCTCTCTTGCTGCGTGTTTCAGCCTTCAGACTTTCGGGGAAATATTCATCCCACACGACATCGACTCTGCTAACATGCTCCAGCTGAGAGCATGTCAGTATGGTGAGAACACTTTCTGCACATAATCAAAAAACGTCTTAGCAGCACCAGGTCATAGCATGTTCATAAGAGCAGCTCCATCAAGGATGATGACCTGTACTGTGGGGTGAGATGCATTCTCTTGTAAAGAAATCTGGTCCTCCAAACAGCCCACCAATCTGACTGGGTACCAGTTCTCAGCTTGCCCATTTGTGACAATGATGGTGGCCTTTCATGAGTCTTCTTGAGCATGGGGCCTTCAGGCGCTGCAGGATTTGATCCATTATGGTGTCGTGTGTTACCAATAGTTTTCTTGGTGACTGTGGTCCCAGCTGCCTTGAAATCATTAACAAGTACCTCCCGTGTAGTTCTTGGCTGATACCTCACCTTTCTCATCATCATCAATACCCCACGGGGCGAGATCTTGTGTGGAGCCCCAGACCGAGGGCGATTGATTGTTGAGTGATGCCCATTTTATTTTTTTTTCATCTCCGAATAATCGCACCAACAGTCTCCTTCTCCCCAAGCTGCTTTCTGATGGTCTTGTAGCCGATCCCAGCCTTGTGCAGGTCTACAATCATGTCCCTGAGGTACTTTGACAGCTCTTTAGTCTTGCCCATGGTGGAGAGGTTGTAATCTGATTTATTGATTCTGTGGACAGGTGTTTTTTATACAGGTAATAAGTTGATATTAGGAGTACTTTCTTAAAGGAAGAGAACTTATTTAACCGGTCTGTGGGAGCAAGAATTATTGTTTTTTGCAAGGGGATCAAATACTTATTTCCCACAGTTAAATGCAAATACATTTGTATCTTTTATATAATGTAATTTTCTGGATTTTCTTTTTTATATTCTTACTCTCACTGTTAAAATAAACCTACCATTACAATTATAGACTGTTCATTTATTTGTAAGTGGGTGAATAAAAAAAATCGGCAAGGGATCAAATACTTATTTCCTCCACTGTCGGTGTCATACTGGTCCTGTCCAAGTTTCTCAATCTGGTTCAGAGTGTCAATGACTGCTGCATCGGCAAGATCTCTAGTATCCAGTACAAGAAGATCTACAATGCTCTTTTCACAGCATGGATTGCCCATGTCTTCTTTAGCACCAGTTAGTGCTTTAACATCTCGTGCAAATGCCATTTGTGCATGTTTGGTCTGCTCATGGTGCCGGGTGTCAGTCTTCTTTCTCTTCTCAGTGGAGGCCTCAAACTCTCCAACCACACATGCCATCTCGGGGCCAGACAGCATCCATCATCGCAGAGCTGCAGGGTTCTCTGTCAGCATCACTATCACCTTTCACGGAGGCATTGTTCTGCTCGTGGGCTTGGTCAATGGCAATAGCAGAGAAGCTGCATGTCGTCTTCTTCACAGCCTTTCCTTTCAGAAACTGCCCATGGACATCAGGATGGTTATCTTTTAGCACAATCATGTCACGCAAGTGGACTGGTGTCCATCCGGCATAGTGGGTGTGTCCCAGAGCAAGGAACCAAGGCACAATCTTGGTCAGGGCATTTATATAAAGTAGGAAGTCAGCCTCTCTTATTGATCGCACATAGATCATCAACTCTATTTCCAGCTACAGGATGATAGACCAGAAGTGGAACTGGGGACATGACACTGCTCTTGTCCACCCGCTACCCCTCCAGGAGCTTGCCAAGTACCTTGAGTGCTGCCATCTCAATGTGAAACCCAACAAACATCACAATAAAATTATCTTCACCGTGAGTTGCTGGCCAGCTCCACTGGGTTTGTTTTGCCACAGCGTATAGAGGTTGATCCAGAGTAATGATTGGTATCTGACAAGGGATTCAGAATCTCCAATGCCTGCCTTACCACATCCATGGAATGACGAATCATGGCCACAGATTTGGCCTGGTCGTAGAAGAGGGGATGTAGAGAAGTGAGTGTGACAGTGCTCTCTGGTATTGTATGACCGCACTAGCAGCCAGGAGTCAGTCAATCAGGCACGCAAGCAGCTCTTCACCCAGAAAGATATAACAATTGAAGTACTCCCCCCAACATAAGCAGCATTGATTCAGCACACAAAGAGAGCTGCCTTCCAAGCTGGTCACTGCTGGGGACAGATGATGTTTGCAGCCCCTGAACTCCCATCCCCAGGTGACTGGATGCAAAAAGGGGTGCAGTGGACAATTTTCAAATGTGTCAAGGCAGCAATTCAGTGCACTGCTCTTACTGTGGGGGACTGTGTTTTCAGAACTAACTCTGCATTTAGTTGAAAACCTGTAATATTACATATATATTATGTAACATGTATTACTTCACCATAATAAATATGTTAATGGTTTTACTGTGTATTTTGTTCCCTGAATACCAGATACATGGATTTAGCTACATTCTAGCATGTTGTAAATAGTACCACTGCATTCCTCGTCCTTGAAAATGTAGGATTAGCCACCAGAATCAAGATCCTAGGTGGTCTAGATCCTAAGCTACTGGTAAAATAACAACCAATGGACTAATATGCAATGGCCCTATAGCCAAAAATCTTCCTTAGGGCATGCTCTAACAGTGTGCCAAAGCTCATGTTTTTATCATCAAAAGCACAATTCTTTCAGATATTTCACATATCTGCTAGACTATAACACAGAGGAGCTAGAAGACCCACCTGCTTCTTTTAAATCAGCTGTGTGGGAACATTTCGGGTTCCCTGTGGACTACAATAACGATGGAGTACGAGTGGTGGATCGGACGAGGACGGTGTGTCGGCGTTGTTAGACAGCGGTGCGGTATGCTAATGGTAACACAAGCCAAACATGCTAAATCATATCAGAAGGCATCACCCAGATTTGCCAATCACCAGAGCCCGGCAAAAGACAACAGCAGTTCAACAGCTTATCCCCGCTGTTTTTAAGAAGCCAATAGACATGAAAGCGAGAGACCAAAATAAATAACGGAAGCTATTGGCATATATATTTCAACGGCAATGCACCCTGGAAACAATTTCTTATTATTTATTTTTGTAATATTTTCAAGACATTCTTTTTAGTTTTACAGCTTGATGAAACCTTTTTGTTTGACATCAGCCATTATAGATAATATGGCCATCTGAGTGTGTGTGGTACTGTTAGTTGTTGTTTTTTTCACTGTGTAATACAGTTAATTATTCAAAATGAAGTTCCTTATTTGTATACTGAAACTTGCACTACTGTTCAAAAATAAATAACAACAAACCTGGAATTATGCATTTGGGACTTTCTTTTTCTTGTTGTACCGAACCGTGACCCCCAAACCGAGGTACATACCGAACCGTGAATTCTGTGAACTGTTACACCCCTATGTAACACTGTAACCTTTCAAGTAAAGGATTCCTGATTTTTAAGGTACATGTCTTTAAGAAGATAATCCTTAAAATGAGTATGTGACTTTTTTCAGCCCCAGTGGACAAAAAGACGAACGTCCCTGTTAGCAGCAGCGATGTTGGAGGACAGCATGAAAAGAGGACAGAGGAGCTGGATCCAGATGTGGAGGAGATCAAATATCGAGTGCTTCAAAGGTCGTCGTCTCCTGAACTGGAACCAGCCGCCCCCCCCTCTGAAGACAGAGTGGACTGTCCCATCTGTCAGAGCTCCTTCCCGCTGACGCAGATCGAGAGGCACGCTGCGTACTGCGACGGAGAGGAGGGCGCGAGGAAGCCGGAAAAAGACTGTTTCCAAGGGTGACAAGAAACTATATTCTGTTAACACACGAGGTCTCTTTCAAACATTTTTTTATTATATTCTGAAGCCCTCATATCAACTTTCACACAGGTAAATGCAGTTCAAAGGGCTTCACAGCTGGCTGACAAGGGGATGAAGCACCCACAAAAATATATTTCATTAATATTTAGTTGGAAGGAAAAACAGGTTCTGGAGGCAAAGTCATTTCTGCTGAGTAGGAACGTTTTTGTGATTTGTTATTCATTTTTCTTGTGTTTATCACATTTTAAATATTGCTAGATATTCATGACATACATTTTCAACAATATCACATCGACTTGCTCTTCTATTTCAAGCCCATCTGTTTAAATGTTTTTCTGGTATGTCTATGATGTGCAGTAACATTTATAGTCAATGTAATCTGCAGTTTTAGATGAAAAGGGAACAGGTTTTTTAATGCCAGAACTTCTTTATCGTCATGTAACTGTTAACGTCTTGTTTAAAATTATGTGATTATTAATGCTTTAAACATCCCCTTCCTCTCCTCTCTATAGTGTCATTGAAGCCTCGTAGGAAGAGACCAAGGTTAGCCGAGGCGAGTTCTGCAGAGACCGGCGAACCCTCCAACACTGGCAAGTAAGTAGGTACGACCTGTGTGTATTTACAGGGACAGCTCAGTGTTTTCAGACACGTTGTTGTTTTCTGACTGGGTTTTATTTTCCACAGGATCCAAGAGAAATGTTACATCTGTCAGAAAGCTGTTCCCCTGAGAGACTACAGCCGACACACAGAGCTCTGCATCCAGAGGCAATCCTTGAATCGTCAATCCAATGCAGCCGTAAGCGCACACACACACACACACACACACACACACACACACACACACACACCCACACACACACACACACACACAGAAATACAAGAGTGATCTACTGACAATATGATTACATTTCAATGGTTTGAGATGCAATAACATGCAACAAAAACTTTTCATGTATTGGATCTGACCAGTTTTTTGATAATATATATTTGTTGTCATATTTCTGACCTTCAGAAGGGAAATCTGCTGTCGGCTCTGGAGAAAACAGAGAGCAGAGATTCAGGTGAGTCTGAAATTAAGTGTTAATTTAATTAAGTGGCTGCAGTCATGCTGACACTTGTTCAAAGTACTTGGCCACAGTGTTTGTAGCTAAATGCCTACGTCAGCAAACCAACCTGCTGATGTTGGGTACATATACAGGGTATTATTTAGAATCTTAGTTTAGCGTGTAAGCATGCTAAACAAATTGGGCCTTTCAGTGTCTAGTTTATTTCCTCTAGCTCCATAGTAAAGGTTTTTGGTAAGAGAAACACAACCTTACTCACCTGAAGCCAGAAACTGAGTTGGAGCTTTAACTATACATTTATCAACAGAAAATGTATCTGCACACTTCTTGATAGTCAAATTATTCATCTTTTAGAATTTTTAACCTGTAAAATGTGAGGATTTTGCTACTTCTCTCGAATTTATCCAGTTGAAAATGTAATATCTTAAAAAAAAACGATGTGAAGATGTCAACTTGTGGTCTACCAGGCGTTATCAAGACAAAATACAGTAATAAAAAATAAAATTGTCTGAGCAGTTTATAATAAAGTTTGATGGCGTAGCCCTCGTGATGACCCATAGCGAGTCCCTGATTCAGAACTTTAATATTCTGGTTAACACATCAAACTTTGATCCCATGACCTTCTTTTTTAACTATCCGATCATTACCTACAGCGAGAAACGCAAAAATGGAAAGAATCATCAGTAAACCATTTGATTTGTTTCTTATTTCACTGGCTTCTTGTTGTTTCTTCACAGAGGCCGTGCCGTCTGGATCCAAACTCCCACAGAGGTAAGACATCCTATTCAAAACAGTTTATGAATCAAGTTACATTCATCTTTTTCTTATCATTTGTATGTATTGGTGAATGATAGAGGGCTTGGATTACTAATCCCTTTGCACAGATTCACATATAGAGATTGTTATCTACCTTGTGACCTCAGAGTGGCTCTGTATGCTAAAAAGTTAAGGCCCTTTTAAAATAAAAACAAGTTCATTAGAGCCAAATAAAACAAAATGTAATGCACCTCTGTGACATTTGACTGATATAAATAAGTTAGGGCTGTACCCGAATATCCGAATATTCGTACGTTGGAGTACTATTCGGGTTTCAATTTCGTTATTCGGATATTCGTTTTGTTTGTTTTTTCGTTTTTTTTTCCCGTTTTTTTTTCAAATTGAATTTATTGAAATCTCCAATATCAACGTAAGAGCTTGTGCCTCTTCGGGGGGTGCTAACACTTAACCATAAACGTTATCGTTTACTTTCTCCGTCTTTATATGTAGATATTACTTTTCTCCGTTAATCTCCGTCACGTTGTTTCCAAAGCAACAACAACTTCCTGTCAACTGCGCTAACTCTCCTTCAAAATAAAAGCATGTCCATAAATAGGAAGCCAAGCCAAATTACACTTAAAGGTCCCATGTCATGGCCATTTCCACTGATCATAATTCCATTGTTGAGGTATACTAAAATATATTTATACTGTGCAATTTTCCAAACTCACATTGGTTTCGCATACAGCATCTCTGTCAAGTATGTGTATTCAGCAGTATTCACTCTCTCCACTAAACGACTCGTTGGAGCTCTTGCCCCCCCCCTCCCTGTGAGCCTAGTGTGCTCCGATTGGTCAGCTCGGCCACTCTGTTCTGATTAGTCAACCACCAGAGAGGCTCCGCCCATGTCTAACAGTGCTTTTTTCGGCTCGCTCTCGGAACATCAGTCTTATAATGGCGTCGGTACAGCCGTATATTTTATACGCTAACTAACCGAACTGTACCTACAACTGTTGTTATAGAAGAGTAAGTTATTTTTTACCTGTAATAAACTACTACTGTTTGATGAGAAATCAAATCATGGTTTGCTATATATGAATGATATGTTATAGGAGCAAATAATTCAGGGAAGAAAGGATAGGCCTACTAAGTATTTCCATCAAACTTTATTTTTAGAAATGTACAAAATGAACATGCGTAAATATACATATATACACTGTATATCATCCATTCCTCCCCTTATAGGCGTTTTCGGCATCTTGCCTATCGCAGCTTTGTAAGCGGCTGCCGGGGCTTTTTAGGACGAGGCATCAGAGTGGGTCATCCCGTGTGTGTGTTGTCCGCCAGATACGCCAGGAGTTTCCTGATCTGGCTGGACGAAATCAAATGCAAATCACACAATATTAGAGAAACTTAGTTGTTTTAGATTCGTTAGTAGTAGTTGTATCTATCTAATCTATCTATCTAATCAACACAGTTAGCTTGAGGTAGCCTAGTTGTTTAGCTATGTAGCATACACGCTATGAACGGTAGCTTGGTAGCATACACGCCAGGAACGCCAACTATAATGTACTGACCGTACGGTAAATCACCCTGAGTATACTGTCTATGAGCATTTCGTGTGTGAATGCAGACATTCTCCTGCTATGAGATACATGTATGTAAGGCCATCTGCTGAT